>NC_082657.1:52541041-53791041 GCF_028023285.1 Balaenoptera ricei | reverse complement strand
GCTGTGGAGACCCTCACGTAAATAGCCTTGGGTTCTTAGGCAAGCACTGAACATCACCAAATACCCTTATACTCCTGGGGTACCACAGGGGTAACCTGTCCAGTCTCACACATAGGATTGTAAGGACTGCTAAACAAGAAGCAGCGTGAAAGCGCTGTAAAGACACACAACTATTCATTCCATCTGTTATTTGTGTCCTTTTAGACTCAACTCCTTCCAGGAGGAGTGGGTGGGAGAGGAGGCCACAGGAGAAGAGTTGCCTGATCATTGTGGGCAGAGGAGTGAAGGTTTTAAAAATCTATGATCCCACGAAAGGACCTGCTCTTAGTTTTATATTAAGAATCTGTAGGAGACTTCCCTGGTGGTGCAGCGGATAAGACTCCGCACTCCCAATGCAGGGGGCCTGGGTTCAATCCCTGGTCAGGGAACTAGATCCCACATGCATGCCACAACTGAGAGTTCACATGCCACAACTAAGGAACCCAGGAGCTGCAACTAAGGAGCCTGCCTGCCACAACTAAGACCTGGTGCAACCAAATAAATAAATAAATATTAAAAAAAAAAAGTATCTGTGGAATGAGAAGCAAGTGTCTTCTGCACGTGAAGGCTCAGACACTTTTTTTTTTTTTTCCCTCAAATAATTACCCACATCTGACCATAATGTAAACCCATATCTTCAATTCAGGAAGCTTGTGATTGTCACGTGGCCTTGAAATTTTGCATGATTACAAACTTTTTCCCCCATCTTGGTGGACCAGTCTAGGGGATGGTTTTGTAATAGCGATACATCAACATTGTTTAAGGCAAGTAAGTGTCAAGAACCTCAGACCCCTTCCACGAAGGCATGCTCATGGGCACTGCTGAAGTGGCTGGGGGATTTGCAGGCACCCCTGTCCATCTTGTGTGATGTTTCCCTTTTGAAAAATTCCAAAGAAACCTCTGGTTCTTTGCCCAGTCTCAGTCTGTTATTCTAGACCCTTTTTCTTGCAGGTTGATTTTCTCCTAGGGGCCCTGAGGTTCTCCTGACAACTTGGTCTGTTCCATCAAGCCCTGACATGCCTGTGCATTGCTGGTTCCCACTGCTGGCATGTTCCAGTTTACTTTCCCAGGACAGAGCTCAGACCCCATGTGACTCAGTAGATGAGAACAGATGCCCAAGAGAAGGAGCCGTCACAGCCCACATGTAGAAAACCTTCTCCACCTTCTCTGAGTGTTTTACACGTAGCCAATTTGCAGTGCAGGCACATGAATATAGCACACTGCTGGGGTGTAGACGGGTGATGCTGTGGGGCGTGAGAGGGACGGAGTAGGAGAGAGAACAAAAGGGAAGTGGTCTCAAAGCCATCAGCGTTCTGTCGTGGTGTTGCCCGGTCAGCTAAGCCAATGCCTGCAAAGACGTCCTGAGGATTACCGTTATCTGAGCACCCCAGCTGAATTTGCGAATAGAAAATCTTGGTTTCAGAATTTGAATTTTTACTTCCTGTCTTTTTTCTTTTTCACTTAGGGATTGGTTTTTTTTTTTTAAGTGAAAAACTCTCTCCTCCAACTCAAACATTCCAAGCCCTTATATTTTATAGCCTTTCAAAGTTTTTCTTTTAAAGGATAGTCATAATCCCAACCCCCCTTTCTGAGAAGATAATTTTAAACAGCTCGGTGAACGTCCTTCTAAATAGACAGGTATGGACAAAATTGTTTGACAGAATGGAGTTACATATGTTTTTCTATAATTTATCATAATTTATTTAAACAGTTCACAAGTTGTTGGGTGTCTAGAGTGTCCTTATTTTTTCCTAATGTATACAAATGTAGAGCTGGGCTACTTAGCTGGAATAAATTAGATATTTTTTAAAAAGAAAAAAAAATGAACAATTATGAAACATAATTAAAGACATAAATGGTTATAAAGTTGTCATATAGTGAAACAAATTATCAATTTTAAAAACTACTAAAAATAAAAGCTGAAGTGCTCAGGCAGACTTTTTACCTAATCACTGATATTATTTCATTATTGTGCTGACCTACTTCTTTGTGGCAACATGACTTGACCATTAATTTTAGACAAAATTAATTCACTCATCTATTCAAGATATAGTTATTGAGTTCCTGGCAGAAAATAAAATGTAATAAAAGGTCCCCACACTCCCAGAGCTTATGTTCTGAAGAGAGGGAGAGAGAGGGGAAAAAAAAAGTAAATAAATATGTAAAAATATCAGATACAGAAATGGTGTGCAGAAAATTAAAATATGGGTGTGTAACAGAGTGGAATAGGGTGGGACTCTCCCAGGAAAGGACAAGTATACTGAGAATTGATGATAAACTCATGCCAGCCATGCAAAGACCAGGGGTGAAGACCATTCCAGGGAGAGGGGACAGCTAGTGCAAAAGCCCTGTGGTGGGAGTGAGCTTGGCATGTTTCAGGAAGACAAGGAAGGCCATATACATTTTAGCTCACTAAGGAAGCAGAAAAGTGGCCCAGGATGAGAAGGGTCAGAGGTAAGGAGGGTCCAGGATGTGCCAGTTTTGTCAACCAGGAAAGAAGTTTGCAATTTTTTAAAAAATTTATTTATTTATTTATGGCTGTGTTGGGTCTTCGTTTCTGTGCGAGGGCTTTCTCCAGTTGCAGCAAGTGGGGGCCACTCTTCATCACGGTGCGCGGGCCCCTCACTATCGCGGCCTCTCCTGTTGCGGAGCACAGGCTCCAGACACGCAGGCTCAGTAATTGTGGCTCACGGGCCTAGTCGCTCCGCGGCATGTGGGATCTTCCCAGACCAGGGCTCGAACCCGTGTCCCCTGCATTGGCAGGCAGATTCTCAACCACTACGCCACCAGGGAAGCCCTGCAATTTATTATAGGCACAATTGGAAGGTACCAGAAGGTCTTAAGCCGAGAAGTGACATGATGTTACTCATGTTTTCAAATGATCACTCTAGATGTTCCATGAAGGATGGAGTGCAGGGGGCAAAAATAGACAAATTAGGAGACTGTTGTAGGTCCAGGTGAGAAGTGATAATGGCTGGACCACCTGCCACAGTGCCGGGGAGACCTGGATGAACTTGGGATATGAATTGGACACAGAATGAACAAGACTTGCTAATGGAATGCATGTGAAGGATGTAGGAAGAAAAGAGCCAGTGAAACTATGGAGAATAGTCATTGTGTCTGCCAAGCATTTTTTGGAAAAAGAGCATGTTTGGGCATCCATTATAATATGATGCATAAGGTGAATTTTTTTCTCATAATAATGAGTGCATCCCATTTGTTAAGTACCTACCATGTGCTGGTCACTCTTTTCCTTACTGTGTGTGTAGAGGGAATACAAAGATGTCCATCGAATGAAATTCTCTTCCTTTCACCTCACTTACTAAATTACACAATGACCCCTGTTTTCCATATGGCCTCTGCCCCTCTGAGGATTGCATTGCCAAGGAAACAGATTGCTGAGCAGAGGCACTGTAGCTAAATCCTATTAAACGTGCAATAATTCAAGCAAAATGCATAAAGCCTACCAGCACTTGGGTTTGGAATGTTGGCTTCCACATGTCCCCCTCCTAACTCCTGACTATATACCTAATAAGGTGCAATGTTTAGATGCCTAATTCTACCCAGAGTTCTGGACTTGTACATTCCTGCCCCAAATCCCTGCTCTGAATGTCAGAATTTTTAATTAATCTCCCCAAATGGTATTTTCACATAATGAACTCTCTGCATGCTGCTAGCTTCAAACAGTAGACAAAAAGCAGTTCTTTTCTTTTCCTCAGTCAGATTTTTCCTTTGTAAAACATTCAGCAAAACTGCTTAATTAACTGTATGTGTTCAAATAGAGTTGGAGAGAGTCCAGAACTCGAGATTTCAGAAGTAGACATTGTTTAGAGACCATCTAGTTCAAGTCTGCTTTACACATAAGGAAACTGAGGTTCAGAAAGATTGATTTATGTGTCCAAGGTCACATGGTATTTTTTAAAAATTAATTTTTATTGGAGTATAATTGCTTTACAATGTTGTATTATTTTCTGCTGTACAGTAAAGTGAATCAGTTATACGTATACATATATCTACTCTTGAGTAGAGTTCCCTGTGCTATACAGCAGGTTCTCATGAGTTATTTGTTATATATAGTAGTATATATATGTCAATCCCAATCTCCCAATTTGTCCCACCACCACACAGTGTACTAATGGGCAGTGCCAGGGCCAATGCTCACTTCCCCTGGCTGGTGACCCAATGGTGTCTCTGTTTCAAGGTTGTTCCTCTCACCACCTCTCTCCTAAAAGTCATCCCTACTACTCCTTCAGTATAAATTCTTCACATCGAACTCTCTTTCACCTACACCCTTTGCAACCAAGTCTCAGTCTCTGATCCTTATTGTTCATCCCTATCCTCCGCTTGCCCACGCCTCAAATGCAGCTTCTTACTCCAAGTCCTTCTCACCTTATCATTCACTCCCATCACCATTTCCCAGGCTCATCTGTCTCCTTACAAGATCAATGCATTTACACATCAAATGTGTTTTGCACAAATGGATTTTTTTAATCCAGTGCCCATGGGTTTGGCTATAAGGCTGTCCTCACTTCACCCAGTCATTTCAATAAAGAAAGAAAAGAAAAGAAAAGAAAAGAAAAGAAAGAGAGGAAGGAAGGAAGGAAGGAAGGAAGAAAAAGATCCAGTGGAGTGAGAAAAAGGTGTTATTGGAATTAATATACCATGTATAGATAAAGTCTTCTTATTTAGGAAAATTCATTGCTAGGCTTATTGGATATGGAAGACAAGTCCTAGTGGGCATGAGATGCAAGGAATCAAATAGGTAGATTCAACTCTCCTGCAGAAAAAATGAGTGCCTCATTGGTGGTGCGAGCAGCTAGAGAAGACAAAGGCCAGAGTGAGAGCACTAAGAAACACAGCGTCAGCCTGAAACCTGATTTGGCAGAAATGGACAAGACTTTTTAAGAACAAGAAAACACGATATTCAAATATAAGCTCTGCAGTTTATGTTTACCTGGCTGATACCCCTATGTCTCCAACTAAAGTCACTCAGAGATTTATGTAAAAGGCAATCTTGGGAGAAACAAGAAGAAGTCGTCTCCATCCTGAATTTGGGTTGACACTACAGTAAAGGAGGTGGGGCAAAACCTCAAGGTATAGGATGCAGACCTAAGATTTATTGAAGCTGGAAATTGAACCAGAGGTGATTAGAAGAAATGTAAGCCCTCAAGGGTTTGAATAAATCTTGGGAGACAATTGAGTTTGCATTGGAATTACCATGGGGATTCCAGTCAAGTTTATCTAGATCTGAAGGGGCATGGGCCCCAAATATATCCAGGCACTGGGGATAGAAGGAGGAAGAGGCTCTAATTCTTGTCCTCTGGTAGCTCTTAGGAAAGTACATCAGACAGCTAGGTATGGAAATAATTAAGGTACAAGGCAAAAATTGGTTAAAGGTAGGAGCTACTCATGTCGACTCATGGTAGGGCACTTAATATACTTCACACAGTAAATGGGAAATGACTCACAATGATATCGGGCCACCTTAGGTTAACCTTTGTCAGGTAGACAGTTGGGAAGAGACTGAATTTTTTCCTTGGCCTACTGAATTGGCTATTTGATTAGAAATAGCTGCATTTTTACTTATTTACTTTCATTCTTTCATTGAATAAATATCTATGGAGCATCTCCTTTTTGCCAAGCATTGCAGCAAGTGCTCTGAGTGCAATGATGGACCACTGTTGAGACATGATTCGTTGTCATGGAGCTCAGAGTCTAGAGGAGAAGAGAGGCATCAATCAAAGAATCAGACAAAGGGATATGCTATTGTAACTGTGGTGGGAGTTATAGGAGAGGTATATGGTACCAAGAGAACATAGAACCAGGGAAACATACCTAGTTAAGGTACCAGAGGGGGCTTCCCTGAGAAGCTAAGATCTGAATGATGAGTAAGAGTTAACAATAGGCAAAGGCAAATGGGAAATCATTCCAGACTGAGCAGTTAGCGTGTGCAAGAATCCTGTGGCATCCATGAACTGAAGCAAGTGTTGTAGGAGCGGGGTGAGCAGGGAAGAGGCACATGGTACAACACACAGGAGCCAGAACACAGGGCTTACAAGCTCCATTCCTCTATCTCACAAAAACAGTGAGGGCACTTCTCCGCTGGTCCAGTGGTAAAGAATCTGCCTCCCAATGCAGGGGACGCAGGTTCGATCCCTGGTCGGGGAACTAAGATCCCACGCGCCACAACTACTGAGCTTGCGTGCCTCAGTGAGAGAGCCCACGTGCCACAACAAAGATCCTGCATGCCACAACTAAGACCCGATGCAGCCAAAAATAATTTTAAAAAATTATAATAAATACAATAAAAATAAATGTTAAAATAAAACCAATGAGGAACCATCAAGTTGTCTCAAGGAAAATATGATCATATTGAAAGGTTGAAAAAATAACGCTGGCTGTACAGGAAAATGGTGCAGAGTGATGGTAATTCCTAAGTAGATATTTTGCACAAGTCTGTGATGGCTTAAACTAAACTAATGTCAGTAGAGATAGGAGGAACTAGATTTGACAGATATTCTGAAGGTAAATTCAATAGAGTTTGGTGAAAGTTTGGATATAGGAGGATCTTAGTTTGGGTTCACCCAGAAATGAACTCTGAGCCAAAGACTCAACACATTGGAATATACAGGGCACATTGGTATGGGGGTGGGGAAAAGAGACAAAGGAGGGAAGGCAGCCACTAACAAAGGAGGTATTAAGCCAGTTACTGTAGTGAGTGACGGGACTAAGGCTTAGTTCATTCTGGGAGGCAGGGAAGAATCATGTCTCAGAATTATCCCACTCAAGGGGTAAAGAAGCTGGGCTATTGATACACCAAATTCCACCCGTCATTGGTTGAAGGCTGATGTGGGAACACTCATTTTCTGGCACTCCTAACCTGCCTGATACGGATTTAGAAAAAGTCTTCAGGAACAGAGATGTACGAATTGGCTGTTAGAAGTGGTCTGGAGCTCATGGCAATGGTAGGGCCCAAGGGATATGGTTGGGGCACAGACTGAGTCTGCTGTAGCGGGTAAGGGTGAGCGTCAAAGGCAACTTAGATTTCTGGGTTGAGCTGCCAAGATAAGAAACATTGGAAAATGTTGCATGCCAGACATTACCAGACCCTGGGAATGCCCCTGCCTTCATGGAATGTATAGTCTAGCAACGGAGCTAGTTTGTGAGAACACCCAAGGTTGCTCTCCAGGGAACAGGCACATAGACTCTGCCTGCTTTGTCCTGATCTCAAGGGAATTACTGAGGGAATAAATCTGATTAACTGAGTTTAGGCTGTGTGTCAATCCAGGGCAGTGAACAGTTGGCTCTTTCTCTGTTACTCCTGAGACAGAGGGGAGAGCTAGCCCTCAAACTGGGGGGTGGTTTCAGAAGCAGCAGGTTTTAGTTTTCTAGGGCTGATATAACAATTGACCATGAACTTGGTGGTTTTAGACAACAGAAGTGCATTCTGTCACAATTCTGGAGGCCAGAAGTCCAAAATCAAGGTACGGTCAGGGCCACATTTCCCCTGAAGGCTTTAGGGAAGGAGGCTTCCTGGTCTCTTCCAGCTTCTGGTGGCTGCCGGTGTTCCTTGGCTTGTGGTAGCATCACTCCAATCTCTTCTCCATCTTCACATGACACTTCTTCCCTGTGTCTCTGTGTCTGTGTGTCTTAAATCTCTCTCTCCTGCCATTTATAAGGACACTAGTCATTGGATTTACGGCCCCCCCTAAATCCAGGATGATCTCATTTCAAGATCCTTAATTACATCTGCAAACACCCTATTTCCAAATAAAGTCACCTTCACAGGTACTGGGGGGTAGGACTTGAATATGTCTTTTGGGGGCCCCTATTCAATTCACTACAGAGGGCTAAGATCAGTATATGTTTACAACAGGTTAGGAGTTCTAGCAGAACTGTCTTCAGTTTATCATCTGGTCTGATGTTAAGCCATATGGATTCATAGTCAGAAAAAAAAAATGTAGGCAACTTCTCCAAATGCTTTATGGGATCCATGGGATGTAGCAGATTTAGAAGAAAAACTCCAGGTTGGTGGAAGGACATGAAATGAGCCCAGAGAAGAATCTGTTTGCAAATTAATAAAGAAACAGAAATTAACTAAGAAGGTAGAAAAAAATCACCAGAAGAAAAACTTCAAGTTTCACGTGGGAAATAAGTGAAAAAGAAAAAGTGGAAACAGAGGTACCATTGACAATCATGATGAAGTAAGGAACAAAAGCTCAAACATATAAAATGAAAAATGAGGGAAGTTATAGTCAAGGAAATATCAAACCAAGGCTACATCTAGAAAATAAAAATTTATGGACTTGAATACGAGACGTTTAAAAAGGATCTTTAAGTTGCTTTGGGAAATATTTCTTCTTCCAGTTGTTTCTAGTGGAATCTCTGACATGACAACTACTACCTACATCAAAGACATTTCCACCAATTATTGTCCAACTAAGCTTTAAACTCCAACATCTCGGGCTTACTCCTCAGCATGCATGTGGGTCAAAATAGTTCCTGAGCATCTATCTTCTGGCATGGTTCACATTCTTTGGAAAATCTAATGGACTTAGCTCAGCTATTTAAGTAGACCACACAAGTCATAGATTACTGGCCGTCAAATTAGTTGCTACCTTTGGGTTGACCATGGATCCTTGGTCCATTCACCAGAGGCCAGGGGAAGTCAGACAGAGGGGGTCTCATGGTTTGTGGATCTGTTCCTTCCAGGGTCATGGCTGGAATAAGCAGAAAGATATACATATATTAAACAGGTACGCAAAGGGGTGAGAGGAAGCAGTGTCCGAGCTATGAAATAGGGGTGGTTGGAGGAGTTGGCATAGAGGACTTGACTCTTAAGTCTGAGTGGTGTGCAACCATGGGAAGGCAGAGGGAGGTGGCTGAGTGATGCTGGGAGGGCAATCAGGAGGCTGAGTGATGCTGGGAGGGCAATCAGGAGGCTGAGTGATGCTGGGAGGGCAATCAGGATTTCTGAATGGAGTCTATACACAGCCCCTAGGAGGGACCCCAATATGCCACATCAAAGACAGCTGGACCAGGGGCTGATTACCACAGCAATTTTATCAAAACTTTGTGCTAGTCTCAGGTAAGAAAGCAACTGGAAACAAGAAAAAGACTTGAATTGTATTTATTCATCTTGTCTAAAGGGTGGAGGAACGTTGCCCCATCTCATTTCTTTAGCCGGAAAGCTGGCACCGTGAAAGGAGTTGTTAAATGAGCAAGGATGCCAGCACTCTCATTTATTTATTGGTATGTTCCATTTTAATTAAAATCATCGTAGCTAATCACTCGTTTCACTGTGTGCAACACCAGCTGAATAAGCTGGAGGACATGACAAAGGCAAAAATAAACTCTGCTCTCTCCCAATTTATTTAGTCTTGCTTTCCCTTTCCCACGTGGTAATTCAAGGGAAACATAAAGTTAACCTTCTATTCTTGCCTCTGTCCCTAGGAAATGAGTCTTATGTTGAGTCAGTGGGTGTAGTAGAAAGAGTATGGGCTTTGAAATTCATACCTGTGCATTTGGATGTTGGCTCTGTGACCGTGGGCAAATATTGAACTTCTCTGATCCTCAAATTTTCCTACCTAAAAATGGGAATTATCATAGTACTCACTGCAGAGAGTTGGTGGAGGGTTAAATGAAATAATCAAAGTGAAGGGCCAGGTATGTAACAGGTGCTTAATAAGAATAGTCCCCATCATCACCACCACCATCCCGTTCACCTGGGTAGCATCTCCGTCTCCATCAAAGCTCAGCTCAACCATCACTTCTTCTGGGATGGCTTCCTTGAGTCCCAAATCTTGTCCCTCCTCTCTGTGACTGTGTGTTTATTCCCATTATGTGACTGTGTTTGAGTTTTCCATTTACTTGGGTGACCAGTTGGTGCACACATCCCATCAATAAGCAATTGTGTTTTTTTAAGATTGAAATGAAAATAGTATTTTTCTAGTATATAGTGTATTTTCAAACGGCTTCCAAGTTAGGAGGACATAAACACTCGTTAACTTGTTTGCCTATAATAACATAACAAACCAAATTATTAGGTGTTTCCTTTGGCCTGGATGCACTGTGAAAAAATTACTGAGATGCCAAGGGTACTCATTGTGAACCAAGAAAATTCAGGAACTTCTGGTATAGGAAAATGATAATATTCAGAACTAGAGAAATAGCAATGCTTATTATTGTTGTTATAATATAATGTCACAGTTATAATAATGCCATAATTACTAGCTAACAGTAATACTGCTACTGTTTCCCAGGCATTATTCTGAGCATTTGGGTGTGCTTTAAGTAAAGGGGTCACATGTACTAACTCTTTTAATCCCATCAATAGCCCTAAAATAAAAAGTTTCTCTATCCCATGTTACAGAAGAGGAAACTAAGGCCTATAGAGAACGAGTAACTTGCTAAAGGTCACCGAATGGACCTTAGATGCTGGAGCTGGGATTCAAATCCAGGCATCCTGACTCTAGACTCAGACTTAACCACCTGCTTACCAAGGCCTCCGGGATGCAAAGAAGGAGACAGAATTTAGATGCCTGGCTGGCAGAATCCACAGACCTTACAAATTTTAGGGACCGGAGACAGTAGCTGTTTGGGCATGTTTGTCCAGCCCCCTCCCATCTTCAGCAATGCTCCCACCCAGAGCCTGCTGACTCAGGGGACTTAGGGAGACACATGCAATTGTGGCCCCAACTCTGACCCCTGCCCTTGAACATGTCTGTAGGTTCCTGGAAACCTGCCAGGTTACCCAAGCGAGGCCAAATGGAGTTTCCTCTGAGGAATGAGGGACTGAAGCACTGTTTCTGTTGTTTTTCTCTGTATCAGTAAACTCAGTAGGATGGTTATTGTCATAACAACGACAGGATGCAGAAGTAAAGGTTCACATCCTCTTGCTTTTGAGGTAGGGGTTGATCCCCATCGCTGTGTTCTTTGAGACTGATTTTTTCAGTGGTTTTGCATATTCCATGAGGTCAGTACTCTGCCAATAACTTCTTTTATTTGAGCCAGACTTCCTAGATGTCTGTCCCTGTAACAGGATATTTAACACCACTGAAAGGGGGGTGGGGGCAACACCTCCATCACTAAGCCCCTTAAAGTGGGTGGCCATGGGTGTCATTCAGAGTGTAGACTTCAGCTGGGCCACTTCCTCTTAGAAACCAGGCAGGTCTGTGGCGTTCGCATAAACCAACAGTTCAGAAAGGTGGCTTTCCACACTGCCAGAGAGGTCAACCATCTACCCGGCAATTACACCGCTGTCAGATTGTAAATACACATTTGCAAATGCCTCCAAAATAGTTCGGAAACAGTTTAGGCCTGTTCATGCAGGGCTAGTTACAGAATATTAATGGGGAAACTCACCCACCATCTGCTTTCATGGTTGGAGCCAGATTTGCGCCATTTCAACATTTATGAGTGTAAAGCAGCAGATCAAATGTTTTCCTCTGCCAGCTCTCGGAAAATCAAAACTCAGCAGCAATGGACAGTTGCATGGCTGATTGATGAGTTTACTGTGGGTACCACATTTTCAGCTACAACACAGTCTTATTAAAAATGGTCTGAAAAAAAAAAAAAAAAGGTCTGGCTTTCTAAAAATCTAATAATACTCAGGAAGATGGGAAAGTGCCATCATACAATTGAGGTTATGTGGCTTTATTCAAGACCCGCCCCCCTCGCCCCTGATCTGGTGCAGGACGGCTGATACCATAATTAAATGAAGAAATCCCTGCTAACTCTAAAGCATGATATATGGTGATGCCCATGTAAGATGTGGTAGATTTCAAGGCATGCGATTCAGAATGTTTGTCTCTTTGGCTTTTGATTTGGGGATTGTGCTTGAAATCAGTGTATTTCTGCTATCATATTAAGACAGATAATGTTATCTCTCCTGATTGTAGGCCTCTCATATTCTTTCATTTCAGTTATTTTGGATGATGACTGCCAAACCCCACCAACACCTAAAGTTGTCCTGTGCATGTCCCAGAACTCATATGTTAAATGCAGATCATCCTGAATTCTAATTGCTGGCAACACCTCAAGTTTGGGTGAATATCCATCCAACCATTTTCAAGTGTTATGGTGTATTATTAGGGCTATAGCTCTGCTGTAACAAAGTGACCCCAAATTACAGTGGCAGAAATGACAGAATTTTATTTTTCTCCCATGTAACAGTCCCAAGTGAATAGTCCAGGATGGTGGGTTGCTTTGCTTCACAGAGTCATTCAGAGATCCAAGCTCTTACCATCTTTTGGCTCTAACTTTCCTGCAGGAATTGTCTTCATCTGTGTAGTCGAGGCTGGGTTGCAAATAAATCATGGAACAGGGAAAGAGAATCCAGGGAATCTGGCTTGTCCCTTAAATTGGAGATGACTGGCAAGAACGATTTTCACTCACATCCCATTGGCTTAAATTAAATTTCAGAGCTACATTTAACTGCACCAGAACTTAGGTAATGCTGTTTCTACCTGGGCAGCTATGGGCTCAGATTCAACTCTATTGCCAAATAAGAAAAGGAGGAGGGATTTTGATGGCTGGTCAGAAGTTTCTGTCACATGTAATGACAGATAGAGGTATTACCTCCTACAAACAAGATAAATGCCACAAGATCATACATTTAACAAATATTTATTAAGTGCCTACTATGTGCCTGATCCTTTTTCTTACATGTGTAAGGAAAGCATTGTTAAATATACTGTGGGTGAAATTATGCAACAGTATAAACACATTTTTCTACTTTAAAAAAAAATTTTTTTTTAATTTTTATTTTTATTTACTTATTTATTTGGTTGCACCAGGTCTTAGTTGTGGCAGGTGGGCTTCTTAGTTGTGGCACGTGAACTCTTAGTTGCGTCATGCATGTGGGATCTAGTTCCCTGACCAGGGATCGAACCTGGGCCCCCTGCATTGGGAGTGTGGAGTCTTATCCACTGCACCACCAGGGAAGTCCCCATTTTTCTACTTTTGAAAGACTTTTGCTTTTTCAGATAATAGAGGGGAACTGGAAAAAAGGCAAGGTTTTTACCTTCATATTGCGGGAAACATATTCGTACCTGTCAAATTCCAACAGCTGGCATTATTGTTGTTCTGTGGATAAGCCCACACAAACACCGCTTAGAGAGTTATCTGGGTGTTGGTCTCATAAATCATAACTTGCTTGTAGCATGTTTATGAAGCTTCAGTAAAGACTCTTCAGAGGATGACATCAGATCGTTGAGATTAAATTCAACCTCAAAGGAGGGTTTTTTTCCCAAAATAATTAAGGCAACAAACAAGGCACATTTTGCAGTCATTCCACGGATATGATAAGTCACACCGTCTTCAGGGTTCGTGTACTCAAAGCAGTGGATAATAATATGATGACCAGAGCGTGTCAGGTGACTCTGCTGGTAGACGCTGGGATGCAGGAAATATTCCAGAGGCACCAGGAACACATTCTTAACTTCATCGGGGTTAGGCTTGGCCTGGAAGTTGGAGTCTATAAATCCTACAACAGGGGTTATCAATGTATCTCTCTGAAAGCAAAACACAAAAGATACAAACTGAGAAGTGAAGACATACCGTTTCAAAAAAAGCATGGTTAAAAGCATGCCACTTCTACATAAACTAAGCTCACAGGCCAAAGCAGTCAGTTACATAAAACTTGCTCCATAAGTAAACGTCATGTCCCCCTAAATGGGAGTGGTCTCTGCCCTACCTGAGGCAGCATCTCAGATGAGTCTGAAAATGATATTTTTGGGGAACATAAATTAGTACAATCTTTTGGAACAGAGATTTAGTAATATTATAAAAATGTGCTCCCTTTGGCCCTGAAATTGCATTTGTGTGAGTACATCTGTATGATAAATTCCTACCAGTGAGAAAAGATAAACGTACAAGACTGAAGCATTATTTGCAATAGTCCCAAACTAAAGTTATCACTGCTCAATGGATGGATATTTAGGGTAGATCAATTACGACTATATCCATATAATGGGGTACTATGCAGCCCTTAAAAAAGAATGTGATAGACACCTTTCCTTATCAGTATAGACAAGTATGTGCCATCTTATCAATAGAAAAGTGACATCATATTAATTGTGGCATATTCCCATTTATGGAAAATTTTATATATATGTGTGTGTGTGTGTGTATATATATATATATATATATATATATATATATATATATATATACTATTTTACATAACATATATGTTCATAAGTGGGGGGGGGATTTCTATTTACAACCACTACTGTGCTGAAATGAATGTAGGGTGCTGTTAACTGAAAGATTCTACTGAAAATCTTGAGGGGGAGGCCTGGAGTTTAGTGTAGGAGCTGATAAGGGCTGCATGACCTTGAATTAGAAAGTGAGAAGAATCAGGAATTCCTGGGAGAACTCCTAAGAGGAAGTGGGTGGGAAAATCCAGGGATACATTGTGAGGCTGGGGTTCTATAGGAGGATAAACAGGCCTGTGGAAAATTCTGAGGAAGGACAGCTAAAGCATGTTTAAGAACAGTGATGACTGGGACTTCCCTGGCGGTCCAGTGGTTAAGACTCCACGCTCTCAATGCAGGGGGCACGGGTTCGATCCCTGGTCGGGGAATTAAGATCCCACATGCCGCATGGCACAGCCAAAAAAAAAAGAACAGTGATGACTCAGACCATTAACTAAATTCACGATGAAAGTCAACATTTGGACCAGGAGCGGAGGATGGGAGCACAGACTTTAGACATCCTTAGGGTGGGAAATCTGGGGTCATGAGTTGCCAGAGGGCAGAGGCTTTGTTCCAGCAGCAGCCCTCGCTGTGCCTGGCCTTGTGTGAAGGCTCAGCCTCTTCTGTCCCAGGGTTCCCCAAAGGCGGCCTCTGCAATGAAGACTCAGATGCAAGTGATTTCTTAAGGAAGTGCTCCCAGGAGAAAGTGGTGAGGAAGGGAGCGGGGAAGAAAGACGGGTGGGGGGAAGCCAGGCGAGGATGCTGCGGGGACCTGTGGGGTGTAAAGTACACCTTCGAGCCTGTCCCACGAGATGAGGGGGCTGGGCTTTCATGCCGCTCAGTCATTGGCTGAGGACTGCCCGGCCGGAAGTAAGTCAAGGCAGTGCTGGCTCTCTGTGCATCAGGGGAGGCGGTTCCAGTGGTCCAAGGGCACGGGTCTTGGAAGAAAGCTGCTGGTGCGTGTATCAGAAACACGGCCTAAAAGTACTAAGAAGGCATCTGGACAGAGCCTGGAGTATCGCTCAGCACGCCTCCGTGGCTGCTATTTCCATTCAAAGACCATAACCTTCTCTAGAATCCAACACCCTCCCCCTGATTCTTCACAACAACCTGCCCACGAGGAAGCTTGAACAATGGCAACTGGACAAGAAAAAACTTGCCCAAGGTCACATCCAGCTAACACTTGGCAGAAACCAGGATTCGACCACGGGCCTCCTGCCCACACACTCAAATTCTATCAAACACGTGTCACCATATCTCCGAGATGGCACACAGCAGGTGGCTTAAATACGACGGTGGAGAGTTCCCAGCTGCAGCTCAGATGTCATCCCCACCCGAGGACTGCGGGCCACGCTTGTTAGGCAGGTGCGTGGACACTGAATTGGCATGGCAGTGCCGGCCCTTAAACTGGCGTGTCAGAGTCTGAGGAGATTGGCGGGGAAAAAAAAATCAGAGCCTCAGAAGGAGATCATGGTTTAAGACTGAACATTTCAGATGCAGAGTCAGGCACGTTCCACATGGTTCAAGCTTAGAAGAGTAAGAGAGACTGTGGGAATCTGTGGATGAAGCAGCATCTCTGGACATCCGGTCTCTAAAAACACAGGTGTCTGAATTGGCAGGGAAAAAAAGGTGTGCATGGCAGACATCCTAGGACCCATAAAGCTCTGCATTTGGCCATTGGCTGAGTTGAAATGCCATGGAGACAGGCTTCTGCTGTGGGCATAGGGTGAGGCGGGCTTTAGGGCCCCTGGAAGAAGCTGCAGGCTATCAGAAACATCCCTGGATGTCAGGATACACCACTGAAATGTTACAGGAATTGGGCCTTTGGGAAGCAAAGAAAAGGATCGAGACTGGCAGGGATGGGCCACGTACAGAGAAAAAGGAGAACTGTCCCCCGAGGCCTTTGCAGAGAGAAGCTCATACGTGTATGACAAAAGGACAAGCAGGTTGGGGGCCGGAAGGCGTGGGAGGGCTAACGCCGGGTGTGGGTAAAAGCCAATGACACCCCAAAGCATCTCCGGGCATTGCCCTGTGTTCCCTGGGGGACAAAATTACCCCCAGTTAAGAACCATTGGATTAGATTAGGCTTCTAAGCATTAAATAAATGGCATTTTGGTAGCACATTTAAAAGATCTGCAAGGTCCAAAAAACAAAATGACCCTCACTAGCACTTCTAAACACAGTACACCTTTCTTGAAAGCCTTTGTTCATTCTAATTTCTCGTTGATGTGATTAGCGTCATATCAAGAGCAGGTCATCTTAGAAACCTCCTGCTCCGGGAGCATCTGGTCCACAGAAATCTCCTGAAGACCCATAAACTCCTGTGAAGACTGTTGTATCCTATCCCCTCAAGGGCAGAACTCAGTAGCTCCTGGGGACCTTGGAAATGGAGTTACTCTTACCTTGGGAACTTAAAACTATTATGCGTTTTGTCAAGAGTTCTAAAATCAATCCCTAAGACGTGCTGGGGGATTTGCAGACATCCTCTGAAAAGGGCTCCCAATAGGAAACATAGTTGAAGAGGAAGTAATTGACATGTATCTTGTCCTAATCCCATGTTCCTTTTCTCTGTCTCATTTCTTTTTCATCGAGGATGCATTTATTGCCATTAGCTTCTTCCAAACTAAATCTCCCTTGAGTGGTGACCTTTCTATTTTTAAAATGGACCCAACTAAGACATATCTCAGCACCACCGACCTTCACAAAGGGCGATCTGGTTTTCTAATTTTTAGGTATCAGTGGGATTCTTCCTTTGACATAAAAATTCACCTGGAAGCCCGATACTGTTTAAAACATAAAAAAATTTACACCTACCTCTGATATGTGATGAGTGCAATTCACCTCTGAGATATTCTTCCCTCAAGCCCATAACCCTAGCTTAACCAGGAGAAAAATATCAGATAAACCCCAATTGAGGAGCATTCTAGAACATACCTGACCAGTACACCTCAAAAGTGTCAAGGTCATGAAAATAATGGAAGGCTAAGAAACTGTCACAGATCAGAGAATAAGGAGACATGACAACCAAGCACAACATGGTGTCCTGGATGAGATCCGGGACAGAAAGGAGGACATTAGTAGAAAAACTAGTAAAAGACAAAAGTGGAGTTTAGGTAATGGTAATGTACTAACATTGGTTTCTTAGTTGTCACCAATGTACCACAGTGATGTCCGATGTCAATAATGGGGGGACCTGTGTACGGGTATGCGAGAACTCTCTGTGATATCTTTGTGACTTTTCCGTAAATCTGTAACTATTCTAAAATTAAAAGTTTATATGAATAATGTTATACCGATAAAACAATGCTGTTATACAACTTCCAATTTACTCCTTCTAAAGTCAATTAGTACAACAATGAAATTGTTGTGTTCAGTTCATATGAAATAAGGTCTGGCTATCTCAGCCCCAGGATTCATTTTGTTGTTATGTTTGTTTGTTTGTTTGGTATGTACTATCAAGGAAATCCTGCTTCACACAGAAATGCAGTTACAAGTAGTAACTGTTTTTAAACAGCTTCCCTAGTGATCTCAGGATACTGCTCAATTAATGTGACATGGAGAAACTTGGTTCCACGGTATGTGCAAAAATGAGTATCCTTTGGGCAAAAGTGATACCCTGGTGGCCTCCGAGAGGCTGAAATTTGGTATGCTCAAGTGTGTATTATTGTTTCAAGAGAATTCTCAAAATAACTGCATACTGGAGAAAAATAAATGTGAACTGAATGTTAATGAAACAATTCTGAGGCATCTGCAGGGTTCCACAGCACCTGGTTTGAAAACCACTGACGGAGTTCAGCACTTTCATTTCTGGATGGGGAAGAAGGGGCCCATACAGGAAGGGGGGCTTGCCCAAGGCCTCTTAGCTCACAAGGGGCAAAGTCCACACATGAACCAGTCTCTTGACTCGGTATACCACCCTTGAGGGTCATGTTTGGCCAAACATGGAATCCTGAAGATAGTGTATCCACTGTGAGTGCATGAGAGTCTAAGAAACCCAGTTCCATCCCAAGCCTTACATCAAACAGCACTGGCACCAGGCGGCAGATGACCTCCACTTGATGAGGATGCAGCCCCACTTCCTCCTGCGCTTCCCGGAGAGCCGTGGCCACGTCATCCGCATCTGTAGGTTCGTACTTGCCTCCAGGAAAGCAGACCTCTCCGGGTGACCTTCTCAGCTGGATATGGAAAGAAAAGAGCTGCAATGTGTGATTCCAAGTTTGGTGCTGTTCACTCATTCAACAAGTATGCGCTGAATTTCTATCTTGTGCCAGAGACCATTCCCACACTCGTGGTAATAAGTGGGAATAAGACCAAAAAGAAAAGTTTTTTTTTTTTTCTTGAATCCTTTTAAAAAATGAACTTGGAGAACTACCCTCACTTCTGATTTTTCTCTCCTTGCCCTCCAAAGATACCATACACACACAAACAAATTTACATGGATGAGGAAAAAAAGTGGAACAAAAGGAGAATGAAACAGCAATGTCATCAATAATCTTTACTGAGTGCTTACCAGGTTCTGGGCATGCTGCTTCACGTGGATTTCTTTTCACTGAGCCCTCAGAACAGTTCTATAAGTGACTATTTTTTAAAGTGTTTGTTTAATTGAGGTGAAATTCACATAATATAAAATTAACCCTTAAGAAAAAACTTTTTAATACGTTTTTTCATTGAAGTATAGTTGATTTACAATGTTGTGTTAGTTTCTGGTATACAGCAAAGTGATTCAGATATATATATAGATACATATATTCTGAGATACAGATATATATTCTGATGTCTATATCTATATATATCAGATATCTATATATATCAGATATATATCTCTATCATCTATCATCTATCTGCCTATCTACCTATCTGTCTTTCTATCATCTATCTATATCTATCGTCTATCTATCATCTATCTATCTGTCTATCTATCATCTATCTGCCTATCTATCATCTATCTATCTGTCCTTCTATCATCTATCTATCTATCTAACATCTGTCTATCATCTATCTATCTGTCTATCATCTATCTGTCTATCATCTATCTATCTGTCTATCATCTATCTATCATCTATCTATCATCTATCATCTATCTATCATCTATCTATCTATAATCTATTATCTATCTATCTATCATCTATCTGTCTGCCTGTCTATCATCTATCTATCTATCATCTATCTGTCTATCTATCATCTATCTATCAGTCTGCCTGTCTGTCTATCTATCATCTATCTATCACCTATCATCTGTCTGTCTCCTGGGGCCCTGCTTATATGACTCCAGGGAGGGACACAGCTCCAGTAATGCCTCAGGGAATTTCTTATTCCCACAGCCAAATAGGGCCTAAAGTCAGATGTAATTAGATTGAAATACTTCTTTGAAAAAAAATGGACCTTTGCACATCAGAATTTATGGTCTAAGATGATTCTTACATAACAATCAACAGGCAAAGCAACTCCAGGTGAAACCGAGACCCATTTTGGGGTTCTCTAGATTTTCTACATTATTGTCTGTCTGTCTGATAATATTAAAAATATATTTAAGTGCTTCTCTGGTGATTTTAGCAGAGCTGGGAACAGACCCTGGTCCCTGCTTCCCACTGAGTACCTCCCCTTGGAACTTGGATTTTCATCATCTCATGTGTTTATGTCATTGTTGCCAGACCCAGACCACAGAGAATCCACACATGTCTAATCCCAAACCCAAAAAACTTCAGCTGATTCCTCAGCTTCCCCCTGACCCCACCCAAGGGATACTTCTTATTCTGCTTACAAAGCCTATTTTCTCATTATTGTGGCCTGTTTTCTTTTTTGTACTAGGATAACTTTGAAATGACTGCTTCCCCAACTTTTCCTCAGAAGTACCCCCAATAGCAAGGGAGAGTGACAGTACCCAGGGGAACGCCATTCCCAAGCCCAACATTTCTTTAAAGTGGAACGATTTATCGTAAAAACTCAGGCCACATGTGCTAATGACACTAATGGTGACAGCTGAGACTTACTGAATCCTTGCCAAGTGCCAGCACTGTTTTAGGTGCTTTACATTTGTTACCCTGTAAAGCCCTCACAGCAGCCCTATGATGCAGGTACTAATAGCTTGTCCTCATTTTGCAAGTGAAGACATTACAGCACAGAGAGAGTAAGTAATTAGGACAAAGTCACACAGCTTCAACAAGACTCTGCATTCGAACATAGGCAGCCAGCTTAGGGCCCAGGCTGTCAACTTCAGTGCTCTAGAATTTTCACATTATACCTGGGGTGGGAGTAGTCTAAAACAGTGGCTCTCAGTGGGGGCAATTTTGTCCCCTCCCCATCCCTGCTGAAACAGTAGGCAATGTCTGGAGACATTTGTAGTTGTCACAAAAGTGTGTGTGTGTGTGTGTGTCTGTGTGTGTGTGTGTGTGTTACTGGCATGTAGTGGGTAGAGGCCAGGGATGTTGTTAAACATCCTATAATGCACAGGGCAACTCCACCAACAAAGAATTATCCAGCCCAAATGCCAATGGCTGGATAAGCAACCCTGGCCTAAAAGTATTTTAAATTACTTGCTAGCTAAATTACTTATTTTACTTTCCAAAACTTCTCCAAAACAGCCCTGTTATCCTGTGGCTTCATGTACTTCTCGAACATCACAATTTTGAGAGTACAGTTGAGAATCTAGAACCTCAAAATATGTGCCAGTGACAGCATTTCATGGGGTTTTCACATGTCCTGAGACTTTAATGGAAGGAGTCTTTTTGTCACCTACCTTCTCTGACCGGAGGGTGAACAACAGGTAGAGTTTTCCTTCTTTAACCAACAACGGTAAAAGGATGGAACATTTGTTAGACAACAAGTGAGAATATTTGGTCCCAACGTCATGTTTTCTTAAGCGGGCCTTAGCGTCATCTACCAAACTGTTTCTAAAATGGAAACAAACCAAACAGTTGAGTAATCAGAGTTATGTCATACAGAGTGAAGTAAGTCATAAAAAAAAAATCGTATATTAACGCATATATGTGGAATCAAGAAAAATGGTACAGATGAATCTATTTGCAGGGCAGGAACAGAGAGGCAGACATAGAAAATGGATGTGTGGACACAGCACGGGAAGGGGGGTGTGGGACAAACTGGGAGATTAGGACTGACATATATACACCACCATGTGTAAAAGTGATAGCTAGTGGGAACCTGCTGTGTAGCACAGGGAGCTCAGCTCGGTGCTCTGTGATGACCTAGAGGGGTGGGATGGGGGGTGGTGGGAGGCTCAAGAGGGAGGGGATGTGGTGATGTACGTATACATATAGCTGATTCACTTCATTTTACAGCAGAAACTAACACAACATTGTAAAGCAACTATAGTCCTAAAAAAAAAAAAAAGTTCCTAATCTCGACAGTGTTTCTGCTTCGTTGTGTGTCCTGGCATTTACCATTTTTGAGTCTCAGTGTACTTTTTAATAATATGGCAGCAGTAATAATACCCAAATCACGTGACTGTTGGCAAGCTAAAATGAGGCAAAAAACTACTAAGAACACAGTTCCATACCTGAGTTCACTTTAAAAGCTAAATGAATTTTAAATGATGGTAAATGTTCTTTCAACAGTGCAATAGCTCAATGTTGAAATCCATAATAATATTCAGGAAGACAGGTTTGCAGAGCAAGTCACTGTAAGGTTAGACCATCGTAAGGTTAAGGACTTTCTCTTAACCTGGCCCTTATGTCACATTATCAAACCCTTGTCTTCAAATGCCTTGTAACAGTGGTTCCCAAACTTAAGCAGCAACAGAATCACCCAGAGGTCTTGTTACAACATAGATTGCTGGGTCCACCTGTGACTTAGTAAAAGCCAAGTATTTAGATTTATAACCACAAATGATGCCCTGAATCCGTAACTATGGGTTTGTTTTGGTCTTTTTGACAGGTGTATTTTATTGCTGGTTTGTGAAGTGGGTTAAATAGTGTCCCCTCCCCAAAAAAACCATTATTTGAAAACAGGATGGTATTTGGAAACAGGATCTTTGCAGATGCAATTAGTGAAGGATTTCGAGACGAAATCATCCTGGATTAGGGTGGGCCCTAAATCCAATAACTGGTGTCCTTATAAGAAGAGGAGACGACACAGAGAGACACATATATGGGGAAGAAGGTCATCTGAAGATGAGGCAGAAATTGCAGTGATGCTGCCACAAGCCAAGGAATGCCTGAGGCCACCAGAAGCTGAAACGGGCAGGGAGGGTCCTTCCCTGGAGCCTTCAGAGGGAGCATGGCCTTGCTGACTCCTTGGTTTTGAGCTTCCAGCCTCAGAACTGTGGAAGAATACATTTCTGTTGTTTTAAGCCATCCAGTTTGGGATACTTTGTTATGGCAGCCCTAGAAACTAACAGTTTGATTTTAACTTTTCTGTGGTTAAGGCAGTTTTGCATAAGGGGCAAAATCGGGTATTTAAGTGAGGCAGAACTGGTTTCAAAGTGTTAGGAACGACCTCTCTAAGCCCCCCTTTCCTCATCTGTGACATGCTGAAGATATTTGTGATGATTAAATGACATGGTTCTGTGGCTGACACTCAGGGCACAAGGAATGGTAACATGTCATCATAAATGTCTCAGTCCTCAGGCAGTTGTTGCCAGAGATGTGTGCTATTTTTTGCTTCCTTCTCCGAGGCAGGATGCTCAGTAATGTGGTTGTGTAACAGCAGTGGATGTCAAAAGCGACCAAATGGCCTGAAAAGAGAAACGGAATGCTGGCACTGGAGGGGACTCCAGAGCGCATCCCGTGCACACAGGCCCGCGTCCAGAAAAGGAAACTGTCCCTACCGGGAATGCGAGGGACTACTTAAAAGTGTGGCTTTTAAGAGGCACCCAGAACTGACCAGAGAGACCAGCAGAAGCAAAAGTCTGCAGAAACGTCCCCATTAGGAGGCTGGTCCTTGGGGTAATCGCCATAAAAACACCAACAGGAGCAGCCACACCATTCTGGGCATGGGCTCATCTCACCTTCTTCCCATGCTTTTCTCATTAAGGTGGAAACACAATCACGGCCTGGCTCAGAGAGGTTACGTAACTGAGACCCAAGATCCCGACCTTGAACCCAGAGCTGCCTGGCGCGGCCTCGCAGTCCCTGAGTCGGACTCCGGAGACCGGGTGAGCGGAAGAGGGAAGCCCTCGAGGAAGGGGTGTGCACCCACGACGGCCACAAACGGCTCTTTGGCGGGAGAAGCTGCGAAGGCCCAGGGACCCTGCGAGCGGCCAAGAGAGGTGAGCGCCCAGAGAGCGGGCTCGGAGGGTGGGCAAGCGGGCTCAGAAAAAAGTAGCCAAAAGGCGCCGGTCATACGTGGCCAGCGATCTGTTCGGCCTCGCCGCGATCAAGGCCGGGCCAGGCAGGGCTCGGGGTGCCAGGGCCGGGGAGGCTTTACCTGACTGGCTCTTGGGGAGGACAGGCTCGCCACATTGTCCCCGGGAAAGTTTGCTTCCGGTAACTCCTCCCGGGGCGGGCCGGGGGGGGGGGGCGGGAAATCGCCCGGACTGGCATGCGCAGAGCAGCTCTGGGCCTGGGGCGGGGAGAGAGGCGGGGTCTGGGGACGGATATGGGGCGGGGCCTGGGGGACGGAGGCGGGGATAGGGCGGGGTCTAGGGTCGGAAGCAGGACTGAGCCGAGAGCCGTAGGCGGAGGATCGGGGCGGGGCGAGACGTGAGGGCGGGGCTAGTGGGACAAAAGCCGC
Organism: Balaenoptera ricei; assembly: GCF_028023285.1. Classification (NCBI taxonomy): domain Eukaryota; kingdom Metazoa; phylum Chordata; class Mammalia; order Artiodactyla; family Balaenopteridae; genus Balaenoptera; species Balaenoptera ricei. The sequence goes on along the minus strand of NC_082657.1, from coordinate 53,767,117 downwards.
GCCCCCCCGGTCGCGCAAAGTAGCTTTCAGCTCTCGCTCAAACGCCGGAGGTAAATGAGGCACTCTGAAATTGACAACTGTGAAAAAAGAAAAAAGTGAAAATGCAGTGCTGGTGAGTTGAGAGGATTCTTACACTCGCACTCACTGTTGCTAGGAGGTCAAGTTGGTTCAACTTTTCTGAACAGCAGTCAACACATGACTACCCAGCACGTACTTTGTGCTGGATGCAGCTCCCACAGTGAGCGAAAAGACACCCAGAGCTTACAGTCAAATGGGAGAGAGAGACACGGATCAAAAAGTTACATAGATAAAGCAGAAGTCCTTAGTCCTTGGAGAGCATGTGAGGGAGAGACAGATCAGAGAAGGCTAACCAGAGAGATTGACAGCGGAGCTGACGTCGAAAGCAGCTCTTCTCCAAGTGTGGTCCTGGGACCAGCCACGACCGTTCACGTCAGCACCACCTGTGTGCTGTTAAAAATAGGTAGATTCTTGGGTCCCACCCCGGGGCTGCTGGATCAGAAACTGAGGGTAGAACACAGTGATCTGTACTGGAAGGGGATTCTGATGCGCCGAGAGGGTTAGGGTTCCAGGAAGAAGCACAAGTTTGTGCAAAGACCCCAGAAGTAGCTGGAGAAGACCAGTGAGAGGGAGCCTGGTTTGAGCTGACACTTAAGAGGTCACTTCAGAGGCTGAAGGCTAGGCTGACTTCTCCATCCTGCACAGGAGGTGCAATGCCCGAGATCCTCAATAATTTCAAAACCCCATGAAAATGCTTTAATTTTAATTTCTTCTAAACGAAGAAAATGAATACAATAATATGCAAAATGTAATAATGAATACAGCCTGGCTTATATTCATCTTTATACCAATGCAGTCCTAAAATAGAATTCATTTTATTATTTTATGGAGGAAGGGGGGTCCATAAACTCAAAATTACCTAGGGCCCATGAAAATCACAATGTGGCCCTGGGTCATGGGACAGTTGGGCCACAGTTCCCAAGGCCTTTAAAACCACTGAACTCAGCTGTTCACCCGGCCGGTCTGCCATGGCTGGGAGAGCCCAAACCAAAAGCTTGATGACATCCTAATAATAGTGATGATAGTACTTCACTCTTAATCCTCTGAGCAACCCCACGAAGTAGGGTTATTTCCATAGAGGTATTACCATCCTCACTTTCCAGATTAAGAAATTTTAAAATGTCTTGCTTAAGGTCGCACAGCTAGGGTGCAAGATTAGATCATTCTGACCTCTAAGTTCATTTATTTTGACACAACCTCTCAGAAGCAACTGGCCTGTGAATTTTGTGCATGTGATTAGGAATGAGAAGGAGATGAATGAACCCCTCATCCAATATCCGTTGCAGAGCTACTCTGTGCTAGGCATGTCTAAGTTGCAGCCCCTTGAGCTCCTCTTAGTCTGTTGGGGATGATCATGAACATGACTCTCAGCTCTAGTAATGCACAGTGTGCCGTCATCTCTGTATGAGAAGGGAGGGGAGACTGTTTAGAAGATTGAGTTGGGGGGCTGAAAATTATTGTCTGAGCATTTTATTTTTTTAATTTTCTCTTCTTTCACACATCTTTTGATTGAATCCTCCTTTTGAAGATGAGGAAACCTTGCCCATAGTCACACAGCAGGTAGCTGGCACTCAGGTAGATTTTGAGGGATAGGTGGGATTTCAAGAGGCCAAAGTGGAGGCAATGGCCTTCTGGGCAGAGGGAACAGCAGACTCCAAGCTTGAGTAAAGGGTCTTATTCAGAGGGTCAGGTAGTACAGCATGGCTGGAACAAAAAGGGCATTTTGTAGAGTAGAGCCCTGGGAATAGAGGAAAAGGCTTTGGAAGCCACAGTAGATGGAGGTTGACCTTCTTTCTAAAGGAATAGGAACAACAGGTCTGGGTTTTCAGGAAGATCTCTGTGGAATCAGGGTGGGAGATGGATTGGAAGTGAGGAGAGATTGGAGGCAATTGGGCAGGGGCAGCTCTTCCAAAAGTCTGGGCTGAAGGAACCAGAAAAAAAAATGCTTTAAACCTTCTGAAAAATCCCCATCCATACTCCTGACATCAGAAAATCAGAATGTAGCAGGAGTTTGGATTGCCTTCATGTAAAAAGCAGAGTCCTGAGGTGCTTTGCTGTATACCAAGGCTATATGCAGGGCATCTACTTTCAAGATCAGAAATACTGCTGGAAAAACGCTTAGCTTTTATGGCTTTTGTAATGCTGGAAGCCATAGCACAGGGAACATCACAAGGTAAAATGCATCATAATAAGATATATATATAGAGAGATAGATAGATAGATAGATAGATAGATAGATAGATAGATATCTGCAAAACAATACAGGATTCAAGATTAATGGGCAATGTCTTCTAGAGGAAATGACTTGTCTCTGTAGCTTTTGCACACAGATTTGTTGGTAGTGACATAATTCTGGAAAACACGTTGAAGAAAGCAAAGCTATAAAAAGCTTCAGGCCAGCCTGCAAAGCCAACACCTCCATGTGCATTTCTCTCAAAAAAGCACATCCCAGGGGCCAGGGTGAAGCTTATCTGCAGTGCACCCACCTGGAAACATTGTTGAGCAGCACCTTAAGGCCAGGCCTGGGTGGTACAGAGATAAAGAAAACACCAACCAGCCTTTGGAGCAAAGGATGTCTGGGGAAAAGACCTGCAACAATTAGCTTTAATGCCAGAGAAGTGCTCTACTCGAGGAGGGGAGCCAAAGTGCTCTGGGAGTGAGGAGCAGCGGGGAAGCAATTAATTCTGCCTGGGAGTAGGCAGTGGGGTCTAGGTAGGCTGTGGAGAGAAGGTAAGATAGAAGGAAACACTTAGCACTTAGCATTACTTTCCTAAGAAGATAAAGCTCAAGAAATGTGAGTTTCCTCCACTCCTTCCTCAATTTGCAGAGGGTCTCTAAACTCTTGCAGGGAAGTCTCAGGGGACAGCTTTCAGATTTGTGCTCACATATCCATCAGGGGATGACGGTTACAATTGCTGGGCTGGGTATTGGCAGAGTAGACACTTCTCCCATCACCTCTGTCCACTCCCCACCCCTCCCCCTGGCAAATCAGAGAGAGTTAAGGAGGCACAGCCTTCTCCCCTTTTAGCAGAGGAAGATGACAGCGTTCTTTGAGGACTAGGTTGAGGTAGAAATTCCTTTATGAATGAGTCGGGTCCTCAGCATCAGTATCATCTGGGGGCGAGGAGGCTGCGTGGACATCTAAGTGCTCCGAATCCCACCCTACAGGTACTTATCTCAGGGTGGAAGTTCATCCAGGAACAGGCATTTGTGAGCAAGCTTCTAGGTGATTCTGTTGTAACAGTGAAGACACTAGTTGAAGTGCTCCCAAGGGAGACGTTTGATGCTGAGAGGATAAGGCCACCTGCTTTGAACACTGGGTGATGTAGCATCCCCAGAGGGAAGGCAGTTGGTGACCACCAGTGCCAGGACGTACCCTTCCTGGTAGCACTGGAACAATCTTCTTTTCTGGGCTTGGGAGTTGGCAACTGGGGCAGGTCCAGCTCAGGAGAGACTCCAGGGAAGTTTGAGTGGATTGTTTTGTACAAAGTGGGCTGAAGTGTACAGATCCCTACTTAATGTGGTCCTTGCTTTTTGGTAAAAGACCCATTAAAAAGGAAAGAGCTTGTGAATTTGGTTCAGCGTATTTTCAAGGCTGAGCGCTCATTCTTGGGCTTGGCATCAAGCTGGATGTTGGAGATATAGGGACACCTGACAGCTGATCCTTGTTGTTGAGGACTTTGATGTCAAATACGGCGGCAAGTAACTTTAGTCTGCACAAGAATCTTCTGGGGGCTAATTAAACATGTAGCCTCTTGGGCTGTGGCCTCATTCGCAACACAAACGCATCTGCATTTGCAACCAGACCCTTGCGTGATTCTGATATAAGTCTACACTTTGAAAGGGGGAGAAATGGAACTCGAATCTGAAAAAATAAAATAAAAGAGTGGAAATCAGCCAGGCCCAGGAAATCTGGATAAGCACTTCAGCCAAGAAGTCGGTGACCTGAGGCAGTCCTTTATTTTTCTGGCAGTGGGTGTGGACTGAAAACAAAAGGTTAGGGAATATTGGAAAAATGCTTCTAGAACGGCCCTGGATTACAAAAATGTAAATTGCTGGGAATTTATTTCCTGGTCCTGCCAATGTGATTTTTCAAAGTAATTCATGACGTTTTTTTCATTCTTGTTTAATTTTCATTGTGTAACAATAAAACAGATACACGCTTGCATATTAAAATGCCTTAAATCTCTGAGTTTCCATGATCCAGGCTTGCCAAAAACTGATGGGCGCCCACCTTTCACAGATTTTTCTACCCTTGTTGGGTCTCATTTCCGCGCACATTTAGAAATGAGATAAAGATTAGTTATGTTTGATTCCTTTACCGTCATGTAATCTTTGTGTAATGGAACAACCAAGTAGGTTTAATCACCAGTAACAACTGTGCTGGGAAATTTGTAATCTAGATGAAGGCTCAGCCTAGGACGCATGGAGTGGCGTGACTGCAGCACGATGAGAAGCAGTCTGGTCTCAATTAGCTTGTGAATTAGTTGGGAAATTGGCTTAAGATTTTCCAGTGCATGTGGGAAGCTCAGCCTCTATGGAAGAAACAGATTCTGCTCCACAGGGAATTCGTCCTCTGCGTCCTCACCTTGGCGTTGGGCCCGCCCACCAGGAACTCACCACTCAACCCTGGTTAAACTCTTTTGCTTGTACAGGTTGGTGAGAGGAGATGGAAACTCACATCCCTCCCCACATCCAGACTCCACCACTTACCTAGCTTGGTGCCTTACCCAAGCCATTCTTCCTTCCTCAACAGAAACGACGCTATCTGTGCTCCGCTCACAGGGGCGACACTGTGGCCTGCAGCCTCTCCTGGTGTATCTGGGACAGTGGACACTGCCAGGTGGGCAAAAAGGCGGATGGGGAAACTCTCTGAGATGCCTTCCGTTTGCTGCTAGCCGCTGGTTCCATGTCGGTCCTTTGGCTGGGCCGTCTTAAAATGACCACACAGTAATCTTGTCTGGGATGGAGGGCATTGGTCATGGTTTAAGGTCTTCAGTGGAAGCCAGAAAAGAACATGGGCTGTCGCGGAGTAATTTCAAGGGTCTGATGGTGGAGGATTGTACTTCTAGCAGCCACTGGCCAGTAGAATTTTCTACAATGATGGAAATGCTCTCTGTTGGTACTTTCTAATACAGTGGCCACTGACCAAATGTGGGTATTGAGCCCTTGAAATGTGGCCAATGTGACAGAACTCAATTTTAAATTTTATTTACTTTTAGATAATTTAAATAGCCACACGTGGCTTGTGGTTACCATATTAGTACAGTCAAAGGGTTTCTAAGTTTCCTTCTGTCCTGCCACCTTCTTGGAAACATCAGCTCAAGTCCTCTACAGAGGGGGGTTACCATATCTTCCAGGTTAAAAACTTGCTTTGAGAAAAATTCTTAGAGTTTTTTCCCCAGGGTATTTTGGGGAGATGGAGCTGAAAGCAAGCATCATTACTTCTTTTCTTTTACAAAAAAAAAAAGTAAGCTCACATACCCCCCAGTGGGCACCCATTCCTATCCCACCACCTGTCACATTAGTGAGGGCTTTGAAACCAGGTCTTTAGTTTTACCCAAGACAATAAGCTGTTACCAACAAAAATGCTTATTTGTTTATACCTACTGCATGACATGAGTTGTGTTGAGTTATATGTTGGACACAACGGTTGGCTATCATACCTCTCTTTAAATAATTAATATTGTGGAAGCGGAAATAAAGTATTTTCCGAAGTATGTTCCAAGCAACCTTAGACTCACGGGGGCACTGTGGTCAAATATATTTTGGGAAGACTGCATTTGGTACCTCCTCTTGCAGGTATGGAACCTGTTTTAACGTGTATCAACTTTAATAATATAATAGCCAGTTATTTTAGCAACAAAAGCGAGTTTACTTGAGAATAGCCTGAGGAGTTGCAATTTGGGACCTGTAAATATGGCAGATCATAGGCAAATCCAGAGAACAACGATGGGGAATTTGCTTTTATAGGGAAAAAGGTTGGGGGTGGGTAGTTGGGAAGGGCTATAAAAACCAAAGAGTCCGTTGGAGGATATTGGGAGCCCAATGTATGGAGGTTTCTCATTGGTGGGGCTGCTCCAGTCTCTGATTGGCTGGGCTGTTGGGCAAAGAGAAGTTTTCTTCTTTCTGCTGGACAGTAAAGCAGACAACACCTTCCCGTGGGAGATATAGGTGCTGTCTCATCCTGTCTGGAGTAATTGACTATGCATGGCAGGGGCATGAGACCTCCCCCTACAAGCCTGTCCTGACTCTCATTTTATCTGAAGTTCCTTTAATTCCACACATGGTAAAGTTTTCGAAATATTCAGCTGTAAAGAAATCTACTTTACTTTGTTTAGCCCAACTTTTCTCTGATGTACTTGGCCACAGACTTCTTTTTGCCCCCATGATATCCACTAATATTGATTTGAACTGGTGTTTTGTTGTGTTTTGTTGGTGAATGTAGCTCTTTGGGTGGTGTTACATTAGAGTGGTGGGTAAGGATATAGGGGAAGGATGAATTATTTCCTCCTGAGGATAAAGGACAATTTCATGGAGAAGCCTGAAGTTGCCACCATTCCTTATTCCCTCAACCTACTTCCTTTTCTTCATGGCATTCATCACTAGGTGATATGGTACATATTTAGTTTTCCTTAATTCTCTGCTTCACTGCCACTAAAATCTACTCTCCAGGAGAGAGGGTACAGTGCATCTTTTTTTCCACTGCTGTGGCCCCAGCACCCAGTTCATCAATGCATATCTTTTGACTGAATATGGAAAGGAAGAAAACATTTCAGCTGGGCTTTGAAGGAGTGGAAGGATTTTAATAGGCTAGACATTCATTCTAGAAGGAAGGAGAAACACAGAAGAATAAAAGCACTCAGCAAGTTATTGAGAAGCTGGCTTTGTTTGAAGACACAGTGGATCTCCCAGTGGCAGGAGATAATATGGCAAGGATTCACGGAGGCCAGTACATGAATTGAGAGAGAGAGAAAGAGGGAGAGGGAGAGAGAGGGAGAGAGAGAGGGAGAGAGAGAGGGAGGGAGAGAATCACCTTATAGGAGCATCTTCTAAGAGGGTCAGGATGTTGGAGTTACCTCGCTATCTCCAGGAGGCGCTGGCTCCTCTATTGGGGAAGAGAAAGTGCTAGAGGAGTAAGCCACTCTCTGTTTTCTGGAATTCTGGCCAGGTTACCAGCCCACAAACAAATCCACTGATGCATCTGTGCCGATGATACACACGCATGATATATGCCTGGTACCTGCTTTTATACATTTTTATAAGATTGTGCATTTAAAATGAACTTGCTCCATTGTATCTACAGGGAAGCAAAAGACATAGCCTATAACATGCAAACCAGTGGCTCTCAAAAGTTGAAAAGTTGCCATCCTTATAAACACGTCTTGTCCGGATGTTAAGGAGATGAGTCATCCTTCTGGGAAAAAGGGCACCGCCGTCAGGCTGTATTTCCTCTCTGCTTTGTCATTCAGAATACAGATGTGCTTTAGAGGCAGGGACAAAAAACAGAACATGTTTCTTTTAATGTTGTTTGTCTTTCTTCCTAATTAAAGCAACGTTTTGTTCCCCGAATAGATACTGTGCAGCGAACTAGGCTAATTTGTACAGCCTCATGGGAAATGCGATGTTCATCATTTCTACAATGTGAGTCCTGTCCGACCTTGTGTAGAGGTTAAAATGTACATCCTGGTCTCTCTAGGTAAGAAGGTACTCCCCACAGAATCTTCCTCAACCTTGGCAGCCCTGGAGTTGCTAGTTTTCCCTCCTGGACCCTCCGCCACAGTCACGTGAGTTTTACGCTCCTTACCCCAACTGAAGGATGAGGTCAGTAGCAATACATCAGCATCAACAACGACCGCTTATGTTTCAAGCCCTGTGTGAGGCATTGTGGGAAAGTGCGTTCATTGCTTTACATGGACGGGTTTAGTTAACCTTTGTGACCACCCTCCCGGGTAGAGATGCTTTTCTTTTCCGTGTGTGTGATGAGTGCACCGAGGCAGCGAGCAGATAGACAACTGAGCATCACAGAGCAGGTATATCTGGGCTAGGATTTGGATAGAAACCATTTCACTCCAGTGTCCATATCCACTCTATGACATTTTGCTCCTTATTGAACATGGTTTTTAGACTTTTTAGGTCTATTTTTCTGTGTCCATTTGATTGCTACTTAATATATACATACATACATGTGCATATATATGAATACATATATGCCCTCTGATGTCCTTTATTTGTGATGTATACTCTGCCTATTAAAAAATGGTCTAAGACGATTTGCTTGATATAAAACTAAAGACAACTGAAGAACATGAATCGTACAAATGGGAAAGAGGAGGAAATTGTACCAGAAGCAGAGGGCAAGGTGGCAAGACATTCATGGCATTGAAGTTTATCTTTGAACCTCCAGGGAGCTGAGGGAAGGAAGCAAGAAGCCTCCTCTCTTGCTCATTCCATGTCTATGTCCTGCTAAATGTTTCCAGATGACATTTTCCTTGTAGCGTGTCCGCAGATGATAGGCTCCTCTAGCTCTGGGGAGGACCAGGGCCCCCATCTCTCTCATAGAACAGAAGACAAAGTGAGAATAGATCAGCCTCTAAGTCTTAAGGCTGTGCTGACCCCTGAGGGGTGGGGGCATTGCGTGTGTGTATACACAAGTGTGTGTGTTTAACTAATGGTGTTTTCAGAGACCTGACCTTACAAAGTTCTAACTGGCTGCAGTCCTGGACTCAGTACACTAGACAATGCCCTGCAGAGATTAAAGACCATCCTTAGTAGGATCTGATTTAAGCAACTATGTAGTCCACAGAAAGGCAATATAGAACCAGCAGGAGCTTTGAAACAATGGGAGGAGATTGGCGTTGTTACCCATGGGGACTGCACATGGGTTGGGTTTGAGTGCTCTGGAGTCAGATGAAAGTGAGTTCAAATCTTGCCTCAGATCTTGGCTAGAGGTTTACCCTGGCTAAGTAAAAAAATGGGACCACCTCAGAGGGCTGCTTTCACACCTGTTGAGATGATGTATGCAAAATAGGATAGTCAGTGCCTGGCACATAATAAATGCTTCGTCAATGGCAGTCTCACACATGCTGATTTGTAGAGATCTTATTCAGTTGATTGTCACCCATTTTGATACCTTATTACGCTTATGGAGATGCAAATGCAACTTATTTCAGCTGCGTGTGGAGGCATTACTATTGTTCATCAATTTCTAGTTCTCTTTTTCTTCCTGAATGTATAGGGGACTACTCTTCCCAGCTTCCATTGCAGCTAAGCAGAGCCATGAGACTCGTTCTGGCCAATGAAACGTAGTGGAAGGGATGTGCACCACTTCTGGTTGAGATAGTGAAAAAGCCACAGCTAGGTCTCCAGTTTCTACCCTGTACCAGGATCTGGGGCCACAGGCTGAGGGGGCTGTGTCCCAAGATGGCAGAGCTCTTGTAGCCTGGGCTCCTGAGTGACTGGGGGGAGCACAGCACTTCTCTCCACTACCACCATACACACGCGCGCGCGCGCGCGCGCACGCACGCACGCACACGCACATACACGCACGCATGCACGCACGCACACGCACACACGCACATGCACGCACGCACACGCACGCACGCACACGCGCGCAAGGCTGGACATGCCATGTGATCGTGAAAGAGGCAAACCACTGAAAATCTCTTTTATTTAGTACTCAGCCCATTCCATCTTAAAATTTTTATTTTATTTATTTATGGCTGTGTTGGGTCTTCATTTCTGTGCGAGGGCTTTCTCTAGTTGTGGCAAGCAGGGGCCACTCTTCATTGCGGTGCGCGGGCCTCTCACCATCGCGGCCTCTCTTCTTGCGGAGCACAGGCTCCAGACGCGCAGGCTCAGTAGTTGTGGCTCACGGGCCCAGTTGCTTCGCGGCATGTGGGATCTTCCCAGACCAGGGCTCGAACCTGTGTCCCCTGCATTGGCAGGCAGACTCTCAACCACTGCGCCACCAGGGAAGCCCATTCTATCGTGACTAGTACAGACTGCCAGAATCTGGAGGCAAATTTGATACAGTGGAAACAAATGTCTCCAATTTCTACTGAAATTAAAGTCAGGGCTCATAAAATTATGATTGTACCCTTGCTTGTACCCTTATTAAGAGATTATAATCTTCTATCTAACAAAGACTAATATCATGTTAATCAGAGTGAGGTGTTTTTCTGTAATACTACACGTTCAGCAGTTTTCATTTCTATTGTGTTGTTGTTAATGCATTTAGATCTTGGAAACATTCCTTATATTCCAGTGTGTATCTTACCACAAATCTATCAAATCAAAAACATATATATATATATATATATATATATATATATATATATATATATGTATATATATATATACATATATATACACACACACACAGGTATATAAACTATATATATATGTATATATATACATGGTTTTTGAGAATTACATAACTCAGGCTAAAGGGGCTAATGGTGAATCTAGAAAAAGCTGAGTCGGGGGTCTGGTCTAGGGTTTTACGAATGCTCCGCACAATTCACCATCTTTGAGAAGCTGAGAGAGGATTTGCCAGGGAGGATTGTGCATTGGCCCCACCGTGCGTGCAGTAAGAACATCAGGGCTTCTTCCCTCATCTGGAAATGAGACAGAGTGTCCAGCAGGGAAAAAAAACCCACACCCATAAATGAAGGAGACTAGAGAATACACTGCTGTCTAGGGCAGTGGTTCTCAAATTTCAGCGTGTAACATCCCCTGGAGGTCTTGTTCACACAGGCGGCTGGGCTCCACCCTGGAGCTTCTGATCCAGCAGGTCTGGGGTGGAGCTGAGAATGTGCATTTCTAACAGGCACTCAGGTGATACTGCGGCTGCTGCTTCAGGAACCACACACTGAGAACTGCCACTCCAGAGCCCTGTTTGTCCAGAGGTGGTCTCTGCATTAATAGCATCTGTATCACCCGGAAGCTTGTTAGGCGTGCAGAGTCTCAGGCCCTGCCCCAGACCTCCTTCCCCTCTTCCTTCCTTTATCCTCTTGTGACTTTGGACCAGATCATCTCCCTAAGCCTCCTTTTCAAAGAAGCCTAATAACCGGATCTACCTCTTAGGATTGTTTTGTATTGTTAATGTGCATAAAATTCTAGAACGACTCTGGGCATATATTGTCCAGTGAAGCTTTTCAAGTCTTGGCTTCTATCATGATTTCTTATATGGATGTCTAAACACAACCTGTGGGCTGTGCTGATGGCTGAACTTGCGAATCAATGTCTCATTTATCTCTGAATCTTGATAGCACTTGGCACAAGTCCTTTGGTACCTTAGATGCTCAGTAAGTGTTGGGTGAATGAATGAACATGCAGGTGTCTGTGTGTTGTCTGTGTGTTCGCTCTACCTTTCAGCAGAAGGAGGGATGTACACACTCAGGTCCTGGGGTGGAAGGAGCTCAGAGCATTGGAGGACCCAAAAGAAGACCAGGGCACTGCAGGAAGGGAGGGGGATGGACGGGGAGTTGAAGAGCTCAGAGAGATGAGCGGGGCCAGATCATACAGGGCTTTTCCTACCATATTAAGGAACTGGAAATGCAAACCTCTGTTTCAAATTAAGCATTATGAGCACTCTAACAGTCCTCTGAAGATTCTCTCCTGAAACTGCCTCTGAGCTGCCATGTTTTTGAAAACTGTGTTTATGTGGCAGCTGCTGCCATGAAGCTTTGTGTTTTGTGATTACTCCTCTCGCTAACAGCTGTCAGTTGCTTCTAGAACTCTGTTTACCTAATTTGGTTAGGCTGGTACGCAGACAAATGGGTTTTGATATGATAAATGGTCCATGAAAGTGAGAGGAGAAGACATACAACACTCATTTCCATTCTATCCAGGAATAAATAAAAAGGTTACCAGCTGTGAAAAACCACCAGATTAGAAGCAGATTTCTGATTGTCAGCCTGCTGGGAGATAATCTTGTCAGCGTGACCTGCAAAAGTGGTAATAATTTGCAATTATGTACCAGCCTTTCTCTTAGGACACACAAACGCTTTCTAAATATTTCCCTAATGTCAGGGAGGCAGAGATGCTGGGATATTATCATTTTGCAATTAAAAAGTCATCTTAAAAAGAAGCACTTTAATAATCCTTCTCAGGCTGCGCATTTGGAAAGCTTCTCAAGCCGGTGGTTTGGGGAGGGGAATGACCACCTGATTGTGTCCCTGGACACCTAAAAGCTTGGTGCTTGCGTGTGTGTTTCTATGCTGGCCTCTTCGTTGAATTCTGGAGCAGGCAGCTTTGGTTTCCTTTACAAGGCTGCCCTGTGAGATAGATTGGATGGAGCAAAAGCACTTTAACCCATGCGTCCTTCAGAACCAGCCATACCTTACTGAGTCCTGAAGGTCAAGAGGAATCATGGCGGCCAACTCCTTGTTGATGCCACTCCAAGAACTTTCCACAAGCTCGCTCGAAGAGGGTGTCTTATTCATGGGCTGCTGAGTGAAGTGTTTTCTTTTTTGGTTGTTGGTTCAAAAACTTTTCTAGAACAGAGACCAGGAGGTTTTCCAGTCAACAATGAGAGCCAGGCCTCTGTGCCAGGGCTATGGCAAGGGCTCCTGCTAGGACCCGCGAGAAATGTAGGTTCTAACCTTGGCTTTGACAACCACTCACACTGCATGCCTTCAGGAAAATCATCTAACTCCCCTGAAACATTTTCTTCCTTTACCTAAAATGCGTATCTTCTAAGAGTGTTGAGAATACCAAACGAGGTAACAGAAGTACAAGCAGTTTGAAAATCACAAAGGGATGCACATATCTGGGGAAGGATTTTTTATCATGTTATATGGAAAAGAGGCCTAAGCTCAGGCATTCTGACCCCTTTTCTCTACTGACCCAGATATAAGCGCTGCCCCATCATCCAAGTCTGTTCCCCCTCGAACTGGAGGGGCAAGTCCATGGTACACATACTCTTTCTCTTCCATTGTTCCCCCGTCATAATTGCTGTCAGTTGTCATCCCAGAACCCATGCAGAGCTGAGTCTGTCTTGGTACAACACTCTTGACAGCCGATTAAAGTTACAACAGTTCAATTACCATGGTCATCTGAAATGAAATGAAACTGTCCGTGCACCTCTAGTACTTCTTGATAGCTCTTCCAACGCCCCTGCAACTTGCAAAGGGGGAAGACTAGAATGACTACGTAGTTACCACCCAGCAAAGCATTGCTTGGCAGAAATATTTAGTCTCTGGGGAGGGTCCCTGGTGGAAGGTGCCAGAGAGTGATGGTCACCCAACGTTGTGTCTGTTTCTCAGCCCTGCTGTCAAGACCTGTAGGACTAGTCCTGACCAACAGCCTTTGAACAGAAGTGGCCTGTGTCGCTTCTGGGCCAAAGCATGGAAGAGCCTCCTGGCAGCTCTTCCCTGGGCCTTACTACTGAGGAGGCCATGAGTTCCACAGGGCACAGCTACCAGATGGTAAAGTATTCATTATCTCAGGCTGCTGGGGGACAATTTGCTTGGGCTGCTGTAAACAAGGTATCACAGACTGAGTGGCTTAAATAACAGAATGGTGTGGTCTCACAGTTCTGGAAGTTAGAAGTATCAACACAAGGTCAAGGTGTCATCAGGGTTGGTTCCTTCTGACGGCCGTGAGGGAGAACCTATTCCATGCCTCTCACCGAGCTTCTAGTGGTTTGCTTCCAATCTTTGGCATTCCTTGGCTTGTAGAAACATCACCCCATCTCTGCTTTCATCTTTACATGGCTCTCTCCCTGTGTGCATCTGTCTCCCAACTTCCCCTTTTTATAAGGACGCCAGTCATATTGGATTAAAGGCCCACCTTACTCCAGGAGACCTCATCTTAACAAGTTACATGATGACCTTACTACCAAATAAGGTCACATTCTGAGGTTAGGGCATCAATATATGCATTTTGGGGGAACACAATTCAAACCCAAAACAGTGTTGGCCCACATTGGATATGTTGTATGAGTTAAAAATACACTTCTGTTTTAAGCAACTGAGATTTGAAGGTTGTTTGTTGTATGAGCATTGTCTCACTTGTCCTAATTAACACCAGAAGTTTAAATTATATGCACGGTAAGTAATCAGCTTGCTCATGGGGGCATGAAGTTGAGAGCAGCATTTCTTCTGAGAGGTGGGCTCTCCCAGATGTGAGTGCCTTACAGGTTGGTGATGACTCACCTCCTCACAGCCTCACAGAAATGGAGCTTCCTGGTTGGCTACCTAAGCCAGGTCATGCCTTGGACCATGCCTTTAGACCATGTCTATACCAGGTCCTTCATCCCTCACTTTTAACTTCCTGAGAAGCATCACAAAACAAAGACAGAAAGAAAAGAAAAATACTCTTTTCTTGGGACCAAAGGACAGATAATCCATGTATTAGCACTATGCCGTCAAAGAAGAGTCTCCAGACATCTCCTAGTTCAAGTGACTCAGCTGTAGATGAGGAAATTGTCATCTTGACAGGTGAAGGGGCCCCTTGTCCAAAGTCATGGGGTTAATATGAGGCAGAGCTGGAGAGAGGTATTGGAGCAAGTGAGGGCCAAATACATTTTTTGGCTTTGAGCACTGCTATGTTTAAATGTTTGTAGTCCTTCAATGTTCACGTGTTGAAACTTATTGCCCAAAGTGTTGGTATCAGGAAGTGGAGCCTTTGGGAGGTGATGGGGTCATGAGGGTGCTGCCTGCATGAATGGGATTAATGTTCTTATATAAGAGACCCTGCTGAGCTCCCTAGTCCTTCCACTTTGTGGGGATATAATGAGAAGTCTGTGACCTGGAAGAGGTTCCCCCGCCCGACTGTGCTGGCACCGTGATCTTGGACATCCAGCCTTCAGAACTTTGAAAAGTAAATTTCTGTTGTTTATAAGCCACCCAGTCTGCAGTATTTTGTTATAGGGGCCTCAGCAGACTAAGACAAGCAGCTTATACTTCAGCAATGGGAATCAGTATAAGTATGACTTTCATAAAGATGAACCAGAAAGATAAGTGTCTTGCAATAACAACTGAGCACTTGAAATGTGGCTACAATGAATCGAGGTATGCTGTAGTGTAAAATATGCGCCAAATTTTGAAGACTTAGTAGGAAAAATTAATAATTTTGTTAATTAGGATCACATGCTGAAATGATAGATGAGATGAAATATGTTATTAACATTAATTTCTTCTGTTTCTTTTTACTTTTTAGACATATGGCTACTACATTATGTAAAGTTACAATGTGGCTTGCAATTGTAGCACACATTATATTTTTATTGGTTAGTGCTGACTCAGGGTGATTGTTAAAATTCAGATTCCAGAACCTTGGTCTAAACAAAGTGAATAGAATCTTTGGTTTTGTGGCTCAGGATTAATTTTTAAAAGATTCCCCAGTAACTCTGTTGCAGGCTACATTTTGAGCTTAGAATATGCCACGAATTAGCTAGAGATAGCTGACAGCTGCCCCTTAAGTTCACCATAGTCTGTACCATTCCCTATTGTCTGTCCTCTAGTCATTGAAGCTGAGCATCCCTTTCCATCATTGTAAGACAAACATTAGCACAAGTGAGAGAAAGATGAGAGGGAAATTTTTTATTTACCTACATCTCAAACTTTGGGAAAAAATAGGAATCATCTTCATTTCCACAAATACTCCCTCCCATTTTTCTTGAAACACAGAATATGCTAAATGTTTGTTTGGCAGTGCCTGGGGATAGTGGGGATTTTTTCCAGCCTCCTTCATTAGGCTGAAGGAGAGCTGGTCTGCCTGACCTCTCTGGCCATGGAAGTTAGATTCCATCTAACCAATGGTCCAATGGTCCCCTCCCCCTCTGGTACATGTGATTCTATCTGGGTTGGTGAGAAATTATAACTCTTATTTTCCTTTTTTGCTAAGATTCTTCTCTTGTCTTTTATACTGGATTTCTGGGAAAATGAGAGGAAGCCTTAAATCATGTTTGTGATTTTTTTCCCATCGTGTATGAGTCTTTGGCTCCAGGTAATGCTTATTCATTTAGAGGAGAAAAACCTATTTCACACCCTCCTGGAACTAGGAAAATAGCCTTTCATTATATTAATAAAGTAGAGTTAAGGAATCAAGAAGAAATATTATCCTGGATTCTTGATTCTTCTTCAGTATACCAACTGACTTCTATAAATTTAGAAATAGTCTGTGAATAACAGTATAATTTCTATTTGATTTTTAATACTGTAAGTAGATGTGTGTGTGTGTAGATTTTGAGAATTAATATTTTTCAGATAAAGGAATACTATAAATCTGCCTAGAAAACTTGGTAAAAAGAAGATAATTAAGGGAGAAAATAGAAATAACCTGAAATACCACCATGCAGAAATACTTATAGTATTTACATTTGTCTGTACCTTTTTTCCATATTTTAACTCATATATTCTTTTTTATGAATGGTATTTTATTTCATTTCTTTCCAATTTCATTTTAATTTTTTTTACACTAATTATGATTTCTAACATTGATATGATACTACTACCATCCATAGTCAAATTTCCTCAATTGTCCTAAAGCTGTCCTTTTTTTTTTTTTTGGCTGCGCTGAGCAGCTTGCGGGATCTTAGTTCCCTGACCAGGGATTGAACCCGGGTTGCTGCAGTGAAAGCTCGGAGTCCTAACCACTGGACCACCAGGGAATTCCCTCGTATATTCTTAGAAAGGTGTTTTCCAACATACAAATAGGAGGATGCTACACTATATACAGTTTTATATCCTTCTTTTTATCCCTAAACATTGTATAGCATGGACTTTCCTCCAGATCATTTTTTTTCAAAAATATAGTTTTAATAGTTGAATAAAACTTGCATTTTTGATGGAATGAAGTTTGAGTCAGTTTGTGTTATATCAGTGTAGGCTAAGAATATGATGTCATTAAAGTTATTCTCTCTCAAAGGATGATGATGTTGAGGATGACTCTGATGCTAATTACAACCTCTAAAAAAAGTGCCTTTTCATCTCTCTTTCTGCCAGAGAGTAGGAGTCTTTCTGTTCCATTTGGTAGAGTGAATAGCTGCTGACTTTTCCTGTATTTAACATGGAATATGAGGCTGCAGTTTACACTCCCAGATGTTTTTCTCTGTAGATCAAGTGCCCCCTCATTACATATCAGTGGGAGCAGCATAAAACAGGATTTTTGAGGGCAGGCTACAGGGGTTTAAATCCCAGCTCCACTATTTGTAGGCTGTGTGACCTGGGGCTAGTTTCTTACCCTCTCTGATCCTTACTTTTCTCATCTGTAAAACATGGATAAAACCCTTTCTGCCAAAGTGGGAGTCTTTCTATTCCATTTTGTAGGGTGAATAGTTACTGACTTTTCCTGTATTTATTATGGAATATGAGGGTGCAATTTATACTCCCAGATATTTTCTCTTTCAGTCAAGTGTCCCCCTCATTACCCGATCAGCAGGAGTGACATAAAACAGGATTTTCGAGCATGGGACACGGGGGTTTAAACCCCAGCTCCATTCTTTGTAGGCTGCCTGACTTGGGGCTAGTTTCTTACCCTCTCTGATCCTTACTTTTCTAATCTGTAAAATGTGGATAATCCAGTGACTTCCTCATCGGGCTGTTGTGTGGATTAAATGTGATGATAAATATAACATTTTAGTGAATTCTAAACAAATAGTAAGACTTCAATCAATGGTGGAAATTCTCCTCCTCCTTCTTACCATCATCCTCATCATCTTCACATTTTACTTGGATATTTTCTCTCTCTCTCGAGCATGAAAACCTCTCAAAAAGCAGAAGTTCTCCTGTGACATATATCTTGTCTGACCTTCACTGGGCATCGTGTCCCATACTTAGGTGCAGTTGCTTAACAAATGTTTATCGATCATTTCATACGTCTTTTGCCTTCTCTATAAATAGACATTTTTACTTCAAAGACTACGTCCCAGGCATTGCTGCAAGAAACAGAGCCATTTTGTACATGGTAGTGGTACAGTCACACTTGATTATGTTACTAATTTATTCCTCAAATATACCAACGAATCTGTCTTCTCACATCGTCATATGCACCCACCGTGCACTAGGCCGGAACCGAACGCTGGCAGGTTGGCCCCTGCCATCAAGAAGCCCAAAGTCTAACATCTCTTGGTGATGTGCTCAGCATTTGGCTAGTCTTCTATTTTTAGCACAGAGCAATTTCAAAAGACTTTACCTGCCGGACTGCTTTTGTTGGTGGTGGCTGGTAAACCTCCAGTTTGAGCAGCAGTGTCTTTCTGGTCTTAGCAATTTCAGTAGTACCTGAATGAAAAGGAACTTTAATTTTGTAGGGGAATTCTGTGTTTAAATATACGACACAAATCATACAGTTCAGGTATGTTAGTTAAAGATAAATCTGTTAGCCTGATTGGAATTCCTCATTACTTCTTCCTTCCTCTCATTGATACTTTCGCGTCTCTAAGAAAGCGTGCAGTGGTCCAGTTGTCAGTGATGAGATTGACAAAGTCTGGTGCTGAGACCTGGCCGTGTCGTTGTTGAAGCCAAGTTCGTGTGCCCAGTGCCCAGTGAGGCCAAACACACTGAAATGTTGGAGTTTGGAGTGGAGAAAGGATTATGTATTGCAGGGCCATGCAAGGAGAACAGGGCAGCCGCTGCTCAAAAGACTGGATGGGTTTCAGGGAAGAAGCTTTTATAGAAGCAGCATTTGCGGGGGGAGGGCTGCAGGTGTGTGACCCTCCTCTGATTCTCTGGCGGTGAGATAACAGGATGGCTTTCTGGGAATCTCAGCCATCAGCCTTCTGGTTCCAACCAGTCTGGGCTTGTGCTCAGCCTGAGGTCACCATCCTCTGCCTGGGTGGAGGCCTTAGTTCTGAAGGAAGAACTCAGAGATCTGTATCAGATTTCTCTAGGCAGCTCCCGCCCCGCCCCCAGGAAGAATGGGCGCCAGGTCCCATGCTGCACTATTGTTTCTTTCTGCATTTCCTCACTCCCCTAATTAGTAGCTGTTTGAATCTGCCCTTTGGAACTCAGGGAAGGTCTAGGAGGCTGAAACCTTTTTCCTACAAACAAGCAATGGGGGACACAAGGAGGGCCTTACAGCGTCCTGCTTGGTTTCAGCCTGCCCATTTCTTTTCCTCCCCCTCCACCTCTACCCTTTTATTTATACTATTCTTTCTACTCCTTTCCTTGTATCAAAAATAAAGGCATTCTCCATGGCCCAATTCAAGATTCACCAAGGAACACTTTTTGACAGAAAACGAGGTAGCTGCCTCAGGGCTCATGACAACCCCTGTTTGCAGTTATTACTAATTATCTTAACTGTGCAATTAACATCTCTATTTTCTATTTCCTAATTAAGCTAAATAATGAACTTGTGATTTCCGAGAGTTAGCCAGGATTTCCGTCCTATCTGAAGTAGCGATCCCCTGCTTTTCTTTTCATCGCCTATAACTGTGAAACTGAAATTTCACTGTACATTTTTACATTTATTTATTTGTTGTCTGTCTAACCCACTAGAAGATAAACACTATGGGAAAAGGGCTTATGTTGAGTTTACTGCTGTATCTCCAGTACCTAAACAGCACCTGGCTCATGGTCGGTACTCAATAAACACTTGTTGAATGAATGAATATATTTTCAAGAATTGACTAGTGTACAAGATAAAGGTGGCACCCAACCTCTTGTGTGTCTCTTGCTGAAGAAAACTGTGGTGGCAGCAATAAAAACGAACCCAAAGGTGCTATACTTTCCTCATCCTTTGCTTCTTGAACCTGACCCTCTCCAGCTCCATTGCTACTGCCCAAATCTAAGCCACAGTCATTTCCCCACGTGGGGAATGGCCTAGTGTCTCTGCATCCTTCCATTTCAACCTGTTCCTCTGCACAGCAGCAAAAGAGATTTTCTTAAATTTGAATTGCATCTTGGCAGTCTACTTAAAATCCTTCAAACCCAAAACTCTCAGAAGATAATCCAAACTGGAACCAAGGTCTTCGAGGCCCAGCACAACTGTCCCTTTCTTTGTTGGTCAGTGTCACCTCATGCCTCTCTTTTTTTTGGCCTGCTGTGCTCCAACCACATTGTTTTTCCGTCAGTGCCTGGAATGTGCCAAGCTCTTTGCCACCCCAGGACCTTTGCATATGTCCCCTCCACCGGGAATTCTCTCCCCCTCAACTCCTTCCCTTTAGGGGAAGATGTCACCTCTTCAGAGATACCTCCCATCATGCCCATTCTATTAGTCTTTCCGCCAACTGCTCTTTGTTTTTTCTCCTTTGCCCGTTTTATCGCCTTTAATTATTTATTTTCCCCTCTTGTCTGCACCACGAGAGTGTAAACTGCAGGAGGGGAAAGGTGGTAGCTGTAGCTGCACTGTTGTCTGCCTAGTACTGACCACTGTGCTGATAATTAAATACCAAGTCAGTGCTTGTATTCATTTCCTGTCTATCACCACTGTAACAAATTGCCACAACTTTGTGACAGAGCAATGCAAATATATCGTCTTATAGTTCAGGAGGTCAGAAGTACAAAAGGGGTTTCACTGGGGTAGAACCAAGGTGTTGGCAGGCTCTGGATGTTCTAGGGGAGAACTGTCTCCTTGCTCTTTCCATCTTGTAGAGGCTGCCTTCATTCAGTGGCTCATAGACCCCCTTTTTCCATCTTCAAAGCCAGCAGTGTTGCGTCTCTGTGTGCCTTTCTTTTCTAATGATATATTCCTTTGACTCTCTACTTCTGCTGCCCTCTTGCACTTTTAAGAACCTTGTGATTACATTGGGCATACCTGGATAATCCAGGCTGACCTCACTATTTTATTTATTTTTTGAGTTAAATACTCCTTTTTTTAAAAAATTGAAGTATAGTTGATTTACAATGTGGTGTAAGTTTCAGGCGTACAGCAAAGTGATTCAGTTATACATATATATAATACATTTCTATTCTTTTTCATATTCTTCTCCCTTATAGGTTATTACAAAATGTTAAGTATAGTTCCCTGTGCTATACAGTAGGTTCTTGTTGGTTTTCTGTTTTATATATAGTAATGTGTATATGTTAATCCCAATAATCTCACTATTTTAAAGTTAGCAGATGAGCACTTTTAATTCCATCTGTAACCTTAATTCCCTTTGCCATGTAATTTAACAAATTCACAGGTTCTGGGGATTAGAAGATGGACACCTTGGGGGACCATTATTCTGCCTTGAATAAATAAATGGCCAACTGTTCTTTGTGGGCAAGTGGCTGCATTTAAATTTCTTTTGTTGCTTCGTGTGCCTACCCAAGCCAGGCCAATATTCAGGCTCAGTAGTTACTGTGATAGGCACTTTCTGATTCCCAGAGAAATACAGCAGGCTCAGACAGGAGTTCTTTTAATTATCAGCCTTAGAAGAGGACCCGGAGACCGTCAAGGTACTAGGTGAAGAGGTTTTTTAAGATCTAATTAAATATCTACTATTCTTTGTAAGGTATGAGATTTATAGTTGGTGCCCCTGGAATTGGCACGGTTTCTTCTGGAGTGACAAATGTAGGCATTATAAACGTTTGTACCTAAGGTGATTCCAACCAAGGTGATTAATTTCTGGGAGATTAATACAGGGAAGCCGAAGGCCATGTTTTGCAATCAGGCAGACTGCTCTTGCCCCGACCTGGATTGAATTACAGCTTTGGAGTGGGAGAAAAATATGGAGATAGCAATTTCATGAGTCACGTACACATGGCTGCACCCTCCCCTCTGAGGTGAAGGAGTGGAATGAAGTAGTGTGTTTTCTGGGAAAAGCTGCTGATACCCAGCCTCCCATAATTTCACATGCTTTTCTCAAGGACAACACAGCAAAGACATTCCATTGCGAGATGGGTTTTTCTTGGAGGAGACCTTGTGTTAAGCTGTCATAGCTCAGGCTATTTTTAGTGATGGTGTTTTAAAAACTTAAGGAGCTTATCTCCCCTCACCAGGCTCAAGCTCAGGGTTGCTATGCAACAGGCCCATCGTGGCTCTCACACTCTTTTCTCCCAGATATTCAGTGAACTGGACCTTGGCAGAAAACAAGCAATAGGGTGAGGCTGTCTCCTGGGAAGGAAGAGCAGTGGCTCTGGAATCTCTCAGACCAGAGTCCTGGCTTCACCTGCTCCCAGTTGTGTGGACTTGGGCAAATCTCTGTATCTCCCTGGGCCTCAGTTTCACCATGTGTAAAATGGGGATGCTATTAGTACCTAACTCATAAGGTTATTGTGAGGACCGAATGTGATTCTACATGTAAAGTACTTAAAACATGATGGTTTTGTTACGGAGTCCAAGCTCATACTGATCGCCATATGACAGGCCAATAAAAAAATAGAGAGACGAGGTGCTGGGGCAAGGAATAGCGACTTTATTCGGACAGGCAGCAGACGGAGAAGATGGTGGACTAGTGTCCCAAAGAACTGTCTTCTCTGAGTTAGGATTCAAGCTTCTCTTAAGCTAAAAGGGGAGGGGGTGTGGCTGGTTATTATAAACTTATTGGTGCCAGAATCCTCTGTTCTTGCAGCTGTTCGTGTAGGTCAGGTCACAGTGTTCCTGGAAACCTCCAACAGGACAAATATTATTCTCTGTTCTGCAGCTTTTTATCTCTGTATGAATGAAAAGTGTGATAATTTAAAGGTCAAACCTGGGAGGCAGAGCCTTGAGAATGGGCTATCATGTATATTTCAGGTTTGTTCACAAAACAGCGGTCTAAGTTGCACAAAATGAGTGTGATAAAATCACGTGGGTAAAATTGAGGAAATCCTTTTGATTAACCCTTTGGTGCCCCCCTACCTCTTCGGTTTATTAGAATCTTTCACAAGATAATTTTCTACAAAACTAAAAATAAAACAACAGCAATGCTAGCAGTTAGCGTTGGTGAGCACACAGTGAGTACAAATGCTCATAATTAGACACTGTTTCATTGATTTTTTTTTTTTTAAAGGAATTCCTTTATTTTTATTATTTATTTATTTATTTTTGGCTGTGTTGGGTCTTCGTTTCTGTGCTAGGGCTTTCTCTAGTTGCAGCAAGCTGGGGCCACTCTTCATTGCGGTGCGCGGGCCTCTCACTAGCGCGGCCTCTCTTGTTGCGGAGCACAGGCTCCAGACGCGCAGACTCAGTAGTTGTGGCTCACGGGCCCAGTTGCTCCGCGGCATGTGGGATCCTCCCAGACCAGGGCTCGAACCCGTGTCCCCTGCATTGGCAGGCAGATTCTCAACCACTGTGCCACCAGGGAAGCCCTGTTTCATTGATTTTTACAAAGAGCCCTGTGCTTCACGGCTTTGCTGCTTGAGCATTGTGGAGAAGCCTGAGTTACTCTGCAAATAAGGTCCAGGTGTCTCTCTACGTGTGTTTTAGGGCCACTGGGACAGAGGTCTGGGAAATTCCTTAGTGAGCCATGGGTGACATCTTTAATTCTCATCTAGAGCTGATAGCCTTGCATGTCTGCCCACCAGGAAAAATAAGCTCCCTCATCTGTAGAGCTATTCACAATTTGTAGAATGCTTTCACATAGATGGTAACACTTACTGACTGCTTAATTATGTGCCTACAGAGTGCTGTTTGCTTTTTAAATGTTGTAATGGTTAATCTTCACAACAATCTGATGGGATAGGTACTATTATTATAGAGAGGGCAAACTACATAGCTAAGGTTACTCAGCTAAGCAATGCTAGATAGAGACTTTATAATTGGAGCTGTTTCAACCCAAGGTCCACATTCTTAACCATGACCCTACACTCCCTTCCATTTAACATTCACAGAAAGACTGCCCCATGGACAGGAAAGGTGATTTCTCTCTGTCTTGTATCAGATAGAGAAATAAAGTGAAATAAAAGTAAGTGTAGGATTGCAATTAGAAGTCAGATTTTGGACATTTAGAATAATAGTGCTTTGGCTCTTGCATCAGGCTCCATTAAATAGACTAGAGGGGGACCATTTTATAGTCTTTATAAAGGAAAAGGGACACTGCATGATCTATAAGGCTACTTCACAATGCACGTTTGAGCCTTTTCTGGTTTCTCTAATTAAATTTAAATGGATGTAATAACAACCCTTGGCCAGCGGGGGCGCTCTCACCATCATCTGGGCTGTGACTTTAACACAGTTTTTCAAACTCTAATGTGCATCCACATCTCTTTGGGACCCTGTTAAATGCAAATTCTGATTCTCTAAGACCGAGGAAGGGCCTGGGACTTTGCATTTTCTGGCTAGTTCCCAGGTGATGCCAATGCTGCTGGTTCTGGGACCACACTCTGAGGAGCAACTTTTAGTCTAGTGCAAGAGTGAGGGGCTGACGAACATTTTGGGGGTTGACTGACAAACAAGCACGCACAATATGAGAAGTTTTTGTTTCCTTTCCATTTTTTCTGTCTTGTTACTTTGATACAGACTCATTAATTGACCAAAATTTGGGTTTTGAGCTTTGAAACAAGGTCTGACATCAGAAAAAGGTCTTTGAATACTTTCTCACACCATGTTAAAAAATAAACTCAAAATGGGCTAAAGACTTAAATGTGAAACCTGAAACCATAAAACTTCTAGAAGAAAACAAGCAGTACGCTCTTTGACATTGGTCTTGCCAATATTTATTTTGGATCTGTCTCCTCAGGCAAGGGCAACAGTAGGAAAAATAAACAAATGGGACTGCATCAAAAAGCTTTTGAATGAGAGAAGATAATTTGCAAATGATGTATCTGATAAGGGGCTAATATCCAAAGCATACAAGGAAGTCATACAACTCAACATCAGAGAAACAAACAACCCAGTTAAAAAATGGGCAGAGGACCTGAATAGGCATTTTTCTAAAGAAGACCCAGAGATGGCCAACAGGCACGTGAAGAGATGCTCAGCGTTGCTAGTCATCAGGGGAATGCAAATTGAAACCATAATGAGATGATATCACCTCACACCTGTCAGAACGGCTATTATCAAAAAGGCAACAAATAAGTTTTGGTGAGGATATGGAAAAAAGGGAACCCTTGTGCACTGCTGGTGGGAATGTAAATTGGTGCAGCCACTATGGAGAACAGTATGGAGGTTTCTCAAAAAATTAAAACTAGAACTGCCATACGATCCAGCAATTCCACTCTGGGTATTTTTCCAAAGAAAACAAAAAACACTAATTTGAAAAGATATATGCACCCCTATGTTCATTGTAGCATTATTTACAATAGCCAACATATAAAAGCATCCAAGTGTCCACTGAAAAATGAATGGATAAAGAAGATGTGGTATACAAACACACTGGAATATTACTCAGCCATAAAAAAAGAATGGAATAATGCCATTTGCAACAACATGGGTGGACCTAGAGAGTATTATACTGTGTGAAATTAGAGAAAGACAAATACAGTTTGATTTCACTTGTATGTGGAATCTAAAAAGCAAAACAAATGAACTAACAAAACAAAATGAAAACTCACTAATGAGTACGGAGAACAAACAAGTGTTTGCCAGAGGGGACAGGCATGGCAGTGGTGGGGGGAGAAATGAGTGAAATAGGTAAGGAAAATTTAGCGTACAAGCTTCCAGTTATAAAATAAGTCATGGGAAGATAATGTACAGCATAGGGAATACAGTCAATAATATTGTAATAACTCTGTATGGTGACAGATGGTAACTAGAGTTATCGTGATGATCATTTTGTAATACATTAAAATAACAAATTACTGTGTTGTACACCTGAAACTAATATAATATTGTAAGTCAATTATACTTCAATTTTAAAAAAAGAAAAGAAAAAGAAAAAGGTCTTTGAAATCACAGGTGCTCCAAAAAAAGAGAAAAAAAAAGAGCGAGAAAAGAAAAAATAAATCCATGATGTATAATCACTATATCATGTGGCCCTGGACTAGGGGAAGAGCCAGAGATAGGAGGCCACAAGTGGAGATATTTTGCTAGGGTTTCTCCAATTAAGGATAAAACAGGAAGTATGTGTGTGGGGGGGGGGGAAGCAGGGAAGAGGGACTGTTCTAGAATAAACACAAGGGAGTGGGGTTATGGAAATGCCACTGCAAAAGATGACAAAAGATCCCAATGCTAGTACCGATTTTGCCAATAACACTATGGTCTTCAGGACAACTACTTGTTCTACCTAGTTTGGCATGGCCCCTGGTAAACCACATTTACCCAGCTCCCATCACATCCTGAGGACCCTATTTCTAAAGTGACCTTATGTCCTGAATTTTCTGGAACAATCCTCATTTCAATATCCTATCTTGGTTTCCAGCTTTGTAGCCAAATCTGCACCCCAACTTTTGGTTTTGAAAATAAGGTCATTGTAATTCTTCCCCAGCAAGAACACATAAACAGTTGGTTGCTAAATTGATACCTTGTGTGTCTCAGTGGTTCTTAAGTTTTGGGAGTGGGGAGTCATGGGACTTTTGGGAATTTGGTGAAAGCTCTGGATCATCATCTCAGAAAAATGCACGGAGGCATAGACATGGAAAAATTTGCATTTTTCCAGGACGTTTCAGATACCCTCTCAAGCCCATTCCAGTGCAGGACCTAATTGGATCCGTGGACTCCAGATTAAGAATTCCTTCTGTAGATGGTGGATGCTGGTGTACACCTAGAGCGATGAACTGTCTTTCTATATACAATTTATCAATATGCCACCCACTACCTTAGCAATTTTATTTCTGCCCCAGCTGCAGAGCATAGGTGATCTTTCACCTATGGAGGCAGAGTATATATGGATGGGCTTGTGTGTGTTCTAAACACAAGCAGTTTCATTTTGTCAAGTCATACTTTTCCAATTAATATGGTAAGATCCTCTTCTCCACAGACATCAGTTTGCTTGTATGTGAGTTACTCTTAGATAGAATGAAAGAGAGAGAGAGAGAGTCCTAAAAGAAGAATAAATGGCTTTTCTAATAACATATCATACATGTTCATAAACAGATCATACATGTTCATAGACTAAGTTTCTAGAACTACAAGGAGCCCTTGAGATCATCTCATCTGAGAGGTGAAAACTCTAATGTCTATGTTATTCAATGAGTGAAATCAGCCTGTTGCATCATTTCAGCAAGGACACATCCTGTTTGTATATGACACACTTAGAAATAGTCTTCGGTTCCACAAAACGTGTTCTCTTTGCCACTTTTATTGAACCAGGTGGCTTTTATAGTCTGCCTGCCCTTGTACATATTTTTTTTCTATCACCACTTAGAAAATGAAATGGTTCTCTACTATAAGAGAACAGCAGAGTCATGTGAGTAGAAATAAAAAATAACTTCTACCTCAATCTCAAGGACCAATGTGGGGAGTGTGGCAATGGTGACAAACTGGATTGCTAGGGCCCCATCTAAAGTGGGTAGAAGCTACACAGCTGTAACAGCTGTGTTCATGAGGAATGCAGATGTATGTGACCCAATCTTCTGACTTTTTAGTAGAAGCTGGAAATGTGAAATTTGCTTGGACCTCTCTTGCATTTAAAAATCTTACTATGTTGTTTTTAGGGTTTGTTTGCTTATTTGTTTTTGTTTTTTTTTAAATGCTGTGCAGCCCAAAGAAAACATGTCTGCAAGCCAAACCCTGCCAGTGGGCTGCCAGTTTGTGATTTCTGATGTGGTCCAGGTACGTCATTTCACAGGTCATGGTGCTAAGGAGAAAAGTGACATCTGTGTAAACTCAGTGAATGGAAGTGTTAGGGATTGAAACCAGGTCTCCTAACTTTCCATTTATTTCGATTCCTCTTCCATTATGCTGTTCCATGAATTTCATTCTCTCTAGCCATTTTGATTTTGTTGAGTGGGTGAGTGAAAAAGTGTTGCCTGCCGAATCAGTAAACAAGGGATGTTGCAGCCATCAAGCCGTCACATGACAGCTGCCCTGACAGTGAGCCCTGAGGGAACTCAGGATAGAAACAGGATGCCCGCAGTCAAGTCATCAGCCCCTGCAGCACCCCCAACGGTGCACCCTGAGGGCACTCAGGATGCAAAAACACAGGATACTGGCCCCAGAGAGCTGAGGTGCATAGCAAAGGAATGATTTCAATGAGCCCAGACTCTTGCATCTTCCCATACATAGAAAAGCGCTAAATTCATTAACTTGAGATGTCTGGTTCTCTTTAGTTGACAGTCATCTTTTGAAGTTCTGACTCCCTGGTCTTTGATGCAAAAACTCCTGTATATCCTGCTTCCTCCTCCATCTCTTCAGAGCTGTCCCTCAGAGCCACATGAGAGGCTGAGTCCTGGGCTTAGGTCCTCAGCTTTGTCCCCCAAATAAAACATAATTCTCAGCTTTTAGGTTGTGCAATTTTTTTTTCAGTTGACAAGGGCAGGCAGCATCCTTAAATTTAAACTATATGCATGGAAATCTGAATCCTGAAGACATTCTTCCGTCAAGTGCCAAAGGTAAAGGTTCAAGGATATCTTAGGTGATATTTAAGTACAGAGCAAGCACGCTATTTCTGGCAACAAGAACAGGCCCTAAGAATCCTTAACACAGCTTTCTTCTACGCTCCATCACAGCGTGCTGTTCCCTGCAGATAAGTTGCCTTAGAACATACTGTATTTGGAAAGTCATCGAGCCATAAATCAGTTACTCGCCAGAGCACCCGATACTGGATTTATTCTAATCAAATAGTTTTGGTGGTCTGAAAGCAGAGGCTCTTGTTGGCTGCAGAATTTTATTATAGCAGAAAACTTACAAAGTAGCTCTTTAGCCTGGTAAAATCATTGAAAATGGGTAAGGATTTGTCAGTATTTTGATTTAGGGCTTTAATGTGGCCTGGGGAATCGATAGAGCATGACCTCCTTTGAGGACCTTCAGGGCAGCAATGCATTGATTTTTCATATCCTGCATGATGACTCTGGCCAGACATTCAGTCCTGGAGGGGATAAACAAAAAAAAAAAAAAAAGAAAGAAAAGAAAATTGTAAAGAATATTCCTTTCAAAGGTCAGAATGTGCAAGACTTCGTGCAAGAATTAAGGTAAAGGAGAAAGGACCCCTAGCCACTGTTTTCAGGAGATGGTTAGGATAGGTCTATAGGAACAGGTGGGACAGTCTTGCCTATTTAAACAGTTTAATTGTGAAGATGTTTGGTTCATGATGAGAAAAGGCCTTGATTGTAAGATCTTTGGGTTCAGGCCAATCTTTTTCACCAGTGTAATCCAGTCACTCAACATAGGACCTGGTGCTAAGTAAGTGCTCAATATGTATTCAAGGCCCTTTATTTTTAATTTATTAAGTGCTTACTATGTTTTTTGTGGGGGAGGGTTTCTTCAAACTGCCAGAAAAAAATGAGAGTGGAAAGTAACTTGAACACCACTGATGCAAGCAAGCACCGAGCAAAAACATAATGTACTGTTTTTATTTTTTATTTTTGGCTGTGTTGGGTCTTCGCTGCTGCGCGCAGGCTTTCTCTAGTTGCAGCGAGCGGGGGGCTACGCTTCATTGCGGTGCGCGGTCTTCTCACTGCGGTGGCTTCTCTTGTTGTGGAGCACGGGCTCTAGGCGCGCAGGCTTCAGTAGTTGCAGCACGCAGGCTCAGTAGTTGTGGCTCGCGGGCTCTAGAGCGCAGGCTCAGTAGTTGTGGCACACGGGCTTAGCTGCTCCACGGCATGTGGGATCTTCCCGGACCAGGGCTCAAACCCATGTCTCCTGCATTGGCAGGCGGATTCTTAACCACTGTGCCACCAGGGAAGCCCTGGACATTTCTGATTGCAGCACATCAAGAGGCATATAAAATCTGGTGGTTTCAACTTTCTGAAATGCTAAGATTGATCAGTGGGTTCTGGTGGTGTCAGCCTGGTCCCTCTATTAAAAAGACTCCCACCAACCTTCCAACCTAATGGTTTTAAGAGTCACTTATGATCTTTGACTAGATACATCATTTTATTAGGAGTCACAGAATGGTAATTTTTTCCCCCTATCATTTATGCCACAATTATTAGCTGGAATTTACCAGTACTGTTTACTTATAGTGCTTTTTTCTTTTTAAAAAAACTTTATTGGAGTAGAGTTGATTGACAATGCTGTGCCAGCTTCAGGTGTGCAGCAAAGTGGCTCAGCCACACACGTACATATATTCATTCTTTTTCAGATTCTTTTCTCATGTAGGTTATCACAGAATACCGAGTAGAGTTCCCTGTGCTCTACAGTAGGTCCCTTTTGGTTATCTATTCCACGTACAGTAGTGTGTGTATGTTCATCCCAATCTGCTGATTTATCCCTCCCCACCACCCACGTTTCCCGCTTCGTAACCACAAGCCTGTCCTCAGTATCCGTAAGTCTGTCTCTGTTCCACAAACAAGTTCACCTGCATTATTTTTAAAAATAAGATTCCACATATGAGTGCTTTTTCTTTAAATTTATATTGTTTACTTATATGTATTAAGAACATAATATTTTAAAGAAACTTTACATTTCAACTGAAATTATGAGTTTGATGTGCTGGTATGTTTTTACATAATACATATTAAATTGCATACATGATTTTTTAAAAATAAATTTATTTATTTATTTATTTATTTATTTATTTATTTTTGGCTGCGTTGGGTCTTCGTTGCTTGCGCGCAGGTTTTCTCTAGTTGCGGCGAGCGGGGGCTACTCTTCGTTGCGGTGCGCGGGCTTCTCATTGCGGTGGCTTCTCTTGTTGTGGAGCATGGGCTCTAGGCGCTCAGGCTTCAATAGTTGTG
Organism: Balaenoptera ricei; assembly: GCF_028023285.1. Lineage (NCBI taxonomy): Eukaryota > Metazoa > Chordata > Mammalia > Artiodactyla > Balaenopteridae > Balaenoptera > Balaenoptera ricei. The sequence goes on along the minus strand of NC_082657.1, from coordinate 53,736,470 downwards.
GTGCGCAGGCTCAGTAGTTGTGGCTCACGGGCTCTAGAACGCCGGCTTAGTAGTTGTAGCTCACGGGTTTAGTTGCTCTGCGGTATGTGGGATCTTCCTGCACCAGGGCTCGAACACATGTGCCCTGCATTGACAGGCGGATTCTTAACCACTGCGCCACAAAGGAAGTCCCCATACGTGATTTTTGACATATAAAAGGCTCATCTGTGTGTGCATCACCTCACACATGCGATGTCTCTCTTTGTTAATAAGCCTGCAGGTAAAGAGCGGGGATGGAGGATTACAAGTGAGTACATGATACGATCACATCTGTGTTTTAGACGCACCACTCAAGGGGCAGTGTGGAGAGAAGAGTGGAAAGGGAATTAGGTTTTCAAAATGCTTCTCGTTCATTATCTGCAAAGTTCAGATAACTACACAAGCAAGTTTGCTCTGCTCTGCCTGCGGAGATGTGGTAGCATGGAGGTTGGACTGGAGGGCATCACAGTGTTGAAAACGTCTGATTTCATGACGGAGGCATCGCCAGCCCCTCCCCTCCAGACCCAGGAGCCTGCAGTTCTGCCTCATCTCATGAGTGTTTTGGATGAATTCAAGATTTAAGAGGCTTTACGATGGGAAGTAACATCTTTTCATGGGAGGAGAATGGTATTGTGAAAATGCAGACTGAAAGAGACAGCGTAGTCCCTGTTGGAGAAGAAGATTTTCCCTCTACCCTTCTGAGTTCTTCTGGCTGGCCTAGTAGTTAAATTGACATGAGACAGATGAACAGGAGAAAAACCCAATTTAAAGACATACATATGGGGGCTCCATAAGAATGTGATTCCCAAAAACAAGTTGGGCAATTGAGGCTAATCTGGCATCTGAGAGAAGGAAAAGGGGGTAGGAGTTTGGGACTTCAGACAGTTTACAGGAAGATGGGAAAATGTAAATGTTTGGTAAACGCGTTTGCCGTTCTACATAGAGACCATGGGACACAGGGACCCTGATGACACAGGCCTTGCTGGGTTTCCCGCCGTCAGCCACACCTAGCTTATACTCCTTGTAAGCTGGCTCTGGGGATGGCGCTCTTCCTGGGGCAGCACCCGCACCCCCATCTAAATTCCTTTAGGCATTTAAGGGGGAGGAGGCAAAAGCTCTTCCTGAGCCTTCTATTTCTTGAAAACAACCAGCCTAAAAGAATCCTCATACCAAAGACACACATTTTCCAGTGACAAACTTTGCTCCCCTCCTTTCCTGAAAGACCCCGGTGACAAATCAACTCAGATCTGTCCCCTGCCCTTCTTCAGGAAGCGCAGTGAGCCTGGGTGGCCTATTTTGGCTGAAGACGCTGCAAGTCCCTTTTCTCAAGTCCAGAGCGGTCAAGCATGATTGCTCACCATCAAATATAGGGAAAAACTTTACATAGCATCAAGGCCCAGGGTCAAATATGCAGATGCCTTCAGGGACCCAGCAGGTGCTTGAAATCAATGACGGAGAGCTGGCAGACTAGTGCACCTGACCCTAAGGGATAAACAGTTACTCAGCAAAACCTGCTAGTTATCAAGTGTGTCCAAATGGAATGGGCCCAGTGTCTTTAGAGCTCTGTACTTTTTAAGAAAATCTGGAGTCTTTTGGTGTTATCTCACCAATTTTTAGGGTTGATTGTCGCCTTCCCCCCTCCATGCACCCCTTTAAAAAAGCAGATTCTGTGGGGCATACATTATAACCTCTGAATTAGTTTACCTTTCCATCTGATTTTGCAGCATTTCTGAAAGAGAGTGCTGTACTCTGCTTGATCACCCCCAGAGCCAGAGGGCTCACTACCTCACAAATCAGCCCACTGCACTGTTAGACAGGAAATGTCTATTTTTTTTATTATGATTGTATTAAGTGTGTTTGAGAATTGTGAGAAGTCTTTTCCTTGTTTTACCTATTATGATCCTATTGTAGATACTTTTTTTAATAACATTTTTATTGGTGTATAATTGCTTTACAATGGTGTGTTAGTTTCTGCTTTATAACAAAGTGAATCAGTTATTCATATACATATATCCCCATATCTCTTCTCTCTGCGTCTCCCTCCCTCCCACCCTCCCTATCCCACACTTCTAGCTGGTCACAAAGCACCGAGCTGATCTCCCTGTGCTATGCGACTGCCTCCCACTAGCTATCTATTTTACATTTGGTAGTATATATATGCCCATATATACACTACCACTCTCTCACTTTGTCCCAGCTTCCCCTTCCCCCTCCCCGTGTCCTCAAGTCCATTCTCTAGTAGGTCTTTATTCCTGTCTTGCCCTAGGTTCTTCATGATCATTTTTTTTTTTTTAGATTCCATATATACGTGTTAACATATGGTATTTGTTTTTCTCTTTCTGATTTACTTCACTTTGTATGACAGACTCTAGGTCCATCCACCTCACTACAAATAACTCAATTTCGTTTCTTTTTATGGCTCAGTAATAAGGAAATGTCTATGTTTAACAGAAAGTCCTTGTGGAAAAAACAACCACCACCAAATGCCTTAGCCTGTAATTCAGGCTTCTTCCCTGCACCGTTGCACCCAGCATGGCACACACCTTAGGAGTCATCCTCTGCTCCCCAGAATGGCCTATCAGTGTCTCCTGAATTTACCATCTATCTTCATAGCATCAAGGTTTTGCTTACCCACCCCCACTGTCTAGAATCCCCAGGGCTCCGCTCTCTGATATTCTAAATTTAATAGCCCATTTTTAAAAGCTAGCAAAATCATGTCTGCAAAAGCAATGCGCTTCATAAAAAAAAGGCAAACTGTGGATTTTGAATATGGTTTGAATAGCTCCTCAAGCCAAGCCTGCCTATTTGAACACTTCAAGTCAAAAGTTTGGTCGGTTTAAGGAAGGAATACAAAAATGACAAAATGAAATTTGCAGGTGGTTTCAATCCTAAGTTATGTATGCATGTTTTTCTCAGTAAGCTGGCCAAACTTTAGATTTATTGGAGGGAGAGGAAAAGTGAGAAACCCCATAATTTGGCTTGGGTATTGGAAAACATTTCCATGAATTAGGTATTGATTCTCCTAGAGAGTTTTTCTCTGGTGGTGGTTAGTGAGCAGTGTGCAATAGTGTGCCGAGCTGGCAGGAGTGTAGCACATCCTTATCGCCATTTCCTGCCGAGTCCATTACAGATATCGCCCATGGAGCACAGCGTGTTTACCGTCAGAATGTAAGCTCCATGGGGGCAGGAACCATGTCTCTCTTGTTAAGCGGAGTCTCGTTTTTCAGGTACAGTAGTTCCCAGTGCACCCATCTCACCAGTTCCTAGGAGGACAAAGGGACGCTTGGCAAAGGTGAGGTTCAGGCATTGCCAGCTCCCTTGTCCTAATTCCATTTTAATACCATCTAACCTCCAAGATCACCACTTTCTCAGTTGGTGTTTTGCTTGAGAAGACCATCCCGTGAACAGTTTAAGAGAAGGATAGGCAACGGGACCAGGCTGAAGTGATGAAGCCTCATGAGGAGACAGAGTAATCTAAGGAAGAAATGGCAGCTTGAGATAGGAAACAGCATAAGGTCTTTGGAGACTATAGACCTGGGTTCAAACCTTTCCATTAAATGGTGGATAAACTTTACATGGACTGTTGTTTAATTCTGCCAGGCATGAATTTTCTCTTGTAAGTATTGCTAGGTCCATGATTAGAATATCTATCACAAACGTTTGATTAACCCTGGAGGCTAAGCAGGCAAAATAAAATTCTGTTTTGATCTTAGGGGGCTGTGTACCATTAACTACAAGCGAAGACATCAGAAAGCAGGGATGAGGGATATTCTGGGCAGCCAGAATTGTGAGGAGTCGCTTGCAGATAGACTCAGTGAGGTGTAGGATACCTCCAGCCAGACGGATACGCTACGCTTGCTTTATTTGTTTTACAGACATATCATTAAGTACTTTAAGGATTAGTGGGGGTAGTTGACCAGTGTTGGTCAGGGGGGAGGAAATTTTCCTCTCCCCTTTTAGGTGCTTCTCGCTGGTCTAAGAATTAAATTGACACGAGACAGATTAATAGGAGAAAATTAAACAAAAGTTTAAAAACATGTATACATGGGGGAGACCCAGGAAAACTGAGTAACTTGCCAAAATGACTGACGCCCTCACTTGAAATATCGTCTTCAGCCAAAGACAAAAGAGGATGTTGGGGGTAGTGGTTTGGGATGTAAAAGGAGAGGAAGGTAATTCACGTGGAGGTGGAAAAGCAAATATTTGGTAAACAAATGTTGGCTGGGCCTTCAGAGACCATGGGACCGAGACTGGTCTCTGATCTCTAGGCCGGCCTGGAATTTCCCCACCACACTCAGCCCACATTCTTTGCAGAGATCTGTGGTGATAGCTCTGTTCTGGGAACAGGCTCTCAATCGAAATTCTTTTAGGTGGTTAGGGGGAAGGTCAAAGTTTCTTCCCAAGTCTTTTGGGCCCTGATCGTTTTCATCTCAAAATAATCCACACGCCAAAGAGACATTTTGGGGTGGCGAGTTTGGTTTTGAGCAAAACAGTTGGATGCTTGAGAAATATTTAAGGATCTACACTTCTCTGTTTTTTTTTTGTTTGTTTGGTTCTTATTTCCCTTATCTATATAACCTCATGGGCCACATGATGGATAATTCTGTTTAACAGCCAGTAGCTGCCGTTATATCTGTAGCTGGACTTACTGCGAAGCATAATCTTAGCCAAGTTTTTTTTTTTTCCCCCTAGTTCTTTCACGAGCACAAGCACCGAGGGCTGTGTGACCGGAGTTTCCTTCAGCGCATTTCTGAAAGGAAGCAAAGTAGCACTGTAGATGCGATAGGCATTTTCACATTTTCAGAGCATTCTTTTGGGTAATTCCAACTCCCACCACTTTGCTTTTGGCAGGCACTGTAGCTTCCAAGCAAGTGGCAAAGCATCTTTTATTTTCATAAAGCCAGAAGAATGTTTCGTAGCGCTACAACGATCAGCAATTTGCGGTCTGTAAATTCAGGGGTCTTGGACTTGTCATTGGTGGATGGCCACTTCCTCTTGAGGGCAGATTTACCTCTGGAAGCTTCTACCATGGCTGGTGATTTGGGGAGATTGGGAGTGACAAGCCCTTTAAGAAGGAGGAAAAGTGAATTGTCGGGAATAGAGGAAAAGGTATTGGTTGGTGAGCCTCCCGGAGTAGAAGCAGACTTAATTTACCCATTAGAAGCATTTCCTGTAATTAGCTGAAAATGGATTTAGGCTCTATTAGATTAGAACTAGATGAAAAAATTGCCAGAAATCTCAAAGCAAGTGAAAGAAATGCACTTCAAGTACTCTCGTTAGAGAGCAAATTATCTTCCCTTAGACAAGGTTCAGCCCTAGACAAGACAGAGAGGAAAGGAATATCACCAGTAATCACTGGTTTCACCACACAATTTTTTTTTCAGAGGCTCATATGTATAGTAGGGGTTCAGAACCAGCCTCCCCCTAATGTACCACTTTGGCATGTGGATTATTTTGAGCTGAAGTCAAAGCCCAAAAGGAACAGGAAGAACTTTTTATCTCCCTCTTAACTACCTAAAACTGCATCAATTTGCTGTATACCTGAAACTAACACAACATTGTAAATCAGCTATACTCCAATATAAAATAAAAATTAAATAAAAAAATGATTATATATAGAATAGATAAAAAACAAGGTCTTATTGTACAGCACAGGGAACTATATTCAGTATCCCGTGATAAATCATAATAGAAAAGAATATGAAAAAGAATGTATATATGCATAACTGAGTCCCTTTGCTGTATGGAAGAAATTAACACAGCATTGTAAATCAACTGTACTTCAATCAAATTCTTAAAAAAAAAAGAATTTTGGGGCTTCCCTGGTGGCGCAGTGGTTGAGAATCTGCCTGCCAGTGCAGGTGACACGGGTTCGAGCCCTGGTCTGGGAAGATCCCACATGCCGCGGAGCAACTAGGCCCGTGAGCCACAACTACTGAGCCTGCGCGTCTGGAGCCTGTGCTCCGCAACAAGAGAGGCCGCAACAGTGAGAGGCCCGCGCACTGCGATGAAGAGTGGCCCCCACTAGCCGCAACTAGAGAAAGCCCTCGCACAGAAACGAAGACCCAACACACCCAAAAATAAATAAATAAATAAATTTTTAAAAAATTAAAAAAAAAAAAAGAATTTTGATAGAGGGCCAGGTCCAGGAAGAGAGCTATCGCCCAAGATAACTACAAATGTATAGGCTCAGTGTAGGGCGCTGGAGGACCTCAACTGGGCCTGTTTGTTCAAATTCCTCTCTGTGTCCCACTGTCTCTGCGCATGCCATGACAAAGATTTGTTTACCAATCTCCCTGTGAATTGTCTTCCTTCCCTTTGAAGCCCTCGACCCCTACCTCTTTCTCCTTAGCTCAGGATGGCATATAAGCTTCAATGTCAATGTGAGGCTCCCATACGTACAAAATTCAATTTGTTTTCCCCCTGCTAATCTGTCTTATGTCAATTTAATTAGTAGACCAGCCAAAAGAACCTAGAAGGGTAGAGGAAAATTTCTTCCTCCCCTATGGTGCCAAAAACTGTAGACAAGAAGACAGAGCCAGGAGCAGGACCAGAAGCTGCTCCCCTCCTGTGAGCCCAGTTCTCTTGCCGCCAGTCATCTGTGCAATCCCAGCCAAGATGCTGGCCCTGTGTACCCTTCTGTTTTCCCATCTCAGAACCCAGAGCTCTCCCGTTCTGTGATTCTGTGATCTCTTTGGGGAGACGCCTATATCCCAAAAAAGATGACGGGTAATTACGCTATCTTTCATGTAAGATCCAAGTAGCAAGTGTGAAGGAAGGGAGAAGAAATCAGCGGAGGCTGCAGTGATTGTAACTTGAGTGAAGTGGTGGTAGAACCAGGAGGCATCGTAGTTGATGGTACAGAATTTGAGGACCGTCCTGGGTTGAATCCCTACTCTGCCTCAGTGTTCATATCTGTAACATGGGGTGACAGGGCTGCTTTGTAGAGGTAATTGACATCATGTGTATGTACAGAAGTTAGGACAGTTACTTAACAATGTCACCTAATAGATCTGCCCTGCCTTTTGAGCTGCTGAACATAGCTACGCAGTCTTTGCTACTCCTGCCATTGAGAGGTAGAGCTAAATCCCCCTCTCCTTCAGTCTGGACTGGCCTGAGCATCTTCTTTTATTTGGCTGTGCCAGGTCATAGTTGCAGCATGCGGGCTCTTAGTTGTGGCATGCAGGATCTTGTTCCCTAACCGGGATTGAACCAGGGCCCCCTGCATTGGGAGCATGGAGTCTTAACCACTGGACCACCAGGGAAGTCCCTGGCTTGAGCGTCTTCTTTTTTTAAAAAAAAATAAATTTATTTATTTATTTATTTATTTATTTTTGGCTGCATTGGGTCTTCGTTGTTGGGTCTTAGTTGTTGCGTGCGGGCTTTCTCTAGTTGCGGCGAGCGGGGGCTACTCTTCGTTGCGGTGCGTGGGCTTCTCATTGCGGTGGCTTCTCTTGTTGCAGAGCTTGGGCTCTAGGCTTGCAGGCTTCAGTAGTTGTGGTGCACAGGCTCAGTAGTTGTGGCTCACGGGCTCTAGAGCACAGACTCAGTAGTTGTGGCATACGGGCTTAGTTGCTCCGCGGCATGTGGGATCTTCCCGGACCAGGGCTCGAACCCGTGTCCCCTGCATTGGCAGGCGGATTCTCAACCACTGTGCCAGCAGGGAAGTCCCATTGAGCATCTTCTTGATGAATAGAATAATGTCCTGGGACTGATGAAGCCAGGCCTAAGGAGCCTTGCAGCTTCTGCCCTGGCTTTTGGAAAACTTGGACTTGAATGGTGAGCCCTCATGCAAGAAGTTTGCCTGCCTTGAAATTCTGATGCTAAGGCGACTGTGTGCGCGAGCACACGGGGAGACCCTGAGGCTGCATAAAGAACGGTGCTAGGCAGTCCCAGTGGTCCAGTCCTCAGCCATTGGGTCAAACCAGGGCAAGCCCCAGACACTGTGGAGAAGGGACAAGCTCTCCCCTCTGAACCCCCACAGAACCATGAGTGATCATAAGAGACAGCTGTGCTTCTAAGGTGGTGTTACACATGCCAAGTGGCTGCACGAATACTCACATTCACGTTGTTGACATTTAGTAAAGGTGAAGTGTGAGCCCTTCCTTTCTGGCTGTTCCCAGCATGTCTCTTTCGTACCCAAATTTGTATCAGTAGTTCTGTCTGAATTATGCTTGGCTCCAAACCCTTGTCTCCCTTTTCTAGTTTCAGTGTAAATAACTCCATTGAAATCACAAGGGGGATATAGAATAGAGTGTGTTTAAGGAAGTGCCTGGTACACAGTAAATACCCAGTGAAAAGCAAATCAAATAGAAATCTGATTCCTACGAGAATCTGTCAAATAAATGTTTCATTCATTAAATTGAAGCATTTTCGTAAAACTAAGGGGTCCACTGGGACACAACTTTTGTTGTAACTTAGAATGCTGGGCACAGATCAGCTTACTTCATCTAGCCCAGTATTTGTTCCTTCAAATGAGGGAGAATTCCAGGCATGTCTCTGTCAAAATCCAGAGTTGGATAAAGAACAAACTCAGGGTGGGGTCCCTGCCACAGAAACGCATCCTGCATTTTGGTAATCGCACAGGAGGGGAAAGAGTTCACACTTTCTCAGGAGGAGATGGAGTATTTTTCACTAGAATACAATTGATCATTGGTTCTTTATCTTGTTTTGTCGGACGATTTTCTGGGTTTCTGATAAAAGTTATGGAGTTTCTTTCTGGAAAGATGCACATATACACACAGAAACAATATGCTGCTTACACCTATGGAAAGAGGGGGAAGATCACAGTCTCCAGAAGCCCAGAAGTCTATTTTTATGTTGAGAATCCCTGACCAAAGAAGAAGGATCTTATATTTTGATAATACCTTCTTCCTAGACGGAATAGCCCCCATATGTGTGTCTGTGTATATATATATGTATGTTGTTGTTGATTTGTTTGTTTGTTTGATTTGTCTGCTTAGGTTATGTGGTTTAGAACAATCCATCCTCCTCCCCAAACTATCAAGGGTTTCAGTATGGAGTTAAAGTTGTTGATAAGACTTTGATAAGCTTTTATACAGGTAGGTAATCAGAAGTAATTAGAATGACTCCTTGCCTTCTCATTTGTTTGCCTTTCTCTTGGAGGCTTCTTGCTTTTGCTCCACTTATTAGAATCACACTCAACACTTAAGAAAGCATCTGCTTCTGAGGGGAACTCATCTTTATCCTGAAATCAGCTAAGCGAACTTTCCTGCAACCACACTGATTGCAGAATGCAACGCATAATTAAGTGTTTACGGAAAAAGCCGTCAAACAGGGCCGGGGGGAATATGTCAGAGCAGCTCTTGTCTCCATAGCAACACCCGATGAGCCTTGCAGAGAAATGAACGCATTTGCAGGATCACTGATGCAAAGTGATAAAGCCGCAACTAACAAGCACACAAAATCAACTGCATCATTATGTTTGGGGCGTTAAATATTTAACATCTCAGCTTTCCACATCGCCATTCAATAATCCTAATTCATTTTTGGTTGTTTCTAAGTTGCTTAAGTGGAGAACAACTGACATCTGTTGATTACATACACTTAATGACTGCGAGGCTTGCCGTTATTTACACAGGATGGTAGAATACATTTTATAAGCAATTAGGAAAATGCAGTGTAATAAATTACATTGGGGTTTTACTAGCCACGATGCCAGACAACACTCTCTCCTTGACAAACAAGTATTTACCCTTCTCTGAAGTGGAAAAGCATTCCAAACCAATTTGGGCAATGGCCTTTCCTCTTTTGACAAGTGTGTTCTGGGGTTTTAGTGGTCTTGGGGGAAGGGGAAGATGGGTGCAGTTTGAGGAGCTACCAGTTTTCTGAGGGTGTGTGTTCATTGTGGGTTCTCCTCCCCGGAGTCTGGGGGCCATGCCCTTAACTCAGATGCTTGAGTGTAGCTGGGACCCCTGTCCGCCACCTTTCTCCTCATTGCTTGATCTCACGGGGTAGCCAGGAACCAGCAGGTCAGGGGTGCCCCCCTGTCCTCCACGAGCTCATTAATTTTGCTGTCTCAGTGACAACAGTATCCATTACAGGTAATCAGAATATACACGTACAAAAAAAGTTAGCTTAGTGGCAATCAGTGAGTGCAAACGGGAGGACCAATGTAAAAGAAACTGCAAAGTAAATGGAGAAGAGAGTCTGGGAAAGCACTTATCTTGATCTTCTCATCTCTATGTTTGGGAGCTTTATGTCACCAGATATGTATTCATAAATATATTTCTGAGTAATTGATTTAGCATAATGGCATATTTGTGTGTGTGTAAGTATATTCATATAGACATTGTAGAATAGTAACTCCTATTACCTTTGAATGGCTATGATTTGCCATATACTTTGATGGACAATTTTACATTTATTGTATGTAATTATCATAATGACCCAGTCAAATATTTAAAAAAAATTTTTTTTAATTGAAGTACGGTTGATTTGCAATGTTGTATTAGTTTCTGGTGTACAGCAAAGTGATTCAGTTTTACATACATATGTATATATATATATATATATATATATATATATATATATATATTATTTTTCCTATTTTTTCCATTATAGTTTATTACAAGATATTGAATATAATTCCCTGTGCTATATAGTAGGACCTTGTTATCTATTTTATATATAGTAGTTTGTATCTGCTGATCCCAAACTCCTAATTTATTCCTCTCCCACCTTTCCCCTTTGGTAATGATAAGCTTGTCTTCTTTGTGAGTCTGTTTCTGTTTTGTAAATAAGCTCATTTGTAGCATATTTGAAATTCCACATACAAGTGATATTACATGGTATTTGTCTTTCTCTGTCTTACTTCACTTAGTATGATAATCTCTGGGTCCATTCAAGTTGCTTCATATGGTAATATTTCATTCTTTTTTATGTCAGCCAAGTATTGATTTTAATTAATTAATTAATTAATTAATTTATTTTTGGCTGCGTTGGGTCTTCATTACTGCGCACGGGCTTTCTCTAGCTGCAGGGAGCGGGGGCTACTCTTCATTGTGGTGCGCAGGCTTCTCATTGCGGTGGCTTCTCTAGTTGTGGAGCACGGGCTCTAGGCGCATGGGCTTCAGCAGTTGTGGCACGTGGGCTCAGTAGTTGTGGCGCACAGGCTTAGTTGCTCCACAGCACGTGGGATCTTCCCGGACCAGGGCTCGAACCCATGTCCCCTGCACTGGCAGGCGGATTCTTAACCACTGTGCCACCAGGGACGTCCCTATCAGCCAAGTATTTGATCCCCACTTCCACATGAGGAAAACTGGGGTTCAGAAAAGCTAAATGATTTATCCAAGACTAACAAGGGGTAGGTGAGGACTCCAATCAATTTTTGCCTCCAAAGATGGCATTTTCCCATAAACGTGCACATGCTCACACACACACCTGTCGCCACCTCACGGTTCCGTAGCCTCACAGGGCTGCACGACGCATGTTGCTGGGCCATGCAGCACCAAGGATGTACCGCAGCCTAGCAACCCCGATGTTCTCAAATTGGATGACGTGTGGTGAAAGCATTTCCACAGCTATGGCTTGCTCTCTCTGTCTGAGGATTCCAAAGAGCTTTCTGGTGGTGTTTGTTCTTTCCTCTGAGAGATTGAAGAGGTGGGTGGCGTTGAGTGAAACCACTGGAGACCAGCGTGTCTCTTGATGTTGGGTGTTGTGCTAAAACCAACCTCCGTTCAAGAAGAATCTCCTTGTCTTGCCCAATGCAAGTTCGTGTGCCTGACACACAGTGAGGCCAAACAAACCGAAATGGCGGAGTTTGCAGGAGAGGAAGGTTTATTGCAGGGCTGAGCAAGGAGAAAGGGTGGCTCATGCTCAGAAAACCCCAATCTCCCCAAAGGGTTTCAGCAAAGCATTTTTAAAGGCCAGGTGAGGGAGCGGCATCCCAGGGCATGCGATCAGCTCATGCACAATTCTCTGACTGGTTGATGATGATCGATCTTTAGGCGCCAGAAGGTCTGGGGTCTATGTGCTCATGATCACCAAGTAGTTAATTTCTTCAATTTGTTGGTGGTTTTTAGCATCTGAAAAACTCAGGAAATATGCATCAGATCCTATTACCTGGGTACTTCAGAGAGGAGCTTCAGCAGAGGATATGGGGGAGGGGTCTGTCCAGGGACTTGCTTGGTTACACTTAGATGTGAGTCCTGAAATTAAAGGAATCCACTGAGGTCTGAATAAAGTGGAGATGTGTGTGCGTGCACGTGCACTCACACACACACGTACAAATATTCGTTGTCTTTCACTATCTTTGCCTTAGGATCTTGTATTTTACAACCTCTCAATGGATGACTATAATTTGGATGTTGGTTGATGAGATTGTTATGTGATGTAAGTCAAGCTCTCTGGGGGTGTGACCTGCACCATCACTTTCTAGGATGGCCTATAGCAGGGAATATTGCATTTACAAGCAAGACACATCTACCTCCTTACTCATATTCATAATGATTTTAGTAAATACTCAATAAATGTTAAAATGGTGACACCATACAATAATAACTAAGGGATTTATGTGGATTATCTCCTTTAATCCTCACAGCAATGCTGTTAGATAAAGAAACTGACGCTTAGTGAAATTAACTAACTCGACTGAGGCCAGAAAGCTGATGAGAGATGGAACAGACAGCCTTTTTCTAGAGCTCACCGATTCCTTTAGAGCCTTGGGACTAAGTTGATGCTAAGTTTAGTTCCTAGTTCTTTTGGAAGAAAATCAGAAATCACCTAGACAGAGATTCAAGTTTTTCATTACCTGCGTTTGTAACATGTTTCCGTTAGATGAGATTAAGACCATGATGATATACTTAACAGATAGGCTTGTTCTGTGTTCATTAATTCATTCATTGATCCATAGATATTGTTGAGTACTTACAATGAGGCAGTGTCTGTGCTGAGTACTGAGCAAACAAAGGGGAGCAAAATATAGCTCCTTGAGAGCAGCTGGAAAATTACATAGTAACAAAAGGCATGCCTGGGATATTGTGAGAACCATGAGAAAAGGCACTTCTCCCAAATTTGGGGGTGGGAGTGGAGTTCACCATTGTAGCCTGCAGCCAGTAAGAGAAGCCAGAAAGCTGTCGCAAACAATCAGGAAGTGTGCAAGGGTGGAGGTGATCATTTAAATATACAATTACTGGATTCTTTAGTAAGAGGCCTAATATTCTTTCAACTTCTCCCCACCCACGGAGCAAAAACAAAGTCTGAAGCAGCTTAAAACCAGAAAGCCTTCAATGGATTAAAGAGAATTGAAATTCCCAACATTGTGGAGTTAATGCCACTGCTCAGAAAACTCATGCTCCCATTAATGTGTTTTATAAAAAATGACCAGCGTGGGAAAGGGAAATGATACAGCTATTTTGCAAAGCAGTTTAGCGCATAAACTTTCAAAAGTTACACCTAAAAGGAAAGTGAAACAAATAAAGTGAAAAAAGAAGTTAAAGGTACATTTACTATATGACCCAGCCATTCCATTCCTAGGTGTCTCCCAAGAAAAATGAAAACATACGTTGACACGAAGACTCATGCATGAATGTTCATAGCAGCCTTATTCATAAGGTCAGAAAGTTGTAGCAACCAAATATCCATCAAATGGGGAATGAATAAACAACACGTGTTCTTATATACAATGGAACGCTATTCGGCAAGAAAAAGGAACAAAATTCTGTTACCTGCTACAACATGGATGAACCTCAGAAACACAGGCTAACATGTATATGAAATGTCCAGGAAAGGGAGACCTTTGGAGACAGAAAGGTGATTAGTGATTTCCTGGGGCTGGGGGTGGAAGTGAAGAATAACTGCTAACTGGGACAAGGGATCTCTTTGGGGTGATGGAAATGTTCTAAAACCGAATTGTGATGATAGTTGAGAAATTGTGAAAATTCACTAAAAATCTTTGAACTGTCCACTTAAAACAAATTTATTTTACAGTATATAATTATACCTTTAAAAAACTTTGAAAAAATGACCAATAGCCTACTAAAATTTCTGTTTGAGTTAGTTGGAGCGTCTGAAATGTCATTTTAAATATTAACGACTGTAACAGCTATCTCGGCTGTATACTCTTTTAAACATAACCTTCAAATCTGTTTCATTCTTTGGCTTAGAAAAGAACACAAGACTTTAAAGGTGGCTCAGGGAATTAGTAAGTCATGGAAGCTAAACATTTTCATCAGGTTAGTTAAAATGACAAGATGTATGATTTATAGATGTTTTCTAGCTGATCTGAACTTCTTGTCAGCATTTCAGATTCTGTAGGACTTTTTGGGCCTATGATGGATCGATTAGCACTGATAGTTCTTTTCCATAATTGTGTTGTACCCAAGGATGGCCCTGGAAATAAATGACATTCCTCAACCTAGAGCTACGAATTAGCCAAAACAAGACCGTGTTATTTTGGGGGGTATGTATCAGAGTAACATTTCACATCTTTTCACATCTCTTTTGAAGGGCTCTGGACTGAAAGTCATGGGAAACATTTGAAGAAATCGAGTTTTCTCAAATTTCAGTTCTGCTTATTAAACCAATTTTCTTGGATCAGGACTGAAAATTCTGCAGAGCAATTTAACTCTAGGAGAGGAACTGATAAGATTAGCACAATTCATTCTCAAGAATCAGGCAGGCGTCACCTGAAATTCACTTGAAATTTCACCTCCTAGGAGAGCTGGGTCCCTTGTTCTGTGCTTCCATAGGGCTTAGGAACAAACAGTTGCTGGTTTCTGACAGGCTTGGTTTTAGTTCTTACTGTTGTCAACTGACAAACAAAAAAAGCACAACCTAAAAGCTAAGAATTATGTTTTATTTGGCAGACTTTTCTGAGGACTGAAGCCCGGGAGATAGCCTCTCCGATGGCTCTGAGGGACTGTTCCAAAGAGGTCAGCGAGGAGCCAGGATATATGGGAGTTTTTGCAACAAAAATCAGGGAGGCAGAGCCTCAGAAGATGACTGTTAATTAAAGAAAACCAGACTTCTCAAGTTACCGGATCTAGTGCTTTTCTGTGTATGGGAAGATGCAAGAGTCTGGGCTCACTGAAATCATTCCTCTGATATGCACCTCATCCATCTGGGACCAGTATCCTGTTTTTTTCCATCCTGAATCCCCTGAGTGCACCCTCGTGGGGTGGCTGTCATGTGATGGCTCGATGGCTGAAACATCCTTTGTTTACTGATACGGCAGGTGACACGATCAGTGTGACTTCTGGTAAGTAACTGAATCTTTTCAATCCTCAGTTTTTCCATCAGTAAAATGGAAACAATAATTGTATCTATTCCAGAGGGTTGGGGTAAAGGATTACAAAAATAATTCATGTATAGAGTTTGGCCCAAATTAGGTGCCTCAAATCATGGTCTATTCGTCATAGTAGTTGTGGTGTTCTGTAGAACCTTCCATCAGAGGTAGGACCACTGTTCTATTATCATCAATTGAAAATATCTAGCATGTGTTCAAATGTGACTACTTTGAGCAAGGAAATTGTTGTTCTGTGTCCTCAGCATGAAGCATAGTGCCAGGCACATTTTACTTGGTTCAAAATATTTCTCTAGTAATTTAACTGAATGGTGCCTCATTTAATTTTTTTTTTACTTTTATTTTTTTAATTAAAAAATTTTATTGAAGTATAGTTGATTTACAATGTTGTGTTATTTTCAGGTAAACAGCAAAGTGATTCAGTTGTACATATACATATATCCACTCTTTTTTAGATTATTTTCCCATATAAGTCATTACAGAGTATTGAATTGAGTTCCCTGTGCTATACAGTAGGTCCTTATTAGTTATCTATTTTATATATAGTAGTGTGTATGTGTCAATCCCAGTCTCCCAATTTATCCCTCCCTCCCTTTCCCCCCTGTTACCCATAAGATTGTTTTCTACATCTGTGACTCTATTTCTGTTTTGTAAATAAGTTCATTTGTACCATTTTTTTTAGATTCCACATATAAATGATATCATATGACATTTGTCTTTTTCTGTCTGACTTACTTCACTCAGTATTGACAATCTCAAGGTCCATCCATGTTGCTGCAAATGGCATTATTTCATTCTTTTTTAATGGCTGAGTAATATTCCATTGTATATATGTACCACATGTTCTTTATCCATTCCTCTGTCAATGGACATTTGGGTTGCTTTCAGGTTTTGGCTATTGTAAATAGTGCTGCAATGAACTTTGGGGTGCATGTATCTTTTCAAATTATGGTTTTCTCCGGGTATATGCCCAGGAATGGGATTGCTGGATCATATGGTAACTCTATTTTTAGTTTTTGAAGGAGCCGCCATACTGTTTTCCATGGTGGCTATATCAGTTTACATTCCCGTCTACAGTGTAGGAGGGTTCCCTTTTCTCCACACCCTCTCCAGCCTTTATTGTTTGTAGATTTTTTTTGATGATGGCCATTCTGATGACTGGTGTGAGTGGTGCCTCATTTTATAGATGAGGGAAGAAAGCTCAGAGACAGCGAATGGTTTTTCCACGTTGCATAGACGGTCAGGGCAGAGCTACGATGGAACTTAGTACCCCTGGTCATTCGTCTGGTGCAACTGGCCCATTTAGCAACAGAGAGTGAGGATTGTGCTAGGAAAAAGGGAGGGGAGGACATTCATAAAACCTTGAACAGCTGCAGCTTCGGGGTGGGTTAAGGGGGGATTCTTGTCTTTAACTGGACCTCATGCTTGATTGTCTGACTCACTGTGTCCGTGACACTTTTTACCCACTCCCCCCAAATCCACTTTTCACTGTGCCTACCCAGCAAAACCTCAGCTCAAGGTCAGGGTTGAAATTGTCTTAACCCCAGGCTTCTGAGTTTGCGTAGAAAATCATGTGACTGGACAGGATGCCATCATTGCAAAATTATGGATTCCAGCGCTTAATAAAGTTCCAGTGACATAGTAGGCACTTGGTATATCTTGAGAGAGGATGTGAGTGAGTGAATGAATGAACCAATCTTGTTCCACGTAAGGACTGAGAAATGGAATATTTCCGGCCATATCAGTAAACAAAGGATGTCACAGCCATCAGCAATTGCAGCCCTCCAACGTGAGCCCTAAGGGAGCTCAGGAAGGAAAGAATACCTGCCATCTAGCAGCCATCAGACTGCAGCCACTCCCCTTGGTGCACCCTGAGGAAACTCAGGATGTGAAAATACAGGACACTGGCCCCAGACAGCTGAGGTGCATATCAAAGGAATGATTTCAGTGAGCCCAGACTCTTGCATCTTTCCATACACAGAAAAGCGCTGAATTCCTTAACTTGAGATATCTGGTTTTCCTTTAATTAGCAATAATCTTTTGACGTTCCCGACTACCTGCCCTTTGTTGCAAGAATTTTATACAACCTGGCTCCCTCACTCCTTGGAGCAGTTCTTTCAGGGTTACTTGAGATGCTGCCTCCCAGGCTTGAAGTCCTAAAAATTCCTGCCGAATAAAACAAAGCTCTTAACTTTTAGGTTGTGAATATTTTGTAAGTTGACAGGACCCATAGTTGTCTCTGGTCAGCTCCTCTCCCATCCCCAAATTCCTGGAAGGCACCAAGGAGAACAGCTGTGAGCTCATTCTCTGGAGTTCAAATCCCAGCTCCATCATTTCCCATCAGCCCATTCTTGAACATTTAATCTCTCTGTGGCTTTGTGATCTTAGCTGGAAAATGGGGTGGGTGGGAGAGTACATGAAATAATTCATGTTAAGTGCTTTGCACATTGCCTGGCACATCAATGAATATTAGCCGATTATTATTACTACTGCTACAATCACCCCAACCTCTAACTCAGACTGGGAAAGACAGTCTTGCCCTCTGCTGGAAGGAGAAGCTTGGAGCCATCAGCGGTGAACGAGCTCGCATTCCAACTCCTGCTCCCAGATTATAAACTGAGGACACACATGCTGCAATTTGCTCTTTAGGAAGATTACAACTTCAAGAGAGTTTTTTCAGGATAGGCCAGTGTGTAGTATTATGGAAGTTTCCAGGAGAAATAGAATCTGGGGGTCATCTAAGACAATGCTGTCACCACACAGCTGGGGAAATTGAGACCCTACGGTGTAAATGGTGACAGTTGGCTTTTCTTTTTGTAAGGCGAGTGGCTGATTTAAGCTTTCACGGCTGAGGCATCCACTTCAGAGATGGCGCTGTCACATAAACACCAGTCACAGGCTAGATAAAAAACCAGCCCTCCACCCCCGTCATCCTCAGGCTTCTTTGCTTTGGAAATCTTGGTTGATTTCAATAACTGACCATTTGGCCTCTTTCCCTGCTTTGAATTACCTAATATGTTTTAAATTCACCAATAAAGGGTGAGCCTGCAAAACCCCAGCCCCACCGTGGACCCAGTACTAGCAGAACTGTGTAGTGCTGGTGCATTCTGTCTGTCTGTCTGTCTCTCTCTCTCCTTTTCTCCCCGTCCGTCCCTCCTTCCCTCCCCACGTGACTTCGCTGTGTGGCTTCAGGTGTGCCATGTAATTTCCAGGACCTGTAAGTAATAAATCTTTTCCATTTCAAAGTTTCCTGATGATTATTGCCGAGGGTGTCTTGCAATCATAATAAGAACCACAAGGGCCCGTCCAGCCATGACACTGGTTACGATAGCCTGAGACCAGGTGAAGTGACTCCCAGACCGACACTGGGGCCCAGGCATATTGACTCCCGGTGCAGAATATTTCTCATGCTGTGATCTTTAAGCACACAGGCTGGAGTTTGCTCTGTGGTTTAATCTGCCTTGATGCTGGTAAGTCGACCATCTCTTCCTAACGGGAGAGGAACCAGGGTGCGTTGTGCAAGCCTGCCCTCTGCTGGATAACACATGTATTGACGCAAAGGGAAGCTCAGGTGAAGTCCACCCGCAAAGCAAGCCAGACATCACACTGATAGACGCTCTCTCTAAGGAGAAGAGGCAATCCTTGGGTACCTTGGGGTGTGTGTAGGGGCGGTTCCTGGAAATCTAGTGCCAGGATGGAAAGTGTTGTGCTTTTATTAAAGGATCAGGGACAAAAAAAAAAAAAAAAGAAAGAAAAATAAATAAAGGAGCAGGGGCTGAGCATGGGAGGATTGGTGTTTCTTTTAAGAGGAATCCAGCAAATGCCATTACTTCAGCCACCTCATCACTGCTCTCTTACTAGGTCTCAGACTCCCAGAATATTGCTAAGAGGTGTTTTGCAGGAGTCCTGCCCTTTTCTAGTTTGTAAATCTTGGAAATTATTTCACAAAAACCTGGAAGAGGGGGTGCAAAGAATCAAGAGCGGATAAAAAAAAATTGCTAAGCGTAGTCAGCTTTATAAAAATGATGGTAAGGTTAGGCTGTGACCGAACGTAGCTACGAGTGTTCCCGTTGGGATGTCAAAGGAGAGGGTGGCAGCATCACAGCGAACCCTGTGCTTTTCCAGCAGAGCATCGTACATTTTGCTTACTGAGCGCCTTACTCTTTCTCGGAAAACTGCCGGCTCCATGTTTACCTTGTTTCCTGCTGTATCCCCAGAATCTAGTTGCAATGCCTTGTATACACGAGGTGCTTAATAACTAGTTATTGCTTGACCGATTAAAAACTCTGTGGACTGCCTCTAAGTCGTGCTGGTAGTTTACAGGTAAAGAGTTTCTTTATGTTTTAGAATGAGTACCTGCAACGTGGGTCATTGATTTGGAATTTTTTAGTCTTCTAGAATATGTTTGTCAACTCAGCCCAAGGACTCCACGGAACTGAAAATGTGAATTGACCTTCATATTGTCAGTGTTGAGCCTACCATTTCCTTAAAGGTGAGACTACATGAGTCCCAAAGCTTAATTGGATTATTTGTTATCAGCACAAAATGAGTGCTTTTGTTAACTAGGGTTTGACATTGGGTCTGGCACTGAATGGCTATGAGGATGTGGGCAAGTTATTCACAACTCTGAGCTTCTGTTTTTCCATCCGTTAAATGGAAATACAAATAGTAACTATTTCATAGTTTTTTTCTGAAGAATAAACAAGTTTATTTCATTTACTTGGTGCCGTGGTTGATACATGGAAAATGCTTAGAAAATATTATTATTATCAGAAGAAGAGAAAGGAGAAGAAGGAGAGGAAGATGGCGGAAGGAGGCTGAGAAAGAAATAGTTGTTTCAGGTACAATCTATGATTTCATAATCCTTGCTATGTTGACTACTTGGCATAAGGGTTATTAAATTTCGCTAATTAAATTAGTGTTACTTTTATATAGATAAACCAAATTTTAGGACTTAACTTCTCAGATTATCTAGTTGGAGAAGTGACTTGAGAAAATAGTATTTCTTTTTTTTCTTATTTCGAAAAGTAGTGCATTCTCACCACAGAAAAATTAGAAAATGCAGAAAAACATCAAAGAAAAAAAAGTGGACGACTCTTAGTTAACTACTCTATAACCTTCAAGGCTTTTGCATTTTATAAAACTCTGATCATTAAATCACTCTGTTTTGCAACTTACTTTTCTCACTTTTTATCATCACTCTTCTCCCATAACAGTAAAAATCAAGTTTTAGAAGAATATTTAAAGACTGCATAGTATCCACCTTAATAAAGTTAAGCCAAATTCCCTGTTGCCGGGCATCAGGTGATTCCAAAATATACTGCATAATAATGAATGTTGTGTGGAACCTCCTGGTGACTAAATCTTTCTGCGTATTCTTAATACTTTTATTGGGGATGACTGTTTTGGCAGTGGAGTTGCTAGGTTAAAAAAGTACAATCAGTGTCTGTGAGGATAATTTTCTCAATACCACCCATGGTTTAATTCTCAGAGCCAGGTCACAAATAATCCACTGAATCTCAAAAATGGTGAAAGTTAAAGCAAGGTCTGGCATCCAAACTCCAAAATCTGGGCCCCCTTAACTTCCTTGAATCTTTCCTGTGGTCCATGCATCCCAGATCCCTGCCATCTATTCTTAGAGATTTCCGAACCCCTGGGAAGCAGTAGCAAGCCTGGGCCATGGACCCAGCGTGTGCTGGTAAATGTTTAACCACTGGCTCTGCAGAGGGTGAGGGAAGCCCTGCTTTATAGCACTTTCTAGTTTTTTGTGGGGAAACACTCCCACCATGACCACTTTCAAGCTACTAACATGGTATCACTGAATGTGAAGTTAGGAAGAGAAGTCTACCATGGGCTCTCGAGAGCCGGAAGGAGCCTACTCCAGCACACCCCTGGGTGTCAACGCGTAGACAACATGGCCACCTATTCCCCCTTCCTTCCCCAAGGGAGCTGTGAAGTCCAAGGACACTTTTCATTCCTCTTTACCAATTATGATTTCAGGTGCCCAAGAAAGCACCTCACTGTCTGCCCCCCATCCCAGTCTTTTCCAACTTATTGTAGAGACGTCATGCTTCAAGGCAGTACATGTTTCCTTTTCATAATTACTGGTAAATTACATGCAAACATCTCACTGTGATAATGGCTGACTGAAATCTGCTTATACTACAATGAAAATGACTACTCAAAGATTCTTTCCTGTTTAGATCGTGGGAAGCAGAATAGATGGGTGTCAGATGTCAGAAACATCCCTGTGCATCAATTACTTCGTTTTGCAAATTAAAAAATTAAAATACAGAGAGGTCCCTTAGCATGTCCAATTACATTTCAGTTACTTTTTACAAATATTTCCTGAGCATCCCTGTATGTGTAAGGTTCATAGGGATGGACACAAAGCTCGCCAATAGGAAGTGTCATATATTGAGCGTTTCCAGGTGCCAAGAACTGTGCTAAACAATTTACACATATCACCTTTGTAGTTTAGTCTTCATCATGAGCCTTCCTGGAAGGTTGTTTCCATCTTTATCCCACAAAAAAGAAACAGATGTTAGGACTAAATTCATCTCACTGATTACCAACTCCAGGTTTTTCTTCTGAGTCACTCTGTACTATTCTGCTGGGGCTGCCATATTTAAATATCACAGACTGGGTAGCTTAAACAACAGAAATTTGTTTTCTCACAGTTACGGAGGCTAGAAGTCCCAAATCAAGGTCCAGCAGGGTCGGTTTCTGGAGAGGACTTTCTTTCTAGTTTCCATCTTCTCACTGTGTCCTCACATGAGATCTTGGGTCTCTCTTTCTCTTTTTATAAGGACACCAACAGTATCAGATTAGGACGCCACTCTTATAACCTCTTGTAACCTTAATTACCTCCTAAAGACCGTATCTCCAAATACAGTCACACTGGCAGTTAGGGCTTCAACACATGAATTTTGGTGGGGAGAGGACACAATTCAGTCCATGACATACTCTAACATGCTTCTTTCCCTTCAACAGTTGCAAGTACATATTAACATTAGGGACATACAATGGAATATTACTCAGCCATAAGAAAGAATGAAATAATGCCATTTGCAGCAACATGTATGGACCTAGAGATTATCATACTAAGTGAAGTTAGTCAGACAAATATCACATGATATTGCTTATATGTGGAATCTAAAAAAATGATACAAATGAATTTATTTACAAAACAGAAATAGACTCACAGACATAGAAACCAAACTTATGGGGAATTTCCTGGCAGTCCAGTGGTTAGGACTCTGAGCTTTCATTGCTGAGGGTGCAGGTTCAATCCCTGGTCAGGGAACTAACATCCCACAAGCCACACGGTGCGGCCATAAAAAAAAGAGAGAACAAACTCATGGTTACCAGAGGGGATAGCAGTGGGGTGGGGCGGGGGGCGGTGGTGGAGATAAATTAGGAGTTTGGGATAAATAGATACACACTACTATATATAAAAAGATAAACAACAAGGGCCTACTGTATAGCACAGAGAACTATATCCAGTATCTTGTAATAACCTATAACAGAAAAGAATCTGAAAAAGAAGATATAGATATAGATATATCTAAGTCACTTTGCTATACACCTGAAACTAACACAACATTGTAAATTAACTATACTTCAGTAAATAAAGGGTTTAAAAAATTAGGGGCATGAAAATGATCATTGGAAGCCAGCTCTCTGTGCCCACAGTCTGTCATCTCATGTGGCATATGTGGTTAAGAAGAAAGGTAGGCTTTAATCACATGTTCAGGATAGCAGTAAAAACAAAGGGCCAATTTAAACCCCAACATAGATGAATCTCCAACGCACCCTACTAAGTGAAAGAAGTCAGACTCACAAGACGACATAATGCGTGATTCCTTTTATCTGACATCCTGGAAAAGGTTAAACTGTAGGAGTAGAAAACAGATCAGTGGTTTGTTGTGATCTCTTGGGAGTGGGAGCTGGGGATGCAGGAAGGAGTTCATTTCAGAGGAGCATGAGGGAATTTGGGGAGATGATGGAACGGTTGTATACCTTGACTGTGATGTATGGTTACACAACTGCGAACATTTGTCAAAACTGACGGAACTGTGCCATAAAAGTTTTTTTTTTTTTTTTAAACTATATGTAAACTTTACTTGAGGAATGTCTGGGCTCTCTGTCAACCATGTGATGTCTTGTGAAGTTTGGGGTCCACCTTTGTCCATCCAGGCTCTGTCCATGTTCCTCTTTGGGTGTATGTTAGAGAGACTCTTCATACACAGTTTATTTTTCAGTAAACCAAAGTCATAGTTTTCCATTTATCTGTGACTTTATTATATCTTTACTGATTTCTCTGTCTAGGAAACAGGCTTGGTCCCGGGCAATTTCATTTAGGTTGTACGGATTATACACACAACAATCCGTGAGATTAATAGTTATTCCCAATTTCCTGATTAAGAAACGGAGTCTCACTGTATAGCACAGGGAACTCTACTCAGTGCTCTCTGATGGCCTATATGGGAAAAGAATCTAAAAAAAAAGGGAGTGGATATATTTATATGTATAGCTGATTCACTTTGCTGTGCGCCTGAAACTGGCACAGCTTTGTAAATCGACCATACTCCAATAAGAATTAAAAAAAAAAGAAAAGAAAGAAAAAAAAAAAGTCATGGCAGAAAACACAAACAGAGTCTCACGTTTTCTTCAAATAACTTGCCTGTGCTCACACAGTGCTGAAATGATAGACCAGCATTCCAATTTCGGTATGGCTGATATGGCAGATGTCTGGTTATAGCTTCCTGATTAATTCGTCTTGTGTTAAATATTCCCAGGTTTTCATTTAATGACTCAGCGTCCATTAGAATACTACTTAACAGAAACCCCAACTTAGGAGGCTTAAACTATAAAGAGAATTTAATGGTTTGTGAATTTCAAAGTCCATTAGTATGGTGGACTTTAGGTAAGTTTCAAGCCACTGACCCAACCAACATCATTACAGACCAGCTTTCGTCTTGCCATTTTAGTTTCTGTGGAATATAGGCTGTTAATCTGATGTCTTAATTCTAAGGCTGTATATTCTTTGTGAACCCAAGACAATGGCCAACATCAACTGATGCTTCTTTCTCCAAGCCACACCCCCAGCCCCTGCCATCTTCCTGCACATCTCGTTCAATCACAGGCCCAACACTGCAATAATTATTGTGGACACAGCCTTGCATACACTTGGTTGGTTTAAGCCAATCCCAAACCTAACCTCAAGGCTGGGAAACACATTTCTGTTCAGAAGGAGAGAGTGGAGTAGGATAATGGGGAAGCTTCCAGAGTATCTGCTACAGTATTCAAGCCCGACCTAAAATCTAACTCACCAGCCACAAACATGTTTCCTATTATCTGTGTAGGTGTTGTCAGCAACTTTTACTTGTGAAGGCTCAGACAGAATGGGAAGATGCCTTGTCTACCAGGGGCATCTGCGGTCAGTTTCTGGAGGGGCACCCTGAGCCTGCTGGGGTGTCATCACCTTCTCAGTTTTGATGGAGGGCAAAGGGCTAGAGGTTGGCTTCGGAGTGTGACTGCTGGTGGGTGTTTGAGGAGCCTTCCTTTTAAACTGAAGCAGCGTTAGAAGTCACCAGATCTTTTCTTTCTGTATCCACAAGCATCTGAAGCCTCCCATGGATATAATTCTGGTGAGAGTAGAAAGAAGAGATTTGTGGTCACTTTTGTATGATGATTAGAGTACACATTTATTTGGTGTTTTATGCAGCTTTCATTTATGGGATCTAGAAGCAAACAGAATGTGGAGATGGCTGAGTACTGAGATATGGATGCAGATTTCTCAAACTACATTCCAGTACCCAAAGGTCTCCTCCATCTGGTATGCATTCTAGATCCAGATGGTTTTTTTTTCTCTAATCGAAGACTAGTTGATTTACACTGTTGTGTTAGTTTCTGGTGTACAACAAAATGATTCAGTTATATACACACACACACACGTATATGTATATATATATATTCTTTTTCGAATTCTTTTCCATTATGGTTTATTACCGAATATTGAATATAATTCCCTGTGTAGTACAGTAGGACCTTGTTGTTTATTTTATATGTAGCAGTTTGTATCTGCTGATCCCAAACTCCTAATTTATCCCTCCCCCAACCCTCTCTCCCCTTTGGTAACTGTAAGTTTGTTTTCTATGTGTATGAATCCGTTTCTTTTTTGTAAATAGGTTCATTTGTGTCATATTTTAGATTTCACATATAAATGATCGCATATGGTATTTGTCTGAGTTACTTCATTCAGATGATTACCTCTAGGTCCATCCATGTAGCTGTGAATGGCATTATTTCATTCTTTTTTATGGCTGAGTAATATTCTATTGTACATATATAGCACATCTTCTTTATTCCTTCATCTGTCAGTGGACATTTAGGTTGCTTCCATGTCTTGGCTATCGTAAATAATGCTGCAATGAACATTGGGGTGCATGTCAGATGGTGTTTCTGATCTTCCACTCTGACTCTGTCACAGAGACAGCTAGCTGTCCCCAATATCCATCCTTCATTTTTTTCTACAACAATAACAGACTAACAGAATAAAGAGCTACATTTCCCAGTCTCCTTTAAGATGACACATGACAACGAAACTAAGTTCTATTCAATGGGATGTTGCAGAAGTGGTGTGTACAACTTCAAGAAACCATTCTTAAAGAAAGGGTCTCTGATTTTTCTCCTCTTTCATCCTTCCTTCTGGCTGGAGTGTCGATGCATTGACTGGAACTGGGGTCACCATCTTGGATCAGAAGGTGAGAATTGTGTGCTGAGGTTGCGGGGGCAACACAATAGAAAACGTGGGGTTCTTGGTGAGGTGTGATCATCCTTCCAGCCCTGGACTGCCTGTGTTAACTATCATGTATAAGCCATTCCAATGTTGGCTTTCTGTCACTTGCCCCTAAGTGTAATAGAAATAATAGCTAATGGTTAGAAACGTGCCTGGCACCCAGTGAGGCTTCTCTAATTGAACCTAGGCTGTCGGGCTTCAAGGGTCCCAGTTCTTAATCTCCATGCTGTCTTGAGTGAATACAAATGCCACCCAGCAGACTCTGCTGGAGGGACTGTGGAGGAGGAGTTCAGGTCTATCAGACAGCACTGAGGGAGTTACTAGATTGTAGCTTCTTTCCAAAATTGCTTCTGATGAGTCTAATGCAAATGATCGGAAATAGATGGCTTAAATTGCCATTAAAATAGACATACGGGTTTAAAAGTTGAGAGCAAAGCATGTGGTCAAATGCATAGTGTGTTTCCTTGAGCTTGGAAGGTTGGCTCATTGGCCTGTGATGTTGTATGGCCCAAGACCATGGAGGTTCATCCATTTCTAATTAATTGGGTTTTGTGGTGCTTTTGGAGGGTCTTTGGCCAAATGACAGTTGAGGAGGGAACCACAGTCAGGACCTTCTCTCTCTTAAGCTCCCGAAGGCAGATGTGTCCTCAGCGTTTCCAAATCTAATTATTGTTGTAACCTGAGCAAGTTACTTTCCTGCCAGTAGGGTATTTTTCTTGTTTCTATTCCAGTATTTCATATTTGAAAATCTCTTATGAGCCTTTCTAAGCTGGGGCAAGCAATCTTGAATCAGATAAAACTGAAAGGATTCATATTCACATTCAAGGCAACAGAGGCCTGGAAAAATTTTATCCTCACTCTTCTTGGGCTTCATAAGTTTGTTTTTTCATTCATTCAATTATTCATAAGAAAGCATTTGCTAAATTCTGACCATTAATAATGTGACTTTGGACAAGTTACTTCCCATACGTTCTCTCTAATTTTTATAACAAATTTCCAATAGATTAAAAGTGTACATAGTAGGTGAATGGAAATGATAGTTGTAGTTATTATTATCATTATTTTCAAAGCCCTATACTAGTCAAAGGAAAAAATTAGCATACAGTTAGAAAATATAGGACAAATATGCCATCTTCTCTCTCAGCCTTGACAGATATGGATAATCATTCATTTATTCAAATGTCAAACAGGTATTTCTTCAACACCTATTGTTTACTATATACTGTGTTGGGAAATGAACATAAAATAGTTAAATAGATACTTGGTTCCAGTTTCAAGGACTTTCCTTTTAGTCTAGAGCATTACATACCAATAGATATATAATGTGCGTCACATATATAATTTTGCTTTTCTAGGAATCACACTAGAAAGTAAAAAGAAACATGAAATTAACCTGTTAATTTCATAAACTAATTAATTTTAGAAACCTATTGTTTTGTTTTGTTTTTTTTTTCAAAGAGGAAATCTTTTTTTTTTAATAAGGTTTATTTATTTATTTATTTTTAAATTTATTTATTTTTATTTTTGGCTGTGTTGGGTCTTCGTTTCTGTGTGAGGGCTTTCTCTAGTTGCGGCGAGCGGGGGCCACTCTTCATCGCGGTGCGCGGGCCCCTCACTATCGCGGCCTCTCTTGTTGCCTAGCACAGGCTCCAGACGCGCAGGCTCAGTAGTTGTGGCTCACGGGCCCAGCTGCTCCACGGCACGTGGGATCCTCCCGGACCAGGGCTCGAACCCGTGTGCCCTGCATTAGCAGGCAGGCTCTCAACCACTGCGCCACCAGGGAAGCCCTAGAAACCTATTGTTAATGTATATTTGTTCCATTATCTCTGAACTATCATCATTTCAGCATAGACTCACTATAAAATGATTCATAAGATATTGTACGTTATTTTTTCATACTGAGTCTTCCAAATCTAGTGTATATTTTACATATATAGTACATCTCAAATAAGATGCTACATTTCTGGAAATCCTTGATCTGTATTTAGAGTTCATAAAATTTTTAACTTAAAAAGTAGTTCAGGGCTTCCCTGGTGGTGCAGGGAAGGCTGCTTTCAGCTGTGAGATCTTAGGCCGATTGTTGAATCACTTAGTGACTCAGTTTATCAGGTAAATGAGGAAAATAATTCTCATCTTGTGAAATTGTTGTGAGACGTAAATGACATAAATAGCGCCTGGCACCTGGTAGATACTAGAAGGTAGTTCATGACCTTCTCATAGTGCCCTTCAAGAAGAGTCCCTGTGCGTGCTCCCATTATCGTATTTAATCTAATAGGGGAGATAGTCAAAACCTTAATTTCCTATTAACTTTTCCATTTGCTTCTTCAGAGAAGGGTCTATGCCTTGTGTCTATCACTGTGCCTGGCACATGGCACGTTCCCCGTGATACTTACTGAAGAGTGTTTAGCAAGAGCTATACCCATGGAGAAGAGGGAATGACAGGTGGGAAAAACTTGTGGGTGGAGGAACTGAGAAATGAAATCAAAAGCGTGAAGTTCATTACTGTGGACCACATTGCTGCTTTTCTTTGCATCTCAAACTCCATCAAAGACAGTTTTTTTTCCCCAAATGTTTTAATAGCCTGAAAGCACCTCGAAGGCAGGGACCAGACATTCTGCATCAGTGCATCTTACACTTTGCTATAAATCGCTCAAGGGTCTTGTTAGAATGCAGATTCTCAGTCAGTGAGTCTGCCGTGGGGCCTGAGAGTCTGAATTTCTAGAAGCTCCCAGGTACTGCTGATGCTGGTCGTCCCAGACCACACTTGGAGTAGGAAGGATCTACATCTTTCCAATAAGTAATCAGTGTGTCCAAAACAAGATTCGCTCAGTACTTAGTATTTATTTATTTAACTATGGATGTATGCATTTTTTATTTTTTATTTTTATTTTTTTATTTTTTAGAGCAGTATTAGGTTCACAGCAGAGTTGACCAGAAAGTACAGAGAGTCCTTGAATACCCCCTGCCCCGACCCCTTGCAGTGTTCTCCGTATCAACGTCCCCCACCAGAGTGGTACCTATGTTACAATCAATGAACCTACACTGACGCATCATTATCACCCAAAGTCCATAGTTTACCTTAGGGTTCATTCTTGGTGTTGTATATTCTTTGGGTTTGGATAAATATATAAT
Source organism: Balaenoptera ricei (assembly GCF_028023285.1). Lineage (NCBI taxonomy): Eukaryota > Metazoa > Chordata > Mammalia > Artiodactyla > Balaenopteridae > Balaenoptera > Balaenoptera ricei. Next base: position 53,707,251 of record NC_082657.1, on the reverse strand, counting down.
GACACGTATCCGTCATTATAGTATCACACAGAATAGTTTCACAGCAATAAAGATCTTCTATGCTCTGCCTATTCATTCCTCCCTTCCTGCAACCCCTGGCAACCACTGATCTTGTACCATCTCCATAGTTTTGCCTTTTCCGTAATGTCATATAGTTGGAATCACACAGTGTGTAACCTTTCCTGACTGACTCCTTTCACTTAGTAATGTGCATTGATGTGTCCTCTGTGTCTTTCCATGGCTTGATCACACATTTCTTTTTAGCACTGAATAATATTCCATTGTCTGGATGTACTACAGTTTATCCACTCACGCACCGAAGGACATCTTGGTTGCTTCCAAGTTTTGGCAATTATGAATAAATCTGCAATAAACATCAGTGTGCAGGTTTTCATGTGGATATAGGTTTTCAACTCTTTAGGGTAAATACAAAAGAGCATCACTGCTGTATCATATGGTAAGAGTATGTTTAGTTTTATAAGAAACTACCAAACTGTCTTCCAAAGTACCTGTACTATTTTGCATTCCCACCAGCAATGCATGAGAATTCCTGTTGCTCCACATCCTTGCCAATGTGTGGTGCTGTCAGTGTTCCAGATTTTGACATTCTAATAGATGTGTTGTGGTATATCCTTGTTTTAAATATTTTTTTAACATCTTTATTGGAGTATAATTGCTTTACAATGGTGTGTTAGTTTCTGTTGTATAACAAAGTGAATCAGCTATAGATATACATATATCCCCATATCCCCTCCCTCTTGCGTCTCCCTCCCACCCTCCCTATCCCACCCCTCTAGGTGGACACAAAGCACCGAGCTGATCTCCCTGTGCGATGCGGGCGCTTCCCACTAGCTGTCTGTTTTACATTTGGTAGTGTATACATGTCCATGCCACTCTCTCACTTCGTCCCAGCTTATCCTTCCCCCTCCCCGTGTCCTCAAGTACCTTCTCTACGTCTGCATCTTTATTCCTGTCCTGCCCCTAGGTTCTTCAGAACCAATTTTTTTTTTTAGATTCTATATATATGTGTTAGCATACAGTATTTATTTTTCTCTTTCTGACTTACTTCAGTCTGTATGACAGTCTCTAGGTCCATCCACCTCACTACAAATAACTCAATTTCGTTTCTTTTTATGGCTGAGTCATATTCCATTGTATATATGTGCCACATCTTCTTTATCCATTCATCTGGTGATGGACACTTAGGTTGCTTCCATGTCCTGACTATTGTAAATAGAGCTGCAGTGAACATTGTGGTACATGACTCTTTTTGAATTATGGCTTTCTCAGGGTATATGCCCAGTAGTGGAATTGCTGTGTCATATGGTAGTTCTATTTTTAGTTTTTTAAGGAACCTCCATACTGTTCTCCATAGTGGCTGTATCAATTTACATTCCCACCAACAGTGCAAGAGGGTTCCCTTTTCTCCACATCCTCTCCAGCATTTATTGTTTGTAGGTTTTTTGATGATGGCCATTCTGACTGGTGTGAGGTGATACCTCATTGTAGTTTTGATTTGCATTTCTCTAATTAGTGATGTTGAGCAGCCTTTCATGTGTTTGCTGGCAATCTGTATATCTTCTTTGGAGAAATGTCTATTTAAGTCTTCTGCCCATTTTTGGATTGGGTTGTTTGTTTTTTTTGACATTGAGCTGCATGAGCTGCTTGTAAATTTTGGAGATTAATCGTCTGTTAGTTGCTTCATTTGCAAATATTTTCTCCCATTCTGAGGGTTGTCTTTTTGTCTTGTTTATGGTTTCCTTTGTGGTGCAAAAGCTTTTAAGTTTCATTAGGTCCCATTTGTTTATTTTTGCTTTTGTTTCCATTTCTCTAGGAGGTGGGTCAAAAAGGATCTTGCTGTGATTTATATCATAGAGTGTTCTGCCTATGTTTTCCTCTAAGAGTTTTATAGTGTCTGGCCTTACATTTAGGTCTTTAATCCATTTTGAGTTTATTTTTGTGTATGATGTTAGGGAGGGTTCTAATTTCATTCTTTTACATGTAGCTGTCCAGTTTTCCCAGCACCACTTATTGAACAGGCTCTCTTTTCTCCATTGTATATTCTTGCCTCCTTTATCAAAGATAAGGTGACCATATGTGCATGGGTTTCTCTCTGGGATTTCTATCCTGTTCCATTGATCTATATTTCTATTTTTGTGCCAGTACCATACTGTCTTGATTACTGTAGCTTTGTAGTATTGTCTGAAGTCAGGGAGCCTGATTCCTCCAGCTCCGTTTTTCTTTCCAAGATTGCTTTGGCAATTTGGGGTCTTTTGTGTTTCCATAAAAACTGTGCAATTTTTTGTTCTAGTTCTGTGAAAAATGCCACTGGTATTTTGATAGGGATTGCACTGAATTTGTAGATTGCTTTGGGTAGTATAGTCATTTTCACAATGTTGATTCTTCCAATCCAAGAACATGGTATATCTCTCCATCTGTTTGTATCATCTTCAATTTCTTGCATTAGTGTCCTGTAGTTTTCTGCATACAGGTCTTTTGTCTCCTTAGGTAGGTTTATTCCTAGGTATTTTATTCTTTTTGTTGCAATGGTAAATGGGAGTGTTTCCTTAATTTCTCTTTCAGATTTTTCATCATTACTGAGTGAACAGGAATGCAAGAGATTTCTGTGCATTAATTTTGTATCCTGCTACTTTACCACATTCATTGATTAGCTCTAGTAGTTTTCTGGTAGCATCTTTAGGATTCTCTATGTATAGTATCATGTCATCTGCAAACAGTGACAGCTTTACTTCTTCTTTTCCGATTTGGATTCTTTTTATTTCTTTTTCTTTTCTGATTGCTGTGGCTAAAACTTCCAAAACTATGTTGAATAACAGTGATGAGAGTGGGCAACCTTGTCTTGTTCCTGATCTTAGTGGAAATGGTTTCAGTTTTTCACCATTGAGGACGATGTTGGCTATGGGACTGTCATATATGGCCTTTATTATGTTGAGGTAAGTTCCCTCTATGCCTGCTTTCTGGAGGGTTTTTATCATAAATGAGTGTTGAATTTTGTCAAAAGCTTTTTCTGCATCTATTGAGATGACCATATGGTTTTTATCTTTCAATTTGTTAATATGGTTTATCACATTGATTGATTTGCATATATTGAAGAATCCTTGCATTCCTGAGATAAACCCCACTTGATCACGGAGTGTGATCCTTTTAATGTGCTGTTGGATTCTGTTTGCTAGTATTTTGTTGAGGGTTTTTGCACCTATGTTCATCAGTGATATTGGCCTGTAGTTTTCTTTTTTGTGTGACATCTTTGTCTGGTTTTGGTATCAGGGTGATGGTGGCCTCGTAGAATGTGTTTGGGAGTGTTCCTCCCTCTGCTATATTTTGGAAGAGTTTGAGAAGGATAGGTGTTAGCTCTTCTCTAAATGTTTGATAGAATTCGCCTGTGAAGCCATCTGGTCCTGGGCTTTTGTTTGTTGGAAGATTTTTTATCACGGTTTCAATTTCAGTGCTTGTGTGATTGGTCTGTTTATATTTTCTATTTCTTCCTGGTTCAGTCTCGGAAGGTTGTGCTTTTCTAAGAATTTGTCCATTTCTTCCAGGTTGTCCATTTTATTGGCATATAGTTGCTTGTAGTAATCTCTCATGAGCCTTTGTATTTCTGCAGTGTCAGTTGTTACTTCGTTTTCTTTTCTAATTCTATTGATTTGAGTCTTCTCCCTTTTTTTCTTGATGAATCTGGCTAATGGTTTATCAATTTTGTTTATCTTCTCAAAGAACCAGCTTTTAGTTTTATTGATCTTTGCTATCATTTTCTTCACTTCTTTTTCATTTATTTCTGATCTGATCTTTATGATTTCTTTCCTTCTGCTAACTTTGGGGTTTTTTTTGTTCTTCTTTCTCTAATGGCTTTGGGTGTAAGATTAGGTTGTTTATTTGAGATGTTTCTTGTTTCTTGAGGTAGGATTGTATTGCTATAAACGTCCCTCTTAGAACTGCTTTTGCTGCATGCCATAGGTTTTGGGTCATTGTGTTTTCATTGTCATTTGTTTCTAGGTATTTTTTGATTTCCTCTTTGATTTCTTCAGTGATCTCTTGGTTATTTAGTAGTGTATTGTTTAGCCTCCATGTGTTTGTATGTTTTACAGATTTTTTTTCTGTAATTCATATCTAGTCTCATAGCGTTGTAGTTGGAAAAGATACTTGATAGGATTTCAATTTTCTTAAATTTACCAAGGCTTGATTTGTGACTCAAGATATGATCTATGCTGGAGAATGTTCCATGAGCACTTGAGAAGAAAGTGTATTCTGTTGGTTTTGGATGGAATGTGCTATAAATATCAATTAAGTCCATCCTGTTTAATGTATCACTTAAAGCTTGTGTTTCCTTATTTATTTTCATTTTCGATGATCTGTCCATTGGTGAAAGTGGGGTGCTAAAGTCCCCTACTCTGATTGTGTTACTGTCGATTTCCCCTTTTATGGCTGTTAGCATTTGCCTTATGTATTGAGGTGCTCCTATGTTGGGTGCATAAATATTTACAATTGTTATATCTTCTTCTTGGATTGATCCCTTGATCATTCTGTAGTGTCCTTCTTTGTCTCTTGTAATAGTCTTTATTTTAAAGTCTATTTTGTCTGATATGAGAATTGCTACTCCAGCTTTCTTTTGATTTCCATTTGCATGGAATATCTTTTTCCATCCCCTCACTTTCAGTCTGTGTGTGTCCCTGGGTCTGAAGTGGGTCTCTTGTAGACAGCATATATATGGGTCTTGTTTTTGTATCCATTCAGCCAGTCTATGTCTTTTGGTTGGAGCATTTAATCCATTTACATTTAAGGTAATTATCGATATGTATGTTCCTATTACCATTTTCTTAAGTGTTTTGGGTTTGTTATTGTAGGTCTTTTCCTTCTCTTGTGTTTCCTGCCTAGAGAAGTTCCTTTAGCGTTTGTTGTAAAGCTGGTTTGGTGGTGGTGAATTCTCTTAGCTTTTGCTTGTCTGTAAATGTTTTAATTCCTCTGTCAAATCTGAATGAGATCCTTGCTGGGTAGAGTAATCTTGGTTGTAGGATTTTCCCTTTCATCACTTTAAATATGTCCTGCCACTGCTTTCTGGCTTGCAGAGTTTCTGCTTAAAGATCAGCTGTTAACCTTATGGGGATTCCCTTGTACGTTATTTGTTGCTTTTCTCTTGCTGCTGTTAATATTTTTTCTTTGTATTTAATTTTTGATAGTCTGATTAATATGTGTCTTGGTGTGTTTCTCCTTGGATTTATCCTGTATGGGACTCTCTGTGCTTCCTGGACTTGATTAACTATTTCCTTTCCCATATTAGGGAAGTTTTCAAATATAATCTCTTCAAATATTTTCTTAATCCCTTTCTTTTTCTCTTCTTCTTCTGGGACCACTGTAATTCGAATGTTGGTGCGTTTAACGTTGTCCCAGAGGTCTCTGAGACTGTCCTCAATTCTTTTCATTCTTTTGTCTTTATTCTGCTCTGCAGTAGTTATTTCCACTATTTTATCTTCCAGGTCACTTATCCGTTCTTCTGCCTCAGTTATTCTGCTATTGATTCCTTCTAGAGAATTTTTTATTTCATTTATTGTGTTGTTCATCGTTTGTTTGCTCTTTAGTTCTTCTAGGTACTTGTTAAATGTTTCTTGTATTTTCTCCCTTCTATTTCCAAGATTTTGGATCATTTTTACTATCATTACTCCAAATTCTTTTTCACGTAGACTGACTATTTCCTCTTCATTTGTTTGGTCTGGTGGGCTTTTACCTTTCTCCTTCATCTGCTGTGTATTTCTCTGTCTTCTCATTTTCCTTAACTTACTGTGTTTGGGTTCTCCTCTTCACAGGCTGCAGGCTCGTAGTTCCCATTGTTTTTGGTGTCTGTCCCCAGTGGGTAAGGTTGTTTCAGTGGGTTGTGTAGGCTTCCTGGTGGAGGGGACTGGTGCCTGTGTTCTGGTGGATGAGGCTGGATTGTGTCTTTCTGGTGGGCAGGACCATGTCCGGTGGTGTGTTTTGGGGTGTCTGTGACCTTATTATGATTTTAGGCAGCATCTCTGCTAATGGGTGGGTTTGTGTTCCTGTCTTGCTAGTTGTTTGGCATAGGGTGTCCAGCACTGTAGCTTGCTGGTCATTGAGTGGAGCTGGGTCTTGATGTTGAGATGGAGATCTCTGGGAGAGCTTTCGCCATTTGATATTACATGGAGCCGGGAGGTCTCTGGTGGACCAATGTCCTGAACTCAGCTCTCCCACCTCAGAGGCTCAGGCCTGACACCCAGCCGGAGCACCAAGACCCTGTCAGCCACATGGCTCAGAAGAAAAGGGAGAAAAAAAGAGAAAGAAGTCTACAGTTGCTCCCAAAGTCCACTTCCTTAATTTTGGGATGGTTCGTTGTCTATTCAGGTATTCCACAGATGCAGGTACATCAAGTTGATTGTGGAGATTTAATCCGCTGCTCCTGAGGCTGCTGGGAGAAATTTCCCTTTCTCTTCTTTGTTCGCACAGCTCCTGGGGTTCAGCTTTGGATTGGCCCCGCCTCTGCGTTTAGGTTGCCTGAGGGCATCTGTTCTCCTCTCAGACAGGATGAGGTTAAAGAAGCAGCTGCTTCGGGGGCTCTGGCTCACTCAGGCCGGGGGGAGGGAGGGGTACGGATGCGGGGCGAGCCTGCGGCGGCAGAGGCCGCTGTGACGTTGCAGCAGCCTGAGGTGCACCGTGCGTTCTCCTGGGGAAGTTGTCCCCGGATCACGGGACCCTGGCAGTGGCGGGCTGCAGAGGCTCCCGGGAGGGGCAGTGTGGAGAGTGACCTGTGCTCACACACAGGCTTCTTGGTGGCAGCAGCAGCAGCCTTAGCGTGTCATCCCCGTCTCTGGGGTCCGCGCTGATAGCCGCGGCTCGCGCCCGTCTCTGGAGCTCGTTTAGGCGGTGCTCTGAATCCCCTCTCCTCACGCACCCCGAAACAATGGTCTCTTGCCTCTTAGGCAGGTCCAGACTTTTTCCCGGACTCCCTCCCGGCTAGCCGTGGTGCGCTAACCCCTTCAGGCTGTGTTCACGCCGCCAACCCCAGTCCTCTCCCTGGGATCCGACCTCCGAAGCCTGAGCCTCAGCTCCCAGCCCCCGCCCGCCCCGGCGGGGGAGCAGACAAGCCTCTCGGGCTGGTGAGTGCTGCTCGGCGCCGACCCTCTGTGCGGGCATCTCTCCGCTTTGCCCTCCGCAACCCTGTGGCTGCGCTCTCCTCCGTGGCTCCGAAGCTTTCCCCCTCTGCCACCCGCAGTCTCCGCCCACGAAGGGGCTTCCTAGTGTGTGGGAACCTTTCCTCCTTCACAGCTCCCTCCCACTGGTGCGGGTCCCATCCCTATTCTTTTGTCTCTGTTTTTTCTTTTTTCTTTGGCCCTACCCAGGTACGTGGGGAGTTTCTTGCCTTTTTGGAAGTCTGAGGTCTTCTGCCAGCATTCAGTAGGTGTTCTGTAGGAGTTGTTCCACATGTAGATGTATGTTTGATGTATTTGTGGGGAAGAAGGCGATCTCTACATCTTACTCCTCCGCCATCTTGAAGGTCCCCCCCTTGTTTTAATTTGCAATTCCTTAATGATTTATTATCTGGAGCATCTTTTTAAAAATCCTTTTCCATTATGTTTTATTACAAGATATTGAATATAGTTCCCTGTGCTATACAGTAGGACTTTGTTGTTTATCCATTCTATATATAATAGTTTACATCTGCTAACCACAAACTCCCAATCCAATGCTCCCCCCCACCGTCCTTGGCAACCACAAGTCTGTTCTCTATGTCTGTGAGTCTGTTTCTGTTTTGTAGATAAGTTCATTTGTGTCATATTTTAGATTCCACATATAAGTGCTATCACGAGGTATTTGTCTTTCTCTTTCTGACTTAATTCACTTAGTATGATAATCTCTAGGTCCATCCATGTAGCTGGAAATGGCATTATTTCATTCTTTTTATATGGCTGAGTAGTATTCCATTATATATATATATATATATATATATATATATATATATATATATATATATTTATTTATTTATCTCACATCTTCTTTATCTATTTTGAATTATGGTTTTCTCCAGATATATGCCCAGGAGTGGGATTGCTGAATCATATGGTAACTCTATTTTTAGTTTTTTGAGGAACCTTGGAGCATCTTTTCATATAGTTATTTGCCATCTGTATATCTTTGGTGAGGCATCCATTAACTTCTTTTGCCCATTTTTTAATTAGGTTGTTCATTCTCTTACTGTTGAGTTTTAGGAGTTCTTTGTATATTTTGGATAACAGTCATTTTTCAACGGTGTATTTTGCAAATATTTTCTCCCAGCCTGTGGCTTGTGTTCTAATTCTCTCGAGTGTCTTTCACAGAGCAGAGTTTTAAATTTTAATCAAGTCCAGCTTATCAATTGTTTCTTCCATGGATCATGCCTTTGGTGTTGTATCTGACAAGTCATCACCATACCCAAGGTCATCTAGATTTTCTTCTATGTTATCTTCCAGGAATTTTATAATTTCATGTTTTACATTTAGGTCTATGATCCATTTTGAATTGATTTTTTTTGAAAGATCTGTATCTAGATTATCTCTCTCTCTGTCTCTCTTTTTTTTTTTTTTTGCCTTACGATATCCAGGTTTCCAGTACCATTTGTTGAAAAGCCTGCTTTTGCTCTGTTGTATCGCCTTTGTTCCTTTTGAAGATCATCTGACTCTATTTATGTGCATTTATATTTAATGCACTATATGAGGTCACTGGAGGAGAAAGACCGCTTAACTCAGCCTGGGAAGCCGTCCGCCCCGTCCATGGAGAAAACCCTGGTGCTGGCCTTTACTCAGAGATTCTGGCCTTCCTGCTTTTATGAGTTTCAAGTGATGTCAGATGATATATATTTTCTAATGATCTTAGTTGACAAAATTAAGTAATATACAAGGCAAGGACTGCACAGAGTTAGCAATTTACCTTTTTTTTTTCTTTTGGTTTTTAATGCCGTTTTTGACTGTGAAATTTAAAAGCTACCAGCTCCACGGTCCTTGTGCTTCCAGCTCTGAATGATTTACGTCTTAATGAAAGGTCCACTAGGGGGCGAAGTTTAGTAGCGTTGGAACTCCCCCGCTCAGCCAGAAGTGGTTTTTTTCCCCCTTGAAAAGTCGACTCTTCAGTAAACAAAAGATCGCTCGCGAAATCACACACCCCTACGCCAGACTGTTTGGTGTGCGTGTCCTGAGTTTTCCGGCGGCACCTTTACAGAAGCGTGGCGGCGCTTCCGGGAAGGGCTGATGTATCCATCGGAGGCGCAGCTGAGCGGAGCGGCGTCTGGGAGCAGAAGCCCCAGTGTTTCCAAACATCGGGGCTGAGGGTGTTTATTCATAACGGGTGAACCAAACTCCTGCATTGTTTAGAATCAGGAGTTGTTCAGGAGATCGTGCTGGCCTCCCAAGGGCTTGCAGGGATTTTGCACACAGAGCGGGGCTGTTCTCAGCACTGGTACCTGTCCAAAAAGTAGGAACATTTATTTATTCACTGTAGGCTTTTAGCTGCAAGGTGTACTTTCAGTGGTGCTCCAAGTATATACCTCCTAAGAAGACATTTGTCAGAGTGCCAGAAGTTCCACCACTGATGAATGATGTTTTAGAACCCCTGGCCCAGGACAGCCATCTTTTGTAGATCCCTTCCCCAATTCCTGCCATGGCTGTGTGCTGCATTTCTTTAGTTGCCTTCAAATGGAGTCACCTTTTTTAATAAAATAAATTTATCTTAAAAAAAGACGTATAGCTATTATAAGTGGAAAATAAGTTCCACTTCCCATTGATAGCACGTGTAAAGATAACTTCAGTAAAGACACAGTGATATTACTTAGATGGAGACTGTGGCCTCCTCAAGATTTTAAGCCTGAGACCTGCTCCCTATTAAGCAAGAAGATTAGCAAGTGCTAGAAAGACGTGTTAAAGATGGTTTAGGCTCCATATGAGGTTTTTCTTTTCTTTGACAAAATAATCAAAAGGCCTGAAAGGGAACAGCTTTTCCCCGATGTGATTCAGAGTTATTTCATGTCTTGTCTGTGTGCAGCTAGTCATCCTGTAATCCACCTAAAACCACCTACTCTACCACCAGCAGACCCCTCTAATACTTTGGAAAACACAACTTTAAATCAAAGCCATGAAAGCATCACCTGCTAGAAAGATCTCCCTCTGTTGCTTAGAAGTGAGAAGCCACTCAATTTCTTCAAGAAGAAGGAAGCTACAGATCTACCTCCAAAGCTGTCTGTGTTATTAAAGATAACTCAACAGATAGACTAGAACTGAAGAACATCCCTACCACCTGGCTAGCAGGCTGCATTTCTTTCTTTATTTTAATGTCTCATACTAAAAATAATTGAACTAGTTTTCAGGAACTTTTGACTCCTTTGTTTTTCCCACATCCCACATTCAATTTGCTACTATGTTGTAGGTTTTGCAATCTGTTCTCTGGTCTGTGTCTCAAGTGATGCTGCCTTAGTCTAAAGTCTCATCTGCTATCGCTTGAACTTGATAATAGTTTCCTGCATCTGTCTCTCCATCCTTCATTCCATCATCTACATAAAAATGATCCTCCAATAACAATGCACAGTTTTTGCTGTGATCTTCCCCTGCTTAAAGATTTTGAAGTAAAATGCCCAAGGCTACACAATTTGTTAAGTGGCAGAGCTGGGATCCAAGTTCATTTGTCCAGTTCCAAAGGCCATAACTTTATGACCATATCAGTGTTCATTGCCAAAGACGTAACTTAAGCAACTGAACCTTCTTCTGCAAAAAAGTACTTTGTAGGCTTTAAGAACCAAAATACATCCAACATTTCCCAAGATGAAAATGGCTATTAATTCAACCAGTCAATATTTATTAAATAAATCTGCACTCTTTTTGTCGAAGCGATAGAAACACACTCAAATTGGTTCAAATACTATGTGATATTTATTAGTTGTACACTGTGTATAATTGAACAGTTTGGGAGGTAGGGCTAGCTTCTGGCCTGGCTGAATCCAGGAGCCAGGTCCCTAGGACTCGGTCACGGGCTCTGTATCTCTCAGCCCTGCTTGTATCTGTGTTGCTCCTTCTTGAGCAGCTCCTCCTCTAGGGATGACGAGATGCCTGGTGAAGCTCACTAGCCCCAGGAACCTGCACAGAAAGAGACTACTCACTTCCTTGGGTATACTTGCCAAGGTTTCAGCACCGAATCTCATTGGCCTAGCTTGGGTCATGTGACAATTGTGAACCAATCATTTGTGCCAGGGGAATGGTTTATGCTGATTGGCCCAACCTAGATCATGTGCCCATATCTGGAATCAGGGAGTGGAGTTCGTCTCTCTGAAACAAATGGATTTAGGCTGGAGGAGGGTAGTTTTCTAAACGGAAATTGAGATATGGTTACCAGGAAAGAATGGGGAAAAGCGGGGAATAGATACTGGGCAGGCCAAAGCAACAGGTGCTGCTACACCGCCTCCGTGCTTATGACTGGCTGTATATTGTGTGGGATGGAGAGGCATTTAAAGCATTGTCATGTTGTCAAAGAACTAGTACTCAGGTGGCAGATAACAAGAAACAATAAGAACAAAAAGGGGCATTATCTCTATTTTATAGTTCGCAATAAGCAGTTAAACCAGGTGAAATAGGAACTCAAAAAGGGGAGGGATCATCTGTGGGAATTAGGGGTAAAATCATTATTGAGGCATTCTGGAGAAGAAGGGTCTTGAAGGATGGGCAGGAAAGGTAGGCAATTGCCTTAGGAAAGATATTGGCCCCCTGACCTCCCCTGGTGTCACACCTATGAATATGTTTCATTACATGGCAAGAGGGACTTTGCAGATGAAATAAGGCTAGCAGTCAATTGATAATCAGAAGTTGGGCAATCCTCAGGCACTGGGCCATCTAGAAACAGCTCACTCCATCTCTTCCCTGAAAGTTCCCCCTTAAAAAGGGTGTAGGTGAGAAGGAAAGAGTGGCATCTCTGGTACTCAGGATTAGACAAAGGGTGTTTGTGTCACTTCTGGATATAAGAGGAAGGAGTATGTATTTTGGATCCTGAAATATTGGGATTTCTTAGATGCTGAGAAACAGGATTGGAAGTAATTGAAACTGTGGTTTAAGTGGCCGCCAGCTTCAGAAGCATCTGGGTGTTTAATAAAAACTACAGAATCCCTTTGAATCAGAAACCAGGTGAGCTTAGAAATCTGCATTTTAAGGTAACCTTCTCAGGTTGACTTTGAGGCACACTTGACTTTGACAGTGACTGACTTGTGAGGTCAGTGGAACAGAATCTTAGGAATGGAGGACTGGACAGAATATTAAGAATTAAAAAATTTGGCTTTCTGCTTAATTGCCCTTCTGTGCTTTCCCTCAAACTTTCCCTTCTACTTATTTACTTGCCATGATATTGATCACATGTTTCAAGGTCTGCAGATGGGTTAGAGGTGGTGTGTGGCAGAGTTATTTAGAGTAGATACACGATGGTGGTTGGTGAAAAAAACATTTGAATTCTTGGCTTTCCCCATCTCAAGCCCTGCTTCTGCATTTTAGAACAAGAGTTCTGAGTCTGTGGTCCACGGATAATTTTAGGGTGTTTACAGAGCTTCTGGAGACTAGGCTTCAAACTTTGTATTAGTACATACAAGAATGTTCTGTGGAAGTCTCTATGGCTTTCTTATTATGTCAAGGTGGTTTCTGATCCCGAGAAATATCAAAAACCACCACCTCAGAGACTCGTTTTTTTCAGGGACCAAGGTCTATTCACACAGATTCTTTGGGAAGAACTTGGTCATAGTTTGCTTCTAGTTTCATCTTTTAGTGAATTGGAACTCTAAAAGACCCAGCAGCCAGCCCAACACCTTTCCTGTGTCTTGGGATTATGGAAATATGAAAGGAATTTGTTTTGCAGAGTAATTTTGAGTAACTTGAGCTGTGTATTTGGGGGAAAAGAGAAAAATCTATCAAGCAGTCCTGTGCCCTGCCCTATGGCACAGACAACATTTCTCCAACCCACATGCCCCCCAAATTGAAATCACTGTTACCCTAAGGACAACGTGTGGTCCAGGAAGGGGTATGCCTGATTTTAGAAAGCCAGACTCATCACTGGGGTGATCTTTGATAGAAGTCTTTGTTGAACAATGGTTTTTACCCCAGAGTGTGATCACAGCTGTTTTATTTGAGCTAATGCAGCAATTCAAGCAATTAAATCCACATTCCACTATGGCTACTTAATTTCACGAAGTAGTTCTCCATGCATTGTCATGAAAGTATTCTTTGAGACGTGCAAAGTCAAAACAGAATGTAGACTTTTTTTTCTTCTAAAATAGCCACGCTTGCTTCTTCAAGTTGTCTTTTCTTGGTTGATGTCTCGTAAGGATGTCCACTTTTAGTCTCTAGGAGTTGAGTTCCATTGGGAGAAATGAGATTTATTATTCGGAGTCTATAGAATATAGTCCAGGATAAAGAGGAGGACCTGTTTCTTTTAGCAACAAAATAACTTAAATCAGGGAGTTCATGTTGAAATCTGATATCGTTATAAAATTAAATAAGATGATTATTTCCTGGTTGTAACATTATATATGAATAAAAGATTTGATGTTTTTATTGTGTGACTCCCCTTTCCTTATGATTATATATTGTGTAATTATTTTATTCAATCATTCAACAAATATTCATTGAACTGCTACTATGTGTCAGGAACGGTGAACAAGATGGACACAGTTCTTGGCCTTGTTCCATTTATATCCTTTCTGCAAAGACCGACAAGGAGCCAGCAAATTTAAAAAATGAATAGAAGATTGGAGATTGTGGTACATGTCAGGAAGGAAATAAAAAGGAGGTGAAATAGGAATGAACTGGGAAAGGAGATTACTTTAATTAAAAAAAAAATACAACCATAGAAGCTCCCTCTGCAGACTGTATATTTAAGCCGATGCTTAAAGGAAAGATGATTTAAAGGAAAGGTTTGTACATTTATAGGAGTAGGGGAAGGGCGTCACAGGCAGAGGGAATTGGCAAGGGCTTGAGTTGGGAAACAGCTTGGAGCTTGGTGTGTTTGAAGAACTGCAGGGTGAGCGAAGTGGCTGGAACACAGCGAGTGAGATGAGTGTGGAGGGAAAGTGATTATTCCTGCTCTTGCCTTATTGAAATGTGATTACACTGTTGGGTCTGAACTTACAGTGGCATAGTCACTGCCATCTTGCTTGCCACTGCCTGGGGGTAAGGTGTGCCCTTTCCAGCAAAACTCAGAATGAGCTGTACTGAGATCACGGTGCTTGGGGTGTCATGAACTAAATGTTTGTGTCCCTCCGCACCACCCCCTGCCATAGTCATATACTGAAGCCCACATCTGCAACGCGATGGTATTTGGAGGCGGGACCTTTGGAAGGTAATTAGGTCATGAGAGTGGAGCCCCCGTGAATGGGATTAATGCTCTTAAAAGAAGCAACAGGAGAGACATGCTGTCTCTTTCCCTCCCTCCCTCCCTCTCTTTCTCTCAGTCATGTGAAGATACAGTGAGATGCTGGGTGGTCTATAAACTAGGAAGAGGATCCTCACCAAGCTCCCGACCATGCTGGCACCCTGATCTCAGACTTCCAGCCTTCAGAACTGTGGGAAATAAGCATCTATTGTTTAAACCACCCAGCCTATGGTGTTTTGCTGTAGCAGCCTGAGCTGCCTAAGACGTAGGAGTGAAAAGTACTGGGGTGCTTTAACAAGGGAGCAACTTGAGTGAGTGATTGTTTCTGCTTTTAGCTGTACTGAGAACAGCAAACAACCTGCAGCGTTCACAAAGTCAGAATCTAACCAAGATGCTGGGGAAATTTCTCCAGCCCTTTGAGCTAAACAGGAGCCTATACCAGGGAAATCTGACATTACATGGTTTATTATTGTTATATTGATTTCCTATTTTGCCTACTCTTAAATAGAAAGAGAAATGACCTAACTTTGGCAGCCAGCCTCAAGTGTGCTAAAGGGAAGACATGAAGGGTTCCCACTCCAAGACTTGGGCTAAGGAATAAAGGGGCAGCAGGAATCAGGGAGAAGAAGGGGAGGAGAGAAAGATAATAAAGTCTGCTCAGGACTTCCCTGGTGGTGCAGTGGTTAAGAATCTGCCTGCCAATGCAGGGGACATGGGTTCGAGCCCTGGGCCGGGAAGATCCCACATGCTGCGGAGCAACTAAGCCCGTGCACCACAACTACTGTACCTACACTCTAGAGACCGCGAGCCACAACTACTGAAATTCCCGTGCCGCAACTACTGAAGCCCGTGCGACTAGAGTCCGTGCTCCACAACAGGAGAAGCCACTGCAATGAGAAGCCTGTACACTGCAAAGAGGAGTAGCCCCTGCTCGCCGCGACTAGAGAAAAGCCCACGCGCAGCAACGAAGACCCAACGCAGCCAAAAATAAATAAATAAATAAAGTCTGTTCGGTCAGCTTCTCTTCTTCAAGTGAGTCGGTTATTACTTAATTTATCAAGATGATCTAAAAATATTGGGATTGGGCTTTATCCTGCCCATTCAGTTATTTTCACGGAGCACCTACTCTATGCGAAGTCCTGTGAGAGATAACTTTGGAGATGCTAGTGTGATTTACATACTGACTGTCACCTCTAGGAGCTTGAAAATGTTGGGAACAGTCGTCATGTGCATGAATAAGTGCCATGATAATTCAGAGCAGGGACAGATTGTTTCCGGAGGGAGAAATCTCGAATGGTTTTATGAAGGAGGAGAAATTTAAGTCAGGATTTGAATTATCGGTGGGATTTGGGTGATGGATATGAGAGCAGGAAGGAGTCTCAGGCACAGAGAATCTTGTCGCAGACAAGGCAAGTGGGACTACATCGTAGGGGTTCGTAAGTGTTGCCTGGAGAGCCTGTTAAAAATGAAGGTAGTCAGGATCCGTCCTGAGAGATTCTGATTAACAAGGCCGGGGTGGGGCTTAAGGATCTGAATTTTAAGGACATGTCATGTGAATCTGATGCAGAGGGTCCAAGGACCACCCCTGGAGGAATGCTGGTCTAGAGGAGAGCAGGTGAACCCCAGAGGTAGCAGTATTTGTTGAAGGGCATTCATGTAGGATAAACTTGGGAATGTTGGTAGGAGCCATGCACACAGAAAGTCTTAAATGCTAAGTGCTTTATTTTGCCACATAGCTACCTTTTTTTTTTTTTTTTTTGAGCAGTCACTGTGAACTAGATCCTCAAAAGAACATTGTAAGAAACTTATTTTAGTCCGATTTAAGATGAAGACCCCTAACCTTAGATGAGGGTAAGTGACGTGTTCAAGTTTCCCCACACAGTAAGTGGCAACCCTGGGAATCAAACCCAGGTGGTTCAGTAGGTAATGGGTAATGGGGTCAATGTGATTAGAAATGAGACTGAGAGCAATTGTTGGTGACATGATGAAATAGAAGAAATTGATGGTGGACAGTCTACCGAAACGGCACAGACAAGGGTTAGGTACAAAAGACCTGCCCAGTGGAAGAGAGGGGAGACGTTGCAAGAATTCCTGGAACTTTTCGGGCGATTGTATCGCACGGGGTGGAGTGGACCCGTCGCACTTCTCAGTCTCTCACGATTTCATCAAGTTGGCAGAGGCCTTGCACGGCCGCTTCTGCAAACCCTGTCCCTCTGGGACTCAGAGTATGTGGGTCTTGTCAGCACTGTTTGTGATGTGCTGACCCCCAAGCCTCTCTGGCACACGGAGGAGCAGTAAATTGTTAAGACAAAGGTGTTGAAGTCAGATTTCTTGGGTTCAAATTCTGACAGTCCACTTTACTGCCTGAATGACCCTGGGCTAGTTTATTTCATCTCTTTGTGCCTCCGTTTTCTCATCTGTAAATGGAGAGGTAATATCGGCATCTTCAAGCAACGGATATGGGACTGAAATGAAATAACATATGAAAGGCTTAGAATCACTTCTGGCACAGAATAAACACTTACTATATGCTAGGATTTACTCATATTGCTACTATTTTTATTATTTTATTTTTGACTTTTATTTTTGTGTTTTCAACTTCTAGGTCTTGTGAATCTTGGACACGCCTGTTGCTAACTTGGCAAGCCACAGGCTTATTTGTTCAGCACTGAGAGAAGTTTCTGTATCAAGAGTCTGCCTTTGAGGGAATGGACAGTAGACAGTGGTCAAGGAGAAATTCCTCTTCTGATTAGTTTTATTGCCCTTGCGACATCTGAGGAGTATGAAGTAGGCTGGTAATTCAATCCTAGAAGGAAATTGGAATATTAAAGAAACAACTTATTGTTGCAATCCCATCAAACTTGCCTCTTCCAGTGGCAATGAGAAGCTCCATCGTGGGTAAGGTTTCCTTCTTACAAAGTGAGCAAGACGCTGCTGAAGGGAAGGGAGTGTTTTCTCTTCTTAATCCCTTTCCCTGGCGCTCTGTGGCTGTTATGTTGGTAACTTTTATATATGATTCACATTCGTTTAATGACTATAGGATTGATATATTTTCCCCACACTGGGCAATGCAGCCAGTTATATTTGTTGACTCTCATTAGACTTCTTATTTATGTATATAGAATTGGGGCCATTGACTACATAAATCATGGCGATCCCAAGAAGTCTGATGTAAAGAAAATAAGCTGAATTATTTAAAGAGTACCTTTGCAGCTGGAGGAAGGAGGTTCTATTTTACAGTTCTCAGAGAAAGCTAAATGTAAGATGGGAGCAAAAATATGCGACTGAGACATATATTTAGAACTTGGGGAAGAAGAATCCAGGTGGAGGGAAGAGGAAGTACAAAAACTGTGGGCCCGTAGCCAGGACAGAGTTGATACATTTGAGGAACTGGGAGGGATTTGTGTGTAGTAGGCAAAGGGAAGCAGGCTGTGAGGGAGCAGAGAAACTTCAGGAACCAAGTGTATAAAGCTTGGACAGCCATGGTTTCATCTGGAATATAGTTGAAGCTGTGGAACATTTCTAAGCAAGGCTGTAAGATATTATGACTTATATCTTTTAAAAAGCCACTCTGGGGTCTGGTAGAGAATCGATTATAGAGGACAAAAGTAGAGGCAGAAGTCAGTTAGGAGGCTATGCTGTCAGGCTGTGAGTTAGAGTAGATACTCAGTGAATTGTGTAAAAATACTACATAATTCATTCTCCTAACATGCTTGAGTTGAAGAAAACTATGGATTATTCTGAAGTTAGTTGAAAAGGAGTCATTGCTACCCCTGGAGAGTTACAGACTCTTCTTGAACTTCAAGATTTCTGAAAATTAGCTTGCAGTGTCATCAGCTCTTATACCTGTGTGTGGGTGTGGCAGCTTCTGCACAGCTTGGTTTGTGCAGACTTAACAGCACTGCAGAACAGAGCACACTGATGAAAGGGAGAAGCCTGGTGTCTTAAAGAAAGGAGCCTTCTGTCAGTTGAAGGCCATTTATTAAAAAAAATAATTAACCCAGAGGTACGAAGTCCAGTGGAAGAGGGGGTGGGAAACTGGAGAAATGAAAAACAAGTCCTGAGGTGTCATGGTTCCCAGCAGGAGTGGAACCAGGTGCTGGGGGGAAGTGAGGACAGCAGGGCACACACTTCTTCAGGGCAGCTGGGTCCATCTTGTGCGAGACTCAAGTCATGGACATGACCCACCCCAAGGAGACTACTCAGCATCAGGCGGCCTAAGCTAATTTGGAAACTCCTGACATTCTTAGAGTAATTGCAAGCCAATTTGGCCAAGGGCAAATGACTGCCAATGGTGAAGTCATTTTGCAGAATTTTCCTTGCCTACCCAAATCCTACAGCTGAAGGAAATAAGAGAAATTTAAGCAGTATATTGGACTCCCAGAGCAAAAGTCCTAAGGTAGAAAATGAACACCAACTTACAGAACCTTAGCCCTTTTCAGAAACCCATGGAATTAATGAATTCCAGCTTCTCTCCCCAGCTGACCCCAGTTTTCCTCTCTTCATTCCAGGCCTGGGGCTGCGAATTAGATTTTTAAAAGTGTATCTGAGCCTGCTTGTTGCCCACAGGCAAAGAAGCTCTGGTCGATGAAGAGGAGTTATAAGGAGGTCTGTTTTAACTCAGAATTGGGGAAAAAAATGTTTTAGTAGTCATAGCTGCCCCACAGTGGAACAGACTGCCTTGTGAAATAATAATAATAAGAGGTTAACATTTATTGAGCATATACTATGCGTCAGACACTTTGAGCTAAGTGCTTCACATGCATTATTTTATTTGGTTCACAGCATAGCTTGTTTTGCAGATGAGGAAACTATAGAGGGATGAAAATTACGTGTCTGAGGTCACACAATTATTCTACATCTTATCCCTGGGGTGGGGTTGGTAAACAGAGACTGCACGTTTGAAGGAATGAATGAAGGAATGAATTTAATTAAGTTCCAGAAATAGTTTTTGAAAAGCTACTCTGTGCCAGGCATAGTGTTAGGCATTTGGGAGTAAACAAAGACCAGTATGATCTAGATTATGGCTGAAAGATCTTTCCAGACTAATAGGAATGATTTAAGAGATGCTTTAGAATTTTTAAAACTGAACATTTACAAAATTCCCAAAAATGTGGTGGCAGCATTTGGTTGCATTTTCAGGTGGAGATGGATTTAGGAAAGACTTCCTGCATGAAAATGGCATTTCAACCAGACATAGAAGGATCGACTGGAGGGAAGTTGGAGATAGCTTGGGGACCGAGGAGTATTTCAAAGTATGGCATTTACATTTTATTCATGTAATTCATAAAATTCACACATTTTATTCCTGAGTGTGAGGAATTCATGAGTGCTTTTTCTAGGAGGGGTTGATCTGAAAGTACCAAGAATTATCTGCTAGCTAGAAATGAAGAGATTTGGTTAAAAGAAAGTGAAGGTCAGAGGCCAGTTCGATGTCCAGGAGAGTGGGAACAAGATCCTGGGTAGGAGTGATACGAGTTGAAGGAGAGGGGCAGGCAACTGGAAGAAAGCTTTTAGAGGTAGCATCAATGAGTCAGAAGTAGGCAGACTGACAAGAAAGATGGAACCAATGATGCTTCTTAGGTTTTGAAACCGGTTAACTTGGAGGATGGTGGTGCCATAAATTAGGGACAGGAGACACTTTGGGGCCCTGAAGTCTGGGAGAAAGAAAAAGGAAGGAAAATTTGATCATGGGTTCACCATGAGCATGAAAAACACTTCTCTTGCTTTCCTGCTTTCCAGCCATGGTGGGGGGGGGGGGATGTTGCTGATTGCTGGGCCCTAGTAGTCTGTGTAGCCAACTAGCATGTGTTAACTATACCAAGTATTTCCCAGGTACCACTGATGCCATGAACAAGACAGCTTCAATCCTTGCCTTCCTGGATTGCCCAAGTAACTATCAGCAAATGACAGTTGCGGTAAAATCTTTGAAGGAAGTGTTAGCTTGAACAAGCCTTCGGCTAGGCTTCCGTGAGAAATGCAATTCCAGTTGATACCTGAATGGTAATGATACCTGGAATACATGTTTTAACTCAAATGCTCTGTTTTCTTGTGATTGGAGTAAAAAGCAAAAGATGTGGGCACTTGAAGCTGCTTGGACTTATACACTCCAAGTTTCGATGAAATTCTCGATGGCAGGCATAAAAGGTCTCATTGGTGGGAGGTGTTGACCACGTCTATCTTCAATATCTGCCCTTCCTTCTGTTGACTGGACCCACTACCTTGTCAGTTGGCCTTAGGTTGCCTGGGTTATTCTTAAATTAAATTCTGAAAACACGCTTCATTTTCTCCGAAGCAATGACCTGGGGGAGACCAGAAATGATGCTGTGGTCAGAGAATGACACTGGAATGTAGGACTGAGGGCTGAGACTCTGGCTGGAGATCACTCAGCCTGCCCACAAATCTAAAAATGCACAGTTTGACTGTAATGCTGGAAAATATCTCCTCATGTTTTGGCTTCTGCCAACAGAAAAGAGAAAGCTCAAATCATGGATGGCAGCAATATTATTAATTCAGGAATCTTAGCACTCCAGCGTCGCTCATTTTGCCCTAATGATCAAAAAAAAAAAAAAATCATTTCACAGTGAATTTGTCCTGTGCAGGTTAGTGAGAAAAAGGGAGGAAAAAGGGAAGGAAGGAGGCAGAAGGATAGACTGAGGACACTCTCTGGGGACCCTTCAGAAATACTGTGGCCCCTCCCGGGAGACAAGGGCGAAGTGGATTTGAAGGCTTATCCGTCTATGCCACTTCCGTCATCTTTCCTGGGATGTAACCTTGTCGGTTTTGTTGTCGGATGCCTTTTCCTCGTGGTGGAAGTGTGTGCCAAGGTTGATCCAAGGGGCTTGGAATTGGGCTGAGCTTTTCATCCCCACGATCCAAACATCTCAGCGCCCTTCAGTTTTCTTATTGTAGAAAACAAAAGCACATTTTTGCCTGTAGAGATCATTGGACCCCCAAAGGGGTATTCAGTCTAGTATCAATCCGATAAAATACCAGCCACCGGGGGGAAAGGGCAATGTCATATCAAATTCTTCTTTATTCTCCTTTGTTCATGTATGATCTAGAATTGCTGAGATCTTCAAGGTATCTTTCATTGCAAGTTCTTTTTACAGGTGACATATGTCTTCATTCATTACCTGAGCACCTGCTGGATTCATGGCAATGGGTTGGGTCTGGTGAGCAATACAAAGATTAGCCAGACATATGTTTCTTCCAAGACTATGAGTTTCTTGAGGGCAGGAAGTAAGGTGAACATAAATCCTTCATTAGCAGGTTAAGATGTGGAGGTTATTATAACAACAGAAGACCTTTGTTGTTATCCTATCATTTGGCAAGCACTGTGCTATGCTAGGCTCTGGGGACCTCTGCTTTGTCATCAGAGAAATCGCTGTTAAAGCTCTCTGCGGCTTGGGGAGCAAGAATTCACTTCTGGCTAGAGAATGGGAGAAAGTTCCTTGGAGGCGGTGCGACAGAGCTGAGTCTGAAAGAACAAAAAGTGGTTTTTATAGGCAGAGAGGGTGGGGTGGGTGATTTGAAGCTGGGGAGATGGCCAGGGTGAAAATGGGGAGGCAACTGGATGGGATGAACCTTTATAGAGAGCAGTGGTCATGTATCTTATAGGTATGACTGCCTCTGTTTTAAAAAATCTTTTATTAAAATAGAAATATAAAAACACACATAAATCACATCCACAGCTCAAGGAATGTTCCTTAACCGGATACACTCACGTAACCAACATCCAGATGATCAAGAAACAGAACATTATAAGCCCCCATCACTCAAGTTCCACTACACACCTCAAGGTAAACTTTCCCCTGACTTTTAGCAGCATAGATTCGTTTTGCTTGTTTTTGAATATTATATAAGTGGAATTACATAGAGGGTCATTTTTAGGTTTCTGTCTTCCTTGCCCCACATCACATTGTGAGATTCATCCTGTTGTTGTGTGCAGTTGTGGTCTGTTCACATTTGCTGCTGCATTGTATTCCGTGGTATAACTGTTCGACACTGTATTTATCCACTGCACTCTTGTTGGCATTTGGGTTGTTTCTGCTTCGGGGAAATTATGAATACACTTCTATGAGCATTCCCGTATAATGTCTATGGATGAACACGTTGCTGCATTTCTGTTGAGTATATATCTGAGAATGGAATTTCTGGATTGTAGGATTGAAAATCCCCTTTTAATAACAAAAACTCCCATCTCATATGATTCTAATTATGCTTTTAATATTCCTGGGTTGGGAAATATACAATGTTAAATATCTCCTGTGAATTCAGTAACACTTTTGAATCAACCGGTATATTATCAGTCACAGAAATAGATGTCCGTGATGTGTGTTGTCTGCAGACAAGGTTCAATGCACATATGGATACACAGACCCCTTGCAATACCTCTGAGTACCCAGTTGGAAGCCACAGACTTAGGTGAATCGTGGGGCGTGAGGCTAAGGAACAGTCGTCCGTTGAGTTCAGTGACGTTGCTGCTTCTCTGCACCAAGCCTCTAGTCTGAAATCTAGTGGAAGTTTTCCTTCTCTGTCTTTCTTTTTCCCTGAGAAAGCACGTATGTGCCCCTAACTATACTACAACTAAGACATTATTAGGAAGATGGTGTGACCAGATGGAATGATGATGACTTTGGAGGGGCATCTGGGCTTGAACCCACAACCTGCCACTTATTAGTTGTGTGAACAAGGGAAGGGATGAATTTTCTATGAGTCTCAGTATACTCATCTGTACAATGGAAATGAGAATACCTACCTAGTATAAGGATCATGATAATCAAATCAGAGGCTATATTAAATGTAATGTCTAATGCTCTGTCTTCTCCCTGAATGATGACTGAAGCATTGTTTTCATGGTCATTTCATCATCTTTTCCTACCTGTGTGTCTTCTCCTTGGGGTTATGTTCTTTTACGGGCATGTATACTCTTGTTTTGTCTCCTAAAGCCTGCCCACCTCCTTATTATTCCCGTAACTAAGGAGAAACATTTTTTTTACTGAAGTATAGTTGATTTACAATGTTGTGTTAGTTTCAGGTGTACAGCAAAGTGATTCAGATATATAATACATACATATGTGTTCTTTTTCAGATTCTTTTCCATTTTAGGTTATTACAAAATATTGAATATAGTTCCCTGTTCCTGTTAATCTCAGACTCCTAATTTATCCCTCCTCCCCTTTCCCCTTTGGTAGCCATAAGTTTGTTTTCTGTGTCTGTGAGTCTATTTCTGTTTTGTAAATAAGTTCATTTGTATCATTTTGTTTTAGATTCCACATACAAGTGATATATGATATTTGTCTTTCTCTGTTCTAACTTACTTCACTTAGTATGATAATCTCTAGGTCCATCCATGTTGCTGCAAGTGGCATTATTTCACTCTTTTTTATGGCTGAGTAGTATTCCATTGTATATATGTACCACATCTTTATCCATTCATCTGTTGATGGACATTTAGGTTGCTTCCATGTCTCGGCTATTGTAAATAATGCAGCTGTGAACATTGGGGTGCATGTATCTTTTTGAATTAACATTTTCCCCAGATATATGCCCAGGAGTGGGATTGCTGGATCATATGGTAACTCTATTTTTAGTTTTTTAAGGACCCTCCACACTGTTCTCCATAGTGGCTGCATCAGTTTACATTGCCACCAACAGTGTAGGCGGGTTCCCTTTTCTAAGGAGAAATATTTTGATTGCTCAGCCCCTTGTGCCCCAGGCATCTTTCCTTGTCAGATCTAAACAAATATTTTGTGTCCATGATCTATTTTCATTAGCCCTGCTGGTGGCCAGAGCGAATTTGATAAGTTCATTTTAGCCTGCGTCCCTATGGTTGATTATGACTTCACCAGTTCCCCATCTCCCTAGACAGTTGCCTTCCATGTTTTAATCCAGAGAAAAGAATGGTGGACTTTTCAGTCCCATGGCAGGCTTCTGAGGGAGTCATTTGTGGTCAAAGGGGACTTTTTCCATCACTCTCTCAATACATTCCTTGTAGGAGACCCCCTGTGTAATCCACGGAGGGTGGTGTGCACCTGCAAGGTGCTGAGCACCGTATTGTGTAGGTGGAGTGTCCATGGAGAGATGCTTAGTGGGATGCTTGGGTGGAAATGCGGGGACGAGCTGGTGTTGCCGTTAGCAGGAGCTCCACGGTGTGAGGTCAAGATGATAGAGAACAACATTTTCACCTGGACTCTCCGCCCTTCAAAACAAAATCTGGTTTCAGAGCTAAGCTAGTGGAGAGTCAGATGGTCTGGTCATTTGTCTGGGATTGAGGTCAGACCCCAGGATGGCGGGAAGTTTCTGGCAATGGGTCTGATGAGAGCTGAGGATCGAGAAGGCAGTTAGGAGGGAGTGACAGGTCACACCCTCATGGGGCACAAGAGCGGTACTTCTGGGAATGGATTTCTAGGCAGCCGTGAGTCTTGATGAAGAGCAGTCAGATGTAGTTGTGTTTTGAAGCACACAACTCTGGATCCAGTCAGTTCTGAAAAATGCTCGGAGCGGAGCAGATAGATTCTAACAACGTATTCATCTGTTTGTAATGCCTGTTCTGCCTGTTGCCCAACTGGCCTTAGAAAGCATCAGTCTCCTCCGAGGTGAAAGGCAAGGGCTGCATTTTCTCTACCTTAGTAGATATTTCTCTCCTCCCAGCTCTATAAGGGTAGGTCTCCTGAAACTCCTGTAGACTCTCTCCCTCTCCCCTGCTCTCTGTCTCTCTCTGTCTCTCTCTCTGTCTCTCTCCCTCCCCCCCTCCCTGTGAAGATATAAGTTTCTCTCACGAGCTTTCAACCGTAAATGTCCACCCTCGGCATATAGAGTGTGCAAAATTTAAATATGGGAAAAAAATCGCAATCACCAAATCAAATGTTAGTTTCTTGAAAATCCTTCTATTAAAACAATAATCAGAAAATGCTTATCTGCTTGCTTGATATCAACTAATGTTTAAAAAGCATATATCAATGTTCTCTTGTAATTTCAGGGTTTGGAAATTAAAGGGGAAAAGAAGTTGCTGGGGAAAATGTGTTAGAGTTTACTGAGCCCCAAATATCTGGAAAACAGTTTGAGATCCTTGGCCAAACTTAGAGCTCTGGCTGGGTTTTCATACCCCTGCTATTGACAGCTAATTTCTTGAGCAATTTATTCACTGTTTTCAAAAAAAAATAAAAAATTGGCCGCCTGGAGCCACCTCAGATGTGCAGCCTGTTCAGAAATTCCTGAGTTTAACTTTCTTAAGCCTTTCTGTTTCCTTCTTAGCTCTCAAAGAACATTCTAGCAACATGACTGATTATTTGTCTGTGACCTTTCACCAGTGGGCACAAAAATGGAGAAGCCCTGTTTACTTTCTGAAGATAAGGCAAAAATGCTTTATCTCTAACACAGCCTTATTTCTCAAAAAACATTTAAAAAAAATTTTTAGTGTCAGAAGGAAGAAAAAGCTTAAACTCTTTTGATTTTGACAGTAGAATTTAACTGCCTGTCTCAAGAGAAAATGTCTATGTCTGCTGAAAACTTGGAATCTGGAGCTTGAATCTGATTTCATTTGTAAAAAACCCAGTCATTAGGACAGAGGATTTTTAAGGCAGTGAAATTACTCTGTATGATACTATAATGATGGATACATGTCACGACACATTTGTCCAAACCCATAGAATGTACAACATCAAGAGTGAACCCTCTGTGCTATACAGCAGGGAACTGTACTCAATACTCTGTAATAGCCTATATGGGAAAGGAATCTAAAAAAAAAAAAAGAGTGGATATGTGTATATGTAAAACTGATTCACTTTGCTGACCACCTGAAGCTAACACAACATTGTAGATCAACTATACTCCAATAAAAATTAAAAAAAAAAAGAGTGAACCTTCATGCAAACTATGGACGTTGAGTGACAAGGACGTACCAGTGTAGCTGCGCTGATTGTAATGTGGGTCCCACTGTAGTGGGGATGTTGCTAATGGGGGAGCTATGCATGTGTGAGGGCAGGGGGTATATGGGATATCTTTGCACTCTCCGCACATGTTTGCCATGAACCTAAAACTGCTCTAAAAAAATTAAATCTTTAAAAAACATCATCTATTTAGTGTCTGAACTAGACCTTAAATCTAGATCATTGTGCGTAAGTTGCTCTGTGAATAACTCTTTGTGTTCCTCCAGAAGAAAGTCTCGAGAGGAGGATCATTAGGAGACTGATCCTGGGAAGCACAGGTGAAGAAGTAGGGTTAGGGGCAGGGGAAGGAGAAAAGCCAGTAAGAGGGCACCTCATGAGCAGATCTTCGAGGTGGGCAGAGCCAGTGATGGAAAACATAGGCACCCTGGGTTGGGAAGCTGTCAGCGAGCTGGAAATAGCCCAGGTCAAGGAAGCCCAGGTGGGTCAGGGGGAGACAGGGAGGCATTGGCAGACTGTGCTTCCTGACCTTGGGCCAATTACATCATACCCTAAGCCCCCATTTTCTGATCTTTCACAAGAAGGAATTGCGTTTCCACACTGAGTCCCCCGGATGACAGGTGTTCCTTAACAGAGCATTTCCTTGGTCAGGTAAGTTTAGGAAGTATTAGGTTAAACTGTGTGTGTGTGTGTGTTTGTATATTCAACTGCAGAGC
Organism: Balaenoptera ricei; assembly: GCF_028023285.1. NCBI lineage: Eukaryota > Metazoa > Chordata > Mammalia > Artiodactyla > Balaenopteridae > Balaenoptera > Balaenoptera ricei. The sequence continues at coordinate 53,680,253 of NC_082657.1, read as the reverse complement.
ATCTCAGAGCCTTTAATATCTAAGTGTGGGAGAGCATGGATGGTGATTTTCTAAGGTATTTGATCATAGACCACCCCCCATTATTGTTATTTTTTCTGACAACATCTGTTAATGTCTTGAGGATCTAATGGTCTGCAGTGTACGGTTTGGGACATGCCACACTAGACAGGTACACAAGTCCAGCCCACCTCCAGGGTTAACTGATAAACAATAATTCCAACTCTGAAATTTTGGTTTCAGAGGACATTCAGAAGGCTGGAGTCCAAAGGATTCTTGCCTCCCAAATCCCATTTTCATCTTTTTTTTATCCACTGGACTTCTGAGTCGGTTTTCTTTTGGCAAGAGCTTTCTGGAGTAAATACAAAACAGGAAAACTAGTATATTTAGGAGAAGGTGCTGGAAAGTCATATTGTGGGCATGGTAGGGACAATTACAGGGGCAAAGGATCAAGAGGGCTGTGCTCCCAGTTCTGCTGTAAAAGCTCCTCCATGGCTTTGGGTGGGTGTTTTCAACCCTCATCACACCTTAGAATTACCCGGGGAGCTTTTAAAGGAAGACCTATGCTTGAGACTCCCTCCCGGAGAGAATGATGAGATTGGTCCGAGAGAGAGCCTGGGCATCTCTATTTCTTAAAAGTTCCTCAGGTGATTCTCATGTATAGTTAGGGTGGAGACCTACTTTCTTGGAAGAAGAGTTTTATTTCTTGTTTATTTTTCTTCAGTGTTTTGGAATGTTGTCAGAGAACAGTATAGGCCAAAATTTGCTTAAATTGTGATAAAAAAATAAAGACTCCCAGGATGTGATATTTCCAAGGGAAGACAGAGGGGAACTAACATTTGTGATTGCTCGGCTGTGCAGAAGACCCTGTGTATGTATTCTTTTATTACACACACACACACACACACACACACACACACACATCCTGTGAAGAAGGCTATTTTGAAACTGATTTGCTCACAGGGACTCTGAATTCAGTTCCTACTGCTGCTGTGCAAATTCCCACAAACTTAATGGCTCAAAACAACACACGTTTATTACTTTACAATTCTGGAAGTCAGAGGTCCAAAATGAGCCTTAGAGGGCTACAGTCAAGGTGTTGGCAGGGTTCTTCCTTCTGGAAGCTCTAGGAGGGTCTAGGGGCTTTTCGAGCCCTGAAGGGAGCTGCCTGCATTCCTTGGCTGTGGTCCCTTCTTCCATCTTCAAAGCCAGCAATGTCCAGCTGAGTCCTCCTCATGCTGGCGTCTCTCTGGTTCTCTTCTGTCTCCTTTTTCCCCATTTAAGGACCTTGTGATTACATTTGGCCCATCTGGAAAATGCAAGATAATCTCCCTATGTTAATGTCAGCTGATTAGCGACCTTAATTCCATCTGAAATCTTAATTCCCTTATTGCCATGAAACCTCGCATGTTCTCAGGTCCCCGGGATTAGGATGTGGACATCTTTGTGGTGTCTGTTATGCAGCCGGTCCAGACACTGGGGCTCCTGCTCTGTGTTTGAAGCTGGGATGATTATCAGAGCTCAGCCTTCAGGTCACAGCACTACGGAGCCATTTGCTTCATGGTTACTTTCAAAAACATTCCTCAAATGATCTGTGAAAACACATCGTGGTGAAACTGGGGGCAAGTCTTTTAACCATTCCGATCTGACCTCAGTTCACTGTTCTGTCCATCTCACTGGGATGACATCAGAGTACAATGTATATGGAAACCTACTTCATAAGTCATAAACCACCAACCCCTCTAAGAGATGGTCATTAGCACAGATCACACCAGTGGGGGAACCAGAATACAATTTTTGCTTCATTCACTCAGTAAGTAGTCCACTAGGCCATGAGCTTATTGAAGGTATGGACTGGATCTTATCTATGCTTCTCTTCTGGTCTAACCAATTCCAAAACAGAGCAGAAATTCCATACTTGCTGCAGAATTAAGGAATAGGTAAAAGGCTGGGTGGAAGATTGCTAAAACCCGAGAGGAATGCAGGAGTAGATAAGCTGAAGTTTCTTGCCTTGGGGAATTAAAGAGCTAGAAGAGGCAAATGGAAACATGCAAATAGTAGAGTGGAATATAGTATTATAAGAGAAGCAGAAGGAAACAGTTTTGGAGTTTCCAAGGGTGGAGATTTCAGGACTGAATTGAGGAAATCAGGCAATGCTTAATTGACACTGTGACATCAGGTGACAGGGCTTTTAAAATTCATGGAACTCACTTCCCATCCCAGGGTAGACATTGCTAATCAATCTTGTACTCTTTCCCACCAAGCCAATGATTAGGACCAGTCACCCATTGTTTGAAATTGACAAGCAGGTTGAGTCCCATTTATCCTATTGGATTCTAGGTAGGATTTCTCTACTGACAGTTCAGCAGATAAATTTTGCCTGAAACTCACTGATAGCAAAGTGTTATCTTAAGGTTCCTTTGGGCATCTGTAATAAAGCAGCTCACTGTAGATTTCTCTGGACGAACATTCCCAGCAGCACAAAACTTTCTTTATGCCTCAGCACAAATTTTGTTCTGATTGAGAGCCAAGGTTGGAAGGCTCTTTTTATACCCACAACCATGTAATTTAAGGGTCTGTTGCTGACCCTGTTGGTAAGAAGCATGCACTTTGAAAGCACGCTGACATATGAGTAACCACAGCCTGAAACAATGGCCCACTTGTGAATCTGTTTGCACATAATTGCTCACTGCTCTGTCCTAAAATCTTGGTGACAATGTGATGAGGTACATTCCCAAGTTTGCTCAGAGGACACCCTGTGTGTCTCCATCCTCGGCATGGCAAGTGAGGATTCCCCAGACAGAAGCTTTTGGGTTGAATATAGAGGGCATGAGGAGAGAATAACCCTGGAGGGTGACAGGGTCTTATTCCCTGTTCTGGAAAGGTCTTACTCCTCAGCCCTTGAGAGAGGACTTCTCCCATTAAACACGATTCACTTGACCCTGAGTCTGTGACAAAAATGAAGGATAGGATTATGCAGATTCACTTGGCATGGTCTCTTTCTGCTCTGAAACCATGACATGTCATTTACTTTTCAGCAAAATCATGCAGAAACCTGTGGTCCAAAATATTCACCTGAAAAAAACAAGTCTCTCTTCAGCTGAGGGTTTCCATCTTTTAAAAGTGGAAAGCATTTTTTAAAAAGCATTTTCACCTTCATCATAACTGAGAATAATTTTCTGTGTGTTGCTACAGATATACAGTATTGTTATCAGACTGATGGGTAGTTATCTGGGAGGATAATCTGTGCTTCCACAGGAAGGAGAACAGCATCTGGAGCTGGATCCATAGGCTCCAAAATAGGAGATTGGTCTGTTTTTTTGTTTTTTTTTTAAAAATCCATTTTCCTGTTTATCTGCAGGAATTAGATCAATAATAGCCAGGCGATTGCCTCCTATTTTCACTTATCAGCCACTTAGTGGGAGCTTTGAGCTGGTTCTCCAGGTAAGAAAAGTGTAGTGAGGACACTTAACTGGGCATTCCAGGTACTGATTCTGGCTGATTTAAGCAGAAAAGGAGTTTTATTAAAAGGGCATTTTTAGGAGGGCTAAAAACCAGGCTCAGATTTACACAGAGACAAAGATCAAAACCATACCCTAGAACTGGTTTGGCAAAAAAAAAACACAAGCCCTGAATACTTGGACTTATAGCCCTGTAGTTGTGTCCTGGGAGCTCAAGTTTGCTGCAGCCTGTATTGCTGCCTGAGATGGTCCCACTTCCTGGTACCGCTGGGTCCTGTTTCAAAGTCCATTGTGGGTGCATCTGATTGGCAGAGCCTGGGTCGTGTGTTCACGCTGTAGCTGCAAAGGAGTCTGGGAAAAGAAGTACCTGACATTTGCAGCTTCTGTAGTGGGACACAGGGAGAATTCTCCAAACTTAGAAGAAAGTTGAGATGCTGGGAAGCCAACAAGGTTGAAAAGTGTCTACCAGAAGGAATTTAAGACAGAGTCACCAGGATGTGCACAATCATAGCTGCATAAAAGATCACTGAGACACAGCCTGGCCCTCTCAGATCTTATAGTTCATTAGAGAGGGTGGGTTAAAGCCTGTTCTGACTTGTCTTACAGTTATTTTTGTACAGTTCAGTAAATAAAGGTATTTGGAGGCTAGAGAAGACAGATGTAACAGCTTGAAAATTATTACAATATTATGAAATAGAATGTAGCTATAATTATTTGAAAACAGCATCTGCGTTTTTAAAAATGTATCAAGAGAATGGTGAGTGGGTGTTAGACTTATCTTCTGTGGCACAATTTTTTCCCATTTTTTGAGAAAACTGGGCTTTGGAGAATGGAGTATTTGTGAGGAGATGACCCTCTGCTGATGGGTATGTGGATTTTGCATTTCTAAGTTTGTTTAGAGAGATGCCCAGTAAAGCCTCAGCCTAAGGAGGAATAGGAGGTGAGGTTACAACTGAATTTTATTCCTGCTGTTAGTCAACCAAGGAAGAGATGGGTCTAGATAAACCACAAAGGAGACATGGATCTCTCTCTTTTGGGCTCAGTGTTTAGGTAGATCATATAAGATCTCAGATGTGTAGGCATGAACTCCTAGGTGCTGAGAGTTAAAGAGGGATGAGAAGTTTGGAGTTGCCTTCAGCTACATGGAGCCACAAGCTGACAGTGAGTTGGTCATTCTCGGTAAACAGATTATCTGCATTCTGGGTACTCTTGGTTTTGGTGTTGATTTCCCAGTTAGCAAAGTCAGATGTGACTCTTCTGACATTGTCTCAGTTAAGTTATGGGGTATAAAGAGAAGGGTCTTTTGTCCACATTTAGGCTAAAGTATGAGTCATTTCTCCTGCTCCAACACTACCCAAGGCCAGTGAGGTGGTCGCACCAGGACTCCTATAAGAAATGTAAATCTTAGGACAGAGTCAGAGCTGCAAGGTCTAGCTATCCTTCTCAAACCAAGTCTTCTTGCAGTGGTGAACTTGATGGTTCCAAATGTTATAACTGATAAAGACGAGAAAGAGGGAGTTCTTTATATTACATTTGAGAAGTCAGGGAGTGTATAGCCCTAGAGAAGATGACGAAGCACCCAATAAAATGTGGCACTTGCCACGTCAGCCCTCAGCACTCGGTTGTACCAAAAGCTGGGGAAGAATACTGTTCAACGCCATTACCCTCTGTTCTCTCTATAAAAGGAGAGATTTTTTTTTTTTTAACGTCTTAAAGGGAGAGTTTTTGTGGTACTCTTTGGAAGAAAGACTTCTTATTCTTTCTTAAAGATGTTGTCCCAAATCACTCTGGCTTCTAATTGGTAGTGGTGGCATTTGGCAAATCCTCTGGTTTGGCCACTTTTGCAAGGTTTGCTTGATTTCACAATTGTGGTTTTTCTGCAGGATGACATTATTTGATCTAGTAATTTTCATGCAAATGAAAGGTTGAAAGGACAGGCCACAGAGTGAGATACGAATGTCCTACATTTTGTGCGGAAATCAATTTAAAGGAGGACTAAAACCCCAGTGGACAAGACTGTTGACTAGACATTCCTTACAAGAAGTACAGTTGAGAAAAACTGAAAAAGAGACTGATGGCTGGGTGCTGACCACAACCCAGACATCTGTCATAGTTTTTTTTTCCCCCCCAGCAAATCCTCACTACAGCCTTACAAGGAAGGAATTATTATTGTATTATTGACAGGTTATGGATGAGTTCAACCTGGTAAAACCCTTTTGGTAGAAATCTGTAGAGAGGTTTAGCGTTTCCTCTCCCTGCCAGCCTCTCCAGAGTCATCTCACACCACCTTCTTTCTCACTCTCTGTGTTCTAGCCACATGGATCTTCTTCCAGTTCTTGGATTTTTGCCCAGCCTCCTTCCTCCACAGGACCTTGGGGTGTGCTCTTCCTTTTGGGATATTCTCTTTGTATTCTTGACCCTACCCTTTGCTTAGTTATTGCCAGTTTCTCCTCCTGGTATCCATGTGTTCCAGCAGGACATCCCTGCCATTCCAGTTCTACAGCAGGTTTCCACTTTGTGGCACATTCCTCTCCTTCAGGGCACTCTTCTTGGTTTATAATTTGACCTCATTGAAATCATCCCCCCACACCATCCCGCCAGGGGCAGCTCCCCCATGAGACCGTAAGCCCCATGAGAACGAAGTCCATGCTGGGTTTTGCTCACTGTGTATCCCCAGCCCCGTCACACCGAGTGACATATCACCGGTCCTCAGTATTTGTTAAAGGAGCAAAGGAGGTACATTTAGAGCAACGTTCTCAGAAGCTTACTGATAATTTAGTGGCAGAGCTGAAATTCAGACCAAGTCTCTTGGATTCCAAAGTCAGTAAATAGTGGTGTAAGGATGCGGACTCTGGCCTGAGGACCCGTGTTTGAATCCTAATGGTATCGCTCCCTAGCTTTGTGATCTTGGGTGGATTAATTAACCTTCTGTGACAAAGCTTCTTTATTTTTAAAAGGTGGTTAATAACAGTAACTGCCTCAAAGAGTTTCTGTGCCCGGTGCTACGTCATCACCAGTGTTATCATGTCATCCTCCTCTGTTAGGGTATATGTACCCAATGATTATATAGCATGAAAAGGGAAGTACGTACACAGCGCCTTGGCTGAGGAAACTCTGCATGCTGTCCAGGGGCGTCGGACCAGGATTAACTTCTAGAAATGTTAGCAGTGGAGCTCGGTCTTAAACTAGACTCAGAGAGAGGCATTAAAGACCACTCGGAACCTCCACTTCTGGCAACCTGGCAGATTGAATTTGGAGGTTGCCTATTGTGGATTGAATTATGTCCTTCCCCCCAAATTCATACACTGAAGTCCTAATCCCTAGTATCTCAGAAGGTGACTGTATTTGATGAAAGGGACTTTAAATAAGTAATTAAGTTAAAATGAGGTCATTAGGTGGGCCCCAATCCAACAGAACTGGTGTCCTTCTAAGGAGAGGATTTGGACACAGATATGCACAGAGAGAAGACGATATGAAGACACAGGGAGAATATGGCCACCCATGAGCCAAGGAGAGAGGCCTCAGAGGAAACCAATCCTGCCTACACCTTGATCGTGGACCTCTAGCCTCCAGAATTGGGAGAAAATTAATTTCTGTTATTTAGGCCCCTCCATCTGTGGTACTTTGTTACGACAGCCCTAGCAAACTAACACAGTGACCCTATGGGCAGTGCAAGGCTGGAATTTGGGATGGAGACCCTCACATAAAACCAATAAGTGCTGCTTCAGTGTGAAAGGGGCAGTAGAAAAACTGTGCTCCCTAGTTGGAGGAACAACCAGGAGCTTGATGCTGTTTGGGGGTCTGTAGAGGGGAAAAAAACCTTCCCAACAGGAAACAAAGTCACAAGTTTGTGCCATACTTGGGTGTATAATCTGAATTTTCACTATCAAGTTGTCACTGGAATTTGATTAACAAAATAATTGGTCTTAAAAATAATGGTGGTAGAATTAAATCTAAATATTTCGATAATCATAATAGATGTAAATTTCTTAGTTCATGTATTAAAAGATAGCAATTCTTAGACTGGGAAAAAAATCTGCCCCTTTTTGTTTACAAGAGATATTTTAAATGTATCATAACATGGAAAAGTTGAAAGTTAAAGGATGAAAAAATATATATCAGGCAAAACTAAAATGGTCATATTAATGTTGGACAGAACAGATTGTAAGGTAAAACACATTTTTCAGATTTATCTAATCCTAATAAAAGGAAATCACTAACCAGAAAGGAACTAGAAAGTTGACCCTGAATGTGTATAAGTAACAAGATAATCACAAAATATTTAAAGCAGAAAATGGACAGAATTACAAGGAGAAATGGGCAAATACAAAACTGTACTAAGAGATTGAAGCATATTTCTTGTAGATACCAATAGATTAAACAGACAGTGAAAATACAGATCTGAGCAACACAGTTATGTAATGGGCACATATAGAAGACCATATGTTTGGTAATTTTAATGCGTCACTTCAAACAGAGCATTGCTCAACTTAAAAAAAAAAAAAAAATCCGTAGTGGAATTTAGAAAATATTTAGAACCAAATAACAATACAAACACTATATATCAAACACTTGAGGGACAGGCAGACATGGCATTTAGAGTGAAATCTTGGGCTTTACATTAACAGATAAGAAAGATTAGATTCAAAATTAATTAAAAATCGTTCAATTAAAGGATATGGGACCATCCACCAAAATGAACCAGCTAATGCTTTGGGTTCTCTGTCTTTGACCTCCTTGCCTCCAACGATGCCTTTCTTCACACTATTCTACTGTCTTTTGTCATTGTTCCATCTTAGATCTTGCCATCTCAAGATCCGCATCTTAAATCTTCCAAGTTTGTTTCTGCCTCAGGGTCTTTGCACTTAACTCTCCCCTCTACCTGGAATGTTCTTCCTCACTTCATTTAGGGTTCTTCCCGAAGGTTTCTTCCTCAGAGATGGCTTCCTTGACTCTTTTATTTAAATAGTACCTCTGACCATCATTCTTTATCCCTAGACTATAGAACTTATATGTAATATAATAAGAAATCATTAGTGATACCTATCATCCATCCCCCTCTCTCTCTCTCTCCGTCCATCCATCCATCTCTCTATGTCTATCATTTCTGCTTATTTATTACCCCCGCTGGAGTGTAAGCTCTATGAGTCCATGGTTGCTGTCTGTCTTATTCACAGTGGCAGCTTCAGCATCTAGAACTGAACCTGGTGAGTGATAAGGCTTAGAAATATTTTTGATGAAGTAAATGGATGAATTAATCTACGCCATTCATAGAAATACTAAATATCTGATTTGAAGGGAAAAATTATTTGTAATTTCTGTCCAATAATTGAATTTCTCCTTCGGAATGTTTTATAAAAGTAAATCTTTTTTTTTTTTAACATCTTTATTGGAGTATAATTGCTTTACAATGGTGTGTTAGTTTCTGCTTTATAACAAAGTGCATCAGTTATACATATACATGTGTTCCCATATCTCTTCCCTCTTGCATCTCCCTCCCACCCTCCCTATCCCACCCCTCTAGGTGGTCACAAAGCACTGAGCTGATCTCCCTGTGCTATGCGGCTGCTTCCCACTAGCTATCTATTTTACATTTGGTAGTGTATATATGTCCATGCCACTCTCTCACCCTGTCACATCTTACCCCTCCCCCTCCCCATATCCTCAAGTCCATTCTCTAGTAGGTCTGTGTCCTTATTCCCGTCTTGCCACTAGGTTCTTCATGACCTTTTTTTTTTTTCCCTTAGATTCCATATATATGTGTTAGCATACTGTATTTGTTTTTCTCTTTCTGACTTACTTCACTCTGTATGACAGACTCTAACTCCATCCACCTCACTACAAATACCTCCATTTCATTTCTTTTTATGGGTGAGTAATATTCCATTGTATATATGTGCCACATCTTCTTTATCCATTCATCCGATGATGGACACTTAGGTTGCTTCCATGTCCTGGCTATTGTAAATAGAGCTGCAATGAACATTGTGGTACATGACTCTTTTTGAATTATGGTTTTCTCAGGGTATATGCCCAGTAGTGGGATTGCTGGGTCATATGGTAGTTCTATTTTTAGTTTTTTAAGGAACCTCCATACTGTTCTTCATAGTGGCTGTATCAATTTACATTCCCACCAACAGTGCAAGAGTGTTCCCTTTTCTCCACACCCTCTCCAGCATTTATTGTTTCTAGATTTTTTGATGATGGCCATTCTGACCGGTGTGAGATGATACCTCATTGTAGTTTTGATTTGCATTTCTCTAATGATTAATGATGTTGAGCATTCTTTCATGTGTCTGTTGGCCATCTGTATATCTTCTTTGGAGAAATGTCTATTTAGGTCTTCTGCTCATTTTGGGATTGGGCTGTTTGTTTTTTTGTTATTGAGCTGCATGAGCTGCTTGTAAATCTTGGAGATTAATCCTTTGTCAGTTGCTTCATTTGCAAATATTTTCTCCCATTCTGAGGGTTGTCTTTTGGTCTTGTTTATGGTTTCCTTTGCTGTGCAAAAGCTTTTAAGTTTCATTAGGTCCCATTTGTTTATTTTTGTTTTTATTTCCATTTCTCTAGGGGCTGGGTCAAAAAGGATCTTGCTGTGGTTTATGTCATAGAGTGTTCTGCCTATGTTTTCCTCTAAGAGTTTGATAGTGTCTGGCCTTACACTTAGGTCTTTAATCCAAAAGTAAATCTTTTAAGTGCCACTCACAATTATGAAATATATTCCCGGGACCTTATAATTTTTTTTTTTTTTTTACAGGTAATTCTTTTTTTTTTTTTTAACTTTGGGTTTATTTATTTATTTATTTATTTATGGCTGTGTTGGGTCTTCGTTTCTGTGCGAGGGCTTTCTCTAGTTGCAGCAAGCGGGGGCCACTCTTCATCGTGGTGCACGGGCCTCTCATTATCGCGGCCTCTATTGTTGCGGAGCACAGGCTCCAGACGCGCAGGCTCAGTAATTGTGCCTCACAGGCCCAGTTGCTCCGCGGCATGTGGGATCTTCCCAGACCAGGGCTCGAACCCGTGTCCCCTGCATTGGCAGGCAGATTCTCAACCACTGTGCCACCAGGGAAGCCCCCTTTTTAAAAAAAAAAAAAAAAAAAAAGAATTCTGCTACCATTTACTATTTATTTATTTATTTATTTATTTATTTATTTATTTATCCATTCATGGCTGTGTTGGGTCTTCGTTTCTGTGCGAGGGCTTTCTCTAGTTGCGGCAAGTGGGGGCCACTCTTCATCGTGGTGCGCGGGCCTCTCACTGTCGCGGCCTCTCCCGTTGCGGAGCACAGGCTCCAGACGCGCAGGCTCAGTAGTTGTGGCTCACGGGCCTAGTTGCTCTGCAGCATGTGGGATCTTCCCGGACCAGGGCTCGAACCCATGTCCCCTGCATTGGCAGGCAGATTCTCAACCACTGTGCCACCAGGGAAGTCCCTGGGACCTTATACTTTTATAAAACCGTAACCGAATGTGTAGTTTTGATGACATTTGACTGGGAAAGCACAATATTTTTATGTGACTTGACATTATCACTTTCGAATCTTCTTTTAAAACATATCCTTGATAAGAAAATAACAGCTGGAGGGAGTAAGGAAGTGCCTTCAGTTCATTTGTTTGGGAATTTATTATTATGTCATTATTTAAAATATCAGCAGCCTACTTTACCCAAGAAAACATGTTTTCTATTATATAAAACATTTTATTATTTGACATTGTATGCACTTTTAGAAGTTGGATTTGTAGTTTATAGTTTTTGGATGGCACCCCTTAAAATTTGTAATCATATTGTTGAAAAATGTTTTATGGCCTGAAAGTACTATACATTGCGAAAGCTAGACAGAAAAAAAATACTGTCTTTTGTAGCACCAAGCCCTCTTTAAACCAGTTATTTGAATTTCTTTCCTATTGTGGAAGGGACATGTAAACAACAAAAAAATTAAATGTTTGCCTAGAAAATGATGCTTGGTAACATTTAACCATTCCTGTCCCCATCTTGCTTTCAATGGTAGTTCTGGGGCCAGCACACTCACTGTGGTTCAGTGTATCTTATTCCAACACAGATTGGCTTGGGTCCCTGCCCAGTTGTCCTGGAGAAATAAAAAATCAGGGATCAGCACAAGTTTGCATGAGGCCTGAAGAATTGTTCCCATGTGTATTTCTCCTTCATTTCTTTCCCCCTTCTCCTCCCGATTGTGTTCAAACCTGCTCTCTGGTCCTCTTTCGAGATCTCATCTCAAAAGATCCCCCAGTATCAAGAGAGCTTATTTTTATCTGCTTATATGTTTAAAGTTTGCCAAAATTGAAGGCACCTTGAGGAGGCCAAATTTTTCCTATTGAGAGTTCCCAGAAAGATTTTGCAAGGATTGCAAAAAAGTTTCCCTTGTACCACGTGTCAGAATAGGCTGGGTTATGCTGAAGGAACAGACAACTCCTCCATCTCGATGGCCTCAAAGAACAGAGGCTTACTTCTTGCTCACTCTACATGCTTGTATTAGTCAGGGTTCTCCGGAGAAACAGAACCAGTAATAGACACACATATTTATTATGAGGAATTGGCTCACACAATTACGGAGGATGAAAAGTCTGGTGGTCTACTCTTTGCAGGCTGGACACCGAGGAAAGCTGATGGTATAATTGAGTCTGAGTCTGAAGGCTTGAGAACTAGGGGAGCCTATGGTGTAAATCCCAGTCTGAGGGCAGGAGAAGATGAAATGAACTCACACATAGAGGCAGGAAAAAAAGGGGCAAATTCCTCCTTTCTTTGCCTTTTATTCTATTCTGGCCTCAATGGATTGAAAGATGCCCACCCGTGTTGGGGAGGGCCATCTGCTTTACTGGCTTCATCAGTTCAAATGCTAATCTCATTCCGAAACACCCTTGCAGATACACCTAGAAATAATGTTTAATCTGGGCATCCCGTGGCCAGTCAAGTTGACACATGAAATTAACCATCACGGTTTTTATCGTGGGTAGACTGAAGGCTTTAAGCCACATCACTGTAAGCCCCAAACTGATACTGCACCTACCATATGGAATGATTCAGGCCACTTGGTTGATGCAGTTACATCACGAACTGCCTCTTAGAGCTTTGCGTGTCTCTTCAGTTCCAATAGCATTGGCCCATCAAGTCACCTGGCCACACTTACCTTAAAGGGACTGGGCAAATGTCGGTTCAATGTCTTTCTACCGTGCTCAGAAGAAGAGAGAGTTGTCTAACTCTAGTGATTGCCTGGCACACCATATCTAGTTGCTTGGGAGGAGCAGTCTAGAGCATCCTATTGTGGAGTCTTGAGTACTGTATCTGTCCTCGCTTATCAAGCAAGACCGCGATTAGTCAGCACTATCCGTAATGCTAGAGTCAGGACCGTTGAATCCCATGCGCTGGGTAGTTCCCTTTCCTGGATGGCCGGCATCGGTGCGTTTAAGAAGCACAAAATCTCCATGGAGATTTCGACAAATACTACGGAGGCTCAGGTTTCATCACTAGAGTCTTTTTCCTAAAGTTCAACGTTATTCTATCCCTCTAATTTTATCTGTCAGGTATGCTCCACCAGAACAAAAGGAGAATATGGCAATAATTTTCTAGTCCCAGCAGTGAGAGAAGAGTACGAAACCTGCTGTAACTATAAATTCTGATAACTAGTGAAGAGTTCTCTGTCTTATGGCAGAAAAAGGAGATCCATGGCTTGGACTAATTATCCCTCTAGGCCAATATAGCATATAAGATTTCATCTCATATAATAACTCTGATGGATTGGATGGGGCTGCCTCGAGTACTCTGTGGGATGGATACAGGGCCGCCTCAGAGCTTATCATGAAAAGTGCGCCATGATTGATTAACAATGTCTATCATTGGTTCAGTAAGGGCAATGGTGGAACACATGTCAACTGTTTGTCTTTGCTATTCCAGATCATCATTTCCCACCCATCTTCCCCTTTATTGGGGATGACATTCTGATCTAACAATTACTAATTTGTGTCCGTGTGTTCCTTGCTGTTTGGGTAGGTACAATCTGAATGACAGACATCTATTTTTCAGTCACTAGTTAGGTGTTTTCTTCAGAGTAAAGAAAAAACAAAACAAACAAATAAAGCCAGAAACTAAAACCAGAAGTTTGACGTTATGATTTATATTAATCGTTTAGGAGTTTGATTAAATTGAGTCATTTCCAGAGTCACAATCAACTGATGTAAATTCCTTCATGTGAAAATCTGACCTTGAGTGTGATCTTCCCAGAAGACATTCCCTGTTTGGGAAACTGGTCAGCTTTCTTCTCTGACATCACTATATTCATTCTTTCCAAAATAATTCCAGAATACTTCAATAATTGTCAACTGGATGGCATCAGAGGTGGAACCAATGTGAAATAACTCATTATGACCAGAATGGAAGAAAAAACACAAGAGAAGAAGTTCAAGGGAAAAAAAAAAAAAAAGCCAATGTGAAGGGTAAGTGATATTCTGATAATTTATCAAGATTAGGCTGAATATCTCTAAGGTCAGTAAGGAATGAAAGGCTGGAGTATTCCAAACAGCTGCTTGGGCCTTATTTTACCATCAATGTGTGATTTAGGGGCTGAGAAAATACATGCTTTCTTGGCTCCAGAAGAGACATTTAGTATTAGGCTTCTTTCTCCACTTTTAAAGACAAGATGAGGTTGGGCTGTCTTTGCAATGTGATCGTTGATCATTGGAAATAAGTATTTGACAGGTGCTGCAGTTACAGACACCCTTATAAGCTAATGAGAGATGGGCTATATGTCAAGAGAAATTAGGAGAACATTTCAATCTGCCCAGTTACATGACTAAAAGAAAATATTTCATTTTCTCATATTCTTCATGACTAAAAATTTTTTATAATCTCATAAATCTTCAAACTCATAGTGTATACCAGTAACTTAAACATAAATATATTTCCAGGATGTAATGATATTTATCTAATGAGACCGAGTCTCTGGCCAGCTGCCTGCCTGTACTATTTAGGGAGCCTTTCTCAAACCCTTTGATTTAACCCATTATACTCCCAAATGCTGCCTAGCATAATTTAACAATAAATAAACAATTCCACTGGCAACTTTAGTTCACATTTTATGTAACATAAATATGTAATTTTAAAGGTCTTATAATACCATCTATACCGATTTAGAATTATAGAAAGTTAGAGATTGATTTCTTTAACATGTGCATTTTCAACAGGGGTAATATTTCTCCCAAGAGGGTGAAAATTGGTTCTTAAATATTAAAATGGTTTGTGGCTCTCCAAAGAGCCACAGCACATACACAGATATGCAGTATATATCTGTGGTATTAAAATTTCAGGGAGAAGGGGTATGATTAGGTGAAAAAAAATGTCAGAAAACAGCTTCTCAAGGAGGCAATAATAAAAAGGTTGAGAAACACTGCTCTATCTCAATAATTTTGGAATTAATAATAGTTTTAATGATAACATTTGTTGTCTGTTTACCATGGACCAGGTTCTGTTTTAAGTGTGATACTGAGATTACCTCGTTCTCCCCGCCCACCTCCCACTTCACACCCCTCCCCCCCACCCCCCCACTGCCGCCCCCATGTAGAGTAGGTGCTTTTGTGTCTTCTTTACATATGAATGTGGGAGTGCTACACAGAGAAGCATAAAGAGGACTAGAGAAGTAGTCAAGGCATTTGACCAAGCTCATCCAACTAGTAAGAGGCAGAGCTAGGATTTTAACCTAGACTATCTGTCTTCAGCCTCGTAACATGCACTTCATTGCCCTGTCCACCAGCTGCCTGTTCCACAGGTAAAAAGATGAAAGCCCAGAAAGGGCTTGTTGTTCTTCATCACCAGTCGGGCTAATCCTGGACTTAAGACACATGCTATCCGTCCAGGATAGCAACTTGTCCAGGCTGTTGTCTAATACCATTTTTCTGCCACTAGGGTTCTTTTGTTACAGTGTCCTTCTTGTCTTGGTAATGGGACAATTAACAATTGACAAAGGGCAATTAAATCAAGTCAGTTGAGGGTTGCTTAATTCTTCTGTATCCTTGCTGATTTGTTGTTGTTGTTTAATCATGCTATCTATTGTTGAAAGAGAAGGTTGAAGTCTTCAGATATAATTGTGGATTTCTCTGTCTCTCCTTTTCATTCTGTTAATTTTTCCTTCGTGTATTTTGAAACTGTTTTTAGGTGAATACACACTTGATTGTTATGTCTCTTTGTCAGCTGACCTTTTAATCATTATACCATGTTCCTCTTTATTTCTGGTAATTTTCCTTGTTCTGAAGTGTACTTTGTCTGATATCCATAGAGTCACTCCACCGTTTTTTTTGGTTAGTATTTTCATGGTACATCTTTTTCCATCCCTTTATTATTACCTACCTACAGCATTATATTTAAAAGCGTGTCTTGTAGAGAACATATCCTTGGATCTTATTTTTAAAATTTATTCTGACAATAACTGTTTTTTAAATAGTGTGATTAGTCTACTTAGATTTCATGTGTATGTGATGATGTGTTTGGATTTAGGTGGACCATTCTGGTTTTTTTGTTTTCTGTTTCTTCCTTCTGTTTTTCATTTATAGGTTTCCTCTTTTCTGCTTTATTCTGGATTATTTGATTTTTTTTTTAGTATTTTATTTTAACTTTTCTGTTGAGATTTTTACTGTATCACTTTAAAAGCTTTTTGTGTTTTGTTTTTGTTTCTTTTTTAGTTGTTGATTACAATATAAAATATAATATAATATGGTATAACATGATATAATATAATGTACTTAGCTTTTCACTTTCCACTCAGAATTAATATTGTCAACTTGAAATGGAGTATAGAAACCTAACTACAATATAAGTACTTTTACCTTTCCCCTCTTTATTTATATGTATTGTGTTTATCATATGTATTTATACACATATTTATATATTATATGTAATATATATATAGTAATTATCATATGTATATTTGCATCATATGTACTATTACATCTATATACATTGAAAACTCCATCAGTCAGTGTTATAATTTTTATGTTAACTATCATACATATTTTGGCCAACTAAAGAGGAGCAGACCACTTTATTTTATCTACCGAGATAGTTACCATTTCTTGTGCTCCTCCTGCATTCTTTCTTTTTTTTTTTTTAATTATTATTTATTTATTTATTTGTTTTTGGCTGTGTTGGGTCTTCATTTCTGTGTGAGGGCTTTCTCCAGTTGCGGCAAGCGGGCGCCACTCTTCATTGCGGTGCGCGGGCCTCTCACTATCGTGGCCTCTCTTGTTGCGGAGCACAGGCTCCAGACGCGCAGGCTCAGTAGTTGTGGCTCACGGGTCCAGTTGCTCCGCAGCATGTGAGATCTTCCCAGACCAGGGCATGAACCCGTGTCCCCTGCATTGGCAGGCAGATTCTCAACCACTGCGCCACCAGGGAAGCCCTCCTCCTGCATTCTTGATGTTCCAAGTTTCCTCCCAGTATCATTTCCCTTCTGTCTAAAGAACCTCCTTTAACATGTCTTTCAGAGAAGGTTCTGGTGACAGTGAATCCTCTTAATTTTCCTTCATCTCTTTATGTCTTTATTCCACCTCCATTTGTGAAGGACATTTTTACTGGGTGTAGAATTCTGGGTCGACAGTTCTTTACCTGCAGAAATTTTTAAAAGTTCTCATTCCTCTGGCGTCCATGGTTTCTGATGAGAAATCTATAGAAATTTGAATTGTTGTTCCCTTATATGTGCCTTTTTCCTCTGGCTGCTTTTAAGAGATTTTTCTTTGTCTTTAGTTTTCAAGTCATGTTATGATATGTCTGGATATGATTATTTAAAAATTTATTGGGCTTCCCTGGTGGCGCAGTGGTTGAGAATCCGCCTGCCAATGCAGGGGACACGGGTTCGAGCCCTGGTCTGGGAAGATCCCACATGCCGCGGAGCTACTGGGTCCGTGAGCCGCAAACTACTGAGCCTGCGCGTCTGGAGCCTGTGCTCCGCAACAAGAGAGGCCGCGATAGTGAGAGGTCCGCGCACCGCGATGAAGAGCGGCCCCCGCTCGCCGCACCTAGAGAAAGCCCTCGCACAGAAACGAAGACCCAACACACCCAAAAATAAATAAATAAATTAATTAATTAAAAAAAAATTTATTGTGTTTAGTGTTTGCTGAAGACAGAGAGGAAAAAATGTAATGGCTAGTTGCCTAATGCTGTTGGAATCATGCTCTCTGGTCAGGGAAAAGGATTCCCTTTCCTCAGTTTTAGGCATCTTCCCAATCTGCTGCTGCTGTTGCAATGTGACAGGATTGCCCAGCAGCTGGGACAGAAACTTTAAAAAAAGAAAAAGAGACTTCTTTTACTGTCTCTGATCCTTGCAGCCCCCATTCCTAATCCTTGGGTCAGAATGCCAGTGTTCACACCAATGTCCACTTCTGGGTTTCGAGCTGTGTGTGTGTGTCTGGGCTGGGTGGCACTTAGGAGAAAAAGTGGGGCTCTTACCACCAGTTTGGTGATACTTCCAATTCTGCTTCCCTGATCTGCCTGCTACCATATATTTCTTAGATAACTGCTCCACGCATTCTGTCCAGGGTTGATATTTGCATTCAGTGGAAAGACAGGCTGGAGTGTGATTACCTCATCTTGCCCAGAATTGATTGCAATCAGTTTTGTTTGTTTGTTTGTTTATATTGAGACATAGCTGATTTACAATATTATCTTAGCTTCAGGTGTACAACATAGTGATTCAATATTTTTATAGATTATGCTCCTTTTAAAGGTATTACAAAATAATGGCTATATTTCCCTGTGATGTAGAGTATGTTCTTGTAGCTTATTTATTTTATACATGGTAGTTTGTACCTCTTAATCCCCTACCCCTATCTTGCCCCTCCCTCCTTCCCTCTCCCCACTGGTAACTGCTAGTTTGTTCTCTGTATCTGTGAGTCTGTTTCTGTTTTCTTTTACTCATTTGTTTTATTTTTTAGATTCCACATGTAAGTGAGAACATACAGTATTTGTCTTTCTCTGTCTGACTTATTTCATTAAGTATAATCTCCTCCAGGTCCAGCCATGTTGTTGCAAATGGCAAAATTTCATTCTTTTTCATGGCTGAATAATAGTCCACTCTGTGTGTGTGTGTGTGTGTGTGTGTGTGTGTGTGTGTGTGTGTATCACATCTTTTTATCCATTCATCTGCTGATGGACACTTAGGTTGTTTCCATATCTTGTAAATATATTGGTATCATAAATAATGCTGGTATGAACATTGGGGTGCATGTATGTTTTGAATTAGTGTTTTTGTTTTCTTTGGCTATATACCCAGCAGTGCATTGCTGGGTCATATGATAGTTCTATTTTTATTTTTTTGAGAGACCTTTTTACTGTTTTCCATAGTGACTGCACCAGTTTACATTCCCATAGTGTACGAGGGTGCCTTTTTCTCCACATCCTCGCCAACATTTGTTATTTGTAGACTTTTCGATGATAGCCATTCTGTTAGGTGTATTTTATTTTATTTTATTTATTTATTTTTGAATTTTATTTTATTTGTATTTTTTATACAGCAGGTTCTTATTAGTTATCTATTTCATACATATTAGTGTATACATGTCAATCCCAATCTCCCAATTCATCCCACCACCCCTAACCCCATTTTTCCCCCTTGGTGTCCATATGTTTGTTCTCTACATCTGTGTCTCTATTTCTGCCTTGCAAACTGGTTCATCTGTACCATTTTCCTAGATTCCGCATATATGCATTAATATATGATATTTGTTTTTCTCTTTCTGACTTAGTTCACTCTGTATGACAGTCTCTAGATCCATCCACATCTCTACAGATGACCCAATCTCGTTCCTTTTTATGGCTGAGTAATATTCCACTGTATATATGTACCACATCTTCTTTATCCATTCATCTGTTGATGGGCATTTAGGTTGCTTCCATGACCTGGCTATTGTAAATAGTGCTGCAATGAACATTGGGGTGGATGTGTCTTTTTGAATTATGGTTTTCTCTGGGTATATGCCCAGTAGTGGGATTGCTGGGTCATATGGTAATTCTGTTTTTAGTTTTTTAAGGAACCTACATACTGTTCTCCATAGTGGCTCTATCAATTTACATTCCCACCAACAGTGCGAGAGGGTTCCCTTTTCTCCACACCCTCTCCAGCATTTGTTGTTTGTAGATTTTCTGATGATGCCCATTCTAACCGGTGTGAGGTGATACCTCATTGTAGTTTTGATTTGCATTTCTCTAATAATTAGTGATGTTGAGCAGCTTTTCATTTTCCTCTTGGCCATCTGTATGTCTTCTTTGGAGAGATGGCTATTTAGGTCTTTTGCTGTTAGGTGTATTTTAAATGTTCTTTGTTGACTTCTGAATACCTGACATACATAGAGATTTGCATTCTTTTTATTTATTTATTTATTTATTTATTTATTTATTTATTTATTTATTTATTTACTTTTGGTTGTGTTGGGTCTTCGTTTCTGTGCGAGGGCTTTCTCTAGTTGCGGCGAGCGGGGGCCGCTCTTCATCGTGATGTGCGGGCCTCTCACTGTCGCGGCCTCTCTTGTTGCGGAGCACAGGCTCCAGACACTCAGGCTCAGTAGTTGTGGCTCATGGGCCTAGTTGCTCCGTGGCATGTGGGATCTTCCTGGACCAGGGCTCGAACGCGTGTCCCCTGCATTGGCAGGCAGATTCTCAACCACTGCGCCACCAGGGGAGCCCCGAGATTTGCATTCTTTTTTTTTTTTTTTTTTAAATTTTATTTATTTATTTATTTTTGGCTGCGTTGGGTCTTCGTTTCTGTGCGAGGGCTTTCTCCAGTTGCGGCAAGTGGGGGCCACTCTTCATCGCGGTGCACAGGCCTCTCACTATCGCGGCCTCTCTTGTTGCGGAGCATAGGCTCAGCAATTGTGGCTCATGGGCCCAGTTGCTCCGTGGCATGTGGGATCCTCCCAGACCAGGGCTCGAACCCGTGTCCCCGGCATTGGCAGGCAGATTCTCAACCACTGCGCCACCAAAGGAAGCCCCGAGATTTGCATTCTTAATCGCTTACATTCCCTAAATTTTAAATATGTTTCAAAATTTGACGTGTCTTAAGTTGTAGATTTGTCTACCTTCTTGCTGCTGGATACCTGGGAGTTGTGGAAAGAATTTTAGGGGAAAGAGAAGTAAGATTCATTAAGTTAGTCCTTGCTGCAAAGTCCCTTACGCACATTGCCACATGTCATCTTCATCATAGTCTTTTTTCGTGTGCATTATTTCCTCATTTTACAGAAGAGGATAAGCAAAGTCACACAACTCAGTCAAGGGGCGCATCCAAACTCAGGTTTATTTGTTTAATTCCAAAGCCTGAGTTCTTTTCATCATATGATGCTGAGGATCGACTAATTATATATTTTTGAAATGTGAGTATTTTTGAAAATAGCCTGTTTTTTTTAACCCGTTAATATTTGAAAAGGCAATCAACATGTTGGTCTTACATTACCCGAAGAAGGCTCACTCTCTTGCTTGGAGTAACTCAAGGACCGGCTGTCCTCTGATTCTTTTGAAGACCTTTCTTAGGTGTTGTGATTTCACTAATAACCACCTGATCCCCTAGTAGAATATTAGTCTGAGACGTTCAGACTTTCAGTTTATCAGGAAAGAAACCAGCTACATTCCACGTAGAATGTTTAGATTGGACAGGATATCAGGCTCATAAATACTAATTTGTGAGAAGTCACTGGGGTCTGTACGGATAAGTGGATTGACCTTCGGCAAGTACGTAACTGAGGAGCTGACTGGGCTGCCCCTTTGTCAGGAAATCCCAGAAGTAATGGATTTGACATGGTGGGAGCCGTGGATCCACTGTCCTCACCGCCTGATGAGATTGTCCTGGTGGCAGTAACATGTATTCTTTGGCAAACAGCCATTTCCGCAGCCCCAAACCAACAATTCAGTGCTTGAAAGCTGTGTCTTGGGAGGAGTGGCTCTAATTCCTTGGCAGCCTTCCCGGGGTTAGTGGTGTGGAGAAGCCCTGTGAAGATTGAGGAAAAGATAGTGAGTGAGGTTAGCAGGTCAGACTGCAATCGTTAGCTTTCAAACAATAAAACAGACAAGAGAGGTACCCTGGGTCTACAGACTGCCTGAATTACATGGGATTGTTTACCTCTGCATTTTCTAGGGAAAGGGGCAATTCTTTAAATTCATCAAGGACCCAACAAAATTAAGAATCCTTGGTCTATCTGTTATGTCAACAGTGTAGATCTGTGGTCAGTGCCTGTGCTATGTACAGAGGAAATTATCAGTAATAACAGGAAAAGTGTGAGAGGGGCAGCCGAGAGCCTCCACCAAGGGGGAAAGCCATGCCACCCATGTGAGGTACTATTAAAATATTAGATGGTTTTCCTTCTGTGTCCCTATCGTGTTGCAGTTCAGTTGATTTGAATTTGACAATGATGACCCAAAGACCGAAAAAACCATGGCCTTCAGGGACGCTGGATGAAGGATGGATGGAAACTGTACTATTTTTACAACTCTTCTGTAATTCTAAAATTTTATATAACAAAGGAGGGATATATCTATATCTATATCTATCTATCTATCTATCTATCTATCTGTCTATCTATATCCATCCTTTGGAATATGATACAGTCTAGAAGACAAGTTCTATTATCTGAATGGATGAGGCTGACCTTGGAAATTTTGATAGCAAGTAGACTAGGGTAAGCACAGGGCAGTGTTTAAGAGCATGGACTCTGGGATTAAGAATTCCTGGATGTGATTCTCAGACCTAGTATTCACCCACTGTGTGAACTTCATCATTTTGCATACCCCTATTTTACAGATAAGAACGCTGAGGCTCAGAGAGTTTAATAATGGATACCTACCTCATGTGGTGGTCACAGGACTTAAACGAAATAAGTAAAAACTGCCTGGCACATAGAAAGCATCCAGTGAGTGTTTGCTGTTAATGTGATTATGATAACAATTATTATCAAAGTGGAGACAGGAGATTTTAGAAAACATGAGCAGGCTGGTGAGATCAGGTAAAAGAATTCTAAGCCCTGAGAGCTGATGACCTTCCTTTATGTCAGGTGGTTTCAGGGACTGAAGCTACAGAAAGAGGTGGTAGTCAGTGGGGTACAATTGGGGGAAAAGTCAATGAATGTAGGATACAAGGAAACAAGCTAGGCTGACAGGGGTCACATTGGGAAATTTCTGCATCTTCAGAGACACAACAGAGAAGGGCAGGCCAATCAATCATGAGACTCCTAGAAGCCCTATATTATTAATAATTAATATAATAAACACTGAACATCTCATAAGTCTGATTTGTTGGGAATCATCTTTTTGGAAATCAGGTAGGGTTTGATTTTTTTTTTTTCTAGATGGGTTTTTAATTCATAGGTACTTTTGAGTAAGACTGTTTCTTTCCCTTTTTATTTGGGGGCTTTGAGATCTTTCTGTAATAGGGATCTGATTGCCATCTTAATGAATTGTTAAAGTTCTGAGAAAACTTGCCTCTCACCCCCACTCCATCCCCGCCGTGTACACAATGACCTCTGAATGCTTTAGACCAGCTTTCGAAATGTAACTCCATTAACCCAAATGTGACAGTAAGAAACAAGTCCAAATATTATGAAAACGATGCAGCCGTGATCTGCAATCACTTTCCTCCATTCTAACTGTAGACAGAGCATGTTATTTCCCCCTTGAAGTTAACCATGATTTCAACATGATATGTTATCATTTTAATGTCTGTGGTCTTACTCAAGAATTGAGTGATGAAAAACCAAGACACATGAAAAATGGTCCATGGTAAAAGCCTATATTAAGAACACGTTCAGAAAGAGATTAAACTAATTGCATCCAGGGGAATGTGGGTTATGAGAGACTAGAATTGTGTTCCTCGTTAGGGTTACCGTCTCTCAGTGTGTTTCTTTATTTGATATGAAATTCTATTAGAAAAGAGTTTGCCTGGATAATGAATGTAGTGATAACAGAAAGGGAAAACATCATGAAGCCAGAGAACTTTGGTTAAGCGAGGCTGATGATGGTGACTATGGGATGTGAACACAGACACAGGCTTTGATTTATTGTTTTCACTGATGGGGATATTTCACTTTTATATGGTCCATAGACTTGCTTACAGAGGTAGTTAATGTTAGAATGTTTTCTGATGGTGGTGGTGGTGGTGTGTCTGTGTGTAACAATGTGGGATAAATCAGAGATCTCCTAGAAATAGGGGAAGACATAGCTAGAAGAAATATTTTTGAGAGTACAAAGGAAATATTTCTTTTGAACATCCAGGTTCTAGAAATCTGGGGTCATGACAGAACAAAATCAATGTCCTCCAGAAGTAATCTCTCTCATTAGTTTTTTTAAAAAAATAAGCACCTCTACCTTTCTTTATTATAAAAATCGTGCTCACTTAGAATATCTGGAAAACAAAGAAAAGATAGGAAAAAATAAAAAGCCGCCAGCAAATACAACACTGAGATAAACAATGTGAACACATTTTTTTGCAATAATTTCAAGTAAAATAAGTGTTTATTTCTACATAACTGCTCACTGGTCATGGTAGACAGGATAATGACTCCTAAGATGTCCCTGTCTTAAGCCTCAGAAGTTGTAAACATGTTACATGGCAGAAGGAAATTAAGGTTGCAGATGGAAACATTTCCTAATCAACGCTCCTTAATAGAGGCTAGTACGCAGGTAAACTGTGGGTATCAGGTGGGCCCAATATAATCACAAGAGTCTTTAAAAGTAGAAGCAGGAGGCGAAGAAGAGTCAGTGTCAGAGGTACGGGGTGTGAGAGTCAACAGCTACTGCTGGCCTTGCAGGTACAACGGGTCAAGAGCCAAGGGATGCAGGTGGCCTCCAGAAGCTGGAAAAGGCAGGGAGACAGATTCTCCTCTGGGACCTCCAGGAAGAAGTACAGCCTTGCTCACCTCCTGATTTTAGCCCAATGAGTCTGTCCTCAGATTTCTGACCTCCAGAAAGGTAAGATAATACATTTGTATTATTCTGTGCTGTTCGGTATACAGTGATTTCTTACGCAGTCATTTTCGAAAGTAATACACGTGGTGGGTTCTGAGAGAATTATCAGACGCCTGGAGTGTTACATTATTGATGCCCCTGGGCTCTGTGTGGTTGGTGGGAACAGCACGGGATTCTAGCAGGTGTTGGCATTTGGAGCAGGTGGGTGGTAGCTTCACGGTTCTGTGGAGTTGCTTGATTTAGAACGGGACTTGGCCGGTTGTCAGGGGCCTGGTTGGGACCAGCCCCTAGAAGGTGATCGGGCAGCGTCTCCAAGTATGAGTCGGTCAGGTTTGAAGGGATGTGGAATACTGTGGTCTGGGACAGTAGGATCAAGAGCAGTGCCGTCCAGTGGGAGTACAAATAGTCTATGCGAGTCGGTTTTCAGTCTTCAGAGAATATATTTTATACTTTCTCTCTATCTTCCGAATTTCCGACTTTTAGAAAAAGGAAGCGAATGTTGTTCAAAAAACAGTTATTGATTATTCTTGTAGTTGTTCATCCCATTTTTTAATTGAGCATTTACTTAACCATACCTTTTTCAAGGACGTGTTAGAGTGTGTCATAGATAAAACCCAAAATATAACACATGCATGGGAATTGTGAAACTGGTCAGTAGTCCTGATGTTTTGCTGGTTGTTTTTTAGAGGAACTTTTTCAAATGGGAATTATATCAGACTGTTGGCTCAAAAAATATAAAAAGACAATGGAAACACACGTTGTTTGTTTCAACATGATGGAAACAGAAAATAATTCTCAGCAAGAAAGCATCACCCAAAGGCAAGAAGCCGAAATTGCAATAGTGGTTAATATATTAATATAATAAATCTAAGCCTAAATGCTTTCTCTTATGTTTAAACAAAAGAGCAATAATAATTCTATTCTGTAAGACTATCCCTGGGAGTTATACATGAAAATATTTTTTTTTCTGGGCAGTATTTGGATTTTCCTGTTCTCTCATCTACTTCTGAAACAATTTAATATCTGGTAACATCTGTTCGGTCAAGCTGTATTTCATACTCAGAACAGAACATGTGGCAGTGTATAAGAACACATTGCCACTGTTGTGAAGGATTCTTTGATTTATTGACTGTACTTAAAACCTTCTATTCTCCCCAAAGGAACAAAATCCAATAAAATAAAAATAAGAAATTGGGGCAAGGAAAGGAAATTGAGGAAGGAATCCATATGATAACTCTGTGGATCAATATATTTACCATGGCTGACCTTCCAATTTGGCTCTGAGTTTCCTAGCAGCGAGTGCAAAACAAACTGACCCAAACCAAAAAGGAAAAGGAATTTAAAATATACAAGGTTCCCAGTGGCAGAAAGTTAGAATAAAAATAATTTTATGAGGGATTTCCACCATCACTCCATGTTTTTTCTTTTATTTTATTTATCTATTTTAAAAATCCTCTTGTGGTTTTTTTTTTCTTTTTAATTAATTAATTAATTAATTTACTTTTGGCTGCCTTGGGTCTTTGTTGCTGTGTGCGGGCTTTCTCTAGTTGCGCCGAGCAAGGGCTACTCTTTGTTGCGGTGCGTGGGTTTCTCATTGCGGTGGCTTCTCTTGTTGTGGAGCACGGGCTCTAGGCGCACGGGCTTCAGTAGTTGTGGCTCGCGGGCTCTAGAGCGCAGGCTCAGTAGTTGTGGCGCACGGGCTTAGTTGCTCCGCGGCATGTGGGATCTTCCCGGACCAGGGCCTGAACCCGTGTCCCCTGCATTGGCAGGTGGATCCTCAACCCCTGTGCCACCAGGGAAGCCCTTTTCTCTTACTTTAAACCATAGAAAATACTTTCTCACTGCAACCAAATCCAACGGCCAAGAACCCATCACTAAGTTCTAAGGTAGTAGTTCTCAAACTCTAACATGCATTGGAAATTCCTAGAGGGTCTATAAAACCAGATTCCTGGGTCCCATCCCCAGAGTTTCTGAGTCAATGTGGCCTGGGAATTTGCATTACTAACAGGTGTCCAGGTGATTCTGTTGCTGCTGGTCCAAGGACCACATTTGGAGAATCACTGCTCTAAAGGAGATTTATAAAGTGATATCTCAGATGAGACACTCAGTAACCTGTGGGAAAGTAACTTTAAAAGAAGTTCCACAGTGCATGCGGGGGCCTTTTTGACATGTATGGTCCTTGGAAAGATTGTCAGCCACAACTAAAGCTACAACTCTGTGAAGGGGAATTTTACAGTAGGTTCAGTTGACATGGTCTGACAATGTCCAACATTTCTGATGTGCTACTTCATTTCATAGGTAGAGTTTAGAGTTCCTAAAGGAATAAATACATATTTCTAAATGTAGCTTACTTTCTTTAAATCTCTGTTCTTTTTAAGCTGGGGTTTTGATTAACTCACCTTTTTGAGCCCTCCTCATAGTTCTCTTAATTCAAAAGAAATGCATGCATGCTTTCCAATTCAGGATTGCTGTCTGCACATACGTGAACACAAAGAGTTTGCTTCCTCTACCTCCAGAAATCCCACTGGAAAGATGATAGAAGGAATGAACCCCTATTTGCCTAAGAATGGGAGAGGGAGTGTTCACTGTGTCAGAGAAGGTCATGAATATATGGAGGTGAGGGTGAAGATGGAGTCACAGTTAGCTCATTTAAAAATATTTTTATTTTGAAATAACGATTGATTCACAGGGAGTTGAAAAAAATAATGTACAGGGAGATTCCATATAGGTTCCGTGAAGGGAGTTACCCTTAACCCAGGGTTCTCCACTTGTAATGTCTTGGATAACTAGCACAATATCAAAGCCAGAAAATCAACATTGATACAAGCTACAGAGATTATTCAGATTTCATCAGTTTTACATGCTCTGAGTGTGTGTTTGTATTTACAGTTTTATCACATGTGTATATTCATGTAACCAAAAAGCACAATCAAGACACAGAAGTATTCCATTATCACAAAGATCTCCCTTGTGCTACCCCTTATAATCACACCCGTGCTGCGCCACACCCCCCTCCATCCCTAACTCCCAGCCACTACTAATGTGTTCTCTACCTCTATGAATTTTGTTATGGAATCATCCACTATATAACCTTGGGAGATTGGCTTTTTCACTCAGCATAGTTCTCTTGAGATCCAATCAAATTGTTGCAGGCATCAGTAACTTATTCTTTTTTATTGATGGTATGGATGTAACACAATTTTATTCCATGGTATGGTTGTAACACAATTTATTTAATCATTTACTTATTGAAGGACATTTGGAGGAAGGGGCCCAGAGCACATCTAGGGCCAGGTGGTAATGGTTTGATTCAATTTGGGAATTATTCTTTCCTGGAGCCTCAAGACATTCCTGGCTTGGGTTCAGTAGGTTACAGAGGATGAGGGTTGGAGAAGAGGCAGGAATGAGGGTGATTATTGGAAGACCTCTCTAGAGCATTGGTATGGGCGTTAGTGCCCCAGAGTAAACACACTATGATCTGACATTTGGTGAAGGGATCAGTTGCTCTGTCTGCCTGCTCTGAACTGGTCCATCCTATAGTGAAGCCTGCTTACTCATACACTTCACCTCGAGTTCACTCTGATTCAGGGAAGAGGTCTGTTGGGGGCAAAAACCTACTAAAAAAACTGGAGACTCAATCCAGTGACATATTAATTGATGAAGCCCTGCATTGATAAATATATACAGAACGTCAAGACCACCAGACGTTTGCAGGAAATCTCAACAATAGAGAAGAACCAAGATGAACAAACAGAACATTTGACTCTGGAATACAGAAATAATTCAAGAAACAGAAGGGAAATTCAACAAGCCCTAATTGTATTAG
The DNA here is from genome assembly GCF_028023285.1 of Balaenoptera ricei. Lineage (NCBI taxonomy): Eukaryota > Metazoa > Chordata > Mammalia > Artiodactyla > Balaenopteridae > Balaenoptera > Balaenoptera ricei. The sequence continues at coordinate 53,652,029 of NC_082657.1, read as the reverse complement.
TGACTGTGGCCAAATGAAAAAGAGAAGAAATAAGGGAAATCAGAGTTCTTCTAAATCGGTTGTCTCAACCTAGGGTGATTAGCAACGTCTGGAGAGATTTTGATTGTGATGATGGGGGTTCTGGTGCTATAGGCATCTAGCAGGTAGAGGCCAGGGATGCTGCTAAACATCCTTCAGTGCACAAGGTAGTTCCCGAAGACAAAGAATTACTATCCTAAAATGTCTGTAGTACCAATGTTGAGAAACCTTGCTCTAAATTGAAACTATTATTGCTGTAATAGTCTTAAGAAAGAAATGTGCTTTAACACCTGGAGGAAACATTTTTAAAAATCTCTCAGAATGTAAACATGGGAGAACAGTTGACATAGATGATCAATATACAAGGGTCAAATCCCCAATGACTAGGAGTTCCCTAAAGAGAGAATTGAGACAATGGACAGGAGGAAATAATCAAAGACATAATAGAAGATAGTTTGCCAGTGCTGAGCAAAGACACCAAGCACAGAGCAGGATGAGAGAATAAAGACCCCAAACTAGATACAACCCACTTATATTTTAGAGCATTAAGGAGAATGAGACAATTAAAATATTAGGAGAAGCTGGGTGAGGTATATGGAAACTCAGCAATTCATGTTGAATTAAACTAAAACTAGTTCCAAATAAATTCTAAAGTGTCTCTAATTTGGTTTCCAATTTTCTCTTTGTTATAATTAACTCTGTAGGGAACATCCTGTGGCTTGTGGATAGAACTTGATAGCAGACAGTTTGGTTATGGGTCTTGCCTTACTGAGGACTTGGTGCCCAAACCCAGTTCCCTTGCTCCTAGATCCATCCCCTGTTGTCATGGAAAGGAACCTCAGTGATTATCCAGGCAGAGATGTTTATCTTACAGAGGAAGAAACTGAGTTCCACCAGATACAGGTTAATAATCCGAGTCAGGAAGTCTGATTCTCAGATGGTGGGCACTTCAAACAGTACCCAAGCCGCAGCGAGCCCACTGTGGGCTGGAGTTTTGTCTGAATCATGTCTCTGTCACCTTCAGTGGGTAATGCCCAAATGAATAGTCTTTCATGATTTTTTTTCTGTGCTCTCGCAATAGCCCTCCGTTTATTCATCGAAATGCCCTTGTAGTTCTCCTGAGCATTATAGTTACTAATGTACATTGCAAAGCGCTGGAGGATAACTTCTTATCTTGCAGAACAGAACCTCACAAAGCAAATACTACAGTGTCTTATACTTAATTAAAATAATATTAATTAATTAATTCAACAGATATTTAATGATTACCTACTATGTTCCAGGTACTATTGAAGGGGCTAGACAGTGGACAAGATAGATAAGGTCCTTGCCTTCATGGAGTTGACATTTTGTAGAGTCAAACAATAAACTAATAGACATAATATCAGGCAGTTAGAAATGCACAGAGAGAATTAAATCCGGGTGAAGGGTAATAACTTGCTATTTTAGATAGGGCAGGCAGGAGAGGCATTGTAGCCAGATATGTGATTTTCAGAAAGAAAATCTATGGTCGTCTTATCACCTTGGACTTACTTAGCCACAAAGGTTCAGAAATATATAATCATTTTTCATTAGTTTATCCCTTTTAGTACTCCCTTTGGGAAAGGTAATTGGACTCAGAATTCCAAGACTTTTTTCCAGGGCTCTAAGCCTGTGACGTGAGACGTACTGCAGGAGCAGCAGAGGTTCTTATCAGAAATGTGATGAACCCCAGAGAGCACTCATATTTTCAGATAGAAAATTACGAGTCTCATGAAAGTGTCTCCATAAATGGTTCCTTCAGCTCCCATTGTTGAGTGGTGTGTGTGTGTGCATTTAGATGTGAAGTGTGTGTTTAAGGTCATGCCTGGATGTTGGCTCAACGATTCCCATCGTTTCTGGCTCATTTTCACCCCGTAACTGTGGCTGACGAGGTTATGAAAAGAGAAGAGGTGGAAAGGAAGGAGGCAAGGGCACTTATGCTGGTATCTGATGGCCTCCTGGACTCTTGTTTTGCTTCATCATTTAAAGTAATGAGATGAAGGTATTCATGTTTGCCTCTTCCTCTCCTCCCCTTATCCTGTGGGTTCTTCCTCCCCATGGACACTGTTACAAGATGCTCTAACGCTTCAGCCAACATCCCAGTTAAACGTCTAGATAACACCAACCCAACTGCCATCGGCAATGGCGTGAAACACCCCAAGGAAGATCAGCAGAACTGTCCAGCTAGCCAAGCCAACCCATAGAACCACAAGAAAGAACAACATGGCTGTTTGAAGCCACTAAGTGTTAGAGTGACTTGTTATGAGGCAACGTGTAACCAGAATAGGCTTTACACTTCATTATCCCACTACACGAGCTGGTAAGATGGAATTGTGGGGGGTTTTTTTGCAGCATTGTTTTGAAAACAACAACAAAAATCATGCCAGTGCTTTGTGCTGGATGCCAACCGGCACCAGAAGCAGCCTGATGCGGGGAGGATGCAAAGACTGCCCTTTGCTATGAGCAAAGCACTTGGATGGCTGTTGAAATTAAAGCCAGTTCCAGGATGGCGTATCTAGAAAGCTGAGAATCCCTGTCTGGTTTGAGGGGCACCTAGAAAGAGCTGCCTGACAGTGCAGAACTTCTGCTTCTGGTGGGATAAGGGTGGGAGGGCAGGATACAATCCTAGACACCATAATTAGAGGCTATTTTCCCGGAAATCAGTATACCCAAACAGAGGCTAAAAATAGTTGAGCATTGTTTGCTGAGCCCAGCTGCTACCAGGGCTTTTGGCTCATGGCCTGGGACACCCCCCAACCCCATTTTCATGCTTTTCCTCTCTTCAACATTAGATTCCTTCAGTGCAAGAACTATGCATTCCTTTTGTTTGCTTTCAATCCAAGTAGAACCATTCCTTCTTGGATGGAGTCCTGAGGTTTCAAGGGTATTATGGGTCTACTTAACTGGGAGATGCTAGAAACGCGTTCCTTCGGACAGAGAAAAGAACCATCAAATAATGTATCACCATAGCTTTCAAAAGCTGTCACATGTAGAATAAAAAATTTGAGGTCAGTGCCATCGCTCACCTTGAGGTGAGGAGGAAGGCAGGTGTAGAGAGGTTTTGACTTTGCCAAAGGTCACGTAAGTATTAAATGGAGAGTTGGGATGTGAACCCTCTAATTATGGATTCCTAAGATGGGTACCACACAACAGGGTACTGTTCTTGGGTCCTTATTAATGGTGTCTTACATTATGAGTAAGTGCAGTAGGAGGGGTGGTCAGAGGACGAGGTAGACCTGGGGACTTTCCAAAGGGACCTGATAGCCACTTGGAGTCACAGTAAACGTGGTTGTTGGGGAGGGCAGTCAGAGGCAGAGAGAATAGCAAAAGGGAGTCAGGGAAGCTTGTGATGGGTTTGAGAACGCACGAGGCGTGAGTTTCTAGTATTTTCTCAAGTATTATCTTTTGTTTTCATAATAACCTTGCAAGCCAATAGAGAAAATAGAAGTCAATCTCCCCCTCACTCTTTCTCCTCACTACTAACCTCCCCCCGTGTGTGTTTGTGTGTGCGCGCACGCACGTACCTCCATTACCTTCATTCATGTATGTGCAATACACTCTTATTCGTATATACACAACATAGATGTTAGTGCCTTGTCCAGATCTCCTCTGTGGAGCAGTGTGTCAATTCCCCAGCTGCTGTAAATGTTGCTCCAGGGAGCTCATGGCTGGCCTCCGTCTCCAAAGAATTATCTTCACCTGAGAGTAGCCTCTTCGCCCAAGAGAAATTAATTATTATCTCCATCCTGGGGGCATTCCAGTGCCTGATAATGGGGTAAAAAAAAAAAGGATGACCCTCTTGTCTCACAATGGGGACTATTCTGAGTTACAAATTTATGTGTTATGCTCCTGGTCTGTTTAATCTTCTCTTGTGAGTCAGGCTAAGCCTAAGCCTAACCCTAACCATATCCTTGTTCAGCACTTTCCCCTTTCTCTCTTGCTTCACCTCCCTTACAGGTTGGTGTCCCTCAATTAATCACATGCCTCTGAATCCCTGTCTCAGGCTCTCCTTCTAGAGAACCTCATCTTTACATAAATGCACACACACATACATGCATACATACACATAAAATGTGCAACTCCTTATTTTGCAGATAATAGATATGAAGCCACTTAAGGTAAAAAAAAAAAAAAAAGACTTGACCAAGTTCACATGATGAGTTAATGTCAAAACTGAGTAGGAGCCTTTTATTCCAAATGCAAATCTTGCCATTGTTTCAAACTAGATTGGCTATAGTATATAATAGTCTTGCTTCATTAATTCATGGTGTTTTTGGAGTTGATTATATATGGAGGAACCTGTAGTTTTACTTATTTCAATCCTGCAAGGTCTGCTGAAAGTAAAGAAGTCTCACTCTGGTTGATTTCAACAAGAAAGGTGAATATAGGTAACTTAACTGGAAGATGGGTATAGTTTTATACAAGCTTTGCTCTGCAGAGTAAGTGAGAAATGTGCTGGCAGAGAAATGCTATCTGTCTCCAAGGTCAAACTTCTTTCAACTTGCAATGCATGGAAATTGTGGAATGGGGCTGTCGGAAATTTTACACATTCATAAATATTGATAGGCTGACAAAGAATTTTAATTTTGAGATGTCTGACTCTGATTATTTCTGAAACATAAACATCTTTTAATTCTCCCCTAAGGCCAAAGATCAAGCTTTGGCTGTCATCTTTTAGATAAGGCATCTGACTGTTCGATGTAATCCAGATTTGTACACATTTCTGCCCAGGGAAGCTAACCATTCAGCTGTCAAAGGAATGAGAAAGCTTGCTCTTGCCTGGGAGCTCCTTGTTTATTTTGCTGTGTTATCCTCAGCCAAACCCTGAGGGAGCACATATACACTCTGCCCAGGAATCTCCCACCTTGGGTGGGGGTAGGTAGGGTTCTCCAGAATAACCCTTTCCTTTTCTCTTCCTTTTTCAGATGAATTCTGATCTTCATTTTATTTTTAAATTTTTTAGTTGTATTGTAGTAAGAACACTTAACACATGAGATTTACACTCGACACATTTTTTTGTGTGTCTTCCTCCATTTCTTTCTTTTTTTATTTTTTAAGTTTTTGTTGGAGAATTGTTGATTTACAGTGTTGTGTTAGGTTCAGGTGTACAGCAAAGTGAATCAGTTATACATGTACATATATCCACTCTTTTTAAGATTCTTTTCCCATATAGGTCATTACAGAGTATTATGTAGAGTTCCTTGTGCTATACAGTAGGTCTTATTAGTTATATATTTTATATATATAGTGTATATATGTCAGTCCCAACCTCCCAACTTATCCCTCCCCCCCTTTCCCCCCTGTTACCCACAAGATTGTTTTCTACATCTGTGGCTCTATTTCTGTTTTATAAATAAGTTCACTTGTACCATTTTTTTTAGAGATTCTACATATGTGATATTATACGGTATTTGTCTTGACAGATTTTTAAGTGTACAATATAGTATTGTTAACTGTAGACACAGTGCTGTATAGTAGATCTCTAGAGCTTATTTATCTCACATTACTGAAGCTTTGAGCCCATGATCACTGATCTCTAGAACATACTCATCTTGCATTACTAAAACTTCAAACACCTTTCTGCTCTTTGCTTCTATGAGTTTGACTAGTTATTTACCTCATGAAAGTGGACTCATGCTGTTATCAACAACAACAGACAAGTGTTGATGAGGATGTGGAGAAATTGGAACCCTTTACGCTGTTGATGGGAGTGCAGAATGGTGAAGCTGCTATGGAAAATGGTACGGAGGTTCCTCGAAACATTAAAAATAGAATCCTTCGCTTTTCAAATGCAATACTTCAGCAGCTTCTCACTGTGCTTGGAATGAAATCCAAACTAGTAACTACAGCCTGGGAGATCTCACAGTCTTTCTCTCCCTTACCTCTTTGATCTCACATTCTCCTTCTTCACTGCTTCAGCCACCATCATCTTTCAGTTCCTTTAACACCCCGTCTGTTTCCTGCTTGGAGGTCTTTGCTCATGCTGTTCCATCTTCTTGAGATACTCTTCCCCCAGATCTGCTCTTAGTCTTAATTGAAAGCTCATCTCCACACAGAGGCCTTTCGTGATCATGATGGTTAGTCTATGTCAGAGTGCTCTGCTTTACATTTTCCTTCAGGAGTTTCATCATGAAATGCAAATATTTATCTGCTCCTTTAATTGTTATCTTGAAAGTAAGGACCATGTCTGTTTTGTTTTCATCCTCTGTTTCCTCCTTCCTACTTCTTTTTGGGTTATTTAAACATTTAAAAAATTATCTGCCTTTTTTTATTCTTTTAAATCTTTTATCTATTTTATCTTTGTAAAGTGTTTAAGTAGTTGTTTTAGGGTTTATTATATGTATATATAAGTATGTGTGCGTGTATGTAAGTGTGTGTGTATGTATATATATTAGCTTTCCACTCTTTACTGAAAATCAACATTTAACCATTTCCAGTGGAATGTAAACAGCTTACCACGACATGCATCATAAACATCTCTTTACATTACACCATATACATCTTTTTACATTCCATTGTATGCATGTCTTTATGCCCCCTTTTATAATTGTCTCATAAAATAAATCTACATATATTGAAAGCCCCAATAGACACAGTTTTAATTTTTCTTTCAACCTTCAAATGTATTTTAAGGGCCTTGAAAGAAGAGTAGTCTATTATATTTTTTCTTTCTTCTGCTCTTTCTTCATGACTGATACTCCACATTTTTATCTGGCATAATTTCTCTTCTTCCTGAAGAACTTCTTTTAGCAATTTGGATAGAGCAGGTCCGTTCTAGCTGAGTTTTTACATAGTTTTTCTTCATCTGAGAATGTCCTTATTTCACCTTTATTTCTGAAGGATATTTTTGCTGGATATAGAATTTGCACTGGCAGTTGTTTTATTTCAAAACTTTAAAAATATTGTGCCATTTTCTTATGGCCCCATGGTTTCTAATGAGAAATCTACAGTAATTTCAATTGTTGTTCCATTATAGATAATGAGTTTATTCTTTGTCTTTCGTTCTTAACTGTTTGATTATGCTGTGTCTTAGTGTGGATTTATTTTGGTTTATCCTTTTTGAAGTTTACTCAGCTTCTTGGATCTGTAGGTTTGTGTCTTTCATCAAATTTGGGACATTTTCAACCATTATTCTTTAAATAGTTTTCAGTACTATACTGTCTCATTTCTGGGATTTTGGTCATGTGAATGTTAAAATTCTAGTCATTATCACATAGATCCCTGAGGCTATGTTCCTTTTTTTTTTTTCAATCTTTTTGTCTATGTTCAGATTGGATAATTTCTATTCATCTATCTACAATTTTGGTGACTCTTTATTCTGTCATCTTTATTCTGCTATTAAGTTCATCCAGTAAATTTTTCTTTCAGTTTTGTTTTTCAGTTCTAAAACTATTTGAGTCTTCTTTATATCTTCTGTTTCTTTACTGAGACTTATATTTCCTTTTGTTTCAAAGTGTTTATAGTTGCTTGCTCAAGCATTTTTATCCTAGTTTTAAAAAAGTCTTTGTCAGGTAATTTCAACATTTGTATTATCTCAGTGTTGTTGTCTGTCGATCATCTTTTCCCATATGAATTCAGATTTTCCTGGGTTTTTTTTTTCCCTGATTTTTTATATGCTGAGTAATTTTGGATTGTATCCTGAACTTTTTTAGTGTTAGGTTAAGAGACTCTGGGTCTTTCTAAAATCCTTGGAGAATGTTGATGTTTTTCTTTCAGCAGTCAGTTGACCTATTTTTATGGTCAGGCCCCAAGTTCTATCCCACATTCTGTGGGCTATGATTCTAATGTCCTCTGGTTTTCAAAGCATTTTCAGTGCTATTCAGATCTGTCCTGCGTGTTCTCCACCTAGTGGCCAGTCTGGGTCCTGGGAGGTAGTTTGACTTTGATCAACGTGCTTGGTGTGCTGAATAGGATCAGATCAATGCCTGCACTGTAGGAGAGTGAACCCCAGAGTTGATGAACACATTTATGGGTCTGTTTTCCTGAGTTCTCTTCTTGTGATCTCTTCAGTATTTTCTCGTTCCCTAGGGCTCTTCCTTTTTTGTCCTCTGAGAACTAAGGATTAGTCACTTCAGTTGTCTGTGTCAAGGGCCAATGGTGGCAGAACAGAGGGAGGAAAATAAGGGTCCTCCCCACCCTCTTGGGATTGCAACTTCACCAAATTGACAGAAACATTCTTCTCCATCAGAGTTTTGGCTCCCATGGGCTCCTGCTTCTAGTCACTTCTACCACCCTTACAAAATTGATTGGGGGTGTGAGAAATAGAGAAAAGAAAAAGAAAACAAAACAGGAAATTTCCATACTGTCTTTTGGAGTTAGAAGTTCCTTCTTCAGGGCCTCAGACCAGAATGAAGTAGCTTCTCTGGAAGCTTCCTCTGCTCTGTCCTGGTGTCCACTGCCAAGTCTAGAGTGTTGAGTTCAAGACAAAGTATACTAGAGGGAAAAGAAGTGGAAAACCCACCACCACTTCAGTGTTACTTTAAATTCTGATTTTATTGCCACAATTTACTTTTCAGAGTCCTCAAATAACAGCTTCATGCATCAGGTCCATGTTTTTATAGCTATATTCAGTGGGAGAGGCAAGGTGGAGTGTGTTTCCTCCATGTTTCCTGGAATCAGAAATCCTTAATTATTAATTTAGCAGGATATGTAGCCTTCTGGTTTTACTGTTTATTCACCAGTCCAGACAGCTGCCCTATTTTGTTCTTGGGGAGCAGGAGGAAATGGAGAAAACAGATACTAAAAAGACCTATGGACTTGGAAGCTGTGAGATCTGAGTTCTAATTCTAGTGTTGGTGTGGGGTAGTCATGTAATCCTAGACAAGTTAATATCTCTAGATTGTTGTGTAAAATGTGAATACGGTAATATTATCTGCCCAACTTACACCCTCCACCCGCATCCAGGGTCATTGTGATGATCAAATAAGGTAGTGGATGGCGTAATACTTTGCACAAAGTGGTATAAAGAGAGAATGAATTCTTCTTCTGTGACCTGTGGAAAGTGGTGAGAGAAGTATTCTTGGGCTGGGGCAGGAGGTGGCACCTCTGCAGGGATGGAGGATTATGCAGCTTGTCTGTGCCATCGGGCTGCCCCCCCCCCCCCAGAACTCTCTCATCCACTTGTGCACTCTCTGTAGCGTCATTCCCAGGTTACCGTTCTTCCTTCTTAAACTTCTGTTCTTGCTCAGATTTCTGGGCGGTATAAGAAGCATTGCTGGTGATTTAAAGCTAACAGACTAGAAATGAGAGATGGGGAAAGATATAATACAATAAGGATACAATAATTCTATCTAAGTGGTGTACTTATGAATGGATTAGGATGATGTTGACTCTTTCTCACAGGTTGGTTAGGCTTAGATGATGTAACAAACTCTAAGAGATTAGAATTATTAAGAGAACAGCTAGCTTTCCCAATTTCAGTGCATATTTTTGTGAGGTATCTGAAAAGTATCCTTTGAATTGTCAATACTAAATGGAAAGCAATTACAAGAAGAAAAAGTAAGGGGATAGCTATGTAAAGTATGGTATATACACACCATAAACTATGTTATTAGATCTTAATTAAAATTACTCAATCACATTGAGTGTTTAATAATATGGATGTGCCAGTAAGCTTTTTGCTAGGTTATACAACTTTTCCATCATCATAGAAAGTTGTATTTGATGATGTCGATGTAGAAAATTATTTAAAAGAAACCTGGAAGAAAACAATACTTTTTTCACAAAAAGTAGGAAAAATAACAAATTTGCACCATGCCCATGTTCAGCATTTTGAAGCTTTGGACTACATAGTGATGATGGCTATTTTTTGTTATTGCTCTGCTATTTTTTAATAGTTATTACCGATGAAAGTGTTATTTGCTTCAGAACTTACTTCCTGTTGTTGACAAATATTCTCTTTTCTCGAGCATACAAGTTATGGAAATAACTATAATCGAATAAAATTAATAATAAAATAATAATAACAACCAATGCTCTTTATTGAATGCTCACAATATAGTAAACACTGTGTTAAATTCCTTAGGCAGGTGTGGCTGGTCTCAAGTGCAAGCACAGTGTCACAAAAATAACAGTTTCAATTTTTGCACAGGATGGAAGATGGCACTTCTTCCCCCAACACACCCCATCACACCCAGACCTCCTCTAGAGGTGCACAGCCCAGCAGAACTTGAGTCATACAGCAGAAGGCAGTGTTTCCTTTTCATGGCCAGCTGAAGTCTCCAATGAAAAAGATTAATGATGCAAGGATCTAAAAGTCAATAAGAAGAAAAGGCCAGGACCCTCCACCATTTGTAAACACTGTAAAGCTTTGTACTGAGCAAATGGCTGCAGACAGGGAAAGCTAATACCGATGCAGTAAAAACCCAGGGCTGACCTTTCATTGTGTCTGGTGCTGAGTCTTCAGCATTTGATGAATGACTAGCTTTTACCAGTAGGGCACGGGGGAGTGTGTGGGTCTTTCATGTGGTTGGGACAGCTGTGGGCAATCTGTGTGTATGGATTACCCTGCTGAGAGAAACATCTACGCGTGGTAGCAGAACACTGTACTTAGGAGCCAGGAAAGAGATGACTATCAAGAAGCAATTTACATCCTGGATGAAATCTCTGTGGGATTTTCATCTCAACAGAATCGGCTCCTTGGCTTTTGATGTCTCCTTGAAATGAGATCATTTTGTGTCCAATTTGATATTTACAGGAGGGTCATCAGGTTTCACTGTACATTATTCCTGTCATCCTCATCAGTCATGTGAGATGGGCACTGTTTTCGCTGCCTCATCCCTTTATGGAGAGGCTCAGAGAAGCTCAGTAACTTGTCCAAGGTGGCAGAGCTGATAAGTGGCTGGGCTGGGACTTGAACCCGGGTCTGCTTCCAAACCTTGTGTTGTCATGCAGTGGAAAGTAAACCATAGCTATTTTTGGGGGGGAGGGGGATCTTTATCAACGTCTTTTCTTTTCTTTTTTTAAATAGATGTTTATTGGAGTATACTTGCTTCACAATACCGTGTTAGTTTCTGTTGCACAGCAAAGCAAATCAGCCATATGCATACACATGTCCCCATATCCCCTCCCTATTGAGCCTCCCTCCCATCCTCCCTATCCCACCCCTCTAGGTCATCGCGAAGCACCGAGCAGATCTCCCTGTGCTATGCGGCTGCTTCCCACCAGCCAACTATTTCACATTTGGTAGTGTATGTATGTCGATGGTACTCTCACTTCGCCCCAGCTTTGCCCTCCCACCCCATGTCATCAAGTCCATTCTCTATGTCTGCCTCTTTATTCCTGCCCTGCAACTAGATTCATCAGTGCCATTTTTTTTTTTTTTTAGATTCCATATATATGCGTTAGCATATGGTATTTGTTTTTCTCTTTCTGACTTACTTCACTCTGTATGACAGACTCTAGGTCCATCCACCTCACTACAAATAACTCAATTTATAAACCGTAGCTTTTGATGAAAGTAAAATGTAGTGTTTTCTTAGATTAAGAGCTATTGCTTTTTTTTATTAGGGGAGGCTGTAGAGGAAGGGTAAGGTGTGTCTCTTGACTCTGACATCCGAAAAGGGCCACATATTAACCTCTATTTCCCTTTCACTTTTCGCTTAATATCCCCAGTTGGATCAGAAATCCGTGGAATGAGTTTCCCTTCATTGTTTTTAAGAAGGAAAATACCTGCTAAACTTTGACAACACCCTTAACAATTGCCAGAGACCTTCAATTTATTAATCTTCTCTCAAGGCTCCTATGTAAGTTTCCTTTGAAAACTGTCTCCTCATCAATATTCATAATCCCTTGGTGTTGTGCACACTTGGTGTTGGTCAAAATGCCTCACATATATGAGCTCATTTCATCCTTAAATTTTTATTGGAAGCTTTCTACATGCTAAGCACACAGAGTTCAGTCTCTCCCCTACCCTCCTTTTCTAGAGTAGACCAGATACGGGCGCCATTTTGTACAAGGTTATTTGCCTCAGTGTAACCTTCTGTCCTCACCATCTACAGCTCCCTTGTCCTCTTTTCACCTCTATCAACATTCTCCTATTCACATTCCCTTAAACAGTGTTTGCTCACTTTCATCTCCAAGCTTTTGCTCATGCTCTGGGCCTTCCTGATCTAATTTCTGCCATTTCTCTAATTTAAGTCCAAATTAGACCCCTCCTTTTAAATCCAAGATAAAGTCTCCTCTCCTCCATGACACTTAGTTAAGAATTGGGTGACCTCTCCCTCCCTTTAAATTTTGATGGCACTTGTCAACATCTCTTGCTTGGTACTTGGAGTATAATGCTATTTGATATAAACACAATTTTTTCCTTCTCTGTGGAGGTGGTTTTATGTCATAGCTCTAAATGTGGACAGGAAAAGACCACTGATACGTATTCTAAATAAATGCATTAAAATGCTGTTCAATATGCATGATATTTGCTGGAAAGAACACTTAGAATAATGCAGAGACCTGTGACAGATTTAACACCAAAATTTGTATTGTTTAGCCAGCAAAATGTTGGTACACGTATTTTTTTAAATGTATTGCCAATATTGAAATTTGGGGAGATTTGACATAGCAATCCAGATTTCTGGCTTCCCTCGAAAAATTAGAAGTTCTGACCATGCTTGGCTTCCTTTTTGCAAGGTGACCATCAGCTGAGGTTGAGAAGCAGCCGACCCTTAGACACGGGCCTCATGCACCCCATTCCCCCACGGCCCCCACCTTGCCGATCACTTCCTCAGTATGGAGGTTGACAAGGATCCGTTTGCCCGTCATCATCATGGTCATTGTGATGCTTCCTTACAACAGTGTTGAACAGAAAGTGAAGTATTTCTTGTTAACTCTAGCTCTGTCTAAAGGCCAAAAATAATTAGCCTGAAAGGGCTATGTGCTTGGAGAAATATGAGAAAGCAGCATTATTATGACTGTTGTTGCTATTATTGTTATTCTTGTGTTGTTTTACTATTGTTATTGTTATTTTGGCAGAAGTGAAAAATACAACTGTGGATTTAATAGTCAAAGTGTGTCTGTGTAGAAACAAAGATAAAAACAAACACTAGTTGCTGTTATTAATAAACCTGGCCCACCATAACCTTTGCCAGGTGGTCCTTGCAGACATTTGTAGGGAAGGAGGAAAGGTCTGAAGGTGGGCGGGGCCCAAGTCCTGGCTCTGGCCGGGTTACTAGTGTCTGACCTTGAGTAGATTGTAGCTAATCTCACTTCGTCTCCTTAAAACTGGAGTAATATCCGCAGGGTGGTGTTTATGGACATGCACTGAGATGCATGAAGATGGGATTTTTGTCTGTTCAGTGTGACCCTAGTGCGTAGAACAGTGTAATTATTGTACATGCTTAATCAGTGCTTATTGAATGGACGAGTAACATTTATGAAGCCTAGCACCAAACTTGGGTCATGGAAGGCCATTAGCAAATTTCACCATGTTTCTAAGGAGTTAATCATACTTGTCATTAAGGGCAGAGACTGGTCCTTTTCTTCCCAGCACCTAGGTAGGCCTGCCACCCAGCAGGTGATTAATTCTCATTTGTGGAAGGAAGAGATAACGTCTGATAACCCATCATTCAACAATCCTTCTTTTTTTAAAATTTATTTTAGTGAAGTATAGTTGATTTACAATTTTGTGTTAATTTCTACTGTACAGCAAAATCATTCAGTTATACATAAACATATCTATCTGTCTATATCTCCTTTTTCGTATTCTTTTCCATTACGGTTTGTCACAGGATATTGAATATAGTTCCCTGTGCTGTACAGTAGGACCTTGTTGTTTATCCATCCTATATGTACCAGTTTGCATCTGCTAATCCCAAACTCCCAGTCCTTCCCTCTCCCACTCCCTTCCCCCTTGGCAACCACAAGTCTGTTTTCTATGTCTGTGACTTTGTTTTTGTTGCACAGGTATGTTCATTTGTGTCATATTTTAGATTCTACATATAAGTGATATCATGTGGTATTTATCTTTCTCTGACTTACTTCACTTAATATGATAATCTCTAGGTCCATCCATGTTGCTGCAAATGGAATTATTGCATTCTTTTTATGGCTGAGTAGTATTCCATTGTGTATATATATAGATATATAGATAATATATCTATATATCTATATCTATCTATCTATATATATATATACCCCATCTTCTTTATCCATTCATCTGTTGATGGACATTTAGGTGGTTTCCATGTCTTGGCCATTGTAAATGGTGTTGCTGTGAACACAGGGGTGCATGCATCTTTTCAAATTATAGTTTTGTCCAGATATATGCCCAGTAGTGGGATTGCTGGATCATATGACAAGTCTGTTTTTAGTTTTCTGAGGAACCTCCATACTGTTCTCCATAGTAGCTGCACCAATTTACATTCCCACCAACAGTGCAGGAGGGTTCCCTTTTCTTCACACCCTCTCCAGCATTTATTTCAACAATCTTTATTAAAGACTGCAGCGTCAGTTACATTAGGCTGCCATTTTGGTTTGGTGCTTTTTTATCCTCCCTGGGATGGAAAGATTGCTCCTCTGCTCAATGCAGTATAGATCTTTTTTTTTTTTTTTTTTAAATTAATTAATTTATTTATTTTTGCTGTGTTGGGTCTTCATTTCTGTGCGAGGGCTTTCTCTAGTTGCGGGGAGCGGGGGCCACTCTTCATCGCGGTGCGCGGGCCTCTCACTATCGCGACCTCTGTTGTTGTGGAGAACAGGCTCCAGACGCGCAGGCTCAGTAGTTGTGGCTCACGGGCCCAGTTGCCCCGCGGCATGTGGGATCCTGCCAGACCAGGGCTCGAACCCGTGTACTCTGCATTGGCAGGCAGATTCTCAACCACTGCGCCACCAGGGAAGCCCCTAGATCTATTTTCTTTCTTTCTTTTTTATAGTTCTGGGACATGGCTAGTGGAGGGCAGTATCTTCTTAAGAATGTTTATTTCACTTTTTCAAGGTTTTTTTTTTTTTTTTTCATTTTCCCAGCTGCCCTTCACTTCCCCCTACTGCATCGGAACCACTTACCAGCTGGCAGATGTGGTCTAGGTAATGGTGAGGGTGATCCAAGCATCTTTAATAATGAAAGCTCAGAGTGGGCAGGTTGACCCACAGAGTCGTGGGGTTTATTATTATATCCAAGCACCAGTCTTGTTTGACTGGAGAGCCAGACTTAAGTAGCACGGTCAGGCTAGCCGTTATTTTGCAATCTTGGCTATTCTCTGGGCGTCTTTTCTTACTTGACATTAATGAGTGGCCTTTAAAATAAAAGTTTCATTACCATGTTTGTGAAGGGGGAAAAAATGAGTCCAAATTTGCCTCAACGTCTCCTGCTTAACACTCAGCCTATATTCACTCATGTAACTCTCAGGTGCTTTGTAGTTGTCTTTCCAACATCTCAAGTTCATTTTGTGCCTTGACTTTGGTCTTCAGAGTCTGGAGCTTGATGGAGAGGGGTAGAATGAAGCCTATAGGTTGCCAAGCTTTGTGTTGCAAACTTTCATAAATGCTGACTTGTTTATTCACGGGACCTGCTGGCCTCACAATGTTTGTTGATAACTTCTCCAAAACAACGCTGGGTTCTTCTCTGCACTACGGTTGCAATTCAGTTTTATTATCTCCCAGGAAAATGCATTCCAGACTCTTGGGGACTGTGGTGGTGGGCTCATTGGAACATTTACTCTCTTAAAGTTGAGTTGTTGTTTCTACTGTTTTTATATATCCTTCTCAAAGTAGGTGGTAACTGCGGTGGTGCAATTTGTGTGGTCAGGGGTATTCACGAGGTATTCATTGAAGATTTGCTCTGAATGTTGTATCATGCATGGCTTTCTGGAGGCGAGGGGAAATTGGTGATGTGGACACATAGTAGGTAGTCAATAAATATTTGCTAAATAAAATGTCAATTTCCATTCTTTGATTTGATTGATACATATTTTTAAAACAGTGTGGTTTTTTTTTTTCTAAGAGTAATGTATGTTTCTTGTGGATCATCTGGCATACATGAAAATAGAACCATCTATTCAATCAACAAGGATTAATTGAACACATACTATGTTCCAGACTGTGTGCTCGGCCCCGGGGATATACCAGTTAACAACAAACAAACACAGTTTCTTGTGGAGTCTCCATTCTTATGGGGAGAAACACAAGATAGTTCTAGTTAGGATTTTATCTGTCCTTTTTTCTTCTCTGTGCCTAAGTGCCATGAAGGGAGAACAGACCAAAGACAAGTGGTTGAGATAGAGACTAGGAGGTAACCCCAGGTCCCTCAAATAACTCCTGCTTGAGTTTTGGTGCCTTTCCATTGGGTGATGTGTGTCTGAATTTTATGCAAGTGCATATTTACCAACATCTGGATTCCATTTGGTTTGATTTTATTTCAATTAATGACCCATGTTGGGTTGTCGAACAAGGTGGATGTATGAACGCCACTTCGTGTTTTTAGGCTTTTCTAGATGAGAGGTGGCCACGTTTCCCACCAGGCGCCTTTGCTCCTCTCGACTTGCCCTCATTCCTCAAGCCCACTGTCCCAGAAGAAAGCCTGGCCTGGGCCCAGTGCACCTGGGACAGGCAACCTGGGGCCCGGGCGGTCGGCTGAGCCCAGCTGCACAGACCCGCTCACCCCCACCGTCCTGATCTCCAGACTGTGGGCCTGCCACGGCCGTTTTCAGCTGAAATAGCATGAAAAATGAGTTCTTGCGGTGTTTGCAATATAAATAGCGGCGATGCCACAGGAATTCAAGCACCCCAGGGATGTGCTCGCTTACAGGGCTTTCTACGTCCTGAGAAGACCCTGGGGTTCAGCTTCCCCATCAGAGGGGGAAACGGCCGGCAGTGGCCAAAGGCTGGGAGTGGCCCCCAGGTGGAGGGTTCCATCCGGTGATACCAGCCCAGGACGTGCTGGGTCACCCAAGTCAAGAGAATGAGTTTTGGAGAGCAGGGGGCAGACTTCTTCCAGGAAGGGCCACATAGTAACTACTGAAGGCTTTGCAGGCTAGATGGTCTCTGTCCTACTACTCAGCTCTGCCGTCATAGCCATAGGCAATGTGCAAGTGGATGGGCACGTCTGTGTTTCAATAAAGCTTTATTTATAAAGACAGGTGATGCCCCAGGTTTGGCCCAGGAGCTGTAGTTTGCAGTCACCTGCTCTGAGCCAAAAGGCCTGGATCCCACCTGGGCTTCACTCCTTACCTGCTGGGATTGTAGGTGGGCTTTCCATCATTCCCATCTGTTAAATGGGTTAATAAAAGCACCTACTTTGTATTCTTGTGAGTCTTAGTGGGATAGTATAAGAAGGGCTCCAAATACTTTCTCCCCTGTGATGGGCACTCGGACCATCCTTGCTGCATCCTTCTTTCCAGGTGGCTCTGGCCTCTGGATAAATGACTCCGTCTAGTCAGAGAAGGCCTTTTTCCAGAACTTTGACTCATTCTCCTTTTCCGGGATGCAAGTCGTCTCATATCCACATGTCTGAATCTTGTTAACATGAAAAGCCAATTGGTCACGAAGTTTTTCCTGATTTCTCTCCTGCAGGTCAGGTTTCACTTCTGTACCTTCCCTTTCCCAGAATTTTAGCTGTGCTTTTGAATGATACTTGTTCCTTTTTTTTTTTAATAACTTTTATTTATTTATTTATTTATTTATTTTTATTTTTGGCTGTGTTGGGTCTTCGTTTCTGTGCGAGGGCTTTCTCCAGTTGGGGCAAGCTGGGGCCACTCTTCATCACGATGTGCGGGCCTCTCACTATCGCGGCCTCTCTTGTTGCAGAGCACAGGCTCCAGACGCGCAGGCTCAGTAGTTGTGGCTCACGGGCCTAGTTGCTCCGTGGCATGTGGGATCTTCCCAGACCAGGGCTCGAACCCGTGTCCCCTGCATTGGCAGGCAGATTCTCAACCGCTGCGCCACCAGGGAAGCCCATACTTGTTCCTTTTTAATTTTAATTCATTCATTCATCCACTTGGGACCTTGTCTGTCCATTCTCCCCCTAGCTCACTGCTGCTTTCAATCCATATCTTAATTAGTACTTTTATTAATACATTAGCACTTTGTACTAATTTATTAATACACTTAATAACAAGACCCCTGACCTCAAAGCACCTATGCCCATGGCTTGGTATAAAATATACGCCCGATAAACCATTTTATAATGAATGAAAGGGGTCCACATAATGTTTCTTACTCACCTTTCCCGTCCTCACTATTCTTAGCGTGGAGCCTTGTATACAGTAGGCATCAAGTCAACACATGTTGATTGAGTTTTACCTCCATACCATTTTCTCAGCCTGTAATAGTGTTCCTCTGCTTGAGGAACTTGGTTGCCAAATGGTATTTTCACCTCTCACGTTTTTCCTTCTGGTTGAGAAGGAGGTTCTCGTCCCCGGAATGACAAGAATCTGCAAGGAGATGGGTTATGGGGAGCGAGGTGACTGTGGGCTGTGGATGGTGGAGAGGGGCTTCAGAGCTGTCTGGGTGGCCTGTGAAACCAGACAGGATGATTACCCTCCAGCCCCTGTACTCTAAATTATTTACATTTCCCAGGCAAAACACCAGACTCCTACAGTCAGACTTGACTGCTCCGTTTCCCCTGCAGCTGACCTGAGAGCTTTGCTGGAATTCAGAAAAGGGCACCACACTGGGAGTCATTGAGCTTTGGGTTTGAATCTCAGCTCTGTGATTTTGAAAGTTGCCTTTACCCAGAGGGATCTCAGTCCCCTTCTCTAGTAGTGAAAGTACCCATCTTACATAGGTCTGTTGCAAATAAACAAGCAATCAAAAAACCAAAAACACAGGACGTGAGTTAACACATGTAAAGTGCATTGGCTGGCACACAGTAGATCAGTCAATACCTGCCATTTTTCTTTTCTCTGCCTTGTTTACAAGGATTTGAGTTCTTCCTTATTCTTTGGGGAATGGCAGTGGGAGACCTTGGCTTTATTGGAGAAGAAATAAAAGTTTGATGAACCTCTGAGCCAGGGTTGTGGGTTTTTTAAATTAATTTTATTGGAGTATAGTTGATTTACAATGTTGTGTTAATTTCAGGTGTACAGCAAAGTGAATCAGTTATACAGATACACATATCCATTCTTTTTTAGATTCCTTTCCCATGTAGGTCATTACAGAGTACTGAGTAGAGTTCCCTGTGCTCTACAGTAGGTTCTTATTGGTTATCTCTTTTATGTATAGTAGTGTGTCTATGTCAATCCCAGTCTCCCAATTTATCCCTCCCTACCCCTTTCCCCCTTGGTAACCATAAGTTTGTTTTCTACATCTGTGACTCTATTTCCATTTTGTACCATTTTTTTAGATTCCACATATAAGCCAGGGTTTTTCAACATTGGCACTGTTGACATTTGGGTCTGGATGACTCTTTGTTGAGGGGACCATCCTATATGTTGTAGGATGAATAGCAGCATCCCTGGCCTGACCCAGTGGATGGCAGTAGCATCTACTGCCCACTTGTGACGACCAAAAACGTCTGTGGACGTTGCCAGAGGTCCCCTGGGGGTCCAGCCATCCCTCTTGGGAACTAGCGGATTAATCAAAGCGTCCCTAGCCTGGCGTGGGAGACAGAGGCGCCTGAGATGGGGGTGTGGCCCCTGGAAGCGACCTCTTCCCTCCTTCTCAAGGGGCATGGGCTCTATAGGACCAAGTGCTAAAGGGGACAGAGGCTGTCCTGCCGGCAGCTGTCCTGGGAGAGGCAGAGAGAAACAAGATCCTCAGGCTCGAGGTCTGTCACAGCCCACAGGGGCTTTGTTTCAGGTCCCCGTGTGGGCGGTCGCTGCGTGTGTAACCAGGGGTCCAGGGGCAGTGATGGGGCAGAGCCTGCACGGCTGCCCCCATTGTGGCCTCCTTCCCTGTGAGACACTTCACTGGTCTCCTGCTTCTTCAGCCAGCTCCCAGAGCTGCTTTCCCTCCCATGAACCCCGAAATCTCCCTCCTGTCTCAGGGCCTTTGTGCTTGCTGTTCCTGCTGGCTTTTCACACACCTGAGCCCTTCCTACCTTCAGTTCTCAGCTTCAATTTCTGCTCTTCAGAAAGAGCATTCTGTCTCACGCTCCCTGGTTCCCAGTAGTTCTGCCACAGCACCCTGGTTTTTTTTTTTTTTTTTCGTTTATATCACTTATCATATTCTGGAATTATTTGATTTACTTAAGTGTATCTGTTTTTCCAACAAGATAGACAAGTTCTGGGGCTTCATGAAGCTTCTAGTCTTGTTGATTTCTGAATCCCTCACACTTATCCCAGTGCCGAACACAAAATAGATAAGCAACACGTATTTGCTGGATGAATGAATGGATTTCACTTTCCCTAATCTTCCACAGTGTTATCGAAATAATCTCCCTAAAACCCAGACTCTTTAAGAGATTTAACAGTTTTTATGGCCAAAATTATAAACTCACAGAACATAGTTTAACTTAACAAATTTATTAAAATATACATTTACTTGGCCCACGGAATTTTAGTAAATTTATTCTGTATCACCCTTTGGAGTGAGTAGAATCCAATATGTACTTTTTACATATGTTATGTGTGTGCATACATGTATGTGATTGTGTTTTCTGTCTTGATCTCTGAATCAGGAGCTATACTGAACTTTCACCTTAGTTGTAAAAGTAAAAACTAATAGTAACTTGAATACTACTACTACTTGTGGTAATAATCATAATAACAACAATAATAATAATATCTAAATGTGAATGAGAAGAATTATGGGACTTTCTACATTAGATCTGGGGCCTACTGCAGACCGACTGGATCAGAATCTGGGACGAGGCCTTGGAATGTTCACTTTTAACCAGGATCCCAAGAAATTCTGATGCCCAGCAAACAATTAGGATCCGTACTGTAGAGGGGAGGGTATAAGCTTTGGGTTTTGAGTTTCAGGCCCCATCCAACCCCAGTCCTTACTGGGTGTGTGATCTTTAAAAAAGTTACACTGAGGTGCCTCCATAAAATAGGTTCAACAACGTTTACCTCCCTGGATACTCGTAAGGGCAAAACACCATTTTTTGAGCGTCCGCTAAGTGTCAAGCACTACGGTAAACAGTTTTCGTAGGTGATTTCAATGTACATTTTAATGAATTTCCAAAGGAAGGGAATAATTTCACTTTTCATGACAGGGTTCTGCTGTGAGGAATCTTATGCCTATTTTATAGATTAAGAAACTGAGGCTTTATCAAGTCACTTGTTCAAGGGTGACACAGACCCATAGCTGCTGGTTCTGGGGCTCGTATCAGGTTTTTCTGGCTGTGCACGGAGGATTTTCACCACTAATCATCTTCCCCCGTGGATTGCTGTGCGTAATTCCCACTCCCAGCCCTGAGTCCTTAGTCATATCCAGGGTTCTGTTCAAGGATAACACAGAGAAGAGCCTAATCAGATTTCAACAAGAGGATCTCAACTGTGAAACCGGTGCCAAGTTTCCAACATGGCAAGTAGGAAATGAGTCTGCTGGAATCTCTCACCATCTCTAGAAACAAGGAAAGACACTAAAAATGATCAGTATGTGAAGGGATGTTGGTGTGTGTTCTGTTCTGGGGATGGGGATACAGTTTCCGTTATAATAACTGTCTTGATATCCCTTGCCCCCAACCCCATTTACTTTTCCCTAATACCAACGTGAGGGCTTTTGCCGCCATCGTACGTATCCTTTCAGCTTCCCCTTTCAATGCAAGAAATAACTGCTGGGGAGGTTTAAGACAAAGGTCAGCCCACGTCCCGTGAACTCCACTCAAGTCCCTCTTTTCTTCCTTGGGCCAATTAGCTGAAAGGGTTTGCAGGTTTCCCCAAGTGGAGCTGATCACAATCGCTAATTGGGATCTTTCAGGAAGCAGAGGCAGAAATGAATTGATGGAAGTGGGCAGCGCTTTCCTTACATTATGGGCTTGGCTTGAAATCTCTGTTCAGGAAACTTGTGGGCATTATTTAATTACTAAGTGCTTCTTTGACCTCAGGCTTCCATGGGCTCATTGGAAAACACTCGATTGGTGAAATGGGGTGATTATCTGAGTAATGCAGGCCCACGTGACATGTCATAAAAGAAACCCAAACATTTGCACAAATGCGTGGTGTGGTTTACTTCTGACCATCAGGGCTGCTGAAGACTCTTCCATCCATCGTGGTGGTGCTGACTTGGGAACCATAGCCTGAAGTGGCTGGGTAATGGGTACGGAGGAAATATCACTGACTCACTTTACAGGTGGGGAAATTAAGCCTTGGAACCGCTGACTACTTTGTCTGGGATTTGTACCCAGAGTCATGCCCACCTCTAAAGCCATGCTCTTTGCATTTGATCACAGATTCACTGAATGGGAGCCTAGGAGTTTCACCCCCATTGAGGATTTCCTTTCTGCTCCATTTTATCAATATACCCACCATTTGGAGAATCAGTCGTGTGTTGCAAGTGTGTTTCCATGAAAGATGATTTTACATCTTAGATCTCAGAATGCTCAGAGCAGCAGAGACCAGATACTTGTATAGGGTGTACTGAGGGCAACTCAATATGGCCTTCGTCTTTTCCTTGTCACTTGACCTAGCTTAGGGTTGCTTTTGTAGATGGTTTACGTGCTTTGAAGTTTTAGGATTTCAGGTGCTAATTTTTACTCGTAATTCTTAGGGCCGGTAAATGGGCTAAGATGGATTCTCTAAGCGAAGGATTAGAAGCAAGAAAATGCATTGATCTTTCTAGAACTCTAAGAAGTTTTTATTTTCCTTCTAAATTCCTCTTTCCGCTTCTTTGGAAACTCACTACTGCTTGAGCAGGCTCCCAGGAGCTGTAAATGTTAGCAGATAAAATTGTCAGCCTTGAAATGGCCCTAGGAACACACTTTGTCCAGAGGTGTGCTGTTTTGAGCTCTGTCCACCAGGTGGCGACCTTTCCAAGGAAACTGAGACCAAAATCCAGTTCTTAAGCAGCTATCCCTATTTAAATGTTTGTTGGGCAATGCCAGCAGGCTTGGCGCTGTACTGAATACTTAAAAGACTTAGCCTCTGCCTTCAAGGAGCTTACCAAGTCCTGTTTTCAAAAGTCCTTTGATTTGGACCATTTCCCAGCCTCTTGATTCAGTCTGTCTCCATATTCCTTAGGTCTGAGTCCTTGAAAGAAAAGAGTAAGAGTTGGAACAGACAGAAAATAAACTTTACCGAGTCCAGCTGTATGTCAGGTACTGAGCTAGGCACTTTACATCTAGAATCCTCACTATGGACCCGTGAGGGGAGTGGTTGTCCCATTTCATAGAAAGGGAACCTGACAAACATTTTAATATTTGGAAGTTCAATACCACCAAACTAGTCAGCCATAGAGGCAGCAAACCCATATTTGCCCATAAATATTGGCGTCCAAACCCATATTTATCTGTTGCTCCAGTCTTTCCACCCCGCACCATGTCTCACTACAGGAAACTTACGGAACACGTTACTCCCAAGAAGTGGTCCTGAAATAGAAACAGTCACGAAAGCCTTTAGATGTTTTCATGGATGTCACATCCCTAGAAGGTGGTCTTGAAGGAAAACTGATTTTTGAGTCATGCCTCAGCCCTTTAAGGGTGATGCCAAGAGAGTCAGACTGTTTTCCCACAAACTTTCCTTTGAGGGAAGGAAGCGTAAGCTATTCATTTATGCTTCAGCAATAGGTTGGCTGCAAGTTTAGCATTTAGACATTTAATTTCTGGTTAATTTATTTATCGATATACTAGGTTATTATAGTAGTAATGTATAATATATATATAGTATGCTATATGTACTCTAGTATATAACATGCATAATATAGTATATACATGTGCATATATACATATGTGTGTACGCATATATAATGTAGTATATAGATAGATGAACTATATGATACCAGTATGGATCTAGGTCTCATTCCCACTGGGCTGTCAGCTAACTTAGGGAAGGGTCTTGAATGTGTTTAATACACTACACAGTCCTCTTTGGGCCTTTATACATCGATGGTAACTCTTTTAATTGTTTCTCATGCAAATATATCTCCCCTTTCAATTTTATCGTGGCAAGAACACAACATGTAGAGGTCCTCTTAACACATTTTAAGTGTACATACATTATTGTTGACTATAGGCGAAACTCCTACAAGAAAACACAGGAGAAAAGGTTCATGACATCAGTCTTGGGAATGATTTCATGGCTATGACACCAAAAGCACAGGCAACAAGAATAAAAATAGACAGGTGGGATGACATCAAACTAAAAAGCTTCTGCACAGAAAAGGAAACAATCAACAGAGTGAAAAGGCAACCTACAGAATGGGAGAAAATATTTGCAAAGCATATATCTGATCAGGGGTTCATCTCCAGAACATGTCTACCTTTTCTTGTCTTCATATCTCAAAATGCTGCTGCTGGTTTATCAGAGTTCATGGAGCTGAGATGACCCCAGAACAGACCCAGCGAGGAGGGCTCAGGTACAAGGCAAGGCTCCCCAGGGGGAGATCAGGAGGATTGGGGGAGCAGGACAGGGCAGAGGACGATGCCAAGGAAGATGGTGAGTTCAGGAGACATCTCCACAGTGGAGAGTTCAGCCTGATCTCATCAGGGGGACTCTGAGAGGCAAGCTGTGCCTTAGAATGTGGGGCGAGGGAGATGGGGATTTCGTACTGTGCCTGTCAGTCATTGGTTAAGAGCCGACCCCAGGAGGAGGGTGGAGGGTGGACATGAATTCCAAGGGACTATGGCTTTCCCGGCCTGTGAGCAAAGCCAGCTCCATCAGCCAAGGTCAGCCCCGCTAAGGGCCCCGCGCCAGGCTGCTGTAAATACCTAGAAGCCAGGGTGCACACGTGGAGCCCACGGACATCAGTGGGGTCTAGGTGGGGTGTTAGCACTGTCTGCTGCACTTAGTAGGCCCTTGGCATTTACCTTTTTATGTCGATGGTTTCAAATTGTCGTGAAGGCCTGTGATTTGTCGTATTTTGCATCTAGGTTCTAGCTGCTAGAGTGAGTAGCTTAGCAAGGTACTAGCTCACACCTAAAGTGAATGGATTCCAACCTATTTCTTTTCTGACCTGCAGTCAATCTGCTAAAGATTCAAAATCTTGGGTGATGCTGTTCAATTTGCTGAAGTGAGCACGCTTGCCCCCTCTTTGGGTGTCTCCGAGAGGAACTGTGGTGTCTGGAGCGATCTGATTTGCCATGACACCACGCCTGCCATGGCGTGAGGTACCCAGAAGGAAGGGGGATGGTTGAAGGGCAGCCAGTAATGCCAAACATCCACTAGAGTTCATAGGTATGAAGCACATGAGAATCTTTGGTCCACTTGGAGCCGAGGCGGGACCCTATTGTGGGGTGATGCGTGAGTCGGGCAGTTGGGTGTGAGATGCTGTAGATGAATGTTAACTTTCCAAGTCATTCTTGGCCTCTAGGATTTGAAGCTTCATGTCTCCACCTCTTAGGAATCCTTTAGGGTGCTTGCAGTTTGGGGTCATAGTTAAGACCAGACAGCACATGTCTGAGGAGCCAAACCAGAATTACGACGTTGAAAACCCCACACCTTCAGAAAACCACAGGTAACACTGGGGGTTGGGGGTAGGGGGGCTGTAAACGATTTCCGAGGAATTTTCAGAGTGAAATATCTAAGGCCTTTGCTGCCGATCACATTGGGATTCCAAAGCATCCAGGAAGAGCAGACCTTCACATTTTTACACACCAAGCCGAAGCAGTTCTTTCAATTTTCCGATCAGCTCTACATTCTCAAGGTCACCCCTGTGGGAAACTCTCACAGATCCTGGGATACCACAAAGGCTCTGAAGTCCTTGGGAGAATCACTTCAGGGAGGGTAATTACAGCTGCCCGTTCTCGT
This sequence comes from Balaenoptera ricei, assembly GCF_028023285.1. NCBI lineage: Eukaryota > Metazoa > Chordata > Mammalia > Artiodactyla > Balaenopteridae > Balaenoptera > Balaenoptera ricei. Next base: position 53,626,212 of record NC_082657.1, on the reverse strand, counting down.
TCTTGCATTTCCATCAGCTGAAGGCTTACGTTCAGCTTAAATTGCTTTAAGCTGGAGTAGCCTCCGACCGCGTGATGACAGCGTGGTCCAGGCATGGACAGTCTGGGAGGCATCGTGTGCTCGAGGATCCTGGGCTCCGTTTCTGTGCCTGTTTTGCTTGACCAGCCATGCAGCAGTTTCCCCCAGCTGTCTTGAAGCATGCCGATTGTCCCCAGGTCATGGTGGAGGAGACAGCGTAGACTTCGCGGGGTGACAGGAGGGTCCAGGGTGTATGTAGACCGCCGTCTCTGACGTTGTGTTTTCCTGGTTTGGAAGGAGATGACAATCAAGATTCTAACACAGTTTGGCATTTTGAGGAGTCTTTAAAGGAGGAAGTACTAACAGGTTAAGGAAATGAGCCAGGGATTGGACGCCCTCGCGGACCAGTCACAGTGGAAAGCCATTAGCCCCTAGATCTGCAGGACAGTTGAGAGATGGGGCCATGAGAGAAAGGCTTCTTGGAAGAAGTGATGCTGGAGCTGAACTGATGGGGGTTAGCCAGTGTGGCTGGGGGCAGGTGCTTAGAGGGAGCATGGCGGGTGTTGATGCTCTAGAGTTAGGAAGGGGTGGCCCCACTGGCCATGGAAAGGAGTTTTATTTTTCTCCTACGGCCATGAGAAGCCATTGAAGGGTTTAAAAAAGAAAGTAAGTCCCCTTCCCTCATCTTGGGTGCTGTCGTCTTGCTCTGCTGGCAGAAGCCCCAGCTCTGACGCCTCCGTTGGAGTCTACTTGGAGAGCTAGTGCCTTCTCAGTGGCAACGGCTAATCTGCTCTTCCAGCAGAGTTGATCTCTCCCTTGACTCTCATCTGCTCCAGCGCAGGGAACTTTCCTTGTAGCCACCGTCTCCTCGAGCACCTCCATTGCCCATGGTAGTCGGAACCCCACCACCGCCACCACACCCCAAGATGGTACCTCTGGTCCATCTGGAAGACCCTGTCCTCTCCTCTAGGACTGCCTGCGCCCCCAGACTCTAGAGTGTGTCCTGGGCTGCCTTCTTAGTTCTTGAAGTCTTATCCCAGGCAGGGTGTCCTTCCAGCAGGAATATGGAGCCATTGGCCAATGGAATATCTGTGATGACTATTCTTCCTCTCATCAATGTAATAGTTCACACAGGGACTGTTAACACTTGCATAAATTATTTGGTTGATTTCTCACAATGACCCTGTCTAAGTCTACTATGATCCTCCTTTTCTAAGTGAGCTGTGAAACAGGCTGGGAAAGTTTAAGTCAATCGCTCCAGGGCAAGGGGCTACTACATGGCAGAGCAGAATTCAAACCCAGGTCCAGATCCTCAGCTCTGGACCACTCTTGCTATATTGTCTCATCTAGAGATTGATGCCAAGGCCCAAGCTTTCTTACATCATGCACAAACATTTAGCATCCCCTGGGGCCATTACTGGCTCCACGCCGGTCAAATCCTTTAGCCTCCATATTGTAGATCTCTGAGTTCTGAGCACCATGGGGAGAGCACATTAATAATCACCTCTAGCCATCTGTGGCCACAACCATTGTTCCTTTTCAAAGACAGAGAAGTTTAAGTCCTAGAAACAAATGGGACCCTCTGGCTTGGAGTCATTGACTCACTTTCAGGGTGATAATCTGTCAGGGTCATAGATCACTTTACAAGCAAGCAGCTCGATATTAGACATTGCCAATGTTTATTTGCACAGATGCAGTAGAGAAAAACCTACTTCCATGGGGTCATGTTAGTCCAGCTGATGGACTGATAAGGGGAACCACGCCATCTGCCAACAGCCAAGCCTCTGAGTCCTTTTGGAATCCCCGTCGACCACATTTATGATAATATGAGAGGAAATGGATCATTTTGGTTTCTCCCTCATTCAAGCTCTCATTTATATTTTAAACGAAACGTGGGCCCCCCCCCCCTTTTCTGCCTGGAGCCTCCCTGTATGTCCCTGTACCTTGCAGTCTGTATTTATTTCCAGGAACACTTGCTGACTTGACTTGTTTATGTCTTCTGAATGCTGGGCTTACATCATGGTCTGTGATCTCCCATCTGATGAAGCAGGCTGTGAGGTTCCTTCTGCAATTGAGCAAAGAGGAAATATTAGCAAATGTGTAACAGAAATGCTGAGAAGCAATTAGCCCAGATGTTAATCTCATCTGAAATAGATGTCAGAACCATCATTCCCTTGTTCTTTGAAATCGAGGAAGGGAATTCATGCAACCCTTCTTGTACTTAAGCTTTGGTGTCTGTATCTGTGTGAGGTGGGCAAGGCAGAGAGGGGTAGGTCCTGGTTGGTATCATGGGATGCCTCCCCCTGAGCTGGCCAAGGAGGAATTATACTGTAGTGGGACCTGGATTCTCATCCTGACTCCTCTTCTTCCTGGCTGTGTGACCTCGGCCAGTCTCCTATGCTCTCTGAGTCTCGGTTGGTGTATGTAAGTTGGAGAGAAAAATTGCTTGGGTCGACATTATATGACTGCTACAAATGTGCCAGATCCTGACTGCCTTTGAACCTGGGCATGATGAAAAAACATGATACTTGCACTCAAGGACCATATTGTCAAGTAGAGGGACTGTTGAGTATCACCAGCCCAGTGGTTACGAAGCTGCCTGCCAATGCAGGGGACACGGGTTTGAGCCCTGGTCCGGGAAGATCCCACATGCCGTGGAGCAACAAAGCCCGTGTGCCACGACTACTGAGCCCACATGCCACAGCTGCTGAAGCCTGCGCGCCTAAAGCCCGTGCTCCACAACAAGAGAAGCCACCGCAATGAGAAGCCCGTGCACTGCAACGAAGAGTAGCCCCCGCTCGCCGCAACTATAGAAAGCCCGCGTGCAACAATGAAGACCCAAACGCACCCCCCCAAAATAAATAAATAAATTTTTAAAAACTTAAACAATAAAGAGATTATTTCGATGTATCATGTTGGCCAAAAAGTTGGTTCGGGTTTTTCCGTAAGACGTTATGGAAAAACAGTGTGCATGGGAGGGAGGAGAAAGGGGGCTTATAAGTCTGAGGGATAATGCAGAAGAAAATGCTAAAAAGTGCTTTATAAAAATTCTCAACATCTAAATAGAGTTGAAACTTGGACTCTTTCTGGTTTTAAAGACATATTAGTCAGGATGGGCTACTTTACGGTGCAGTAACAAAAACCACACAGTCCAATGGCTTGACATAATAAAAATTTGATTTTTTTTTCCGGCCCCTCCACATCCATCCAGTTGGTTGCTAAGGGTGGGGCTGGTCTCTGTCCATTGGAGCCACTCAGAGACCCAGCTCGATGAAGGCTCTGTATCAGCTTGGGAGTCTTTGATCTCCATGGCAGGAGATGAAGCTGTGCTCTTAACACTGTGGTCTGCAGGACCAGTCTTGCTTCCACTTCTACATCACTGGCCCAAGCAAGTCACATGACCATGTCTAACTTCAAAGGAGCCAAAGGAGGGCCACCCACCACGTGCCTGGGAAGTGGAGAGAGACAAGAAATTTGGGAAGATCTCTTGCGTCTTCTTCAGATAGTTTTTATAGAAATACTGCTAGCCTGCTTGAGAGTCAGAAAGTGAATATTTGTTGTTTTTTTCTGCAATCAGGTAGTATCATAACTATGAATATTACTTAAGGTTCAGTAATACCACCCCTAGGTATGTGTGTGTATATATATATCTCCTAGAGAAGTGCTCTTACAGATCTGAGAGGATGAACATCGAGGCACTATTTGTTTTAGTAAGGAATTGGAGTCTTTCATTTCTCTGGAGATGGAAACCTGGGTTAATTAAAATACTTTGGTGGATATACACTATGGAATACCGTGGTAGGCAGAATAATGCTCCCTCCATCCTCCCCGCCACTCCCCCAAAAAAGTCCATGTCCCAATCTCTGGAAGCTGTGAATATATTACCTTACACAGCAAAAGGGAATTTAGGTGGCAGATGGAAGTAAGCTTGCTAATCAGCTGATCTTAAAATAGATTATTTTGGATTATCCAGGTGGGCCCATCACAAAGGTCCTTAAGAGTGGGAGGAGGAGACTGAAGAACCAGTGTCAGAGGCATGTGAAATGAGGAAGACTTGACCTGCCATTACTGGCTTTGAAGTTGGAGGAAGGGGCCATGGACTAAGGAATGCAATGGCCTCTAGAAGCTGGAAAAGGCAAGGAAACGGATTCTCCCTTAGAGCCATAGAACGTAGAGAACAGAGTCATTCCTAGAAAGGAATGCAGCTCTGCCCTTAGCCTGGTGAGACTCATTCCAGACTTCTGACCTCCAGAACCGTAAGATAATAAATTTGTATTGTTTAAGTTTGTGGCAATTTGTTGCAACAGCAACAAATACAAATACTCTGTATCATTCTAAATGGACCCATTAGACATCTAAGTTATAGCAACCTGTACGGATCTTATAAAAATTCTAATTGAGAAAAATAAGAAACAGCATGTGATTTTGGACACCAACCCTGCAATGTGAATGAAACACACACACACATACACATACACAAAACAGATAATTTACAAGGTCATGAGCCTATTAAGGGTACATATTAAATACAGTAAGGTTTACGGGGGAGAGAATAGGAGTGGAAATCAGGCGTAAAAGGAAGGAAAATTAAAAAGGACAGAGGCTCTTTATGGGCCAAGGGGGAGAGTGGACTGAATTGGGAAGTGTGATTTAACATAGACCTTTAAGTTTCCTATCTCGGGGGCAGAGAGTTGAGTTACAGGACTTATTAGACACTATAAATCCCAATGATTTGCATTTCTTGCAGGCGCAATTTGAATTAGTAAAAAGTCTGGATTTTGGAATACCAAAGAGAGACAGTAGCTTTCATTATAAATGTTTACCCTTCTGCTAGGCTTGGATCCATGGATTTGAGAACAATGTCTGTTTCTTCCACCATTATAGCCCTAGTGCCTGGTACAGTGCCTGGCACACAGTAGGTCTTCTGGAAATAATGCAGAGTGATTAAATGAGGAACAGGACGGTGGTGGGAGAGAACGAGTGAGCCAGTGAATGTTCAACTCAAGTCAGAGCTAAGAAGCAGAGTGTTAGTTGTCAGATCTTGTTCTTTTTTTTTTTTATTCAATTAATGTTTATTGGAGTATAGTTGCTTTACAATGTTGTGTTAGTTTCTACCATACAGCAAAATGAATCAGCCATACATATACATATATCCCCTCCTTTCTGAATTTCCTTCCCATTTAGATCTTTTTGACTAATTTAACAATTCATGCCAAGCCCTCCCCAAGCAAGGTGTCGGACACGGAGTTGTGTGTTGTTGGGAATTTTTTAAAAAAAAGTCAAGCACACAATCTAGTTTTTGTCTTCAAGTGGTCCTTTAAGATGTAAATAGGCGACATCTTCCACACAGGAAACGACGCGGGTAAAAGCCTCAGGTGGAGAACAAAGTAGTCAGTGATGAAGCCCGGATGATGAGGACCATTCTAGAAGTGAAGGGCAGTACTTCACTGTATCGGCTGTTTAAAGTGCTCCCCTGGAGTATTTGAATGAATGTTGAACTCAGGGAAGCCCTCTCGACTTCGCCCATCTGACTTTGAAGGCCACAATGTAGAAGTGGGGGAAACGACCAAGGGCACTTGAGTGATGAAGGAGGTGAGGGGAGAGGAAGTCCCGGGAGGAGGGGACCGGGGGCTCGGCTGCTGCCGGGGCGGAAAGCCAGTAGCCCTTCCCTGCCTCTGCGGGGGCCTGGCCTGGGGGGCATGCGCTGAGTTTGTGCGGAGGCTGCTCTGCCTCTCTGTCCTTTTCACCTGCTGGCCTCTGCCCTGATGAGCCCTGCCGCTTGGTTAGTTTTCCTCTTGGAAAGAATTGGGGGAAGTTGCCCGGCTGGTAGATAAGGAGACAGATCTGTTACCTTGGCCACCGCTCTTGGCAGGTCCTCCCCAGGATTTCCCTGGGCCATCTGAGTGGCGTGGGGAGATAAGAGGTCAGGCGTGGGCTGGGTGGGAAACTCTGGAATCTCCGATACAACCATGGTAACCGAAAGAAGAAAAAAGCCCTCTGGTGACAGCCAAGATCTGCACTTTTGATTAATTATCGGCGCTGAGATACTCTTTCCATCTGGGGGGAAATACATGATGTAAAGACATCACTGGTACCTTTCCTCAACTCGCATTGATGGGGCACCTAGGAAGGGCAAGGCTTTGTGCAGACCCATCGATGCCTTTGAAACAGGCAAACACAAAACTGCCCTCTTTCTTTCTCCCACTTGTTAAAATCACTTTCCCTTTAAATCCTCAAGTTCTCGATTTCTGCCTCTTTCTCCCGAGAAATCTCCATTTTCACTATTATAAACCAGTAGTTCTTTACTACTGGGGCGAGCTGGACCCTCCAGGGACATTTGGCCACGTCTGGATTCAGTTTTGGTTGTTGCAACTGGGAGGTGCCGTTGGCATCTAGCAGGTCAAGGCCAGGGTTGCTGCTAAACGTCCTAGAGCGCAGCCACAAAGAATGATCCCACCCCAAATGTCAGTAACGCTGAGGTTGAGAAGCTCTGCTCTAAATCTTGCTAATTTCCCATCACCCTTCCTAATTCTCTCCATTTCTCTCTCCATCCCTCCTGGCTTCTCTTCCAGAACTCGGGTCACATTTTTTTCCTGCTTGATTACAGCAGTTTCGTATGGTGGCTTCAAGTATAGAGTTTTAAAGAGCTGGAAAGCCATGCAAGGGGATATGTAGACAATAATAGAAATAATCATGATAATGGTCTTGGTACGAGGTCTCTTTCATTGGGAGCATTAATTACTATATGATATATTGTTCTAGGGAACCCTCAAAACAAATCTCTGATAGAGGTACTATGATTGTACCCTTTTTACAGATGAGGAAAATAGAGAAAATAAATTCTTGCTCCAGGTCACGCGGTTGTGGAGCTGGGTTTTAGATCCAGGTTTAGTCAAGCTCCCCAGCCTGACTTCTTGTGCACTCCTTGGTACTTGGTCCTCCCTCTGCCCACTTCTTTTGGTTCTACCAAGAATTTGACATTTCCTACCTCCTTTTTTCTTCTCTGGAGAGACTTCTTCTCACCTATTTCTATCCCAGTCTTAACCGCCTTTCAGAGTTGAAGCCATTTCTTCTCTAGGAGACTTCTCTGTCTCTTGGGACTTCACTGGGGCCTCTTTTCTCTGTTCCTCTCCCATAGGTGTATATTCAAGGTTTGAGAAAGAGGCGGAGGGGACCTTTAAAGCCAAAGGCCAGAAGATTCTGTAGGAGCGCATGTCAGAATCTGGAGCTTTTAAGAATAATTGTCTCAGGGCCTCTCCCAGGCAGGTACTGGATCAGACTATAACTATAGGCCCTGGGAAAACGCATGTTTTAAGAGCTGTAAAAGGTGATCCTGAGGTGCAGGCCACTGATTCAATAATCTGTTAGCAGAAGGGGAAACTGAGGTCCACCAGGGGGAAGTGAGCTGGGGCCAGCACCCAGGTTTCCTGATTGCCGCTCCCGGTCTTAATAGCCAATGTGAGGCCATGTTATTCTCACATCTCTCCCCTAGCCCCGAGGTTGAAGAGAAGCTAAATAAACACTTCCTCACTGAGTGATACCAAAAACAGAGACTTCAACAAAAACATTTTTGTCATATTTGTCTTCTTTGGGTCCCGACCCCACCCTAAATCTTGCAAGTTTTAGCATTCTTTCAGGTAACGTTCTTTAGTTCATACCTGATCATTTAAAATGTCATTCTTCCCATTTTCTCCTGCATTTAAAAGCGATGCATTTCTCTCGCCACTCCTGAAAAATGTTGACTTTCAGTCCTTTTGAAATCTTTCAGATTCTTGAGAACGAAAGAAAAATAAGTAACATTTATTGGTTGCCTTCTACATGTCAGGGATTATGCTTTGCTACTGTCCAGCAGAATTTCTGACCCGTGCGGTGACACTGTAGCACAGGTTTTTTTGTTCTGATGGAAATGAGATTCAGAGAGGCTACAATAAATTGCCTCAAGTCAACCAGTCAGTAAATGTGAGGGAAGGGCTTTAGTTCTAATGAAAGCTTTGTGATTATCCCACACTGGTTCTCAGCGTAACATGAAATTCAGATGATTTAAACCATTCTGATGACCATCAAGTCTCCCCTTTATTCTGTCCTTTGATTCTAACTATGATTTTAATGTTGGTTGTACATGCTCTGAATAATGTTTGTTTGTTTCTTGATAGAAGATACATGTGTTAGCCAGAGTTCAGGTGGGAAAATAGAAACCAGGCACGGTTTTTCAAACAGAGGTGATATAATAACAGGGAATTGGTTACATGGGTGACAGAAGAACTAAGAAACTAAACAGGAGGTGAGATAACCCAGGGATGAGCAACAGCTCTACCACCCCTATGGCTGGAGGGCTAACAGGAATAGGTGTTGTCGTCAGAGTTCAGAAGGCAGGGTGTGTCCATCAGGAGCTGGAGCTGCAGTGGAGAGTCTACTAGAAACAGAGGTGGGAGTGGAGGTGTGCAAGGGGTGGGGAGACATACCCAGGCTTCTCTCTTTACTGCTTGTGCTTTTTTTTTTAAGAGTAGTTGCTGTACAATATTATATAAGCTATAGATGTACAGGATAGTAATTCACAAGTTTTTTTATGTTTCTGATTTTTTAAAATTGAGGTATAGTTGATTTACAATGTTGGGTTAGTTTCAGGTGTACAGCACAGTGATTCAGTTGCGTATATATATATCCTTTATCAGATTCTTTTCCCTTATAAGTTATTACAAAATATTGAGTATAGGTCCCTGTGCTATACGGTATGTCTTTGTCAGTTATCTATTTTATATATAGTAGTGTGTATCTGTTAATCCCAAACTCCTAATTTATCCCTCCCCCACCTTTCCCCTTTGGTAACCATAAGTTTGTTTTCAGTGTCTGTGGGTCTATTTCTGTTTTGTGTATAAGTTCATTTGTATCTCTTTTTTTTTAGATTCCACATATAAGCGATATCATATGATATTTGTCTTTGGCTTACTTCACTTAATATGATAATATGTAGGTCCATCCATATTGCTGCAAATGACATCTTTTTTTATGGCTGAGTAGTATTCCATTGTATACATGGACCACATCTTCTTTATCCATTCATCTGTCTGTGGACATTTAGGTTTCTTTTATGTCTTGGCTATTGTAAGTAGTGCTACAATGAACATTGGGATGCATGTAGTGATTCACAAGTTTTAAAGGTTATACTCCACTTATAGTTATTGTAAAATATTGGCTCTATTCCCTATGTTTTACAATAGATCCTTGTAGCTTAGTTGATACCTAATAGTTTCTGCCAGCGCCTCTGATTGGTCAAACCCATCCAGGAGTCCGAAGGCAATGGAACATGGGAAATGTAGTTTCCTCAAGTATAGAGGCAAGCAGGGGACAGAGGGGAAAGGACATAAAGAAAAGGGAAATAAACAAGTAGGCAGGAACGGCTAAGCTTTCCCATCATCCCTCAGCTGAACAGAGGCAGACACTACAGCCACTGGGGTTGGGAAGACTTCAACCTGAGTCTTGATCTTGCCCTTTCTGGAGAGTCACCTGAGCTCTCTGAGCTTTGATGGCTTTCTTTTACTCATAAATATCATAACATTGTTGTCAAGATGAGAAAGGTGTAAAAGAGCTCAGATCCTAACACAAAATGGGTCCTCAACAAATGGAAACTATTTTCATTGCATTTTTTAAAAAAGTGGATATAAAATCATTATTATTTGCACACACACACAAAACGATTTTGTAGGGAAACCCAGAACATACCTAAGAAACTATTACAAATTTAAAAGAATTTGGTATGGTAGCTGTTTACAAAATTATAGAATTATCATACATAGAAAATTCATTGCCTTTTTAAAAAAAGAATCTGGAAGATTAGGATTTGTCAGCAGTGTTTTCAGGGCACTGGCAGTGGCAGTGTGTCACAAGCACTTAGCGGGTAATGATGAGGTCCATTCTCTTCCTCTACAGGCAAGCTCAAAAGACCTTTTAAGTTAGAGATTCAAGTCTTATTTAAGGAATTTTGCTGTCTCTTTTCTCATGTTTCCTGCCATCTCCCCCCACCCTCCAACACACACACACTCACGCATGCACGCTTTTTAATTTAAACCCTGGTGGATGTTGACTCCTGTAACATTTTCTGGACCTGAGTTCTTTCACTGACACCTTACTTTGCCCACTTTTCCTGTGGGGACTTAGGGGAAGTCCAAATCCAAGCTCGCAGAGGAGGGAGCTTCCTGAGGCTGTAATTCAAACTCTCCTTGTGTCTGCCCCGGAGAGTCACAGACAGTCTGACCTCCGAGTGAGGTCACCCCAAGCGTGAGTTTCTCGAGGACCCGTGTTCTTGTCCAAGAACAATACTCTTACTTGTGACCCCAGTTGATGGTAAAGATGGACATAATTCATTAACGCTGGGGACAGCCTGGAGGCAGCCGGGCATTGCACATTCCACTGGGTTCCCCCAGAAAGACTCCGCACGGCTGTTTTTGCAGGCTCCCTGATTGCAAATCATCTTTTTTTTTAAATTGAAGTACAGTTGATTTACAGTGTTGTGCTAATTTCTGCTGTACAGCAGTGTGACTCAGTTATACACATATTTACATTCGTTTTTAATATTCTTTTCCATTATGGTTTATCCCAGGAAATTGGATATAGTTCCCTGTGCTATACAGTAGGACCTTGTAGTTTATCCATTCTAAATGTAATAGTTTGCATCTACTAACCCCAAACTCCCACTCCATCCCTCTCCCCCTCCCCACCCCTCCCGCCCCCGGCAACCGCAAGTCTGTTCTCGAAATCATATTTTGAACAGAGATACTTTTCCTTTCTCAGGAAGAGATAAGCTGTTGCTTCTGAAAAGGGACAAGTAGAGAAAATAAAGAGAAAGGCAACCCTTTACCATTTGAGTTCCCTGAGGCCCCTGAAGACATGCCAGATTCTAGGCAGGAGCTCTCGGGTTGGGGGACTCCGGCTGCCAGTAAAGAGCAGAATCTGTGTTTGCATGCGAATGTGAAGCAACCATTTGCTTACGTGTTAATTCGGTAAATATGGAGAGAGCATATATTGTGTGCCAACCTATTTCAAGTGCTAGGAATAGAACAGGGAACAAAAAAGACAAAAAAATCCCACCTCTGTGGAGCTTAGTGGGGGAGACAAACAATACACAAGATGAATCGTTCAACTATTTCATGCATTTGACGTTTTTAAGTGCTAAGGAAAAACACGGGAGCAGAGAAGGGAGTCGGGAAGTATTGTCACAGCTTTCGACATGGTGGTCTCACTGGGGCGGGGGGGTGGGGGGGCGGAGCATAAAGCCTTGGGGCCATTCTGAGGATGGCAGTTTCTCAGCTTGTAGGGTGTCAGGGATGCTTGGACTTAGAATTGTTAACCTGCGTGAAGCCTCTGCACAGATTCACAATGCCTCTTCTTTCCACACTTTTATTTTCTCTTCCTGGGACATAAACATATACTCATGCCCCCGGAACCCACAGGAATCTTAACCCATCTCTGCTTCCAAGTGGGTAAAAGAACCTGCTAGATAAGAATAAGCACTGAAGAGGGACAGCGGCTTGAGAGGTGAAATCCTGCAGGGCCAGCCTGTTGGGAAGTAAAAGGGGGAGCCCCGTAGGAGAGAGAAGTCACTCAAGGGTTCCCATTGGCAGCAGGGCTGTGGAGCGCAGCCCAGAGCCCTTTTATCAAACAGGGGGACCCTTCTCCCAGCTTGGGGAGAGTTGGCTGCTCGTGGCTCTCATCTACCGCTTTTCAATGAATGGAGAATTTCCTCCCACTGGTAAGAGCTGCCTTAGTCAGGAAGTTATGCCCCAACAGAGAGAGCCCACAGCCACTGGCTGGTGGAGGTATGGGGACCACAGCCTGATCCCCTTGTTTCAAGGAAGACAACCCAGTGGGCCATTTATGCTCCGGAGCCTCCCCGGACCAAGCAGAGGCTGAAACATACCCAAGACCACCTCCTTGTGCAGCCCTTTCTCCTTGCTTTCCTGTCTTACCCGCTCCTTACAGGTTTCTCCTGAAGTGAACTCCCTCAGTCAATGATGTGCACTCACATCCCAGCCTAAGGGTCTGCTTGCAGGGAACCCAGCCTCCGTCACCATCTGTACTGATTATGTATTCTGGGTAACAAGTTACTCTCAAACTTAGCAGATTAAAACAACAGTAGACCTGTATCATCTCCCACAGTTTTTGTGAGTCAGGAATTTGGGAGCAGCTCAGCATCTCTTGTGAAGTTGCATTCAAGACATCTGCTGGGGCTGCCGTCATCCAGAGGGGTGACTGGGACTGGGGGTCTGTTTCCAAGGTTGTACACTCATCCCTGGCAGGTCAGTGCTGGCTGTTGACCAGAGGTTTCAATTCCTCGCCATGTGTGGACCTCTCCACTGGGCTGCTGTGTTTCCATGGAGGGGTCATTGCTTCCTCCAGAAGGAGTGATCTAAGAGAGGGCAAGGGAGAAGCTGCTGTGTTTTGTATAACCTCACCTCAGAAGGCATATACCGTCATTTCTGCCCTGTTCATGATCAGAGGGAACTTCACAAAGGCATGAACACCAGCTAGGAAGTGAGGGTCTTGGGAGCCATCTTGGAGTCTGGCTACCACCCCACCCAAGGCGGACTCTGCATTGTGATGATGAATCCCCATGATCTTGAACTGTTTGCCCCTCCTTCTGGCTTCCTATGTATTTCCCAACAGCAAGCTTTTCCCTCTGAAATGGACATCTCAATTCCTAGTCTGAGTGACGCTGAAACTGTTGGTCTCAACCAGTGAGCTTAACTGATTTCTGCATCTTGACTAAAAAACACAACAGTATGAGCAAGACGTGTTTTGATGGCTCTGCAAATACATCGCCCATCTAAACGTCATCTCATCATGGTGTGTGTGCTTGTTGAGAATGGTGGTGTGACTCATGTTAAATGGGAAACTTTATTCTCCCCTCGGTCTGCTATGATCAGGAACATTCAATTTGGGTGATATTAAGTGACTGGGGGATAAGTCATGCAGGACTGAGAAGTGGGAAACTGGGGCCAAGGGCTGTGTTTCTGTTTCAGATATGTGTCCAGTGTACAGATACAGAGGAATGCTGTTAATTTATTATGAAATAGATATAACTCATTTTCCTATTGCTTTATCATTTTCTTCCCTTTCAGGAATCTAGGGAGAAGGTTGTAAGAAAATCATATCAGGAATCTGGTGTGGGGCCGGAGGTGGGGTCTGTAGTGTTGCTGTTTGGCGAGAGTTATGGGCTTTCAGCGTGCACGGTGTATGTGGGTTAGGTTTATACTTGTGGGCATCAATCTTTAATTTCTTCCCCCCACTTCCCTCATTAAGGTGAGTCTCTTACAGCTCTTCCCACTCTGATCTGGTAGGAAGAGACATTGAGGAGAAATAGCACCCGGGTTTTGGTGTTAGACAAACATATGCTTAAATCTCTTCTCCTTTTACCTACTTGCTGTGTGATTTTGAACAAATAAGTTAATCTCTCTATGCCTCTGTTTTCTCCTCTGTGAAAATGAATACCTCCTCCCCGGAGTGGTTTTGAGGATGAAATGAGACTGTGTGTTAGTGCTGCTCAGCTTGGTGCCTGGTCTCAGACATCACTTGTTAATTGGAAGCTGCTATGTTTATGATTCATTCTCCAGACTAGCATCCTCAGTCGCTTACTGTGGACCTATAATAATTGCTGAGCATCCAAGTAGAGCAGGGCTCCCCTGGGCACTGGGGCATTTTTACTTTGCTTTCATCTCGGACCCTCTGTGTCTCAGGGCCAGTGAGGTACTGGCACTAGCTCCTGCTGACTCGCGAGAGCCGACTGTACTCGACTCCTCCCAACTCTAAGTTCAGAGAAGTTATGCTGATAGCTTGAAATCAGCCGTGCTGAGAGTGTTTACACCATGGGAAGTGGACATAGTGGGAGTATTTACACCATGGCTCTACAAGCCAGAGCTCCTCCATCAGGAGCCAGTTATTAAAGATTTACCAGCATATCTCTTCCCAGGGCTGTTTGTTCAGAGAAAAACAATCTGAATTACTGATCAGCCTTGCTCTTCCTACCCCTCCTCTCCAACACTTTCTAAATACCTCTTTAACCATCTCTTCCCTTTCATTCTCTCTCCTGGACCACTGCAAGATAGCTTATTCTGTTTTCCCAGGTTGCCACCCACTTCCTCTCCTTTTCTTTCCTTCACCATGGATTCAGAGGAGTACTCCAAAAATGCAGATTTCATCATACCCAGAAGGTCCTGCTCATAATCCTTCCATTGCATCTGTGCTGTGATGATGATGTGCCCTTGATTTCTCAGAAGTGGGATTTTAAGTATCCTGCTCCATTCTTTCCACTTGAGGGACCCAGTGTTCATATTATGTGGGACTTGAAAAGCTGAAAGCCTTCCCGCTAAAATCTGAAACAAGAAAAGGATGCCCACTATCACCTCTTCTATTCAGCACAGTATTGAAAGTCCTAGCCACAGCAATAAGACAAGAATAAGAAATAAAAGGTATCCAAAACCAGACAAAGATGTCACAAAAAAAGAAAACTACAGGCCAATATCACTGATGAACATAGACGCAAAAATCCTCAACAAAATACTAGCAAACAGAATCCAACAGCACATTAAAAGGATCATACACCATGATCAAGTGGGGTTTATCCCAGGAATGCAAGGATTCTTCAATATACGTAAATCAATCAATGTGATAAACCATATTAACAAATTGGAGGAGAAAAACCATATGATCATCTCAACAGATGCAGAAAAAGCTTTCAACACTGATTTATGATAAAAACCCTCCAGAAAGTGGGCATAGAGGGAACTTACCTCAGCACAATAAAGGCCATATATGACAAACCCACAGCCGACATCTTTCTCAATGGTGAAAAACTGAAACCATTTCCACTAAGATCAGGAACAAGACGAGGTTGCCCACTCTCACCACCATTATTCAACATAGTTTTGGAAGTTTTAGCCACAGTAATCAGAGAAGAAAAAGAAATAAAAGGAATCCAAATTGGAAAAGAAGAAGTAAAACTGTCACTGTTTGCAGATGACATGTTACTATATATAGAGAATCCTAAAGATACTACCAGAAAACTACTAGAGCTAATCAATGAATTTGGTAAAGTAGCAGGATACTACTACTTTAATGCACAGAAATCTCTTGCATTCCTATACACTAATGATGAAAAATCTGAAAGAGAAATTAAGGAAACACTCCCATTTACCATTGCAACAAAAAGAATAAAATACCTAGGAATACACCTACCTATGGAGACAGAAGACCTGTATGCAGAAAACTATAAGACACCGATGAAAGAAATTAAAGATGATACAAACAGATGGAGAGATATACCATGTTCTTGGATTGGAAGAATCAACATTGTGAAAATGACTGTACTACCCAGAGCAATCTACAGATTCAATGCAATCCCTATCAAACTTCCAATGGCATTTTTCACAGAACTAGAACAAAAAATTTCACAATTTGTATGGAAACACAAAAGATCCCGAATAGCCAAAGCAATTTTGAGAAAGAAAAACGGAGCTGGAGGAATCAGGCTCCCTGACTTCAGACTATACTACAAAGCTACACTAATCAAGACAGTTTGGTACTGGCACAAAAACAGAAATATAGATCAATGGAACAGGATAGAAAGCCCAGAGAGAAACCCATGCACATATGGTCACCTTATCTTTGATAAAGGAGGTAAGAATATACAATGGAGAAAAGACAGCTTCTTCAATAAGTGGCGCTGGGAAAACTGCATAGCTACATGTAAAAGAATGAAATTAGAACACTCCCTAACACTGTATACAGAAATAAACTCAAAATGGATTAAAGAGCTAAATGGAAGGCCAGGCACTATAAAACTCTTAGCGGAAAACATAGGCAGAACACTCTATGACATACATCACAGCAAGATCCTTTTTGATCCACCTCCTAGAGAAATGGAAATAAAAACAAAAATAAACAAATGGGACCTAATGAAACTTTAAAGCTTTTGCACAGCAAAGGAGACCATAAACAAGACGAAAAGACAACCCTCAGAATGGGAAAAAATATTTGCAAACAAAGCAACAAACAAAGGATTAATATCCAAAATATACAAGCAGCTAATGTGGCTCAATATCAAAAAAAACAACCCAATCCAAAAATGGGCAGAAGACCTAAATAGACATTTCTCCAAAGAAGATATACAGATTGCCAACAAACACATGAAAGAATGCTCAACATCATTAATCATTAGAGAAATGCAAATCTAAACTACATTGAGATATCATCTCACACCGGTCAGCATGGCCATCATCAAAAAATCTACAAACAATACATGCTGGAGAGGGTGTGGAGAAAAGGGAACCCTCTTGCACTGTTGGTGGGAATGTAAATGGATACAGCCACTATGGAGAACAGTATGGAGGTTCCTTAAAAAACTAAAAATAGAATTACCATATGACCCAGCGATCTCACTACTGGGCATATACCCTGAAAAAACCATAATTCAGAAAGAGTCATGTACCACAATGTTCATAGCAGCTCTATTTACAATAGCCAGGACATGGAAGCAACCTAAGTGTCCATTGACAGATGAATGGATAAAGAAGATGTGGCACATATATACGATGGAATATTACCCAGTCATAAAAAGAAACGAAATTGAGTTATTTGTAGTGAGGTGGATGGACCTAGAGACTGTCATACAGAGTGAAGTAAGTTAGAAAGAGAAAAACAAATACCGTATGCTAACACATATATATGGAATCTAAAAAAAAAAAAAAAAGGGTTCCGAAGAACCTAGGGACAGGACAGGAATAAAGAGGCAGATGTAGAGAATGGACTTGAGGACACGGGGAGGGGGAAGGGTAAGCTGGGACGAAGTGAGAGAGTGGCACGGACATACGTACACTACCAAATGTAAAATAGATGGATAGTGGGAAGCAGCCGCATAGCACAGGGAGATCAGCTCTGTGCTTTGTGACCACCTAGAGGGGTGGGATAGGGAGGGTGGGAGGGAGACGCAAGAGGGAGGAGATATGGAGACATATGTATATGTATAGCTGATTCACTTTGTTATACAGAAGAAACTAACATACCATTGTAAAGCAATTATACTCCAATAAAGATGTTTAAAAAAAAAAGAAATAAAAGGTATCCAAATTGGAAGGGAAGAGGTAAAATTGGCATTATATGCAGATGATATGATACTATATATATATATATATAGAAACCCCTAAAGACTCCACACAAAAACTACTAGAACTGATAAATTCAGCAAGGTCACAGGATACAAGATTAGCATACGTTATTATGTGGGCCTCCCTGTGGAAAGAGCATGGGCTCTGACACAAGGAAGACCTGAGCTTCCTCTTGAGCCTGACCAAGCTCCTCCCTGTTCCATGGAAATGTCACGCTCAGTAGACCGGATGCTCTTTCCCACGTGGAGGATGTCCTTTCCTCTTCCGTTCCCTCTGCAAATTCAGCCCGCCATTTAAGATCCGAGTCTAGCCCGACCTCACCCAAAGAGTCCCCCTTAACTTTCTCAGGCCTTCTTTACGTCTCACTACCTGAGAAAGGAATAGCAACTCTAAGAGTGGTCAAAGCATTGGGATACATTCATAGTGGGTCAGCCCTGTAGGGCCATCGGGGTGTTGCAGACCCCGCCTTCCTGAAGATTATGGAGTTATGATTGGGATATGGCGATATAAAGAGTCCATCACGATATTGCACACAAAGTTGGGGAGGAATTGGGCTGGGGAAGCACAGGGGAGGGGCGTCTCGGACACACTTGTGGGATTCAGGGAAGGCATCCCCGAGGAAGTGACATGAAATTGAGAGAGCAGAAGGGTGTGGAAATGGGAAGAGGTGCAGTGGGAATTGGAAAGTTCCAGAGAGAGAAAAGAACCTGTAAGGGTCCCAGTGCTTAGAGACACTATGGTGATACAGAGGAGCTGAAGAGAGTTCGTTGTGGCTGGAATGTGGAGGTTGGAGGCTGAGAGGATGTAGGAGGAGGCACTGAGGCTGGGGCATCAGAGCCTTGGCTGCACCTTAAGATGCTGAGGTGGCATCCTGAGGACCACAGGTGTTAAGCAGAAGAATGACTTGATTCAATTTCCATATTTAGGGATTCCTGTTTTGCTCAGTGTGTTTCTGTGTTACCCATAGTTATCTTCCTAAATAAAGTATCATGTCTCCAAGTCTCCATCTCTTCCTCTCTAAAATAGGGTGACAAGGTCACAATTTTGCCGAGAAGACTGTAGGAGACAACATGTAGGAAAGCATGTCATAAACCCTTAAAGCAGTCTACACACGACAGGGGTCATTATTAATATTTGGATGGCGGGTGTGGCCTCATGGATCCTGATGCAGTGGGAAAAGTTGTGTTCACATCCTAGCTTTCCCACTACTTAGGAAAGTTGTTCAACTTTTAGATGTGGCTATCATTATTTCCATTCCACAGAGGAGGGTAACACGTAATGCATAAGGTTCTAAAGAAGAAATGTTTATAGTGTGTAATTTTAGGACACCGAGTAGTGTTTAATGAATGTTAACCTCTACACACACATCCCACATATATGCTCCAACATACTTACATTATATAAGGACAGATCACATATCTGCATCTTAAAAAAACAAAACAATACCTCGCATAGGACTGGGCAAATAATAGCAAATTATGTCATAGCATTAAAATAGATGATGGACTCATGATTGTCTCTCTTGCTGTGTTTGGCATTAGACCAACTAAGTCAGAGCTGCTGTCCTCAATTTCCCTCTCCTCCAACACACACACACACACACACACACACACACACACACACACAGACTCACTCACTTTATCAGACTTCTCGATCCATTGGTCTTTGGAGTGGAGGTTCAGGTTCCTTAAGATATGTAAGTTTCAGATTCCTTAATAACTAAACACGTAAGTTTCAGATTCCTAACTGTTTGGAAAGCAAACAGAGGCTCATCCTGGCCTTCGCCCCTGGTCCTGTGATAATCAACAACACTGGATCTGTGGTGTAGTTTCAGGCAGCAGTGAGATACACTCTGAGGTTTGAGATTCAAGTGGTGTTTAAAGAAAAATTTGGGAAGTTTGGAAAATGTTATCTAAGGTTTCCAGGGACCCAGGGAACTGCTGGTCATTTTACAGCTTCCCCCTTTATTGCTAGGGATTTTCCACCGAATTACACATAGAATTTGGCATACAGATTCTAAAATACATGGCTTTCATTTTCTGGGATGGGATAAATCTAGAGGACAAGAGGTTAATTTAAAAAAATAGGCTGGAGTGATTCCTCTTCCCACATCTAGATCTGGCAATAGTTCAGCATAATTAACATAATTCAGAAGCATGGTTACCCTTTCCTTATAGGTGAGATACTATAAAGAGGATGGAATTAAACTTCTTACATAACTGACAATGGAAAGGATCGCTAGAAACAACGATCAGCTAGAAGAATGTGTTTATAGGCTTTTTGTTTTCAAGTGCGATATTTTCTTAACTTTGGTTTGCCATGAGATTGGCCTTTACGTTGGAAATCCGGCATTGTTTAAAAGCTGGTTCATCTGAAGAGTACCTTGTAGGTTTTCATTAATGACTTAGCCCTGCCTCTGCAGAGCCTTCAGTGTGTTAGACAGAAGTCGGCCAGGTCCCATCTGTAGTTCGTAGGGAAGCAGCCTGTGAGTTTGGTGAAAGTGGAGTGCAGGTACTTACTCAGATTGCAGACCCAGATCTCCTGGTGTCTCTCCTCTGCTGTGATCCCCAGCCTCCTGAAGGCCAGGTGATGACAGAAAGATGTGGGCCTGCCTTACCTCTTGCCCCTCCTCCTCCATCCCTTCAACATTGACCAAGTATGTACTGTGTCGGAGCAGCAAAGCTGTGCTCACTCTCTTTGGAGAGATCATGCTTCTACCCAAGTGCTTTCTTTACAGTCACGTGTAATTGCTGCAATTTGATTGTGCCCTTGGCGCTCAGAACTGTAGAACAGGAGGAGGATTCCTGTGTGCTGCAGAGACATTGAAAGCCCCTAATGGGAGAAGTAGGATGTACGAAGGGCCTTGGGAAATAGAAGGACAGTGGAATACAAAAGTATTGACCAAGGAAGGAATGTAACTCGTTGGAGAACATGGACAAAAGTTCGACTTTGGGAGTAAACAGAGGATAAGTGAACTGTTAGGCTTTATCGATCAATTGGCAAGTCATTTTTTTTTCTTCAATGAAATTCTCCACGGCTGGGAAGAAGAAGCTAAAATGGCCACATTCACACCCTACAGGGAGTCTGGCATGTCAGCTGTTCCATTTTTGTAATCTATTTGAAGGGCTAGGAAAAAAAAGATGCTCATATTTATTAATTAAATTCTTAGCCAAAAAAAAGCAAAAATGATCTCAATTACCCACAACCAGGGGATGATTATGGAACTGTTACTGGATCAAAGTTATGCAGCTTTCCTAAATGACATCTGTGAAGAGTTCATAATAACATAAATGTCTTAGGAAATGGTAAACAGAAAATTTAGGAGAAAATGTTTAAATATACATATAATCAAAATTACTTAAAAGGAATATTACTTCTCTTAAATATTATTTAAAGAAAATTATTTAAAGAAAACACACTCACATGCCTCCAAGGGTTATCTTCAATATTTAATAATGAAAAGAAAAAGAATGGCTGGGATTTTAACTGGTTGGGGCTTCAGGTGGGAGGCAGCTGTGTGAAAGGCACCTTTGTAGGACATATAAGGAGCTATCATCTCAGGCCTCCAATAGATACAGATCTTATTTAGAATTATTTTTGATGATTCAGATTTCTTCTACCAAAGCCCGTTCAAGAAGCTCCGACTTTGCCTGGCAACCCAGCAGGTGTTCACAAATAAATAATAGGTTTAGTTTGCATTGTTAGACCAGCCCTGTGTGCCCTTCCTCAGCCATGGGCAGGGATGGGAATGGAGAACCACAAGGTGGAGAAAAGCACAGCTCACAGGGGAGTCTCCCTCCTCCGAATTGCAGATCCAAAAACCAAGAGTATACCCGGAAAAAGAAAACCATGCTTGATTTAAAACAAAAGCAAACAAAAGCCACCACAATGTTTTCTTCTCCCTTTAACTCCCTATCTTCCTAATTGGGCTGGAAAAGTAGGAGGCCTGGTTCTAAGATCAGCCCTGATCCTTGTTCTCTGTGTGACCCTGGACCAGGGTCTCCATTTGGGCCTCAGTCTTCCCATTTGTAAAATGGGTTGGCATCCACTCTGAACAGCTGGAGACAGAGCTCGAGCCAACTGAGCTAAAGAGAGAAATTTCTTAAGGATTAACAAGAGACCACAGACATCCATGGAAGTTTGTGTTTATTCTCATCTAACATAACAGTCTGCGAGTCAAATTGGCACAGCGGTAGGATAATATATAATCAGATTTTGGAGTGGGATGGACACACACGTCTACTCCTGTCTAAGAAACACAGGATATTTGATGGATCTACAAGGGCCCTTCCAGTCTTAGCACCCTTGCATCTCTGGGGTTTGAGTTCCCACTTCTGCCACTCTGAGCTCCACACTTCTGAGATGGGCATTCAAATCCAGGATTTTTTTCAGCATCCACTGCGGTGTGCAGGAAAGCTGTTGAAGCTTCAGTCTTTCCTCTCAAGGCCAAGATCTTGATAAAGTGTCCTTTGCATTTTAGACAAAGCATATGGCATTTCCTCAGCTATCAAGGATGGGGGACAGGGCAGGGTGGGAGAGGAGCAATCTAGGATCTATTAATATGTGTAGAGTCCCAATGTCTTTCCATCATCCCCAAACCTAGGACCCAGTTAAGATTTTTACTTTTGAGAAAGATGATAACACTAATATTCAGTGTAATAATGATATGTGGTGATGAAAATATTCCATATTAGGGATACAAACACTCCTAATAATATTAGTAATATTAACTGAATCAGTTAAAGTATTTTTTAGAAGCAACTTCTCCAGGTAATGAGCA
This sequence comes from Balaenoptera ricei, assembly GCF_028023285.1. NCBI lineage: Eukaryota > Metazoa > Chordata > Mammalia > Artiodactyla > Balaenopteridae > Balaenoptera > Balaenoptera ricei. The sequence goes on along the minus strand of NC_082657.1, from coordinate 53,604,258 downwards.
AAAAGGGAATTTACTAGAAGCGTGTGGACTGGCTCATTGGATTGAAGGAAGAATGGGACAATCAGATCTTAGCAACTACAGAAACCAGGGCCTTTTATGGGATGAGATAGCAGGAAGTAATACACAGCTTCTTCTGAGTTACACTATTTACATTAAATCGTCTCCATCCATTTAATTCAATTTAAATTGTCAAGAGAAAGAGAGTAGACAGTACTGGCTGGGTTTTCAGACTCATTTCCCAGGAGAGGAAACAAAAGTTTCTACTTTTTTTGACGATTTGTGTGACCTACAAGAATATCTTTACTAACACTTTACGGACGTTATTCCTAATCCTCAGCACAAACGTTTGAAGAAGTATCCCTGTATCTACTCTATAGATAAGATTCAAAGAGAATCAGAGAGGTTAAGTAACTTGCACAGGGTCACACAGTAGAGTTGCTGAGATTCAACCCTGGGTCTTTCTGATTCTAGTCGACCATCCCAGGCTGCGCTCGACGGTCCTCACTCATAAAATGATCCCCTCATGGTCCAAACTCTACTTGGTTAATTCACAATTTGTCTTCTAAGTAATCTAATTATCTTTCTCTTATATTTTACAAAGTTTGATATCCTGAATCAAAAGGAAGAAATTCAGGGTGACAGCAAATCTCTCTGCCTGCCTACCCATCTCCTTACTCTGCTGCTGCCCAGCATTTATTCCATTGTTTTTCTAGAAATAGCCTGGCATTATATTATATATTCGTTTATTTAGTGTCTGATTCCCTACTTGAATCTATGCCCTTCAAGAGCAGGGGTTTCGTATCTTCAGTTCCTAACAGAGGCACTTGATAAATATCTCTTGACCCTGGACTAGCATCTCTATCTGGGCCTCAGTTTTCCTATCTGTAAAATGTGTTGGCACACCCATCAGGAATGTCAGTCACATGACATGGAGCTACAGGCTCGCTTACTACTCACATTTCGTTTCTTGCCCTCTTTCCTCACCCTTATTCTGACAGCAGAGTGTGATCGTTCTGACAATAGACCTCACTGATCGGCCCTTGAACTCTGCATTTCCTTTACTCTTCAGACTTGAAACTCAGCACCATTGTCCCAGCAAAAGGACCTTGGCTCTTTCGGTTCATCCGGACAGCTCTTCTGGCATTCCACCCTGATGACATTGCCCAAAGCATGGAGGTGAGCGGCCCCTCCTTGTTCATCGGGGCTCCAGGACCCCACGCCTGTGTGCGTCTTCGTAGCAAAGCACACGCATTCACCTCTGATCCCCCGAATGGAAGTCAGAAATGGTATCTCCATAATTTCTCACATCCATCCAATTCTTGCCATCTTTATTCTGCCAAATCTCCCGCCATCCTTTAGTTCCCTGGGCAACTAACTATAGTTCAGGTCCTAAGTCATATCCCGCCATCCTCCTTCTTTGTCTCCCTGCATTCAGTTTCTTCCTCTCAGATTCTCAGGGAGTTGGTAGTCTACCTAGGCACAAGCGAGAGCCAGAAGGATCTGGGTGTAGGGAGGCCCATGTGAACTGCTCTGTGGGCAGGAGGTCCCAGGAGCAGGGCAGCACCTTGCAGGACGTTTGGGAGCTCTCCTCCCACTGGAGTGGGCTGTTCTCCACCCCATCTCTGGCTGCGTCCCGCCATGCTCCCCAGGGTCTAGCCACCCTGGACCACAGCTGCTCCTCTTCTCCTTTGCTCTGGTTTTTTATTTCGAAGAGAAAATATAAATAAGGAACTCCTCACACCGTGAGCCCCCACCCTCTGAGATCTTAGCCATATTTCAGGACCCAGCTAACTGCCACTTCTTCCATAGTACCTGCTCTCATCTCTGTGGTCAAGATCAGTCTTTCTCTCTCTCTCTCTCTCTCTCTCAGCTCCTATTACATTTTCTGCTTTCCTTAGAAGACAAATAGCATCTGCTTTGTATCATGTCTGGGTCTGTCTGCCCCACTAGACCAGCAGTTCTCGGGTGAGAGCCTTCAATCCTTTGCCAAAGAATCCCTTGGGGGCAGGGGAGGGTTCCTGTTAAAATCCATATTCCTCAGCCTCACTGCAGGTGTGGTTACCTGTTCTTTGTGCTGCCCAGCATTTATTCCCAATCTTTCCAGAAACAGCATCCTAATTTCCCTGTGGGACGTTTCTCCTCCCCAATTTGCATTCAGTCTCGGCCCGGTAATCATGGAAGATGCTTTGCCATGTCTCATCGAGGGACAAGAAAGTGACACATGTCATTCTCTCTCTGGCATTCTGAATATCAGGCAACAAAAGGACAGAAAAAGTTCCCTGACGTTTCATCCATTTGTTCCTAAAATACCCACTGCTTTTTGGCTAAATTCCATTTTAAAAGGAAAATATGGAAAGAACTTATTATATCTCATGTCAGGACAACCTCTGTTATCTCATCTAATGGAAGGACAGCTGGACATCCCAGCCTCAGAAAGAACAGCTACCAGAGGCAGGTCTTGTTGCTTCCAATCTAAGAAATGAAAGACTTACTGCAGAATTTTCGGGGTGAAAACCAAGAGGTATGCGTTTGTATCAGAACTTCCCCAGTGTTTTAAAAAACATACTTTTTATTTTGATATAGTTTTAGATTTTCAAAGAAGTCATAAAGATAGTAAGAGGTTTCCCTTATACTCCATGCTGCTGCCCCCCACACTGTTAACATTTTTCTTCTCCATTAGTTCCTGCAAGTTAAAACACCCACTGCGGTGCATTTGTCACAACTAAGAAACTGACATTGACCTTACTGTTCACTAAATTCCAGACTTGGATTTCACCGGTTTTTCCACGAATGTCCTTGTTCTGTTCCGGGATCCAATCCAGGGCACCATATTGCATTAAGTCCTCATGTCTCTCTGGCCTCCTTACATCTCTGACCTTTTCTCAGCCCTTTCTTGTTATTCATGACCTTGGCAGTGGTGAGTTGCGCTGGCTGGCTATCCTGTTGAATGTCCCCTCCTAGTGATTCTGACACCAAACCAGGCTCTAAGCATCTTGAAGACAGGGCTCACGTCTGCGCTGTCACTATCACGTGCTGCACGTTCTATGTGTGCCTAGTACAGGGTGAGAGCTCAGTGGGTAGGTGTTGATGGAATGAACATGGCTTCCTGTCTGGCCGCCCTGCCCTGTGCTGGCCTGAGTCAGGAACCAGACCTCGTGCATCCCTGCACCCCTGCACCCCTGCCTGACCTCCGCGTGGTTTGTGTTGGGACTTGGAGAAGCTCCCACTCTTCCCCTGATGGAGCTGAACGCCTTGACTTGGGTGGGGTTTTCAAGACAGACATAATAATCACACCATTGCAGAGGAAAACTCTAATTGCGATCATCAGACCACGTTCTGACATCTCTCTTCCAGTTCATTCATGAAAGTCTCGCTTGCAGCCCAATCAGATGAAAAGAAAGAGAGAGAAAGGGGCAGCTGGCGCGCTCTCATCAGACCCGGAAAGACGTGCTTTTGCTTTAGGCATGTTTATAAATTTAAAAATATTTCAGATGCTTTGGCGATGCTGCTTATTCTGGTTCAGTGGGCGGGGGGAATGCGTGGTGGGGGGATGGTGCTTCACCCCGTCGAGCTGCTGTTGGATTAGGGGTGCTCTTTGCTCTGCCAAAGGGGAAACGCCATGTGCTCGGTGTTGCATAGACTTCAGCTGAACTGACTCAATTCACACACTTCCAGAAAACAACAACAACCAAAAGCATTTATTGAGTAGAGCTCAGTGGATCTTCGTAACTGTATTAAGTGTGTCCCGTACGTAAATGTCTAGTGCCAATACCATTCTAAAAAGCACATAATTAATTTTAGTTCTGCTTTATTAACAAACAGTAAATGATGACAGAATAAAGGCTTAAGAGACCAGGAGAAAGCCCAAGATCAGAAAGCTCTATGTGGCAAAATTGGGTTGGAAAACTCAAATCCTTATGGTGCTCAAGGCAACACTTTTGTCATTACTCTTGAGACCCCCGGAGGCTGCCTGTCCCCTCTCCGGGTCCACATGGACACGTGTGCTCATCTGCGTCCCATTTATTACTTTTACTATAAAATAAACAAAATCAATATCTTTGCTCTTATTCTTGCAATTAAATGCACTTCATATCCAGTATTCTAGAGCGCAGCGTTCCTCAAAATTTGGTCCATGCGACAGTTGCATCAAAACCCCGTGGGGAGCTTGTTAGAAATGCCTATTCCTGGACCCCAATCTGGACTTCCTGAATCAGAGCTCTGGGGGTGGGGCTGGAGCTTCAAAAGCCAGCCCTGCAATTGATGCAAAACTTATTAAAGCCTGAGAGCCTCCACCGTAGGGAAGGATGCAGGTGGGGGAATCGGGGAGGCTTGTGTGGTTTCAGTTCTGGGAATTTCTAGCTGCTTGACCTTGAGCAAGTCAGCGCCTCAGCTGTTAAATGGGTAATTTCTCACTTAACATGGTTACTGTTAGGATAGTAAGAGAAAATGTGGACCTGAGACTGCTTTCCCTGAGGCAGAAGGCATCTCGCAGTTCTAAACATACGAGAGAGAAGTCCATGCCAGGATACCGTGATACTGCGATGTGTCTCATCTGATGGCAAGAAGGCTCTGAGGTGGCTTCATACAACCATGTGTGGTCCAGTGGGATTGAAATAAATCCTAGAGGGATTTGTGCTAAAAGGAAAAGATTGATAGGAAAACAGGAAAGCCAGATGGAATGTAATATTTCACAGCACAGCCTCTAAACCAGGATTTCTCAGCCTCAGCCCTGTTGGTATTTAGGGCTGGATGATTCTTTGTTGTCGGGGGCTGTCCTGAGCCTGGTGGGATGTTTAACAGCATCCCTGGCCTTAACCCACCAGATGAAAGCAGCATCCGCCCCCCAAAATATCTCCAGACGTTGCCAAATGTCCCCTGGGGAGGTGGGGCAGGATTGGCCCTGGTTGAGAACGACTCCTCTAGAGGGGGAGAGAACCGGTCAAATTCTGGCCCTACCGCTTACCATCTGTGTGAACTTAGGGCAATGTGTTTAATCTCCCGAAGCCTCGGTTCTCTTAGCTCTAAAATGAAGGCAGGATAATACTCTTAAGTCCCTACCCCACTGGGTTGTTGTAGGGATTACATGAGAAAACGCACATCAAGAGTGTAGCAGAAATTCTTGGCTCTATGTTGTGTCTGTGTGTGCGTGCATGCGTGTGTGAGAGTGTGTGTGTGTGTGTGCTTTAATAAGTCTTGGAATTTTGCCAGAGTTTAAAAATTTGAAATACACACTTCTCCTTTTCCTCCTTTTTGCAGAAAGGGGTTTTCAAAAGTCTGAGAATTCTTAACTTCAGGCCTGAAACCAAGGATGTTATTACTGGGGTGGGAACACTGAAATGTCTGAACTGAACCACAGACAGATAACTGTTGACACCTGATGTTCTATAGAATACTGCCATTTGGACCCAGCTCACCCCAGAACTTTTCTTCCTTCTGCAAGTGAAAAATCCTTTATCTCTCCTCAATGGGAACATGCCGGTGGGACCCAGAGGCAGAGGGGAAACCCAGGAGATGTTTGGTTTAACTCTCCCTGGTCTGGCTGTTTGAACGCTGATCCTTCAAGAGAAGGAGAGGGTTTTAACATTTGGGACAAATTAACCAGTTTGACAAAAGCAAAACAGTTCCCTCTTTTAAGATGAAGCGCTCCTTAAGTGCCTATACTGTTTCCAGCCCAGACCGGACATTTGTCTGGTCTGAAGGGGCATTGGAACCCAACATGTGAGCCGATAATCAGCCGCCCTTCTCTTGTGGGCCCAGCTCTGCAGAGTTGAGTGATTAGGATCCGATAACGATCTCAGTCGAGCCTGAACTCAGCCTGAACCCAGAGCTTTCCTGCCATTCCTGCCATTCCTGCGATGACTTTGGTGTGTCCTCCTACCTCCCCTCCTCCATTCATTTGAACAGTTTCTCTTCTGTTGTTTCTCTCTCCGTCACCATAATCTGCACTCGATAATTTCCTGGCACCAACCCAGTGTTCGTGAATAATAATCAATAACCCAAATCCTTTCTTCCAGAATCTCTCCTCTAGCTTTGGGGAATGTCCCATCCTGCCTCCAGTTGAAATGAGCATCACAAGGAATCCAGTTGATGGATTTCTGCTTCCCTCGACCTTTAGTGGCTTCCCATCGTGGCAGGATCATCTGTGGGTCACCCACCCTCTGATTAAATACTTCCAGAGGCGTGAAGCTCATTACCTTACAAAATGATGCGTTTCCTTGTGGGACAGTGTCAACGGCTGTTCTCCACTGTGGCAGCCTGATTATGTCCTTCCTAACACTGATTAGCATCTGCAACTACTTACTGTATTTACTTGTTCATTCGTTGACTATCTGGGGCCCCTCCTCCCAATGGCAGTCCACATGGACAGGCAACTTCTCGATCCAGTGCACATTTGGATCCTCTGATGCACTCCTTGTATACTAGCTGAATCAGTTTTGTTTTGTTTTTTTAACCTTTCTTTCTTTATTTGGCTGCACCAAGTCTTAGTTGTGGCACGAGGGATCTTCGTTGCCTCGTGCGGGATCTTTAGTTGCAGCATGTGGACGTCTTAGTTGCGGCGTGCATGTGGGATCTAGTTCCCTGACCAGGGATCGAACCCAGGCCTGCTGCACTGGGAGTGCGGAGTCTCAATCACTGGACCACCAGGGAAGTCCCAGAGATGAATAAATTAATTAAATAGTTCACTGCTTGAGACAGACAGATCTCCTGGTGGGCAGAGTTTATATCTATATTCATATTTTACCTCCAGCATTTAGCCTAGGGGTAAAGACCTAGTACACGTGATGATGTGCGGGGAAGAATATAGATTTAGGAGTCAGATAAATCTAATGTTAAAATCCCACCTATTACCACTGGCAAGGGTCTTAGGCAGTTAACATTTCTGAGCTGTGATTGCTTTGATCTGTGAAGTTAGTTTTACTATAGGATATTACCTAACTCAAATATGAAGATTAAAAGACCTTTATAAAGTACTTAGCAGTGCCTGGCACATACCGAGTGTTGGGTCAGTGATTTGAATCACACTGAGAAGGCCAGGTGATTATTACCAGCATGGTCAGGAGAGACCCAGGGCCCAAGGGTAAGGGGTGTGGCCCATCCATCTGTCTCCTCTAAGCCAGACTCTGTGTCTTTCCAGAGATTAGCAGATTGAAATGACCCACTCATTTATTATTGAAAGACGTTTTAGTCTACCAGGCGTCTCCAGAAGTGGGCCCACAGATGTGGTAGCATCAGAAAGGTGGGACCCCTCTGCTTTGGCCAACTGCCCCACTTAACTCATAGTATAATTGATTTCAAATGTGCATTTACTTTCCTTTCCCTCCAACTTGTGGCTGCCTGGATTTTTAAACTATTTACTCCCCCAAATGTGCCTGGATCCTGGATGCTGTACAAATACAACAGACATACACACACACACAAACACACACACACACACACACACACACACACATTTCAGGTATTTGTCTGTCACTGCTCTAAATTAAGAACAAATCACAGTCAGTTTAAATCTCCCAATTTAATAAACACCAGATCCCCTAAATGTCAGAGAGTCTAGTCTTTTGCAAAGCCTTTAACTTGTGGCTCATATTTGAAACTAAGGGAAAAAGTGATAAATGACATGAAATAAAGAGAGAGGGGGTGTGGTGGGAGCATTTGGGTTACTCATGAGGCCAAGAATGTGAGGACAAGTTGTCTGGACGACATACAGGCCTTCTGGTCTCTGTGGATGCTGCCAGGGGTCTTCAGGTCCTATTAGGACAGCACGGCCTTCTTCTGTGTTATGATGAGCGGTTAGCTATTGAGCAACCGGGATTTTCTTTACTAAGATGTTTCCAGAGCGGAAGGCCTTCCAATTCATAACAGGATGTCAGCTTTCCAGGACCCAAGGAAACCTCATGTATGTCTTCATTTTGCAAAACTCCATGGCAGTTCTGACTGTGGCTTGTACCGTACCAAAGCTCTGCTGCTTTTTTATCATTGTTGGTATTGTTCGTGGGAAGAGCTTTTACAGTAGTGGGTTTAGGGGAAAGGGCAAGGGACCAGGAGTCGATCCTAATCCTAGATCTTCTGTAAAATTGTGTGGGTCCTAAAATAAGTCACTTCCTGCCTCTGGACTTTTGTTTCCTCGTCCACGATCTGAGGAAGGGCTCCGATCAGTTGCTTTAAAATTGTGGTCTGTGCAGCATTTCGATGTTTCTAGATGTTAGGGCTCTCCATCTTCCACATGTGCTCTGACCAGGACAGTCTCACTGTGGTAGGATGAATAATGGCCCCCCAAAGATATCTACCTTCAATCACTGGGCCCTAGGAGTATGTTTCCTTACATGGCAAAAGGGACTTTGCAGATGTGATTGATCTTGAGATGGTGAATGATCCTGGATCATCCAGGTGCATTCAGGGATCACAGAGCTCCTTCTTTTTTATTTTTTTTTTGAGGATTCCTCCCACTTTATTTTTTTCAAAATTGTTTTGTAATTACTAGTAATAAGTATATGAAAATTGTAACTGAAAATACATTACAAACAATTTAAATTACATATACAGTTGACTTTTAAAATTTATCTTTTACCTTGCAACTTTACTAAGCTCAGTTATTAGCTGTGGTTTTTGTAAATTCCTTGAATTTTCTATATAGACAATCAGGTTATCTTCAAACAGGGGCAGGTTTATTTCTTTTTAAAAATTTTTTTAAAATTTAAGTATAGTTGATTTACAATGTTGTGTTAGTTTCTGGTGAACAACAAAGTGATTCAGACTATATACAAATATTCTTTTTCAGATTCTTTTCCATTATAGTTTATTACAAGATATTGAATATAGTTCCCTGTGCTATACAGTAGGACCTTGTTGGTTATCTATTTTATACGTAATAGTTCGTGTCTGCTAACCTCAAACTCCTAATTTATCCCTCTTCCCCTTTCCCCTTTGGTAACTATAAATTTGTTTCCTATGTCTGTGAGTCTGTTTCTGTTTTGTAAATAAGTTCATTTGTACCATTTTTTAGATTCCACATACAAGTGATATGATATTTGTCTTTCTCTGTCTGACTTACTTCACTTAGTATGACAATCTCTAGGGCCATCCATGTTGCTACAAACGGCAATATTTCATTCTTTTTAATGGCTGAGTAGTATTCCATTGTGTGTGTGTGTGTGTGTGTGTGTGTGTGTGTGTGTGTATGCCACATCTTCTTTATCCATTCATCTGTCAATGGACATTTAGACAAAGCTCCTTCTAAGAGGGAGGCTGGAGAGCCACAGTGAGAGAAGGAGATGTAGTGCAAGATGAAGAGTGAGAGAGAGATTTGAAGATGCAATGTTGCTGGCTTTGAAGATGGAGGAAGGCACCATGAGATAAGGAATGTAGGTGACCTCCAGACATTGGAAAAAGGCAAAGAAACAGATTCTATCCTAGGGCCTTCCGAGAGGAACACTCCCTGCTGACACCTTCATCATACGACTTCTGACCTCCAGATAATACATTTGTGTTGTTTCTAGCCACTAAGTTTGTGACAGTTTGTTACAGCAGTGATAGAAAATGAATACACCCACCTTTATTTGATGTACACATTGCGATTTCATCTAAGATTTCACTGGAGGAAGGATTGCAGTGGTTAAAAATGTGTGAAAGCCACCAGGACAATTGATCCCTGAGATTCATTTCCTTTGAAACAACTATGACTGGCTCCTTAGTATCACAGGACAACACTGGGGACAAAGAATGTAAATGCTTGAAGTCCACGTGGGGAGGAACACGCCGTCCTTCCATGGTCAACGCCATTCTGTCACATCCCTCTCCATCATCAAGCCAGCTGTGCCTCGGGGACAACTCTTCTCCTCCCTTATAGTTCAGGACATGGGAAGAACCTTTTGTTCTTCCAGGATGCCCTCCCTGAAAGGATAATGTAGGGAACTCTTTTCCAGTCCTCTCTCAGCCATTTCCTGAAACAGCTCCAGGAAGCAACTCCTCTTTCAGGATACTTTCTCTGATAATCTCTAGCAAGTTCCCTGGGAGACTGCAAACTCTAGGAGGGGACCACTTCTGTTTTATTCACCATGGCATGCTCAGTGGCTGTTTTGGGAATAAATGAATAAAAGACCACTGGCCCTGGTGGGAATGCAAAATGGTACAGCCACTTTGGAAGACGGTTTGGCAGTTTCTCACAAAACTAAATTTAGCCTTAGCATAAGACTCAGCAATCGTGCTTCTTAGTATTTACCCAAAGGAGTTGAAAACTTGGAAGCAAGCAAGATGTCCTTCAGAAGGTGACTGGATGAATAAATTGTGGTACATCTGGACAATGGAATATTACTCAGTGCTAAAAAGAAATGAGCTATCGGGCTTCCCTGGTGGCGCAGTGGTTGAGAATCTGCCTGCCAATGCAGGGGACACGGGTTCGAGCCCTGGTCTGGGAAGATCCCACATGCCGTGGAGCAACTAAGCCCGTGAGCCACAATTACTGAGCCTGCGCGTCTGGAGCCTGTGCTCCGCAACAAGAGAGGCCGTGATAGTGAGAGGCCCGCGCACCGTGATGAAGAGTGGCCCCCACTTGCCGCAACTAGAGAGAAAGCCCTCGCACAGAAATGAAGACCCAACACAGCCATAAATAAATAAATAAATAAATAATTTAAAAAAAACAAAAGAAATGAGCTATCAAACCATGAAAAGTTTAAATGCATATTACTAAGTGAAAGCAGCTAATCTGAAAAGGCTACATCCTGTAGGACTCCAACTATATGACATCCTGGAAAAAGACAAAATTATGGAGACAGTAAGAAGATCAATGGTTTCCAGGGACTACAGGGGAGGGAGGGATGAATAGGCAGAGCATAGAGGATTTTCATGACAGTGAATACACATCATTATACATTCGTCCAAACCCAAAGAAGGTACAACACCAAGGGCAAACTGTAATGTAAACTCTGAACTTTGGGTGAGGATGACGTGTCCGTGTAGGTTCATCAGTTGCCACTCTGGACCACTCTGGACCACTCTGGTGCGGGATGCTGATACGAAGGAGGCTGGGGTCAGGGAGTATGTGGGGACTCTCTGTACTTTCTGCTCAATTTTGCCGTGAACCTAAAACCACTCTAAAAAATGAAGTCTTTTCTTTTAAAAAAAGCTGAAAAAAAGGACCTCTAAAGGCCATGGGTCTACCTGCAATTTTCTAACCAGACCATGCTTTTTGTGCCATTGTGCCTTGTAAAAACTGTTACCCTAGGAGGGAATTCCCATCTCTCATCCTCTCACCTCTTCTGAACGAGTCCCTCTTATTATCCAAGGTTCTTCTGAAGACTTTTCTGATTCTCCCTCCTCCCCACCAGCCAGCCTTAGTTCTGTGCCCTCATTTGGTCCCCAACGCCCAATCAATACTCCCTGAGCTAATCTCTGCACTGTCATTATCAATATTTATTCATGTGACATATTAACCTGTGAGTTCTTGAAGAGCTAAAAATGTCCACTGTTTCTGCATTCCATAGGTCCAGTATGGTTCTTCACACATGGCAGATCTCAGTAACTGTTTGTTGATTGAATAAGCGAGGTTAAAAGACTTGAATGTGATGATGTTTACCCTCTATCTAGGTAGCAGTTTAAATTCAGCTGACTATCTTAATGTTTAGAGATTTGTAAATAGATTCTTTAAAAGAAACTTGGGGGGAAACATGGCAGGGGAGAGACAAATTAGGAGCTTGGGATTAACATACACACACTACTATATGTAAAATAGATAACCAACAAGGACGTAGAATATAGCACTGGGAACTCTACTCAATATTCTGTAATAACCTATGTGGGTAAAGAATCTGAAAAGAATGAATATATGTATATGTATAACTGAATCACTTTGCTGTACACCTGAAACTAACACAACGTAAATCAACTATACTCCAATTTAAAAAAACTTGGAAAATGAAGTAATAGTAACTGAAAGTCAAGGGACTTCCCTAGTGGCGCAGTGGTTAAGAATCCGCCTGCCAATGCAGGGGACACGGGTTTGAGCCCTGATCCCGGAAGATCCCACATGCCGTGGAGCAACTAAGCCCGCGAGCCACAACTACTGAGCCCGCGTGCCATGACTACTGAAGCCTGCGCGCCTAGAGCCCGTGCTCTGCAACAAGAGAAGCCACTGCAATGAGAAGCCCGCGCACCGCAACAAAGAGTAGCCCCCGCTCACCACAACTAGAGAAAGCCCGCGCACAGCAATGAAGACCAACGCGGCCAAAAATAAATAAATAAATAAAATTTTAAAAATAACTGAAAGTCAATAGAATCAGTCATGTTAAATGAATTCTGCCTTCCTTGTTTCAGAATATTAGAGCGAGAAAGCTAAGGTTATAATATCTCTGGTTTTCAGCAAGACATATGATAATCACTGAGAGAAATCAGAAAAATATGGCTGGATTATAATATATTGAGTGAGAAAGTTGGTATCCAAACTGAGGTCGATGGGCCACAAGTAACTGTAGGTGTCTGATCAACAGAGAGATAATAAAAGCACTCAGTTGGACCATTGTAGAAGGGAAGAGAACATCAGATGGGATATTGGACCAGTTAAGTTTTTTAATCTTCTCTCCATTCTTAAGAGTCTATGATTCTGCATAAATGTATATTCAATACAGGTACCAGAATTCTCAGATAGAAAAAAAAAAAACTACTTGATGCTCATAACAACAGCAGTTCTTTAGTCTTTTAGGACTTTATTAGCTTAATTCCAGCCACTTATTTTTTTTTATAGCTTTCATGAATCTAATTCAAAACACATTGTAAAGCGAAACATTTGCTGGGCTTGAGAATGTAACTAATAAAAAGGCAAATACACCAAGGTTGCCAAACACTGCAAAAGAGAAGTATATGACACCAGCTCTAATGTGAGAAATTGTAGAACCTTATTTTTGTTCTCCTTTTTGATAGGAAACATAAGGGTTGTCTCATACTCTTGGAGAAAGGCCCTTGCGATACTTAGCGCTGACTTTACAAATTTCGTTATTATCAATTGAGAAGACCCTTCACATCGTGGCAAGGAGCTGGGTATTATCCAGGCACTGCCCTTCTCTCCCGGGAGCCCCATGCAAGGTTTGCCTCTCAAATTTAGTGTCCTTTGGCAGCCAGAGAAACCTCAGATCCTGTTGAAAACCCAAAACCTCACGTCTCAGTCCCCAAGGTGACGCCAAGGTCATGCAGGTGGCCACAGAAGAGCAGTCGCGAGGGCCAGAGTAGGTCTTGGGGTAAACAACCTCCTCTTCCTTTTCCTTGTCTGGTGCCCACTTCCTCCGTGTCGGCTGCCCCAGTCTGTGCCCATACGGGCAGCCAAACCAGCGCTCCCTTCTCAGGAGACCCTGGCGATGCCCAGCAGAGAACCCACCTGCCCGTTCCTTTTGCAAACAATGAATGGTTTGCCAAGTGAGCAGTGGCCCCACTGCTTTATCCTTCTAAGTGAGACCCATTAAACATACTCAAAGTGTATTTTATTTTATCTTAAACATTCAGTTGTGCAGATTTCAGTGCCCTTTCCATAGCTGGAGCACAATAGGTATATGTTGGATCACATTTCCTTGTTGAATTTCACCAGGTTTCCTGGGGGATGACTTTTCACTACTCCCAGTAGGAAGACAAAGCTTCTTAATATGGCTTCTGAGTCATATAGTCTCTTCAAAGCATCTTTTTACCTCTCACACCTGCCCTGCTCCTTCCCCCGGAATATGCTGCTTTCCCTCCTCGCCTGGTCAACTCCAGCACATTCTTCAGATATCACTCAATCGTCAGTTCCTCAGGAGAGCCTCTCTCCCTCAGTCCCGTTCACACACACACACACTGTGTTCTAGCATCACCATGCACCTCTGCTTTTTAAGCACTTAGTGATGTTCTAACTTTCCATTCACCGGGGTGGTGACTGATCAACGGCCATCACTTGAACTGCACTGTAATTGACATGAGGGCTTCTGTCTTTTTGCATATTTTATCTCTAACATGTTACATAGTGTTTAGCATATCTTGAAAGCTCAAGCAGTCTTTGTTGAATAATGAATGAGTGAATGAATGAATGAATTTGCTCTAGTCGCTGCCATCAACTTGTTGTGCACACCTCTCTGGGTTTCAGTTTTATTCTATGGTGTTGGGATAAGAATACCTATACTTCCTACCTTATAGGGTTTGTATTAGAATCATATGCAATACTGCACAACATTTGGCATTTTGTAAGAATTCAAATATTTGCTGAAGTAAATGGCTATACTTAAAACATTTGGTAACATCTCACATTTGTGATGTACCTGACATTTTATATTTTCTCTTGACCCAGCAAAATCTCATCCTGGATCTTCCTTTTCCTTTTCCCACTATAATTTCACTGCTTGATATTTTTCTCCCAAGGCCTCTGTGTCTGCTAGGTATGGCTTTACAGCAATGATAATAATATCTTACATTTGTATATTTCATATAAGTTTATGAAGTGCTTAGCAGCACTATAATACATTCCCATCAACAGAAGTGGATTAAAAAGAAAACAACCCAGTATATTCACATACAGTGGCTCTCCCTATCCACGTGTTCTGCATCTGCAGATTCAACCAACTGCAGAACAAAAATATATATTTTTTAACTCCAGAAAGTTCCAGAAAGCAAAACTTGAATTTCTTGCATGCCAACAACTATTTACATAGTATTTACATTGTATTAGGTATTATAAGTAATCTAGAGATGATTTAAAGTATGCGAGAGGATGTGGATAGGCTATATGCAAATACTATGCTATTTTATATAAGGGACTTGAGTATCCGGGGATTTTGGTATCAGCATTGGGGGTGGGATCCTGGCACCAGTCCCCCTGTGGATACTGAGGGATGACTGTAATGGAATATCGCCCCCAATTGAGAACAAATAGTTAACGCTACTCAGGACCGTGTGGTTGAATGTAACAACATGATGTTGAGTGAAAGAGAGGGACACAAAAGAGTACACACTGTATGATCCCCTTCACGTAGAGGATAAAACGGGAACAGTTCACCTTTGGCATTGGAATCGGGGTAGTGGTTACCCTTGAAGGGAGAGTTATTGGCCGGGGGGTGAGGATGCTTCTGACTCAGGCTCTGTTTCTTGATCTGTGTGCTGGTTACACAGGTGTCCTCAGTGTGGGGAAATCACCAGCAGGTACACTTCCAAAAGGCACCCTCCCCTATGTGTATATTTTACGTCAATAAAAAGTTCATGAATTGCTTTTCCATACATGATCGAATTTCTCAGTTGACCTCAACTCTGAAACTGACAAGTATTTTTAATTGCATTTTAGAGGAGAAAATGACACTTGGAGTGTAAACACTTTCAAGAAACTCGCATCTGTCACACGTGTTGTAGCTGAGATTGAAACCCAACTGTTCTTAGTCTAGAGCTCTTTCCCTTAGACCGTATTATCCTCAGCAGGTAACAAAATACTGTTTCAATGTGCATGTCTTCCAGAGGCTCATAAGGAGTAGTGTGTGCAGTGGTGGAAACCTTAGGTCATTGCTGAGGGTCTTATCTTGGACGGGGTTGGGGGGGGCTCTTTCTGATACACCCGGAGCCCACCACGTTGGCGGCCGCCTGCTTGGCTGGCCCCTACTTCTAGTTAAAATAGAGTCGAGGGATATTCGATTATGGAGAGCTCTCCCACGTCAGTTGCTGATGGCTATGTAGGGAGGTCCTAATGAGTCTCAAAGATAGGGGCAATGACCTTGAGGACAGAATATGACACAGCGGTGCAGATGTTAAGCAGCTGGAACTCTCTCTAACACATCCAGTCAGGTCCCAGATGAAGCAACACTCTCTGTTCTTCTGCTTAGCGCCCCCTGTGCTAATCCTTGAAATGGGAGAGGCGGAGTCCTGGCTTATACCTCATCACAGAGGACGTAAGGGAGGAGAAGAGATTTTGCAGGGATCTTTAAAGACACAAGGGGATTGGTGGTTGACAGGAGGAAAAAAGGTTTCAAATGTCAGTATACTACAAGAGTGGTCCAAGTTCATGGGAAAACTGGCCGCAGGATTCCATGGGTGTGGAGGACTCATAAAGGGACAAGGAGACATATGAAACGTTTTCTTATGAAGATGGAAAATGTACAAACCTCATGAGATTTTATCTTAAGGTGTAGAGCTTATCAGCTATCAGCTCCCGGGCTAGAACCCAAAGTTCTTAGCTTCTAGACCAGTGCCTTCTGTTTCAGTCATCTGCTGTGTGACCTTAAGCAAGTCCATGCAGCTCTCTGAGCAGGAATATGGTGCTTGGTACTAAAGTTTGTGGTTGTGCCCCTGATGGAGTTCAACCATGCATCCTAGCAACCACAGCCTGTTTATAGATGAAGAGCAGAAAAACAAGTTGGAGGGATCATAAAAATATGTTCCATTGAAGGAAAAATGAACATTCCACACTTCCCTTTGCAAAAACAACGGACACATACCTCAGAATATTTGACAGATCACATCGAAAGAGACTCCTTATTAAAGATAAATGCATAGCATTCTTTGGACTCCCTCTTTTTAGGAATTGAGATTATTTTTATTTGTTTTTGTATTGTTTGATTTTCTTACTATTTTCTCAAGTTGCATCATGTCATGGGACACAACTTGGACCTATTTTTGTGCTGGCTTTGCGAAAGAGCAATATTTTTCTTTTGAAAATTGAGGTTTCCTGAAATCTGGTTTTATTTTCCCAACATAAGCACAAAAGTCCCTATTTTGACTTTTTAATCCACCTTTTGCTTCTTTGTGGAGGTTAATATGCAGTTCCCTGTGTCATTAAAAATAATGTGCTGATGCCCCTTGCAGAAGTTCACTAATCAGAGTTCATATTCCTTTCACACAAATATACCAACCTGTCAGATTTTCAGCCTATTTAGAGAAGTCCAGCACTCATTCGTGGACATTCATCTTATATTTTGAGTAGGACGCCTTAGCTGTCATCCTCAAGTTTCAACATGTCTTGACGCTTATGTTTTTACCCCTGGATGGCTTCAATCAGCATGATAGACATGAAACACTGGCTGTTGAAAGTGGGTTCTACTCCGGTGGACTACTGCTTATTTTGGCTTTGTCTCTCTCTTGCAATCTCATATTTTATTGAGTGCATAATTTCCTATCAGCTTCAGACACCAGAGTCACCAGCTAAGACAAAGTTAGGAGGCTAGTCTTTGACAGTGGGAAATTTGATTGTGCTTTAAAAACTCCAACCAACACACACCATATGCTGTCATCCAAAGGAAGACTTATGTCATGGTTTCAACTTCATGGTCTTCGATTTCAGCATGACATGAATGATGTGGAAGGGAAGTCCATTCAGATGATAAGAGGAGGATAATTTGTACTGGGAAATTATTCACCATTGTGATAAATAATCCCTGGCACATAATAACAGAAAATCTCAACCCTTGAACTGAATTATATATAGATGTGTGCCTCATAAACAAGGTAGAAAATACATTTTTTAAACTGCTGTGTTTGCAAAATCCTTTCACATCCAAGCCATCCTCATTAATAATCATAAAGAAGCACATTTCCAAGCTCAGAATCACATTAATCTCTCCCCACGTGACCCGATCGTGCACTTGAGGGAGAACTGCCTTCATGTGCACTATGTGTTTTTTCTTGTGTTCCTGGTGGACAGCTTGGAAATGCAGAGCACCGTGGGGTGGGGAGCACAAGGAGAAACCAGTAAGATAAAAAATGAATTTCAAGAAAATTGGACTTTTTCTGATTGATCACTGAAGCAATAATGGAATGAAGAGATGAGTGGGTTTTTTTCCTTCCTACACTCAGGGAAGGTGAGAAGGGAATAATGTTTCTTTTCTTACTGATGATCTGTACCATCGTATCTGGAAAAGTTGATGGGGAGACTTAACAGGATTTTTCTTTTGAAAGCCTGTGCTTATAATTGTTATAGAGTTGGATTTTCCAAGGGAGGGAGGTTATCCAAGGGTTGGGAGACAGGAGAATGGCTATATACAGAACAGAATGTGAGGATTCCTCAAGAAGGGGGTAGGGATGGTGGTGGGGCAAGGAAGCGCTGGGGTGAAGCAGAGGAAAAATAAGATGAACAAGCAAGATTGCCTTGTATCTCTCTTCAAGGCTGCCTTCTGGAGGAGGGTAAACCTTGGATGGAACCTGGTGACTAAGTGATACCTATGAAGGTTGGATGCCAACTTTGAGAGAAGTGAGGGCTCCCTGGGATCAAACAAGTAGTCAGTGGAGAAATCTGCAAAGAATGTCTTCTTCTGCCAGGTGCTGCCATGTTGGGCTGCCTACCAATGTCTGGTACCCAATGATGGCATGGATGACCTAGACAAAGGGGCAATAGTAATCATGGAAACCACCACAATGGATCAAAATCAGGCCCCCGATCCATCTTCTTAGAACTACACACACACTGCTACCCTTCCCCCAATATCAGCTCTGCTCCTGTTTATTATTTTAAGATGCTGTATAAGATTTTGTTTGAAGAAGGGATCCTCTTAATAAAAATCAAAGTTTGAGAACCATTGATTGAGTTCAACCTCTCTGTTTATCAGAGGCAGAGAATGAGTCCTAGAAAGTTAATCCCCATAATCTCCCCATGTAGGAGAAGGGAATACAAACCTGCTAAAGCAGCCTTTCCAATCATCTCCACTAAGACACCAGATATATGAATGAGCCAATTGGATTTTCCAGCCCTATCAAAGGCCCCAATGACTTCAGTCCCATAGGACATCATGTGAATCAGAAGAATCACCCAGCTGAGCCCAGTCAACCTGAAGTATCTTGAGAGATAATAAAATTGCTGTTTTAAGCCAAAATAATAATAAAAATGCCATGAGGTGGGAGGAGATACATGGGAGGGGCAGATAACATTGTCTTGACTCCTCACAGGTTATCACAAGGATCAAATGAGATCAAGTGTCTGAAGTCATTTAGTATATACTCAAGCTTTATTACCTCTGTCACCTGTTGAGTAAGCACATCCAATATGTATTTTTTAAAATTTTTATTGGAATATAGTTGATTTATAATGTTGTGTTAGTTTCAGGTGTACAGCAAAGTGAATCAGTTATACATATACATATATCCACTCTTCTTTTAGATTCTTTTCCCATTATAGGCCATTATAGAGTATTGAGTAGAGTTCCCTGTGCTATACAGTAGGTCCTTATTAGTTTTTTGTTTTATATATAGTAGTGTGTGTATGCCAATCCCAATCTCCCAATTTATCCCTCCCCCCTTATCCCCACAATATGTATGTATTAAGCATTTATTGACTATTGCATCATCTGTTCTAAAGCCTGACACTAGAACTCCTCTTTCAGGAAAGTTATGGTGAACTGCTGTCAGGTTGACTCAGGTTGAATTCAACAAAAAAGAGAGATTACCTGGAGCTTGATACCAAAAGAAGCCTGTAAGTTTTCGTAGAAAGAGCTCACCTATGGATCAGAGGGCAAGGAAGGTATAAGGGAACCAGGGGAGGAGAGGATTGGAGTCAAGCCCTGAAGAACTGGCTAGAATCTAGGATCTTAGGACTAGAAGAAAGTCTGGGCACCTCCAATTCAACTCCTGCTCCACTGGAGGAAATTCCTGGGTGTAATCGCCTCAGGGATCATCTGCTTGAGTTCTCAAGGATTCCTGCCTTGTCTTATCTTCAACACATGCAACTTTAAAAATATCTCCATTTCCTAGGAGGACAAAGCTCAGGAGTGAGTATTCAGTGAGCAGCTGGGTCTACCCAGGCAATATGGTGAAGCTTTGCAAGGGGATGTGAACAGTTAGGAGCTAATGCTTTGAAATCACACCATCCAGAGTTTGAACAGTGACTTTGCCGCTTCACAGTTGGGCAATTGATACAACTCCTCTGAGCCTCAGTTTCCTGGTGTGTAAAATGGGGTCCATAAGCGTACATCCCACGTAGAGTTATCATGAGAATTAAAACAGAGTTACTACACCGTGTTGTGAAGCACTTCGAAAAGTGTCCTCTGTGTTCAGGACTTGACGAATGATGTGTTTTCAGTATCGGGGAGAAGAGAGGAAAGAAACCCAGGCTGGAGGCTGAGCGTACACGTGGCTTCGAAGAAGGAAGTGCCATCGTGAAAAACAGAGGCTTCAGGCTCAGATGCGGGCTCTGGGTCTTCAGTCTTGTCTGTTGCCCACGGTGATGGACTTGCATTTCTTCGTGTTTTTTTTTTTTTTTTTTTTTTAAAGAAATTCACATTCTTTTATTTATTTATTTTTGACTGTGTTGAGTCTTCGTTTCTGTGCGAGGGCTTTCTCTAGTTGCGACAAGTGGGGACCGCTCTTCATCGCGGTGCGCAGGCCTCTCACCATCGCGGCCTCTCTTGTTGCGGAGCACAGGCTCCAGACGCGCAGGCTCAGTAATTGTGACTCACGGGCCCAGTTGCTCCGTGGCATGTGGGATCCTCCCAGACCAGGGCTCGAACCCGTGTCCCCTGCATTGGCAGGCAGATTCTCAACCACTGCGCCACCAGGGAAGCCCCTTTCTTCGTGTTTTGCTCAGGGTTTCTTAGTCGCAACACTGTTGATCCTCAGGGCTGGATCATTTCTTTCTTGGTGGGGGGATGCAGGAGCGGGGGCTGTCATGTGCATTATAGGAAATTTAGCAGCATCACAAACGTCCTTTGGGGAACAAAACTGACCCTGCTTGAGAACCATCAGCCTAGCCATTGCCTGGGCTCATCCACTGCAGTGACGCACGGGGCTCTCCTGTGGGACTCTTGGAGCAGACTTTCCCGTAGCAGCTCACAGCTGGAAAGTCCTTGAACGACTTCACCAGGGATATATAATAACTCAGCCCAAGACTGTCTTTCCCCTCCACCCCCCCTTAATTCCCATGACTGTACAGTGTTTCTTTTCAGTTTTCAGCTCTGGGAATTTGTCTTTTCTCACTCGCCAAAGCCACAGCTCAGAGCAACCATCAGAAAATGATTAACACTGTCTGTCTGTGCTATTGAACAATCGCAAGGTAGATACGTCCCGGGTACGGTTTGAACTTACTCTGTGACCCCAGTGAAAGACAACATGGTTTATATTTTTTAACTGTGAGAATTTCATGGGGAATATTTTTCTTCATTTTGTTTTCTTTTACAGCTGTTAGGAAAACTAACTTTCTTGGTCTCCCTGCCCTGTCGTTCTTCTCTTTGTGTCATTTTAAATAATCACTTGGAATTTCAGTGAGGGGTTAGGGAGGTCTTAAAGAGGTCACCTGCTTTAGACGTGTTTGTGCGGACATTTTGAGTTTGGTCTAGCTCCTGGGGTAGTGGGGTGTGTTCCTTAGGGTCTAGGTTCCTGGATATTATTCTTGGTGGGAAGAAGAAAACGTGGGCACACATTTGGGGAGGAGCTGGAGAGCAGGGTGTTAATTAAGCACCAAGCTAAGCATCTCACTGCATTGTCTTACTCGACCCTCCCAAAGGTATTATGTGAAATAGGAATGACAGTAATTATACTACAGAGAAAGTGAATGAGGCTCAGGTAAGTGACCTATATCACTGACCCTTTATCATATAGTTTGTAATCCCACCCAGGGATCCAAGCCCAAGTTCTCTTATGCTACAACCTGTATCCATTTCAGCAATCAACACGACCTCCACACTGACGGGTGCTGATGTGTTAGGGTTATACATATCCTGCTCACATCCTTACTTGCCTTGAGTATTAAGGCCATTAGAGCCTTAAATCCATGAATAGACTCCCTTGCAAAGTCTGGCTGGGAGGACCAGGCAGTGAGTTTGGCTGAACTGCAGAAAGCCTGCAGGTGACCTTGCCTCATCTTGACGTACACACTGTATACTCCAGCCCCAGGATTTACTAATAGTGGGCAGCTGTGGGAAGCACAGAGGCAGATAGAAAATCAGTTGGGATAGAATCCCAATTCTGGGATTCAAATTCAGGTCTGTATGACCCTGGACAAGTTATCTCTTGGTGTTCTCTTCTTTGAAATGGGAGTGATGATCACAATTCATGGGCAAGGAGAGTACCTGGGAGAAAGGAAGTGCTCCATACACGGGTCCTTGTCTCTTTCGGCCCCACCTTGTTCTTGTTATCAGGCATCAACAGAGGTTTCTCCACCCACCTCTCCATACCTGTGGCCTGGACCGCATCCCTGAAGGCCAGCGATGACACATCGCTCCCTCACGGCATTAGTATGAGCTGAGGTCCTGCCAATTTCTGTGGATGCTTCCTCGAAGCAGGGCTCTTTTCCCACCACTCACTGGTCCTCCCAGACTTCGTCACCTTCTAAGTTTGGGGGACTCTCTCTCCCCGAGCTCTCGCCTTCCCTCTGCTTCCCGTCTGAAACAGCCTCGTCCACTCTGTTGTGTGGGTTCCAAAAGTCACCATGTTGTTTTGTCTTTCTTGGGGCTTGGGGTGGGCAGAAGAGATGCCGACCACTGTTGCTTCTTTTTCCTTTTATTTATTTATATTTGAATGAGCAAACACCTTTTTTTGTTTGTTTGTTCTATGATGGTAACTGCAGACAGTTGGCTCTGAATGCAAACATGAGAAGGCGTGGTCTGATCAAGAAATGTGTCCACCTTATTTCTATTTAGTATGGAAAACATTTCCACAGGGCATATTCTTTTTCCAGGCACTGGTCTAAGCACCTGACACATTTTAAGTCATATACGCCTTGTAAGAAAGCCAAAGAGGTAGGTTCTTTTATTGTCTCCATTTTGTAGATGAGGAAACAGGCACGAGAGGGTGAAATAACTTGTCCGAGAGGCCACGCAGCTAGAATTGGTCGCCCTGGCTTGTAAGTCTGCGATCTTAAACACTGTGTTCAGTCGTTGTGAAGATAGGTCTATGAAAAGTCTTAAGCACGGTAGAAAATCCATTAACTTATTACCAGATGTAAAATATGATTTAACTGCTTATTAAAAAAGATAAAATTGCATGAAATTGAGGCCGGGCTGTTATTATTCTATTTCTAAAAAAGTATACTTCTTAATGTGTGTGAGCCAGCTCCAAGAGCTTCTACCGTGGGAGCGATTAGAATTTGCAGACCACTGGTGAAGTTCCCTTTAGCACCACGTGTCTGGGGAAGGAAACCAAGGCAGTTCATACTGATGGCCTTACTGAGTGGTTCCCTTCTTGATGCCTTTCTTTTCATCAGGCTTGAAGTGGAAGCAGAGGACTCCTTGTCTCATCCCTTTGCACCTCCCCTGAACATACATATTCAGAAATAATCTTCCCACACCTCCTTTATTCCCCTAAGTCTTTCTGCTCTACAGACCTGGCAAAACAGATCCAGGGATTTTGTGTATTGATTTCATCAGTCAGTCATTTAACAAAACTCTCAAAATGAAACTCCCAAATAAATTTCATAAGAATTAAACAGGTAAAGATAAAAAATAAAATTATAAAACAACAACTTAGTTTTTTATTGAAAAGTGATATATGCTCATTGTAAGTTGGGGGAAAAAAGCAAAGGGTCTAAAGAAGAAAATACAAATTAACTATAATTCAGCCAATAAGAAATTTTCACTGTTAAACATATGGGTGTCTTGTCTCCCCCACTCCCCAGGAAATGTGTTCATCCATCCATCCACCCATCCATCCACCCACCCATCCATCCACCCATCCATCTGTCCATCCCTTTTTCTTTCTATCTATCTATCTATCTATCTATCTATCTATCTATCTATCAATCAATCAATATGTCTCCCTCTGCCATACCCCATATGTGTATCATGTATTTGTATAATTTGATTGGTATCCCATTGTATAAACTAGTTTGAAATCTGCTTTTCTTCATCCACCTTTTTATCAGTAACACTCTTTTTAAATCTTCTGGTTATGTTTTTATTTATTTTGTTGAAAACCTCTTGAAATGTACAAATTTTAAAAATTTTACTTAATAAAATGCTAAAAGTATCAATAACACTTCCCCATTTCATGAAATAGTTTCTTAAAACACTCTCTTAGATGGCTACCTGAATGAATGGGCCACAGTTTTTACACTGTTACTCTACTTGTTCCATGTCTAGCTTATTTCCAATGTTTATGCCAAAATAATAAACATTTTTCTGTATATGTCTCTGTCTGAGCTTTTTCCCTTTTTTTTTTTTTTTGTCTGTGTGAATATTTTTGTTACAAAGTACAGAGAGAGATGTAAGTTTAATTTTCTTAGGATAGATTTGGGAAAATCCCTGGGGAAAGCAAGGGATTTTTTTTTTTTTTGAAGGATTTTATGCACATTATAAAATTATTTTCCAGATAATTTGTACCAATTCGCACTCCCATGAGAAGGAAATCAGAGTATCTGTTACAGCTCTCTTTTGTCCAAAATGTTTGACTTTTAAGTTTAGTTTATTTTATAAGTAAAGAAGAAAATCTCATTTCAATTTGCATTTTCTAAAAATTCCTGGACACATATTCATGTCATTAGTCACTTTTTATTTATATTTTTAGGTGTTATTTAAAGTTTTATTTCTTATTGGCAACTTGTATGTCTTGTGTGAATTGTCCACATTTTTTTTTTTTAAATAAATTTATTTATTTATTTATTTTTGGGTGCGTTGGGTCTTTGTTTCTGTGCGAGGGCTTTCGCCAGTTGCGGCAAGCGGGGGCCACTCTTCATCGCGGTGCGCGGGCCTCTCACTGTCGCGGCCTCTCTTGTTGTGGAGCACAGGCTCCAGACGCGCAGGCTCAGTAGTTCTGGCTCACGGGCCTAGTTGCTTCGCGGCATGTGGGATCTTCCCAGACCAGGGCTCGAACCCCTGTCCCCTGCATTAGCAGGCAGATTCCTAACCACTGTGCCACCAGGGAAGCCCCTGTCCACATTTTTAATCAAATTTTTCCATTGGGATTTTGGGGCTTTTCTTACAAATTTTTATGAGCATATTTCCCAGTTTACTTACCTTTTAATTTTATTAATTTTTAACACATGTTTTTGGATAGAAAGTTCTGTCAGTGATCTTACGTAGTTACTTTTAAAAGGTTTATGCCTAGGCACATCTTGGTGAAATTTAGAAACAGATAATTTCTAATCTTTTTGAAAATACTGTAAATTGGATATTGAAATTTCTGTATTGGTACTCCCATATTTCTCAGAAAATATATGTATCTCGTATTGCCTGTCTCTCTGTTTTTTCGGTTTGTTTTCTTGGAGATTTCCTCCATCTTTCTGCAGACTTTTCTGGGTTATTCTTTTTTGTACGTGTTTTATGGATAAGTTTTAAAGTGTCTTTGAAAGCTTAATAAAAATTTGCTCTTTAATTATCTTCTGTTCCCTGCGTTATCTCTGTTTCCTCCAGGGTCATTTTTTTTTTTCTATTTATCTTGTCTTCTCTAATTTTTTTATTGGACACTTTTGTTGACTATCTACTGATCAGTATTTAATATTGAACTAGGGCTCTGTGTATCAAGGTGGGGTTTGTGCATAGGTGGGCTTCACATTTGGGTGATCACAGACCTCAATAACATGCTCTTATATTGGTTTTTCCTCTTTCTCTCTCTCCCTGGCCCCTCACTGCTTCTCCCTGGATTTCAATCTATCCCAAGTTCTTGTCTCAGGCTTTACTTTCAGGGCAACCCAGGATTCCTCAATGATTACCCTTCCATCCTCTTCTTTCTTTGTTTTTCTGTGTTTTCTGAAGACCCCTCTTCCATTCTCTTCCGTATTATGGAAGTAAGTTTAGAGACAACGTTCACTATCGTTTTGGTGTAAACTCAGTAAAGAGAGTTTTGAATATGTTATTAAATCATTGATATTTTCTATCTGCATTTTAAAAATTACTTTTGAGGGACTTCCCTGGTGGTCCAGTTGTTAAAGATTCCATGCTTCCAATGCAGGGAGCACAGGTTTGATCCCTGGTCAGAGAACTAAGATCCCACATGCCACGTGGCCAAAAACTAATTAATTAATTTTAAAAAAGAAATGATCTCATTGTAAAAGGAATATGAATTGTTAAAACTGTATTTAAAGGAAATAAAAAATTTTTAAATTGCTTTTGAGTTTAGAGTATGTGTTGCTGTACACCTTTTGAAAGTAGGATTTATGTCAGTTTCTGCCTGATTTATATTCAGTCTGCCTGATTCAGAAAATGTTTGTTGAATAAATGAACATAGTCTCAAAGTCCTTCGGCCAAAGACCACCAGAAATATACCTAAAGGTGAACAGAATAGGATTTATTAACTTGCTAAAATGAGCTAGAATGCACACCATTACAAACTGTGGATTTTCTCAGTAAGAAGGTATTAGAAGGCTTGTGTTATTTGATGGTGGGGAAAGTTCTAGGAAACTAGAACCCTCCTCACAACTAGGGCTTTGCCCTAGATTGGATGCTGTCAGAATGTAAAGATAACTCTGTGATTACATGTCTTAATAGTTTCTATCTAGAAGATAAGTGGAACAAAGCAAAGCTCAAGCTATACTTGTAAAGAAGTAGCAGTCACTTGTATTTGCCAGGAAGGGGTGATATTTGGTCTTCTTAATGAATGAATGAATGATTATTATCATTTTTTTGTTTGGAGAGTGTAGTTTTTTTGGTCTCTCTGCTCAGCCCTGATTATGGAGTGATCTTGTATTTGTCTTGCCCCATCACGATCATTTCCCCAGTGTTGGTGTTCTGTGAAAATGTTTGTGCTCAACAAGAATGTATCACAACACCCTGCCAGTGCCAGGAGGCTCTTACCGACACCAAGGCATGGCTGATAGTACCAGCCCCGTCCCCAGATGTCAGGAGCTGCTTTTCTCTTTCTCAGCCTTAACGGAAGTTCTTTGCAAATTGTGAGGTGATGTAATTTCCATGCAAGTTTGCTAGAACAGTAGTATATTATTGACATCAGCAGGCTTTAGAATCTATTGTACTTGAGTTTTGAACTCCAGTTTTGCCACTTGCTAAATGTGTCTTCTTAACTCTACTAAGCCATCAGGCTGTTCCATCCCATGTAAATGGTGATAATGATCCTCCTAGAAATCTTGTATAAGGTAGTAGTTGATAGAATATGTAAAGTATCTGGAAGACTATTTGACCCCTAATAGGCACATACACAGTATATGTTCTCTTCCCATCCTTTCTTTTCCCAGTTTTGATAAGAATATTCTCCTGAAAAGCCGTTATCCATAAAGGACCTACCTGCACCTGAATAGCTATGAATACACCCCTCCTCCCAAACTCAAATAAATATGTCCTCCTGTCCACCCCTCCCCCATCACCACCATTTTTCCTCATCTTCCTCTTAGTCTTGTTTGTGTGGTTGGTTTTCACTTTGACACATGGTTGGAAAGCTGAGATCTTTTTTTCCCCAACTCAGATTTGTATTACATGTGAAATGTTTTGGATCTTTATTTTTCCTTTTTCTTTAGAAGGCTGGTTATAATTAATCCTGCTGTACTTGCAACAATGGAAAAATTGATAGACATTTTAGGAGCTGCAAAAACCCAAACACTATATAAAGTATTTTCTCAGAACAATGTACTTGTGACAATAATGTGTTATATTTAACTTCGAGCATCAACTTCTTGGGCGTAATTTTAGCTAATTAAAAAAATACAGAAGGGTTTATGGGTGTGATCCCACAATTGTGTGATGGAATTTATGAACAGAATGTGCACATGACACCAAATTTGCTCTGATGCT
This sequence comes from Balaenoptera ricei, assembly GCF_028023285.1. NCBI lineage: Eukaryota > Metazoa > Chordata > Mammalia > Artiodactyla > Balaenopteridae > Balaenoptera > Balaenoptera ricei. The sequence continues at coordinate 53,576,674 of NC_082657.1, read as the reverse complement.
TTTGGGAGGCACCAGAAGCAGATTCTGAGCGAGGATTTGAGTTGTTAAGCATTTCACGTTGGAGAGGAGAGTTGAGATAGGAAGGGGAAGACAGCTAATAAAGTACATGTTATCAATAACTCTCGTGACCACTGGATCTTAATCTTATTGGAAACCAGTGTAGAACAAATGCCTCCATGTAGCTTTCCTGGGATGGAGGCAGCTAGAGCACTTACTCACTAACTTCCTGCAGTCATTGGTTAATGGATGCTCCTGGGGGTAGCAGAAGCCAGTACTACAGTGATAAGAACCAGGACATAGAGTTGGAAGCCAATTGCTACAATGTTGAACACAAATTTAAATTTGAGTCAGAAATGACCTAACTGAAATGTCTTATTTTAAATGGCCAATAGCTTTTGAAGGCACATTTTCAGGGAGCAGCCATGATTACTGAGAAAGACAAGGGTCTGAAGCCAGATGGGCTTGTTTCCAGCTTTCTCACGATGGCTATGTTGCTTGACTTCTTTGGGCTCTGGTTCCCTTCCACCTTCTGTGGTCATAGCCAATGTCAAGTGCAGGTGCCATGCCTGGTGTAGGGTGAGATACTTCCCAGGCACTCGAGAAATTGTGATTTATTTTTTAATTTCTTCTCAGTAAAGAAAGTTTATTTGCCATCAGGCACATGAAAAGATGTCCCACATTGCTAATTATTAGAGAAATGCAAATCAAAACTACAATGAAGTACCACCTCATACCAGTTAGAATGGCCATCGTCTAAAAGTCTACAAATGCTAAATGCTGGAGAGGGTGTGGAGAAAAGGGAGCCCTTCTACACTGTTGGTGGGAATGTAAGTTGGTGCAGCCAGTATGGAGAACAGTCTAGAGGTTCCTTAAAAAACTAAAAATAGAGTTACCATATGATCCAGCAATCTGGACATATATCCAGAAAAGACAAGCAACCTAAATGTCCTTTGGCAGATGAATGGATAAAGAAGATGTGGTACATATATACAATGGAATACTACTCAGCCATAAAAAACAATGAAATAATGCCATTTACAACTACATGGATGCACCTAGAGATCATCACACTAAGTGAAGTAAGCCAGGCAGAGTAAGACAAATATCATACGATATCACTTATGTGTGGAATCTAAAAAAATAATACACATCAACTTATTTACCATACAGAAACAGACTCACAGACATAGAAAACAAATAGAGAGTGGCATGGACTTATATATACTCCCAAATGTAAAATAGATAGCTAGTGGGAAGCAGCCGCATAGCACAGGGAGATCGGCTCGGTGCTTTGTGACCACCTAGAGGGGTGGGATAGGGAGGGTGGGAGGGAGACACAAGAGGGAGGAGATATGGGGATATATGTATATGTATAGCTGATTCACTTTGTCATACAGCAGAAACTAACACACCATTGTAAAGCAATCATACTCCAATAAAGATGTTAAAAAAAAAAAAAAGAAAACAAATGTATAGTTACCAAATGGAAAAGAGGAAGGGGAGAGATAAATTAGGAGTATGGGATTAATAGAGACACACCACTATATATGAAATAGATGAACAACAAGGGTTTACTGTATACCACATGGAACTATATTCAGTATCTTGTAATAACCTATAATGGAAAAGGATCTGAACGTGCACACCTGAAACTAACACAATATTGTAAATCAACTAGAGTTTAATAAATAAAAGGAAAAAAAAGTTCATTTGGCCCCATTTGCTTTAGGAATTGGTTGAGAGAAAGCTAAAGGGGGAAAATGGAGTTTGAAACAATCGTTTTCACCTGTATTGGTTGCGATTGTACAGTAGCTTGCTGCTTCCCCAGACGGTACAGAGAAGGCTTCTAGGTTGCCGGAGTTGATGAGCCCCGAGCTGCTGTCTTTTCTGCCACTGTTTCCAACTGGCATGAGTAGAATCCAATGACTCTGTGGGCCTTCCTTTCTTCATTAGTGGTTTCTGATTATTGAAGTAAGACATTTTTTTTTCTCCCTCTGAAATCTTTTCTGATCAGGTGGTCTCAGTGATACCTTCAAACACATCAAACCCAGAGAAACTTTTACCTTCATTTGCTCTTTGCTCATGTTTATTGCTGGACAATCATCCCCCTTTTTCTTTCCATGTCACTTGGTCGATAGATCATCAAGTTTGCATTAGCCATAGATAACTTCTACTACTACTACTGCTATTACTGTGACTGTGATTATGACGACAATGACTGTTACCAGTATTATTGCTACTGTTACAAAATGCTACTACTACTATTACTGCTGCTGTCACTATTACTACTAGCAGTAGTACTAGTAGTACTATTGCTACTAATGCCACTGCTAGTACTAGTATCACTGCTGCTACTAGTTGTCCTTTAGCATTGTTATCACAGCATCTGGCAGAGATAGTGCAGCTAATATATGCACGTTGTTTGCAGGCTTAAAATGCTTATCCTCCCAGCAGCATGAGACAGGCACTGTTCTTACTCCATTTTACAGATGAGGATTTTAAGACTGAGCAAAGTTAACTAACTTGTCCAGCAAGTTAGTCAAGATCAAGAGTCAGTAAGTGCCGGAATCATAATTTGATTTTAGAACCAGTTGACACCCATACTTCGCTCTTAATTGCTACCCTTCACTCCTCTTTTTGAACTCCCCCTCTTGTGTTTTCCATTCTTTGTAGAAGATCGGGCGCACTAGTGCAAGTCAGAAGGACTGAGTTTGCTAACATGAATGTTGGTGCGACACTCTTCAATTTAATACCTATTTAATGAAGGAAAAGGGCAACGGGAACACCGCACGACTTAAAAGTATGGCGAATGCACATCACTCCACATTCTCTTGAACAAATCTGTTAACCTCTCTGAAGCCCAGGTTTCCAGATCTATCATGCTGAAGTAACAGTAACACCTAATTTCCGGAGTAGTTCTAAGGATCAAAAGGATGGTCTCTTTGTGAAAGCCTTTTAGAAATGATAAGCCTATTCAGTCATAAGCTATTATTACTATAATAAAAATTGAGGCTGTGTGATGATCAGACAAAAAATGTTAAGTAAAGCTCATCAATAGAGGAAAGTAAGCAGTAATTTTAAACAAATTATTTGGTTGTTTTTCTACTTCATTTTTTGTTCTGTGATCAATTGTCACATGAAAAATATGGAGGGAAACTGTCCTTTGGCATTTCTGATGGTCACAGGCAGTGTGAAGATGACTAAACGGGCCAAAAAAAAAGTGCTGCATCTTCACTGCCAACTCCTGGCTTCTCTCATCCCTCATCTCGCCCACTTCAATGCCTAAGGGGTGAGGTGGTCTCCTCCAGCTCTGTCTTGCTGGCTTCTTCCTGCCCTGGGAAGGGCTTCTGACTCTTTGCTTTCCCACTCCTCCTGTGTTAAAGCATTTTCGAGCTTAAGAAAGGTGAGGGAAGGATAAGGGTCAGAGCTCCTGGTGTTTCTGGCACTTTTCACAAATTAAGCATTATTTGCTGAATGAATGAATAGCTCTTGCATTTTTAATTTAGGCAGGGACTTAATTACCTCTCCCTTCCATAATTAAACAAACTTATATTACAGATTAAGTATATATATGGTATCTCAAGAGCATAAAATATAGTCATTTATTTCAAGTTCAGATCTTGTCTTCTAATCTATACAGAATCTATGACGAGATTTTTCCTATACTGTCTTCAACTTGTCCTTATCCCATCCTTTAATGGACATGGCATATGACGTGGTCAGTAGAGAAACTCTTCTGGAATATTCCCCATGGTCAGTAGAGGAACTCTTCTTCTGGAATGTTCCAACTTCTCTCCCTTTTCCCTCCATGGCCAGTTGGATCATTGAGCTCCTTTGTTTCTCTTCTTTTAGTCCCACTCCTAGTTGGGTTGTCCATCATTCTGTCCCACTTTGGGTAAGACTGAGTTGGGGTGGGAAGTGAGGCCTGTGGTCTTCTTCATCATATGCAGGATCCAATCAAATGCCAGGACTGACCTCCATTGAACAATCCTATTTTTACTTTTGGGGCTAGAGGAATCATTTATTTGCTTCTGTCTCAGTTATTTGCATTCCCTTCTCCTCCACTACTCCTTGAACTTATATTTTGTCTAATGAAAGATGCATATTGAAGCTTGAAGAAGTTTAGTAGCTAAGGCATAGTGAGTATTGGAAAATTATTTGCTGAATGAAGAAATAACAGTGTAGATAAAACTTTAGTAGTAAAGGTTTAGGACATTCAGCAGTTCCCATAAAGAGGAGGCTTTCTATCCTGTGTTTCCATCCCCTGGAAGGGTCTTTCTTTATCAGCCTATTATTTCAGTCATATCTGAGTGATTTCTTATTTTGTTGAATTCAGATCATGATTGAACAAAATGAAAAAGTGATTTAAACTTTCTTAGAATGATTTACCATATCGTTCTTTTCAGGACAGATGTAATTTCTGTTAGACTTGGATAGTGTATGGTCATGGGGCATATTTAAAGATTCAAGCTCAGTTTCCTGATTCTCATCCAAAAAAGGTGACCCGTCACTAGGTGGAGTTTGGCCACCATCAAAATGTTGTTTATAGAGTCCAGAGATTGAACATCCCGGAGTGAATTGAGAAGATGGACCAAAGTGTCTTTTATACCCAGCCCTGAGATCCCTCTCACATGATTTTCCTTTGTTGTAGGAAGATAGGCCCAGATTTTTCATCATTAAGTTTTGTTTCATATGTGTTCAAGCAGATATTTAACCACAGAACTAAATTTTTAAAAATTAAAAGAATTTTTTTTTAACATCTGTATTGGGGTATAATTGCTTTACAATGGTGTGTTAGTTACTGCTTTATTACAAAGTGAATCAGCTATACAAATACATATATCCCCATATCTCTTCCCTCTTGCATCTCCCTCCCTCCCACCCTCCCTATCCCACCCTTCTAGGTGGTCACAAAGCACCGAGCTGATCTCCCTGTGCTATGTGGCTGCTTCCCACTAGCTATCTGTTTTACATTTGGTAGTGTATATATGTCCATGCCTCTCTCTCACTTTGTCCCGGCTTACCCTTCCCCCTCCCCATATCCTCAAGTCCATTCTCTAGTAGGTCTGCGTCTTTATTCCCATCTTGCCCCTAGGTTCTTCATGACCAATTTTTTTTTTTTTTTTAGATTCCATATATATGTGTTAGCATACGGTATTTGTTTTTCTCTTTCTGACTTCACTCTATATGACAGATTCTAGGTCCATCCACCTCACTACAAATAACTCAATTTCGTTTCTTTTTATGGCTGAGTAATATTCCATTGTATATATGTGTCACATCTTCTTTATCCATTCATCCAATGATGGACACTTAGGTTGCTTCCATGTCCTGGCTATTGTAAATAGAGCTGCAATGAACATTGTGGTACATGACTCTTTTTGAATTATGGTTTTCTCAGGGTATATGCCCAGTAGTGGGATTGCTGGGTCATATAGTAGTTCTATTTTTAGTTTTTTAAGGAACCTCCATACTGTTCTCCATAGTGGCTGTATCAATTTACATTCCCACCAACAGTGCAAGAGGGTTCCCTTTTCTCCACACCCTCTCCAGCATTTATTGTTTGTAGATTTTTTGATGATGGCCATTCTGACCGGTGTGAGATGATATCTCATTGTAGTTTTGATTTGCATTTCTCTAATGATTAATGATGTTGTGCATTCTTTCATGTGTCTGTTGGCAATCTGTATATCTTCTTTGGAGAAGTGTCTATTTAGGTCTTCTGCCCATTTTTGAATTAGGTTGTTTGTTTCTTTGATATTGAGCTACATGAGCTGCTTGTAAATTTTGGAGATTAACCTTTGTCAGTTGCTTCATTTGCAAATATTTTCTCCCATTCTGAGGGTTGTCTTTTCATCTTGTTTATGGTTTCCTTTGCTGTGCAGAAGCTTAAAAACAATTTTTTTTAATTGAAGTATAGTTGATTTACAGTGTTGTGCTAAATTCTGCTATGCAGCTAAGTGACTCAGTTCTACACATATATACAGGATATTGAATATAGTTCCCTGTGCTCTACAGTAGGACCTTGTTGTTTATCCATTCTACATATAATAGTTTGCCTCTGCTGATCCCAAACTCCCACTCCATCCCTCCCCCATTCCTCCTCCCCACTTGGCAACCACAAGTCTGTTCTCTATATCTGTGAGTCTGTTTCTATTTTGTAGATATGTTCATTTGTGCCATATTTTAGAGTCCACATATAAATGATATCATATGGTATTTGTCTTTCTCTTTTTGACTTCCTTCACTTAGTATGATAATCTCTAGTTGCATCCATGTTGCTGCAAATGGCATTATTTCGTTCTTTTTTATGGCTGAGTAGTATTCCATTGTATATATACACCACATCTTCTTTATCCATTCATCTGTCATTGGACATTTAGGTTGTTTCCATGTCTTGGCTCTTGTGAATAGTGCTGCTGTGAACATAGGGGTGCATGTATCTTTTTGAATTACAGTTTTGTCTGGGTATATGCTCAGGAGTGGGATTGCTGGATCATACGGTAGTTCTATTTCTGGTTTTCTGAGGAACCTCCATACTGTTTTCCATAGTGGCTGCACCAACTTACATTCCCACCAACAGTGTAAGAGGGTTCCCTTTTCTCCACACCCTCTCCAGCATTTGGTATTTGTAGCCTTTTTAATGATGGCCTTTCTGAATGGCATGAGGTGGTACCTCATTGTAGTTTTGATTTGCATGAAATTTAAAAATTAATTTTTAGGCTTCTACCTGTTTTATTTTAACCTGAAATGCAACCCACCTCTGTGTAATTAGGAAAAATCAGATCATATTAAGGAAAGCATTTTTTTTTACTTCTCTTATTTAGACAAACAATTTATGGTTTAGTTAAAAAAAAAATCATCTTCTCAGCTAAGATGTAATTATGTCCTGAGATCTTGTGGTTAAAAAAACAGTTAAATCTTTTTATAGAGAAAGATAAGAAGATATGTGAGCACCTTTAGAATAATAATGAATGAAGGAAAGATTGAAGAAAATGTTTCTCGAAAGCATCAAAATTGCTACCTTCTTCCCAAATTTTGAGATCTGGAAGAGTCCAGTTTTGAAAAGAAGTATATGAACTTGACAACAGAGAAGAAGCGTATAAGAGCTACAAAAATATCTATTGAAGGTGTTTTTTTTTCCTATCAGAATTACTTTCACAGCTGAAGTTTCAGGCAGCGTCCAGCATGATTTTTAGGACTAACAGACAAAACTGGTTGTGCACTTTTGCAGGTTGTCCCACTCTATGTTTTATCATGTATTCCAGAGATCTCCTCTGTGGCATCTGTTTTGTTTTCCTAGCTTCTGCTTCTGGCAAACAAAATAGCAAAGTGTCTCTGGTGTGCACAGCGGCTTTGTGGTGCTTCTAGTTTCATTTGCAGCATATACTCACCCAGCTCCCTTCCTCCTGAATTAGAGCCCGACCCCTCTGTTGGGCTGTAAATCTCAGATGGACTCGTTAAATGAACACAAAATGTAACACACGACACTTCTCTCCCCCAGCTACCAATTTGTCTTATCCTTTATTAGGAGGTACCGTGATGGGAAATCATCTAAGATGCTGCCGAGGTTTGGGGGAGTAGTTGCAGGAGGCTGAAAGGTCTGGCTGCCAAGAAGGGGACCAGAGAAAAAAGTGCAATTTTATGACTTGGCTCTGCTGAGAATTTAAAGTGGGAGGACTTTCTGAAACTCCTGCATATTTCAGCAGGTAAGAATTTGGCTTTCAGTTATGACTAGGATCAAGAGATGCTTGGGGTCTTAGCAACCTTCGTGCCAAGGCATGGCTTGCTTTCTTTCTTTTTTAAAACATTTTTATTGGAGTACAGTTGATTTACAATGCTGTGTTAGTTTCTGCTGTACAGCAAAGTGAGTCAATTATACATATACATATCTCCACTCCTTTTTAGATTCTTTTCCCATATAGGCCATTACAGAGTCTTGAGTAGAGTTCCTTGTGCTATGCAGTACGTCCTTATTAGTTATCTATTATATATATAGTAGTGTGTGTCTGTCAATCACAATCTCCCAATTTATCCCTCCCCCCACCCTTACCCCCTGGTAATCATAAGTTTGTTTTCTACATCTGTAACTCTCTTTCTGTTTTGTAGATAAGTTCATTTGTACCCTTTTTCTTAGATTCCACGTATAAGTGATACCATATGATATTTGTCTTTGTCTGACTTATTTCACTCAGTGTGACGATCTCTAGGTCCATCCATATTGCTGCAAATGGCATTATTTCATTATTTTTTTCACGGCTGAGCAATATTCCATTGTATATATGTACCACATCTTCTTTATGGCTTTCTTAAATGGTGGGTTTCCAGGTTCTGGTTAAATATGACCAATGGTGAGAGCTGACTCTTTCCCCAAACATCCTGAGTGAGTATCATGCTGAGTAGTCCTTGCTAATCATAAATATGGTAATAACAGCAAACACCTAACGTTTATTATGTGCATTTTTAATGTGTCAGACCTATCCTAAGCTTTCTGTTTGTATTAAGTTATTTGTACACTGAGAAATGTACTAATGTCATTTCCAGTTTACAGACAAGGAAACTGAAGCTCACAGAGGTCAAGTTATTTACCCAAGGTCACATAAGTTCAGATTTCTGAACGTAGTCTCTAAACTGGTTGCATGTGTGACCCAAATTCCTACTCATTCTTCCAAGCGAAGCCAAACTTCTCCTTTTCATCCTTGCACATCCCTTCTGTGTGTCTGCTCTGGGGTTACAGGGATTAAGCACATATACCTCTTTTCTTACTTGTCTTCATCCTGAAAGCATTTATAGGACACATCTATGCTCTGACCCCTTTACATGGAGCATCTAGTTTAACCGATATGGCTATCCTATGAAATAGGTGCTAGTACTTTCATATTGCAGAAAACTAACTTACAATACTTCTTGTGGTCCCAGTTCTCTTCAGAGATGACCAGTGGCCCTTTGACTCAAGCTTGAGTTAATCTAAGGGAAGGACTGTCCTTGGCACAGGAGAAAAGATCCATTCCCATCTCTTCATTTGTTAAATATTTGATTTATTTTCTGGAGAGCCTATGATAAAAAACCTTGGCTAATCATCTCAGAGTTGATTAATTTTTTTCATGCACTTTGGGTATTATTCATTTGGCACTTAATACACAAAGATATGCTTTTGCCAAGAACATACGTGGAAGATATAGGCAACACCTGATTCCTTTCTCGGCTATGGTTTGTCAGATCCTGATGTGTGAAATCGTTGTATTTCAAGGAGTACACATTAGGTTTCTAGAGGTGTCTTCGATTGGGGTGAAAAAATGAAACACCAAAATCTGTTTACCTCTGTCTCCTCTTCATCACTCCTCGAAGTTCATTTTGGATTTTGCTGCTGAATTATATTCTACCAGTTCCTCTCTCTAGCAATGAACTATCTGTAGAAGTTTCAGGTCAGTGTGCAGAGGTAGTAAGTCATTTTTCCTGCTTTTCTTGGATTCCCCCAGTAGGCCAAGCGAGAGGAATTTCCCCTGAATGCATAATTTACAATCTTCTCACAGATGATGGATTTACACTTTCGTGGTGAAAATGAAGCTCTCATCCCAGCTACCAATTGTTTGGTGGTTTCACTCTTGAAAAAAGACATGTGTTTTAAAAAATGTTAAGCTTATATTTCACCTAGCTTTGAGTTTCAGGAATTGCGAATTGTTTATGCTTACAGTTATAATATTGGATTAACAAACTGTTAATATTTTAAATATTTTGATAACTCCTTTACTATGATAAAGAGAAATTGTTCAAACAGGAAGAGTCTATCGGAGATTCCCTTTTCATAGGACACGGTGATTAAAACAAAATTCCTGAGAAATGTACTTTGATCTTAAAGTTTAAAAATCTAGTATAGACATCATTTTAAATGATTTTTCCCCCTTTGATGTTTCTTGTCATTAATTGACTTATGTTTATTTTTCTGTGTTCATCATGAGATCAGGAGAACAGTTCATATATTCACTAGTATATCATGGATAAACACATAGTGGATACTTTATCATTCAACATTCAAACAATACTAAGAGTAAGTGCCTTCTGAAACAAAAGTGAGCTGCAAAGTGAATTTCTGTCCACTGACGTTCATTTTCTTATTTATTCTCTGTGTAAAGCAGGGACTCTCTCCTAGCAAAATGCTGGGAGTCCCTTCTTCCCCACCCACAGCCCAATCCTGTAGGCAGAGCAGCTCATAAGGTTGGAAGTAGCTCACCCTACATAGTGCTAAATTATCATGTGCCAATGGGAAAAATTAGCTATATTCCTTCCTTTTTCTTCTACGCCAGAGTTTCTCAGCCTCAACACTGTTGACATTTGGGGCCAAATAAGTCTCTGTGGTGGGGGCCTGGTCTGTGTATTGTAGGATATTTAGTAGCACCCCTGGCCTCTACCCACTGAATGCCAGTAGCAACATCCTCTCCAGTTGTGACAACAGAATGTCCCCAGACATTGCCAAATGTTCCTTGGGGCACAAAATCACCCTTGGTCGAGAACCACTGGTCTAAGCTCTTGTTTCCTTCACCATTTTGAGTTAGCAGGGGCAGCATTAAGAACCTTCTGGATTGCTGGTAAGCTGGACTTCCGTGCTTAGGGTCTGTGTGTCAGTTATTTCTCTTGGGCAGTGGCTGATGAGAGAAGGCAGTGTGGTACAGTGGAAACAATACTGTACTTGCAGTGGGTACCCCCATCTTTTACTTACAAAGTCTCTAGCAGTTTTCCTGACCTTTCTGAGACTAAGTTTCTTTTTCTGTAACCCGGAGATAATAATCACTGCATTAATATGCCTGACTCATAATCCACGGTAAATATGAAATGATATAATGCATATGAAAGGCCTTTGCAAACCCCAAAGTGTTGCATCGGTGGGTCCCTTGTCCGGCAATATAATGTTAGGTTATTAGCACAAAAGAGGTAGTGACAACACATTCGTCAAGTTCAATACTGTCTCTTCTATTCTGGCAAAGCCGTGTAGAAATTATTCACATGCCCAAATTACGCTACAGCTTTTCTGTAGCTTCAAAACAAATGTGCACGTATGAGTGCATATAACCTGATGAATATGTAACTTGGATGACTATTTAGAAAATTGGGGGAAAAATGGTAAAGCCTGAATTTGACCATTTCTAGTAACACTTCAGAGAGCCCACACAGGGCTTTTATATGTCCAGAAGTGGAGAAGACAGGCTCGTTTTACATCAGAATGAGCTCCCAATGTAAATTGGTGCAGCCTCTGTGGAAAACAGTATGGAGGTTCCTCAGAAAACTAAAAATGGAATTACCTTATGATCCAACAATCCCACTCCTGGGCATATATCCAGAGAAAATTATAATTCATAAAGATCCATGCACCCCCAGTGTTCTTAGCAGTACTATTTACAGTAACCAAGACATGGAAGCAGCCTAAATGTTCATCAACAGAGGAATAGATAAAGAAGATGTGGTACATATATAATACAGTGGAATATTACTCAGCCATAAAAAAGAATGAAAAATGACATTTGCAGCAACACAGATGGGCCTAGAGATTATCATACTAAGTGAAGCAAGTCAGACAGAGAAAGACAAATACCATATGATATCATTTATATGTGGAATCTAAAAAAATGATACAAATGAACTTATTTACAAAACAGAAATAGACTCACAGACATAGAAAACAAACTTATGGTTACCAAGGGGAAAGAGGAGGGGGAGGGATAAGTTAGGAGTATGGGATTAATAGATACATACCACTATATAGAAAATAAACAGCAAGGATTTACTATATAGCACATGGAACTATATTCAATATCTTGTAATAACCTATAATGAAAAAGGATCTGAAAAATAATATATATACATATATATATACCTGAATCACTTTGCTATACACCTGAAACTAATACAACGTTCTATACTTCAATTTAAAAAAAGACTTTTACTCCAAAGTTAGTCTCTACTGCTGTTTTCCTAAAATAACTGAAGAGAAAATGGCTTGGATTTTGCCATCTCCAAATTATTTAAAACTGATGGAAAACTTCTTGAGAGGGAATGGTTGACATTGTGAATCCACAGTTTAAAAAAAATTCTGGGTTTAAATCTTGTCTCCTGTTAGTACTAGGAGGATATGAATATGAACAAGTCACGTAAACTCTATAGCCATCAGTTTTCCCATTCATTAATGGAGATAATAATGCATATTTTAGAGGGCTGTTGGGAGGATGAAAGGAGAAAATAGCATTAAAAAAGCAGATGACAAATATAATAATAGCTACTCCTCAGGCAGCAGAGGGTTGGTGTGAGAACACGATTCTGAACTTGACACAATTGTAAAGGCAAATCTGAGTGAACATTTTTTAAGCCCAGGCTTTCTTCATGTGAGTGAGAGAGCAGAGAACAGTCCACTCTAGTTGTTCATCACTATTAACTGCAATGGTATGAAAAAATAATCACGACCACCCCCTTGACCGTCCATGTCCCACGTAGCACCAGAGATGAGAAGGAGCCCCTCAAATGGGAAGGCTTTGGAAGATCTTGTGGAGGAGCCTGGCTTGGACGGGCAGGGGGTGCACGGTCCCTGAGTCAGACACTTCCCATGCATCAGGTGCTTCGGGAAGCATTTCTGTGTGTTTTTTCTTGTTGTGTTTTGTTTTGTTTTTTAAAATTAATTAATTAATTTATTTTTGGCTGCGTTGGGTCTTTGTTGCTGCGCACGGGCTTTCTCTAGTTGTGGCGAGCGGGGGCTGCTCTTCGTTGTGGTGCGCATGCTTCTCATTGCGGTGGCTTCTCTTGTTGCAGAGCACAGGCTCTAGGCACGTGGGCTTCAGTAGTGTGGCACACGGGCTCGGTAGTTGTGATTTGCTGGCTCTAGAGCGCAGGCTCAGTAGTTGTGGCTCATGGGCTTATTTGCTTCAAGGCATGTGGGATCTTCCCGGGCTAGGGCTCGAACCCGTGTCCCCTGCATTGGCAGGCGGATTCTTAACCACTGAGCCACCAGGGAAGCCCTTTTCTTGTTTTTTGAAACAAGTGGTTGTTGCATTTTCTTTGCAGAGCTCTTTGATGCAGAAAACATATGACGTGCAGGAAAAATTCAATGTGTCTATGCCTCACCTAGCCAATAGACCAGGACTCCCTGGAAGACACATATTTTCTGTGTGTGTGGGCACGCGCACCTAGTGGGTATAACATACAGACCCTGGCGTCAGATGGCCTGGGTTCAAATCTTGACTTCACCTCTTACCAACTCTGCGTCTTGTTTTAGTTATTTCATCTTCTCCACCATCTGTTTCCTCATCTTTACAAAGATATAATAATAGAACCTACATTATAGCATTTTGGGTGAAGATTCAATGCATTAGAATATGCAGAGTATATGGCACAGAGCCCTGAATAAATGTTTGTTGTTGTTATTGTTTCACGTGGCTTTGTTGTTCATGTTCCCGAAATGCCCTCCTTCCTCATATAAACCTACCAACTTCCTGCTCATTCTTCCAAACCGACCTTGACTCTCACCTCCTGAGAGAGGTCATTTCCATCCCCCCTCTTCTCCTTTGGCTTCCAGAGCACCCCGGCTCGTTCCTCTTTATGGCGCCCTGTGTTGGATTGTGAATTTGAGGGCATTAAGCCCTCAAAAACGCGACTGGCACAGAGTAGGGAGGCAACCAGTAAAAGCATGGAAGAGTAAGTGGGTGTGGAGGAAGAGCTCAGTGAATTTTGTTCAGTTGATTTCATCAAATGGGAGGCAATGGGTTGAAGCTAATGAGTGGGCAGTTACTCCAGCTAACTTTGAAAGAGTTTAAGAAGTTGGCACGGAAAAGGCGTGTAATTTTTTTACATTCATGTGCCTTTAAGAAAACTAGTCGGCTAAACCCAAAGCAACAAGGCTGCTAATTAACTCTGATTAGAGAATTTATTCTCAGTACTTTGTAGAGGGATAGATAATTGTAATGTTTGTAGTGAACAAATTACTTATCTCTTTGAGGCATTCCCACTTGGCTAAGCGCTCTTTGATCATGGAGACATATACACACAGGCGATCATGTATTCGTTTTACATATGAAAGCCTTGGGTTCCTTTAATCCTTATGGGACAGAAAGATTTATCAGTGAAAAACAGATCTGAACCCTCCTGACCTCACCTCGACACAGAAATCCTTAATTCGGGTATAACGACAGGCTGGAAAGAGCAAATGCTTTTAACTAACGTCAACACACTCTGGCACTCTTTGTAATTAATCAGGGCAGAAAATTTGCAGACAAGAGAGTAACATAGGCTCTGCAAGTCATATTCCTGTCTAATCAGCAATAGCACACACTTTTTCTTCACTCCGCTTGGCGTTTCAAAAGGACCATCATTTGAAAATGACAACTGCTATTGTTGGGAATCACTGGAAACTTGGTCAGCCTTTGAAGACCTAGTGTTTATTGTTGCAGGCAAGGAATGGTAATGCACTTTGGTTTCAATTAGTTATCCCAAATAATTCCCCCCCCCCAGAAACCACTAAATCCAGGCCTCTTACTGTGACAAAGCCTGTCTCCATTAAATCTATGTATTATTTTATAACAAGAGAGTGTAAAAGCGTGAAAAAATGATGGCTGAGAATATAAATAAAAAACATGAATGTGAAAGTGGGAAAGTGAATGATTTTATTCGAGTGGTGCTTAAAGGGGGCGACTCCACATTCTCAGCACGTGTGATTACGGTCCCCACTGTGGTGAGAAGTGGTCAGGCTCTTGCCAGGATAGAGTCTGGACGCTTTCACAGTTTTATCATGAGTTGGTAAACCCATTAAAGATGGCATCTTAAAAGGAGAGGTGGTTAGCATTTTTAAGTGAATTGGAACACTTGAGAATGGTTCTCATATTTTTAATTGAGAAGTCATTTTTAAATGGCTTCCATTACTCAGATCAGGAAAGGCAATGAGGCATGGTAGAAAGACTCAACATGAAAGAGCCCCAGATGTTGGTTTTGAGGACATTATTTATATTTATATTTTGTACGAGCCTCAGTCTCTTAAAAAAATGAGGGCAAAAATGCCCACTCTATAGGTTTCTTTGGGGACTAGATGATATTGTGCCCATAAAGAGAATACGGTAGGTACCTAGTGAATGATAGTGGCTGTTATGTTTTTTATAACCATGAGCAGCTCACTTATATTCTAGGTAAGAGGTAGTGTCTATAAGAATAGAAAAGAATACATGGGCCAGAGATGTCCAGGAAATGGGTAGTGTGAAATCAAATGTCTTCTAAAAATTTTCTGTAGAAGGTGGTGATGGTTAAAATATTTAACAACTGGTATGGCATGGGCACCAATCAGAATGGTTGAAGGTCACATCTCTGGGGAGTGGGAATCGGGGCTGGGGGCCGTCTGTGCCAGGCTTCAAGCCTTTGGCTGCTGGATCACATGGAGATGTTGTTTGGGGCAGCTGGGGCAGCTAGAGGCTCAGAGTGTGGGGAAAAGCCTTGGAGGAAATGGCTCTTTATCAAACATTTGGTTTTCATCAGGTATAGAAGTATTTCAATACATAAATAACCAGTGCAGACTTATCAATGCCTACTGGCTATCAGCCTTGTCTGTAGAGAAACTAATCATGAAAATACTGCTACCCAGGTGCTGTAAGGATCCTGTGACGTGTGCTGTGTTACACTGAAGTACAAGCATAACTCCACATGGGGCTGGTCGGGGATGGGGGCAGCTTGTGAAGGGTAGGGACCAGGTTCCCAACTTTTGCTTATAATGAGGCCAGCCTCGGACTCAGATCTGACTCTGCTGTGTTTTGCTTTACCGTCAAGTTAAGTCAGACCTCTGCTGAGCTCTGATTCCCTCATCTGTATGGGGCCCTTCCCAATCCAGAAGCTCATATGATTCGGTCTTGTGGCAGTGCCACCTTCAGGAATCACAGTTTATCATGCACAGGCATTACTGGCATCGGTTGAAGGACGTTGAGCAGAGCCCAAATACACAGCCCACAGTTACACTTATTAATCCTGTTTCCTCTTCCGGCCACTCTCCTTTGTACACTTCAGCATCCTTCCCTTAACTCCCCTCGTTGGGGGTCTATGTGTGTGTGTTGTATATGTGTGTATGTGAAGGAAGGCATGCGCTGTAGGGAAAGAATCCTTTTCTATCCCAAATATGCTCAGCAATTTTTTCTTTCTAGCTCTTTCCTTTTAGCACTTTATCATTTAACTCAACCTCTGATGAGCAAGAAAAAGGGGAAGAGGCTGATAATCAAAATATTTTCTTTGGCTAGTGGGTGGAAAAAGGAAGACTGGGAGTGTAAAACGGTGCAACCACTTTTGAGAACTGTGTGGCAGTTTCTTGAAAAGGTAAACATTCACATACCCTACAACCCAACGATGCTACTCCTAGATATTCACCCAAGAGAAACACAAGCATAGGTTCACACAAACACTCGTATATAAATGTTCATGGAAGCTTTACTAGTAATAGCCCCCCAAATGGAATTAACTCATCAACAGATGAATGGATAAATGAAATGTGGAATATCTATGTAATGGAATACTCTTCAGAAAGAAAAAAGGGATGAAATCCTGAGACATGCTACAACATGAGAGAAGCTCAACAACAGTATGTTAAGTGAAAGAGAGGTCTGATGAGAATGGCTACCTACTGTATAATTTCATTTAGGTGAAGTGTCCAGAACAAGTGAATTTATAGAGCGAGAAATCAGGTTAGTGACTGCCAGAACCTGGGGTTAAGAGAGTTAACTGTAAACGGAGAAGGAGGGAAGATGCGGGGGTGATGAAAATGTTGCCTATCACGATGATGGTGACGCTTACCTAGATGAATAACCTAATCAGACTCGGCATTTTATGGTATGTAAGATACAGCTCATAAAGTTGATCTAAAATATTTGAATAAATAGTGAGTAGTGAACCAAAAGCTTAATACTATAGGTTGTTAAATGAAGCCATGTATATGTTACCCAGAAAGTACCTGGCAAGTAGTAGGCTCTCAACCTGTCTTTCCTTCCCTTCCTGTTCCTGCCTGCGTTCCCACCCTGTCTCCCTTTCTCTGTTCTTCCTCCCTCTTCCCCCTTTCTCCTCCATTCATTCCATATTATTTTCTGCTTGACAGTTCAGCAGTGCTAATCTTTGCTAAGGTGTGAATGGCCAATAGGATGTAAATGTGTGGTTGCTCTCAAGGGTCTCTTAGGGAGGAACTCTTGAGTTGGTCTCTCCATGGCCATTGTGAAGGATTGGTCCCTGGGGATAGAATTTTTTTTCTGCTTAGTAGACTTTGAAAGAGGGCTGTTATTAATTAGCCCAGTGTATTCTTGGCTGGGGAAATGTAACCATTTATTTAGTACAAAAACAAAGATAAATCTCCAGATAGGCACTCTGCATTAATCAGACAAGTGGAATTTCAGGCTTTGTTTCTCATGTTGGCTCTTTGTTGCTGTAGAGAGGGTAGCATTTGTGGAGAAAGCATCACCTTTTAAGTCAAGCAGATCTCCGTTTGAGTCATAACACTGCTTGTTAGCTAAGTGACAGGGCGCTCTTAGCTTTAATTTCTTACTACGAGTTGACATTTGGAAACCAGGCATGAAAGAGCAATATGAGCTAGGCTAAAAGAAGTTCACCGTGAAATGAAGAGAAGTTTCGGTCTCCTGGGTGAAACTGGAAACTCATGACTGGGGCGCTAACTAGTCAGGGGACATACAGTTATACTAAAGGAATAGTATCTGAATCTGTTTGTATTTTTATTTCCTATTATATTCTTTAGTAAGGATGGTAATACAGACACAACCAAAAGTGAATTATAGCTAGGTTAGGTAACTATCTGGTTAGTTGCTGTGGGCTAGAACTAAAGATCCAGAATGTATGTTAAAAATTCTCAAACCTGGGCTTCCCTGGTGGCGCAGTGGTTGAGAATCTGCCTGCCAATGCAGGGGACACGGGTTCGAGCCCTGGTCTGGGAGGATCCCACATGCCGCGGAGCAACTAGGCCCTGCGCCACAACTACTGAGCCTGCGCGTCTGGAGCCTGTGCTCCGCAACAAGAGAGGCCGCGATAGTGAGAGGCCCGCGCACCGCGATGAAGAGTGGCCCCCGCTTGCCGCAACTAGAGAAAGCCCTCACACAGAAACGAAGACCCAACACAGCCATAAATAAAAATCAATCAATAAATAAATAAACCCAAAGTTTAAAAAAAAAAAAAATTCTCAAACCTGACAGTCATAAAGCGTTACTTTGTTCTTCCAAAGGTGTCTTTACATATATTATTCTGATGATCACGAAGGCTCAGTTAAGAAGGGGTCTAATGATACCACTCATCTGTGTTTTAAAGGCAAAGGAACAGGAGCCTTGGTATGTTAAGTGGTTATTCAAGATTCATAGCTGGTTCGTAGGAAAGGCTGGCCCAGTTTCCTCATCTTCACTGTGTGCTTTGTCATTGAGTGATGCTCTCTGTCCCCCCAACAATGCTGTTTTCAGTGTCATCCCTTGTAGTCTTTGCCGTCATCACCTGTGGCCCTTTGGGTAGTGTTGGACGTTACAGTTCTGAGTCGTGCGTTACACAGTAGGTCATCTTTGCTTTCAGATGCAGAAACATCTTCATAGGGGTCACACACCAGATCTTCATGGAGGCGACCTGGTTCAGTGAAAAGTAAATGGGGCTTGGGGATAGAGAGACCTGGGTTGACCTCTCGGTCCTGATGTTCTCTATTTGTATAATTTTATGCAAGTTTCTTATCGCCACTGAGGCTTCGTTTCCGCATCCTTCAACCAAATTCCCCTGAGGAATGAAATCACATATGCACAATTCCTGGCCTGGAATAATCACCAACAAATGATGACTCACCTTTTCTTCCTCCCTTCCTACGCATTCCTAGCTGGGCTTCATCCTACAAGAAAAAGTAATCATCAAGAGAAGGAGGAATGGAGCCAACAGGGAACCGAAAGGAACCTGCTTCTGCCTTTTCCTCGGGTGCTTTGAAAGATCTTTGCAGTTTACTATGGTTAATTTTCTGCCAGTGTTGATAATTTTGAGGAGTTTTTTAAACCCAAGAATAGCTTTCTAATTCTCAAAGGAGAGGCTGAGGTGGAAAATGAGACAACTAGTTTATTTTCAGTTCTCCATCGAAACAGAGCCTCTGTTCCTTCTTGCTTTGTCTGAGGAAAGATTTTTCTCTTCTGTTCAAATAAAGATCAGAATTTAACCATTGATTTCTCTCCAGGGAAGATGTAGCAGAATTTCTAGAGGGTCTGGCTTGTAAGCGTTCATTGTCTCATGAGCTGGAAGGAGCTTTAGAGGTGATATGGCACAATCCTTTTACTTTACAGATGAAGAAACTGCACTTTGAGAAGGGGAAATGTCTTATCCAAGTTCATCCAGGGAGAAACTCGTGTAACCTTTTGGTTCCCTTGAAACTTCTGTAGACTTACTTACTCATTATGATGCAACAGTGAGAATAAAAATCCCAGAGGTGACTCTTTACACCATTCAATAAGCCTTTTTAGCAACTTTATCAAAATGGGAACTTATCCATAAGAAACAAAACTATTTAGAAGAAGTTTAGAGGCAGGAGTTTTACTTACTTCAAAGAGTACTTGCTATACACAGTTAATTTACTTAGCAAACCTTTTCTTTCTAGAGGAAGGTCCATGGATGCACTTTCAGGGGACGACAAACCCCTGGAATTAACTACAAAACTTTCTGTGTGTTTCCTGATAAGAGGGTCAGGTAGATTCCACAGCCCCCAGATTCAGCCAAACATAACCTTCCTTCGAAGTCTGTACTACAGGGTAACAAAGGAATAATTTCTTGAGTATCTTTGGTTTTTAATTAGAGAAACTTCTAGATGTTTTTTATTAGATAAGCTTAAAATTGTGTGTGGTCGTCAGTGGAAACTGGGAAACATGCAGCGGAAACTCCAGTAACTCATCTCCTCTCCTGAAGTTTGGTTGGGCAGCAGAGAAGAATCTAGTAGAACCTTCTGACCTTCCCCCTCCCCCACTCACTTTCATCTGGGCACCTTGTCCCTAATGGTCAGCAACATATCACTTCCAAGCCCTGCTGCATGACATTACTTCCCCTCTTACTCAGCCTTCTCTTTCCTTCCTTCTTTAGGAAGTTTTTCAACGGTAATTTTATATCACAAGTGATTTACTTACATGATGACTTAAAAAAATCTTTACACTTGAATAATATGTGACTTCAGTGTGTGTGTGTGTGCATGTGTGTGTGTGTGTGTGTGTGTATGTGTATGTGTTTGTCTTATGGACCTCTCTGATGTTCAGACTTGTTCCTGTCTCCTTTCCCAGGAAAATCTTTATCCAACTTGCCCTGCTCTTTTCAACATGAGAACCAATGCAACATGATATACTTTGGGAATAATTAATCCACAGATATTTTGGATACCTCATATTTCTATCAGCGGTGATTGGACCTGTGAAAAATAAAGATGGACCAGACATTTTTTTAGGCTGCCATAGGGATTACAATTCACTTCCTGGCCCCCATCATTCGCCAAGCACCCACTATGTTCAACATGCTGGGAATACGAGAAAAAACTCCACAAGCCGTGCCTTTAACCCAGTGACCACGTTCTGTGTATACGCGTTGCAAAACAGCCAATTTGGATAGTTTAGGTTTCTCAAGTCTGAAAAGTAATTAACATTTCTTATTTGAAGGTTTTAAAGTGTGAGGAACAGGGCAGCCTGTCTGCTGGTTCTGATGAAAAACCCTTATAAGCTGGAGGTACCACTGAGGAACCTTCCTCCTCAGGAAGCCTTGGCCTCTGAGTGTCTGCCAAGATCCGCAGAGATCGGGTCTCATAAACCTTTGCTGCGTCATCCCCGCAGTGTCACCCCAGCTCCCCAAACTGGCATTGCCCATTTTCCTTCCCCAGCATCAGCCTGCCAGGAGCACTGCCTCTGTTTGCTGAGCTAGGCGTCTGTTTTCACGCAGGCTTCTGGGAAGAGGCTGGTGGTGTGTGGCTTGTCACAGGTCCTGTATAAAGTCCAGCAGTCTTGTTCATTTTGCTTTATTAGGACTTTTGGCCAAAAGGCCTGGTAACCATGGATCAACTTTACCAGGAGAACATTTCTATTTGCCAGAGTGTGGAAAGTAAACTTCATAGCGGCAGCCTTCACAAAGAAATGGAGCTCTTTATAACCCGTTAAGCCACTGGAGAGAGATTTTAGGGGGTCGATGTGAGAAGTAGGATGTAGGAGGAAGTTGAAACATGCAAGAAGCTCCCTGACCCAGAAGAAGAGCTCTAAACACCCCAGCCAGACACATCCCTTGGTTGTCTGGCCCCTGCCTACCTCCCATCTCACCCCTGCCTTCTCCCCTCTTTGCTCTCCAAACTTCATCCGTTCTTAACTACAGTTATCCCTGGGGGATTCATTCCAGGACCACCCAACCCCATGAATACCAAAATCCACAGATGCTTAAGTCCCTTGTATAAAATGGCGTAATATTTTCATATAACCTACACACATCCTCCTGTATATTCTAAATCATCTCTAGGTGACTTGTGATACCTAATAAATGTAAATGCTATGTAAATAGTTGTAAATACAATGTAGGTAGTTGCTGACACCTGGCAAATTCATGTTTTGCTTTTTTGGAACGTTCTGGAATTCTTTCTCCTTATCTTTTTGGTCCACAGTTGGTTGAATCTGCAGATGTGGAACTATAGATAGGAGGGCCAACTGTATGCCCATCTCGTTTGCTCTCAGTACTAAGACTTTGCACGTGTGTTAGCTTTATCTGGACTGTTTCCCTCTTCCAATTTGGCTAACTCGTGATTCTCTTTGTATGTTTTCTGTTAGCAGGCCTTCTAGAACCTTTCAGATGAAATAAATATGCCTCCTCTGTGCTCTCATAACCCTTTGTTCTTCCCCTTATGTAAAATGTATTCATCCCACCTAAGGTAATTGCTTATTTTTCCTTGTAAACTCAGCGGAAGCGCCTCTGTTCTCAGTACAGAATTCAGGACGTGCCTCTTGGATATGTATGGAATTATGATAAGATACTAGCAAATATCTTGGGATATAGAGTCAGCATTTGAACCTTTTTTTCTAGCTGTGTGATCTTGGGTAAGTTACTTAAGAAGTCTCTAAAACTGCTTCCTTGTTTTTAAAATGGTGATGGCGCCCCGATCCTTGTAGGACTGTTGTAAAGATTAAAAGGAAACTTTAGGAGGTGATGGATATGTTAATGGCATAGACTGTGGTGATGGTTTCACAGGTATATATTTATCTCCAAACTCACCAAGTTGTACGCATTAAATATGTACAGCTTTTTGTATGTCAATCATACCTCCATAAAGTGGTTTAAAAAAGATTAAAAGGAGATAATGGGCATAATATAATTGATAGATATTATTCATAAATATTCAAGGTCAATTTGTATGGAATGGGCAGCAGCAGTTTTAAAGAGTGTACCTCACCTTCTACAGGGATAAAGGAAACAAGATCCTCAAATGTGGGCATTATGAAAGCTCATCATACGTCTTAAAAAATAAGTTCTTATTTTTATAAGTATGTACTGAGCATCTTCTGAGGACCCACATACAATGTGCTTTGCATGCATTATCTTGGCACAATTACCTTGCAAGATACGAGTTAATATCTCCATTCCATACATGAGAAAGAGTTTCAGGGAGAGTGTATAACTTTCTCAAAGCCATGAAAATTGTAGACTAAGAATTTGGGCCCGTGTTCGTCTAGTTTACTGTTTCACAATTGGGTGATGTTCACCAGCCCCCTCTCGAGGGATCTGTGGCAATATCTGCAGGCATTTTTCATTATCAGAAACTGGGGGAGGAGGTGCTTCTAGTATGTGGGTGAAAGCCAGAGGTGCTGCTAAACATCCTGCAATGTGTATGACAGCCTCCCTCCCACAAAGAATTATCCAGCCTCTAAAGAAGATGTGGCACGTATATACAATGGAACATTACTCAGCCATAAAAAGAAACGAAATTGAGTTATTTGTAGTGAGGTGGATGGACCTAGAGTCTGTCTGTCATACAGAGTGAAGTAAGTCAGAAAGAGAAAAACAAATACCGTATGCTAACACATATATATGGAATCTAAAAAAAAAAAAAAAAAAGGTTCTGAAGAACCTAGGGGCAGGATAGGAATAAAGACGCAGACGTAGAGAATGGACTTGAGGACACGGGGAGGGGGAAGGGTAAGCTGGGACGAAGTGAGAGAGTGGCACTGACATATATACACTACCAAATGTAAAATAGATAGCTAGTGGGAAGCAGCCGCATAGCACAGGGAGATCAGCTCAGTGCTTTGTGACCACCTAGAGGGGTGGGATAGGGAGGGTGGGAGGGAGACGCAAGAGGGAGGAGATATGGGGATATATGTATATGTATAGCTGACTCACTTTGTAATAAAGCAGAAACTAACACACCATTGTAAAGCAATTATACTCCAATAAAGATGTTTAAAAAAAAAAAAGAATTATCCAGCCCCAAGTTTCAGTAGTGCTGAGGTTGAGAAACTCTGGTCTGGTTTCACCACATTAAGGTTTTCCTTCTTTCACCCCAGAGATAAAACGTTATTTCATTAGTATGGTTTTGATCGTATGGTGTCATAGAAGAGGGCAACGCCATTTCTGAAAGTTCTCTGTGCCAATAAACTCAAATAACTCTGTGCCCTACATAAAGGGATGGAATAAAAATGGCCATGTAGACATTTACACACTGAACAACCCAATTAGAACTTTGGCCTGTTTATGGTTGAAAAACTCCTCACCCAGGAATCTTGGATATGGGAGGGATGCGAGTGTTGGAAGCAGAAGGAATGCAGACAGAGGTTAGTCCCGCCCCCTGCTCTACTTAGTGGCTGGTTGTCCTTGGGAAATTTCACAGGATTCGTTTTCTACATCTGCAAAGTGGGGATATTAATTCCTGACTCAAAGAGTTGATGGGAGGATGGTGGGACTTGACGTAGTAGAGTGTTCAGCAAAGAATATGGCAGGCATGTCGTAGGTGTTCCGTGGTACCCCAAATGAATATCCTCTCCGAATATGGTTCTTTGCCCATCCTCTGCGTGTAAGTGGCAGAAACTCACCTCATACCCAATGTTGACTTTGAAGACTGCGCTTTCCTACCTCTCCTTGCAACCTTCCCAGCCCTCACCTTTGCCTGATAGGATTGGTACCTCAGGAGTTGATGAGATACCAAAAACCCCCAAGAGAATGGTGACAAATGATGCCTCACTTGGGTGATATTCTCTCACATTCTTTTTCCCACTTACCCCTCATACCCTCTTTTCACCAGCTGCTGAGGAGAAACTTCTCTGGTCACAGTGGGTGGGCAGAGTGGGGCACCTTTAGTGAGAAAGGATGCTGAGGACATTTGGTCTCTCGGGTCATCTTCACACTACACCTGGCGGATCTCCTCATTTGTGTTGTCTTCACATACTGGGTATTCAGCTGAGCAAAATGCCACTTAACCTACACCTCCGACATGTCAAAAACTTTGCTAAGCACTGTATAGGCCTTATCCTATTTTATCATGGCACCCAACAAGATATTCAATAAATGTTTGTCAAATGAATAATTTATACAATAATCTTATGAAGTCAGAACCACACAGCCATATTATACAGCATCTCAGAGAGGCTAAGTAACATGCTGAGGGTCACAGAGGAGCTATGGGGAAGGACCAGCACTAGGACCCCAGTTGTCTGACTCCAAAGCCCACATTCTTCAATAGGACAAAGTATCAGTGCTTCATGTGTAAGAGATGGCACGCTCTAACCAGCGCCTGTTGGCGGTAGGAGTCATCCCAGTGCTGGCTGTAAGTACATCCCACTTTCTCTGACTTATGAAACCATCTCCTTCATACGTTCCCTTATTTAATAGGTACTTACTGAATTTCTGCTACATCCCAGGTACTGTAAGAAAAGCAGACTAAAACCCCTGCCCACATATAGTTTACACACCAGTGAGGTAGGAGGTGATGGTCCTTAAAGACAGAAACCAATTATAGTAAAGAAATGCTGACCAAAGAGACAAATAAGCTACCCAGGTAGAGAATGAAGGAGGTATGCAGGAAAGCTTCACAGAGTAGGTGGTATTTAAACAGAGACTCTAAAGAAAAAGGGGCCAGACACACACAGAGGAGAATGCCCTGTGAAGACACAGACACACACAGAGGAAAATGCCCTGTAAAGACACAGACACACAAAGAGAAGAGAACCATGTATGATGGATCAGAGACTGGAGATATGTAGCTGCAAGCCAAGGAGTGCCAAGGACTGCCAACCACCACCCGAAGCTAAAAGAGAGAGCATCGTTCTGCCAGCACCTTAATTTTGGACTTCTGGCTCCAGAGCTGTGAGAGAAGACATTTTTGTTGCTTTAACACTGAGTTGGTTATAGTTTGCTAGATGTTAGGGCAACCCTCAGAAATAAATACAGTAACTCCTTACTTGCAGTGATTCTCACAACTGATCACGACCTATGAAAGCTAAGGACTCCTGCTGGTGAATTGACCATCTGTGAGATGGGAGGGCGCTTCTCCTGAATCCCTGAGCTGGTGACAGAAGCAGGAGGGTTCCCATATTCTTTTCCACAGTGTTTATACACATCCCACTCTTCCAGAAGGACCCCAGAGCGCTTCTTCCCCAAAGGTGACTTTGCCAGACATCTTGACGATTGGCCATCGCTCTGTCCTAGTAGCCACGTAAGCAGTGGGCGGGCCCGTCTTTGCAGCCCGGCCTCAGTCCTGACTATAGCGTGAGCTGCGGAGCTGGTTATACCTGTTGGCCCAGCAAGAGGCATTCTCAGCGCCTAAGATTATCGGCCTCACATCTTCTTTCCCTCCAAAGGGGTCAGAAGAGGGGGAAAATTGGGGTTATGCAGACTGCATCCTCTCTGTGGGGAGGTTTGGATTACCCTAACGTGGACCTCAGATAATTAAGGAAAAAAATAAAGTTTCACTTGCTCCAGAGTGCTTCTTTGCTTGAACAAGTGTTCCTCGTTAACTAAATAAGGTTTTTTTTTTTTTTTTTTCCCATCCTGAATGGCAACTGCTTCTTCTTACTAGCACATAGTTGCTCCTCTAAAGAATTGTTTTAAAGAATTGAAAGGGAGTATGTTTCAAGAAGAGTGATGAATTCACTGTTGGCAGGAAAAGAGAGTCTTCTAGGCTGCTAATTGCAGGCATGGATTCAGACAGATGTGGGCACCAGCTGTGTGATCTTGGATGAGTTACTTACCTTTCTGAGAGCAATAATTCCTAATTCATAGAGTTCTTTTGAAGATTCAATGAAATAATGTGCATAAGGCTCTCAGAAGTGTCTGCCATTCTTAAGCATTTGGTCAAGTACCCCATTATAGATATATGGCAGCCTAGGGAATCATGGTGTTCGCTCAGGAACTGGGACCTGGTGGGAATGGCTTATTAGCATTCAAGATATTTCCCAGGTTGCATTGCCCAAGGATGCACGAGGTACCAGAATGCCTACTGGTGTGCCACATAGGAGCATCTGAACTCTGTTTGGGTGCCATGAGACAAGTAGGATTCGTCTGGATTTCTCTGTCCATTCCCTGCTTCTCTATGAAGGTTCCAATGTTGTGGAGTCTGAGATATTACCCTACTTGCCAGCTAACAAGTTAGTCTGTCATCCAAGGTTTCATGGATGTTGGCAGAAAACGTGATACTCCTGGGTCAGCGACAAAGGACTTTATGATTCCTGGCATAGCAACCAGCATGAGCTTCGTGTTTGTGTCGTCTTCCCCTGCCCTGGCACTCACGGGGCAATGCAAAGAGGGCCACATGACACATACACAAGTTGTGGGGTATGTCACAGAAGAGGAAGCTGATTTTTCCTGCTAGATAGTAAGCAGGCTGCCCATTGCTCCCAAGGGAGATATTATCTCTATCTTCCAAATCCGTGTGCTGCGCATCCTTTAGAAGATGGTACATAACAAAGTCAGTCAGTGCCCCTGCTGACAGGAGGTGCAGGAATGTGTAAGACTCAGGGAAAATCGTCACCCAGCAGTACTGCCTATTCCTGTTCTGTGTTAAAATGATAAAGCACTAGTTTAGAAACTGTCCCCGTGCCACTCTGGTCTCCTCCCTTTTTCTCAGCCTCCTTCCTGCTTTTAATTCAGAGACAAGAGTGTAATGGAAAAAACACAGTTCTTGGAACTTAGTGCAGCTGAAGTTACTGGTATTCACACTTTGATCTGCTTCTCATTCATTATGGAAACTTGGGCGAGTGACTTCTTATCCCCAAGCCTCAATCTTTTCATCTGTGAAATGGGAATAAGAATGCCTACCTCACAGGGTGTAGATGTCTGGCACCTAATAGGTGCTTAAAGAATACTGCCGCTATTTATCACCTGCACTGGCATGGAATTGCATTCTTGCCATGGGTCAGTCAAGAGAAGAGCAGACATTTTCTTGTGAGTGCCCTCTACAAAGAGGACTCCAGAGTGGAGGCTGGTCTGAGGATGTGTGAGATATTTTGAACAGAGTTGCACAAACAGAAGCTGGCTTTCCCCACGCTTCCCTTTGGGCTCCCTAAGGAAGAAAGCTCACATGTCATCTTGGTGAGAGGTTCATAGCTGGCCAACCTCTCCTCATCCTGAAGTAGAGCAGTTGCTTGGATTTTTATGTGGCGCTCATATCCTCTGACCTGTGTATTCCTTTCCATTTTCCACTTTGCCTCTATTAATCTAATGCACTGCACCCTCCATCCTCCCACGGTGCTCCTCCCTGGCTTGCTTTCTCATCACCTACGCCTTCCCGGGGTCTGCCCCTCAGATTTTTCCCCTTCGCTGCCACCTTTACTGTGCAGGCAAGTTATAACTCACTGTCAGCACCTCTCCCACCTTCCTTCCCAGAGATGCTTTGTCTTTCTTCACTCCAAATGGGCCTTGGCCAGCCTTTGGAGGGCCGGACAGGATGGGAGGGAGGGAATAAGAGATACTCCTCCATGCCTGGCTCTCAGAAAGTAGGTAGCTGAATTCCTCCACTGGCCTCCTTTCTGTTTTGCCAGTTTCTATTGGTTTTGATTTCTCAGGCAGGGCAAACAGAATAAACTCTCGGCTCCTTGAGGGGTCCAGAGTCAAGAAGAGTTAGAGGGCTGCTGATGACCGGGGCTCTGATTCTACCCACATCTTTAGGAGGAGTGGACCTGTCCCATGAGTATAGCATCTGTTTCCTCAGAATCCATATTACCATCTGGCTGGTGACTGCAAAAGGAGAGAATGACACAGCTTCTCATACTGAAATCTCCTTTCTGATGTTTAGCTGGTCTGTAGCGTCAGATCCCTTTTTATGATGACTTCTGAGTACTGGTAGTCGTGGAGAAGGAAAGTGTCAGTTCATTCAAATAAAACTAATCACCAGTTTATCTATCTATCCATCTATCAATTTATACACCTATCTACCTATTTATCTACCTGCCCATCCCTCCCTCCCTCCCTCCTTCCCTCAAACCATCATATCTATCTATCTATCTATCTATCTATCTATCTATCTATCTATCTCTCATCTATCTATCTGCCATCTATCTACATGTCTATCTGTCTATCTATCTATCTATCTGACAGTCTATTTCAGATGACCTAAATATAACTGTGGTGTTGAGGATGAATGTCTGTATATTCTGTTCTTTCTTTTTTTTCTGATGAGGAGAATCTGTATGGTTCAAAGTTTTATAGACATTAATTAGTTTCCAGCTTCTAGAAAATCCTGGCATTCGTGGCATTTGCTATTTTGCCACACCTGGAATATCTGTTCTGTGGGTTTCAGATCAACACTGACAAATATTCATTGGCCATTCAGGGTTTTGGTATAAGAATATTAGGAGTCTCATTCAGAATCTTCTGTTAACTGGAAGCTTTTCTTTTCCACTTAAAGAAGAAAGTTTAATTTTTTGTTTAAGGAAAAAATACAAAGCAGCTCTGAGGTCAGGGTATTTGTCCATTCTTTTGTCAATGAAAGCAGGGAATGGGGTGATGGACGCCACGTCGCTACGTGTTCTCACGAGAAGAGGCAAAACCAAGACATGCTAGGGGGTGCATGACAACACGTGGGAGGAGCCACTGCAAAAGGGGGTACAGGAGAAGCAAAGGGCATGACAGCAGTCCTGAGGGAGCCATGCCTTTATCAGAACAGTGCTAGGGAGTGGGAGCTGTGTCACAGGGCAGGGTAGAAGGCTCATCTTCTGAGCAGTGTCAGATTTCATGTATTGAACTAAAGCCTCCTGCAATCCACTTTTCAGTGGCTCTGGAGGGGCCTGAGAGCCTAGGGTGAGCTCAAGTGGCCTCAGTTACACAAAGAGAAGGGGTGTGAGGGTTGGCGGTGTCTATAGGGATCTACCCTCAGATGCTGCAAAATTGAGAAAGAATTATTTACCTGTGTTCATTGATTGTCCTTTTTGGAATAATATAAGGAGATTTTAAGCCACAAGTGTAGAAACAGAATGTTGACTTATTGAAACACTTGGTTACTTAAAAACTTCCATATGAGATGTCGAGGGGTATTTGTTTACGTTAGGCGTGTTATCTAATCCTATACAATAGCCAGGCACAGCAGTACTTGCCGAGGGAATGAATAACAGGACCAAACTGTAGGCGAAGGTCCCAGTAATTGATCTGCTCTCATCTTCAGTCCAACAAAGCTTAGTCGTCTGGGTCATTTTCTAATAGGGGATGAGGTGATCCCTTTAGTCATCCAGGGTCCTTGGTTTGATGTGCCTCCCATTGTCTGTCCTTCCTCCTACCCCTTTTTATTGAAATCTCTCCTCAAGAAGGACACAATTATTAGGCTGTATCTTAGTGTGGTTGTAAGTTACGGATTCTGCAGCCTCAGGTGCACTGACTCATTTATAATTGGGAACAAAAGACTTTATCCCTAAGGATCGAATGTCAGGAGACAGAATGGGATAGAAAAACTGAGGATGACCTCTGACCAACAGTCAGCTAGGAACTGAGGCCTCTTCCTGGTTCCCCGCAAGTTTATGTCTTCTCTGTCTGCCCTCAGACACTTCTTTGAGTCTAAATTTTCTCATTTACAAAGTATGTTAGTTATATCAAAGTCAGATGGTTTTAGAGAATAAAATGGCAAAAAACAAACAGATCTGTATAGAAAATACCTGGTATAGTTCTTGGCACATGATAAATGCTCAAAATGGTAGTTATTGTTACCGATATTTTTATCATCACAATCAGTATTAGGGACTAGGTTAAAAGACTAGAAATAATCATGTAGTGAGCCTTTCTAAAATATATTAAATTTTATTTTAAAGCTTTGTAAAAGACAAGTTTTCACTACACTGAAATACATTGGAGATTTCATTTAAAATATGGTTCATTGTAATGTAAGTTTGTGCTTTAAAGATTACAGAGAAATTTGGCAATAAAGCAGTTCCTTTAAAACACTGATAACTGAGTGAAACATCATCAGCCTGGGTGTTCGAACATAGGGAAGCAATCCTAACCAGACAGAGAAGTTCACACTATGGGAACCCGCCTTCTGAGTGCGAGGATGCTATTTTCCTCCTTGACTTTCACGTTGGAATTTAAGTTCTTTTGAAGACAGATGTATCCAATTCAGACTGGGGTTCAAAGGCCATAACATACGAAATACTCTAAGAGTCAGGGGTGTTCAGGTTTCTAATTTCTGGGTGGACATGTTGGAACTTCTCACCAACTAGAGGATGGCCAAGTACTGCAAACATTCCAGCTGAGATTCAGGCAGCCAGAAGTTCAGCTGGTGTTTACATGAGCCGAAAGGAAAAGTCAAGGTGAGTGGGGAATAGCTTGAGTGCTAGGGAGGGGCTTCTCTGCTCTTTTATGTCCTCTTCCCAAGTGTTTACTGACCACTGCTGGGTGGTCACCTTGCCCTGTACTCACAGAGGAGACAGCAAGGAAGACTCACAGTCTGCCACCAAGGCACTCGCAGTTTAATAAAAGACTCATGTTCACAATGATAATACTCGCTGCACGTGCTACTCAAGTTAAGTACAAAGGGTTACAGAAGCACAGTGTATGTAGCTGCTTAAGTTTTCAGGGATTCAGAGAAGGCTTCTAAAAAGGGCAGTTGTATGGACTGAATATTTGTGTCCCCTCCAGATACATATGTTGAAGCTCTACCCCCACCCCCAGTGAGATGATATTTGGAGATGAGGACTTTGGGAGGTAATTAGATTTAGATAAGGTCATGAGGGTGGGACCCTCATGATGAGATTAGTGCCCTTCTAAGAAGAGGAAGAGACACGAGAATTCCCTATCTCTGCCATATGAAATACAGCAAGAAGACTGGCTATCTGCAAGCCAGGAAAAGGACCCTCACCAAGAACCAAATCTGCTGGCACCTTGAGCTTGGACTTCCCAGCCTCCAGAACCATGAGGAATAAATGTGTGTTGGTTAGGCCACCCAGTCTATGGTATTTTGCTGTAGCAGCCTGAGCAGACCAAGACAGGGTAGCATTAGATTTAACTCTTTTAAGGATGTATACAAGCTCAACAAGCAAGAAGGAATATTTTTAGCAGAGAGAACAACACATGGAAGGGAGTATGGACAAGCACAGCACGGACACCACATCTGACTCATTTTTCCTCATTGTGACTGGACTATATAGTGAGAAAAAAGAGGGATGAAGTAGTACCAGTTGTGAAGGGTTTTTGTGCCAAGCTGAGGAGTTTGACTTCAACTTATGGGCAGATTAGTGGGTTTCATCCAACCATGTCACGCCCCTAGTTTACTACTTCTGCACCCTGCGCTTACCTCTCTCATAGTACTTGCAGTAGGGTGTGCTGAGGACTAGTTATTTATTTGTCTCTTCCACTAAATAGAGAATTCCTCGAGTTTACAGATTGTGGGGTTTTTTTCCTATTGTGGGGCAGGGTTCCAGACAATGCCTAACATGTAGTAGGAGCTCAATAAATAAGTATCCAACAGGTAAACACATTAGGACTTCAAGGAAAGATGACATCTCAACAGGGGCCTGGGTAGAGCTGAGAGGAGAGCTTTCTAGGCAGTGAGAAGAGCAGGCATGATGGCTATAAAGCTTGTAGTCATGGTGTGTTTGAAGAAGACAGAGAAGACTTATGGTCTCTCTCCATGGTCTATGGGGAGGCTGGAGAGTGATTTAGAGATACAGGACTTGAATGCCTGTTTGGAAATGCATTGACCTCGAATTCTTCCTCTGCTTCATATGAGTCCCTAACAGCAGACGATAATAGTGGCAGGTAGCCTCATAGAGGACCCCCAGTACTCCCCACCTCCTGGTACTCACTCCCACTGAGTGTGGGCAGGACCTGTGACTTTCTTCCAACCAACACAATATGGCAAAGGTAGTGGTATGTCACTTCCAAGGTCAGGTTATAAAAGATTGTGATATCTGTCTCACATTGTCTTTCTCTGACCTGCGTCCTTGCTTTCATGCAGCAAGCTGCCATGTTGTGAGTTGACCTAGTGGTGCGGCCACATGGTAAGGTCTTGAGGATGACCTCTTGCCAACAGCCAGATAGGAACTAAGGCCATCAATCCACAATCCTCCTGAGCTAAATTCTGTCAACAACCACATGAGCTTGGAAGCCAGTCCTTCTCTGGTTGAACTTTCAGATGAGATTCCAACCCTGGCTCGTGCCTTGATTGCAGCCTTATAAGTCTGAAGCAGAGGGCCCAGCTAAGCTGTGCCTGGATTCTTGATCTATACAAACTGTGAGATAATAAATGCATGTTGTTTTAACAAACAACATCACTAAGTTGGTGGTCATTTGTTTTGTAGTGATAGATGACTAACACAGTGATGTTCCAAGGTCCACTGAGACAGAAAGGAGTGTGTGGGATGGGAGAGAAGCTTCGGGGTGGCCTAGCCATTCACCAACTGCTTCCAGGAGCATTGAGCCTGGCAAGTTTCTGGGTGTGGCTCTGTTGTGATGTTAGCCTAGACCCACTGCAGACCTCTCTGGCTTTGTGGAACTTTGTGGAACTTGGGAAAGAAGCTTCTCCTAGAATGAGTCAACCAATCCAAATCTTTGCTCCAACTCTCACGATCTGTAACAGGAACATCTCGTGGGATCTTCTAGCATCACAATGAAATGGAAGCACCTACTTATATTTCAGCCAACATTAGAAAGAACAACTGCTATCAACCCAGCCTAGAGGGTTGAAGCAAGGACTTGGCAGGCCAGACAGAAGGAGAAGTTTAAGAAAAATATCATAGGGCTCATTCAGAAAATCTATTTTCCACTGACTGTTTTCTTGGGTCTGAAGGAGTTTGAGGATAAATGCTGCAAATAGCAGAGGTCTTTTCCTCTATCTGTTCTGTTCTGTCTCTGAAGTTGAAGGAATCACTCAGGACTCAACTTGCTGTATTGTACGCATTGAACTTGAAAGAAAACCAAAAACCTAGTGAATGCCAGGTATTTCTTCTCGATTCGCCCTTAATGCACTTCTGAACTCGCCCAAAATATTGGGATTCTCTCTCCAAATCATGCTTAGTTGATATCTTAACATTTTAATCAGGGCTTATTTAGCTTTGTAGAGTTTGAATTTTGCTCCAAGTGAAGTATTTGGCTCTGAAGCTGTCTTTTGGGAGTACTGCAGATGCTGGAGAGCTTTCCTCCAATAACACATACGTAATTGTTTTTATCGCTTTTATGTATTGGGGTTCTAGGTAAGATTACATTTGAAAAACAAAAAGACCTCCAGTAAGAAAATGAAAATAAAGAATTTTAAAGTGTTGCCCAAATCACTGAGTTTGAGCATCTGCAAAAGATGCTAGCCCTCTAAACCATGATAGGGTATACTTAATTTAATATTTAAAATATAATTATTAATATAATTTATTGAATGCTTATCTTATACCAGGCACCTGGGTGAATTTATTTCGGGCATCAGTGTGTCCTTTATTTCATACAAACGTATTTTAGCCCCTAACAGAGAAGAAAATGGCCTCTGACTAAAAGAAATCAAGGCATCTTGATCCCTGCTTCTGAAGGGTCTAGTGAAGGGGCAGGTGACATGGAGATCGCTATGACTAGCAATCAGGCTCACAGCAGGCACCAGGTGGCCAGGGGCTACCCCCGTTGACTGGAATAATTAAAAGCACCTCCTTTCACTCTTAAAAATATCCCAATTTGGAAGATAAATTTTATGGTCCACCCAAGCTAAGGCTAGTAGGCCAGAAGTCGTATGTGTGTGAAAAGAAGTGCCTTTTTGTAAAATCAATCACATTTTCTGCTTTCACTTAACGTAAACAAAAGTTGATCATCAACATTTATATATTTAATTTACATATTGATAGATTAGGTTAAAATCTAGGGGTTTTACCCTGCCATAAATTATTGGCAATTTTCTAATTCTCTTGACAAATGTATAAAATTAGTCTTGGTTTACCCAGGTCAAGGGAAAATGCTATTTAGTTGACTCACTTTTTCTAGCTCTGACAGTTTCCCAGTTGCCATGGATAACATTCATCCTTTGGAAAGCATGAGTATCTGCTTTTCTATATGGAGATGATGACTATCATGGATTTCTGGGGAGGGAATCTACCACCCACACTGTACTTTCTACTCCTCCAGGAATAATTGTGAATCAGAGAATAGCTATATGGAAATCAGAGCTGAAATAGCCTATAAATCACACATGTCATCGTTTCCCCAAACTGTGGTTGATTTATGATACACCCTAATGCTTCATTGCTATGGCCACACCATTCTCTTGATATGAAATCACATACGTACACCATCGGGGACCACTTAAAGACTATACAAAGGGAGAAATAAAAACAAAACAGAGTCAAAGTTGGAGATGCTGAGACACATATGGGATGCAAACACATCAGTGGAAAATCTGGGGGAAGCTGGAAATAAATGTTCACAGCATAGGGAGCAAGGGAGACAATCATTTGGTCAACACTGGATTATCTGAGCTAATGGAGAATGGAGGGGTTCATACAAATCTTGAAATAATCAAATGCTCGTCTCTAGGTACAAAAATTCCCCTATGACTTCATCCTCGGGCACTCTAAACAAAGGAATTGTCAAGATTAGCTGCCAGTCAGAACTGGTAAAGGTTTCCCTTTGGCAGAAAAACGTGTTGGGGGAAAGCTAAGAGCATGGCCAGAGAAAGGAAGACTAGAGGAAGTGGGGCTGATTAAGAGTCCTCTTCCATCCTTTTCTAAGCTAGGCATTGGAGATCCGGGGATGAACTTGGGGAACTGCCCCATACCCACGTCCACCCAGATTAAAATTGCAGAGCTGGGATTCAGCTGCCCATATCCATCAGCATTACCCCAAGAACACACTTCCTCTGATGAGTCAGTCTTGAGGCTTGCTCTCAGTGGAATGTCCTTCATTAAAAAAAAAAAAAAAATTCTCCAAGTCCCCTGTATTCCAGAAACCTGTCTGGGATAATTTTCGAAAATACTGCAACAAAGAGAAACAGTCAGTGATGAAGTCATGAAGGAAGCTAATGGGAAACCTAATTGTCCTCCTTTTGGGCTGCCATGAATTTTCTCTCCCTCCCGGGCACGTCTGGAATCAGCTAAAACCCATCAGAGCAGCTCGGGGAATGGGCAGAGACAGAGAGAGAGAGCGATCTGGACTGTGCTTACCTCTGCCAGGGCAGCCCTGTCTCCTCCAACAGCCTGTCTTTCCCAATTGTAAATGATTTCACTGCTGATTGTTATTGGGAGATGATTCCACACTTGTGGGTCTTCTCCCTTCACATGTTCTGCCACTTAATTTGTTTCCTTTTGCCTGGTTACTTGTCATCACTTTGGGAATTGAGCACAATGTCTTGGTCAGATGGACTTGAGTTCAAGTCCTAGCTCTGTCTCTTGTAAGCTGTGATCAAGTTAGCTAATCTTTCTGAGTCTCAATTCCCCCCCCCCCCCCATAAAATGGAGACAATAATTCTAGATTGTAATGTACTTACGAGAATTGAACAGACATAAATAATCTGTCATATTGCCTGACATATAGTAGGCACGTAGTATGACTATGCGTGTGTGTGTGTGTGTGTGTGTGTGTCTGTGTGTGTATTAGTCAGGGTTCTCCAGAGAAGCAGAACCAATAGGATGTGTATATCTTCCTTCCTTCCCTCCTTCTTTTTCTTTCATCATATATCTAATCTATCTAATTATCTAATCTATCATCTATCAATCCAATCTATCCTCTATCTATCTATCTATCTACCTATCTATCAAGAGATTTATTTTAAGGAGATGGCTCATGCAACTGTGGAAGCTTGATAAATCAAAACCTGCAGGGTAAGGTGGCAGGCTGAAAACCCAGGAAGACTTGCACTTCTGGTCCAAAGGCAGTCCTGCTGACAGAATTCCTTCTTACTTGGGGGAAATCAGCCTTTGTTCTATGCAGGTCTTCAACTGACTGGATGACGCCCACTCCCATCATGGAAAGTCATCTGCTTTAGTCAAAGGCCATCACTTTAAATTGTTAATCTCACCCAATAAACACCTTCACAGAAACATCCTGGATAATGTTTGACCAAATATCTGGGCACCATAGCCCAGCCCATCACAGCATGTACGTATTTAAAATTGGGACCTGTGTGGTTCCTTACATGCATCAAATAATTATTTGCATCAGATAATTATAGGTGGCCTAGACTTCCTAATAACTTTTGAGTAGTCACTGGCTTTCCGTGGAAAAAAATTTCAGTAACTTTGGCCAGTCATTCCAGACCCCACATTTTGGATCTTTCAAAATTTATTCCACTGTGGTTGTCCATGCCAAATCTTGAGTTAAGCAAAACTCCTCTCTCCAGCTGACCTGAAGCAAATCTTTTGGAAGAAAAAAAAAAAAAAATAACAACCAGAAAAGTGAACATGTCTAGGCAGAGATAGATGCTGAAGAGAAAGTAAATCCATTCACTCTTTCCTCAGAGACATGTGATCACTCTGGAACTGTAAACTCTTCATTTTGGCTTTATTGGCATCGTGCCATGGCTTTGATGGCGAGACCACAAAGCTTTGTCAGTTCCTTGAGGTCTACAGGACTTCTCAGAGTGGATAGTGGGCTGTCTGTGCTATTACCACTCTAACCACATGAAGCATATTTTCCAGTCATGGTGGTCTTTGGACCCCCTTGAAATGGGCCTTTTACATGTATAAGGATGGGCTCAGTCGAAAGGACTCTTGCACCTTCAGATAAAGTCACTAACATTGCAAACCTATGGTGCAAGCCTGCGTGGATCATGGTTCTTATTTTCTTCTATAACTTGCCTCTTGGCTTTTGAGACATTAATCTTGGCTTCCTCACTTGTCTGTCTCAGATTATGGCGTCTCTTGGTGTCACTAAATTATATAAGTCTTTGACCACACCCTTGAGCTGCCTCCATAAAGGAATATGTTTAAGGGAATGCTGTGCTTCCCTGGCCCTCACCTACTTATGGTTTTTCACTCTCTTCTAGATGCCAGCAACCATCTTGGAAGATCAAACTGATATGGAATGAGATAGGGCAAGTTAGATAGACAGCTCCTTAGATATTTTAGGTTGTTTTTAGACAGTTATTCCAGATTGACCACATTTCTATGGATTCCTTTGTGTAGGAGTTTTCCTAAAGAGACCCACATCCCAAACGTTTTTCTGGGGTAGCCAGTGTTTCTACTTTTTCAGCTTTTTCCATCTCTGTTTTTAGCATACACGTGAAGGGAAGGCTTTCTCTCTCATCTCCACACGGCCTCTCATATGTCTGGGCCATTTTCCTAAATTACCTCTGTCTTTCCTACAGGGCTACCTAAAAAACTCTTACTCATCCCACCAAGTTTAGGTCAGATGGATGGAAGGAGCCATGGAGATCTCAGAGGTACCCCAAAGTTTTAGTGCCAACTTTACCACCAACTTGCTGTGTGACATAGATCAATTTGCTTGCTTTCTCTGGTTTTTCTCATATGTCAAAATGAAGGTGCCTTTCGGTTGATAAGCAAGTCCTTACCTATTCAAATAATCTTCATTTTCAGGATGCTGCTAGGTTCCTATAGGGCAGGTAGCTTCCAAGCAAAGATTCATCCCTTTTTTTTTTTTTTACTTGTTCAGTAAGTTTATTACTGTCTTTATCTGAAAAATCTTCATAGAAGTTGTGGTTTGGTTTATTAACTCTCAGCAGCCCGTTCCTGAGCTCTAAGGAAGCTTGTCTTCTTCTGAGCTACCCGATCTTTCTTCTGGGCAAGTGACATTTTGGGACGGTTCCACCTCTTCTTTTTAACTTCTTCCTTAGGCTTCTTCTCATACACTGGATTCTCTCATATTGCAGCTTGAGCTTTCTTATACATCTCCTCCATCATGTCTGGAGTTACGTTTTTCTTTATGTATTGAGAGAGTTGTTTTTGTAAGTATCTTCATCTTCTTCAATCAGGTAACGCATATAATCTGCAATGTTCTGCCCCATGATGTGCTTTTGGTGTCCCTCAGCATTGAATTCTTTGCTTTCTGAATCATAACCAGGGAACCGTTTGGTACTGTGAGGGATAGACCAGCCTCCATCGACAGCTCCCTTCAGGGCCCCCAAAACTTCATTCCCAGTAGTACTCCTGGCAAGCCCTGCGTCTAGGTAACAGGTGAAGGCACCAGCTTGACCATCAATGCTTTCCACATTGTATTCATCTCCAGCCACCTCGACTTGGCCTTCATAAATTTTGTCCATACCAAACCCATTAAGAAGCCTGAGTGCCAGCAGCAGGCCAGTACAATATGCTTCAGCATAATTTGTCCGGCCAACCTTCACGCCATACTTCGGGAGTTCGTGAGCACAAGCTGCACAGACTATCATATCTCCTTCTATACGGGCGTAAGCGATCTGACACATGTTATCTCTGTTAGTTACACGAACTATCGTTCTGTATTTGGGTGTGTTGTACTTATTTTTGTCTTGGATTACCACTCGTTTCCAAGCGTAGTAGTCAATTTTGCCCTCTCGCCGTCTTCTAAATTTCACTTGGTATCTCTTGAAGTAGGCCTTATTCTTGACAACTTTAACAAACCCCATCCTGTGGGACAGAGGCCCTAGCCGCCACTGAGCTGCAGAACCAGCACGGCTCCGGGGAGGAAAAAAATAGATTCGTCACTTTTGTATGGTCTCAGCATCCATCAACAAGCCCAGGTCATGCTGTTATACCAGCTGCGACTCAGGCTAGACTAGACTCGGAAGTCTAGCTCTTTCAATGATGTTTATTGCCTGATTCACTGGGATGAGAAAAAGAAACATTAAACTCTCAGAAATCCTTCTCTCTGGAATTCACATATCCTGTGAAGGCAGCTTAGCAGTATGGTCAGGACCATATATACCTTGGTGACACCAATAGACACCATCATCTGAGAGATACAAGTGGGAAAACCAAAATCAGTGGATCAAAAGCCGAGAGGCAAAGCACGGAAAGTAAGTCTTGAGACTCATATACATCCAATATTGGAAAAGACGTAAGGTCAGTGGCTTCACTCTGGATCAGAGACATCTTTTCCCAGTGGACATTCTACACTTACTTGATTCCCCTCTGTGATGTTCAGCTCA
Organism: Balaenoptera ricei; assembly: GCF_028023285.1. Classification (NCBI taxonomy): domain Eukaryota; kingdom Metazoa; phylum Chordata; class Mammalia; order Artiodactyla; family Balaenopteridae; genus Balaenoptera; species Balaenoptera ricei. The sequence continues at coordinate 53,537,184 of NC_082657.1, read as the reverse complement.
CTACGTGCCGAGGCAGTCCCTGTGACTGTTGGAACACTGCGAAGGAATGATGGTCAAATTCTACCAGAGCTGGAGCCCACATTGTTTGAGAACAGAAACAGCTGTGATCTTAGATATTTGTATGTCCACCAGTTAGGAGTGTGTGTTCTGCATCCAGTTGCCATGAGCATAATACTGAGTAAGCCACATGCTAACCACATGGCTTTGTGCAAAACACTGAACCTCTCTTAACCTCAGTTTTCTCACCTGCAAGATGGGGGTGATTATGGTACCAGACTTGGAGTATAGTTATGAGGTTTAAATGAAATGATAAATACACACTGCATAGCACAATGATTAGCATAAACAAATCACATTTACTGAACACTTACTATGTCTTGTAGCACATCAACTGCCGTCCAGAGGCTCTCCATTTTCCTCTCTTCAGCAGATTAGGACAAACTCCAAAACATGTAGCCACCAAATACATGAATGTCATGAAAAGGGGATTGAGTTTGGAACCAGAGTAGTTCCAAGTCTCAGCTCTGCCTCTTGCATTGGCTGGTTTGCCTTGCCTTTCCTTAGTCACTCTGGGTATCAGTTTACCTGTAAAGGAGAAGTTGTTACTAGGTCAACATCACCCACGTTGTAACAATCTTAAACATTCCAAACAGAATATATTGTTTGAACAACATTAAATCTAAGCAGTGAAATAATTTTAAAATCTTTCTAAGTGTTTGTGTGCATTTTCCCCTGGGAAAATCTGATCTGTACTTTCCCATTTTCCACCCTCTCCACAATATTCATGCACCCCGAATTTAAATCCCTGTCCTAGAAGCTCTCTAAGTTTTCTTTTCCAGCCTAGAAATGTTCACACATTATGCTCATGAAGAACAACCAATGGAAGTTATTATTCAAAAATTATTGTAGACACTTATTCATCTGTTAAAAAAATTACAAGAAAATTACATTGAGGGGAACAGTGGTATAATATTTCATATGCACTTTTGGTAGTTTATGTAAAAATAAGTGAAAGTCAACATGCAGTGGAATAAAAGCATGGTGGATCGCGACTGATATTTGTTATCTTACAAAACTTGTGATGTACTGAACTACGGTGGCTTCATATTATCCACCCCACAAGGAATTGAAAGATCACTAAGCCCACAAAAATTCCATTTGTCCGCAGCGTCTGCCCTCACTTTTCCTTCTTCTCCACCCATTCATCAATGGCTGCATCTTTTCCTCTTTATCAGGTTCTGCTTCACAGCATGGCCCATCTCAGACTGGATAAGGAAAGGAGGCTTGCAAATATCTGAACAATAGGCTCCGTGAGCTGGAGGACTTCTTACCTCCAGTCCCCTAAAGGCTGCATCTTTGCCCCACATTTCCTTGGCTTCCACCCCCCAAAGGCAGCAAAAGGAAACAATAGCTATCAGCCCCACCAAACTGTGTCTTTCTGAGATGCAGCTGAATAATCAATTACCGGGTGAGTGTATCTGAATTTCCCTGGCTGCCTTCCACATGCCTTCCAAACTTCAAAGTCTCCAGGAGCAGGTCTGCAGGGCCCTCCTCCCAGACGTTCTCACCATCCTGTCACTCATCCCGAACCTCTGAGGCAGCTCCTGCCCTCACCAGCCACACTTCGCTTCATCCATCCTTTCCACAAGGTGTCTGGAAAGAAAGACATTGTTCCCATGAAAAAAGGACCAGTTGGTAAGGAGAGACAGTGCAGACAGCAACATTTGGCAAATTCGTGGCTCAGGGCAAGGACCAGAAGCTATGAAACAGACACTTTAAGCAAGTTTTCTTTTCATTTTGGTACATTAAGTGGCTATATTACAATAAAGCAAATAGATCCAAACTGTGAAGACCTTCTGTGAGAAAGCAGAACCCTGAATGCCCTCCTGTTTCCATGTGCCCAGAACGCACACGGTTAGAAAGGGCAGGGCATCTGTGCTTCTGGTTGTTTGCAGAGTTTACTGTAAGAAAAGTCAGAATATCAAGCGATTGAACAGAGGCATCTTGCCAACTGTGAGAGCAAGCTGGGAAACAGTTTAAGGAACAAAAAGATTCTTGTCTGTGAAGATGTCCAGTTTTTCTGAGTGTTGGTGTGGATATTTATGTCACTTTGGGGAAAATGATGCCACAGACGGAATGCCTGATAGGAGGGTGGTTGGCAGGCAGATCAGACAGCAGGTTGTAATGGTTCAGTTGAAAAACAAATATTGTTTATGTAACAGGTCGCACACCCAGGCCAAAAGAGCCCTGTTAAGACAACATTTTCTAAGACATACGACTTAACGGTTTTTGCGTTTTTTTGCTTGGCCAAAGCTGAGGATTCAGACAGACCTGTGTTGAGCAAGTTGGGTTAACAATTCTCAAAATCGGCCAGCTCTAGAGGCGGAGCCAGACTCTAGTGTTCTCATCTGTAAAATGGGAGCTACACTTGGTCCCTTCACAGAGGTCTATGGTGGAGACAAAATGAAATAATTACCAGCTGCCTGATAGTGGGATTTTGTTTGTTTATTCTGGGCTCCTAGGAAAAGTGATAAAGTCCACCAAATAACAACGTGTGTTTCAAAAAATCTTTGGAGAGAATCTTTAACCTGAGAAGGTATGATAACAGCAAAAAGACTGTAACTAAGCCCAGTACATAGTTATTGAATTCCCACCATATGTGAGGCACTGGGGACTGAGATTTCTTGCTATTTCATGCATTTGAAACATAGGAAGTAGATTATTTGTTGCCTGGGTTGAAACAGTGGAGGGAAAAATGGGGAGTGATTGCTAATGGGTTTCTTTGGGGGTGACAAAAATACTCTAAATGGTAATGGTTGCATAATCCTCCAAATATGGTTAAATACGCTGAGTTGTACACTTTCAGTGGGTGAGTCGTATGGTATGTGAAGTATATCTCAATAAAACTGTTAAAAGCAATGTAGAGAAACAGTATAAAACTAAAAGAAAAAAGAAAACAAAAGAAACAAGAACACAAAACAAACATAAACAAGTCTTGGGCAGGAATATACCAAATTGACCTTGTTCCTGTCCTCATGGAGCTTGAAGTCTTGAAGAGCAGCCACACGTCTGCTAGTTGGCCAAATAAATAGGGGGTTGGATAAAGGATAAATGGGTGTAAATCAACTATGTTTCAATAAAATAAATTTAAAAAAAAAGAATAAATGGGAATAGGGCCATGATTCTACTCTGTCTACTGGAAATCACCCCACAATGAACATGTTCTTCTTTTTCATTTGAGCAGTGGTCCTCCCTGAGGTCAGAGACTATACTTAATAGTAGAGTTCCTCACAGCCACGTTTGGCCCTGGGACTCAGTTCTGGCCAACAGGATGTGAAGAGACCATGTGGACACTTTTCAAGTCACATCCCTTAGAGCAAGCTCTGCTTCCTTTTCTACTCTCCCCATGGATGGGAAACCATCTTCAGCCTTGTGAACTTTGTAGCTGGTAGAACATCAAGACAGAGGCCTGAACTGCTTATTGCTCTAGATGGCCTTACTGTCTTCTTGCATCATTTGCAATGAGAAATCTGCTTACATCCTTATCTTGGTTTTACTGTCCATAGCATGGCTCTTTTTCTCTGACTGCTTTTAAGATTTTCTGTCTACCACTGATTTAAGCAGACTTTATTTATGATTTTAAGCAGGTTTTGATTGTGATGTGCCTTTGTCTAGTTCTCATGTCTCTTGTGCTAGGGAAACATTGGCTTTCTCAGATCTATAGGGATATAGCTTTCATTAAGTTTGGGAAAAAACACAACTGGCATGATTGCTTCAAATATCTTCTTCCCCCATCTATCCTCTCTTTTTTTTTTACAGAATACAATCACAAATCTATTAGGCTACTTGAAATTGTCCTTCAGTTCACACTGATAATCTTTTCTTTCTCTAATTCTTTTGTTTTTTTCTCTCTGAGTTTTATTTTGAAGTTTCTATTGCTAGAGTTCCATGATCACTAATCTTTTCTTCTATGATGTCTGATCTGGAGTCAATCTCGTCCAGTGTATTTTTCATCTTATACACCATAGATGATTTCATCTCTAGAAGTTCAACGTGGGCTATAAAAAATATATATATATGAAGCAAGACCTTCTTGAGTACTCTCCCTGATGCCCCAAGAAATATGAATTCTCACTGGGGAAAAAGACATTATTCCTGGCCCTGTGTAAGTATCAGGCAATGTTCCCTTTAATGCTTTTGGTTGGTTCTTTGCCTTATTTGGGGTAGTTTGCTTACAGGCATATAATGATTGTGAATATGCAAGAAGGACTGTCTGCTGATCTTTGGGGTTCTTGCTAAGTGCAGCTCTTTCCTCTCCAAAACTCTGCCCTGTATATGCTAGTCATGGTGGTCTGCACGCTCTAGCTGCCTTGATCTCCCTGGACACTCAGCTCAATCATCCAACTCAAAGAGTTAAAGGTTTCACCTGGGATCCCCCTTGTCAGAAACAAGCTGGGGCAATCGTAGCGCTAGCTTTGTTTCTCTCCCTCTTCTCAGGGATCACTCTCTTTTGTCACTTGGTGTACAATGCCTTGAAAATAATTTTTCCATGCATTTTGTCTCATTTTGTTTGTTGGTTTGTTTCAAGTGGGTGGGTAAATCTTGTTAATCCATCTTGTCTGGAACAGAAAATATGCTTTCCAGTATCTTATCTAGTCTTATCAATGAGCCTTTGGAATAGCTAACCCCACCCCCCTTTACCAGAAGAAGATGAGGCTCAGACAGGTAACGTAAGTTCTCTAAGCTTACACAGCTTGTGATCCATAGGGCCCAGATTTCATCCCAGATTTGTCTTTCGGAAATAGTTGTTTATATGATTTCACGTGCTCTGTGTTCCCTTCACTTAAAACGCTCTGCGGTGGTAGGAGAGGGGTTAGGCTTGAAAATAGGCCACAAAATACTGTTTGGAACCCTGTAGGCCAGTTCCCTGCTCCTTTAGGGCGTGAAAATTAAGTCAGGGTGGAAATTTGAACGCATGGTTCAGACTCAGGGACTACACAAGTGACAGTCATTTCTTCCTTTCTCATAGCAAACAGTCTTCTAGCTCAGTGGGTCTCAAAGTTGAAAACAAACAAACAAATGAACCCTTGACTGGGGAGGATACACGAAGTTCTGAGTTATGAAGAATGATAAAATTGAGAAGATACAGAAAAGATTGAAAATTAATAAACTTAATTCCTTGCCCGAGATTCTGGCATGTGCCCCCAGTGAGAACCATCAACACGTAGAAATAAATTCTTCCAAGTGGAGAATTTCATACTCTGAGTGAAAGTATACAATTAGTTTTTACTTTCAGCACCCTCTTTTCTTCCATGGATATGCTCACCTCCACTCACTGTGGGTCGGCTGAGACCTGGTTGGCCATATAATGCAGACCCAGCCAACCATTAGAACCACTTTTCTCTGACTGTGGCAATTGGCTTAGTCCCATGCCCCAAGCTGAGTCATTCCAAGTTCTTCCCTAGGACTTCGTTCATCTAGGGCTGAAAGAAAAGGGGTTTTGTCTTTGGGGATACAGAATTAGAAGGCATGAATCAGAATTATCTGGGAGCCATCTCCTAAACCATGCAAAGAAAGCTTGTGTGCAGTAGGAGTGAATCCGATGAGACACAAGAGAAACACAACCAAGAATTAGAGTACAGTGGGGATGGGGGCAAGACGTCAGAAAAATGTAGGTCATCAGAGTTTAATCATTCATGATCTCCACATCCCATAGTGCTGCAGCCAGTACTTGGACTTCCCAGTTACATGATCTGATAAATCCTATCTTTTTAAATTGGTTTGAGTTGGGTTTCTGTTACTTACAACCAAGAGAGTCCTGGTGAATAAAGAGGAAGTAATTTACCCAATGTCAAGCTTCTGAATTAGTAGGGGGGCTGGAATGAGAATTCTACTTATTCTATTTCAAATATATCAGGCAAGAGAGAGAATTCAGGACCCTGTTTCTTTACATCACGGTGAGCAAAGGCTGCCGCATGCACAAAAACTACTGACAGTTTTTATTATTATTGACGTGTGTGTCAGAACCGTAAAAGCTTAGTGTCAGGCCCATCCTAAGGGTATTATATGACCGTTCCGCAACCTGTGAGGAAGATCTTGTTATGGTCTCCCTTTTGAAGGTGAGGAAATGAAGGTTTGAGGAGGTTAAGTGCCTCAAATCCAGAACCGGTTAGTGTCAGAGCCAGGATTCTCAAATGAAGGCAGCCTGACTTCCACGCCATGCTCTTGACGGCTGTGCTGTCTTGTCCCTGAGCCTGTGTATCAAAATCCTTCTGCTTGAGTATCAGGTGACATCAGGAAATGATCTTTGACCAGTCTCTGACAGAATAGTATGAATTTTCGTTCTATATCAGGCACTTTCCTCCAGATTTCTCCCTGAAGGATGAAAGAGCAAGAGGAAGCCACACATCAGAGCAGAGGAGGAGAGAGGCATAGGATTGCTCCCCCTCTTGTAAAGCTGTCTTCTCACAGTTCTTTATGCAAATGATTCTTCATCTGATGCTTGCTACATTTAAGAGAGTGCTGGTCAAGATTGCTGAGAGTGAATTCTGGTACACAAGGGAATACCCTTAACACACCTTTCCAAAAAGCTGTATGATCCCATCTCAGGTGCCGTTCTAGCAGAATTTAGATGCCGTTCCTGCTGATCTAGTGAATCGGGAACAGATCGATGTGCTTTTCCTTCAGTGACACCAAAGCACTTATTTTACAAAATCCTCAGTTGTCCTGATCACCATATGAGAAAAGAAAAGCCCAAAGGGAAAACACTGAGGCTGGCGCCATCTTTGCAATGTTCTGTATCTGAATATATACACAACATCCATGAGTCAATAATATGCATGTCACTCGAAGTGGACCAATGCCTGTTTGGACAAGTGAGACCAGGAAATAATTTTCCTTATGGCCATTTTTCATTTGAAATTGTTGTTGCTGTTGTTGTGAAAAAGTTAAGTCAGCTTTTAACCATCAGTGAGGCCAGATCTAAAGAAAATGACACAGACGCCTCTGGCATTCACTGCAATGGCTTTTGGCTTTATCAGCAGTAGGGTTTAGACAAGTCCTGCTGGGACAACCGAGGAGAACTCGGTAGGGGCTGCATGCTTAGACAGGGTGGGGCTGGGAAGCAGTCACAGAAGGCCCACCCTGGGTCTGGGCTATGGGAACGATAAACACAGAGTAGACTCCCATGTCCTAGGGAGGAAGAGAGCATCATCAAGCTCTTTGGAAGAACGGAACTGCAGGGTCTCCTGTGGCTTTGCTGTCACCTCATCCCCGAGTTCATCGTCACACGTGTCTTTCTCAAACACCAGATGGTCTCTGCCTCAGAGCTGGCAGGCTAAGGCTGCTCTTCTCCCAGTTGGCCAGTACCTACAGGCTAGAGTTCACGGGAAGAAAGTGGATTTGGAACTGAGCAGAGTGGCATACTGCCCCAAACCTGCTTGGGTAGCTTTATTCAGCAGATGGTGAACAGGGAGCCATGAGTCTCGTACTGGCCCTGCTGCTTACTGTCCCTGTAAATCTGGGCAAATTCAATGACCTCCCTGAGCCCCAGGAGTCGCATCTAAAAATGAGTGGGTACAGCCTGAAGAAACCTTTGAGATTCTCTAATGAAAACAAGCCATGATTCTAAGAGGGAAAGGACCGTCCAAGAGACCACTGTCCTTTTGGGTGTAGAATCTTCCGGAGATTCAAAATTCCCCATGTTTGTTCTCCACCCTCGGGTTGGAAGTAAAGGGACAGAAAGTAGATGAGAGGGAAGCATCAGAATCCCTCAGTACATATTCAAAGGACCCTGCCGTACTAATGTTTCCTTAATATTTGTCTTTAAACCAATTCACTCTTTTTTTTCCACAATAAAAGTACTTAAAAAGTAATCCTTATATCATTTGCCATAATAAGAATTGTTAAACATTGTATTATTTTCCTTGTATTTTTTTTTCAATCACCTTCTCATGAGACACTGTTGCCAGCCAAAGGTTCTAGCCCCAGGCTTGTTCTTTCTTTAATGCTTGCTAATCTCTCTTTTTAATGGAGAGGTATTAAAAATCTCCTAGTTCCAGGCCAAAATATTTCCCCCTGATGTAACCAGCAAGTGAGAAAGTGAGTCCCTTTTCAATTCTGTTCAGTTCTTGAGATTTCACTGTTATTGTGTTCGTGCACTTCCGAAAATCATCTCCAGAACTATCACTGGCACGTGGTTAGCATTTTCTGCCCTCGGGAGTGGGGAATGCAGGCTCTCCCAGGCCTAACCAGAAGTCCAGTTAAACAGTTTAATCCTTGTTAGGGTGAAATCAGTCCTGGCCATGAGAGGGATTTCCTTGCAAAGGGCAGGATGCTGTACTTTTATCCCTGTTTGCTTTGGTGCAAAAAAAAATTTTTTTTTAAGAGATTGGAGTTTGTTTGTTTGTTTGTTTGTTTGTTTATTTTTGGCTGTGTTGGGTCCCCGTTTCTGTGCGAGGGCTTTCTCCAGTTGGGGCAAGCTGGGGCCACTCTTCATCACGATGTGCGGGCCTCTCACTATCGCGGCCTCTCTTGTTGCGGAGCACAGGCTCCAGACGCGCAGGCTCAGTAGTTGTGGCTCACGGGCCCAGTTGCTCCGCGGCATGTGGGATCTTCCCAGACCAGGGCTCGAACCCGTGTCCCCTGCATTGGCAGGCGGATTCTCAACCCCTGCGCCACCAGGGAAGCCCTGGTGCAAAATTTATACAGGTCTTCCATAAAAATTAATTATTCTCAGACAATACCTGTCCTGCCCAGTACTTGCTGGAGAGCAGCAACACAGAAGCCTCAGCAACTAGGACCAGGATTTGGACAAGCCACATCCCTCTAAACCGTTTTGGCAAGTCGTCAAGCGTCTTGAGACCTGGTGAAGTTTATATTCTTACACACCGACTGAAATCAGGCTCTTCCTAATCACACAAAACATCCATGAGGAAGTCCACACAGGTCGAAATGTGACACACAGCACTAAAACTTAAAGGCAAAGAGGTTTGATCGAAAAATCCCTGTTTTTCTTTCTAAACAGTACATCTTAATATCGGAGTGTGTTGACGAGCACTGCTAACTGCGTGGATACGGCAGGAAATGCTGCTGGCGAGTGATGAACTGCAAGTGAACAGGGACACGGGGATCTGGGTCTCAGGACCAGGGCTGCTTCCAGACCAGGGGCTGTCCAGCAGATCACAGAGGCTGAGGTTGCATGATGAGGCATCAGGGTCCTGGTTACGGGGCTCTGTCGTCCTCTGCGTGTCACACAGGTTTTCCATTTTCTTTATCAGGCAGGATGTCGTAGTGGTGGTGGAAGGATCACTCAGTGAACCGCCTGAACTCGGGAGCTGTTCAACTCATCATCTCATTTAAACCTTATCGTGATCAAATTATGTAGATTTGGTGATTCCACTTTTACATTAAAGACTGAAGCTCAAAGAAGTCAAGACGCCTACAGTGACAGAGTAAGTTATGAGGTGGGGAACCCAGTTGTCAGAGTCAGGCTTGCTCCGTTGTGTTTCCTGAAATCTTCAGCCCCTATTTGCCTCTATGATTGAATCTGCCTTTCCCATCCCTCCGGAAGCCCTTCCTCCTCTGCCATGGGTGCTTTGGTTCTGTGGAAGCTCCAACTGGAGCATTTTCAGTACAGAAATGTTATGTTTCAAAGACACTTATATCCTTCTTACACACACACACACACACACGCATACACACGCACGATCTATTTGGAAGAAAGAGTTTACTAGGGTTCCTTAATGGAACTTTGAATAAATTATATGGGACATTTTTCTACCCATAGTAACTCAGAGAAATACATGCCATTTTGAAGAAGATTTAGAGCTAAAAAACAAAACAAAACAACAACTAAAAGAACACAACACAACTATATCTTTGCTAGAGAATACCTACTGAAGACAGAAAAAGAAAGCTTACTCTAATTTGACGATTTAATGAGGGAGTTTGATGTTACATATGAAGTTCAATTGCTATAATTTGTCATGATGCCCTAGAAGGGTTAGGTGATTCTGGCTACATTTACTATTTCTGCCGTTTAATAAGTTTTTATTGAGCACCTACTGTGTGCCACACACTGTACCAGGGATACAGGTGTGAATGAGCATTAGGGAAAAAATACAAGCTGTGATGGGAGTCTTTCACAGGGAGCTTAACCTTGTTTGCAACTAGAAAGAAGACATGATTTTTAAGCTTGCTTCCAAGGAAGAATATACGCAGTGTCAGAAGTTCCCAACTTAACAAAAATTGTATCAGTATACCACCAAACTCATTTAGAAATAAAATTCAAGTAGGAAAAAAAGCTTCTTAAATATAGCATCAGTTCTCTCAACCATTTGATAATAGATGTCTAATCTGGGAGAAGATTAAGGGTGTTGCCATAAATCATTTATTCACTTGTTTCCTTTTAGTGGTAAAATACTGTAACAAAATTTGCCCTTTTAACCATTAAGTGTACAGTGGCATTAATTACATTCACAGTGTTGTGCTACCATGACCACTATTTCTAAAACTTTTCCATCACCCCAAACAAAAACTCTGTTATAATTAAGCAATAACTTGTTTTTTCTTCCCCTATCCCCTAGAAACCTCTGAATCTATTTTCTTTCTCTATGAATTTGTCTATTCTAGATATTTCATGTAAGTGGAATCATACAATATCTGTCCTTTTGTGTCTGGCTTATTTCACTTAGCATACTGTTTTCAAGGTTTAGCCACATTGTAGCACGTGTCAGAACTTCATGCCTTTTGATGGCTGCATAATATTCCATCCTATGGATCTACCACTTTTGTTTATCTGTTAATCTGTTGACAGACACGGGTTGTTTTCACCTTTTGGCTATTGTGAATAATGCTGCAATGAGCACTGGCATACAAGTATCTGTTCAAGTCTGTTTTCAATTCTTTTGAATTGTCTTTTCAATTCTTTTTGGAATTGCTGGATCTTAATTCTACGTTTAGCTTTTTGGGAAACCACCACCATTTTCCACAGCAGCCTCAGTATTTTACAGTCCCATCAGCGATGTACGCGGGTTCCAATTTCCCTACACCTTCACTAACACTTATTATTTTCCATTTTTTGATTGTAGCCATTGTAGTAGACATGAAGCGATATCTTTGTTTTTGATGTGTGTTTCCCTAACAACTATACTGAGCATCTTTCCATGTGCGTATTGGCCATCTGTATATCTTCTTTCGAGAAATCTCTATTCAAGTATTTTGCCCATTGTTTAATTGGGCTGTTAGTCTTTTTGTTGTTGAGTTTTAGGAGTTCTTTATATATATATATTTTAATATATAATATATACTGTAATATATTATATTATATATTTTAATATATATTTGGATATTAAATCTTTATCAGATATACGATCTGCACATTTCCCCCACATTTTGCAGACTGTCTTCTCACTTTCTTAAGAATGTCCTTTGGTGCATGAAAGTTCTTAATTTTGATGACGTTCCATTTATCTATTTGTTGGTCATGTTGCACATCTTTCTAGAGTCTGTATTAGTTTGCTAGGACTGCTGTAACAAAGCACTTCTGGCTTTTTGTTTTGCCATAACAGAAACACCTTCGGTTTCCTTTGAGAGCTCTCTCTTTGGCTTGCAGATAGCTGCCCTCTTGCTGCCTCTTTACCTGTTTTTTTCTCTGCACACACACATCCCTGGTATCTTCGTGTGTCCAAATTTCCTCTTCTTATAAAGACACCAGTCATATTGAATAAGGGCCCACCTATACAAACTCACTTAGCCTCCATTACCACTTTACGGATTCTGTCTCTAAATAGGGTCACATTTTGAGGTACCACCAATCCATCCCATAAGAGAGTCATATCTATGAATCCATTGTCAAATCCCATTCGTTGAATTTTGCTTTCAACAAATACTTATTGACTGCATAGCCTACGGCAGAGAATGTGCCAGGAACTACATAATAAGACAGAAAGACTCCTGCCCACATGAAGCTCACTTTCTTGTTAAAGGAGACAGAAAATAAGTAAATAAATAAATAACATTTGACATTTTAATAAACATTTTTATCACGGGACTTGTAACAAGTCCTGCGATTAAAAATAAAATAAATATTAAAAAAATTTAAATTAAATGCCAGAATATAATAGGACAGAGAGTGACTGGGGGAGAGAGAGGGTACTTAAACTGAATGATCAGGGAAGCCCCCTCTGAGGAGTTGATATTTCAACTGGCGCCTGAATGATTAGAAAGGACCTGTTATTGAAAGACCTAGGAGAAAATTCAACCTTAACTGCATTGAAAACCACACTCTTAAATCCAGACCACTTGCTCATAGTAGCAGAGGCAAGATTTGCACCCACGTCTCCCAACTTACTTTTGAAACAAATTGTATTGTGCAATTCAAGATTAATCAGTCAAGTTTGAACGACTCAGTAGTTTATCACTAGTGGGAGAAAAGGTAAAGGGTAAAAAGGGATGTGATTTCTATTTATTTATGTATCAAATTTAAAGAATCTTTGGCAGCCATGAGAGTGTAATCAAATGACATATTAACTTGACCAGTATTTTGACAAGCTGCCCTGGAATGTAGGTTCCCAGAATTACTTAAAATCAATAAACAACATTCCTTGCTGGGGAAGGTGGCAGGCACCCTGATCAGCTATCCTGGAAAGGAAAGCAATGCATGCATTCCAGGCTGGCCGAGGGCCGGCCACATTAGGATTTCTGGGTGGCCAAGGAGAAACAAGAAGATGCAAACGCATGGTCTTTGGTGAACTCGCCTGATGAATATCAAAATGACAAATTGACTCTTATAGTCCCCAGTGCCTGATGGCAAAACACAGTGGGAGCTCAGTGTACAAGTCACACTGAACTCTTGCAGGATTGCGAGGAACCCAGCCCAGCTCTCAGAGTCCTTCTGGACCCCAGACCAAACTCTCCTCCTTGGGAAAGCACCGCCCAAAGAAAATCTGCCCCAACACACTGTCTTTTCTCAGAACGCAACTCCCAGATCGTTGCATTTCCCAGCACAATCTCAGCACACTACTGTCTATAAAATAGATAAACAACAAGGACCTACTGTATAGCACAGGGAACTCTACTCAATATACTGTAATGACCTATATGGGAAGAGAATCTCAAAAGGAATAGATATATGTATATGAGTAACTGAATCACTTTGCTGTACACCTGAAACTAACACAACATTGTAAATCAACTACACTCCAGTGTAAAATCAAAAAGTAAAACAAAATAAAATACAAAGAGTAAGAGAAGACCCTTCTCTAGGGAGAGAGTTTATTTCTGATTCCCTAGGAATCAGTCTTATTTGCGCTCTTTTCTAACTTGAGCAGCAGAGACAATGTTTCTTTGGGGTTTTGCTGAGCCTTAATCACCATGAACTCTACCACCTCGCTTCTTGCCCCAGGCAGAGTGTTTTAATCCCAGCTTCATTTCTCCAACCTTTGCACATAGCATTTTGTACACTCAGGGCATTTTCCATATTCTGCCTCCTTTTTCTGTGGGTTTTTTTTTCCTTTATTACTCCTCCTCAGTTACATGTCTCTGTATATAAGGGCCATGTCTTATTCATCTTTGCCTGTACCACCACACCTACCGTGCTTGGAACAAATGCTTTCTCCATAATTTTTTTTTTTTTTAAATGGCAGACAAATTCAGTGAGTTTTGAAAGCTGTTTCACTGTTTGCCTTTACAAATTGAGAGCTGCCATTGTGGGTTTCTGCATAGCTGTCATAAGCCAACTCTCTGATAAATGTACTAGGTGGATACTATAGAAAAAAATGATGTAAGGTTGCCACATCAGAAAATCTAATTGCCCTATTTCGAAAGGAGAGGAACAAAACTAAGTAGAACAATTTTGTTTTTAATTTACCAACTGGGGAAATTGATATAACAAATGTCTACTGTCTAACCATCTACAAGCCACAAATGTAAGACTTGATGGGACAAAGACAAAGAAAAGAGTTATTAGAACAGCGCATTCGAAAAATGAACAGTATATATAACACAGGTGTAGTTTTAACCAACACATCTGTGTGTAAGCGGTAGCACTATAAATTATTTTAAACATAAATAGTAATATACATTAAAAGGAGTGAGAATACTCATTTGCATAGACCCAATTCTCTGTGTCAGGGGAATTCATATCAAGGAAATAATTCAAATAGATAAAAGGCAATTCTTTACTAATAGAGACAAGATTTTTTTTCATATCTATATAAAAATTAAATTTACAAATTATATAGTTGTTAGACTTTCAGTATTTTAAGATCAGCATTATAATTCAGGCAGCTGATGTATCAAACTTTGCTTACTTCTACCACTAGAATATGAAACAGCACAAACTGGGATATGTTTTGATACTAGTTTTAAAATGCAACTGTAAAGGTATATCAGTGATTACCAATAGCCAAAATATGCTGGTCTGAAATGAAACTTCATGGATGTGTCTTCTCACAGCAAAGAAAAGATCAAATACATTTTTGTGGAAACTTTCCTAGATAGGAAAAAAAAAAAGTGGAAACTTTCCTAGATAGGAAAGAAGATAGTGCTCACATGCAGCAAAGCAGGTATCTTCCTTCAGGGCTTGTGAAAACAATGCTGAGATCTGAAAATTCATTAGCATAATTTTCCATAACCTTTGAATTTTCTTAGAGACTAGGAAAGATGCCGTTAGGTTAGAAACACCCAGTGTTCTAAGAGGGGGACCATTGAAGTCACTTCTAGAAACCAAATAAATGACTTAATCTTTTGAAAGAGAAATAATCTTCTCTAAAGAGCCTAGTGCCTTTTATTAAACTGATGAGCATTTACAAATGTGTGTTGATATTAAAAGGCAGTTTGTGTTTGTGCCAAAATAGCTCTACATACATGTGAGTGGTTTTCCTACGAGGCTGGTGAGTCAGGGGACAAATGCGAACTGGTGTCAGAGAAGGATTTGATAAAGTTGCCCCGATGGTTGTGTGTGCAGGATTATGACATGGGAACTAGATGATGGGACCCCTGAACACAATCATAGATGATTGAGGAGGTTGATTGATAACTTCTTGTCAACTTGGTGGGAGGTCTGCCGCAGCGTGACGTGGGGATCACTCCCTGACTCTGTCCTGTTTGTCATTTTTTCTATCAGTTACTTGGGTTGAAAGTATGCTTATCACATTTTCAGCTGCCACAAAGTGGAGAGGGGTTGCTAATAGCACAGATGACAGAACCAAGGCACAATGAAATCAACAGGCGGGAACAGTGTCCGAAAATGGAATGCAAATAGGGAGAAAAGGAAATCTTGCTTTGGGGGCTAATAGTAAAATCAATAAGTTTACCATGGGAGACATGAGACTTGGTGAGAAAGCAGGGAAAAGAGGTCTGATTTTTTTTTTCCCCATGCATTTCCAAATCAAATAGGGATCTTTGAAATCATGAAGACATTGAAATTTTAAAAATCAGGGTGTTTATGTCATGAAGTCTGATGGTTCTACCTTCCTTTGCATCAGACTACCCCTGGAGTACTGTGTGTAGATGAGAGCCTCGCATTTCAAGGGGTTCACTAAAAAAAGTAGAGAGAAATCAGAGGAAGGTCGACAAAAGAGTGAAAGGGAACAGAAAGCCAAATGGTACTAGATTGTTATTCTGTGCCTGGGACTGTGCTATGCTGGAAACTTTATATTTTATTTCCCCAGAGCCCTATGACATGGGCTGTGTTCATCAGTTTATAGATGAGGAGACTGAAGCTTAATTTAAGGAAATCGTTTACAGATTCAAGGGTAACAAAGGGCCAAATTGAGATTTGAATCTAGGTCTATAAGTTGCCTAAACTTAAACTGCTTTCTCCTCCAAAGAAGCCATCCAAATTCATTGAGGACACAAGCATTGTCTACATATATTTTAAGCCTTAGCATATGGAAGAGGAAACAGACTGAATTATGTGGGTTTCCAGACATAAGAACTAAGGCATTTGGTACAATTTCGTGGAGCAACTAATTTCTGCTTAATTTAAGGAAGAAGTGTTACTGAGAATTATCCCACCATGCAAAGATCCGTCCACATAAATCTTGAATTTCCTTTTACTGGAACAGTTGAAGCAAAGAATAGAAGGTCATCTATCATGGATATGTGGAAAAGATTCCTCTCTTTCTGAGCTCAGAGACCTGCACCATCCTTTCCAACACAAAAAATTCTGTGAGTCAATAAGCCAAGCCCACAAGAAATTCAACTATATTCAGAAAGGACCAATTTGCCAACTTCTCTGCTTTAGTACTTTTGAGCTTCTGCTGTTTAATCCCATGTAACATTCCAGATTGCTGGCATTTCTTTTCCAGCCCTACAACTCACTGGCCCTGTGACCATAGATCAGGTTACCTAACCTTTTCAGTATCATTTTCTCCACATGCAAATGGGCATGATAATACTGCCTTCTTCAAACGGTTGTGCAAACATCAAATAAGACATTCATTTTTTAAAAATGCTAAGCACCATTCCCAGATCATAGCAAAATCTCAGTCAGTGTTAATGATTGATAGTAACAGCATTGTGACTGTAGTTGTGATAAACAGAGTGACTTACATTTTGTTTTTCTTGTCTATTGTTTAATTCTTCAGCAAGGATATGAAGCTGCTCAATGAGGCAGTTAGAGGCTCAGATGGCCCAGAGTATCCGAGGGGCTGCCTTTCCTATTACTCCACTGCACAGTTTATCTTAGAATCAAGCCAGCCCCTGGCAGAGTATCAGCAGGTCTGGGGAGGGACCCAGACATTGAATTCCACTGGGTTTCAGGACATGAGTCAAGGACCAAGAACCCCTTCCATGGGCACCTTTTATCTTCTTGCTATTTTTGTTCTTGAATGTCTTTTTGATCATTGACGTTTATATGTGAAGCATGTTCATTTTAACACATTCAACTAGTTTGGAAGTATGTAAAATACAAAATGGGAGTCCACCCTGCCGTGTACTGACCCCGGACCCCCCAATCCCCAGTGCCCACCTCCACACGTGTGCACATCCCCAAAAGGAGAGCTTGGTTGAGAACTTGATGTGTTATCCTTCCAGATTTTTATTTTTCCTTTTCAACCACAGAGTTCCCACTTTCCTATTTCATTTATATGCTCAACAATCGTGAAGTGTCGCCACTTTACATATGGCCATAAGGATCAGAGTGGGCTATTCTCCCACAGACAGTAAGTAGCCATTAGGGTTGGAACTCTGCTCTAAATCTGCTGATTCTTATCCCAACAAAGGCTGCCTTAAGGTTGTTTAAACCAGCCTTCTGGCTTATGGCATAAAGAATCATCAAAAAGATTATGCAAGCAAAATTGAATTCATTAGTATTTGCTTTGAAGATTTTACATTGAAGAGACTACTAATTTATAGAACTCTGTAGAGAAATATTTAACCAAAACCTTTATCATCCAAGAATGTATCATAATTATTTTCTTTAAAATGTAAGACAAAGAATAACACTTAAATTTTTAAGAAGCGATTTAGACATTTTGATATCTTATGTTTAGAATAAAATATGATTTGATAGACCCTCAATTTCTAGTTAGTTTAGTCTTTTCCTACCACCAACTTGTGGGAGGGGTTCAAAACACTGCAATTCAGGGGAAGAAAATGTTTATCTTTTTCCATAATGCTTCCTTTTTTGGGAGTTGTTTATTTAATAATCAGAATCAGACTCTTTTTTTTGCTGGCTTGGGAAGTGGCTACCAGTTTCGGATCCATTCTGATTTGATTAATTGGACCGCAGAGAAGATACTGGAGCAAAACTGACTAGAAGTTTCCTTTTTTGAAACTAAACATTTGTGCTTTGCTGCATTTTTTTGCCTGTATACATGAGACCACAGTGTTATATGTTCCTAAGTCCACTGTTGAATTGAGAACATTTGGGGTTTTATTTTGTGATACCTTCTCTTCCTGATGGATAACTTTTTGAATTTTAAATTCAGTGCTCGTGGTACATGAAATTTTCAGACTCAGGCTGACATGTCTGTGACAGGTCCTTGGTGTAGCTGGCGGCCCTTTCATATGTCACAGGATGCCATGTGGTCAGGTTATACAGACCAGAGTTTCCCAGGCAACCGAGTCATGCCCTATGGGGATTCCTTGGGGAAGTTGAAAAAAGATGTCAGAGATGAGAGGTCTGGAGCCACCACGTCTTAAAGCCATTGTTTGCTTTCTTTTGTCTTCTTCCCCGCATTCCCCATCATTCTACCGGAGTGCATTGTGGGAAATGCATTCCATCACTGGCACTCCAGAAACTTCTTGGGGACACACAGAATTTTTTTTTTTAATTTTATAGATTTGTGCTTTAAACTAGTAAGATATTCACAATGGATAAAATCACTTTAAAGTGAAGCATTGTAACGTGAATCAAGGTACATAAAATCATTGTAAAGTGAATCAACTTACATAAAAATAAGTAAATAGCTCAGGTGATACACAGATTTGGGGAGAAAAAAGAAAGAAAAATTATGAGGTTGGCAGAGAACAATTGGACTCAGTTTCCAAAACTTCTATCATTCTAGTTTTTCTTTTTCTTAGTCCTTAACGACAACGATGGATGATACCTAACACTTTATTTTCCTTCGAATTCACAAAAGTTTCATATCTATCGATGCCTATCTGTGTAACTGTATGATCGTCCTTGAATTTTTTTTTCAACAAGGAGGAAGAGTTATTATTTGTTGACTGGAGGGAGAGAGAGACCTACAAAATTGCCTCCTGGTTCATGTCAAGAGAGCTTAGTCTGGAGCCTGATAAGCCTTTTTCTCATTCCCAGCCTCATCATTCACTAGTCAAGTGGCCTTGGGGAGTTCTTTGACCTCTCTGTGCCTCAGTTTCTTTCTCTGTACAGATTTTTTTTAAGTGATGAGCTTGGGCACAGCAACTGGCATAATCCCTTCTTGTACATATTACAGAGTAATACTTCCTTAGAGAATAGCCTCATAACAAAGGTAATCTAATCTGTCTTAAAAAACAAAATCTTGCTAGGTTGAAATCAAGCCTCAGTTTTTTTGTTTGTTTTTTTTTTTCCAATTTCTTCAAAGAGGATAGAGGCTCAAAATAAATGCTCAAGGTTACTGGATGGAATGCAAAACTCAAACACTTTTTCCCCCACCCCCGCCTCTATTACTAGAAAGTGGATCTCGCAAAATAGTCCTTTGAGAAAGGGGATTGATTTACTCCTGTAATAATTCCAAAGATAATATTAAGAGTCTTTTCTGTGCCATGCTCAGGGCAACGATCACTAAGGTTTGTTGCTCATTTGCTATGTACGAAACGTTACATCACATAATTCTCACGATACACATGTGAGATTTGGACTGCTTTCTCCCTGTTTTACAGATGGAGGAACTAAGGCTTGAAAGGAATAAGTAACTTGCTCAGATGACAGAACAGTTTTATCCCAGGGCAATCTGCCCTACTCTCATTTTTCCCCCCTCTCCCTCCTCCTCTTCTTTCTTCTTCATGTTATTATACAAACCTTGATGGAGCCCTTGCTACATGTGAGTCACACATATTGGAGTCCCTCCAGGGTGGATCTTGAGACCTATTGTCTTCTTATTCTAGACTCTGTGGCTTCAACCCTGAGACACACACATGTGAGTCACTTCACATCACTTCACGTTTTGATATCTCCAGCCTGGATCTTTTCTCTGAGATCCTACTCCAGGCATGCACCTGTCAGTCTCAAGGAGAGGCCAAACTCAACATTTGAAAAGCTTCCTTCTTTGTGTCTCACCTCTCACCTCACCTTGTCTCAAACTAAATGCTCTTCAGAGATGCCACCTCACTGAATGGTATGCCCATCCCCCTAGCCGCGAAGCCAGAAACAGCACTTGTTCCAAACACTTTTGTCTCCCTGCCCCCAGGATCGGCTCTTGCCAATGCCTCTCACTTCCTTACATGTCTCTGCGTCTCCACCTTCACCACCCTGGCCTCCCGACCTCATCTCTGGCCTCCACAACAGCACAATTAGCCGTCCTAATTGTACCCCCGACCCTTGTTCCTTCCCGGTCCATCCTCCGCACCTCAACCAGAGCGGGATTTCTCCCAGCGCTGATTTCCTCATGTGGCCGCATCCCTGTCTTCAAGCTTTTCAGTGGATGCCATGGATCTTGTAATGAAGACCAAACTTTGAACATCCTTCCAGGCCTCTTTTATGCATCCTGTCTCATCACTCTCTGCCCTTTGATCTCTGCGTGTCGGCTACCCTGATCTTCTGTCAATCCCTTAAATGAGCCACCTTCACCCAGATGCCTTGACACGTGCTGTTTCCTTTGCCTGAAAAGCCACCTGCATTCCAAAGTTTACCAACATAATGTCTATATTCTCTTTATACCTCAATAAGCAGAGCTTCTTTGCTGAAGCTTTTCTTAATCTCCCATACTGGATCAGGTCTGTCGATGTCATTCAAAGCACCTTGAATAACTGATGCTTATATACTTATCTCTGTGTTTGACTAGTATCAGTTCTCTTGGCTAGAAGATGAGCTTGTGAGAACAAAGACCATGTCTCTTCAATTACCATGATACCTTCACATGCCAAGCCCAGAGGCTAGAACATAGTAGTAGCTCAATAAATATTTGAACCAATATGCTGTGATGAAACGATTATGACATAATTAAACTGTCTTGTGTTCTAGTTATCGGCGAAAACACAATCTCTGTTTCTAGAGCAGGGATTCTCAGACTTTAGTGATGATCAGGATTACCTGGAGATCTTGATAAAACAGTGCTCGGTCCCATCCCCAGAGTTTCTGCTTCAGTAGGTGTGGGTTTGTCCAAACTTTGCCTTTCTAATGAGTTCCCTGGTGATACTGCTGCTGCTGGTCTGAGGACCAGGCTTTGAGAACCGTTGTACTACCCCACATACATTTTTAGAAAACAATCACTACATCAGTGTATTCCAAACATTTTTGAGAAATCACCCCTTCTTCATTTACTGCACTATGTACAGCCTTGGATGTTCTGGGAGATGAACAGGTTTGCTCTCTGCTTAGTCATTTCCAGTCCTGGGAGAAGCTTCATACTTCAACCACTGTGCCTGGTGTTGCTCAGGGATTCAGTATCCAGCAGGGATTTGCTTTTTAGCAGGACTCTCCTGATTCTCAACAGGGACAAATGCCTGCAACTGACACTAAAAAGGAGAGGGAGGTTGGGGAGGCTTAGGTTTCAAACATCTTTCAGTGAGGAATTAGTTTTAAAGAGACACACAACAATAAAGCATACTCTGAGTCCAGACACCATCATTCACAGCAATCTTACCCTCTGCAACTGGCTGCATGCCAGCTTGGAGCCAGGTGCCTTTGTTGGATCTGAGTCAAGTGCCCTGCGGCCACCTACGGAGCACTCAGGTAGGATTCTGAAAGCCCCTCACCTCCATCCGCTCTGCTTGATTACTATTTCAGGTCCCACCAAAGGACTCCCAGCTGGCTGGCCAGGATCCAGCGGCTCAGACTTGCCCCTCCCGTCGTACGAGCTGCCCTGGGGAGGATGAGCGGGGTCGGCAGGGAGGAATGACGATTAGACTGCCTCTTTGCTTGGAGCTCACCTCAGAGAGGTATTGTTTACACATGATGAGTTTATAGCTTATTATCCTGGGCCTAGTGTCTTCGGAAAGAAATAGGAGGGCCAGACAATCGAAGCAGAGATACAGGTTTTAATGGGAAGCAAAACGGCATGATAGACCGTTCTGGGGCGCGGTGGGATGGAGTGAGAGATCACCTGCACACGGAGAGGGGCAGGTATCACATGTCCTGCAAGCAGGTGAGCTCACTGGTTCTAAGCTAGCACCACAAACAGATGCTCGAGTTCAATTCCGAGGGCAGGCAGGTGACACGCCGCTTGCCCAAAGGGCATGTGTTTGAGGACATGCCTGTCTAGTTGAATCGAAGACAGATTTGTGGGTGTTTTATTAGACATTTAAAAGTACCTAGCGTGGTGGTCATGAGAATGCATCTCACAAACATTCAACTCCAGGGAAGGGACCCAACCAAGAGCCCAGCTGCTGTGCACCGAATTCCCTTGCTGCCTTCATGCCAGGCCATTTCCTTGGGCTGCTTTTAACCAGTGGGTGCAGCAGTGACACGAAGCAGGCCCATTCCTAGGAAACACAAGACGCCTCTGCTGGCTGGCTTTGGCTTGAGGCCTCTTCCGTGGCCTTCTGGAAACTTCCTTAGATTGCACAGAAGTCTGAGGTGCTTCCACTCAACCATCCTTCCCTCTGTCCTTCTCTTGGGGTCAGACCCACATCATGGGCTGATGGGTTTTTCAGACATCCTGGTCCCTCCCCGTTTCTTCTTACAAACATGACCCCTAATATCCTTGCGGACTTACTCCTTCTCAGAGGATCCTGGTAAAATGAGAGGGCGCAGAGGAAAGAGAAACAGTTACTGAAAAGGGGTGGAGTGAGATTCTAAGAAATGCAGATATTTCTTTTTTCAGTTGGTCCAGGCTCTCCTCATCAGTATTGTTTACCAGGATTCTCTCTCTGTTTTCTGCCATCCACTGTCTCCCCTCCCCAACACACAACACACACACACATGCATACGCATATGCTCACACACGTGCTTGTTCTCCTAAAAAGGGTCTGCAACAAAGGTTCATCATCCCTGGGGAATAATTTGGCATTCAATATTTTCTACAGTCATGGCCACTTTTTAGACTTCCTGTCTTCTCTCTTACCTCAAGTGACAGTCTAGCACCTCTCAAACCACCCACCATAGCAAAAGTCATTTTCAAGACTCTAGCCTGAAAACCTATTATATTCATGGAGTCATTAAACACAAAAAATGAGATCATATAAATAATCTTTATAACAGCCCTAGGAGGTATACACTATGATTCCCAATTGCTTTTTACCTGGTAGGCAATTGTGTGTGATCGTTAGGAATCAGGAAACCTGAGCCAGATCCTGTGTTGCCTCGGCAAAGTTACTTAACCTCTCTGAGCTTCTACTCTATCATTTGAGATAATGACATTACAGAGTTATTGTGAAGATTATAGAAGATAATATTAGATATGTGAAGAGTTAACATAGGACCCTACTCCCTTTAATGCTCAGTAGGGTTGACTATTGTTATCACAAAAATAGTTATGGTAAGGAAACAGGAGCAAGTTTTCCAACCCTTAGCACAAGGTATGATACATAGACAGTACTTAATAAATATTTGCTAAATGAATAACCTTTAAGATCAAGGTTTCTCAACTTTGGCACTGTTGACCTTTTGGACAGGATAACTCTTCATTGTGGGGGTTGTGTTCTGTGCACTGTAGCATGTTTAGCAACATCTTGGCCTCTGCACAATAAACGCTGGTAGCAACCCCTAACCCAGTTATGACAACCCCAAAAGTCTCCAGACATTGCCAAATGCCCCCTGGGTATAGGGAATGACCCCGGTTGAAAACCACCATTTAAGATAGAATTGACATAGCCCCTAGATCTCAGAGGCTCAAAGTCCAAAGGGAAGCCCTCCCACCTTATTTTAGTTTTTGATTTAATTTACTATGCCGTGACAGAGCAAAATACTGTAACCGAGCAGGACCCTATGGGGCCTTCCTGGGAGAGACCTCGCCCCCATATCCTCTGCTGTAACTCCTCTCTGACGTACCTAGATAATAGTATCTGATGCACATTCCCTGAGTTGTTTTACAGATGCTAAAACCACCACCAAATGGAAGATTTAGCTACCTGATGATCATGAGCACGTAGCCCCCAGACCTACTGGCACCTAAGTTTTGATAACATTAACCCCTGTGATACCACCCTGTTACCTCACCATCAGCCAGTCAGAGAATTGTGCACGAGCTGATCGTATACCCTGGGATGCCTCTCCCTCACCTGGCCTTTGAAAATACTTTTGCTGAAACCCATCAGAGTTCAGCGTTTTAGATCACGAGCCACCTGTTCTCCTTGCTTGGTGCCTTGCAATAAACACTGCACTTTCCTTCACCACAACCTGGTGTCAGTAAGATTGGCCTTACTGCGTGCAGGCGAGTATCCCCAAGTTTGGTTCGGTAACAATACTGAGTGTTTAAAGATCAGAGAGAAGGGTCATCAACCCATTTGGAGGGGTTGGGGATAGTTTGAAAGGCTTCCCACTGAGAAATCTGAGCTCAGGCTCATGCCAATTATGGTCTATTGGATCAGCCTTTATACATGGACCCATTCAGTCAGTTGGAACTAATGATGAGAAGATCTGGCTTGGTTTCACTCCTAGCTCCATGGTTGAGAGAATGTATTCTAGCTTTTATATTTTAAAAGTTAACAACAGGGACTTCCCTGGTGGTCCAGTGGTTAAGACTTCACCTTCCAATGCAGGGGGTGCGGGTTTGATCCCTAGTCGGGGAGCTAGATCCCACATGCCTCACGGCCAAAAAACCGAAACATAAAACAGAAACAACATTGTAACAAATACAATAAAAAGACTTAAAAAAAAGCTTAAAACAACAATACTTTTTTATCTTAAGCCTAAAATGATGATTCCTATTTCTTGCTTCTGAGGGAAACAGCAGTCTTCAGAACCATGAGGAAATCAATCTCTTTCCAGCGTTTCTTCTTTTGTGGAGACTAGGTAAGCAGAAAGGAGATCTGAAACATCAGTGCTTTTGTTACTCTGTTCTACTGAAGAGTAAAGCAAGGCATGAATGACCTTCTAATTTGCAAGAGTCCATTAATGAGTTATTTGATATGTTAAGATAGGCCTGGACTGGGGCGGAAGCTAAATTGTCCTGCACAAAAGGTAGGGGAGAAGGAAAGGCAGAGAGAGAGAAGTCTTTGGGTTTAGCGAGATTGCACACAACCTGGTGGGTGGCCAGGTGACTTGTAAGAAAAGAATATCTGGTATCACTTTAAATCAGCTTAGACCTCTGTGATGTAAACCCCTCTGATGGTGGTGAGGGTTGTACAACATTGTGGATGCACTGAATGCCACTGAATCACACACTTCCAAGTGGTTAAAATGGTAAATTGCATGTTGTGTGGACTTGTGATGCTTAATTTTCTGTGTCAACTTTTTTTTTTTTTTTTAATTTATTTTAGGCTGCGTTGGGTCTTTGCTGCTGCATGCGGGCTTTTCTCTGTTTGCGGCCAGCGGGGGCTACTCTTCGTTGTGGTGCGCAGGCTTCTCGTTGTGGTGGCTTCTCTTGTTGCAGAGCACGGGTGCTAGGCACGAGGGCTTCAGTAGTTGTGGCTCGTGTGCTCTAGAGCGCAGGCTCAGTAGTTGTGGCGCACGGGCTTAGTTGCTCCGCGGCATGTGGGATCTTCCCAGACCAGGGCTTGAACCTGTGTCCCCTGCACTGGCAGGCAGATTCTTAACCACTGCACCACCAGGGAAGCCCTATGTGTCAACTTGACTGGGCTAAGGATGCCCAGATAACCCATAAAACATTATTTCTGGGTGTGTCTGTGAGGGTGTTTCTGGAAGAGATTAACATTTGACTGGGCTTGAGCTGGGACATACACTTTCCCTTGAGCTTGGACATCAGCACTTCTGGTTTTCTCAGGCCTTTGGACCGGGACTTAGACCACTGGCCCCTGCCTGGTTCTCAGGCCTTCAGGCTTGGACTGGAATTGTGGCACCGGCTTTCCTGGGCCTCCAGCTTGCAGATGTCAGATCGTGGGGTTATGAACTGGTCGACTGGACCCGTGCCAGGGTCCTATCCCAGGCCAAGACCCCTTGTCTTGGCCAGGGAGGTTCATTTTCCGCTCGGATTCGCACAGCCAGTAAAGAAACCGATGCTGAGACTGGGACAGCACAATCTTTATTCAACAGCCAAAAAGGGAGAAGCAGGAACTTAGTTTGCAAATCAACTTCTCAGCCCAGTTCGGGGGGAGACACCAAATATATTAGAGGGTCGAAGTAAAAGGGGGGCATTGGAAAGAGTAGGAGGAATATTCATGAGTTGTCTGAGAACCTGGGTATGGTTTGGACCCAGAACTGAAGCAATTCTCCTTTTCAGTCCTTACATGGGCTTTTCTGTTGTTGTCATGGCAATCGTCAATGTCAACTGTCATGGCGTCTGTGGGTGTGTTATTTAGCATATGCTAATGTATTACAATGAGCATGTAATGAGGCTCAAGGTCGACTGGAAGTCAAATCTTCTGCCATCTTGGGCCTAGCTGGTTCTAACCAGTTCTTATGTTTTTTCTCTTTGCAGCTTCATCCTGAAACTTAGATAAGAGCAATTACTTTCCATTTGAGGGAGGGGCAGGGGTATGATTCTCGGGCAACAGGCTTGGTAACAGTGGGGCTTCTCAGCCTCCATAATTGGGTGAGCCAAACCCAATCCCTCATAATAACTCTCCTATGTATCTACATGTGTCCTATTGCTTCTGTTTCTCTGGAGAACCCTGACCAAGATGGTATTTTTCCACAATCAAAAATAAAAAGCATTTGGGTCCCCAAACTTTAGTGGAAACTGCTACACACACAAATGCCTTTCTTGAGTGGTTTTGGGCAAAAAAGAGGTGCTGTGTTCCGTGTCTGGGTTGATGCAGGACAGAGAAGAGGAGAGAACGGTGGAGTAGGTGAGAGCCGGGGATGTAGTGAGTTTGGGGAGAGCCAGGGGGAACACGAGAGGCAGAGTCTAGAAGTCATTCCAATTCTGGCAAAGCCACTAGACTTCCAATAGTACTGGGTTGGCCAAAAAGTTCGTTTGGGGTTTCCCGTAACATCGTACCGAAAAACCCGAACGAACTTTTTTGGCCAGCCCAATACCAGGGAGTCAGGGATCACACCACTTGTGGTCACATTTTAAGGGATAGGGTACATCTAGTCATCATCTGGCTTAACATAAAGATGGAATTAAAAAGGTTCACAAAGACTGTAATCTACGTGCTAGCTTAGAGTTTATCAGTTGCTATATATATTAGCAATCTCACAGGGCTGTTATAAGGGTCAAAGTTAAATAGCTGTAAAAATCTAACAGCTACCAATTTTAATGTCGGATGCTACCTTTTCACACACTGTTTCCTCTCTTTGCACCTTTTAAGTGGTTCACTTGTCTTTCCATTACATTGCATTCCTTTGATAGTTACTGTCTTTGGCTTTTGTTCTCCATGTTTTTGCCCTCAATTTCCTCCTCCCTCCAGCAGGCCCCTGATTTTTGCTTCTCTTAGTGCCTTTCCCTGATCATTTGAGCATAGAAATGCCCATGGCTTGCCAGGTGAGTATTCTGGCACCCAGGGATAATCCGGGTGAATTATGAAGGTGTTTTGCAGTGTAACTCTGAAAGTTCAGGATGAATTCCAAATGCTGTCCATTCCCAGCTAAGGTCTTGTCTGGCCAAGTCTTCAGGGATGGCCCCACAGACATCTGCTGCTGGATCCCAGGAGAAGAGTATCTTCCTCCGTTGAGACTCCCTGGAAACCTGAAACTCCTGCTGGCGTGATGGGGGTGGGGGCGGGGGCGTGTTGTACCCACTGGCCCAAGGCTTCATGCTACCCAGTAAATTAGGATGCTGAGATGAATCTGGCATCTGAAAAACAGTAGACCCACTTTCAGATTCTACCCCTGACACTTACCCAAATTATGTCAGCGAGGAGTTACTTTTTTGTGCATTTGACATTCTTACTTTCATTTTCCAGATTAGGCAACCATGCTACAGAGTACTTTAATGCCTCTGCTCTTGAAATGTTCATGTTACCGAGTCTAAGCTTGCTCTGCTCGCTGCACGACAGGCCAATAAATTGGGAGACAAGGTGTTGAGGCAAGGAATAGAGACTTTATTCGGAAAGCTGGGCATCTGAGACGATGGCAGACTAATGTCCTAGAGTACCATCTTATCGGGGTCTGGATGCCAGTTTCTTTTATAGAACAGAGAGGGGGAGGAGGTGAGGAAGTAAAAAGGCCATAAGTCTTGCAAAATATCTCCTGGTTTTGGCCATCCTAGGGGAGGGGATGTGTTAATGTCTTCTTTTCTGCTGCCGTTCACAGGTGGGCAGGGTCAGGGTGTTTCCCTGTGGGCTGAACAAAGGCACTTTAGTTTAACATTCAGGCAGGGGGCAGGGTTCCCCACGGGAGGCCATTATGTATGCCAATAGCTATAGACAGAACAAAAGCAATGGAAAGCAAAGGTCAAAGTAAAAGAAACAGATCCAACATGGAGTCAGATTTTGTTCTTCCCTGTTACATTCACGGTGTTTGGCCCACCACCAAGTAAGCAATTAATTAGTGGCAGTAACTTCTATTATTTTCATTGTCGTCGCTACTATTTCTTTCTCAACCAAACTCGAGTCTCTGTCTACCACAGTGGAACTTTCTGGGACATATGTTTGCTTTGTGCTTCAATTTTCCTAGTTCTACATTATTAACTAAACCTATGATATCCTTCATACATAAAATTAAAATTTTAATTGGAGCTCTTGGGAATAAAATATGGCCTCATGAATGTAACGTTTTGTGGGTGCAATCCACAAAACGTTTTAGGTTTGTGAGTGAGAGTACTCATGAAATTCAAAGTAGAATGAAAGGTATTTATGAAATATGTATTCATTGGGCACTTAGCTTTTGCATGGTATGCGAAATGACACTTAGACTCCAAACTCATGCCCTTTGAGTATGCTGCTGTGTGTCTTCAAATGTATGAGGAGGAAGAATGAAGGGAGAACCTGACACACTTGCCTCATCATCCTGGCTCTGTCTCACCAACTCAGTAACCTTGGCCAGTGACCTTACCTATCAGTGAACCCCAGTTTCCTTCTCTGTTTAAGGGGATTAGAATAACCCCCTCGGAGTGCTGTTGGAGGATTAAATGAGGAACCCTACAGAACATTCCCTGGCAAAACGTTTGGCCCAGTGTAATTCACAGAATACGAGTCCCCACCTCTCTTCCCCATTCTGGGGGCAATGGTGTCGGCGTCCCTGCCGCTGCTACTGTTACAGCTTAGCTGTCCTACAGCAAGAGAGCTTCCAAAGTTTTGCTAAGTGTGTTATGTTACCCTCCTCTGATGGATTATGTCCCAACCGTTAACAACGGTGGTGCAGGGAATTTTAATACCTGCAACATATTCCATATATAATACTAGTGAAACAAAGCCATTCACAAAAGTATATTGAATGCAATTCTCAACTATGTAAAACAGTGCTTCCAGAAGGAAGGTACCATGATATCTGTGGTCATCTTTGAGGGGTGGGTGATGAATTACGCTTATTCTCTCATCATACTTTATTTTTCTGAGGTTTTCAAAAAGAGCTTGTATTGGTTTTGTCATCATTAAAAAACAAATACTTATTACTGTTTTTAACTTAAGCCAGATCTGCAGACCTTCCATGCTGAGTCTACTTGTCAGCTCTATGGTGTACAGGGCAATTTATCTGCTTTTTTTTTTTTTGGCGGGGGGGAGGGGGATTTGTTTTTGTCTGCATTCTCTTTCTGTGCTTTTAAACCAGAGAACTGTTTCCTAATGAGAGCAATGTGTTCAAAGCTGCATGTCTGCGAGAGATCTTTCATTTACTGTACACTTAACTCATTGGGCAAAGCGATATTTAGGCAATTCTGAAGAAGGTTTTGTTTTTTTTTTTTTTTTTTTTTAGGCATGAGGGAGCATGGGGTGGGGTGTTTAGTTGTAATGATTTTCCTCTGTGTCATTTAGCAGTTTTCCAGGGCTTTTCATTATGGCAGCGCTGGGCCGGTTGAGGTACCTGCTTTCTAATCAGCCCTGGCTGCCTTCCAGGCAGTCTTGGTGGAAACTCACTAGGCACAGGGTTTAATTGGGGCCACCCACCATGGAAGCGCTTCCCCCCTTTGTCCGGAGAGATGGAAGCTCTTAATGTAATGCACATAAAAACGTCCAGTACTGCAGAGCAGGCACCAGGGCTCTGATGTCCCAAGGCTGCTATTATGTCCCAGTTCAATGTCAGGTTTTCAGAGAGACTCCATCCAATTGCGGGGGATGCTTGAACTCTCAGAAAGAGAGCAATAGAAAATATTGGGTTGCAGTCTGGACACAACCCCTGATGTTTGGAACCTCTCTAAATAGATCCCAGACTGCTGTAAAAATTTGAAATCACCCCCCTCCCATCCCTTTTACAATGATCCCTCTGGCACCTTGGATTCCTTCTATTAATTCCTTGCAGAAGCCAGTTGAGTTCCAATCCTTGGTTTTAAGTGATCAGCCTCTTGAAATGGTGCCTGGTAGCCTTGTGGAAACGCCAGCCTCAGGCATGGTGGGGGCCAAGTCACTACGCAGCTTCTGGAAACAGACTGCCTGCGTAACGGAGTGCAGGCCCCATACAGCACTCCTGGTGGGCAGGTGATTGCGTAGTTGGGTAGACGGGGTGTCTAGCAGCCCAGATCAGGGTGGTGGTTCAGGTGATGCGGGTTAATCAAGGGAAACAGAACTTCTTTTGTGCTTAAAATTGGAAATGTTTAATTTGGATGTGACTGTGGCATCTGCCAGCCTCCTATTGGCTGTGCTTCCCAGGATAACACAGTTGGCATCGTAGAAATAAAGCGTGGACCTGCTTTGCCCACCCCCAACCATAGCAGGGAGAGGGATGGAGAGAGACAGGGAGAGCGAGAGAATGAATGCTAATGAGACTGCCGCTTATCAAGTGCTTCATCTAGCCCCTCACCTGATGATCATGATGATCTCTATTGCTCCTCCCTCCGTCCCTGGGAGACAGTACTGTTTTTATCGCCATCTTGTAGATGGGGAGACTGAGGCTTATAGAGGGCACGAGATTATCCAGGTTTACCCAGTGGTGTCACCATCCTACATGTTTGACTCTACAGCAGCCCTTCTGAAACGTTCATGTGTGTACCACCACCTGGGGACCTTGGTCTCATGCAGGTTCTTGATTAGTGCAGGACGTGATTCAGGTCCGAGGCTGGAACTGAGGTGCTGCAGGTGATGGGAAGCCTGCTGGTCTGGGGACTGTACTCTGAATACGGAGGAAACAGACAACGGTTGGGTCTTGACTAGCTGCATTTTACATTCACCTGGAGCCAGGGGGCTTTAGAAATACTCCTGATGGGCATTCAGACCCCCTAATTCAGGATCTCTGGGGTTGGGATTTGGCCAGTGTGCACCTAGGTTGAGGCCATCTGCAGAGTTGGGGAGGGAGTCCTATGGCTAAAATGATCAGGGTGAGCCTCAAGGCCCTTAGGTTTACTTGAACAGCAACGAGAATGAACAGTTTGGTTAGGAAGGGAAGGGGAAAAAAGAAAGACCACTGGGTACTGGAGGGCGAGGGACGGGATACAAAATGAAGCCAAGCTGGGGAATAAGGGAGGGAGTGAAAACCAATAAAAACAGCTGGAGCTGGTTCACAGGCAGGTGTGGAGCCAGTTGGGTGGTGGATTCTATTCCTCACAGGAGGTGGGAGTAATGAGGTTTCCTGGCTGGGACTGGCCAAGGAGGGCTGTCTCAGCAGCCTGGATTGTTTTCCTTCCGGGCAATGAGGTTTCCATTCAACACAGTATCACCGCGAGTGAGCCCTGTTCCTGGTACTGGAAACAAAGATGTCGATGGCATCGTCTCTGCTCCACGCAGGCCGTGACAGTTGGGGTGGGGTCTGGCCTCCACTGTGCTTGTCTCACTGACCTATCAGAGGGTGAGGGAATGGTAGTTTGTAGGAACACAGGGAGGTGGACTTAACCCAGCCAACCTCAGCCCAACCCAGCCACGGTGATCAGGGGAGTCTGCCCTAGATGAGATGCCCCTTGTCTTCAACCTCAGGGGTGACAGGCGCTGAGGGCCTGAATTAAAGCAGTCACGGTGAGGATGAGGGACTGATCCTGAGGCATCCTGAGGTTTGATGACCAATATCTCCCCCTCCCCATCCGAAAAATACAACAAGCTAGTGAATATAACAACAACAAAACCAAACCACGGGGGGAAAGCAGTGGGGCGGGGTGGGATGAATTGGGGGATTGGGATTGACATATATACACTAATACGTATAAAATGGGTAACTAATAAGAACCTGCTGTATAAAAAATAAATAAAATTCAAAGAAAAAAACTAAAACACACACAAAAACCACACTCACAGATACAGAGAACAAACTAGTGACTTCCAGCGGGGCTGGGGCACTATAGGGTCGGGGAGTGGGGTGTATAAACTATTGGGTGTAAGACGGGCTGCAAGGATGTATTGTACAACACGGGGATATAGCCAGTATTTTGTAATAACTGTAAATGGAGTGTAACCTTTAAAACTGTATAAAAAATAATAAAAAATAAATAAAAGAAGTTGATCAGTGGAAAAAAATAAATCTCCCCCTCCCGGCTTTGCCTCCCAAATTCAGGGGAGACGCCCAAACTTCCCAGCTTGGGGCTCTGGGCAGATGGCAGCAGACAGATAGTAGCTGATGGTTCACGCTTGGTGCCTTGTTGAGTTTAGGTGCCTCTGATGCAGCCAGTCAAATTGCCCTGTAAGTGGCTAGAAATACGTGTCTAGAGCTTGGAACAGAGATTTGAGCTGGAAAAAGAGATCTGGGAGACACCGGCACATCAGATGGGATGTGAATGTCCAGGAACGGAAGAGGTGATCTTATGAGAAAAGACAAGGGGAGGGAATGGAAGTCTGTGGGTGCCAACCTTTAAGGG
Source organism: Balaenoptera ricei (assembly GCF_028023285.1). Lineage (NCBI taxonomy): Eukaryota > Metazoa > Chordata > Mammalia > Artiodactyla > Balaenopteridae > Balaenoptera > Balaenoptera ricei. Next base: position 53,504,638 of record NC_082657.1, on the reverse strand, counting down.
ACATAAAAAGGGTGGGAAGTTTTTTGATAAGTAAAAATTAAACAAGAAAGGAAAAAACAGGACAAGGTAATGACCTGGAATCTGAGCAGGTGAGAGGTGTTTGAAAAGGAAGCAGTGACCGTGAATTTCAAATCCTACAACAGTTTAAAGACGATACACTGCCAAGGGCTCAGTTTCTCTCTCTCTCAAACATTTTTAATGGTTCTCTCTGAGTGACAGGAGCAGGGTCTACACATTTTGATCTCTCTGTATTTTTTAATTTATTTTTTTTGAAGTATAGTTGATTTTATTTCTCTGTATTTTAAAATAGCTTTTCTCATCTCATGATTATGAAATTACCCTTTGGAGTCTGGCCTTGGTGGGGACAGTTTCAGGAGACTGAGGGCAGAAGAAGTGAAAGGTAAATGACCAATGCATTTACCTTCACCTACATGGTCCAGCCTTTTGAAAGAGCACTCCGAGAGAGTGGGAACACATGGGAAGGATGCTGAGTGCATGGGGGGAAATGATGAAATTGGTCACTTAGAAATTGTAATGCAGTACTCAGCAGCGGGTGGGATGAATCTCTGCTCCCATTCACTTCCCCAAGCCAAGATAAGGAAAGGCTTAAGAAAAGATTGCAACCCAAGCTGGGCACTGTGGATGGCTGTGTCCTGCCTGGGCTTGAGTTGAAATGAAATCCAATAGGTCCTAGGCTTCTAAATCCTGCCCGCAAAGGAGTCATTAGCCCAGAGGGGCACTCTTGTCCTAATTTGCACAGCTTCCAAATTTTGGCTACTTTCCTTCGAATGCTGGCTCAGAAGGGCACACCATTTTTTTTCATTTAATTTTTATTTTATATTGGGGTACAGTTGATTTACAATGTTGTGTTAGTTTCAGGTGTACAGCAAAGTGACTCAGTTATACATACACAGAGAAAGATAAATATCATATGATATCATATCATACTATATGTGGAATCTAAAAAGATGATACAAATGAACTTATTTACAAACCAGAGACAAGCTCACAGACTTCGAAAACAAACTTACGGGTGCACCATTTTTGAATGCACACCCAGGCACTGTGTCTAGGAGCTGCAGCCCTTAAATCTAGTGGAAGATACCAGAATCCAGCCTGGAGTTTAGTTGAAAGAATATTCAGATGACATCCGTCTCTAAGCAACAGTTCACAGCTGAAGGAAGTAGAGTGGCTACAGGAATAAGGTTCAAAGAAGTTCCCAAAAAGGGGAGAGGAGCTATCATTTAACAAGCACCAGTGGATTGGGGTTCTGCATCAGACATTTTCTGTTTTATTCAACCCTCATGAAAAAAAAAGATGTGAAATAAGGATCGTTCACCCTGTGTGACAGATGAACACGTAAAGACTGCATTCAAGGTCACATAGCAAAAATACAAGGCCTACTTTGAAACCCAATACAAACCAACTTAAAAGGCAAAGGAATTGGAAAGAGGTTTCTTGGCTTAAATGGCAGTGATTTCAAGGATTAAAGGAGCAGGTACAAGAATCATGGTCTCAAACTGGAGCGTGCATATTTTCCTCTTTCCTTCCTCCTCGATGGATTTCATTTTTGCAGCTCGAGAGGATGGCTGCTGAAATATCCAGGCTTTAATCACATATCGTGACAACCTCAGCTGAAACATGGGTTTATTCTCCCAAATTGTGTAGATCAGCACCAGTAAATGGTTCTAACAAGTCACACTTGAGTCCAGACCACCACCACGCCCCCCCCCACCCCCACAACCCCGCTTTGGCCAAACATTTTTTGCCCAAAAGAGAGTGTTATTATGTTTGGGCAGGTCTAAATCATGGATTAAACCAGAAGAATGGAGATGGAAATGTTTAGAAGGCAAATCACTCTCTCCAAAAATTCAAAGATCTAATCAAATAACAAATTCTTCCTGCTCATAACTGTATCAAGGAGCCAATCCCAAGCCCGTCCTTTATTCTTTCTATTATACTTTGCTTTCTCCATGAATAAAAAAAGAGTCAAAGGCATCTCAGAAGCTTTAAACCCTATTGGCTAGGAAGCAGTGCTGGCATTCACATGGAGGTGTAAGTACAGTGGGCCACAATTATGGGTTTGTAATATATTTAGTCACATCAGAAACACCCAGGTGTTGGTTCAAAGACAGATGTCTGGGCCTCATCCCAGACCCACTTAATTGGAATATTCATAGGGATGCCCAGAAATGTCAGTTCTAACAACTGCCCAGGTGATTTTGATTAGCAGTAGTTGTTCCCAATCTTGGCTTTCCTGGGTTTCGGGCAGATGGGCTGGTGTTAAAGATGTGAGTTTGGGAGTCATCAGGGCAGATGTCTAAGCCTGCGCGTGATGAGATCTGGTGGTTGAGAAGGAGAGAATACTTCATGTAGACAAGAGTCATTTCCCTTTCTCGGGCAGTCTGAGATTTTCCAGAGCTTTGGCAAAGTATATGCTCCATTCTTTGCTGCACAGGGAGTGCAGAACTTGGCCTTGAGTTCGTCTGTGGGAATAGGGAGGCTAGTTGTAATGTTGCCTCTCCAGTCTGGAACAGACAAGCTACTTTTAATTGTAGGGCTTGGGAAAAGACTGAAAATAGAGCCGGGAAGCAGCACATGTAGACAGAGCAAGGGAAGCTGAGATGAATAAAGAAGGTCTCAACATAGAGACAGTCAGACAAGCGCAGGTTGCAAAGAGAAGAAATTGATGCCAGTGTCCCAGGAAAGTGGCATGAAAGACTAAATATAATTTGAGCTGAGAGAACAGTTGGTAGTTCCTAAATTGTGTTTGCGGATGATCTCCTGTCACTAAGGAAAACCAGTCTATGCATGTCATTTGCTTGAATTTCACTCTTTATTTTGCATGGTGAAGGAAGCACTTTATCTTTCTGGATGGTTATCTCTAAAGAAGATGCTGCTCTGTCTTCCTCCCTTTCCCCCTCCCCACTGTTTTTGAGGACGCTGTTGTAACTGCACCTTGTTTTCTGAGACATTGGCCAGAAGGCAGCCCTTGCCTCTCAGGGCTCAAGGATGGAAATCCATTTCCGTCTCTTTATTTTTCTTTTTGGCTACTGTGTTGAAATAAATCCTGTTTACTGTTTCTAGGTTACCCTGTTCTAGGTTCGGATACTTAGCTTTGGACATCTTTCTCTTTGGACGTGAAAATGTCTTCTACAGGAAACCGTCAGGAACCTGTTAAATAGAACCTGACGGACCATTCAGTGCAGGTTTAAAATGCCAGAGGAGGGCCACCATCCCTCTCTGAAAGTCAGCTGTGATGGGAGAGGGGCTAAATGTTTCTTTCTTTCTGTGGAAGAGACCCTTGCATCCTCATGGAGCACAGATCAAGGAAAAAGTGAATCAGTAACAGGGATCACTATTTATTTCTTGCTCTGACCAGGAGGGGGTACGTGACTTAAAGCATATTATCTTGAAAAAGAGGTTAAACTTATGTCAGTGTAAAAAGATGAGAAACCAATACCTAGAACTGTACCACTGATTTTAAAGGATGGAAAAGAGTGAAACTCTGTGATCTCTCCATTTCCCCACCATTCCCTCCCTGTCTCCCTTCCTTCCTCCCTTCCTTCCTCTCTTTCTCTCTCTCTCTTTCCTTCCTTCCTTCCTTCCTACAAATAGTTACTGAATGTCTTCTCTGTGCCAGGCTCTGGGCTAAGTATGACAGAATACACCATGACAGGGATTATTTTTTTCTTTTCCCCATTTGTTCATGCAGTGTTTGTGTCCCTCTCCCAAACTCATATATTGAAACCTAATCTGCAATGTGATGGCATTTAAAAGGGAGGGCTTCGGGAGGTGATTGGGTCATGAGGGCCGAGGCCTCACGAAAGGGATTAGTGCCCTTATAGGAGAGATTCCTTGCCCCTGCCACCTTGTGAGGACACAGCAAAAAGGCCATCTGTGAACCAAGAAGCAGGATCTCACCAGACATCAAGCGAATCTGCTGGTGCCTTGATCTTGAACTTCTCAGCCTCCAGAACTGTAAGAAATATATTTCTGTTGTTTCTAATCCACCTAGGCTGTGGTATTCTGTTATAGCATCTCAAATGGACTAAGACAGATTACTATGAACTTTAGATATTCTTTACAGTGTCTTAGATTTATAGTTTTTAAAATCAGCTCAAATTTAGATTTCCAAGTAATTTAGAAGCTGGTGCTCCTTTGCAATTCACAACTGAAAGGACCATGTGCTCCCGACTCTCTGTCACCATCTAGAGGCAATTTATACATATTGCAGGGCTAGTTCGTGGAAAATCATCCCAGAAGGTGGGGCTTGCAGTGTTTGTGTATCAGCCCTACAGAATAAATTGGACCCAGTCATCTGCAAGTGAATGGAATGGGAAGTTTTGCTCACATAGGAGTATATGAGACGGGGGTCTTGATTTCTGTACCAAACCATGGAGGGCCGGGATCTCCTGGGCGCAAATGTTTCCGAGGGTATGGGAGAAGAGCTGTAAAATCAGTGGGGGATGGGACACTTAGATGAAGTTCAAGAGGAGGCCTCCAGTCCCTCAGCGGTGGGCACTCAACAAATACTTGTCCAATTGAATGAGAAGCTATGAGGCTCCAGATCAATGGAGAAAAATGCCACAGAGTAGGACTGGAGTCCACACTATTCATCCAGGTTCTCACTAGGGGTGATTTTGTTTCCCAGGGACATCTAGTAACATCACAACATTTTATCACAATTGTGAGGGTGCTACTGGCATGTAGTGGGTAGAGACCAGGGACGCTGCTCAACATCCTACAATGCACAGGACAGCTCCCACCACAGAGAATTATCCATCCCCCAAGGTCAATGGTGCAGAGGGTGAGAAGCACAGGTAAGAAGTGTTCTCTGAGACTCAAGCCCTGACCATGGTGAGGAACCTCTACTCCTGGTCGCAAAAGAGCACGACCAAAGGGGTGTGGATGACTTCATGCAAAGGTGTCTCACTGGAGAGATGCAGATCAGGGACATGGTTTCATTGGGCCAAGTGTGGGCACACCATGTACCCCTCCAGCTTCCTTTAGAAGCATAAAGCACTGAAGTTACCTGTGTCAGAATCACCCACAGCTGCTTGCTACAAATGCATATTTGGGCCCAGCACCAAATCTACTGAATCAGAATGTCCATGGCTGGTGGCCCAGGCATCTGTATTTTAAGCCAGCATCATGGGTGATTTTGATGTACATTCAAGTGTGACATAAGGTGGATAAGTAAAAGAAATTCCGGATATCATCTGTTCTTATTTTTAAAGCCCACTTATAAAGGGCTCAGAAGAACATTCACTTAATCCTTGGGATATCCTTTTGCTATATTGTGTTTACTCCTGTTTTACAGATTATAAAATGGAGGCCACAAGAGCTTAAACAGATTACATCGTGAAACCCACGTGATTTGTTTAACCTGGGTTTTCTCACTGTGAGGCCTTTACAAACAGAAGCTGTACCACCTTCTCTGCTTTTCTAGCCCCAGCTTTAGATCTTCACTGATGCATCCAGTGAAACAGACTCTGAACACACACACACACACACACACACACACACACACACACACACACAGACACACACACTCACACCCCTTAAATCTAAGTTTCTTACATGCTTCACCCACAGCCTACAAGGTCCTGTTGACCTGGCCATCTGCTATTTCTGTCTCTCCCTCTGGCCTGTAGGCCTTCCATCATGGCAGGTACGTTTCCTACTTCAAGACTTTCACTCACACTGTGCTCTGTCTCCTGACATGCAAGACCTCACTCCTTTCCTTCTTTATAAAACTGACCCACTCTCTTTGGTCCTCTTTGAAATGTCAGCTCCTAACAGACATCTTACAGTTGCACACCCACTCTTAGACCCCCTCCAATTAAATTAGATTCTGCTGTTATTCTAATTTAGGACCCCATTCTTTTCCTGTATAGTATTTGTGATCATTTTGGTTCTGGTATTGTCGAGTTATCCCTTGAGGGTCTTTTCCGTTAGCCCGTGAGGAGAATATATTTTGTTCATCACTGCAAACAGTGGGGATCAAAAGATCAAATAAATGTGTGTAAATGAGCAGGCACACAGCAGAGGGGGTGCGCATTCATGGTGGTGGCAGCGGTGTATGTTACGGCTCATTTCTGCGGGTTGCGGGGTCTGGGGCCAGGATTCAATCTTGAGGAGTTGGAAACGCGGTCACTTGAAGAGGTGAGGCCACCGCCGGCCAGCCTGGGTTTTCACACGCTGCAGCCGGTGGCAAGGCTCTTGCTTCCAGCCCTCCAGGCCGCCTGAGATTTGCGAGTTACCGGGATTACTCTTTGGGTAGCGAGGTACTCTTGAGCCCAGCCAAGCCCAGTTTCCTCCACCTTATCAAGGGGTTAATAAGGCCCACCTTTGCAAGGAGAGGGTCCGAGGTGAGCGAGATAAAGCAGAGGAGGGCAGCTGGCCCTTTGGAGGTATTGAGAACGCTAAATATCTGGGCTGTCTCGCCAGGAGACTCGTGAAACAGAAGTCTGCACCGGCAGCGAGAGGAGTCGCGCCGCTCACCTGAGCTGCCCCCCTGCTCGGCTCATCGCTCCGTGCGCTTCAGTGACGTTTTCCCAGCCTGGCCCAGGGCTCTCTCCTCCCTCCCTCGGCGGTCGCTCCCTCCCTCCCCCTTCCTCTCCCCCAGCCTCCCCTCCCCGTGCGCCCCCTCCCTCGGAGTGGGAGCGGGGAATCCCACGCCCTTGCACCAGCCCGGGGGCTCGGACGGGCCCGGGAGCCGCTGGTCGCCAATCACCGTGCGGTGGAGAGGCGGGCGCTCGGCTCCGGCGCGCTGGGGGAGCCAGCTGGCTCTGCTGGCCCCGGGAGCCTCAGACGCTCACCCCGACACAGACAGACGCACGGACGGGAGGGCGGGCGCGAACAGAGTCCCCCGGCCGTCTGCGCTCGGAGGCGCGCGCCAGCCCTGGCCCGGGGCTCCCCCGTCCCGCCTCCGGGAGCCGCAGGCGGCGCTGTGCAGACCGGCGCCGGCGGGAGGGAGGGCGCGCGGGCGGCCGGAGCCGGGGAGGCCCGGCGCGCCCGGCCCGCGATGTGAGCGGCGGCGGCTCCCACCTGGCGCCGCACCTGGAGCGCCGCGCTCCGGGGCGGCGGGGAGAATGTGCGCCGCCCGCAGCCGCCGCGCCCGCACCTGACCATGGAGTGCGCCCTCCTGCTCGCGTGCGCCCTCCCCGCCGCCCGCTCGGGCCCGCCGTGGGGGCCGGCGGGACGGGGGCGCGTGGCCAAGGCAGGTGCCCGGCGGGGAGGCGCCGATGGCGGGTGGCCGGGGACCCCAGCCCCGCCGCGCCCCTCACGCACGGTGTCACCTTTTCTCTTGCAGGCGCTCCAGCTCTGCTGCCTTTGCTGTGCGTCGGTCGCCGCAGCCTTAGCCAGTGACAGCCGAGGCGGCGGCGGCGGCAGCGGATTAAACCACGGTTCGTATTCGCTCCCCCCGCCCCCCCACCCGCAGCAGGGCCTCTCCAGGCACTTTGTCCCTTCCTTCCCCCCAAAGAGAGAAAGGGCAGAAGAGGTCACCCCTCCCCCCACGTGGCAGGTGTGCGCGCGTCCTGGAAACGGTTCCTGTTTGGAGAGGGGGATGTGGCCCGGACTCCGAACTTATCGGAAGAATCAGTGCCTCAAGCTGCAAGTCACATAAATGAGAAAACAATACTTTCCCTCGTTCACAGACGGCTGGTTTAAAAAAAAAAAAAAAATCCGTGCTGCGGTGAGAAATTAGAAAGTGAGTGGACATTGACCAGGTAGCTGATATCAAAGGGCACCTTCCTCGTCTCCTTCCTCTTCCGGGAAAGGACATGCCCCCTTCTTCCCTCATCTTTCCTCTCCCCCATCTTTCCTCTCCCCCATCTTCCCTCCCCCCACTTCAATCCTGTCCCCTTTCTCCCTTTCCTTCCTTCTTTCTCCCTTTTCTCTTCCCTCGTATCATTGATTCCCAAAGATCACTTTTAGAGAGAGGAAAGCAGGTAGCCTCTGGCGGGGGTGGGGGTGGGGTGGGGGGGATTTGCTTTATCTCCTTTGAAGTTCCCTAGCTTCAAACTTCCAGAACGCTCTTTACTTCTGTCATTTATTAACTTCTCCCTGACACCTGGAAGGAAAATCCTTGTTTCCATTGTTCCCATCAGCTACTGGAGAACAGCTGATTCCTGATCCAAGGTTTCTATAGCAAGACCTTGATGTCTAGCTGGGGTTCTATCATTTTTTAGGGTTATCTCCTCCTCTCAGGGGACCAGGGATCATACTGGGGAGAGGGGGGATGGCAGAGTCATGGAGAAAGGCTGTGCCGCCAGGGAGTGGGTGAGTGAGGGGACAGGGGAGAGCCAGGAATTTGCCCTTGAGAAATTCACCTTTTGTCCAACCAGAAAAGCTGGCTGCAGTCTCTAAAACAACCCCTCATTGTTTCATCAGGGCCAAATGGCTGGAGGTCCCCTCCATTCCAGCTACCACCTGTAAGGACCTCATCTTTAGGTAGCCCCTGAGCCGATTAATCAGATCACTCACTACAGGGGCTCTGACTGCCCCTCTTCCCATCAAGGACTGAATATTACCATCAGCCTGCTTGTTCATTCTCCCCTTGGAAACAAACTAGTAGCAGGTGACTGGGTGGGGGGCTTTGCAGGCTGATTCTGCAGACCGCTGGCTGGATGAGGCTTCTGCGTGTTTTCCCAGCTAAGAGCAGGCAGAGTTTCAGATGGCTTTGGACAAGGAGGTAAGAATCAGCTTATAGAGACTGTCTAGAGCGCATGTCAGGGATGGTTTTCACAATTAGGTTTTAGTATGGGGGAGGGAGAAGGTGATTTGTCCCTAAGAAAAAGCTGTGTTTAATCAAAAGCCACATACCAGGAAAGCAGCATAGTAGCAATTTTTGAGAGAAGAGAAATCATGTATATCCTGCTCAATTTTTTTAAGGTTAAGAGAAAAACATTTTTTTAATTGCTTTTTAATATGCTTGTCAGTTAGATAGTATTTCTAGTTAAAGGAGTGAAAAAGAAAATGAGGAGGACGGCAAGAACATTGTAAGAATGAATTTCTCAAGCAATATGAGTCACAGATGGTGCATACACAGAACGTAGTTGAAAATTATTGTCATATTGGGATTTTTTTTTTCAAATGTAGGACCAATTAGAATATCACTCGTTGATCCCTGCTAGCTACAGGGCTTCTGTTCATTCCTTAGCTTTTTTCTTTCTTTTCTCTTGTTTTTTTTTCTTTCTTTTCTTTTTTTTTTTTTTTGGTTGTTGACTATTTTGGGAAAAGGGAAATTCCTCTTGCTTTTCTTCCTCCAGTAACCAAGGACCCAAGTGACTCAAACATGCCTCTTAGTTATTCAGAATCTTTCTAAACACGGTCCAAATTAGTTTCCCATTCTGTGCCTAGAAAGTGGAAATACAGAGCGTTTTTTAATGCGCAGAGGGCATATTCCAAATCATCTTGTGGGATGATACTTTTCAGTTTCAATGTCGTGTGATAGGAAACAGTTTGCTGGCCTCGTTTTTTTTCAAGCAGCAAATTGTTTAACTTCTCTTCTCTGGGACAAGCAGTAATTAGCGCTGCTCTAGGGAGCAACGGTGAAGGTATTTTTAAACACGTCTTTCCAGGTGTCCCCTGAGCTGACACGCCCCCACCAACATGTCTGAGCAATTTTCAGCAACAGACTGTAGTGGGAAGTTCTGACAATTTCGAGGCATTTTTATGTATCCACTCTATTTTATGCTTACAATTAAATGGAATTGTCCCAGGGAAAGCTCGTTTGTAAAACGCTGAGCGATACAAGTGCTGGAGTCTTATTATCACATATAATTAATATTGGAAACATAAAACTACAGTTACTTGTTAATTACCTGAGACTTCATCTCAAGTTACTCAGTGCTGTGAGTTACATTTGAAATTTAAACTCTGTCCCCTCCCCCCACCCCAATGCTCCCAATGTAGTTTAAACACAAAGGTATCATCTTGGAAAAAAGTGTTCCTTTCTTGGCTTTGTGGTTTTTATAGTTATTAATACTGTCTCCCCCAAATCAATTTTTATGTATGGATGACTCTATGACTAATATATAAAAAGTCCATCTCTGTCTGCAGACCATGAGAGTTGTGGCATTTTCCAGAAACATTCTTGACATTCAACAAGATGGTGCTTGACTTTTAGTCTCTGTAGGGATTGCTGTGGCAGAGCTTATTGTCAAGATCACAGAATTCTCCTTGTCATGAGGTGCTCTGAATTACATGTAGTCTAGGTGCATGGCAATAGAACGAGTATCTTTCAGCTGTGCGTTGCTCTTCGCCAGCCCGTTGGAAAGGGACCCTCGGGCACTGTGGGCTCTGGGTGCTGACAGCAAAACCTTTCCCATTGCAGATTACGTCTTTGTCACGCCGGTAGAAGTGGACTCGGGCGGGTCATATGTTTCACACGACATTTTGCACAACGGCAGGAGAAAGCGGTCGGCGCAGAGTGCCAGCAGCTCCCTGCATTACCGATTTTCAGCATTTGGACAGGAACTGCACTTAGAGCTTAAGCCCTCGGCGATCTTGAGCAGTCACTTTATTGTCCAGGTACTTGGGGAAGATGGTGCTTCAGAGACTCGGGAACCCGTGGTGCCAAAATGTTTCTATCAGGGATTTATCAGAAACGACAGCTCGTCCTCCGTCGCTGTGTCTACATGTGCCGGTTTGGTAAGCACCCCCTACTCCCTCTTTCCTGTGTTTTGTGTGACTGGAATGAACAGATGTCTGCAATCCTAAGTGCTCTTGCAGCCAGCTCCACACATTCACACTGTCAGCTTTGATACGTATAATATTCTCAATTGAATTAATCTAATCTCCCAGAAAAAGAAAATCTATCTAAAAGAACTTTAATTACCATTTAGAACGTTCTTTTGATGTTTAATGGTCTGGGCCTCTTCATTTTCCATGTTTGAGACGATCCCCCAAGGAAATTAATTTGATGGATGCCATTCGCTTTGGAAAGTCTTGAGAGACCAGGCTTTATATAAATCTAACAAGCTGCGTGCCTCTACAGTGCTTTGAAACAGGGAAAACTGTATTTAATGCAAAAGTGCATTCACTGCCCTGGGAAGCCCAACCTTCCCTGTGGAAGGGAGGCCTCTTGTTTTCTTTCAACTGATCTGTTCATGTTGTCCTACTCACGTGAGACGTCCTTTTTGAGTGTGATGTGGTGTGTTCAGGGGCTGGTGGGATTAAGTGTGGCATCCAGGAAGGCAGGACACTTAAAAAAACATTTGGGACAAGCGTTATTTCCTCTTGTGTAATCCTCAACTGTTGGGCTCGAGATCAAGAATATTGGTATAAATGATGCTTGTCTCAGGATTCAGTCATCTGTGAGGCAATAAACGGTGATCTGGGTTGATTTCATCTCGTGTTGCAATTGAGAAGTGTCTGTAACTGACAGAAGAGTTTGTGTGTGTGTTGAGACACACCATGGTCATGCTCTGGCGTGGCTAGAAGAAGGAAAATGTGAGAAAGCCCAGCTGAGGATGTAGTTAGTAATGTACATGATACATCATGTCCGAGCAAGAGGGGGAGGGGCTTAGGCGCTGGTGACTGAAGACTCCCATGTTCTTGACTAGCTGAAACTTTATTCTTTAACTTTTTTGTTTTCATATTGTGACTTGACATGTAGCTAAAATCTTTTATCACAACCAGAGTTATGATATTTTTTGGTACGGTCTTTAAACTATAGAGCGAAGCAAAGATTTAACAATTCCCGGCTAAGCTGGATCTGTTTAAATGAACAATATGGCTTACTAATGACCTATATATTCTAACATGGTTACACATAGCTAGGCAGCCCACATGCACGTGACTATATCTTGTTTTTGTTGTTTGGTTGTCGTAAGTCTCCTGCTCATTTGGGAGCGTCCTCCTATTTTCCCTCTTTTCTGTCGATTCCAGTATCCTTATGTCTTCAGAAGGAGGTTAGGCCGGCCATCACAGTGCCTTAAACTATCCCATTCCAGATAACCCAGGGGTTAAGAGTAGTCTGTCCAAGTTCATTTTTCATACCAGCCCTTACTAGTAGGACCTTGGGCAAGTTATGAATCTCTCTGTGTCTTAGTGTCTCTATCTCTACAATGGGAATAACAAGAGTGTTTACAGCACCGTGGGGATAAAGTGACTTCCTACATGGGAAGTGCTACAGCAGCTCTTGGAAGGAACTTAGTCTCCCCATGGTTAATGCACTCAAGATTCCACTTTCTGTGAGTGATAGGAAATCTGACCAGTTATCCCATATTCATAGATGTTGGGTTGTTTCTCCTAAGAAAGAGATTCACTTTTGAACAGGGAACGACCACTTAGCACATAGAATGAGGCAAGTTAAAAAGTTCCATCTTTGGGATGAAGGTGAAAGAAGTCATTGGCAACCACATCTGCCCGTGTATAAGGCTGATATAACTTTTTTTCTTTGCATACCAATCTGATTTTTGTTTGTTTTTATCTTTTTAATTCAGTTTTTATTTTATATTGGACTGTAGTTGATTTACAATGTTGTGTTAGTTTCAGATGTACAGCAAAGTGACTGAGTTATACATATACATATATGCATTCTTTTTCAGATTCTTTTCCCATATAGGTTATTACTGAATATTGAGTAGAGTTCCCTGTGCTGTACAGTAGGTCCTTGTTGATTATCTATTTTATATATAGTAATGTGTATATGTTAATCCCAAACTCCTAATTTATCCCTCCCCCCCACCTTTCCACTTTGGTAACCATAAGTTTGTTTTCCAAGTCTGTTGAGTCTGTTTCTTTTTTGTAAATAAGTTCATTTGTATCATTTTTTTTAGATTCCACATATAAGCAAGATCATATGCTATTTGTCTTTCTCTGTCTGACTGACTTCACTTAGTATGATCATCTCTAGGTCCATCCATGTTGCTGCAAATGGCATTATTTCATTCTTTTTTATAAGGCTGTTATAAACTGAAATCATGAAACTCACAATCTGTTCCTACTTTTCAACAAGCCAGCCACATATACTTAATTAACTTTAGTTCTGTAGGCCTCAGTTTCCTCTCCTGGACCCTGTGAAATTATTTCTAAGACCACGGCCATCTCTAGGCATCTGACTCCAATTATCCAATTGTTTGGGCCCATGGGGTATGGGGTAGGGAGAGGATCAAGCTTATCCCCCTTGCATTACCCACCTCCCCAAGTCCCTGCCGCACAACAGCAAAATACAGACACATACAGCCGTCCTCAATCAAACAATAAGAAAAATAAAACAAGGAGGAGGACAAAACCACAAATGAGAAGCTGAGACACTGCTCTGTATTAATGTCTGTAACTTCTATTGAAGTATAATGTATATACAGAAAAGTGCAAAAATGTATATACAGAAAATGCAAAAATCGTGGAGTACAGCCTAATGCATTTTTACAGAGTTCACACCACTGTAACCAACAGCCAGATCAAACGGGACGTTACCAGTGTCCCAGAAGACCCCTACCCACATCCCCTTCCACTCAGTGTCCCCCAGAAGTAACCACTATCCTAATTTGTAACATAGCTTAAGTTCGCCTATTTAAAATTTTTTTACCTAAGAGAGGGTCATACAATAATTCCTCTGTATGAATATTCTACATTGTTTCCATCTAATTGTTGGTGGCATTTAAACTGTTTCCAGTTTGGGGCTGTTAGGAGGAGTAATGCTAAACATTCTCATCTATGCCTTTTGGTGAGCTTATGGACACATTCCGTTGGAAACATACCAAAGACTGAAGTTGCTGGGTCATAGGTTAATATATATGTTCTCCCCAAAGCAAAATAGCGGTCAGTGCAGTCAGTGTTCGTTTGTTGGTTTTGCAGCTAGCCCTTATACAGGCGGCACTCACCCTAAGCAGGTGAGAGTGGCACCACCCAGCTCCTTCCCCAGGAACTGCACTTACCGCTATTTTCCTAGATTCTGCCAAACAGCTTTTCAGAGTGGTTGCACTAATCTACACGGCCATCAGCAGTGTATAAGAGTTCCAGTTGCTCCACATTCTCATCAACACTTGCCATGGTCTGTCTTTTCCATTTTTGCCACTTCCATTGATGGATGTGAAGCCATATCACACAATGGGTTTAGTTTGCATTGTTCTGATGGTTAATGAAGTTGAGTATCCTTTCTTATGCCTACTGGCCACTTGTATACCCTCTTTTGTGATATCTTATATGGACAAGAAGTATTATACAGGTTTTCCCCATTATCTGAAAGTAGAGTGTTCCTATGAAATCTTTTGTAAGCCAAAATGACAAAAGCAAAGAAGCAATTACCTTAGGACACATCTTGGCAATGAATGCACAAAATAAATTGACATAAAGCACAAGTGCTCCCAGACATAGTCCAGAGCTACAGTGGCTTGATGCAGAGATTCTGAGTGCAGTTCCTGGGGAAGGAGCTGGGCAGTGCCACTCTCCCTGCTTAGGGTGAGCGCTGCGTGTATAAGGGTTAGGTGCAAAACCAACAAACAAACACCACACTGATCGCTATTTTGCTTTGGGTTTTTGTTTTTTTTTTTCATAAAAATGAAAATCCTCTTCGTATTTCTTTTGGTTAGCAAAAAACATGTGCTAATTGGGTCTTTCGTAAAAGCAAAGTGACATAAAGCAAACTTGTGAAAGTGGAGGACTCCTGTAAATGTTTTCAGCCCAAATTGTGGTGCTTTTTCCTTTCTTTGTGAATAGAAACAAGAATTCTGAGCAAAAACACCTTTGCCAACTTAGCATCTTTGATATCATGGCTTTGCATCTCTAGCAATGCATTGACCTGCATATGAAACGCTATTGAATAGCAGTAGTGAACCCTGGGAAATCACTTGAGGCTCCACATTGAGGAATCACTTCTCTAGGCCCATTGAGAGATGGGGATGGAGGGAAATAATCACTCCAGGAGGAAGAAATTTTCCTTCTAGCTACCCAGAACCGATGAACACTGCTCACCTTCTTTGGTCAAACAGGGGGTTCCTAAAGTGAATTAGCAAGTGCTGTAATGCATTCAGAATAGTGGATGATTCAAGGGTTCAGGAGATGGGCAGGTCTCTAACATGCTTGGTGGATGGACAGGTCTCTTACACGCTCATCAAAGTTCACAAGCCAGAAGAGGTAAATGACTCTTCTTCCACGAATACAGAAACTGACATGAGGTGAAGGAGACTAAGATGAATCGTCTTCTACCTGAAGTGTCTACATTGGTGTTTCACCAAGAGGGGGGCTGGCAACTGGCATCAGAGTGACTTTCAAGGTTCTAGCAGTTTCCTAGTGTGCATCAGTGTGTATTAAAAAAGTGATAAGTCCCCTTTAGATAATAGAGTACTGACAGGAAAGCTAACCATTACCTTGACTGCTAGGGAAACCCCAAGAGCGAGTGAGAAAGGGTGGAGGGGTTCTAATAGTGAAATATATTTGCATACATACATATTCCAGTTAGGATTTCTCCGGCAGGGAATTTAATAATTCAGAATTAAACTATACTCAAAATAGTCTCTTAAAATGTACCCCCCCACACGATGGGTCTCATTTTATTCAGGAGTTAAGTAGGCAGTTATTTACTTGGAATAATCCATCAAACAGGAGTTGCAAGCTTCCATGAGTGAATCCTGCCTACCCTTATGTCTGGAGGGGGTGTTTTTTAAAATTTTTACTGGAATATAGTTGCTTTACAATGTTATGTTAGCTTCTACTTCACAACAAAATGAATCAGCTGTACATATACATATATCCCGTCCCTTTTGGATTTCCCTCCAATTTAGTACACCACAGTGCATTAAGTAGAGTTCCCTGTGCTATACAGTATGTTCCCATCAGTTGTCTGTTTTATACGTAGTATCAATAGTGTATATGTGTCAATCCCAGTCTCCCAATTCCTCCCACCCCTCCCCTTTCCCCCTTGGTATCTGTACGTTTGTTCTCTACGTCTGTGTCTCTATTTCTGCTTGGCAAATAAGGTCATCTATAAGATTTTTGTAGATTCCACATATATGTATTAGTATACAACATTTGTTTTTCTCTTTCTGACTTACTTCACTCTGTATGACAGTCTCTAGATCCATCCATGTCTCTACACATGACCCAATTTCGTTCCTTTTTATGGCTGAGTAATACTCCATTGTATATATGCACCATATCTTGTTTATCCATTCCTCTGTTGATGGACATTTAGGTTGCCTCCATACCCTGGCTATTGTAAATAGTGCCGCTATGGACATTGGGGTTGCATGTGTCTTTTTTTTTTTTTTTTTTTTTTTTGCGTGTGTCTTTTTGAATTATGGTTTCCTCTGGGTATATGCCCAGTAGTGGGATTGCTGGGTCGTATGGTAGTTCTATTTTTAGTTTTTTAAGGAACCTCCATACTGTTTTCCATAGTGGCTGTATCAATTTACATTCCCACCAACAGTGCAAGAGTGTTCCCTTTTCTCCACACCCTCTCCAGCATTTATTGTTTGTAGATTTTTTGATGATGGCCATTCTGACCAGTGTGAGGTGACACCTCATGGTAGTTTTGATGTGCATTTCTCTGATGATTGGTGATGTTGAGCATCTTTTCATGTGTTTGTTGGCCATCTGTATGTCTTCTTTGGAGAAATGTTGTTTAGATCTGCCCATTTTTGGATTGGGTTGTTTGTTTTTTTGATATTGAGCTTCATGAGCTGCTTGTATATTTTGGAGATTAATCCTTTGTCAGTTGCTTTGTTTGCAAATATTTTCTCCCATTCTGAGGGTTGTCTTCTCATCTTGTTTATGGTTTCCTTTGCTGTGCAAAAGCTTTTAAGTTTTTAAAATTTTGAATGCCTTTCAACAGGAACAAGCTCTCTCCAGCTCACCTCTGCCCCTTATGCCTGTCTGCCTTACACCCTGAGAAGGTTATCTAGGTTTGCAGAACTTTGTCCCAGAATCTCAGGGTTGCAGATGAGCCCAATCTAATCACTCTCTGCCATGCACGTTCTTTTGACCATACCCAGCTTCTCCTTGACCACCATGTTGATGAAATGATCATTACATCCAGGAAGCCTATGCCATTGTCAGGAGACCCTTCATCTTGATGTTGAACTACATACAAGCTGCCTTCTTATGACTTTCACCTGTATTTCTTTTTTTTTTTTTTTAGATTTTTATTTGTATTGATTGATTGATTGCTATGTTGGGTCTTCGTTTCTGTGCTAGGGCTTTCTCTAGTTGCAGCAAGTGGGGGCCGCTCTTCATCGTGGTGCACGGGCCTCTCAATATCGTGGCCTCTCTTGTTGCGGAGCACAGGCTCCAGACGTGCAGGCTCAGTAGTTGTGGCTCACGGGCCCAGTTGCTCCGCGGCATGTGGGATCCTCCCAGACCAGGGCCCGAATCCGCGTCCCCTGCATTAGCAGGCAGACTCTCAACCACTGCGCCACCAGGGAAGCCCTCACCTGTATTTCTTAATTTCGTTTTCTGGGATGCTAGGACAAACCTGTGTCTTTCTTCCTACAGACTAGGAGATCTCAAAGTCCCTTTTGCCCCCCAATTTTTCTACCTCGGCATTCCTTTTTCAGGAAGACGGTAATTTTCAGAGTGTGGTCAGCTGGATTAGCTTAACTTGAGGTGTTGAAAATGTCAATGTCTTTACATACAACAGAAGGTCAGGGAGGCTGGGCCCAGGAGTATGTATTTTTAATTTTCCAAGTGATTCTAATACATACTAACATTAGAGAACCATTGGATTAAGACATTGGACATATAGGCAAGTTTTTTTCTTAATTGCTGTTGGTTTGACAGACTGAGCCCATTTCTGCAACTTAGTAGAAATGTCATATTTGGAGAACTGACCGGAAAGATACATTGAATGACTCTGTCATTCAACTATTGATGGGCTTCTGTTATGTCAGGCACTGTTCAGAGCACAGGGTGGAAAAAGCTGCAGGCAAGGTGGATGCTGTTTTCTGCTTCACTGGATTTCATTCTAAGGAAGAAATGGAGTGGTGATATAAGACCCAGAAATGCTATTTTATTTTGAACCAGGCTGTGATTCAGCAGAGCCCTGGAACAAAGGGTTCATGGAGTATGGTTTTAGATTAGGATGTTAACAACTCAGAAATGTTCTGTGTTAAAGACATTTGCTTAACTCTGTTTAAAAAGTTTCCCTAACTTATTTGACTGTGGAAACTTTTTTTCAAGGAACCTCTCTTCCTAGTCTGGTAGTGACCAGAAAATCACCAAAGCACTAATTCCCAAAAGAGGTACTATAATATTATGTATTGATTTCTAACTAAGAGGTATTCCAGCCATAAAAGTGTTTTATGACCCTACAAGTGGTATCATGGCTATATATTCCAATAAAATTCGGGAAACTTTTATTAAGCAAATGTCTTTGCTCTAATACATTTCTCACCTTTTAATGTGCTAATGTGCATTGTGAAGCTCCAAGAGGTGGAATTTTGATACTAATTTGACTACTTCCCCATTCCCCCCTTTTAAGCCATGCTTCCATCCACAACTTGCCCAGGGTTCCATGGTTCGCCATGAAAGAACAATTCTTAGGTCTGAGATTATTTATACTTTATTGGTACCAGATGAATCCAGTTACCGCGTATGTCTTCCAGTTGGAAAAATGCACCTCTTGCTTAAATTCTGGACACTCAGCTCCAATGTGAAGATCAAGGCAAGAGGCATGCAAAAATGCCACCCGTATAGCATTTCTGCCCAGATCTGTGATACGTGGGTACTTTAGCTCTGATTAATCACCTCAGCGGGGGGCCCAGCTGGCGGGAGTGGTAGAGAGCTGTGCTGTTCCTTTGGCATCTTCTGTCCAGCCTCTGATTAGGATCCAGCCTCAGCATCACATCAGGGGCTCAGAGAGGAATATGCACCACGAAATCCCTCCAGCCTTGACTGCCGATGCACTGTTCAATTTTGTCACTTGGTTGTCCTTCCTTTCCTTTTGCTTTGTCCGCAACAATTAAACCGTAAGTGGTGTTTCTCTTCCATGGCTGGCTGCCCTAATGTCCCCATTGTCTCTTTCTTAGTGGTGGCCTTTTTGGACTATGACGGCAGGGACCCATTCTCCGGAGAGCCTAGGTCCCTGAAAGGAGCTTTGGAAGCAGTTGGTTTCAATAGGCGGTAGGGGAACACTTTGATCTCCTTTTTTTCAGAAGTACTTTATGACTCAGAAAGCTCAGCCATTGAGTTGCCTGTTGCTGGTCGCCGGCTGCCCGGTAGTCTTTAGAAAGATTTCCATTCATAAAAGGGCTGAAGTTAAATGACCTTAGTCCACACAGGCAGAAAGAAAGCAGGCTCTTCTGCTTTGTGGGGCCTCGTTAACCAGCAGAGGTTTGCTGCGTGACACACACCCCCTTGGAACTTTTTGGTCACTTGAGAGGATCACGTGAAGTTAAGGATTAGACTGGGTTCTATTTACAAGTTTTTGGACACAGGCTGACCCAAATCAGAGATGTTTTCTTAGGTTATGCCTTGTTTCATCAAGGGTAAAAAGATTTTTTTTTTTTTGCCTCTTTCCTGTGTGCTCCTTTCAGACGTGATGTGTGAAGATGATTATTTGCTCATAACAACACTTTTAGCAAAATGCCAGCCAGTCTTTTTTTTTTTTAAATTGCCAAGGTGTTCTAATTACGGGATTTATGATGTACACTAAAGTGGAAATGCCTTTGAACTTAGCTTTCAGTCTCCAATCCTAAGTTTTGTTTTTAATCATTAAAGACTCTTTTAAAAACAATTGCAAAGAAAAATCTAAAATATCAGGATTCATCATTTTGGCAACTGTGTGTAAAGTATCTTGTGAGTTTTATAGATATTTTGACTGTGTCGTGTTTCCTGAGTACCAATGTCTCTATAGAAAAATTCAGTTCTCTGTGAAGACTAGGAAGGGTGTTGTATATTGAACTAGTTATTTGTGTTATTTTGATATTTAAAACAAATGTAAAGTTCTTTCATCCTAATAAAGCATATCTAGGTTTCATTGAACAAAAAACAAACAAACAAAAAAACACCAAGTTTCTTGCCAGAGAGTGGGACCCCCAGGCTGATTTGAGGGTTGCTCTCATGGGAGGGTGAAAGGCTGATTCCTCCTCCCCATGCTCTCTGCCTGTTAGAGGATGGCCACTGAAGCATCCGTCTCCCCAAGGGCCAGAATTGAGAGTCTTGGGCTCTGCTCTCAGTTTTCTCATCTGTAAAGAGATGAGAAATGGGCAATGGTAACTCCCTCTCTCAGGATTGTGACCATCTATGAATGAACTCTATCCTCGATTATTCTTTTCGTTGTTGTTTGTTTTTTTATTGAGTTATAGTTGGTATACAATATTATAAAGTTACAGATGTTCAATATAGTGATTCACGATTTTTAAGGGTCATACTCCATTTATAATTATTATAAAATATTGGCTATATTCCCCATGTTGTACAATGTATCCTTGTAGCTTATTTTATATGTAATAGTTTGGACCTCTTACTCTCCTACCCTTATATTGCCCCTCCTCCTTTTCTCTCCCCACTGGTAACCACTAGTTCTCTATATCTGTGAGAGTTTACTTCTTTTCATTATATTCACTAGTTTGTTGTAGTTTTTAGGCTCCCTTTGTAAGTACTACCATACAGTATTTGTCCTTCTCTGTCTGACTTACTTCACTTAGCATAATACCCTCCAAGTCCATCCATGTTGCTGCTAATGGCACAATTTCATTCTTTTTCAGTAGTATTCCAGTGTGTGTGTGTGTAGATACACACACACACACACACACACACATCTTCTTTATCCATTCATCTGTTGATGTACATTTAGGTTGCTTCCATATCTTGGCAATTGTAAATCATGCTGCTGTGAGCCCTGGGGGTGCATGTATCTTTTTGCATTACTGTTGTTGCTTTCAGATATAGACCCAGGAGTGGAATTGCTGTGTCATATGACAGTTCCTTGATTATTCTTGACTTTGGTCTCTGAGAGGGTCTAGGAAGGAAACGGTAATTGAAGCTCCTGCCCTGGAGCCTTTTCAAGCTCGTCAGAACAGGAAATGAGCCCTTGGATGTTGGCAGTCATCCTGGTGAGAGTCCTGGGGGGTTTGTGGGGGAAGGTAACCACTGCTTGATCAACTAGGAAGACATAAAATGAGAGGAAGATAAAGAATCAAAGAGGAAGGAGCAAAGAAATCGATAAAGATGAGGATCAAGGCACATGAGATAAAGCCAGGCAGTGTAATGGCTTTGAGCTCAGACTCTGAAACCCCAGCTGTGGCCTTTACTGTGTGACCCAGGTCAAATTATTTACCCTCTCTGGGCTTAATTTCTTCACTGGCCAGATGAGGATAATGGTAGTTCCTCCCTCAGGTTTACGGATGCTTAATTGAAACAAAAATGGTCCGTGTACAATGCTAAAAAACAGTGCCTGGCCCATAGTAATTACATTGATAGTGTGATAATATATCAAGTAGTAATTGGTATTATTGTAGCAGAATTGGCTAATGCCAATCCACCTTACCACCCACAGGCAGGAAAGTTTTAGTCTAGATATTAATAACAGTTTATACTGATTGAGCATGTATCGAATTATTAAAACTGGAGCCATGGAGAGGAAGATTCAGCTAAGACACAGATGGAGGCCTTAATGATATTTAACTACCAGTCGGCATATCACTATTCAAGGTCTAAAGTAGCAATTTTTTTTCCTATGCGCTTGAAAAAGACTTGGGCACTTTGGAGGGGAAAAAACTACATATGTTTAGGCTCCGCCTCTGAACATTCAGTAGGTACTAGGTAGAGCCTGTGTGTCCACTTGAATAAAGGAAAGAAGAGCTTCACAGATGGTCCCGGGGGCACTGGAGACTGTGAATCGTTGTCCTAAAGATGTCCGCAAAGAACCTTCTCCGGGGAGACAGAAGACTAGTGGAACATGCTTTTGGAGAACTGCGTTTGCTTTTGGAATGCATCACACCTTGCAAGTGTGGTCATTGACGCTCTGACTAGCCTTAGGCAGTGTGTGTACTAAGGGGGGCAGGTAGGGGTGGCTAATGTGAATCCAAATGTACAGATGGTCCTTGTTTCTATATTATAGGACTTCTCAGTGGCAAGTATTAGAACAACTCCACCTTGAACTTGGTTAAGCATAAGAAAATAGATTTTTTGTCTCTGGGATAAACTTTCTTCTCTGTCTCTGTCTCTGTCTCTCTCTCTCTCTCCCCCTCTCCCTTTTCCCCTCTCCCCCCTCCCTCTCCTCCTGCCCCCCTTCCTCCTCTTTCCTTCTTCCCCTCCCCCAGCTTGTACTAGGTGACTAGCTTTCAGCAAGGCTGGACCCAAGCTACCCAATGACATCATCACTGCCCTCTTTCTATCAGTCTTTCAGCTCTTTTTGCTCTTCCTTCTTGCCCTTCTGCATGCAGGACCACCCGAATTCCAGACATGATTCAAACGTTTCCCTGGGTGCCTTGTATCTCGTGTGACTTATGGAGCAGTAACTCTGCACTTGTAACCTATATCATGCGTGAGAACAAGTGCGTGGGGCTCTGGGCTGCATTTGCTCTCTCACCTGTCAGTAAGCCTCAGAGGGGCACAGTCAAACCATCTGTGTGTCCAAACGAGACGAAATCGTATTTTGGTTTCTGTATTGGCATGTGAATTAACGCACAGAAGGAGGTCTGCGATCACGCAAGGCAAGCCAAGAGCTCCAGTTACCTATCAGTTTGAAGCTCTTCTTGAAACCAGAGTTGATTCGTTCTGTTGTGTGTGTGCCCTTAAAATGTACATAAGTTGTGTTAGCCAGTACTATTTCTGAAGCAATTTTTTTTTTTGGTGGAGAAGAAGTGCTTAAAAATAATGTGTATCTTGGAGTTCCTTATCACGATGTAAGCATCTGTCTTATTCTTTTAACTGCTGTATATTTAATCATTCCCTTCCGATTAATATATTTGCTTCCAGTTTTCTTTTGCTGTTGCTGAAAGAGCATGCATATATATGGGTCTTCTTTGTGTGTGTGGCGGGGGTGGGGGGGTTGTTTTTTTAACATCTTTATTGGAGTATAATTGCTTTACAATGTCGTGTTAGTTTCTGCTTTTCTAGGTCATCACAAAGCATTGAGCTGATCTCCCTGTATACGGGTCTTCTCAGTTGCATGCAATTCTATATTTTATGAGAGAGAGAGACAGAAAGACCTACTTTGTGAAAAGCTGAGATGCCAAACACATACGGGATATAAGCTGTGGCCAGAGATTGACTTGCTGATAACTGACATTATCCACCCAATATCACTATCACCTTGGTTGTATAACATGCAGAGTTACTGGGAACTCACTTCATTTTTTGTTTTCCATGAGCCTAAGACAGTGGCTTAGAAAACCACTTCTCTCCAGTGGAGCATGTGTGCTGGTAAAACTGCACGGTTTCCCACCATCAACAATAAACAATTTAAGAGAAAATGGTACTGATTAATTCCTGAAGTCCAAGTATAAACAGCCCTAATGTTAACAGTGCACATTGAAGGCTCTCATGACCCAAAATATTTGCCTGGGTTTCCTACACATCTCTGTCCGCAAACCCAGGAGTTCCTCCTCAGTTAGATCAAGTTATTGCCATGGAAGCGCGTTCCCACGGTTTTTCTATCCAGTTTCAGGGCCCCGTACACTCAAATACCATAATACAAGTCTGGCGAGAGTGTCCTGTCTGGACTGCACGCTCACGTCTCCTGAAGGGGTGCCTTTGATGTATGGAAGGATTTCATGTTCAGCTGAGTTCTTTTGATTGCTTATTCATGCCACTGAGCTTTGAAATATCTTATCTGCCCTTATTACCACCACAAGTCAAGGGGGCATGCTTTCTAATATAAATTATAAAGTGCACATCACTAATTTACTAGAAGCCAGCTATGTGCACACCCTTCTTTAGAACCGGCACTTGAAAGGGATTGAGATAAGCTAGTCAAAGGAGATTATCTGTCTCATTATTTACTGAGTTCTCCCACAGCAGAGTGCTGTTTGAGTGTCTGTGGGTTCATTCTGTGACTTTACAGTTCCTCAACTCCCTTTCATATTTTACTTTGTCACTTCGAGGGGGCGAATGAAGAGTTACCCCAAGTGAATTTCTCTGTCGATAAATAATGAACACAATTTTTATTTCTACCTTGATTGTCGAGTTGAGGTCTGTTGTAGGCAGCACAGAGATGTGGCTGAAAGAAAATATTACTGAAATGCGTTCTCACTCTTTAAATATGCTAATGTATTTTCCTAAGGCTTAGTCTTATCTCAGGGTTTTACAGTCATTGTTTTCCTGTAAAAGGCACTGAAGTAAGATGAATTCCAGTCCCTTTAAAAGATTCCTTTTGTGCATAAAGCAAATGCTAATTTCTGTTTAATATTATATATTTAGCACTGTCATTTATGATAAAATAATATCTAGATCAGTGAGTCTCAGCATATAGAGCTTGAAAAAAATGTAGATGCCCAGAGCCTACCCCAGGCCAATGAAAGCAGAATAGCTGAGGATGAGGCCCAGGTATCTGTGTTTTTAAAAGACTCCCCAGTTGATTCTAATGTGCAGTCAAGTTTGAGGACCCCTGCTCTAGATAAATGTCCTCAGGGGCTTTAGAGATGCTGTCACCTTAGAAATGCCTTGTGCAGTAATTTAAGAAGGCAGGATGGTATGTTAAAATGCATGGGATTTTAGAAGTTCATCTCTTTCACTTAGGAGTTACATGATCTTGGTGAAATTATTCTTTTTAAAGACATTTTATTTATTTTTAATTAATTTATTTTTGGCTGCGTTGGCTCTTTGTTGCTGCTCATGGGCTTTCTCTAGTTGCAGCGAGTGGGGGCCACTCTTCATTGCGGTGCGCGGGCCTCCCACCATCGCGGCCCCTCTCGTTGCGGAGCACAGGCTCCAGACGCGCAAGCTCAGTAATTGTGGCTCACGGGCCCAGTTGCTCCGCGGCACGTGGGATCCTCCCAGACCAGGGCTCGAACCCGTGTCCCCCGCATTGGCAGGCAGACTCCCAACCACTGCGCCACCAGGGAAGCCCTGGCAGGTGGATTCTTAACCGCTTCACCACCAGGGAAGTCCAGACATTTTATTTTGAAATAGTTTTAGACTCACAAACAGTTGCAAAGATAATATAGAGAGTTCCCATGTATCCTTCACCCAGCTTTGGGACATTATCAAATTATCTGAGAATCTAGTTTCCCTGACTGTAAAGCAGAGATTAAAAAAAACCAAAAAAAACAAAACCTTCAAAGTGAAACCGTACACCTAAGGTTGGTACTTGAACCCATCCAAAATCGACACTGGGACTTGAACCCACTGTCTTTCAGTTGAGATCACACACCTGGTCTCAGGACTTAATGAAGCTCCCGTTCTTTCTCTCATTGCAGAAAGAATTCAGTGAGACAAAGTCATAGGTAAGAAGTGGATTTATTTAGAGAGATCCACATTCCATAGACAGAATGAGGTCCATCTCAAAAGGCGAGAGCGGCCCTGGGAGAAGCACCCTCCACAGACAGAGTGTGAGCCATCTGAGAAGGCGAGAGTCCCCGAAATATGGATTGGTTAGTTTTTATGGGCTGGGTAATTTCATAGGCTAATGAGTGGAAGGATTATTCCAACTATCTTGAAGAAGAGGCAGAGATTTCCAGGAATTGGGCCACGCCCACTTTTGGGCCTTTTATGGTCGGCCTCGGAACTGTCATGGCGCCTGTGGGTGTGTCTTTTAGCATATGGTAATGTATTACAATGAGCACATAATGAGGCTCAATTGGAAGTCGAAACTTCTGCCATCTTGAACCTAGTTGGTTCTAACCAGTTTATGTTGTATCCTCAAGGGCTATGTCATTCTTTTAGAGGTTGTGCCCCACCCCCTTCCCTCCTGTTTCAAAAGGGTTACCATGAGAATTAAATGAGATAATGATAACATATAAAAATTGTGGGAGTAGAATTCTAAATTGGCCCCCAAGCTTCCCAGCCCCTGGTATATGCACACCTTCTCCCAGTGATTCGATCAACTGCTAATTTAGGTGCTGCTGGGAAGGGATTTTGCAGATGTAATGAAGGCTTCAAATCACTTGACCTTAAGATAGGAAGATTGTCCAGGTAGGTTTGACCTATCCTGTGATCACACAGAGTCAGGAAAGGCAGAGAGTTTCACAGCTAGGGGGATTTGACATGTGAAAAATTCTCCATTGCTGGCTTTGGAGGTGGAGGGGGCCACGTGGCAAGGAATGGAGGTGGCCTGTAGCTGATGGCCAGCAAGGAAACGGAGCCTTGGTCCTATAACTAGAAGGGACTGAACTGTGCCAACCATCTGAATGAACTTGAAAGTGGATTCTTTCCCAGAGAAAGGAATGCAGCCTGGCTCAGGCAGAAACCCTGTGCAGAGAACCCAGTCACACTGTGCCCAGACTTCTGACTTGCAGAACTACGAGCTAATAAATAGGAGTTATTTTTAAGCTGCTAACTATGTGGTAATTTGTTCTGTAGCAATAAAAAACAAATGCAGAAAACGTCTAGAGTGCTTACTCTGCAGCTGGCTCAAGCACACGGTCCCTTCCCTTTGCAGAATCACGGCCATCTGAGGTCATCCATCAGCTGCTCATGCTGCCTCGTGGGGCAAGTGGGACAGTCGGTCCAAGGAGAAGCAGCAAGCTTCCTTCGATTTCACTGTTTACAATTGTGTGGGAAATTGTGATATTTAGCCCACGGTTTCTCAGGGCACCATTGACACCATTGAGGCGGGGGAAGGGGAGTTTGCTGTGGCCTCTACCCACTGGATGCCAGTAACGCCCCCCTGGCTGTGTCCAAAAATGTTTCCAGACATGGCCGGCTGTTCCCTGGGGACACCATTGTCCCCAGCTGAGAACAATTGATACAACACAATCACAAACTGGCCTCTTTAATAGAATGCATTTACGTAAGTTTATTTTTTTCAGTGTATACTTGTTGATCTCAATGCCAGTAAGAATAATGATTTTAGGTACTTCACCTGCTTTAGAGGAATTTAGCCTGGGAGATCTAGAGGAATGGTATATGGGAGCTGGCAGGTGGATTGGGTGGCAGCAGGAAAACCGTCTGGAAGTATATTGAAAGGTGTGTATTTGCTTTTGAATCTCACAGTATGCCAATCCAGCCTGCTGAAAATAACTGGATCTCTGAAGGCACAGGGATATATTTATAAGAAAATTGACTCATATTCTTATGCGGGAGGGAGTTTGACGATGTGGATGTAGGTTAGAAATGTGGATTCTATTTCTGGATTTGCAGCTGAGCTTAGAGAAAAGTTAAATATCCTGTGTGTTCTCTTGATCTATAGGACTGGGGTCAGTGGGCAGTTCTGGGAATGAAGGGAGAATGTCCTCTATGTTTTGTGATTGTGTGTTCAACCCTAGAAGCCTTGTAAAGGTATATTAGGTTTTTCTATCTACTGCATGGAGTTGGGCAATTTATTATACATTAACTTCTTAGTACTTGGAGGGGCGAGGTACTTGGAGGTGTTTGGAGAGGTACGGAGCTCTGTTTTAATTGGAATGCTAGGTAAGAAACCTAGTTCCCTCATAGTCATGGACTCACCAGCTGACCTGATCATTGAATCTATTTCTGTCATCCCTTCTTTGAATAGACCCTTCATCTAAGAGTGAATAGTAGTACATTGGTCCTATGTAATTTGCAACATCCTTTAAATTACTCAACCTCTTTATAAATATACCAGGGAAACAAAGTCAAGGTCCCTTTGGGGCTTGTATTCTTAGTTCTCATAACGAATTGCTGACGTTTCTTCTTTCTTTTCCCTCTATTCCTTCCTCCTTCCCACCCATCTATTCATCCTTCTAACCCAAAACATTTATTCCCAGCTTACTATGTGCCTCAGTCCTATCATAGACTATGGAAATACAAAAACGATAATATGGTTCTTAAATTTTAGGATATTCCAATGTGAGAGTGGGGAGTATTGTTGACAGGAATATGAACACCTAAGGACAGTGTAACAGAATTAATATAATTGCTAAGGTGTGTTGAAAGAACCATGAGAGCACAAATAAAGTGATGAGACTAATTTTTAATTCGATGGGCAGGCAATTTAAATGATCCCGTTAGCCCATGAGGGTATATAAATACCAGGTGATCTTATGCACACGTCTGTGTAAACATCATTGCTCACAGGTCAATTCAATACCCAATTGCAGCCACGTCTTATCACCTTCACTGTCACCACCGTGATCGAAGCCACTCTAATCTGGATTCCTACCGCAGCTTCCAATCTGATGATTCTCTTACGTTGTGTGCCTATGAGGTGTTTTTCTCAAGTAGCCGGATGATCTCACCTTCCTCTTCTCCACCAGCTAATGGCTTTCCATTGCCCAGTATATAATCCAGATTTCTTACCATGGTCTACAAGGCCCTGTGTGATCTGGCTCCTTTGGCCTGAAGTCCTATATCTTCTCCCATCGTCAACTCCACCCCAGCCCTTCTGATATCTGGGGAAAGAGCAAAGTGCAGTCACAGGAGTGGGGGCCTTTGAGCATCCCCAGAGCGCCCCCACTCCTGTGATTGCACTTTGCTCTTCCCCCAGATATTCACCTGGTTTCTTCTGACACTTCTTGGCACTTCAGTTCTCTGTGCAAATGTCATCATTGCAGAAAGTTCCTCCCTGACACCCGGTTACTCTCCATCCCCTGATCTTGCTTTATTTTTATTCCTACTCTTTACACATACTACCTGACTGGCTTGTTTATTACCTTGCATATGCTGCCTTCCGCTCTTAAATATCTGCTCCATGAAGACTGGAGCTTTGTCTCTGCTGTTCCACAGCTGCGTCTCCAGTGGCTAGAATAGTCCCTGGCCAATAGTAGACACTCGATAAACATTTGTTATGTGAATGTATGTAATTAATATGCTGGTAATTTAGAAACAGATACATGATTTCTATGTTTGGCATACATCAGGAATTGGAGATTTCTTACGCACTCATGCACTCATTGGAAAAACTCATCAATTGTGTAGCTTCTATATGCAGGTTAGATAATGGAGGTTGAGAGAGAGCAGTGGCCACCTATAATTTTTTGTCTGCCCAGCATCTGTTTCCCCAGTCTTTTGGTAAAAACACTGAAGTTTTCCTTGGGGCCCTACCTTCCTTACCTGTGCCTTGGAATTGGGTGGAGGTGACTTATTTCCCATAGTGACCAGTCAGAACATCAGCTGTGCTTGACTACAGTGATTGGTTCAGAGGTGAACATGTAACAGGAGCAGAGCCAATAAAATCAATTCTGGGACACCTGGGGGAAGCAGAGAGGATGGAATGTAAGTCCAGAGTTGGGGCCATCTTGTCACCTGATAGTAAAATCATCACAGCCTTGATGTCCAGTTACGCCTGAAATTAAAGTGTGTTGGCCTTTTCATTTGTATGAACCGTAAACCCTCACCCCCTTTTTGGGGTTAATCTAGTTTAACTTTTTTCCCTTTGAAATGAAAGTCCTAATTGTGGTAGGGATGAACAAGTTCTGGACACTTTCTACGAAGAGCTCCTAGACTCCCAGAGAAAACAAGCTTAAGGCAGCCAGGCATTCAGCGTGGAGTAGCCGACAGGTCAATGCAGTGGGCAGCTTGCCTACGCATTTCATGATCAGCGTTTCTCGGGTGTGGTGCCCACTGCACAGAGTCTGACTGCCTCGAGAATTGTCGGTATTTGTTCCTTATGGTGCATCTTGGATGCATCATCTAGCTTGTTGATTCACTACTTTATCTGTCAGTTGTCTTTTTACCACACACGTCTCTGTGTCTGCCAACCATGACTGCACATGGTTTCAAACAGCCAGTACAAGTGAGCACGTTATACGCCTGTCAGTGAGCAGTTGGAGGGAGACGGAGCTCCACGGTTGGCTTAGAGGATGACTTCACACTCTGAAACCACTTTTCATTGATTTCTTGGGACGATGACATGTGGACCGTTGTTGTAAAGCAGGAATGCTTATTGATGGATTACATTGTTCAGCGTTCATATGCCGTTCATTTGTGTCTTTGAAGATGTTTATTTTAATCAATCTAATTTTAGTCTGCAGTGGATTTTTTTTTTTTTTTTGAAATGATGACAACAGAAGTGGTTTTGTTCACCCCATGAATTCTTCTATTTCTTTTTTATGAGGCATGGAATTCCATCTCCTCTTTGCTCTGGCACAGTGCTTGCTGTTCGATAGAATATAATGCGAGCCAACATGGGTAATTTCAAATTTTCTAGTAGTCATATTAAAAAGAAAGTAAAAAAAAATGGGTGAGATTTGTGTTGACATTCTATTCGATTTAATCCAGTATATCAAAAATGTTATTTCAAAATATAATCAATACCAAAATTATTAATGAGATATTTTACACACAAGTCCTCAAAATCCAATGTGCATTTTACAATTACTGCACATTCGTTTCAGACCAGCTACATTTCAAGTGCCTGGTAACAGCTACTGTATTGGACCGGATAGGTCTATTCATCTCCTATCTTGAAGTTTCCTAACATGTACAGCGAAAGCAAACAGGCAGGAAGGATTCCCTTTTCATTCACTAGTTGGCTAAAATTCCAAACAGTACTTGTAGAACAGCTCCAGTTTTTATTTAGATACTCTCTGGTGTGGACATGTTGATAACTTTGACTCAGAGATGCCTCACCATTACGTAGTTACGTAGAGAATTGTGCAATCTGATGGAGACAATCAGATTTAAAGTACAGACGCTGAATTAAATATTTCTCTTGAAGATAAGTGAAAGATACTGTGTTTTGAAAATTTTCAGAATATACACATGTATTTTCTTCTAATTATACTTGGTCCAAACCTGCTAGTTTAATTAACGTTTGCTCTTTTTTGAATGGAAACCTCTTTATCTCCTCTCATCTTTCTAGTTTGTTTTCATTATAACTTTCTTAGCTATACTCATTAACATATTTAGAAGCCAAAGTAAAATTGGCTTTAAAAGATTCATGATCAGGACATTAAAAGTTAGTGTTACATTACTTATTAGGTTCCCCCTCTTACGGAGGGTTCAGTGGCAAAAGTCATCCAGATCAGTGATGATTCAAAAATACATTGTATCTGATTTAGAATCATATTTAATGTATCAGAAAATGTAGTTACCCCATTGTATTTCTGCTCCAGTGGATATCTGAGCACATTTCTGTGGCTGGCGGCACGACTCCCTGAAGCCAACGGCTCCCACAGAGAGGCGGGAGCCGTCAGCAGAGGGAAGGGTTTCTCCAGGCCCTGGCCCAGCAGTGGCTTCTCCAGCTGGAGAGTTCAAGCTGCTTGACCCTGGTACTGAGGGTCTAGCCCTTGCTGAGTCCTGCCTGCCTTAGGCCAGAAAAGTAATTAATACATACTACGTTAATACATTTTATATATATAATATATTTAATACATAGTATATTTAATACATATAATATATTTAATACGTATTATAACATTGTGTGTATGTATGTTTATATATGTACATGTGTATGTGTGTATGTATATATATGGAATTGACTCTTGCATTATTATATACTTGTAAGGAATTGGCTGATGCATTATTATATATAACTATATGAGGGACTGACTCATGCATTATTGTATATATGTCAGGAATTGACTCATGCATGATAAGGGCTCGGAAGTCAAGATTTGCAAGTTAGGCAGCTGGAGACCTCAGGGAGCCCATGGGGTGAATTCCAGTCTGAGTCTGAAAGCAGAAAACTGATGTCCCAGCTCAAAGACAGGCAGGCAGAGAGAGCAAGCCCTCCCTTGCTCAGCCTGCAAGAATTGACTGAGGCCTGCCCACATTGGGGAGGGCCTTCCGCTTTCCTCAGTCTCCTATAACTCACACCTTCATGTCCTCTAGAAACACCCTGGCAAACCCACCCAGAATCACATTTCACCAGCTGTCTGGGACCCCGTGGCCGAGGCAAGTTGACACAGAAAATTCACCGTCACGGGATCTTTTCACTGTCCTTTGGCAAAGTTGACTTTACACCCCTTCTTCTCATAACATACACCAGCTGTGCTTTTACACTTAGTAATGTGATGATTTCAATAATGTCCGTCTCCTGGGCTAGATGGCAAGTGTCCCTGAGAGTGTGAACTCTGCCTTAAAAATCTTTTTTCTCGTCATTGTATCTCAAGGATCTGTTATAGTGCCCAGCGCTCACTCTTTCTTCAAATATATATATTCAAGTATAAACATATACAAATGTTTTTCTGCATTCATAATAGAGTAATATAATCAAATAATATTTTAAGTATTAAAAATATATCCAGGGGCTTCCCTGGTGGCACAGTGGTTAAGAATCCACCTGCCAATGCAGGGGACACGGGTTCGAGCCCTGGTCTGGGAAGATCCCACATGCCGCGGAGCAACTAAGCCCATGTGCCACAACTACCGAGCCGGCACTCTAGAGCCCGCTAGCCATAACTACTGAGCCCACGCACCACAACTACTGAAGCCCGTGTGCCTAGAGCCCGTGCTCTGCAACAAGAGAAGTCACTGCAATGAGAAGCCCGCGCACCGCAACGAAGAGTAGCCCCTGCTCGCCGCAACTAGAGAAAGCCCGCGCACAGCCACGAAGACCCAATGCAGCCAAAAATAAATAAATAAAATTAATTAATTAATAAAAATATATGTATATATCTCTCCAAATGACTTCACTCACTTATCAAATATGTGTTGAGTGCCAACCAGGTCCACCCAGGAGGTGTTCAGGAAGCAGTATAGCCTTGCGGTCCTGAATGGGGACGTTAGTATTAGACT
The DNA here is from genome assembly GCF_028023285.1 of Balaenoptera ricei. Lineage (NCBI taxonomy): Eukaryota > Metazoa > Chordata > Mammalia > Artiodactyla > Balaenopteridae > Balaenoptera > Balaenoptera ricei. The sequence continues at coordinate 53,471,941 of NC_082657.1, read as the reverse complement.
GATTGCAGTGTGAATCCGAGCACATCCACGTGTGAGCTGAGCAACCTTAGCTCCACTGTGCTTCTCATTTTCCTAATTAACAACCTATGGATAAGGTCACCTACCTCTTACGGTTGTGTTGTCTTACCTTCTTCATGCAGAACACATCTCAGGTTGCACTGGAGAGGGCAAGCATCTATCTCTTAATCGTTGAATGTGTAATTTTTGAGTGCCTCCTGTCTGCCAGGATGCATTCTAGGTACTGGAGATAGAGCAGTGACTAGAGAGAAGAAGTCCCTGCCTTCATGGGACAATAAACAAACAAGTGAACACATCGTATGTCAGAAGGTCAAAGTGCTACAGAGTGGGTAAGGCAGATGGGGAATGCTGGCAGGATGGAAGGCTGGAGAAGGAGGCGTTTGTTCTTCCCTATTGGGTGGTCAAGAACGGTCTCACTGATGAACTGAAAATTGCATGGAGACCCAAGGATGTGAAGAAGCCAGTGGTGACCATGCTGGGGAAGAGAACCCCATGAGGAGAGGCGGTGAGTGCACGTGCCTTGGGGTGGATGGGAATAGGTGGTGTGTTTCAGGAGCCCCCGATACTCAGTGGACATCTTCCGTCACCATAAATCATTGCTGCCACACTCTTCTCTCCTGCTCATCACCTAAAACGGGTAGGCAGTGCATATTTATGCCTCAATGACACTTTGCAGGAAAATAGGGGTTTCAGCTGGAATAAGTGGGCCAATTTGACGTGATGTGAGGGTCTTCCAAAAGTTCTAGATAAACAGGGAGTATCTGAAAGGCCAGAATATCCTCTTGCTGGCCACACTCTGAGGTATGAGGGCAGTAAGGAAGGTTTTGGAAAGGTTGACTATGCTGAACACATCCTCTTGCCGTATTAACTGGGAGGAGGAAGATGCTCTCAGCTTCCTGTACTCAATCCTGGGTTTGGTTCTAGCTAATTCCTGAAGAGTAAGCTCCAGTGTTGGAGTTGCTCTTCCAACTTGCTAACGTGCAGTTTTTTTCTTCACCCTCTCAATAGGGGTTAAAATAAGGGGAAAGGTCATTGGCCAATGGCTGAGATGGTCTGGGAGCCCAGAGACTTGGTTCTAGGCTCAGGACTCTTATTACCTACTCTGTGACCTTGTGCAAATCATTTCCCTTCTCTGAGCTTGGGTTTCCTCATCTCAAACTGGAGAGATGGGATTAGAGAAGCCTTTCTCAAACTTCAGTTTACTTGCATAGGCATTGTTTGCTGTACTTGTTAGAAATTGAAATTCCTAGGCCCTACTTCAGATCTATTAGAATCTCTGAGACTGGGGTCCTTGGCATCTGCACTTTCAATAATTCTCACACTCAGCACATTTTGAGAATTGGTGAAATGAAAAAATGATAGCCTGGGGATGGAATATACAGCATGGTTGGCTGTAGTTAATAATATATATCATATGTTTGAATGTTGCTAAGAGTAAATCTTAAAAGATCTCATCACAAAAGAAAAAATGTAACTGTGTACGGTGATGGATGTTAACTAGATTTATTGTGGTGATCATTTTGCAATATATACATAAATCATTATGTCATATACCTGAAACTAATATAATGTTATATGTCACATTTCAGTTTAGAAAAAGGTTGCCTGCCTCACACACTTGGGAAAAAATTCTAATTCCTTAGAGGAAATATCTTTTTCACACTTGGGGTTGGGATCGATTAGTGGGTCATTAATCAATTTAGTTATTATGATGAACGTTAGTAAGAAAGGAAATATTACAGAGTAGCGTAAAAATAGGGTAGAGTAGACAATACCAGGTTAAAGGGTATCAGGAAGGGTAGTTTATGACATTTTGCAGTGTGGGTATGTATGTGTGCATTCACTGAGTCAGGTTATAAAATGTGTGGGGTGTGTATGCTAATTTTTTAGACATGGCTTTTGGTCAAAATGGTTTAAAAGACACTGTTATAGAGCATCCATATTTAATGGCTGTGATGTGGTCTGTGTCATTGTCCCTCAAGAAAGTGGTATTGTGTGAGCCACTTAGATCCAACCCAGACAAACGCTGAGAATTGTGCTATGGTAACGTTAACAGGAACTATGGAGTCATTGAACAAATGTCTTTTCTAGCACTGATAGGTCTTAAAGATTACGTACAGCTCTATACACTTATGCCATTTTTTTCCCCTTTACTCCCAAAATACAAGTAAGATTTCCATTAAGTCGTTGAACAGAAGTGGAGCATTCTTCCTCTCCTGGTAGCAAATGCTTGCCTTTCATAGCCCAGCTTTTAGCTGAGCTCAGATTCAAGACAAGGCTTGTTTCACCAAGTAAGACCCGTCGGAGTGCTTTGCCGTAAATGCCATAAACGTGTTGATTTAAGGGTTTCAGTGTATACTGTAGGTCATCAAGCCCCAAACAGAGCACACAGTTTTTGATCTGAGGATTCAGTTCTCCATTGTAAATCTGTCAGCCTCGGCTGTTGAGTCAGCTACTGAGGGCAGAATGTCTGTGGGGCTATTTATCCTGTCATATCAGCTTAGGTGAACAGTTTTTTGTTACTCTCTGTGGAATAAGCCAGTCCCCGTTAAATGTTCCTTGTGACTCCAGCATAGCTCTTATCTCCGTTTTCTGCTGTTGCCTGTGTCAGTAGGACAGGGCTTCAGGCGATGTAGCTTTAGTCTCGAGTTTTTGACTAAATGTTGCCATTCAATTTACAAGGTGATTCTGAAATCCTGCATACCACTTCTCTCCTTTAGAGAACGTTTCTATTTCTGCTTTACAAAAAAATCGAAATAGCGTAACTTAGAAAGACGCACGAATAATGAGTATGTAGTTCACTTAAATTTTGTGAAGTGGCCGCTCATGTAGCTGCCAACTAGATGGAATGTAGAGGATCACCAGAATCCCCGAAGCCCTTCTTATGTGTCCCTTCGTTACCTAATTGCCTCACTGTTCAAAAACAATCATTATCATGACTTCTATGACAGAGGATTCCTTTTGAGTGTTTTTGGACTTTGTTTAACACAATCTACGGAGTGTTCTTATTTGACTAGGTTACTTTGCTCAGCCGCGTGTTGTGATAGCCACGCATCTTGTTGTACACAGCTGTAGTTAATTCACTTTCATTGCTCAAAGTATGCCATTACGTTAATTGCCACACTTTATTCTATTGTTGATGGACATTTGGGTTGTTTCTGGCTTTGGGCTATACAAATAAGGCTGCTGTCAGTATTTTTTTTGCAGGTCTTATGGTTCAAAGATGTAGTCATTTCTGCTGGGTATCTAGAAATGGAATCTCTGGGTCATAAAGCGTGTGCAAATTCAGTTTCACTAGAAGCTGTCCGTTTCTGAAGTGGGTTTACCAATTGACATTCCCGTAAGCTGTATATGAGTTTCACTTGTTCCTCATCTTCGCCAGCACTTGGTGTTTGTTTGCTTGTTTGTTTTTTCCCCTTTTTTCATTTTAACAAATCTGGAGTGTGTGGAGTATATCATGCTGTGATTTTGCATTTCCCTGATGACTGAAGAGTTTAATGGACCTGTGGATAACTTCTTTTATCCAATGTCTCGGTTGGGATTTTTTTTTTTTTGCCATTTTTCAATTGGTTTATCTGGAGATGGGATCTCTTTTGGATAAATGTATTTTCTCCCACCCTCTGGCGCATCTTTTTACCCCATTAATGGTTTCTTTTGATAAATAACATTCTTAATTTTAATGTCTCCCAATTGATCAGTCTTTGGCATCCTCTATTAAAACCCTTTCCTACATCCGAGATCATAAAGATGTTTTCCAATGTAAAATTCTAGAAGCTTTATTTATTTATTTACCTTCACACTTAGTCTATACTTGGAATTTATTTTTGTGAATGGTATGAGGGGTGGGACAAGATACCTTTTCCCCCAATTGGATATCCAGCTGATATAGCACCATTCATTTCAAAGATGATTCTTTTAAGAGTACTGCACTGTAGTGGTATCTTTCTTGTGAATCACGTGATAGCATATGTGTTGTTCTGTTCCTGATTCCTCTATTTTATTCTATATTTTAAGTCTTTCTTCAGTACCACACTTTATTAGTTACTGTAGCTTTCTAACCTGTCTTGATATCTAGTAGTGTAAGTCCTACATCTTTGTACTTCAAGATTGGCTTGGCTATGTTGGATTGTCTGCATTTTTGTATGCAGTTTAGAATCAGTTTGCCAATTCCCATTAGAATGCTGCTGGGATATTTACTTGAATTACATTGAGTTTATAGGTTAATCTTTACAGTATTACTTTTCAATGCATAAATATAGTATATCTCATTTGTTTAACTCTTTAAGTTCTTTCAGTAATGGTTTGTAATTTTCATTATAGTGGTCTTGTGTTGTTAGATTATTTTTCTTGACCAATGTTTTCAATGCTGCTTGAAATGAAATATTTGTACTTATTTCATTTTCTAAGCTTTTGCTACTGATAAGTAGAGTGAAATTGATTTTTGCATATAGAGTTTTATCTAGAAATCCTTCACGTCTCTATTTTAGAAATTTACTTATAAATTTTTTGATTTCTCTATATAAAACCGTGTCTTTGAGTGACAGTTTCTCCCAATCTTTTTGAATTTACTATGATTATTATCATCATTATTATTATTTTATTATCATTTTGCCTCTTGCAAAGTCAAGGACCTTATGTACGATGAAGAATAGAAGTGATAATATTAAACATCTTTGTTTCAGTCCTGATATTGGGGGGCGATATTTTTACTCTTTCACCATTTAGCATGATGTTAGCTGTAGATTTCTTTGTTGATATACTTCATCAGATTGATAATGTTCCCTTTATTTGTAGTTTGCTAATAAATTTTATTTAAAACATTTTTAGCATCTGTTGAGATCATATGATTCTTCTACTTTTTTAGTAAATATTGATATATTGATTTTTTTCAAATGTTAAGCCAACCTTGCCTTCCTGGAATAAACTTTACTTGGCCATGGTGTACTCTCACTTTCAATCATTGCTGAATATGATCTGAAAACATTTGTTTAGGTTTTCCCATGGATGTTTGTGAGAAAAATTAGCCTGTAATTTTATTTTCTTATTGCATCCTTGTCAGGTTTGGGTAACGAAGTTAGGCTGGCTTCATAAAATGAATTGAAAAAAATTTTTTCCTACTGCTTTCCTTGGGTTTAATTTGCTGTTCCTTTCTCTTTTTTTAGTGTGGAGTCCTAGATCATTGCTTTTCATCCTTTTTCCTTTTCTAATATATGCCTTTAAAACTAAACATTTCCACATAAGCATTACTTTAGCTATATATAACAAATTTTAATATGTTAAATCTTTATTGTCATTTATTAAAAATATTTTATAATTTCCCTTTGGATATCTTTTTCAACTCAAGGATTATTTAGAAGTTAATTGATTAATTTGCAGACATTTGAAGGCATTCCAGTTCTTTTTGTTTTTGATTTCTAGTTTAGTTTCACAGTGATTTTAGAATATCCATCCACTTTTCCACTCTGAAATTTATTGAGTCTTGCATTATGGTCTGGGATGTGGCCATTTTTAGGTTCAAGGTAAATGTTCCATATGCACTTGGAAGGAATGTGAATCTACTCATTGTGTGTACAGTGTTTTATGCATCAATTTTGTCAAGTATATTAACTGTGCTAGTAAGATCATTTTTGCCGTTACTGATTTTTCTGGCTGCTTGACCTTTCAGCTTTTAAGAGATGTACATTAAAGTCTCTCATTATGATTGTGAAGGTATCTATTTTTTTTTTGTTAGTTTCATAAAATTAGCTTTATCTATTTTTAATTTCTGGTATGGGCTAATACAGATTTAAAATTTTTATTTCTTCCTGGTCAATTAAACCCTTTTAAGATATGAAATGTCTCTTTTTATCCATAGTATTGCTTCTTGCCTTGAAGTCTGCTTTGATTAGTACAGCAACAGTTTTATTTTGTTTGATGTTTTTGTGGTATAACTTTGTTCCATCCATTCACTTTCTACTTTTTTGCCCTTAGTTTTAAGGTGAGATATTAACCGATTAATTAATTTTAAAAAATTAATTAATTTATTTATTTTTTGTTGAGTTTGGCCTTCGTTGCTGCATGCGGGCTTTCTCTAGTTGTGGTGAGCTGGGGCTACTCTTCGTTGTGGTGCACGGGCTTCTCATTGCGGTGTCTTCTCTTGTTGCGGAGCACAGGCTCTAGGAGCGTGGGCTGCAGTAGTTGCAGCACGCAGGCTCAGTAGTTGTGGCGCACGGGCTTAGTTGCTCCATGGCATGTGGGATCTTCCTGGACCAGGGATCGAACCCACGTCCCTTGCATTGGCAGGTGGATTCTCAACCACTGTGCCACCAGGGAAGCCCCTGATTAATTAATTTTTAATTGAAGTATAATTGACTTACAATATTATATTAGTTTCAGATATATAATATAGTGATTTGATATTCTTATACATTACAAAATGATCACCATGATAAACGTAGTTACCATATGTCACCATACTGTTAATATATTATTGGCTATATTCTCTATGCTGTACATTTCATCCTGCATGATATTTATTTTATAACTGGAAGTTTGTATCTCTTAATCTAAGATGAGTCATTTATAAACAGCACATAGTGAAGTTTTAAAATCCATTCTGACATTCTTTGCATTTTAAATGGAGTATTTTGTTCATATATTCTTAATATAATTACCTGTGTATTTGGTATTAAATTTCCTAGCTATTTGTTTTCATATTGTCCCACATTCTCTGCCTTGTTTTTTCTCCTGTCTTGCCTTATTTTGGATTAATCATTATTTTTATCTCTACTGTTCTATTTTCCCTCTTTCACCTTATTATATGTGAATTATTTTTTAATTCTTATAATGATTATCCTAAAGATTTCGACATCTATCTTTGTTTTGTTAGAGCCTAACATAAATGAATACCTTTACTACTTCTCTTATATTATAGTAAACTTAGAACACTTGAAATCCATCTGCCCTCAGCTAGGTTATTATTGTCAAGTATTTTAATTTTATATATACTTTAAATTCAACAAGATATTATCACTATTGCTTATACCATTAATATTCACTTAGATTTACCCACATTTACCCATTTCACTTTGTTATTCATTCTCTCTTTTATTTCCATTCTTCCATCTGGGAGTGAATGTGTGTGTGTGTGTGTGTGTGTATTTGTGTTGTAAGTGTGTGTATTCATTCATCTATGTTGTGCTGAAGAAATCTCATTAATATTTTAGTATACATCTGATGGTGACAAATAATTCTCTCAGTGTTCATTTGACTGGAAATGTCTTTGATTTTTCTTTGTCTCCAGTGGGTTTAGAATTCTAGGTGGGCCTTTATTTTCCTTCAGCTCTTTAGAGATGTTAATCCATTATCTTCTGGCTTCCATTGTTTCTGTCAAGTCAACTACTGTCATTCTTACTGTTGCTTTTTTTAAGATAATATATCTTAAATTTTTTTTTATTCTGCTTTTAAAATATTTTTTTACACCTTTGGTTTGCAGCAGTATTACTATGATGTGCCTAGATATATTTTTCTTTTTTATTTCAACTTCTTGGCCCTTATAATGCTTCTTGGATATGTGGCTTGAAGTCATTTTCAGTTCTAGAAAGTTCTTGATCATTATCTTTTCACATGTTTCATCTTATGTTGTCTCACCTCCTCTTCTGAGACTCCAATTACATATGCATTACACATATATTTTCATAAAATATACCAATAACATGTATATTAAATATTTTCTACTTACCTGTTTTCCAAATTGTTAATCCTCCCTTCACCTGTATCTGAATCTTTTAAAAATCCGAGTTCTTAATTTGAATTATAACTTCTAAATTTGATTTGTAAAATAAATTTTGGTTTTCTAGTGAAATTTTCCCACTTGCTACTTATTTTTTTTTTTTGAACATGTTAACCACCACAGTTACTTTAATGTCTGTGGCTAATAACACCAATATCACTTGTGGATCTTTTTCTAGGTTCTGGGGTTCCCCCACCACCACCCCCATCCTGCTTCTTGTTATGCCTTATGATTTTAATTAAATGGTGAATGTTATGTATGAAAAAATATAGAGATGCTAGTTGAGCCTTTAGCTTCTTGAAACAGTTAGGTGAGTGTATATCAGTTTAATTCAAACAACAGTTTTGAGGCTGAACTGCAGTCTTTTTAAAGTCAACTCTACTTCCAGTATTCCCCTGTACCTAGGATGTTCACCTCCAGGTGTCTCAACTGAAGACTGGGAGATGTTTACCAGTTTTCTTCTTCCATGATGATTAATGAGCTCAATCTTCTTTTTATCTCTGCATGAAACTACCAAGGCCTTAGTTTAGCTCCCTCAAACTTTGAGTTGTCACTTTCTGTTTGGCTTCTCTGAATCATCACCATTTATGAGTTAGCAAATTCCTCAAAGAGAAAAGCATTTCAGACTATTGCATTCACTTCTTCGTGCTCTTCTCTACGGAATGTTGGCACTTCAAGTCCTAGATATTTTGATAGACCCAAACACAAGTTTCAGTCCTCCTAGTTTCTTGACTCAGCAGAAAATTAGGCTGAGGTTTCTGCTTCTTACCATCTGCTTTAAATTAGTCTTTTTAGCCTCTTCATTGAATGTCTTGAGGGGAAAATAATGTAGAATGCACAGATCACTTAACAGCCTTTTCCTTCCCTCTGGGGTCTTTACCCTTTTGGTCCTGGGTATCTTTATAGTTATTTAAAATCCTAAAATAGATTTTGGGGGGAGGTAGACATCTTAAAAAGCTTATCTAGTTGTTCTTAATGGAAAGGATGGTGTACTACAAGATAATCTCAATTTATGTCTTTATTGTTTTACTATTGAATTATTGAGGACACTGTAGAAAAGAGAGAAAAGTAAAATTTGAGAATGATGAGGACAGCCAACGTAAACTTCTATTGTATACCTATTTTGTGGCTGGCTTTATAAGGAACTGAGAGACAAAGAAACCACACAGGTATTGAAAAGAGGAGTAATTATTTTGCATGTAATGCTACTTTTTAAATGAAGAGTTATACTTAAAGTAGTGGAACATTTCATTTCCTTATCAGCATTCCTTCTGTATATAGCTAGTAATTTTTAAAGTGTTTTTCTTGGTCCAGGGTCTGAGATTTTAAGCACTATACTGTACTATATTTCAACTTATAATAATGGTTTTTCCTTATTTTTAATATGTTCTAAGTGCTTTACTTAATTATTCAAGTCTTATAATGACCATGTTACAGAGATTTCATTATTATCACCATTTTACAGGAGAAGAAATGAAGTATTAGGTGTTAGGGACTGAATGTCTGTGTCTCCCTCCATTCCCAAATTCAAATGGTGAAGCCCTAACTCCCTAAGTGATTGTGTTTGGAGATAGGAAGTAATAAAGGTTAAATGAAGTCATAAGAGTGGGGCCCTAATCTGATAGAAACGGTGCCCTTATACAAAGAGGAAGAGACACCAGAGCTCTTTCTCTACCATGCGAGGACAAAGCAAAAAGGTGATTGTCTGTAAGCCAGGAAGAGAGCTCTCACCAGGACCTGAATTGGCTGACACCTTGATCTCAGACTTCCAGCCTCCAAAACTGTGAAAAGATAAATTTCTGTTGCTGAAGCATCCCAGTCTGTTATTTTGTTATGGCAGCCTTAGCTGACTAATGTAAGAGGTTAATCACTTAAAGCCTCTCATGTCTTGAGGCAGAGGAATAACTTTTGTAGAAGTAATACTGTTTTCTTGTTAATAACACACTGGAAGAGTTAATTTCCTAAGCAGTATACTTGATCATTAAGTGGGGTTGAAACCTGATTATAGCCTGTCTGCTCGTTGAGAGCATTAAAATGTATCTGTTCTGTTGATGATTGAAATCAGGGCTGCATTGGACGATGGATTGGACATTGCAAGATGTTCTCCCACATGGGTTGGAGAGGTGCTCAAGATATTGAAAAGAATTCCATTGTTTCAGTTTGATTTTCATTCAGGATTGAAAAGTTTTGGATGCATTTTTCCAAGAGCTGCTTGTCTGGACATGAATTTCGGTCCACTTAGCTGTTGACACACCACTGGGGTGCCCAGATTTTCTCTCCCACTCCCAGCACAGGGGTGGCCAAATGCTGCTTCAAGACAAAGTCTTAAACTAGGTCTCTCTTTTGCATTCCCCTTGTCTGGGTTTCAATGTCACTTTTAGTCAGAGCTGATCTGCCCAAAATCAGTTGGAATTTTTTCCTCACCAGTGGCTCAGACAATTAACAGCAGTGCTAAAAAACATATTTCTGGAGGCTCTGGCCTTGTCTTTCATTAAGATTTTGTTCAGACATCCTTTTCATCAAGAAATCTCTGATGCTGCCACACTGAGTTAAGGACTCAAGCTTTGTGCTTTTGGGGCTTACCTTAGTCATCATGCTGCATGGCAATTACCTGTTTACTTAGCCATCTCCCTGACAGGTAACTCTTTAAGGGAAAAGACCAGATCAAAATCTTTGCAGTCTTAGAACCTGGCATAGAATCAGTCACATTGGATGCAAAGGATCCCAGAGTGAACTGGGTAAGAAATACATAGAAAAGTAGATGGACAGAATGACCTGAATTGAGCTTTGAGAGTTTATAGCTTTTCATTATACAAACAGAACAGAAAACCCCAGCATTATTAACTACCCCATCTCCATGTATTTGAGAGTCAAATCATGATGACTATTGTTTTGCAAATTGAATTTTTTTTTTTTTAGAGTGAGTGAGTATTTTTTTTTATTTTTATTTTTTTTAACATCTTTATTGGAGTATAATAGCTTTACAATGGTGTGTTACTTTCTGCTTTATAACAAAGTGAATCAGTTATGCATATACATATGTCCCCATATCTCTTCCCTCTTGCATCTCCCTCCCTCCCAACCCAAATTGAATTTTAAACGATAGTTAGCCTTGGAGTTTACTGTAAATTTTCTATGGTTTTGTTTCTTCTCTTCTCATAATTATGTTGCTGTTACTGGTTCAGTTATTAACTTAGAAGCCCTGGATCCATATAATATAGTCGGATAGAATTGAGGTTCACCCTCAAAATCCATTTTCTCTCAAACCTAATTTTTTTGTGGCCCTGAGACGTCCTCCTCCCAATCTCTGTTCTTGTCCTTCTGAGAAGCACCTCCTTCTCCCTGGTCACAGGCATCCATTGTCTCGTGGAGCTTTTTGATGGTAGTAGTAGGAGTGCAGAACTCAGTTTAAGCTCTTGATTCATTCCTTCATAGCCCTTTGCTCTTCTGCTTCCTTCTCCTCGTCCTGCAAGGAGACAGTCTTCTTAGAGGCCAGGACTTTCAAGTCACAAGAACCAGCATCTGAAAAATTTTCAGAGGTTGTACCCTGAAGAAACCTTGCTCCAAATCTAACTCCAGTTCTCCTTCAGACCTCTCTTCCAAGTCACACTCTTAGGAAAACCCTCTTTCCAAACTAGATTCGTTCAAGTCCCTTTGTTTTACATCTTTACACCTCCCTGTCTCTTCCTTCCAAAACTGTGATCTCCATTTGTAATTAGTCTATTCTTCATTGTGTGAGTCTTTGGTTATTGTTTCTCTCTTCTACCAGACCTCAAGGACGGTGAGGCAGGACTGTGTTTTGCTCATATTATCTGGCATATACAAGTACCCCGCATATATATTTTGAATGCAACAATTACTCCGTGTCCTGTAATAGATAATAAACTGGCTGAGATGTGAAGATCATTTAGACATTGTTCAGAGGACCTGCTCAGATGGCAAAAGGCTGTATTCCAGGCAAAGGGATCCAGATATCCAGAAGCAAAAGGACTTCTAGCCATATTGGTCCCCAAGACCTCCTAACCCCTAACCCCATTTCCCAGCCTCATATATCATATGCAGTGTGGTGTAGTGGGTTGAAAGCATAGGTTCTGAACCTAGACAATCTTAAGTTCAAATCTCGTCTCTGCTACTTAGGATTGTGACATTGGAAAAATGGCTTGAATCTTCATTTCTTTATATCCCGCCTCCAAATATGGATAAAATATTCCTTTTGTCTAGAAATCATTATGTGGATTAAATGATGTGAGTCAAAGAAAGCATACTCAATAAATGCTTGCTTTATTATTCCCAGTAATATCAAATCTTAGCCCAGGGATAAAGTCTCTCCAGACTTGTGTTTACTGTTCACCTCTTAATGGTATCAACACCTCTTAATGATAAATTCCTCTACTTTCCTCTCTTTATCTATGTGATTTTGGCCAAGGTACTTAGCCTCTTGGTGCATTGTTTGTCTTAACTATAAAGTTGACATTATTATTATAAATCTCACAGTTGTATTGAGCATGAAATTGAGTTAATGCATGTAGAGAGGTTTAAGCAGTGCTTGGCACATAGTAAGCGGTTAAGATATTAGCTTCCTTTGTTATAACTTACAGTAATTATTAATAACGTATCACCATGTGACTATTGTCCAGTGATTGCTTCATGTGTATTTGATAGAGATTGTGTTTTTATGGCATTGTGGGGCATTTTCCATGAGGAAGCCAGCTGCAGAGGTAAAGAATTCAGGACATTCAACCATGGCTGGAGCTTTTGGTCTGGAGCCAGACATTTCTTAAAACTGCAGAGAGTTAGGATAATTTTGTAAGAATAAGAACTGGAAAGTTAAAGCTTTGTTTTCTGGGGGGCCAGCAGTGCTAATCCAGCCTTCCTTTCTTTGTTTCATAAAAATGTATTTTCTGTATAGTCTTTATAGACTAATGATCCATGTTGATCAAATGCAGATTCACATATCAAGGGGATGAGAAGGCACATAAACATTCTTCCACTTAAGGTTGATTTTTAAAGTTGTTTACATTCTGCTTAAATCTGGGACTTAAAATTTACTCTCAGAGTTTAAAGCCCATCAGGAACCCCAGCCAGCACTCAAAAGTGGGCTCCGTTCTCTGCTCCCCATGCTCGAACGCTCCAGGTTGCACTCGGGGTTGTGGGAGCCTGGAATAGCCCGCTCTGTGCTAGAATATCCCTTTAGAAAGGTGCTCTCAGGGCTGTCAGGGTAATGAACCCTGCTATCCCCTGCAGCTGCCTCCAGGAAGAGGACAAGAGTGATCAGAGCTGGAGGGGCAGATATCTCCCAGTAGAATAGCCCTCTCTTTGGGTGGGAAGCAAGTGTTGGGTCATATTTTGTGCTGTAACAGGAAACTTAGGAAATTGAATATTTCATTACATAACTCAAGTTCTTTTCTACCCGTGTTTTTCCAACTGTTCTAGAAGGATACAGAGCTTGCGAATTCTAGTGTCTGATGAGGACAATATAACACAGTGATTAAGGGTCTGGAACCAGACCAGGTGCAAACCCCAGTTCCACCATTTGGTGGCAAATGACATAAATGCTCTGTGCCTCAGTTTCCACAACTCTAAAGCAGAGTCAGGGACTTCCCTGGTGGTCCAGTTGTTAAGACTCCACGCTCCCAATGCAGGGGGCACAGGTTCGATCCCTAGTCAGGGAACTAGGATCCTGTGTGCTGCGCAGCGCGGCCGGGAAAAAAAAACAAAAAAAATCTAAAGCAGAGTCAGTAATATCACCTACTTCAAAGGACTGATGAATTCATTTAAGTAAAACTCTGGTAATGGCACCTAGAACATAGTAAACGTATTAGCTCTGATTATCTTGCATTATTCTGCCTTGACTCTGTCTTTTTTTTTTCCCCCCCCCCACACACACTGTATTTTATTTTTACAAGAGATAAATAGACTGACACCAAGCATTGTAAATGGATGACCACAACAAAAGCAACAATGATTGCAATTACCAAACACGAAACACACTCATATATGTCATAATATTGACATTCAGTCCAGTAATCCTCCACTGTAACAACTCCTTTACTTTGCAGTGAAAATTGATTTGTATATTCTTTGCCTCTGAGTCCTTGTGGGATTTTTTTTTTAAATTCAAACAGAAAGTCACAAAAATTATAATCCTCCTCATCAGTTCACTCAGTCCCATGTAATTAATTTTTTTTTTCACCTTGATCTTTTGTTAGCACTTTTATGAGTTCATCAGTTTTTCATTAGAGTTCTGAAAATGCTTATTCATTCAGTTCAGCCGTACAGTTACCAGACTCTGTCTTAATTTGGTCTCTTTTAAAGCAGAACCTGAGACAAGGATTTGGGTGCAGGTAGTTTATGTGGTGGGTGATCCCAGGAACCAGAAGTGAGAGAGAAGCGAGAAGGCAGTAAGGAAGGAAAAACGATAGTATTAGGGTGCTTTCTAGAGGATTCTTCTGGAGGTACAGTGAGCTCCATTCAGCCAAGATATCTTGAGAAGCACAGGAATGCCTCGAGGAATTCTCCCTGAAGGGTGACGTTTGTTGAGTCCCATCCTCCATTAGTTGAGGGTTACCCTGAGGGTCTTAACTCACTCTCTCCTCAATGCTGGGCTGGAGGATGAGTGGACTTTGGCATTGAAGAAAGCTACGGGGCAGACATGCAAAGTTACACAGTGGTGGCTTGAGGTGGCATGTGGCCAACTGGATGTGAACCTGAGCTCACTCTGAACTGTCCATTGCAGTGGGGCTGAAATCAGAGGGGGCTCGAGGGGATGTGATGTGAGGCACCAGAGGGGTCTTCTATGAGGTCCTGAATCAGAGGGCGAGTTTTTCCATTGTGCAGTGTCAGAAATTCCATTTTCAATTTTATTAGCTTACTTGAGAGATCTGACTGCAGGCATTGATTCACTGTAATCAGTGCAACTGTATACTTCTTAGTACCAGAAAATCGTTTTGTTTATTGTAAAGAGAGATATACCTGGCCAGATATTTGTATAAGCCACTGTTTTCTTAGAAGTAGGCCGATATAAATTTTTAGATTGTAGATAGCAAAGTTATCTGTAATTATATATGTGACAGAATTACTTAGGATGATTACAGTTGTTGTAGTAATTATTATTATTAGTAGTAGTAGTAGTAGTAATAGTAGTAGTAGTAGTAGTAATAGCAGTAGCAGTAGTAGTAATTAAGTCATGTTTGAATGCTGAATAGTAACTATTGACATGTATTATGTATTGAGTGCTTGGTATCACCCAGGCACTATGCTCTGTATCTGGCAGTATTAACCTACTTGCAGCCCAAGACAACTCTATGAAATGTATAGTGTCATCTTTCCCATTTGGTGATTGAAGCAACTGAAGGTCAGAGAAATTAAGTAACTTTCCAGGGTCCTAACACCTTACTTAGAAGAAACAACACGTACCACTTTATCTTTTTTTAGAGGGGAAAAAAATGAAAAGTTTAGAACTCCTTTAGCTTCCCTGAAGTGTCCATGAGTGAAAAGCTTGACTTAACCGATTTGAGTGAAAAAAAACGAGTGTCCGGTTTGGGGCTTTTCTGGATTCAGGTGCTAAATGAGGTCATCGGGACTTGGTCTCTCTCCCTCTCTCGGGTCTGCGTCCCTCTGTGTCAGCTTCTTAATCGGGTCTCTCTAAGTGGTGGTGAGGTTGGCCAGCGCAGTCCTGGTCTCATTTCCTACAAGTTTAATGATCTCCGACTGGAGACAACCTCTCTCCCACGAGATCCAGCTCTGTGCACAGGGCTGACTGTCCTCATCCAGGATCAAGATGGGCTCATCTCTGGACCCAAGTAAAGTGGCAGCTCCCAAAGCAAGTGGTGGGTCCACCTGGCACCTGAACCACATGGAATGGTAGGGGGGTTGGAAGGCATTTGCCCTCAAAGAGGTGTGGTTCTGGCCCAGAAGAAGGGACACCAGGCAGGTCAGAACGCTGACGGCCACTACTCAGGCTCACGTCATCTCTATGTTTACGTCCGTACATAAGTACGTGATCATTTCGTATACGCATCTCCCAGTGGCTGTCATCCTATGCCTGTTTTTTCTTCATCGAACCCAAACTTCTAGATACATATTTTCAATCCTCCCTCTCTTCAGTCTTGAATTTCTGCTTAACCCTCTATCTGTTTTCTCCCTAGAGCAGTTCTCAACCATGGGTGATGTTGCTGCCGCCAGGGGGCGGTGGACAGGGTCTAGAGACACTTTGGGTTGTTCCATCTGGGGAAGGGGGTGCCACTAGGATCTAGTGGGTTGAGGCCAGGGTGCAGCTCAGCATCTTGCAGTGCACAGGACAGCCCCCCCATAAGTCTGCCCTGGTCCAAAATATCAATAAGGCCAAGGCTGAGAACCCAAGATCTAGATCAATGTCTTAAAGCTATTGTGACCACTACTATATATAAAATCGATAACCAACAAGCACCTACTGTATAGCACAGGGAACTATGTTCAGTATCCTGTAATAAACCATAATGGAAAAGAATATGAAGAGGAATATGTCCATTATTATATATAATACATATATATCAATATATAAGTGAATCACTTTGCTGTACCCAGCCTTGTAAATCAACTATACTTCAATTAAAAAAAAAAAAACCACCGAGACAAAACTATAATTTGAAAAGATACATGCACCCCAATGTTCATAGCAGCACTGTTTACAACAGCCAAGACATGGAAGCAACCTAAATGTCCATCGACAGATGAATAGGTAAAGAAGATGTGGTATATGTATACAACAGAATATTAGCCATTAAAAAAGAATGAAGTTATGCCATTTGCAGCAACGTAGATGGACCTAGAGATGATTCTACTAAGCAAAATAAGTCAGAAAGAGAAAGACAAATACCATATGATATCACTTCTATGTGGAATCTAAAATACGATGCAAATCAACATATCTACAAAACAAAAACATACTCACAGACATAGAGAACAGACTTGTGGTTGCCAAGGGGGGAGGAGGAGTGGGGGAGGGATGGAGTGGGAGTTTGGGATCAGCAGAGGCAAACTAGTATATATAGAATGGATAAACAACAAGGTCCTACTGTAGAGCACAGGGAACTATATTCAATATCCTGTGACAAACCATAATGGAAAAGAATGTGAAAAAGAATATATATATGGATAACTGAGTCACTTTGTTGTACAGAAGAAATTAACACAACATTGTAAATCAACTATACTTCAATAAAATTTTTTTTAAAAAACTTGTGACCAAAGCTATTACATCCTCTTTGTTGCTAAAGCTGGCACATTCCTCTCAGCCCTTAGATTATCCAGCCTTTCCAAAAGGTTTGGCAATTTTGGCCATGGCTTTCTGGAAACCCTCCATTGCCTTGGAGTATGTGACTATGGACTCAACATGTGCCAATCTACGTTGCTTTTTAAGATACATTATTCCAAATCTAATACTATTATTTCCACCAGTAAAGAAGAAAAAAATAGCTTTCATATCTGTTTGGGACACGGGAAACATGTTTTAGACATAGTTTTAAGGCATTGATTAGATCTTGGTTTCTCAGCCTCTGCATGATTGATATTTTGCACCAGGTTAGACGTTGTCGTGGAGGGTACGGAGCTGTCCTGTGCATCATAGGATGTTTAGCTGTATCACTGGCCTCATCCCCCTAGATACTAGTAACACCCCCTCCCCCTGGGTTTCCTGTTATTCATTTGACTGCTTCTTCCTAGTTTCTTACCCTTATCATTGTTTATATCAGGTGTCCCAAATTCAAATCCTGGGCCCAGGCAGGATAAGCAAATATATAAAGCAATATCAGTGCACCAATGCGTGGAGGAGGGCAGGGGGGACCTGTGGCAAAGAGGGGCTGGGCCTCAGCTAAAGAGGGAGCTACTTGTCACCTCCAGCTTCTCAGGAATGTGGCCCAGTGTTGCCAGCTTCCTTGAGTTTCCCAGACAAGCCATGCATCTGGATAGTGTGTGAAATCTTCCCGTGTTTAATGCGGGCAACTTATTCTGTGTTATCAGTGTGTACCCACCTCTGCCTTCAATATCAGAATTTCCTGGGGATTTTTAAAAAATAAGCTCTGTTGCGACTTCCCTGGCGGTGCAGTGGTGAGGACTCCACATTTCCACTGTGGGGGACACGGGTTCAGTCCCTGGTTGGGGAACTAAGATCCCACATGCCATGCAGCACGGCCAAAAATAATGATAATAATCTCTGTTTCCTTCTCATGCTCTGTATAGTGGCAAACTTACCCAGTTTCTTGGAGTCAATTTATATATACATATATATATTTTTTTCTTTTTTGATGCAGACCATTTTTTAAAGTCTTTATTGAATTTGTTACAATATTGCTTCTGTTTTATGTTTTGGTTTTTTGGTCGCGAGGCCTGTGGGATCTTAACTCCCTGACCAGGGATCGAACCCTCACCCCCTGCATTGGAAGGTGAAATCTTAACCACTGGACCGCCAGGGAAGTCCCTCTTGGAGTCAATTAACATCAATAAACTAATGACTCCAAATTCTACAAGGTCTGTATGTCTAGCCAAGATGATTCCATTCAGCTTGTCAAACAAAAGGGCGCTCTTCGGAATGGAGTCAATTGCGCATTTCTGTGAATGTATTAGCTGCTGGGTGATGGTGCCGATGAAAATGATAACAGAGAAGAAGAGGTCATATGATGTATTAATATTCTAGCCACAGCATTTGATAAGTCTGACATCCTCTTATATTTGTGCTTAGGAATATTGGGGAAATGAGGATACTGCCCTCCGTTATATATACGTATGAAGTTACATATATATACTTATATGGGAATAGATAAAAGTTCCTCCTTTCCACTTGGTTGATTTTTCTTCTTTCCCATGTCCAGAACAGATTTGAAAATGACTTTTTCATCTTTACTGGTGGAAATAGTAGTATTAGACTTGGTATAATGTGAGTACCCTAAACAGCAATGCAGATTGGCACAGGCTCAGTGGACAAAGCTGGGGTATCCTTTAATATGAAACTCTCTGAACACAATCATGTTTTTGGAATTCACCTGGTCTGTGACTTTGGTTTACAAAATGAACCAATCCCCGTTTCTGACGCGCTTTCTCGGAATCCAGACTTGCCCTGTGTGCTGGAATTTAGAACTTGATCTTTGCAGGTTTTCTCTTGACCTGTTGCCTTACCTTCAACATTCGTTTCTCCATTAAGATTTTTACCTTTGAATAGTTCCTGCGGTTTTGGTCGAAAATAATTTTTCACCCTTGTGATTCTGATAACAACTTCCTTCAAAAATTACACTAATCATGTGAAACTGGTCCATAACCCATGTGGCATCTGGAAATAGTTATTTTCAAATGACTTTATGCTGAAGTGTAGTCATAGTTTTGTAGAGAGGCGGTGATCTGTTTTTAATTTGCAGCAGTTTGAAACCATATCGATACTTTTTTTTTTTTTCTGCTGATATTTCAAATTTCCCTTTACGGCAAACACAGTAAGTCGATTAACCTCTTGGCTTCCCTTGCTGTCAAGTGGCAAAACTTTATTTACCCAATGGGGAGGTCTAGAGATGAAAAATTCTTTGATTCTGTGTAAAACTTGGGTGGAGCGTGTTGGAGAGTTCTAAATTGTGGTTTAGTGCTCGAGCTTGGTAGTCCAGTGGCTAGTGAAAAGCCTGGCTTCCCCTATCAGCTGGGTGGCCCTGGGCAAGTCGCTAAACTTTTTCTGAGGCTCGGTTTTCTCATCTACAAAATATTAATGGTATTTTTCCCACCCGACAGTGCTGTTAGAAGAACTAAATGAGATTAAGCATCTTGGCACCCTGCCCAGTTTGTAGTGATAAGTGCTTCACACACATTAGAAAGAACTACTACTGGGCCTGGTACTTGTAGTTACAGTGGTAGGAATAATAATTCTGTCCATCACATTTCTCTAGAGTGAATCTAAACATACGTAAAGGCTTTCCCAATTCTGATTTCTCCAGCGTCCTGTTTGTTCATTCCATCCTTTCATTAATTTTGTTATTAACTCCTACTCGCTGTCGGGGCCTTTAGGAGGTGCTAGAGATGGAATGATTGCCTTTTTAAAAGGTAGGTTCCTGCCCTTGTGGACTGCATAGCTTATAACCTTGTCAGAGTGCAAATGTCCATTCAAGAATCCTAGAGACATGCAATTACAACTTTGGTAAGTGCTTCAAAAGAAAGGTGCCTGATGCAGTGAAGGAATGCTTGACTCAAAGGGATGAAGAGGAGGCATCTGCCTATGACTTTCTGCTCATTGAGAGCCCAGACCCACCCAAGTGGGAGGACCATGGGTTTGTAACTTACGTGCAGGTGGTCATGTTATCTTACAGCTTGGCTGCCCACCCAAGTGTGAGGCGGACTGAGTCGTTTCACCTGTGGAGCTTATAAAAGCACAGATGCTAAAGGACCATCCCAGATTTGATGAATCCCAGTTTATCATGGTGTGGCCTGTGCAGTGATATTTATCCCAAGCTCTCCAGATGATTCCAAGGCATATTGCCTTAGAGCATCAGCTTTCTAAAGGCAGTGACTACATTTTTGTGTGTTTGGACCCTTAAGCCAGAGATCTCTATTATATTATCAATTCCCAAAAGACAAGATTGGTTTTCAATGAAAAGAGAAGAATAAGAAATATAAATGCATTACTTTATGTGTGTGTGTGTGTGTGTGTGTATATCTGTGTGTACCTATTCTTTGTCACCCATTGGTGATAAAATGCCCTAATTTTTATTTTATGAAATGATGTTGCTATAAGATGGTAGTTTGGGGAATAAAGGCAGAAACTACATGTAAATATTAATCAGCTACAGTTTCTATTTCCAGTCCAAGAATTCCAAAAGTCTAAGAACTCCTTGCTTTTCATGCATTTCTTGAAAATTTCCTTATAAATCATACTTTGGGTGGAAACATTTTTTCAGCAGCAGAATTTTTATTTATTTTTTAATGAGGTGTAATTGACATATAGCATGTTAGTTTCAGGTGTACAACATAATGATTTGTAATTAGTAGCTATTGTAAAACGTTCACCATGTAAGTCTAATTAACATCCATCCCCACACATAGTTAACAAATGTTTTTCTTGTGATAAAGACTTTTAAGATTTACTCTATCAACTTTCAAATGCAGTATAGTGTTACTGACTATAGTTGCCATGCTGTACGTTACATCCCCATGATTTATCTATTTTATAACTAGAATTTGTACCTTTTGACCCCTTCATCCATTTCGCCCACCTGTGGCAACCATCAGTCTGTTCTCTGTATTTATGAGCTTGGTTGTTTTGTTTTTTCTTCCAGATTCCACATATAAGTGAGATTGTATGATATTTGTCTTCCTCTGTCTTATTTCGCTTAGCATAATGTCCTCAAGGTCCATCCATGTTGTTGCATATGGCAGGATCTCATTCTTTTTAATGGCTGAGTAGTATTCCAGTGTGTGTGTGTGTGTGTGTGTGTGTGTGTGTGTGTGTGTGCGCGTGCGTGCATTTCTTACATCTTCTTTATTCATCTATCAGTGAACATTTAGGTTGCTTCTATATCTTGGCTATTGTAAATAATGCTGTAATGAACACAGGGGTGCGTGTATCTTTTCAAATTAGTGTTTTTATTTTCTTCGGATAAATACTCAGAAGAGGAAATGCTGGATCATCTGGCAGTTCTATTTTTAGTTTTTTGAGGAGCCTCCATACCGTTTTCCATACTGGCTGCACCGATTTATATTCCCACCAACAGTACACAAGGGTTCTCTTTTCTCCATATCCTTGCCAAAATTTGTTATTTTTCATCTTGATAATAAAGGGATGTTATTTTATTCTTATTCATAAGGTAAATCAAATGCAGTTTATCTTAATCTCCAGCAGATCATTTTTCCTCCTCCTTTCTGTTTATTAAGGTATTTAAAAATATTGATCAGTTCTTTTGGCACAAATTTCTAATGCCTATGTTACATTTGCTTTCTCCTAAAACTTTCTTCTTGAAATAACACTAATGGCTAACATTTTTGTCTGTACCAGATATTATTGAACAAATATCAAATTCTCATTTCAGCCCCCAAATAAAGCTATTATTTTCTCATTTTTTAGATGAGACCACTTAAGCTCAGAGAGATTAAACAACCTCTTAGCTAGTGAAAAATGTCACTTAGCTAGTGACCAGGACTTAAAATTAGGTTTAAATAACTCCTTGCCTGTTCTCTGACCGTGGGCTGTCTCCACATACAAAGCAATGAATAGTCTGTAAACAAACACTTAAATTCATAGGGCCCTATACGTGAAGTGAAAAATCTCCCAGAAGTGAGATCAGTTTCCTTCCCACCCACACTCCACCCAAATGACTGCTGAAGTTGTATTTTTAATGTACAGTGATATCAAGTTTAATGGATACTGGGGGATAAATCTTTATACAAAGCTGATGGACTTGAAAAAACAAAATCATTGTCAATCTTGTGAAACCCTGTTAACTTGAATCAGATATCTTGGCAACAGTAATCCCACTGGGCTACACGCAGTGTTCACAGCCAGGACCAAATGCAGTGGTGCAAACCTGGCCTAAATGAACCCGACTAGACGGATATGTCTCCATGTGTGGCTTACATTTGCCAGAGATACTTGAAGAAAGAATGGATCTGGAGTGAGAGTCATATGGGAGGCCACTGGACCATAACAGGCTGGGCTCACGGAGGGTTTAGTTAGGCTGCTTTATGTGGCAGCTTAGGGTTTAGACAACTGTCCACTGGGCTATGTGTGATCTCAGTACGAGCTGCCTGGCCCCTGCTGGCTCAAACCTACCCCGTTCCTCGTTTTGTATGGACTGCACGTCCCCAAGCAGCCTTTCATTTTGAGACCCCTGCGTTAAGCCCGTGGAGACTGCGCTGAACCAGGTGACTGGCTTGGAAGTGTGCACGTTGGGTTCTAAGCACAGCTTGGCTGCTCTCTGACCTCACAAGCCACACCCTCCTCTGGACATCCGTTTTCACCTCCATAGTGACCAGATGGTAACGAGGAGCCCTTTCAGTTTTAAAGTTAAATACTATCCTTAAAAATACAGCTGACTTTTGGTGAAGTTGTGATCAGCACATTACTCCTTTTCTGGTACCCGTTGATTTCTTACTGTGGGTCCTTTTCCTTCTTTAATGACTGCCTTTCCCTGCTCTTTTAGGTATCGTCAGCTCTCCATACTGTCTCAAAGTTCCCTTTGCCAGCCCACTCATCAGTCAGCATAGAAAAAGATTTGATAGTTGCCATTTATACTTTCTGATTTAATGCCTAATTAAACTTAATCATAAATGAAATACACCATTCCTATTACATCTTTTAGTACTTAATGATATTTTGCACAAGGATCTGCCATCCAGGATGTAAATTCCATAAAGACAGAGGCACTCGTTCATCGAACAAATATTTTTCATGCCAGGAGCTGGCTAGGCACTGGGAATACAGCAGTGAGTCAATACAAGTGCCTGCCCTACTGGAGCCTAAACTCAGTGGGAGGAAATGGACCCTAAGCAAACACATTTATAATTATCAGAAGGTAAAATGTTAGGAAGGAAAGTAAAGGCAGAGGATGGGCATGGGGAGGGGTGGGGTGGGAAGTTCATACAGGGTGGTCAGGGAAAGTCTTGCTGAAATTGACGTGAGCAGGAAGGAAACGAGGATGCAAGCCAAGTTGGGGAGAGTGTTTCTGGCAGAATAAACAGGACTAACCAAGGCCCTACGCAGGAACATTATACTTGGCGTATTTCAGGATCAGCCATCAGGCCAGTATAGCAGGTGCTCAGTTAGTAAAGGACAAGCATTAGGAAATAAAGTCAAAGAAGAATGGGTGAGTTCAGATCATGAAAATCATGAAATTAACATGGCACCCCCAGGTAGGCCACGATGACCACTTTGACTTTTGCTCTGAGCTGGACAGGAGCCACCCAAGAGTTTTGAGCAGAGAAGGGAAGTGATAGCCCTTGACCTGGATTATCTCCTTTCCCATAACATTGCCAGTTGTGCCCAGCATGTAGTATGTGCTCAGCAATTTGATTAAATGATTCTCATTAGTTTTGTTCAATTTCCTGTACCATGACTGGGTATCCTCCATGTGGAAGGGACTGCTTTTCTGGCACTGAAGTTTCCATGAACATAGGTAGTCAATGGAATTATTTTCTTAGTTAATAGCAGTGTGAATTACAGTTTTCAAAGCCAAGGCACATTGTCCAATTCACCAAGCCACCTTCTCCCCCCTTGGCTGCCCCCTTCTTGAAGAAAACAATACCTTTTCTTTCCATTCAACTTGAAACCAAATACAGTTGTCATAGTTTTTGTTACTGTTTTCAGATGTTATAATTTGCATTAATTCTAACCCCAGCAGATTATAGGTTGTTCATAAGGCTCTTTGCAGGTATTAAAAGGGAAATTGGTAGAATCTTCTTGCTGACTCCTCCTCTGCCCCCTTCCCCTGGTTGTGGGTATTGATACTTTATCAGGAACACCCAAAGAATGACTTGTTATTTGATGTGCCTAGGTCCCAGCTTGTTTGCAGCAAGCCTTTTCTAGTTTTCTCTAAAATGGAGGAAACATAAAGGGTTGGTTCCTAATCCTGCCACTTTTCTCTTCCAAATGCACGTATGCAGTGGCATTTAATTTATGCATATAGGTAGATAGAGATTCCTGTCTTTAGAAGTAGCTTGACATCTTTTAGATTAAAAGGGAAAGCAAAATATAAGCGTGTGGGATCATGGACCTTCTACTGGATAATGTTGATGTAAGGATGGTGGCGTAGTATGTCCAGTACAACTTTCTGCGCTGTCCAAGGTGGTAGCCACTACTGCATGTGGTTAGTGAGCACTTAAAATGCGGCTGGTGTGACTGAGGAACTGCGCTTCTGTTTCATGTTAATGAATTAAATAGCCACATGTGGCTCGTGGCTCCTGTATTGAACAGAATAGATTTGATGGGTTGTAGGAGGTGTCTACAGGAAGTCAGCAGGGCGGGGTGACTCTTTAAAAATTGAGACCAAAGGCTCTTTTTACCTTTGATCTACCCAGTTGCCTGCAAAAGAGATCCGAGTACCTTCCTTAACTACCCATTCCCAATTATTAAACCCTTGTAGGTCTCCATTCTTTTTTTTTTTTTTTAACTTGCCTGCTTTTTTCCGTCTTTACCACCATGACTTAATTTCCGTTGCCATTTTCTCTTGCAAAACCCCAGGCAGTAGCCTCTGCTGGATTTCTTAATCTCAATTCTTAACTTCGTTTTGATCCATCCTCCACATTGCAAGCACGTTAACTCTCCTCAGGATTAAATCCCCAATTAATCTCCATTTTTTGAAGGATAAAGCTCACAGTCCTTAGCTTTAATGAGCTGAATGGCTTTTTCTCTTTGCAAGTTGTAAAATTCTGGCTCTTTCTGTGTCAGCTGAATGTAAGTTTTCCTAATGATGTTATTTTTATTTGGAATCACATGTGGGTACACATTATCTTTTTCATATTTGGGGACTTTAAAAAGTCTGCCACTTTCCACTTCCAGAACCTATACGCATGCCAGCGCACAGGACCGTTCTATGCTTGATGTATCCAATAGCTGCAGGCAACGGAGCCTCTCTCTCTTTCTTTCACCTTTGCTCCCTCACCTGGCTATCCTCCTCTGCCCCCTACCCCACACCTTGTTCACCTGGCCTCACTCAAGATTAAAGACTAAGCTTAGATAGCCCTTCTTCTAAGAAGCCTTTCTAAGAATTTGTTGGGTGCCCTCCAGTGGTCTCCCAAGCTCCTTGGGAGGATGGCGGTGGGGCAGAAGGAGACTGTCTTGGGATGTCTGTTTAGCTGCTGGTCTCCCTGGTCAGTATCAGAGCACCTGAGGCAGGAGCCGGGACTGTTTCGTTCCTTATCCCCCGGGCCTAGGTCAGCATCTAGCCCATTGTAGATACTCAATATTTGTTGAATGAATTCATCTGACAGTCACATGCTGTCATGTGGGGAGTTTTCCAGACCCCAGCCTCCCCCGCCCCACACCCCATAAAAGTAACAAACAAAATAAAACCCAGCTCCTCATATAGACTGGAATCCTATATACATTTTGTGGAGCTAGCTAATACAAGGTTTGGGATACTTTCGTTTTTATTTATTATTGAATCACATCCCGGGTTCTCCAGGTAACGACTCCTTAGTTGACTGCCGGCAGCTTCATTAGTGGCTGCTACAAAAGCATCGTTTGGACATTGTTCATCCAAGCAACGAGTACTTACACATAATCTGCCACGTGTCAGACACTTTTTTTTATTGAAGTGTAGTTGCTGTACAATATTGTATGTTACAGGTATATAATACAGTGATTCGTAATTTTTAAAGGTTATACTCCATTTATAGTTATTGTAAAATATTGGCTATATTCCCTGTGTTATACAATGTATCCTTGTAGCTTATTTTTTACCTAATAGTTTGTAGCTCTTACACCCCTACCCCTATCTTGCCCCTCCCTACTTCCCTCTCCCCACTGGTAACCACTAGTTTTTCTCTATATCTTTGAGTCTGCTGCTTTGTTATATTCACTAGTTTGTTGTATTTCTTAGATTCCCCATGTAAGTGATATCATGCAGTATTTGTCTTTCTCTGTCTGACTTAGCATAATGTCCTCCAAGTCTATCCATGTTGCTGCAAATGGCAAAATTTCATTCTTTTTTATGGCCGTGTAGCAGTCCATGGTATATATGTACCACATCTTCTTGATCCATTCATCTGTTGACAGACGCTTAGGTTGCTTTCATACATCAGACACTAGTCTTGACGCTGGTAAGCTTAAGGATGAAAAATGGGCCAAGAACATACAAGGTCCCTCCTCTCTGCTACCCCACGTGCTAGAAGGAAAGATAAACAGCCAGTGTATCGGGAAACACGATACTTTTGGGCAGTGAAGTAGCAACTGAAATAGACCAGCCAGGCACTCACTGTGTGTCAGTCACTCTTCTAATATTATATTAGAATATTAATATATTATTAATGCTAATGTTAATATTATCTATAATAATTATCAATGATTAATATCTTTGCTCAGAGCAAGTCTATATCCTTCATTTATCCTCAGGAAACTGAGGCACAAGGAGTCCAGCAGCTCAGCCTAGGTCATAAGTCTTACAAGTAGTGGAGACAGAACTGAAACCCAGACATTCGGTTCTGGTCTGTGGCACAACCGCAATGCTGCCTGCAATCGGGACATACGAGGGGTGTTTTTGATTAGATGGTTGGGAAGAACTTTCTGAGAAGGCGAATCCAGAGTTTCAGAGAGCAGGGTTTACAGTGTCCCTACTGTGGAAAGCCCAGAATAGGTCTGGCAAGTTGAGAGAACAGCAGAAAGACCTGGCTGCTTTAATACTTCATTAGAGGGGAACGTGGGAGACTGGTGGGGGCAAGCGGGTGTAGTGGTGAGAGAGAAGGTCAGAAAGAATATAAGAGCAGGGCTCCCCTGGTGGCGCAGTGGTTGAGAATCCGCCTGCCAGTGCAGGGGACACGGGTTCAAGCCCTGGTCCGGGAAGATCCCACATGCCGCGGAGCACCTAAGCCCGTGCGCCACAACTACTGAGGCTGTGCTCTAGAGCCCGCGAGCCACAACTAGTGAGCCCGCGCGCCACAACTACTGAGCCTGCGCTCTTGAGCCTGCGAGCCACAACTAGTGAGCCCACATGCCACAACTACTGAAACCCACATGCCACAACTACTGAAGCCCACACGTCTAGAGCCCATGCTCCACAACAAGAGAAGCCACCGCAATGAGAAGCCTGCGCATCACAATGAAGAGTAGCGCCCGCTCACCGCAACTAGAGAAAGCCTGTGTGCAGCAACGAAGACCCAATGCAGCCAAAAATAAAACAAATAAGATAAATAAATTAAAAAAAAAAAAGAATATAAGAGCAGGCACCATCTTTCTCGCTCAAGCTCTGTAGATGAGTCCACAGCACCCAAATGAAGGCAGCAGCCATCAGGTAAATAAAGAAACTGCTGGAGAGCAAAGTTATAATTCTATTCATAGTCTTGGTTGTTGATGGATCAATGTAAAGATGTTAGCTGTAATCTCAGTTCACGTTATCTTAGCTATGTTTGGAGAATCAAACAAAACTTTTTTTGGCAGAAGTTTAAGAACTCAGCATCCTGCTACTGATTTTCTCAGTGTGATCATGGCAAACCACTGATATGCAGTCTGTAATCTCTGATTAAAGGAGAGATGTGACAGCAGGAGTAGTTCACTTTAAAATGCTTTACATTAAAATAAAAGAATGGGTTGTGCAGTAAATTGCAGTGTGTGAAGCATGAGCAGCTGAGTTACAATAGAGCCGTCTTCGTGTGTACACTCTTAAACAGTGCATTTTGAGATGGCGTCCAAGAACCTAGTTACCTGGTTGTTTTTTTTTAATTTTATTGAAGTGTAGTTGATTTACAATATTGTGTTCATTTTTGCTGTACAGGAAAGTGATTCAGTTATGCATATATATACAGTCTTTTTCATATTCTTTTCCACTGGTTTATTACAGGATGTTGAATATAGTTTCCCATGCTGTACAGTAGGACCCTGTTGTTTATCCGTTCTATATATAATAGTTTGCATCTCCTAATCTAGTTATCTGTTTTTATCAGTAATCTGGAAGCCTGTAGATACTTGGTTTATTGAAATGCAACTTATCTTAGTTCAAGAGTGGCCTGAGCCATCTGACATTCTGAATAACTTTGTAAACTGATCCATGGCCCAAGACAGACTAATCTGTAACTACTAACATTAGATGGAAGTGACCCAACATGTGGTAAGAAAACCTTTTCCTGTCTTCCTGCTACTCCGTGCTTGTAACAGGAAGGGAACTTGCATGGAGGTTGGATAAGCCAAGGAAATCTGTGAGAGTGTGAGGAAAAACTTGGAAATCATGGCGCACACTCAGGTAATCCCTCAGTTATATGTTAATGAGTTAACAGCATATGCGTTTGCCTTACATCCTATGTCATTTATGTCTTTCTGAAGCTGAATCTGGATGGGAGGGTATTCACTTAGTTGAAGGCAAACAGTCCTTTGCTATTTTTGCCCCCAGGCTCCCTCCTCCATCCCCAGCATCTGTTTAGAGTAGTAATTTGGATGCTACAGAAGGCAAGTTTGGATCACAGAGCAGAAATGTTTACCCAGTTGCAGGCTTCTGTAGTTTGTTTCCTGCATGAAGGTACCAAGTATTTGCAAACTCACAGACCTCACAGGGTAAATAAACTAGGCTTCTATTCCAGCCTTCTGAGAAAGCTGTGTTTGTCTACCTGCCTCATGAATGTCTGTCACCAAGCAGTGTGCTTTCCAGGCGTTTCCTAATGTCATCCCAGGCAATGCTAAAAAATAGAATTCTGTTATTGTCATTTTACGGATGAGGAAGCTCAGACTAAGGTAGGTCATGCAAGGTTGCAAAGATTTTATGTGTTGGGTGAGAACTTGAATCTAAGTCCAGACTCAGAATCCCAGCTCTTTTTCTTTTTGCTCAGTATAGACTCTTTATAATCAGGTATTTTCCTCAGTTATTAGGTTTATGTGTGACAAGTTTCTGGAGTTAGCCTTGTCCTAGGTGATCTGGCAGGGTGTGAAAGAAGGATAAAGAAATGCCTTGGAAAATAAGACGTGACTCTTATACAAGCCATGCATCAAATGTAGGTTGAATTAGGGCAGAGGTCACAAAGGCAAATGTCCACAAGAACCAGAGTAGTAGTGTTGTGAGGGACATGGGCCAGTGGGGAGCAGTGGGGATTGTGATAAACTGGAAAGTGTCCTATATCCTTGTGGGGCAGCCACTCCTTAGCAGTTGCCCAATAGTTGTACATACACATTAGAATTTCTGACTTCCGGGGGCTTCCCTGGTGGCGCAGTGGTTGACAGTCTGCCTGCCAATGCAGGGGACACGGGTTCGAGGCCTGGTCTGGGAAGATCCCACATGCCGCGGAGCAACTAGGCCCGTGAGCCACAATTACTGAGCCTGTGCGTCTGGAGCCTGTGCTCCACAACAAGAGAGGCCGCGATAGTGAGAGGCCCGCACACCGCGATGAAGAGTGGCCCCCGCTCGCCGCAACTAGAGAAAGCCCTCGCACAGAAACGAAGACCCAACACAGCCATAAACAAACAAACAAACAAACAAACAAACAAACCCAAAGTTAAAAAAAAAAAAAGAATTTCTGACTTCCTTGAATAATTGGATGAAATGACAATATTGGGTTCAAATTCCTACATGGGAGAAAACGTTAACACAGAGTTGAACAACAAAACCTACTGAGGAGGAGTTATGTCAACAAGATGGTGGAGTAGAAGTTTCCAGAGCTTGTCCCCTCATAGAACATCCATCCATGCATGGAAATATCTTCACAAAAGTGAACCTAAATGAATTAAAGACTTAAAAATAAGACCAGAAACTGTAAAACTACTAGAAGAGAATACAGGTAAAATGCTTCTTGACGTTGGGCTGGACAATGAATTTTTGTATATGACCCTGAAAGCACGGGCAAAAAAGGCAAAAACAGACAAATGAAATTGCATCAAACTAAAAAGCTTCTATACGGCCAAGGAACAATGGAAAAAGTGAAGAGACAATTTACAGAATGAAAGAAAATATCTGTACAATGTACATCTGATAATTGGTTAATATCCAAAATATGTAAGGAACTCAACTCAATAGCAAGAAAACAAATATCCTGATGAAAAAATGGGCAAAGGACCTGAATAGACATTTCTCAAAAGAAGACCTACAAACATGGCCAACAGGGCTATGAAAAAAATGCTCAACATCACCAATCAAGGAAATGCAACTCAAAACAACAATGAGGTATCACCTCACACCTGTTAGGATGGATATTATCAAAAAGGCAAGAGATAACAAGTGTTGGCAAGGATGTGGAGAAAAAGAACACTGTTGATGGGAATGTACAGTCACTAAGGAAAACAATATGGAATTTTTTCAAAAAACAAAACAGAGCTACCATATGATCCAGTAATTCCACTTCTGGGTATATATCTGAAGGAAATGAAACGAGGATCTCAAAGAGATGTCTACACTCCTGTGTTTATTGCAGCAGTATTCACAATAGCCAAGATGTGGGATCAACTGAAGTGCCCATCAACGGATGAGTGGATAAAGAAAATACACACACGCGCGTGCGCATGCAATGGAATATTACTGAGCCATAAAAAGGAAGGACGTCCTGTCATTTGCAACCACGTGGAAAAACCTGGAGGACATTATGCTAAATGAAATAAGCCAGACACAGAAGGACAAACACTGTATGATGTCACTTATATGTGGAATCTAAAAAAGGCACACTCATAGAATCGGAGAATAGAACGGTGGTTGCCAGGGACAGGAGGGGAAATGCAAAGATCTCGGTCAGAGGGTACTCAGGCAAGATGAATAAGTTCTGGGGACCTAATGTACAGCATGGTGACTATAGTTAATAATACTGGATTGTAAACTTAATATTTGCTAAGAGAGTAAATCTTAAGTGTTCTCAGCACATACACAAAATATATGGAACTCTGTGACATGATGGCTACGTTAGCTAGCTTGATTTTGGTAATCATCTCACAGTGTATTTGTATATCAAAACATCGTGTTGTACATCTTAAAGATACACAATTTTTATTTGTCAATTATACCTCAGTAAAGCCAGGGGAAAAGAATCCTACTGAGGGCAAGGTTGGGCCTGGAAGCATGAGTTTGTAGTCTCTGTTCTAGAAGATTGGTTTTCAAACCCTAGGCATTCAGACTCTAGAAGGGCTGAGTTGGGTACACGTGTCTTCATCTTTAAGCTGGGTGTTCAGCTGGGTTGAAGATCGGACCTCAGGGCTCTAAAAGGGCTCTGCTATTAGGCAACACAATCAACGAATAACGTTCCTTGCTATGTGTGTACCACGCTCTCAAGCGAGTTTGCTATCCTGTGCGGAAATTGTATTTGGCATTCCAGTAAGTTACCTGCGTGTCATACCAACTGATAAAAAGAATAGAACGTCAGATGTGGAAGGGCCCTTAAATCATCAAGTCCAATCTCTTCATTAAGTATACGAGAAACTAAACCATCTGCTGCTCATCAGTTGTGAGACGTTGGGTACCTCCTTTGTTCTCCCTTGATCCCATTTCCTTTCTCTGTAAAATCAGGGGGATGAAATACACAATTGCTAACACCCCATAATCCTGTGATTATTTTCCTTGGTTTTACCTTAAGGCAGGGGGTGAGAAGGGAAAGGAGAAGATAAATAACTGAGGAAAATTGGGACCAGGCGTTTCCAATATGGTGTCTCTGGCTCTAACACCCCACCCCTGGGAAAACTTGGGAAGTCCAGTCAATCATCCCGCCTCTGTGAGGCTGCCCAATGGGATACCACCACGTGGCGGACGTCATCACATCACTAACAGCTGGTTACTGGCATGGCTTCCAGCTCCAGCTGTCTTTTTAACAAATGAACGCTGTCAGTTCCAAGGGAGGTAGGGAAAGGTGGGGTGGAGTGTTTGACATAAACCATCACCACTACAGAGACAAGTAAAAACATGTGTCTTCCTGATGTTGTGCATCAGCAGACAGCCGCCTTGAGAATGGAGGAGCATCTCTTATTCCAGAAACGGCTGCTCCACTATCTTGCAAATACAGCAGACGCTATTTATACAGCTCCAGCTGAATCGTAAGACCCATGTCAGGTCTTCGTTGTAGGAAAATCACTATTTTCAGCAAACATGTATTAAGCACCAACTACATAAATACTCTACTCTCCAAACTCAGAAACCAAAGAAATTTGGATAGTGAGAATTTAAATAGCAAGTGGTACCAATAATGTATTAATTATTTTCAGATAGTGAGGAGTTAGAATTTTGATAGCCAGGGATACTAACCTTATATGAAGGTATTAATCTTAATTGACACTGAGAGTTTAGGTTTCAATACTTGAATACCTCTAGCTAATAATATTTAGGCTCTTTTAAAAAAGAAACCTGAAGCCAAAGATGGTGCATAGTAAGAATTGACAAACTAGATGTCAGTTAATATATGCTCATTATGTAATTTTCTTTTCTTCTCTAAATTTTTGGCATATTTCCCAATAATGCCAGGCAGAATACAAAGTGTCAAATCAGTTTATCTTTCACCATTAACAGGAGGCAGAGAGTTCCAACAACTTGGGTCCAACCAGTTTTCTATTCCATAGATCAATTCTTAGGGCTTTTTCCTTCAAAACGTTCAGTTGTCCCTCACTGTACAAGAGTTAGAATATTATCCTCAAGAGGTGGTGTGCCCTGACTTTGCACTGCCACAGAATTTTGTGTATTCCCTCATTCATTGCAGGATGGTGGAGAAGCCTACTCCAGAGGCAGGCAAATCAGATGAATCAGGAAAAAGATCCAGTATGTCTGATTAGTTGGTTATATGTTTGTCTCCTGTTATAGAAGCATCCTTAAGTGCAGGCTTCAGTGTCTTTTTGTCTCCCTTCGTACCAAGCATGTTTCCTTGTTCCTAGCTCATTAATTAATTCCACAAACATTTACAGAACACCTACCATGTGCCAAACGCCGACCATATGAAAATGAGCAAGAGAGAGACAAGCCATAGGCTTTAGGGAGCTAACAGGAGTAACGGACAATAAACACATAAGCAAACAGCTACACGATGGACTGTCAAGTAGGGATAAGGGCTGTACAGGAAAATCAAGCTGATTGAGATGGAGAGTGACAAGGTCTGCTTTATTTTTATAGGATGGCTCAAAGAGGTCGCCTTTGGGCAGAAATCTAAATGAAGTGAAGTATTTGGGAAAAGAACGTTCTAGACACACAAAACAGCCATCACCAAGGTCCTTGCATGGGTTGGCTGTCCTGTTAATGGAACAGCAATGGAGTCAACATACCTGGAGTTCAGTAAAATAGGGTAGAAGATGGATAGAAAGGCTACCGGGACTGGACTTCAAAGTGGTTTGAAATCCACATTTCTTGTTCTGGCGCTCATCTTGTGATAATACAGCATGAATGTGACCTGTTCAAAGTGATGCTTTAGAAAAGTAATTTCGGAGCAGGAGAGGGTGGGGACTGCCAACAGAGAGATGAGACAGGAGGTCACTGCTCTATCCTCCACCTGGGGTGATACAGGACTAAGCTGGAGTGAGAACACAGAAGGACAGAGTTTGGAGCTCAGAGGTCCCTCGCACATCGATGTTGTCAGCATTGTGAACCGCGTACTGCTGTGTTCTGTAGGACACTGTTTGAAGAAGTTGGGATAGTGAGGTTGGGAGCCCAAATGTGGATTCTGAAATTGACATTAAAAAACACAACTTGGATATTAGTTCTGAACATCTCCTCCCAGACATTTAGCACACCCCGTCCCCCGTCTTCCAGAGGATGCTGACATGACATGTGAAGGAGGAGGGCTGCAATTAGCAGACGCAGCACCAAAGCCTCCAATGATCTGGGGGAAGGGCTGGCTGCATGGTCCCACGTGAAGTTTGTGGCACGTCTGGTTTCTATTAAATCCAGACACGCTAGCTATCTCTGCTTGGTCACTCACAATTAACCAACAGCCGTTACCGCAGTCACGTGTTTTCCAAATGACATCCTTCCTTAAGCTCCCTTGGAAATGATCTGATTCTTGAGAGAGAGCTGGAGCAGAGGATCATGTGACACAAGGCTGTCAGATGGCTCCTACCTTAGTCTTCCCTAGATGAGAAAATCTTCATGACCACACTGCTTGTAAGGGTCATGTAGCTTTGACATCTGTCTGTCTTGTTGATTGTCAAGGTATAGCTAGCTGTCTGAGGGGCTGGGAAGATATGCTTTCTCTTCCTCTATTACTCTGTGTAGATCTCTCCCAAAGATGTACAGGTTGCCTATGACGTCCAGGGTGTGACATAGCTGTTGCAAAGCAGGAGAGCCCAACACGGCTGTGAAAGTACTTGCAGTGCACTAGAAGAGAGCAAACCAGAGCATTGCAGGGTGTAATTAGAACTAGATCAGGCCTGTCCAGTAAGGCCACATTTGGAGGTTGAGCCAGTTTTCTCCAGATCCATGGAGACGCTTTCTCAGTGAACACCGTTCAGCACCCTGTCTTTGGGGTGAAAATGGAGAGGAGAAGCCAAAAGGATGAGTCTCTGATTTTAGTGCCACTTGCCTCCAGCTTCCAGCCTCCATTTCTGGAAGGTCTGAGTTTGTGACTATCTCTCTGCGTCCTTCAGGTCCCTCTGAAATGGAAGTAAAAAGTAATTGGCAGGAAGTTGGGACCTAGGTTAAGCGTGCCTGGAAGTGTTTTGTTCTTCAGAGTCAGTTGTTTGTGCTGCTACCCTACTCCCTGCAGAAAGTTATATCCTCTCTGGAATCTTTCTTTTCCTTTTTTATTTAGCTTTATTGAGGTATAATTGACAAATAGAAATGTAAGCATCAACTGAAAAAAAATTGCACAACCTAAGAGTTGAGAATTATGTTTTATCTGGCAGACAAAACTGAGGACTTAAGCCCAGGACACAGCATCTCAGGTCGCTCTGAGAGGTTGTCCCAGAGAGGTCAGGGAAGAGCCAGGATATATAGGAGTTTTGCAAGGAAGACCAGGTAGTCAGAACTTCAAAAGATGACTGTTAATTAAAGAAAACCAGACATCTCAAGTTAATGAATTTAGCGCTTTTCTATGTATGGGAAGATGCAAGAGTCTGGGCTCGTTGAAATCTTTGCTTTGATGTGCACCTCAGCTATCTGGGGCCAGCATCCTGTGCTTTTTCATCAAGTCTCCTCAGGGGGTATCACTGGGGGTGGCTGCAATGGCTGACTGCTTGATGGCGGGCGTCCTGTTTCCATCCTGAGTTTCCTCAGGGCTCAGCATGGGGGCAGCTGTCATGTGATAGCTGGATGGCTGCAGCATCCTTTGTTTACTGGCAGGCAACATTTTTCATTCACATAAGATATTTAAAACATACAATGTCATGACTTGTATATACACTCAAAGGATTCCCCTCATTGAATTAATACATCCATCACTTCACATATTTACGTGTGTGTGTGTGTGTGTGATCATCTAAGTTCTGCCCTCCTAGCAAATTTCAATGACAGTGTTTCTGGAACTTTTCTTGACTCCTAGTAGGATGTGTGTTTAAGAGTGAGGGAAGGCTGTGGACTCAGACAGCCGTGGAATACTGAGAGGTAAATAAAAGTACCCATCAAATAGAACTGCTCTAGGGGTCAGATGAGATTTTGCAGGTAGAATGCTTTGCACAGAGCCTGGTACGTAGGAAATCATGAACTGTTTGTTCCTCCAGATGGGGCAGTAAAAGAAGGTGGAGAGAGAGGGAAGGAGAGAGACTCCCCAACACCTACGGATGGATCATGATTAAACCACTTGGATTAATTTATAAATGTTGAACCATAGATTGTGACTGCTTGTACAAACTGAGTGTATTTTTGAGCATGTGCGCATTTAATATTTTTGAAATTAATACTAAAATTTATACACTTAGGCCAGGGTAAATATGTCAACCATTTTGATATTAATAAATTGTTTTAAAAAAATAGTTTCTTAGAGGTATTAGCCCTTCTGAGAATGGGATGAGTTGGACACAATTGGCATACACCTCTCATCCCAATGTTGAGTTGTGAACCGCTGTATTCTGGTCTCATGAGATTGCGACTGTCGAAGTCATTAAGTGTTTATTTCAGTAGATTGTTAATTTGCCAAATAAAAAAGTTTCATCAGCATGTTATGAATATCTCTTTAGAGCTGCTTGAATGGCATAATCTTTACCAGTAAAGATGGTTATGGCTGAAGTGCTTTGAAGAAAGGGGCTGAGTCGGTTCATCTTTGAGTCAGTAGCATAAACCATTGCATACGGTCAAAGCTGTCTTAGTTAATATTATTTGGGAGCCAGATTTGGTTACCGTAAGTGAAAGAAAAGGATAATTTATTTTGAGCCTACTGGAGTATTTGAAGAAGTAGCCAATCCCTGGCTAGGAAAGAAAAAAGCCAGGCATTTCTAAGAGCTCCTGCAGCAAGATTTTTGGACCTTTTTTCAAATCCATCATTATCAGTGTGATTCAGAAAGCCACAGGGACTGAGAGTACGTGACAGCTCCACCTGCCTGGCTGAGGTCAGGGGTCACCTGGGTAAATCATCTTTGCCCAGTGATGCAGCTGCGTGTACCACAGGCATAGTGCTCAGTGAGCATCTCTTGAACGGCCTTGGAGTGATCTGCTCAGGTGTTCGCTGGGAGGAGGTGGGCCTTTACCTGTCCCATCTGAACAGATGGCCAGCTTGTAACTTGAGAACGCTAGTCCACAGTTATGGTGCATTCTGCCCTATACTCCAGAAAGTCTACTTTGCTTTTTTTTTTTTTTCTCCCAGCAGCAGCCATCCATCTAGTCTTTAAGGCTGATCAAAAGCATCCTGTTCTCCATGACCTTGTCTCTTTTCAAGGAGGGCAGGTGGGTAAGAGGTTGGGTTTTCAGAAGGGACTCAGGATAGACTTAATTTAACTAAAGAACATTGTGGATGAGAAGTTGATGGGCACAAAAAGGATCATGTAGAGGAGCAGTCCGTGATTTCATTTCCCAGCTCTCTTTCCCATCCCCATCGAAACCAACCACCAAATCAAAACGAAAACCTAGAATTCCAGCCATTCTCCAAGGTAGAAAAATTCATGATTTCACCTCTGTCTTTAAATACCTTCAGTTATGTTTGCAAGAATTTCATTAATATGTCTCTTTTCAGGTCTTAAAGCCTTGTTCAGTCCTTTCACTGTTTTTCTCAATAACAGAACACTGATGCCACTTCCCAGAATTTCAGGTCCAATAGAAGGGGAAAATTTTAATACACACTGTTAGAAAAGGGCCCGGCTTCTCTGCTCTGTTCCCTCAAATAATCAAATATAATAATTATAACAACAGTAAACACATTTTGGGTGTTTTCTTGCCAAGAGCTGTTCTTAGCACTTTAAAAGTATTAACTCACTTAATTCTCTAAAAACCTGATAAGGGAAGTGCTATTATTATTGTCATTTTACAAATCAGGGACTTGGAAAATGAGAGGTTTGCTCTTGAGAGGTATGTAAACTTCCTCAGGAGATAAGAGAAAAGCTGAAAGGGGCACTTAACTATCACAGGATTGAAAATACGTTGTGGCTCTTAATTAGCTTCATACCCCCTCCTCTCTCACCGGGCTGTGAGGAATTTGGGGATATTGATGGTATCTGATTAAATTTTTATGGCCTGGGCTTTACAGTGTTTTGAAGAAAGATTACCATGTATATGACTCTGGAAAACATAAATTCCCTTCTAAATCGTATTTGTAGCGTGAGTCCCATTGATGTTCATATTAACATCAATGAATGGATGAGAAATGCTAGATTTTTGTTGACATACGTATTTTTGGTGTTTTTCTCCCAGCCTATGAGATTTTTTTTCCCCTTGGACGGTAATAGGGAATCCTGAACACACATTCTTTTTTCAAAGTGTGTGTCCACGTGTAAGGGCCTGTTGTCTGTTAATCCAGCTCTGCATGTGTAGATGCATACGGCAAAAAAATTCTATTTCAGTTTCTTAGAATTACGTACCTTATAGAGAACTGAGGATGTTATGAGGGTCCACATGCTCGTGGCAAAATTTTATCAGATTTTGTCTCTTCTCTGATCATGGGACTGGAAATGGTTCCACATGTTTTTCACCTGGAACCTGTTTTTTTTTTTTTTTCTTTTAATGTACTCTCAAGTCCCTAATTTTCTTTTTAACAGTCATTATGGCTCTATTTTTTATGTTAACATTTACTGAGCAATGCACAGCTAAGCACAGTACCTGATAAATATTCATTTATTTAACCAATGAGAAAGCCCCAAGTTAGGGATACTTTTATTCCCATTTCACAGATGGGAAAAAGAAGGGGAATAAAAGCAAACAGAAGTTCAGAATGCTTAAGCCCAGCTACCAAGCAGCAGAGCTTAAATTTTACCTCTCAACTCTTTCATTTTTATATTGAGTGCTTCCCTTAATGCATTGTCCTTGTACCATTCCATTTTACCTTAATAATATTTGTTACTTCTTCACAAAATCCTAAAATATTCTATTGCCGATGGTTTTCCTCAAAGTCTTTCTCAGACTTTTCCTTCCTTCCTGGTCTTTCATTTCTCTGATGCTTTCTTTTTCTCCTTCCCGAACCCCTGGACGGTGGAGTTTTGTTTCATACTGATGACATTTCTTAAGCTTTTTGTTTATTTTGAACTGAGATTTGTCCTTTGGAGTGTCCTCATATATGTTGGACAACAAATCAATTATTATTTAGTACTATTATTTAGACAAAAGAGTGGTGTTTTTTTTTTTTTTAAGAATGTGATGTCTTCACCTCTCCCGCCCCACTGGGAGTTAAAGTAGTTGTATTTTTTTTTCCTGCCAGTTTTATTGAGATATAATTGACATACAGAACTGCATAAGTTTAAAGTGTAAACCATAATGATTTGACTTAACACGTCATGAAATGATTACCACAGTAAGTTTAGTGAACATCTGTCATCTCGTATAGATACAAAATTAAAGAAATAGAAAAAGATTTTTCCTTTGTGATGAGAACTCCAGATTTACTCTCAACAATTTTCATATATAACATACAGCAGTGTTAATTATATTTATATGTGGTACATTACATCCCTGGTACCTATTTATCTTATAACTGGAAGTTTGTACCTTTTGACTGCCTTCATCCAATTCTTCCTCCCCGCAACCCCTCGCCTCTGGTAACCACTCATTGGATCTCTTTCTTTATGAATTTGTTTTTGAAGTAAAATTGACCTACAACACTATGTTAGTTCCTGGTGCACAACAGTGATGCAGTATTTCTATACATTTCAAAATGATCAGCACAATAAAACTAGTTACCATCCCTCACCATACAAAGATATTACATAATTATTGACTATATATTCCCCAGACTGTACTTTTCATACCCACAACTCATTTATTTAGTAACTGGAAGTTTGTGCCTCATAATAGCCCTCACACATTTCTCTCCCCCTCCACTTGGCAACCACCTGTCCTCTGTATTTGTGACTCTGTTTCTGTTTTATTATGTTTGTTCATTTGTTTTTCAGATTTCACATATAAGTGAGACCATACCGTGTTTGTCTTTCTCTATCTGACTTATCTCACTTAGCATAATACCCTCTAGGTCCATCCACGTTGTCGTAAAAGAAAGTGATGTCTTCAGTGAAGTCACAGTATTTTTGTGTGGCTGTAGTTGGAGATAGGTTAAAAATTTTTTAAGTGAAAAATAATTTGATTATTGATAACCGCAAATATATGTCTTTGCCATTACTACTCCAGCCAGCCTCAGGGGGGCTACTTTGTTGTTCTGTCAGTTAGTCTTTACTAAAAATAGAAATAGATTAATGATACTGCCTGTGGAGTTCTTTTTTAATTATTATTTCATTTGAAGTTCTGCTTCATTTTTAACAAACCTCATTAACCCATTAAGTCTTTGGTTTTTGATTATTTAATGTGTATAAGTGTTGGGATACAAGTCACATAACACACAGACCCTGCCTTCAGGGAGCTTGTCTTTTGCTAATTTTCATTGATCTTTAAGGCTGTTCACTCTGAACTTTTTTAAAAAAATTGTGCCTTCATACCAGCACTTAATTCATCAACTGTTTCTAGAATCTGCAGTCTCCATTGTTCTGTTAAATCTAAAGCCTTTGATAGAGTTCAAATATGACCTATAGGGAGGGAGTTTTAAATGGAAATTGAGGGAAATTTCTTGAAGTCTGATTTGTACCTGACATGAGTCCTTTGAGAAAAATGTAGGCCATTGAAATCTAAAATAGGAAACAACTGCTAACAAATAAAAAACATATTCTCCTACAGTATCTCCTTTTTAAAAGTATAAAATGGAAAAAATCTGATCTGAATATATTATTGACTCTTGGTCATCATCCATTGAATTTTGAAACTTAGCAGCTGAACTACAGGACTGAATTTCTAGGTCTTCAAATTGGAAGAGACTGAACCATATTGGTTGGAAGAGATTGAACACGTGGGAACACTATTCAGTCCAGAAGGGGAGCTGGGAGCAGCTCTCAGCTTATTGCACCCACGTCTCCATAGACCTGGGGCCTTTCCTGTCCTTCTAGCCTAGAGGACGCCTAAGGGTGTCCTCACGCTGCAGCCTCTGCTGAGTGGACCTCTAGGTCTCCACCAGCCTCCTCTGCCTGGCCAGCTTCTCCTGTCCTCAGTTCTGAGCTGTCCACCTCATAGTTCTTTCTAGGTTTCCCCTGCATGAACCAGGAAAGGGCTTCTGGTCTCTGTGAAAATACCTGTCCTCAAAAAAACTTCCGAAAACAAACTTATGGTTACCAAAGGGGAAAGGGGGTGGGGGAGGGATGAATTAGGAGTTTGGGATTAGCAGATACAAACTCTCTGTATAAAATAGATAAACAACAAGGTCCTACTATATAGCCCAGGGAACTATATTTAATATGCTATAATAAACCATAATAGAAATGAACATGGTAAGAATATGTGTGTACATATATATGAATATATGTGTGTGTGTGTGTATATATATATATATATAACTGAATCACTTTGCTGTATACCCGAAGCACTGTAAATCAACTATATTTCAATTTTAAAAAAATTTTTCCTAAAAACCTTCCAAAATCAGTCTCCCCTCTCCCCTCACTCTTTCTGTTATTTTCTCTCGTAGAGCCCTGCTTGTTTTCCTTCATACTTGACACAAAGGAATATTTCCTACCCAGTGTGATCATTACTTGTTTCATCCCTGCTTCTCCCATTTAGTTGGAAGCCCGTGGGGGCCACAGATACATCTTGTCTTCCAGGCCACATTTTGTCAGAATGTCACGTGTGTTCAGTCACTCAGAATGCTTCATACATTCTACAGTTAAACAGATGGCTCCTTTTAGAGGTACTGGGTTTATATTTTTAAAGTATAAGATGTATTTTTGGTTAGACTCCACTGTTTTCCATCAAACTAAACCCCCATAAAGAATATTTTTCTTCCTTAATATCCAGCCCTGTAAAATGCTGGTTTTGCTATAAAGAATTGTTCTGAAGTTTTGTCCTTGTTGCCCTAAACTGTAATATAGAGGGTTGTTTGGGCCCCATGTGTTGTCCCAATATAAGATGCCAATTTTTTTTTTATTGCTTTCTTAATGCAGAAGTTGTCACTCTGCATCTGAGTTGCCTGCAGTTCTCCAGAAATAACGAGAAAAGAGAAGGCTTCTAAACAGGTTCGTCCAGTTAAGGCAGTTGAGTGGCTTAAGCCTTTGATATGAGTTTAACCAAGTTAGGAAGTTAGCTAGGCTGCAGAGCTTTCATGGATAATTCCCTATTTTTTTTTTTTTTTCCCTTTAACTGTTCACTCTGTCTGCTGGGGATTGTAAATGGGGTCTTTTGTCTTCTCGCACCTCGGCGGGGTGAGGGCCCTGGGAGGCCGGGCTTAGATGTGAGGGCCCTGCTCAGGGAAGGGGGGCCTGAATCCTACCTGGGCTCCCAGTAGAGAGTCGCTCACAAGGTGGCTGTGAAGTTTAACTAAGGTATTACAGGGACGGCTCCTGCCTTCACACTGTTACCCCAAAACTGGATTCGCCTCTTGGTGGGTGTCCAGCCAATAGACACAACCAAGCGAAGGGGGTATTACTACTTGCAGCAAGTGAGGAGAACACTGGGGGTCCTTCCCAAAGCAGCATCTCCCTGAACAGCACAACTGGGGAAGTTTGAAGCTCAGGGTACATGCGTTATTCGTGAAGGGGCTTGAGCAGAGAAGAACTCAGCACAGAACTGGGGGCCAAGGTCGACAGAGTGCAAGCTTTAGTTGATTGAAGTCAGGAGGGTCAACGTCATCATTCCATCCTCCACCTGAGTTGGGGTCTTAGTTCCTGCAGAACTCAAAGACAAAAATGATGTATATCCCTTGAGGAGGAGCTAGGACTCTGCTTTATCACTGCACTGTTATTTGACTGCCTTTCCTCTGTTCCTGCATTCCTTTGTTCCCTTAAGATCATTGGCTACTGAAACCTGTTCAAGGGCAAGCATGGTGGCCAGCTTAGATCACAAAATGGCTTAGGCCAAAATGGCTTCTCTTATGTCAAGAAAGCCATGCCTGGTTCTCTTTCTCCAGGGACCCCATAACCGATCTGCTTCCAAAATCTGTAATATAGAAAGAGTTCAAGGTTTTAATGAATTTGAACCTGTCGCTTCCCAGCTCTGGTTTCCCTGGCTGCAAAGGGAGGAGGGTGCTGGCATGGCCACCCTCAGCATCCCCTCCGCTCTGCGATTCTTCAGTTCACTTATTCCACAGATGTATGTAGGCTAATAGCCAATTATGTATTGGTTGGTGATGCGTGGCATACACCAGGGATGCCAGTGTACGACTGGACGTTTAAACTGGACATCAGAGGTGGTGGGAAGGTTGCATTTTCTTTGTTTCCTTCATTGAATTAGGACACACAGCAAATAAACTGTGGCCCGAAATACGGGAAGTGGGGAGGGTAGTTTTCGACAGCGTCCTGAATCCTGTCTCTCTGGGAAGATGGTACTGAATCTAAGACAAAGCAAAGAGCATCAGAAGGCCAAGCAAGTGAGTCTGTGGAGGAAGAAGACGGCAGGGGAAAGGAAAAGTGTGTGCGAACTCGGTTAAGAGTTTGTAGGCAAGGAATAAAGATGCAGACGTAGAGAATGGACTTGAGGACACGGGGAGGGGGAAGGGTAAGCTGGGACGAAGTGAGAGAGTGGCAGGGACTTATAGACGCTACCAAATGTAAAACAGATAGCTAGTGGGAAGCAGCCGCATAGCACAGGGAGATCAGCTCGGTGCTTTGTGACCACCTAGAGGGGTGGGATAGGGAGGGTGGGAGGGAGACACAAGAGGGAGGGGATATGGGGACATATGTATATGTATAGCTGATTCACTTTGTTATACAGCAGAAACTAACACACCATTGTCAAGCAATTATACTCCAATAAAGATGTTAAGGGAAAAAAATAAAAAGAATGTGTAGGCAAGGAAAGGAAATTTCCCTTTACCCTTTTAGGTTCTTGGCTGAGACCACGCCCCCAACTGTAATAAAGGAGAGATTAACAGGAGAAAACAAATAGACGTTTAATAACAAGTATACCTCCTGTGTGCATGGGAGATGCCCAGGCGAGCTGAATAACTCCCCCAAAAGGCCCAAGCCATCCCCCGCCCCCTTAAATACCATCTCCAGCTAAAGACAATAGAAAGGTTGGGGTAGGGGATGGCAGTTACGG
Organism: Balaenoptera ricei; assembly: GCF_028023285.1. Taxonomy (NCBI): domain Eukaryota; kingdom Metazoa; phylum Chordata; class Mammalia; order Artiodactyla; family Balaenopteridae; genus Balaenoptera; species Balaenoptera ricei. The sequence goes on along the minus strand of NC_082657.1, from coordinate 53,427,922 downwards.
GAGCCTATCAGGCAAAGCCCAGTAAACAAGGGTATGGCTGTTATGCAGATTTAAGGCGGAAACTTCTCAGTTGATAAGAATTTCTAGAGTTTTAGTCAACCTCTCCTTCCTGGTAAAAGAGGGAGGCCCCCGACACATGGAGTTTTCCCTTATAAAAGTAAATGCTCTGGGGCTTCCCTGGTGGCGCAGTGGTTAAGAATCCGTCTGCCAGTGCGGGAGACACGGGTTCGAGCCCTGGTCCGGGAAGATCCCACATGCCGCGGAGCAACTAAGCCCGTGCGCCACAACTACTGAGCCTGCACTCTAGGCCCCGCTCGCCGCAACTAGAGGAAGCCTGAGCGCAGCAACGAAGACTCAGTGCAGCCAAAAAAAAAAAAGAAAAAGTCAAAGACGTGTCCTATTCAGGATGTTATGAAGGAGAGGGGACAGACACAGCTGCCAGGCGCCAAAGGAAGCAGATGGTGGAGAGATTTGTGGGCCAGGAAAAAGGGATTCAGATTTGAGATGAATACCAGGGCGCGTGAAGTGAGTTGATTCATGTTGGCTGAGGACACTGGCCGATGTCGGGAGACCATGTTGGGGAAGATGGGGGATTTGGAAGGTTCAATAGAAAGTGTCCAAATGAAGGATGAAAGTATCTGCCAGCCTGGCACGGGGCTGGTGGCGGGGACGGGCTGCTCTGAGATACAGCCTAAGGTATGGTTGGGTGGGCAGGATTTCTGGGATCGTGAGATTTTACTTCTTTAAATTTTTCTTGCCAGTTGATTCTCCCATCATCTCTATGACAGCAGGAATGTGAACTGCTTCATGACTTTGTGCCTTTTTGTGCCAGTGCCTAGAACAGGGCTGTGAATTAGATGCTCAGGGTGTTTGCTGAACGAAGGAAAGCATCATGCTGGTGCTACAGACCATAAGACAGTCTTTGTTTTTTTGTTTGTTCGTTTTGTCTTGGCTTGGTTTTGGGGGGGTGTTTTTGGCCACGCCACGAGGCATGCAGGGTCTTAGTTCCCGACCAGGGGTCGAACCCGCGACCCCTGCAGTGGGAAGCGTGACATCTTAACTACTGGACCGCCAGGGAAGTCCTCATAAGACAGTCTTTAAGACGGCAGCAGACTTCTGAAGTGGAAGGAAAATCAGGACCACATCACACATTCTGGGACTCCTTTTAGGAGTGAGAAACTGAATCATGACAGAGGCTTAAAATAAGGTCTGGGGACAGCCCCTCTGCTGCCACCCGTCCACCCCACACACGCCTCTGTGTTCCCTTGGTAACCTGCCCTCACCCTGTCACCCCCTTACATCCTTGAATATTTATGTCTCTGGCTGTGTGTGCGTATTTCCTGCACAGGTACGTGCTCGCAGTTACCTGCGTGCCTGGCACCTCGCTGGCGCTCAGTGGATGTGGGTTGATTCACTCACTCATCGTCAGTCATCCAAACTGCTGGGATTGAGAATGTGTAAAGGGCTTCTGCAATGGTTATTTTATCTCCCCTTGAAAGGTGGTCAGGGCAGGAAGAATTCTCCCCATTTTGCACGTGAAGCAGGTGGGACCTGAAGCACTGAGTCACAAACTCTGTACTTTGGTGTAATCCTTGGAGCAGTTAAAAAAATTTGTGATACATGAGTCACAAGAGATTCGGTTTTTGATGGTATGGGATTCTGTCTGGGAGTGAGTGTGTGTGTGTGTGTGTGTGTGTGTGTGTGTGTGTGTGTATTTAGATCTGCAGGCGTTTCCTATGTTCAGCAAAGTTTAAGAATTGCTGGCCTGTGTCAGTGCTTTGCAAACCTTAACGGGCAGATAAATCACCCGGGATCTACGTAAAATGTAGATTCTGAGTCCGCAGGTCTGGGGAGAGACCAAAGAGTCTGCATTTCTAACCAGACCCCTGGCTGAGGCTGGAGCAGAGAAGAGAGAGCGCGAAGCGTGCAGGGAAAAAGGCAGGGGTGTTTTGTGGCCGAAATATCAGGTACAAAGATAGACGTATTGTGCCATGAACTTGAAAGTGACGTTGTGATTGGATGGGCTCGCCCCAGTCCCCTCTTTCGTCTCAATTTAGCAGATATGTCTCTTCGTGATGGTGCAACCCATTGGATTCCCCAGACCTCTGCTTGGAGATAAGTGATAATCGCTCACTTTGCAATCCTTGCTACTTCTTTTATCGAGCGCTTATGAAATCAAGATGGAATGTCTTTGTTTTTACTGTCTACACTATAAGCTCTTTCAGGGCGAGGCTGTTTTTCAATTCATCACTCTGTCCTGTGTTTACCACAGTGTCTGCCATGTCCTAGATGTGGAGACTCCAAGGATGTCACATGGCTTAGCCCTTGAGTCCCAAACATCAAGACTGGCAGCCTAGAATAGTAATTAACAGTACTGCCCCAGTAGGTGGAGAATTCTGGGTGCCAGTACTAGCTTTCCTACTTACTATCTTAGCCTAAGTGTTCTCATCTGTAAAATGGGGGTAATAACAGTTGCCACTGCTCATGGTGCAGATAAAACGACATGATACACTCCAAGCATTTAGCACAGTGCCTGCACATGGGAAGAAGCCGATAAACAATTGCTGAAAACCAACACATCAAAAAAGGGATGCGTGGTATCCTTAATGTTTTCTTTGTGTTTGGCTTTTTAGTCAGGTCTCATAAGGACACGAAAAAATGAATTCCTCATCTCGCCATTACCTCAGCTCCTGGCCCAGGAACACAACTACAGCTCCTCTGCAGGCCACCATCCTCACGTGCTATACAAAAGGACTGCCGAGGAGAAGGTCCAGCGTTGCCATGGCTACCTGAGCTCCAGCGGGAACTCTGCTGGTCACCCCCCAAGTCGCACTCCCCACACAACTTGGAGTCCAGAAAGAAAACATCACCATGGAAGGTTGCAAAAGCAGCATTTTTGTGGACGACGCAAGAAATGTATGTAAGGAAACTTTTTCTTGTTCTGTTCCTCTCTGGGCCCTCGACAGGTTTTCCCAAGTGCCATTTGGGTGTGCTGACTTTGCAGGTTAAAATTGGGCTACACGAAGCCCCCACTGAAATTAATCTTGGAGATGAACCAGAAATCATCCCTGTCAGACAAAAACTGGGCGATCATTTTTTCTAAGTTAAACTGGAAAGATTTATTTTCCTCTTTTAACGTCTTTTACTTTTTAGTCGAAGGTCCCAATATTGTTTTAGTTTCTGTACCCTTGAGAAAAGGACCCAGTCTTCCAAATGATGAAAGAAATCAGAGGTGAATTCCCAGGTGTGGCTGGGTGTTCCTTTTGAGGATTTGAGGGAAAGACTTCCCAGTTAACAAGAATATTGGCACCTGATTGGAGGTGGCGATGAAACATAAGGACCCTTGGACTTGGTTTGTGACCCGGGCCCAACCGTCTGCGTTTTTCAGACCAGCAGTGTCCAATAGAAATACAACACCTGCCCCAAATGTAATTTTACATTTTTTAAATGCCACATAAAAAAATGTTTAAATGGGTAAATTAATATTAATAATATATTTAACACACTATATACAAAATATCTCAACATGTCATCAATATAACCAATGAAAACAAATTAAAATGAAGTATTTTATATTCTTTTTACAAATTAAGTTTTGGAAATCAATTTATTTAACACTTCGAGAACAATTTCAAATCAGACAATAAATTCTCACCAGAAATACTTAATCTGTATCTAGATTTCATAAAATTTAAAGTTCAAGTTTAAAAGTAGACTTACATAGTCAAACTGTTCCAAATATGCTTAAGGTTTTCAACAGCTGAAACAAATATTACTTTTTAAGTGTAAACTAAAATTAATAAAAATTAAATAAAATTAAAAATTTGGTTCCTTCAGTGGCACCAGCCCCATTTCAAAGTCTCAGGAGCGATGGGCAGCACATGACTAGCTAGTTGGACAGAGCAGCGAGGTGATACCCACGGAGAAGAGGAAGTGGTACCCCTGCCATGCCGATCAGGAGCAAAATGCAAGACAGTTTCTACCGTTTTAATTAGTTTTGGGGATTTGGGTGTAACTGAAATATCCTTTTTAAGGAACATCTATTTGACATGAATTTATAATAGTAGTGGTATTAATTAATGATAGTAATGATATTTATAGTGGCAATGATATGTTTTTTTTTTAATTAATTAATTAATTTATTTTTGGCTGTGTTGGGTCTTCGTTTCTGTGCGAGGGCTTTTTCTAGTTGCGGCGAGCAGGGGCCACTCTTCTTCGCGGTGCGCTGGCCTCTCACTATCGCGGCCTCTCTTGTTGCGGAGCACAGGCTCCAGACGCGCAGGCTCAGTAGTTGTGGCACGAGGGCTCAGTAGTTGTGGCTCGTGGGCTCTAGAGCGCAGGCTCAGTAGTTGTGGCTCACGGGTCCAGTTGCTCCGCGGCATGTGGGATCTTCTTGGACCAGGGCTCGAACCCGTGTCCCCTGCACTGGCAGGCAGATTCTCAACCACTGCACCACCAGGGAAGCCCCTAATGATTCGTATTTGATATGAAATATAAAAGCTAATCTTTAGAGCAACGTTATGGTTGGATATTACACTCTTTTCATTGATGAGGAAACTGAAACTCAGAGTCATTTATCAAAATGGCCTACTTGAGGTTTTAAATCTAACTCTCAATGATTTGATAATTTACTTTCTCTCTGTGGAGTGTTGACTTCACTATAATGACTATACCAGTTGTTAAAGTATTAAAATACATCTATGTTAGTAGTACATACTGTCCTGAGCTTTTCAGATGCGTTTTCCTTCCCAGCAACCCTTGGATCTGTCACAGTCCAATAACTAAAGGGGTCGTGCTTAATCCAGCGGGTACTTCCGGGTCTCTGCTCAGAGACTGGCCAATATCCATGCCTGCACCTTATCTATTACAAAGTATTTAACTTTAAATATCACTTCTGACTATGCTGTCTCCCCAGCAACTAAATTAATATCAGGTCAAAGAGCCCTTATTGACCACTTATTTTGTGCTACATTCAAGTTTGTGTTGATGAAACAAGAACATGGGCAGTGTTCTACAGGATACATATTTCTAAATTTTATTTAGAAAATAATATACAAAGTGTGATAATGAATTCAGAAGCAAAGGATAATGTCTTGTTTCTGCAGTTTCTTAGCAATAAAATAAAATGAGCATTTCCTTCCCACAATACTGATTTTTCTTGACCTGCTCTTCCAACTAGAATTGTAGCTTGTTTTCTTTGACTCTTTAGAAGAACATTTTTGAGTTACTGAATCCATTTGTCTGTCCATCCATCCATCCATCCATCCATCCATCCAACCTTCTTTTGAAAGAATCTCTCTTGACCATAAATTAGGTCCATAGCCCCAGGACAGGTACCAGTGGCATCATTTATCAGGAGGTGAGTGAAGTGTTGATTACATGGTCTCTCTCCTCCCCTTGTTTAGATTTCTGTCTGTCTCCCCTGGATGATCTCTGCTGATAGCCCTCCAAATGCTCTTCTGTTCCTTGTAGATGCCCCTAAGCCTCCCACAGAGGATACCTATCTCAGGTTTGATGAATACGGGAGCGCAGGGCGGCCCAGAAGATCAGCTGGAAAGTCACAAAAAGGCCTAAACGTGGAAACCCTTGTGGTAGCAGATAAGAAAATGGTGGAAAAGCATGGCAAGGCCAATGTCACCACGTACATTCTCACGGTCATGAACATGGTAAGGGAGATTGTCAGGACCCCAACTCCCTGCCTCTCCAAGATAGCTAAAAATCATGGAATTCCCTCGCATGGGTTGAATAGCAGGTGTAGCCACATGATTTTATTGAAAAAAATTAAATTTGGAGGAAATTGGCTTCATGCATACATGTATTTGGTAAAATCAAAACATACATGTTTATATATATGTCTGATTGATCTCCCCTGGCAGTTTTGGAAATTTTCAAATTTTGTTTCTTTTACTTTCATTTGATTTCAATTTGTTACAACAGGTTTCCAGCCTCTTTAAAGATGGGACCATTGGAAGTGATATAAACATTGTTGTAGTCAGCCTTATTCTTCTGGAACAAGAACCTGTAAGTGCCAAACTTCATTTGCTTCATCATTCATCCTGCCCTTCAGGATACACTTATTGAACACCTACTGTGTGCCAACCCATGTCATTGTCATTAGAAATTCAAATTTGAAAATTTCAAATTACCCTCAATGAAAGTACAATCTAATAGGGTTGTGCATTTAAATACTAAAACATCACAAAATAATTATTTATATATAAACATACAAAATATATATGCAATATATATTTTTCAGTATACAGTGATAGCCAATAGGATTAAATGTGCATATATAATATGAATACAAAAGTAAAATATAGATATTACGTTATATAAATATTATGGAAGCTTCACAAGGAAAGTGCATTTGGTAAGAGATTTAAAAGTTAGCTGGATTTTGCAAGTTAGAGATGCTGGGTAGGTACAAAGGATATTTTGAAAATATACTGAAAATAAGTCATCTGAAAATTCTGGTGGTAAGCCTACTGTCTCCCAAAACCAACCACCTTAGGTACTACAGAAACTAAACAAGGAATATTTAACTGCCCTTGACTTGCTTACAGTGGGATGCAAGACAGAATATATAATAAAGTGTTAAGTTGCATGTCACCTCCTGCTTTGTAGTGTTTTGATGTTGAAACTGTATTTTCTGAGGTGGGGATTACCAATCCAACTACTTTTAAGTCCCCTGAGGCTTTTCCTCTCCATCTGTAACTCCAGTAATGAATGGACAAAGCAGAGAGTCAGAGACCAGACAAAAAGGATCCTAATTGCCCAGGTCTATAGCGCTACAGAGGTTAACAACATATCAAATTATTCTTAGAATTTTGGAAGGGCAGAAAAGGTGTGTGTTGTTCGGGAGACCCTTCTGTCTAACTTACCACTCACACTTTGCCCAAGGACTCAAAGTCAGCAACATCCTAATTCACTGATAATTAAAGATTTTGCCTAAAAACCCTCAATTCGACCCAAGTCAATAGTTCTGAGAAAACATTTTGATAAAAATTATTTGAAGACTAGGTCCTTTCTTACCCTTTAGAATATTGTGGCTATTTGTTTCTTCATCCATTCAGTGAGCTTTCGTTTTATTGATTGATGGATTGTAACCTATGATGTGCCGAGCCCTTGGCTGGAAATTTTGACGTAGGGGTAAATAAGCTATGGTCAGTACCATCCTCATGCTTTGCTGAAGAAGTCATGGAACTTTATCCCCATTAATTAATAATTATGTTCTAAAAGTAATAACAGTTCTATAACGATGGTACCAGCGTGAGATGAACAAAGGTGTTTCTAACTGATACCAGTTTATTTGTTGTAGAAACACAGTTGGTCATAAAGCACACTACTGAAACTCTGTAGTAACTATCAATATTGTGAGCATTTACCCAAAATATTTTTAGTTTTTTTTTTTTTAATACCAATATGTCCAGCCTTAGCTCAGATGTTTTCCTCTGCTGAGCCTTCCCCCAGAAACAAGATGCTTCTGTGTTTGCCTGTACAAATGGAATGATGCAGCATTCTCATCTCTGTGACAAATTCACACTTTAATTTGTGTGGGTTTCCCATAGGGAGGATTATTGATCAACCATCATGCAGACCAATCTCTGAATAGTTTTTGTCAGTGGCAGTCTGCCCTCATTGGAAAGAATGGCAAGAGGCATGACCACGCCATCTTACTCACGGGATTTGATATCTGTTCCTGGAAGAACGAACCATGTGATACTCTAGGTATGATACGAGCAAATGCTTCATGCACACCCATGTTAGCTAAAAACACAGTCTGGAAACTTTCTATTGGGTGGGTGGCCCTTAGGATTCTTAATAAGGAGACTTAATCTGCAAATTGTGGAGTATCTTCATTGTACCCTCTGCTGAACATTGTTCTTTTTAACTGAACTCAGTGTGGAATGGGGACCCCTTTACTTTATTCCAGTTGTGTTTTTCTTTATTAAACCTTTTGATGATCCTTCAGACATGAGATAAATTGTCATTTAACTACATAAGTTGTAGGTTATTCCATAAGCATCTTGACTGCAGAACTGGATAGCTGGAAAGAACTTGACTGGTCTCCGTGGCATTCAGCTATGCCCCTAGATAGCACGCTTCTTTTAGAAAGTTACTTGAACTTTGAAGGACTCAGCTCTTCCATATTTGTACAAGACAGTGAATAAGAACTCTATCTTTCACATCTATATTACATTTTCTAGTATAGTCTATTGCACACAGTAGGAATTCAACAATTTTTTTAAATGAATTGATGCTCATCTAGATCGGGGTGGGCAAATGTTTTCTGCAAAGGGCAAAACAGTAAATATGTTAGGCTTTGCGTGTGTCATCCAAGCTCTGTTGAAACTACTCACTTCAGCTATATTAGTGAAAAAGACAATATGTAAACAAGTGAGCATGGCTGTGTTCCAATAAAACTTCCTTTACTAAAACAGGCAGTGGGAGCCATATTTTTCAGACACAACTGATAGTCCAGATTGATGGTAAAAATTTGGGGGAACTGAGAAAAGTTTACATGATTTACTCCCATTTTTTTCCTCAAAATATATTTTTCCTTGAAGTGCTTTATAATCCTTCATAATATATTAAAGATAAAAGTAGATTGGACTTTTATGGGCTTCCCTGGTGGCACAGTGGTTAAGAATCCACCTGCCAATGCAAGGGACACGGGTTCGAACCCTGGTCCGGGAAGATCCCACATGCCGCGGAGCAACTAAGCCCGTGCGCCACAACTACTGAGCCTGTGCTCTAGAGCCCGCGAGCCACGACGACTGAGCCAGCGAGCCACGACTACTGAAGCCCGAGTGCCTAGAGCCCATGCTCTGCAACAAGAGAAGCCCTCTCAATGAGAAGCCTGCACGCCGCAACTAGAGAAAGCCCGCGCACAGCAACGAAGACCCAACACAGCCAAAAATAAATAAATAAAATAAATTTGTTTAAAAAAATGTAGATTGGACTTTTAGATTTTTTTATTTTTTGTATTTTTCAAATTCTCTGTAATGCCTGTATTATGTCCTATAAAATAAGTTTAATAGTTCACGATTAATCACAGTCTTCAAAACACGATGCATGACTGAGAATCAACCGTTTGGGGTATTGTTCCATAGGCTGGGTTTTTATGATGGGGGTGGTATACATTCAGTCATATTCTGAGCTTGGAATTTGCAAAGTGACATTTGATAGCCCAGTGCATTGTTGCTGTTTTGAAGAGGGATTCTGAGAAGAGGTAGTTTTATCAGTCAGTCAGAGACCAAAATTTATGGAAAGACTTGGAGAAACAAGTACAGTTATGTTAGGACATAACCCTAACAACTGGTCTATAAGTCACTTATTTAAAGCAGCATGTCCTAATGCAAAGAGCATGGGTGTTGACTTCGAATATGTCTGCACTTAAATCCTGAGTCTAGAATTTATGACTGTGAGATCTTGAGCAAATTAATTCACCTTTCGGAGCCTCAGTTTCTAATATATAATTATACACACGTAGATGTATACAAGGCATATAGGACAGTGTGTGGTATTTAACTGCCATTTATTTAGCGTTGATGATGATGGTGCCATCCATGATGTGTGCCTATACATTAGGTTTACCAGATGACCTCACTTACATCATGGCAGCAAGGTGGATGCAGTCAATTCACAAGCATATATTTCATACTCTTGGGTACATATCCTTGTTCTACTAGTTATGAAGACCCACGCTTGGGAAGAAAGGCATTCAACACTATAATGTAGTTCAAGATAAACTCGAGAACAGGCCGGAATGATTTTATAACTGCTCTTGGAAGGAGGTAGTTTTGGGGAACAGGAACATTTATCACATTATAATGAATAGGAGAAAAATAAAGTTAGTCTGTTAACACTCTTTAGGCCTTTTCATGTTATCTGCTTTAGAGAAAAATGAGGATGCATCTCTTAGAAAATATACCTTGTTTTCGCTTAGAAAATACACCTTGAGCTTTGATACTAATACTACCGTTAAGTGACTATTTTACATTGGTTTAGCTATCATTTTAGCAATTGTTCTGACCCAAGTAATGAGCTTACATCAGGCATATAAATATCCTGTGACTTGCTATCCATCCTATATATAAAATGGGAATTACAATACTCATACTGCCTTCATACAGTTGTTAGGAGGGTCAGTTGATGACAATATCTTTTGAAAGCAAGAAAGTATTAAGTCCTACTCTTATCTATTTAGAGAGGACAGAGAGGTGTATACCTTTAGTGTTTTTCTACCAAAAAAAGAAAATACATTAATCCTTAAAACTAAAACTGTGCAGAACATTTTGAGGGCATCAGAAATGATCAGGTATCTGTGTGTGTTCCTTTTGACTTTGGGTTTGAAATTGCTCTTTCAACAGGGTTTGCCCCCATCAGTGGGATGTGCAGTAAGTACCGAAGTTGTACCATCAATGAGGACACGGGACTTGGTCTGGCCTTCACCATCGCTCATGAGTCAGGGCACAAGTAAGTGACCCCTTGATACACCACTTTATATGAAAACCAGTTGGGTGATTCATTGACATTCCTCTAATGATTATTATTGATCTGGGTAGAATAAATAGGATAAATCTTGTATAAAGCTTAGAATAGTACTTGACTATGAGAAGGGCTCAATCAAAGGCCAGTCATTGTTGAGGCTTTTGTTAAAGAACATTTGATAGCTACTCAGTGTTACATTGTGTGCATAAACGGACTGCAAGTTATCTAATGGATCCTCTGGTCATTTAGGCATGTGTTTATTTTCTTCCAAGTTTTGCGGCAGTAAAGATACTTTTTAGTTCATTATACTACAGAAATAATCATGGGGACATGTCAATTCCCAGAATGTAATGACATGTTAATTGTTTAAAAACTTTTGTGTATGCTGTATGTGTATGCTGGATATTCTTTTCCTCGGTGTCATTGCATGTCCTTAATATTTTTTAATTTAATTCTTCTGTGAGAATAGGGTTAGAAAGGAGGAATAAGAAACCTAAGAGTAATGAGATGAATGTATTTTATGAAGCATATAACCTGGTACACATACAGTTCTACAGAGAATTTTCAAACATTATTTAAGCAGTAACATCTATATTGGAATAAGCATACTGCTTCACAAAATGACTGTTTCAGAGGGTGTATGAGTTTAGGAGTGTATGTATGTGTGTCTTGTATTCAGCATTTATATTGAATGCTCGTTTTCAGAGCATCAGTTAATTTCTGACTTAAAAATAAAAGCACACGCGATCTATTTTGCAACTATAATTTATATTTTGGTATTTTGGTATTAGTGTGTCTTGTAAGCTATTTATTATCTTCAGAAAATTTGAATCTTGACCATTACTGTTATCCAACAGTCACCCAGCATTTTATATCTACGCACAACTGCTTTCATAGCAAGATATGAATGAACCAGTTTTATTGGAACAGTGGTGCAAAAATGCCCATTAGGCACAAGGTCCCTTTGATAAGTGCAGGAAATAAAATATCTATGAATGTCAAATATACATCTAAATTTGTTTCACCAGCATGAGGTCCACATGAACCAGTCTTCTCACTTTTAAAAAAGTATTGGCCTTTAGGGACTTCCCTGGTGGCACAGTGGTTGGGAATCCACCTGCCAATGCAGGGGACACGGGTTAGATCCCTGGTCCGGGAAGATCCCACATGCCGCAGAGCAACTAAGCCTGTGCGTCACAACTACTGAGCTTGCACTCTAGAGTCCGCGAGCCACAACTACTGAGCCCGCGTGCCACATCTACTGAAACCCACGCACCTAGAGCCCGTGCTCCGCAACAAGAGAAGCCACTGCAATGAGAAGCCCGCGCACCACAACAAAGAGTAGCCCCCACTCGCCACAACTAGAGAAAACCTGCGCACAGTAATGAAGACCCAGCACAGTCAAAAATAAATAAATTTTTTAAAAAAAGTATTGGCCTTTAAAAAATGTAATCATCCTTGGTCATGAGTTAAAGTTACCAAAATCAAAATCCAGCACGTTAGTAAGGAAAACCAAAGACATTCTCCAGGTGGGGTGAGGAGAGTCAGAGGTAGGAGGAAGAACAGATACAATGGAAAGTACATACTCAAATTCTAAATAACATGGCCTAACAGAGTTAAATTTTGAAACAGACAATTCATGAGATTTTGACAAGACTTTTGACATGTGCTAAAGAAAACGCATGTTATCTTCTAAAAGGGTGTTAAATCAAAGTAAATTAGAAAATTAAGAAATTTCAAGTTCAAAATTCAATTGAAACTTGGTTTTCTTATGTCCGTAAAACCACAGTGAAATGCTGATTTAATGACCTTCTCCTCTTAGAGTAATGGCTTTGATCTCTCCCCACCTTATCCCCATTTCTGTGATTCTTACTCTTTCCTGTGGTGCTTTACATGTAAATTGCCTTCTGCTTTTGACTTTCACAAATATATTTAGAAAGAGTGTCTCCCAAACAGACCCCCTTAGTTTCCTGGTTAGGTACAACAATGAACTGAATTGGACAAAGTGGAGGATGGGAAAATGCTTTCCCACGAGTGTGTATTGAGGTTAATTAATACCTATGTGTGAATCCATCACCTCTAAAGCCCTGGGGTACTCACTGATAGGACCACAGTATACTGCCATCCTGCCATTCCTTGCCTGATAAATTGGGAGGAATGATGGGAAAATAGCTAGTTTGCAGACATGGGTCACAATAGGATCATATCTATGTTTATAATACAGTTGTTTATTTGGAATAGGCTACCTTTGAAGGATAGCTATATTGATAAATTATTATATCAGAGTAGCATGCATATTTCCACAGAAATCCTACCTGCCTCTTAAAAATATGTTCTTAGGAGACACATTTTACTCCTCTAAATAAATTAGGCTAAGAACAATCTAAATCAATGATAAATTGGTGTATCCCTCCATTCTCTACCTCCAGAGAAAAGTCACAAAAAGCTTTTTTGGGTACTGAATTTTTTGGAGATGACCAAAGAAACTTATTTCGCCATCCCCTTCCAGTTTAATATGGCCTGAAGTAAGCTCTGTCTTTGTGGTGTGTGTATTCTATGTGCATATAAACTTTAATGTCACATTTATGCTACCAGTTAGGAGATTTGGGAGTCATCGAGTCATTGAGGTGTAATGTATATGATTTCTAGGTAAACCACCTACAATTATTTTTACTCTGTTATTGCTAGAACCTTCTTTGGTGAAATCGGCTAAATTAAAGTCTTCTCAAAAAATGCATTCAAAAGAAGTCCATCATGCGTCTTCAGTAGATGGATTGAGCCATTAATTTTCAAAGATGTTTATGACTGTAGGTAGGGGAATTTAATTATATAAAGAGCCTGTGATTTCAGCAATAAAGTGATCATCATTAGAAGTTTATATGTCACACTATCCTTATGCATAAAGAGTCAATAAATAAATATAATCAGCTTCTGTCTGTACTTACCTCCTACTCATTCTGAAATTTCTTACCACAGTTCCATATGGGTGGCAAGAAAAAATTTTTTGCTGTTTGGAATAAAAGAATTTGACTGTCTCATCATTTTAGTTTAACTTGGAAATCTTGACCAAAAATTTCTTGCCCTTAAAATCTGTAGCACGTATACCATTCTTTGATTTTGTGGCCAAGGTATAATATAAAAAAGCCCTTAGCATTCTTTAGAATTTTCTACATGAATTTTACAACACTAGATAGTACCTTGTTTTGTCTTTCCCTTTTCTTACAATTTCAATGACTCTGTCCCTCACTTGGGTTCCCTGCTTCTCAATACATCTTTTTCTTCCTCTGCTTACAGTTTGGGAAATGGGTTCCCAGAAGGCTTTCTGTCTTCTTCTTTCTGTTTTAGTTTCGGCATGGTTCACGATGGGGAAGGCAACCCCTGCAGGAAGGCGGAAGGCAACATCATGTCCCCCACGCTGACCGGAAACAATGGGGTGTTCTCATGGTCCTCGTGCAGCCGGCAGTATCTGAAGAAATTCCTCAGGTAAGACAGGCCAGAGCCAGGGGCGTTCCCAGGTTTGGAGTAGTGACCATGAACAGTGCTCAACAGACATGAAAACAAATACTTGGTGGCTTGGTGATGATGATATTGACATGATTATTGTTGAAGAAATACAGTGAAGGTCTAATATTGTGCTAAATGCTCCTCATATATTGCCCCATTCAATCCTCGCATCGATCCTATTATTATCCTCATTCTAGGGTTGAGGAAATTGAGTCTTAGGGAGGTTAATTGTGCTTAAGGGTCTATAGCTGGTAAGTTGTCAACCTAAGACTCACACTTAGGTCTGTTATGACTCCATGGTCTGTGCTTAGAACTCTCTCTCCTCTATGATGTCCAGAGGTTGCTGGATATATTGCCTTTTTACTGTAACTAATTATTTTAATCTAATCAATCAACTCGGTCGTAAGAGTATTAAAAGTGCTAAAATGGTGTGCTTGTGTTACAGTGAATGGAGCCTTGTGTTGACTGGCTATTTTGTTTGAAATGGCCACGAGCTAGCTCAGTGTCCAAGAGACATCCAAAGGGCATGATGAGAGCTATGTAAAATCCCTTCAGTAACTCAAAACTCCTAGATTTCATTAGTAAAATGGGAGTTAGGAAGGTAGCACTATTTGATTCATAGTAAGTGATGAACACAGACTTGAAACTCTTTGACATTTCCTTTGATTTTCTTAAATATTATATATATTTGACCATTTTACAACACTAGAGTTGTGGTTAAACATACGTGTATTGTGTCATTTTATATGTATGTAGATACAGCTTGTTAATCTATGTGGGCTCGCAGGAACACTCAGGTTCTTATCGCATCTCCCTTTGACCAGATATTAGGGAAACTAACCAAGTTTCTTTGAGAATTATTATTCCCCTGATACTTATTTTTTTGAACCTGTGCCAGTGCCTATTATTTGCAGATGTTTACAGAATTAGCCATACACACAGGCAAGGCTGATTCAATGGAAGGATGTCTAATCAAATGATGCCCCAAAGGATGGTAAAAAATTGACAAGCCTCTAGCTGTGTGACTTTCTCACATAGAAGATTTTCTAATTCATTTTAAATTTATGATCCGGGGCCTGAAGTTTTCTCTTCTATCTCATGTGAGAATGGAATCAATAAATATTATAAATTAAGGTCAATTTAGTATAGATTGAACTTCCATCATTTTTATGATATAGTTAAATGCTTTTTTGTGTATAATAATAATAACAGCAACAGAAGCTGACTTTGAATGCTTCCTACGCTGTGGTCATCATGTTACATTGTCTCGCTTGATGTGTTAACAACTCTTACGGAAGTCAAATTATGTCAGTAATGAGATGTATAAGAGTTGATCTTGATTGCATGGTTGACTAGGACCCCCATCTGTCTGACTCCAAAATCACACATAACCACCATACTATTTTACCTCTCAGTGACATCCTAGTTTAATTATTTAAGTAAGTGGAGATAAGGTGCTTTCTATGAAAATCCATCCCATTAAGACTGACTTCTTTTTTTCTCAACACATCCTTTCTCCTGATTCCCTGATTTGTTTCAAAGTCTTTTTAGTTTTTTGCTCATAAAGATTATTTGAGGTAAAATACATCTTTGACCACTGCCCCATTGTCTGTAAAAAAAACACAGCATGACTTTCAACTCTATGAAGACAAGTAACTGTCTCTTACTAGTTTATTTTGTAACTTTAATACTCACCACAGAGTAGGCACTCAGACAAATTTGTTGCATATTGTTGAATGAGACTATTGGGGAAAGTTTTCAAATATACTGACTTCTCCCATCTCCTAGTAGGTCAAGCCTCACAAGTTGGATGGCTATAACTTCCAGTACCATGTACAACCCTTTGCAGTTGTGTAAATTTCATCTTCTTAGACGGGACAGGACTCACTCTTTTCACTTTAAGCCTGTACCTATTTCTTTGCCATGTTACATTTTTCTTCACATGAATGCATTCAGAGGTATGTTGTTTTGTGTGGCCAGATCACAGATAGACTTGGTAACTAATAAGGATGTGTTATCACTGCAGTACACCTCAGGCTGGGTGTCTGGTGGATGAGCCCAAGCAAACAGGACAGTATAAATATCCGGACCAACTACCAGGACAGATTTATGATGCTGACACACAGTGCAAGTGGCAATTTGGAGCAAAAGCCAAGTTATGCAGCCTTGGTTTTGTGAAGGTATGTTTGCTTGTGATTTCAAACTTACATTAAGATTCTATCGTGTGTCTGTGTATCTACCAGAAGAATAAACATTTGGTTTGCTAAGGCCAAGGGTTAGAGTCTGGGTTATCTCTAAAATGTCATCTGTTTGGCGTGATAATTAAGTGGCAATTTTACTGTCAGTGAATTATCCAGGCTTATCCCCTGTAGACCATGCCTGGTTTAAATACCATCTGACTGCGTCCTTGGAAGAAAATTCCTCCTCTGTAGACAAAGATTTTATCACAAGTAGTAAATCTAGATACAATAGCTTTTACCTACTGCTCATAACTGTTTTTGTTATCATTGTTTCATATTCCCTTTTAATGTAATTCATATAAGATCATCACCACCTCAGAGGACATACATATGCCTTTTACAGTAATATGAACACGATCATTGGCAGCTAACTTTTTTTTGTATGTGTCTTGAGTAATCTTAACACTTTTTTTGTATTTATGTTGAATAATCTTTTGTCTTTTGAGTATCAAGGTGTATCTTGAGTAATCTTAACACAATATTTTTGTCATCTTTCATTCAAGAAAGACTTACATGTTTTGTAAATAAGTTGATTTGTATAATTTCTTTTAGATTCCACATATAAGTGATATGATATGATAATTGTCTTTCTCTGTCTGATTTACTTCTCTTAGTATGATAGTCTCCATGTCCATTCATGTTGCCACAAATGGCATTATTTCATTCTTTATTATGGCTGAGTAATATTCCATTGTGTATATATACCACATCTTCTTTATCCATTCATCTTTGCTCTACACCTGAAAGTAACACAACATTGTTAATCAACTATACTCCAATATAAAATTAAAAATTAAAAAAAAAAGAAAGACTTACCTTTCTGTGAAAAAGATATATGGGAAAATGCAAAAGTCCAGGACGTAGAAATGGGAGAAACATGGTTCCAACTGGTTGACAACTACATCACTGACCATCTCAACATCCCTAAAAAGTAGAATCATTTTTAAGTTGGTTAATTCCTAGTATCCAAAGAGAAACGTGGAAATTCTAGGTATCTGGATACATGGAAATTTTGGAGATTTATAGCTCCTCTTCCCCTCTCTATTCCTATTCCTTCTCCTCCTCCTTTCTTCTCCCTCTTCCTTTTTCTCCACCACCATCACCACTACCATTACCACCATCATCAGCAACACCACCGCCATCGCTATCGCCATCACTAATGTCCTCCGTCACCACCATCCACCATCACCCTCCAGCAATTGCTAAGTGAGGCTCTGCTCCACATAAGGCATTCCACTTAGAGACTTATTTTACTTTTCCTCAATCTTCACAACAACCTTTTGAAGTGAGAATTATCACCCACTTTTTAAGTGGAGCTCAGAGAATGTATTCCATTTGCCCAGAGCCAAAAAAAAAAGCTTCCTTGGTGGAAGCTAAACAAATCGCATCACCCACATTGATGTTAAGCTTCCTGCTCTTCATTAGTTAACACCAGTGTTTCCTAAACTTCAGCATTAACATTCAGTCCTTAACAATTACCTTTATTAGTTGTGCCATATCTCTGTATTATTTTTCACTTGTTGCTTTTCTATGAATCAACTCACTTTAAAAAAATAAAAGTCCAGTCCTAAGAAATAATAACCACCATATCGCCGGTTTGACATGGGACTGCATATTTTTCTAGTGCAATTTAAATGCGTAACCATTAGAAAAGTGTATGCATACACCGTGCACATTTTTTGGTGTATCCTCCATGGTATGTGGATCTTAATTTGGCAAACGCTAGCGAGCTGGAGAAGGCTGAACACGGGACAAATTTGGGGGGACAGCTGGGGAATTTTGTTTTGGACATGTTAAGTTTGAGATGCTTGATAGAGTTTGATATGCAAGGACCATTAACATTTTGAGTATGTCACGCTTCCCCTGAAGGGGCATCCAATCTTTAGAATACAACAGGAGAAGGTGGCCAACCAGGGACAGGACAGAACAACATACAGCATTGAGACTCTTTCCTTAAAGAGTCACATCCAGGCAACATGAGACCTTTGGAGTCTCCGTGGTTATTTTCCTTTCCCTTAAATTATGACTTAAGTCTAGGGAATTATATAGATGAGGAAAAGTTAGATGAATAGGCTCGGGAAAAAAAGAGGGAAGAATAAGCAAAAAAGTGCAAACTCTCATTTCTGTTTACTTTGAAAGGAAGCCTTCTCAGATGGCTCTCGGGTCGTCAGAGCATGTCGTTGGCTATAATTACGTTTGACTTCTGTACTTCACCACAAAAGAAATAACATGTTCATACAGCCTGTCGTATTTCACTCTGGAATCCCTGTGTTTTTGTGTTTTGCTTTATTTCCTTGGTCTTCTCCAGCTGCCCCCTTTCCTTAGCCCTGTGGCTTGGCGTTGGCTGTGGAATGGGGGGGGTCTCCTCTGCTTTGGTCCACCCTGGGGTCATTTTGGTGGCTGCCATATAAGCTCTGGGTGTGGGTTATGGCTTTCCCCTGGCTGTAAGAGGGAAAACAATTTAATTCTGAAAGCCTTTTGAACTGCGGCTTTGTTTCAATGGTTACCTCCCTTTCCTCCATTTTGATGTAGATTGTCCTTTTCCCAACTTAACTTGTCCCCCCTATGACCCAATATGGGAGCACACGGAGATGATGAACCTCATTCATTTTGTTGGAAGGCTGCCTCAGGCTCTCTACCAATGTCAGTAGCAGGTCCATTTCCATGGGAAATGTTTCCATATTGTGTCTTCTGAGCTGTGTTGAGCTTTGGAAATAGTATGTGTGGTGCCTATCTGGGGCTGCTGCTGGTGGTGGTGTTTCCAAGCAGTGTCCTGGAGGTCCTTCCCTTCTCTTTTTGGGAGAAGAATTTTATGGTCCCTAAGACCAGGCTCACTGCCTGTATCTCTCGTTTCCCTGTGTTTTCTTTTCTCAGTCCTGTGGAACACTTTTTTTGTGAAATATTTCTAAGTATGTTCTTTGCCATATTTTCTAACCATGAAATCTCTATTAACTGGAATGCTTGGAGAATCAGGTGCCTGCCTGGTTCATTGAATTTTCAGGAGTACAACAAGTGACCACAAAAATCACTTTGTATCCTCCCTCATCATTACTATTTTCCCAAAAATGGATGTGTTCACTTTCTACCTTAGTCAATAGAATGTGGTGAACAAAATGGAATGACTTCGGCGATTCATGATTTTGACATTCCATTAATGATGTCATTCTGAAAAGCAACTCTACCTTTTGAGCTGGAAGGAATCTGGTTCAGTCCCCTTCCTTTATTTTTTTCTTTTTTAAATTATTTTTTTATTTTTGGCTGCGTTGGGTCTTCATTGCTGTGCGCAGGCTTTCTCTAGTTGCAGCGAGTGGGGGCTACTCTTCATTGCGGTGCGTGGGCTTCTCATTGCGGTGGCTTCTCTTGTTGTGGAGCACAGGCCCTAGGCGCATGGGCTCAGTAGTTGTGGCATGGGGGCTCAGTAGTTGTGACTTGCAGGCTTTAGAGCGCAGGCTTAGTTGCTTCGCGGCATGTGACATCTTCCTAGACCAGAGTTCGAACCCATGTCCCCTGCATTGGCAGGCAGATCCTCAAGTACTGTGCCACCAAGGAAGTTGCCCCACCCCTCCTTTATAGATAGGCAGCCAAGGCCTGGAGAAGTTGAGAGCTTTCTAGCATCCATTGATGGCACATCCAGGTCCAGAGCAGTGGTCAAGGATCCGGACTCTGAAATCAGGCCAGTTTGAGTCCTGCCTTTGCCACTTACCAGCTGGGGGACTTTACAGCTTGAAACTGTCAGTATCTTGCTCAGTTTCCTCATCTAAATGAGTTTATAAGAGGAATTAGTGTTCACCACTAAATGGTGTTAACGACAGTATTTATTTCCTATGCCTGCTGTAATAAATTTCCACGAACGTAGTGACTTAAAACAACTCAAATTTATTTTCTTGCAGTTCTGGAGGTAGACATCTGAAATGCATCACACTGGGCTAAAATCAAGTGTTGGCGAGGTCGTGTTCCTTCTGGAAGCTCTAGAAGAGAGGCCATTCTCTTGCCTTCTCCAGCTTCCCAAAGTGGCTGGCATTCTTGGGTCATGGCCTCTTCCTCCATCTTCAAAATCAGCAACACCTCCCTGAGTCCTCCCCGCACTGCCACCTCTCTGGTTCTCTTCTGTCTTCCTCTTCCCTGTTTAAGGACCCTTGTGGTTACCTTGGGCCCATCTGGAAAATCTAAGCACTTCCCCATCTCAAGGTCAACAGATTAGCAACATTAATTTTATCTGCAACTTTAATTCTCCTTTGCTATATAACATAATATAGTCACAGGTTCCAAGAATTAGGACATGGTTGTTTTGGGGGGCCATCATTCTGCCTACTATAATCCAGCATGAGAGTTAAATTATTTCATAGGCCTAGTGTAAGAATTAAATTGTCCAAATGCTTGAAAATTATTATAAAGATGAAGAAGGAATGATGATGATCATTTACACCATTTATCCTTGAGAACAACCCTGTTGAGGCATGTGCTAATTTTATCACTTATTCACAGGTGAGGAAACTGCGGTTTAAAGGGCTTCTATAACATGTCCATAGGTCCTGCAACCTGGAAATGCAGGACAAGGATTTGAATCAGACATGCATTATTCCAGTCTTGGTCTATTCTACTTAAATGATGATGATGATGATGATGATGATGATGATGATGATGATGATGATGGTGGTGATGGTGGTGATGATGATGGTGGTGATGATGGTTAGAAACCAGATCTCTTAGTTAAAAGGCAAATAGTCTCCAAATTAACTATTTTTACCTCCCAGTCATTACTAAACACACATGAAGATATGGGTAGTGTAGAAATTTCCTGCTCACATATTTGCTAGGACATATTACTGGTTACCTTGCTACTACTAACTTCACTTGACTCTACTTTCTGGATAATGTCCCATTTTGGCCACCTGAAAATAGAATGTTGTATACAACAGCTTTGGATATTTTTGTTTTTATTGTATCATCACCCTTGCCATCTCTTTCTTTCCTTTCAGGACATTTGCAAATCACTTTGGTGCCACCGAGTGGGCCACAGGTGTGAGACCAAGTTCATGCCTGCCGCGGAAGGGACCGTTTGTGGCTTGAGTATGGTAAACTGCATACTTGTTAGTTTTTAGTTCTAGAAACTTAATAAAGTGTAGAACCCAAACTATTTGTACTGTTACCTCAGACTGGAACGCTTTGGCTTCATGTATTTTCTGACTTTGCTTTCAATTAACCAGCATTCTTTAGCAGCTATTCTAAAACTCAATGCGAATATAACCAAGTTGGCTCCATCTTTTAAGAAGGTTTCTTTCCTTTTGCCTTTGTTTTCCATTTTTAGATGGAGGCTTGGGTTCAAATATTTCTAGTTCAATGAGCTGGAGGGTTTCATTGTTTACTGTTTGCTTTTTAAACTTGATTCAGTGTAGACAAGCCTTGGGAAGCAGATATTTCCTTTAGTAGCAAAGGAAGAACTGTGCCTCCATACAAAGCCTCTGTGATGCACCTCACAGGACCAGTCATTGAGCTTCTGACATGCCCGATCGCAGCATCCTGTCCCTTATAGCAACATCTCTTGAGGGGCAAGCTGCATCTCCATCTAGGTTGTACAGAAAGTCTTTTCGCTTGCAATTATCTTCAACCCTAAGAACCATTTCTATTACGGAAGATTATGGGAGATTTCTGTGTTTTGAAGGAAGGACTCTAATATATGAGTTTCTATTTTTCTTCCCCTCTCCCAGTAGAGTCTGGAGGGGAAGATACACTTGAGGTCCCAGTAAAATGATCCAGATTTGGGGCGTAACTTTGCAAGACCATGACAGAGAAGCTGTGAACAATGAGAGAGCTGGAGATATTGCTGGTTTTTCGGTCTCTGCCATTGGCTCTCTTGAGACAGCCAAGCCTGTAGAAAAGAATTGGCCACTTAACTTGAATTCAATTCCATCATCATTTCTTGACCACTAGATATCAGTGAAATATCTACAGAGATAAATAAAACTCCATTTTATCTCTTCAAACATTTACAGTCCAGTGGGAGAAACTGCACAGAAGCCAATAACTTTGGTTCTTTTTAAACACATCTTCTTGAAGCGCGTAGCTGCTATCGAAGCCCAAGTGAATAAGAGATGAATCCTGCTTGGAAATAGGTGTGCACTTAGAATAAACTACGATGAATGGGTGCCCCAAGATGGCTGTTGGAATTTGAATTTGAAGTTCTTCAGTTGGGTGAAAGAGAGACTTTTTGGAAGAGACCAGCAATAAAGGCAAAGACACAGACACACGAAATAAATGAATGTTCAGAAGATGCTTTCTGCTATTTGTTAAGGCATTTCTTCAATACCTCTAAAAAGATTTTATTTTTTAACTCTTTTTATTTTAAAGAAAATAAACATTTAAAAAATTGAAGCGTCATATGCGATTTTTAATCAGATGTCCTGGTCTTAGGAAATCTCAGTAAGGATTCTCAGTGAAAATGTGCAGAAGGGTGTTTTAGCTGTGATGATACAAAACAATGAATTAATTGAATATGTAAGTACTGCTCACATCATTTTTATTTTTTGGAGTGTCAAAGTTTAGAACTTGCAACTTAAGGATTAGTGGGCATTCTTTCATTAAGAAAGCAACAGCATTAAACATGGGAGGGATGTACGAGAAAAGATTTATATAGTAAATGAGGAAAATAAGTGATAAATGGCATAGATCTAAGGTCTGTTATGTAAATACACCTAGGATCTAGTTTAACAGGGGCTAAACTGCTTCTGGATTAGACTTCAGTTAATATAGCATGGGATTAATCAAGCCAGAAATGAGAAAATAGATGTCCTTAGACCACTCCCCCCATCTCACTATTTTGAAACACCAGACTATGGTTATATAATAAACTGCGGAAAAGCCCTTACCTGTAAGGTCACCCTCAGTTGAGAGCATTCTGGTAACTTCCACCCAGCTTCACTCTAGTATAATTACACTGCACTCATAGATATGGTTCTTGGAGTCTTCTTTCCCTAAGGGATGTAATTAGCTATTCATTAGACTGTAAACTCCATGAGGCCAGGGCCATGTCTTGTAGAGTAGCAGTCACCCCATATTTTGTTTCTTTCATTGTAACTGAAACCCACCTGAATCCTCCCTGCCCCCTTCTCGCTGGTCCTTCAGTGGTATTTGTGCCACGAATACTGGGTAAACATGTGAGGATATGAAAGTCTCATACTTCTATCTAGGTTATGTGTACGAGGAAAGAAAGGTTTGTGCTTGCTGTCTATTATAAAAGGTATTCGCCCAAGTCATGGCCATTTAATTTGAAATTAGAAGCAGTGATAGAAGTATATATGAATAGATCCATATAACTATATATGTATATATCTTATGTATTACGTTTTATATGTAATAAACATGCAGATCATGCATGTATGTGTGTATATTCCTATGTATTCCTGATTTCTCTACTGATTAAAAACACCAGAGGAGACAAATCTCTGAGCAGCTTAACTTGATACTAGAATGAATACTGAAATAAAAGAAAGGCAAATTAATTGAAGGATTGGAACAGATCTCAAAACCATATTTTTAAAAAATAAAAAAAATTCGAGTTAAGATGCATTGGTCAGTCATTTGCCTCCGAGGTGAGTAGTAAATACGTCCTTAGGCTACTGAGTTTAAACCTGGTCTCAGCTGGTTGTGTAGCTAGTTGGGTAGTTTGACTCTGAGCAAGTTAGTATTTCTTTGCTATATTTCTCTCACTCAGAAAATAGTTATTAACTGCGACGTGCTTTGTGAAGGTTATGTTAGATACTGCATATGAAGTTTTCCCCCATCTTCCCCCCAGCACCATTGTGTGCACACAGAGAAGCAACTTAATAAACTGTAGCTGCTGTTGTTATTATTGGCTCTTGTTGTTATTTTGTCCCAGCCACTGAGCTCAGTGCCTGAGAGACGCAGCCATTCTTGGTGGGGAAGATTCAGGTTCATGCTTAGGGTTGACAAAATCCTCAAATGACCCATTGCTTCCCCCGTCAAAGTTCTCAACAACGTTATATGATTTAATGCAAACTCTGAAGTAGCAATTAATCCAGGGAAAAGAAAAATGGAAAACAGAAGAATTCATCAGCACATGGCAAGAAACTGAAGGAAGGAAGCTGTCTCTTGACCTAGTCAAAGCGCACTAGCAACCAAGCCTCACAACAAACCGCCACGAAGCCAAGTGTATCACGGGGGAAAAGTGGAGATTTGAACGCAAAACCAACTCCCCGTAATTCTGTAACCGATCCCCACTCCTTGGCAGAACCTGGCACGATCCAAACCCCAACCCTTTGGATCTAATTGCAGAGGCTTTTAGGCAAGTATGCAATTATGCTCTAAGTCATGCAGAACTTGCTCGTAATAAAAGCGCCGCAGGGGGAAAAAAGAAAGCCCTCCCAGCGGTGAGTGCAAGCCCAGAGGACAGAGGTGACCCGCAGAACTGGACCGGATGGCAAAGGAGAACTCAAATGGAAAGGTCAGCACAGAAAACAGTTCTCGGACTGAGCAGATCACCAGCACATGAGAGACCCAGAGCTGATTCAGAAAAGACACTCAGCTCAAAGTCATCAGAGGGTCTGACACAGGGACCTTTCACACAGAAGGGCAAAGGTGTTACCTAAAAACACAATCTGTGTAGCCTGAAAGCTACTCGGTTTCAACAGAAATGCTCTATAGGGATGATTTGAAACGAAAACATATGCATACTTATATCTGTCTTTCGGATGTGATAATCGTGATAAATTCTGTGTTCATATCTGAAAACCTGATTCTCCTGGAAGAAAAATGAGCCCAAGGGTTCTCTGAGCCCCATTGTTTCTAAATGTCGAGGGAGGCTCGCCTTCGTGTCTGCGCTGCCTCCGTAGGCGGTAGGGTGGATCCTTATCTGAACATGTCACCTGGACAGCTCACAAAGCCTGTCATACTCAGCCTTTTGGTGACAAATGCCCCTTCTCTCTAGATGTCAGCCTTTCAAAATGAACGTGGCGAAGGCAGGGTACCGGTGTGTAAGCACAGCCAGCGAAAGGGATACTATCGAGGCATCTGCACGTGCTTTCCCAGGTGGTCTCTGAAAGTCACACGTTCTTTTCACAGTGGTGTCGGCAAGGCCAGTGTGTCAAGTTTGGGGAGCACGGGCCTCGGCCCATCCACGGCCAGTGGTCCGCCTGGTCGAAGTGGTCAGAGTGTTCCCGAACGTGTGGTGGAGGCGTGAAGTATCAGGAGAGACACTGCAATAACCCCAAGTAAGGCTCCGACGCAAAGTCAGTATTTCTAAGGCATGAACCTTCAGCCTGTTACCTATTGCATATTTGTCTGTCTTGTTTATACCTGTTTTTAAGTGTAGTTTTCTTCCATCTGCTTAATAGCAATCAACGAATGAGGGTTTTACTGCTTGTATATAAAGGCTGTATGCACTGGGGGAGGTATGATGGGCAGAAACCTCAAAACAGCAAAGGAGTTATTCTCTGTGTGACTCTGTTATCACGGACTCCAGTAATGGTGTGAATTACTTTCTGCATCTAAATTAGAGCTGCATGCCTGGGATGTTGTAGAACAGAGAAGCTTGGCTGGTAGACTGTGTGTGTGTGTATGTATGTGTGTGTGTGTGTGTGTGTGTGTGTGTGTGTGTGTGTGTGTTTTGCAAACTGATGAACTGGAGAAAGTATGCTGATTTTTGCCTTACAGGGATGTACATCAACATGTGTTGACAGATCAGCCTGACTTTTCGAGAGAAACCAGAAATCCGAAAAAGTGTTGTGTGAAATTTCCCAATTTTTAAAATATTGACAACAAATTCAATTTTCTTTAGAAAAATAAAATGCTGGGAGGGCTAATCAAAACATCCCTGGGTTGAGATTGGCTTGTGGGCACCATCTGATCTGGTGGTCCTGGGATTCTGAGCTGCCCTCTGTGCTCTGTGAAATGAAGGTGGTTTTAGGTTGCTTTTATCTGCTCTAATTCGCATGTGAAACAAGTGTGAGATGTACATTTCCTGACTGGAGTGGTGATGTCGAAAGAGCTCAGAACTTGGAGATGGAAAGATATGACTCCACATAAGTGGATCTGTCACTTATTAATTGTGTGGCTTTGGGAAGATGGCTTGAACTTGGAGGTTGGGTTTATGTATAAAATGGAGATGACAGCGCCCACCTCACATGGTTTGGGGGGATTAGAGATCGTGTCTGTAGAATTCCCGGCACACTGGGGAGCATCACGTGGGCATTCGGCAAAAGGTTCTGGGGTCCATGTGGTTTTCTTCATCCTCATCCTAAGCTTGCCAGGAACACGGGTACCAGAGGCTCAGTCCTCAGAGGCAGCGGGCAGAGGCCTTCCTGATGAAATTGGACTTCGGAGAAGGCTATGGGGGTGAGAAGGAACTGATGGGACCCTGAAAAACGAGTGGATTTAATTTTACCACACGATTCGGTTGGTGGCATAGCATGGAGGTTGAGAACAGAGACTCTCAAGCCCAGGAACCCAAGTGGGCCTCCTGGTCCACCCCTTCCTTGCTAGGCGGCCTCGGACGGCTAACCCTCCCTGCTCTGGGTCCCTCATTTATAAAAAAGGAGATAATGATGGGACCTACCTCAACTGAGCTGGTACCTGTAAAGGGCTTTTCAGAATTGCCTGGCACATGGCAAGCATTGCATACATGTTTGGTGGATTGCAAATTTAAATAAATAATGAAACGAGAGCAAAAGGAAATTTTTGAAAAGACAAATAGTACTTCATCTGAGCTGGATCAAGAGGCCAGTTTGTCCCAAAATGTAAGGGAAGGTTTGGAGATGCTTTGACCATGGTTTGTTAGGTGCTTGCAATATCTCAGGCTGATCTAGGATCGCTCAGCTTTGGCACTCTTAACATTTTAGGCTGAACATTTTTTGTTTTGGGGGTTTGTCCTGTATGTGGCAGGGTGTTGAGTAGCAATCCTGACCTCTACCCACTCGATGCCAGTAGGATGACTTCCCCTCCCCCCAGCCTCCAAGTTATGGCAATGAAAATATCTCCAGACTTGGCCAGGCATCCTGTAGGGGGCAAAGTCATTCCCAGCTGAGATGCTCTGCTCTAATCAGACCCAAGAGCTAGGTCTAATGGTAGGGAGGCTTGTGATACATTTGCAGTTTATACCAGATTATTAAAAACACCCTCCTCATACTTTGAATGTAGCCCGTGTCTTGGTTAGAATTGTTAAAATCATTGTATTACTTTTCATTTTTGCAGCATATTTCATGGATCTGGTTTTCATACATCGCAGCATTTTTACAATCTCGCTACTTTCCCAAGAAAGAAAGAGATTACCTAATTTAATAACTCTGCTGGTGAAGTGCATGAATGACGCCCCTGAGATTTAAATTAAAACCTCTCTCATATCTGTGGGATTGAGAACACTCATTATAATAGGGCATTGTTCATGGAAATAGCATACTGTAACTTTAGAGATGCCTATGAAAGAATTAATCACTCGAGTAGTTCCACTTGGTGCAGTTTTATCATTTTAAACAAGATTAAGGCTCATCAGAATTCTGTTTAATTATGCACGAAGTCACAAATAAAACAAGTCAATGATCGGCTGCTTCAAGACAATTGAATCAGTTCTCCATTATTTCACATTGTTATCGTAAAGCTGTTTTTTTCTCCCTCTTTCAAGTTACTTATTTCTCGCTTGCTTCAGTTTAAACATTTGGTCTGTTCAGGTCAGCCTAACCATTTCATTTTTTCACATGAAAAACAATGTGAGCTTTTCATTGCACAGTAATGATGGTTTTCTCAGAACATAGTTTGTTTCATAAAAAATGAATTATTTCTGGTTGGGTCATGGATTTATCCAACTTCTCAGCTTGAAAAGAATTGAAAGGTTATCTGGTTCTGGAATGGCCAGTACCTGGCACATATGGCCCTTCTTCCTCGTCCCATGTCTGTGACAGACCTTTTTAATTGATCAAAGGCCCCTATTTTCCGCTGGTCCCCACTATGCCTCAGGAGCCTTCTCAAAAGACTTGTCCAGGCATTTGCTCCCAATCAGGTTAGAACAGATACATGAGCTGAAACCTGTTGTTTCATCTAGTTCTTTTGCAAATGGGTAGCCAGGGGAGACAGACGGTCCCATTCAGAGGAGCAGCTCTTGCTTGGGTCACCAAGCTGGACATGGGAGAGTCAGACCAAGATCCCACTGTCTTAATCCTTATAGCGAACATTTTTTCTGGGTCCCTGGAAGAGAGCCTCGTGAAATGCCTATACACTCTGTTCAAGAAAATTAATAGTGAAAATTCAAATAGTAAAATTGAAATAGTGATAAGTAAACTTGCTAAGGCATTCTAGAACTCTCCTAAGACATGAGTCAATTTGAGAAAGAATATCATACCACTAGAGTCACAGTGCCAGGATAATCATTGAATCGTATCTCTGGCCCATTTTTCAACCAGTAAATTCCGGGCTCAGCTGATTATCAGAATCACCAAGTGTGCTTTAAAAAACACTGATTTCTTGATATTCCTCATCATGTATTTTTATTGAGAAAGCCTGCAGAGGGCCCAGGAATATTATTTATGTATATGTGTCCGTGTGTGTATGTAAATCATATATATGTAAATATACATATGTATAAATATATATGTGTGTATATGTGTATATGTATGTGTTATATATATATATATATATATATATTTTTTTTTTTTTTTTTAATAGAGCTTCCCAACTGATATTAATGATCAGCCAGTCAGCCAACAATAACCATTTGTAGTCAGGACTTGGTAAATTATGCAGAAGCAAATATGGGTATACTTTATAGTAGCTTAATACAAAGAAAAAATCAGGTGCCTAGATATTTGTTTTCTGTTTTTTTTTTTTTTTTTTTTTTTTTTTTTAATGATAACGAACTCATTGTACCAAGGGACATCGTGGTAGAATTTTCTGTTAATTTATCCTAATACTCATGTTCAAAGCTGCAGAAAAAAATGTATCTGTAATTGAGGATTTGATGGCAAAGTCCAAATTCTTGCCAGTCATTAAAAGAAGAAAGCACTTTAAAATAGTTACAATTTATTTGTGCTAGCTAGGCTGTAGACTCTGCCCTAAATTCTTTACCAACATTATCTCAGGTAATCGTCACAGCTGTCCTCATTTTACAGATTAGGTGGTTAACTAAAATTGCCTAAAGTTAAGCTGGGAAAGAGCAGAGACTGTTTCAGTTCAGGTCTGCTTCAGTGTCCAAGGCCAGCTCCCTAACCACTGGACGTCACTGTCTCCCTCTTGGTCTTCTCATGCCCCACCCCTCTAGCCTAACTCAGTTAAATGCATGCGTGGCAGAGCAGGACCAGCATCCAAGAGAGCCCAAAGGTATGAGGTTGAGCTCTGTTCTGTCTCTTTCTAGACATGTGACCTTCACTGAGCACATTTTGGAAGCTCTATTTGCCGTTTTTCACTTCATCTATAAAATGAGGGGATGGCTATATGAGTTTTGAGGTCTTTCCCATGTTACAGTTCCTGAGTTGAAGAAGTCACACGTGGTCCTCTTTCACTTTATTGAATTTGAGTAGTCTAAATGAAGCTTATTTGTAAAATCTCCGACCAGAAAGGCTTACACTGAGAAAATTTTAATTATGACTTATAGAGATGACCAGGAATAGAGTAAGGCTCTCATAAGGCACTTTAAGGTTTTTCTAAATGCTTTTCGGATAATGATTTAAGAAGTCTTCAGGGATTTAATCTAGCACAGTGACTGCTGAGTGTTTTAGTAGTTGTTCCAGAATGTTTTGAAATAGCTTAAAAATCTCATTCTGGCGGTGTGACACTTCCCGTTTCTGTTGAATCCATTTTAGCATAGGAGAATTTGATAAAATATGCTGAAGCAAATCCAGGGGTGTTTTATAGCATTCTTGTGCTTCCTAAAGAGACAAGGAATTTTAATCACAGAAATTTATTAACTTGGAGCCTTCTTTCATGTTACATGTTTGCCTTGAGCTTTTGTACGAGGTGATCCGTAGTTGGGTTTTAGCCTTAGGAGAGAACTACAAAAAAAGTGGGAGTGAAAAGAAGCAATTGCTTTGTGCCAGGAGTAAGCTGGGTAAGATGTCACTGGTAACTTTCAGTGTGGTGACGCTCCTTTTTATTTTGCTTTCTGGTTTTTGCAGTCTTCCTAGCAAGATCTTAAAGAGCTTGCCATTAGGTCATAATTATTTATGTTCTAATGGGATTCCCCACTCTGGAAATCCATTTGCCATTGTGCTTGGCAGGAAAGGAGCAGGCCACCTGCAACGTTAAAAAGTGATTATGCAGATGAAAACAAGGACATGTTTTTCCCCCAGAGTTTAGAATCAGTTAGAATAAAGCACACATGAGTCTGACAGTCATCAAACTATCAGCTCAGTGACTGACAAAGCTGGATTGGAAAATATGGCATGTAATATCCTCAGTGTCCTGACTGACCTTCTATATCAGGGGTCCCCAGCCCCCGGGCTGCGGACTGGTACCGGTCCACGGCCTGTTAGGAATCGGGCCGCACAGCAAGAGGTGAGTGGCGGGTGAGGGCGCGAAGCTTCATCTGCCTCTCCCCATGGCTTGCATTGCCTCCTGAACCATCCCCTGCCGTCCACCCCCCACCCCGGTTCCTGGAAAAATTGTCTTCCACGAAACTGGCGCCTGGTGCCAAAAAGGTTGGGGACCGCTGTCCTACATCACAGCAGGTGCATGGCAAGTTGTAGGAAGATTATGGGAGTGGTCAGAGATGGGAGACAAGCTGGGGAGGAGTTGGGTCTGCGTTGGAAGAGCTTTGATGCCAACAAAGGGGGCGTGTGTGTTTGCATGTGTAGCACACAAGCACACATCTACATTCACAGGAACATTTAGGTGTGTTTACAGATTGCCCTAACACATGAGGTGATAGGATGAGTGTCAAGAATATGCCTTCATCAGTCTTTATGGAAATCGCCAGAATGTAAAACTTGGCTCAGAGGTGGCAAGTAAGTTTGGTCTAACATGGCAATTGATGAGCAGTGGTAGTGGCTACCCAAGGGCTATGTCGAGTAAAGAAAGCAAAGAGAAAGAAAAATCCTTGATTGATTAGTTATGTCTGCCATGGGTATAAGAAGGGTTGGGACATAAGGGTAGTAAGCTACATGTTTGCATTTTTGTAATGGTATACACTGCATACACTGTGACCACGATCATCTTCATTGTCCCTCCTTATATTACTGCCTGTGACTAATAGCCTTTTCATTGCTAGTATTGAAGATCTCTAATTTTCTTTTTAGGCCTCAGTATGGTGGCAAGTTCTGTCACGGCCCCAGCCGTGTATATCAGCTGTGCAATATTAACCCTTGTAATGAAAATAGCTTGGATTTTCGAGCCCAGCAGTGTGCAGAATATAACAGCAAACCTTTCCGTGGATGGTTCTACCAGTGGAAACCCTATACGAAAGTGGCAGGTAATTTGGTCTCTACGAACCTCAAACAAATATGTCTCTATGTGAACAGTCACGTGAATGAACGACACAGAAGAAATTGCTGCCTGTGTAAAAAAGTTTCCATGTTTACCTTTCATTCCCCAGACCCGTCCTGGCCCAGTTTTTCATTCACTTCTTTAGGTTTTGTTTATTTTTCCACACTTTTTTTTTTTCACAAGACACCCCTTTCCTCCCACATGTATAAGTCGAAGAGTTCATGTGTTTGGAATGTACTTATGTTTCTAAACTTACCTTTGACATTTCAGCAATTAAGTCTCCCAGGGATGTTAATTGAAATTGGTATGAATTGTCCAGACGAAAAACTCATGAAACCATATATGCCCCATAGAGACACCATACTTGGTAACTGAGGTGGTAGATGATTACAGGCATGGAAAGGCCTATTTGCAGAGTGTACACACACACACACACACACACACACACACACACACACACACACACACATCATGAATAAAAAATGTCTCTGTATTAAGTTCTTGGTACTTATTATACCTTAAAGTAATGGCTTGTATTTGACCTTTTCTGTTGATTTGATTTGATTTTGGTTCAGTATCACAATTTATTTTAGTTACCCTATGTACAAAGTACAAGTACCAAATTTAATGTACTTTGTGTTACCTGTGCAGAATAAGCTGTCACCATTCTGGTTGTTTCCTTTCCATTTTTTCCATTCACTTGCTTTATCAAAACTCATCCACTCTTCCTTTGGAAAAGGGATAAACGTGAATCCCAATTGTACATATGTAGAATGGGAAGAGACCAAATTTAACGATAATTCATGGGAAATAAGATGGAGGGCTGCTTCTGTGCGAAAGCTCAGAATGAACCTATATAATCAGTGACTAAAAAGAAGCTAATATAATCAGAGACATCGTTATAACAAGTAACATCTCCAAGTCAAAGGGGATGGTACTACAGCTTTGCTCAACACCAGC
Organism: Balaenoptera ricei; assembly: GCF_028023285.1. Taxonomy (NCBI): domain Eukaryota; kingdom Metazoa; phylum Chordata; class Mammalia; order Artiodactyla; family Balaenopteridae; genus Balaenoptera; species Balaenoptera ricei. Next base: position 53,395,304 of record NC_082657.1, on the reverse strand, counting down.
CCAGCCGTTGCAGGTGCGTGAATCTAGTTCTGGGTCCAAAAGCTGCTTGTCTAAAAGCACAAATTGGGACCGACATGAAAATTCTGAAATCTGTGTCTTAGGAGAAAGCAGTGAGGGACTGACAGATGTTGACTGTAGGAGAGAAACTAGTTACCTTCAAAAATTCAAAGAGAGATTGAACAGAGGGAGATTTCAATTTATTGGAAATTGCTTCTGAAAACAGAATTAATTCACGTGCACAGAAATTCCTATGATTCCTATGGCCGTGTCCTCAGAGAGACCTTCCTTCCTGTCATTTTCTGAATCGTGTGCCCTGCTTTATTCTTCATTGCTCTTGGTGCGAGAACTGATATTGTATTGGCATTTATTCATTATCTTTCTCCCCACAAGAATTATTAGGTTCCCCAGGGTTGAAGCCTTTGTCCGTTTTGAGTATGCTTGTATCTTCCTCATCTAAGACCAGCACTTGGAACATACTTATAACTTTTGGAACAAATGAATACATAAATATCAACTGTCCTTAATGGAAGCGTGTCCCATCCTGAGCAGTGAGTGCTCTATCACTAGAGACATTCTATCAGGAACTAAGAAATTATGTAGGAAGGGTACCATGCAGCAGGTTCCCATGGACATTTAATAGCCAAATAGCCACAGTTGCTCTCAGTTCTGACACTTGAAGACTTATTTTCTCTTGGCTGTATTCGCCCCTAATTCCATGTTTCTCATCTATGGTTCTTTCCCCAAGACTCTCTTGTCCTTCCTTTGCTTTGTCTTCTTGGATAATCCGTGGTCTTTCCCACATCTTCCTTTAAATATAGTGTGCACAGAATCTGTTGTTATCATTCTTTAGATAAGTTGTGGGTTGAATACATAAAGAGAAAGTGAAGCAGATAAACTTTGTGACTTATAAAATGGTTTTTGATTTCAAATTTCTTTCACTAATATTATTGCAGTTTTTACCAGGTAGGGAGCCTGGCATTTCATTCATTCACTCAACAGATGTTGACTGAGTACTTACTGCCTGGGAGACACTCTGCTAGATACAGAGGCGAGTACATTGAATAAAACAGAGACCCCAGGGACTTCCCTGGCGGTCCAGTGGTTAAGACTCCGCGCTTCCACTGCAGGGGGCATGGGTTCTATCCCTGGTCAGGGAACTAAGATCCCACATGCCGCTTGGCCAAAAAAATAAAAATAAAGAATAAAAAACAGACACCCCAGCCTTAGGGTCACACATCCTAGAGTGGGAGACAGAAAAGTTAAGGCCTTCTCATCCTTCCCTCTTCTCCTTTTGATACTTATTTAAAATGGAAAAGACTGACCATGATTTGAAGGTCTGTGCCATTCATGCAGTTTGGGAAAAATCAGGGGAAGAATTTATTCATAAACGTAGACAGTCTTTGTCTTCCAGTGATGAGTTTTCTTCTTCTTGTTTCTTTTTTTTAATTGAAGTATAGTTGATTTACAATGTTGTGTTAGTTTCAGGTGTACAGGAGAGTGATTCAGTTGTGTGTGTGTGTGTGTGTGTGTGTGTGTATATATATATATATATATGTATGTATATATTCTTTTTCAGATTCTTTTCCATTACAGGTTATTACAAGATATTGAGTATACTTCCCTGTGCTATGGAGTAGGACCTTGCTATTTATCTGTTTATATATAGTAGTGTGTATCTGTTAATCCCAAACTCCTAATTTATCCCCCGCCCCAGCTTCTGTGTTTCTTTCTAATAGACTAGTTCCTAAACTTTCCCAGGAACCTGTACTGGAAAAACTGAACTTTCTAGAACTTGTTAATTCCTGGGAATGAGGGAGAAAAAAGAGGGTAACATGTCTTCCAGCTCCCTAATCTCATATGCACGGGGTAGGAGGCGTGAGATAAAACTTCTATTAGAAAGAATTCCTAGGTGAGAAAAAAAAATAGAATCCATCCACATGGCTGCATATTTGGACCATAATAATTTCACTGCCTTCATATTTTTGACTTTGTCTTTTATTGAGAGGTTTTATGAAGCACAACCGTTTGCAGACTGTTTACACGTTTGTTGTAAAACTGTTATCAGGGATATCACACAGTCGCACATCAGGTCTCATGGGAGAAACGTCATCTGGAATTCCTGGCCAAAAAAGAACTCTTTCTATTGGAGAAATAGGCACAATAACTCCTTTCTGATAACAAGTGCTCTATAGAGATAATACTTCTTTGTTTTTGCCTGTGATACCAGAAACTTCTCAGGGACTTAATGATCAATAAAAATTACATTTTTTTAGCCTTAATGTTTAGTTTGTTTGCGTCCTCCTCCTTTTCATGATATGATTCTTTTCTATATGTTTTCTAAACATTATTGACCTTATGCCTTTTTTCCAAAGTGCCTAGAATTTTCCCTCTTAACAGACTGAATAAATATGTAAAATAATCTGTGTCCTAAATCACAGTCAGCAGAGTATGACTTGTGGGCCAAATCTGGCCCGTTTTTTAAAAATAACGTTTTATTGGGACACGGCAATAGTCCTTCATTTACATATTGTTAATGGCTGACCTCAGGGCCTATAAAGCCTTAAATATCTACTATCCAAGGAGGGTAGTGACACAACCCACCAATCACGTGTATTATGGCTCTTACTCAGGATTAGAAAAATAAAATTCTCATGTATCAATGTTAAAGCAGACTTTATGTGGATTACTAAAAGGAATTCATATTTTTAAAAGCCACACACATCTGCCCTCGGGCACGCCCGTGCACATCCCCCCCCGCCCCCCAGAAAACTGTGTGTAACATTTTCCATCTTGATCATAATAGCTTTCTAATTAAATTTAACTCATCTTTTTGCTACTCGTGTCATTTTCCTATGATTTCCTCTTGACCATGACCTCTTTTGATCTCTTTGCTTCTAGAGGAAGATCGATGTAAGCTGTACTGCAAGGCTGAGAACTTTGAATTCTTTTTTGCCATGTCCAGCAAGGTGAAAGACGGAACTCCTTGCTCCCCGCACAAAAATGATGTTTGCATTGATGGGATTTGTGAAGTAAGAGAACATTTCTGCTTTGGGGTATATGGTCATGCTTGTGTTGCCTCCTATCAAATGCATAGCGTGAGAAGCGTTCCAAGAGATTCTTGTGTCTGGATAAAAGCAGGTGGTGTAGGGGAAGAGGGTGACATTTTCAAGTTGGATGTGAGTTTTATCTCCAAATTCCCTCTTAGTTTCTGCGTGACCCCCATCCAGTGTTTTGAATTTCCTTTTCACTCTTTCCGCATATGGAGATGATGATATATCCTACTTTACACAGTAGTTGTAAAAATTCAATTAGAATGTAAATCATAGTAGTAGTAGACTTTTCTTTCGTGTTCACTAAGTATTTTCACTATGTGATTAGAACCTCATAAGTGTGTTTGGAAATAGCACTTCTGTTTATTTCAGATTAGTTTTTCTTTTTCTTCTGGTATCCACTTTCTCTTTTGTCTTAATTTGATTGTGAGCTCTGTGATCTTTTAAGGGTTGTGTGTGTGTTCGTGGTGGGGAAGGGGGTGGTGTCCCAGCATTTTTATGTTTCACTGGTAGAGCTGGCCTGAATAAATTCCCCTTCCATTAGTAGCAATTGTGACGTTTCATTCCAGTTTTACAGATGTCTGTAAGTTATGTAACTTACCTAATCTTACATCCAGTAATGACAGAGGAAGGATTTGAATGCCTAGTCAAACTTGAGACTCTGCTTTTAACCATAAAGCTGCCCTACCTTCCTAATGTTCAGTAAATATGGAAAACCATGTACCTCTTGGTTATTCTAAGCTACTGACTTCTCTAATCTTTGATTTTTCTCCCTTTTTATTTTTTTTTTGGTTACAGCCAGTGGGATGCGATCATGAACTTGGCTCTAAAGCAGTTTCAGATGCCTGTGGTGTTTGCAAAGGTGACAATTCAACTTGCAAGTTTTATAAAGGCCTGTACCTCAACCAGCACAAAGCGAACGGTAAGTGATGCGGCAAATTCAGTGCTGTCATTGGTGGGACACACCCTTTGCTGCTGAACAAACTTAAGTCATGCTAAGTACGCTTGAGCCTTTTACTAACTCATCTGACACACAGTAGATGATGGCTTTTGGTGCTTACGCAAGAGCAAGGGAGAATTGATGGGTTTTTCACGTGAGTAGTTTCATCAATACATACATCCCAGAGGGGTGTTCAACAAACGCCTTTCTGCTTAGCAATTTCAATATTCTGACCAGGCCACCATATGCCCCATGTGCATTTGTTAAACAAAGAATGTATTATGGAACTTAGATGGTCCACACTTACAATGTTAGATGAATATTCGAAGCAATTCTCTCACTATCTTGAGTAGAATTGAACTTTGAGCCCTGTCTTCTGCACATCACAGTTGAGAATAGGTGGCTCCAAGTTTTTTCCAGGTAGATTAAAAATAAAAAGCATTCTTGAGTTGCATGGCCTTTGTGGTTCTGGAAAAGGGAAGAATGTTTTCTGTCCACACACATGTGCTTGGGAAAAGTTCATCCATTTTCTCTCTCTGGTGTTCCTACCACTTGGAAAATGAAATAACTGAGTGTTTTCACTTCATAAGAGTAGAAATGAATGTCAGCTGATGATCAAACACCCCACTCTGTCAAAATGGCCACTACCTGTCTCTGAGCCCATCTCCAATGCACGATGTGGATGTCAGAAATATCCTGTTCTTTTCCACTTAGAATATTATCCGGTTGTCACCATCCCACCGGGCGCCCGCAGCATCGAGGTCCAGGAGCTTCAGATATCCTCCAGTTACCTCGCCGTCCGAAGCCTCAGTCACAGGTATTACCTCACAGGGGGCTGGAGCATCGACTGGCCAGGGGAGTTCGCCTTCGCAGGGACTGTGTTTGAGTACCAGCGCACCTTCAACCACCCCGAACGCCTGTCCGCTCTGGGACCCACCAATGAGACCCTGGTCTTTGAAGTAAGCCCCTTCTCTTTATTCAGTTCTCAGTGCCTCTTGTGGAATTTATAGTGATGACCCCGATTTGAGCTAGCTTAAAAAAAATCCTAGTTCAAACCTGTTTCCTAATAGGCTAAATCTCAAAATGCAAAGGGGAAAAGACAGCAACTCCATTTGGGGGAAGAGGGCAGGGATCCAGTGGGTCCCGGAGAGAATATGTTGATTTTCACATGCAGATGCCAACCTTTCACGGGTACACTTGGCTGTTCTGAATGCTGAGGAATATACAAGGAATCGTCTTTACATGATTCCAGTGTGTCTGTGTCTGCTGCTGGGCTCATCCGTTGTGGCTGTTCGTCACATAGATCCACTGGCCTAGGAGGCAGAGTGATGTAACAGAGAGCACACTTGCTTGATGTCAAGAAAGTTTTAGTCATAGCAAACCACCTTACTTTTGTAAGCTATCATTTCTTTAGAGGTGAGAAAAGAAGAAAAATAATAAGTGGGTAATGATGAGGATAATAAAAACAGCCACCGTATCTGCAAATGACTCTGTAACGCAATTATCATGGGTACATTTTCTTCGGTCCTCGTCACGTCTCTGGGTTTGCTTTTTCCGGTTTGTAAACTGGGGCTGGTCGTGCGCTTTCAGAGGCACGTGATTTGCTTGAGGTTGTGTAGAAGTCGTGGCCACCGTGTCCTGAGGACTCGTGTAACCAGGCGCTCCTGTTAGTCACGTGGAGTTTCAATTTCTCACTTGCAAAATTGGGATAGAAAACCTACCTCACTGACTTGCCAGAAAAATAAGCAATGAAATGTGAAGAAATGTTAAAAGATTTGCCTAACTCACATAGCTAGGAAAAAAGCAGAGTTGAATTGGAGTCCAAATCTTTTCCATCTACGAGTATGGTATCTGCCCTCAGTCCAGTCATACTGCTGTGCTCTTCTGGAATCAAGGAAACATAAGCTTAATTCAACTATTATTATTATTTAAGGTACTAGTCTTCAACATTTACTAAGGAAGATGAATAAAAAAAGATAGTTTAAAAGTATGACTACATATAACTATTTTCCCCCTTGAAGGGACCTATTTTATTTTATATTAATTTTTGCTATGAAATACATTTTTTTTTTTTGGCTGTGTTGGGTCTTCGTTGCTGCATGCGGGCTTTCTCTATTTGCAGCAAGCAGGGGCTACTCTTCGTTGTAGTGTGCGGGCTTCTTATTGCGGTGGCTTCTCTTGTTGTGGAGCACGGGCTCTAGGTGTACGGGCTTCAGTAGCTGCAGCACGTGGGCTCAGTAGTTGTGGTATGCAGGCCCTAGAGCGCACGGGCTTCGGTAGTTGCGGTGCGTGGGCTGTAGGGTGCACGGGCTTCAGTAGTTGTGGTGCATGGGCTCAGTAGTTGTGGCTTGTGGGCTCTAGAGCTCAGGCTCAGTAGTTGTGGCACATGGGCTTAGTTGCTCCACGACATGTGGGATCTTCCCCGACCAGGGATTGAACCTGTGTGCCCTGCATTGGCAGGCGGATTCTTAACCACTGTGTTTTTTTTTTAATTTTTATTTTATATTAGAGTATATTTGATTAACAATGTTGTGTTAGTTTCAGGTGTACAGCAAAATGATTCGGTTGTACATATACATGTATCTATTCTTTTTCAAATTATTTTCCCATTTAGGTTAATACAGAGTATTGAGCAGAGTTCCCTGTGCTATACAGTAGGTCTTTGTTGGTTATCTATTTTAAATATAACAGTGTGTACATGTCAATCCCAAACTACCAATCTATCTCTTCCCCCCACCCTTCCCCCTGGCAACCATAAGTTCATTCTCTAAGACTATGAGTCTATTTCTGTTTTGTAAATAAGTTCATTTGCATCTTTTTTTTTAGATTCTCCATATAAGCAATATCATATGATATTTGTTTTTGTCTGTCTTACTTTTGACTTACTTCACTTAGTATGATAATCTCTAGGTCCATCCGTGTTGCTGCAAATGGCATTATTTCATTCTTTTTAATGGCTGAGTAATATTCCATTGTATATAGACTAAACATAACTTTGGATTCTAAGTCCGATGTTGTACCCATTGTATGGTTAAGAGTACAGACTTGTAATTAACTATGTAACTTGGACAAGTATCTTCACCTCTGTGTCACTTAATGTCCACATTTGTAAAAATGGGCAAACGATACCAGGTAACTGTCAGTGCTAGCATAAGAAGAATTTAAGATAACTTCAGTGCTTACAGAATGCTTGGCACATAACGTTTCTAACTGTTACCATACTTCTGCCTTCTGAGCATATAACAGATATATTTTTTAAAAAACCTAAACCTCAGACCATGATGAGCAAACTAGCAACCACAGGCCAAATCCAGCTCCCACATCTTCATAATTTAGAAAAAATGGATCAGAGGTTTAATATCAGGTGATTTCTTATAAAAATATAGATTTTGACATCTTTTACGAAAAAGGAGCTTCTGGTCCCAGTAGATATTTGAGTTTGCAACCCTGGCCCTAGGTCTTGACCGTGAGTTAATTTCCCATTATCTTGTGAACTTGAGATACTAGGTCCTGTCATCTCTGTCAGTGTGATAGAAGGTCCCGCAAAGATTTCACAATTGAGAGCAGCTGTCTTTAGGAAATATTCTTCCAACCCTCTCAGGTCTTTTTTTTATATTGGAGTATAGTTGATTTACAATGTTGTGTTAGTTTCAGGTGTACAGCAAAGTGATTCAATTATACATATACCTGTATCTATTCTTTTTCAGATTGTTTACCCATATAGGTTATTACAGAGTATTGAGTAGAGTTCCTTGTGCTATACAGTAGGCCTTTGTTGGTTATCTACTTTATATATAGTAGTGTGTGTGTGTAAATCCCAAGCTCCTAATTTTTGTGTGTGCATGTTTACATTTTTTTTTTTAACATCTTTATTGGAGTATAATTGCTTTACAATGGTGTGTTAGTTTCTGCTTTATAACAGTGAATATATATATATATATATACCCATATCTCCTTCCTCTTGCGTCTCCCTCCCACCCTCCCTATCCCACCCCTCAAGGTGGACACAAAGCACCGCCAAGCTTCTAATTTATCCCTCCCTGCCACATTTCCCCTTTGGTAACCATAAGTTTGTTTTCTAAATCTGCATGATTGTTTTATAAATAAGTTCATTTGTATAATTTTTTAAAAATTAGATTCCCTATATGAGTGATATCATATAATATTTGTCTTTCTCTGTCTGACTTACTTCACTTAGTATGGTAATCTCTAGGTCCATCCATGTTGCTGCAAATAGCATTATTTCATTCATTTTTATGGCTGAATAGTATTCCATTGTATATACGTACCACATCTTCTTTATCCATTCCTCTATTGATGGACATTTAGGTTGCTTCCATGTCTTGGCTGTTGTAAATAATGCTGCAATGAATATTGGGGGTCCATGTATCTTTTCAAACCATGGTTTTCTCTGGATAAATGCCCAGGAGTGGGAATGCTGGATCATATGGTAGTTCTATTTTTAGTTTTTTAAGGAACCTCCATATCGTTCACCATAGTGGCTGCACCAATTTACATTCCCACCAACAGTGTAGGAGGGTTCCCTGTTCTCCACATCCTCTCCAGCATTTATTGTTTGTAGACTTTTTGATGATGGCCATTCTGACAAGTGCGAGCTGATACCTCATTGTAGTTTTGATTTGTATTTCTCCCATAATTCATGATGTTGAGCATCTTTTCGGCCATCTGTATGTCTTCTTTGGAGAAATGTCTATTTAGATCATCTGCCCATTTTTTGATTGGGTTGTTTCTTTTATTTCAGAAGATGAGATTAGGAACCCCAAATCAAATTGGACTATTGTTAGGGTAGTTTGGAGCTCAACAGTGAATCAAGGCCCTAAAATCACCCTGTAATTACACCTAAGGCATAGGAATTGAACTTTCTGGTTAAAGATTTTGAGACTTTTTATTCAGTCCTAATTTTTTAGATGGATATGTTTATTTCTTTTCTATCAAGCATTTGAGCAGCAAACATCTTTTCCATTTCTTTAGAAAAGGTATATTTTCTTTAGAGAGGTATATTTAGCTTGCAAGGGATTAGTTTTAGAGCAACATGGTTTCATTAGTTTTGCCACGAGGCCTTTGATCCATCTCTAAGCAGATGTACACAAACCAAGTTCTGTGGCTAGAAAATTACCAAATTGGAAGGTGGGTGTCTCTCAGGGCTTCTGCCCTGGGCAACCAGAACTGAGCCCAAATGATTCCTCATGAGAAATATGCATTTTACTACTTGATGACAAGCAGCCATTTTTTGTTGTTGCTGTTTCTCTGTCCAATTTTCTTCATAATCACAAAGCCATTCCGGTAGGCTTTCACAGTTCTGTGTGTAATTTAAGGTTTGCTGTTAAACATACGTTATCTGCAGGAAAACCACAACAAAGAATGAGACAAGAAGTGATGGAAAGTGCAAAGCAGAATCACAGAGTTCCTTCTGACTTTCATGTTTAGAACCTGAATGTCCCCTGTCATTGTCCGTGTTGATCAAATTGACCAGATAATGGCCACATTGTCACCGAACGCTATGCCAGCCTGAAGCTGAGAATTTTTATCTGGGCTTTGCTTAATTGAAGTGTAACTCCTTATCTCACTCATCTCCATTATTTAGTGCTGATTAAAACTAAATCTTTGGACTGTTCACCAGGTCCAAACATTTTCCTGATGATTAGGAGCTATTTTTGAGAAATGGAAGGGTGGCCTCAATTGGTGATGGAGTTCTGCAAAATCGGTCAGGTTCGTCATCGATTTTCTTGCAAATACAGGGAATTCCCAGGCGGTCCAGTGATTAGGACTCCTCTTTCTCTCTGCCGAGGGCCTGGGTTCAATCCCTGGTTGGGGAACTAAGATCCCACAAGCCGTGGGGCACGGCCAGAAAACAAACTAAGAAACAAACAAAAACAGCTGGATTGTCCTTACAAATACAGACAGCTCCTTGGGGGAAAAAAACAAACACACAAACAATCAAAATGTAAGGATAAATTATTGGATAGATCTAGTAAAATTATAAAAACATAAAGTCTTCCCCAGGTTCAACTGGATATGTACGGTTTTATAAAATAATTTTCACTACTATATAAATAGGGTAAAAACTATAATAAGATCTCTATAAATACAAAATTGTAGTTTTACCACAATGCAGTAAGGTCACATTTGCTTAGCTATTGTTTTTACAAAGTCTTACTTTATGTATACATTCTACTTACAGATTCCATGAAAGCTTCAGTTGATGTCCTAAGAATGTGACTTGTCTGAAAATATTCCAGAGAGAAACATGTATGATTAATTGGTCATGCCTTGCTTGTATTTTTAAAAGGAGTTATGGTTTCATTCAAAACTTGCAACTATTTTAGGAGATTTTTAAAAATCCAATCCAGTAACCTAGTATTATGTCTATTTTATCTTTTCAAAGAATTTGGGCTAATGACTTTAATATTTAAATTGTACTTTATTGCTCTCAGGAGAACATCATCAAATTTCAGGTCGGTGTTTATCGCATGCTCATGCCTCTCCAAAATCGAGAGAACACAGTGACTTTAAAAACTGAAAATCACAATAAGCGATAAATTACATTTTCCAAAACTAGGCTATATATCAACATCCAAGTAATCCATGGCCTTCTTCTTTAAAGGAAGTTAAATAAAGTTCATATGCCTTTCCGTGCAACTATGAATTGAACCAAAATGAATACTTTTGGAGCCAAAAATATGTTCAGTCCAATACGAAATGTTGAATGTGTTTCACAATCCTGTGGGATGATGAAAGTGGGAACCTACCAAAATTGAAAGTGCTGTTCTATCCACAGAAAGTATAAGTCTGTGAAAGAAAGCACTTTCTCTCCTGGCCGCTTAAAATGACTGCACGTTCACTGAGCTCGTATTATAGTGTAAAATTCAGCAGAAGGGTGTGTTTGCCAGAACACATGAGGATGGCAGTGTAAGGAGAATGTCCCTTTTTATATCTCATTCATTTATTTTCATCAGATCCTCCCAATATCTTAGCTAAGTCTTATCGTCAACTACTTTGTCATGTGTTGATTTAGGTAGCTACCTTCAAAGCAGTATTCCTCTGTTTATTTCCTCTTGACGTCTGATAAAAGAAAACTAAACTTTTGTTGAGTGCCCATTTGTGCCCAACCCTATATAGACATTGGAGATACACCAATGGTTAAGACATAAATCTTGTCACCAAATCATTATAGTCTCAGGTCTTTAAGAAATGTGAAGAGCGAGTTTTGGTATGTTGATCCCATTCTTTTTGGAAGCAACGTGGGTCTGAACAGGGAACATCTCTATAAATAGTTGGTGATACAGGTCACTCAGATACTACTCTGTCACTTTGCATGAGTCACTTAAGCTATCTGAGGCCCAATCTTCTCATTTGGGAAATGATTTCCCCAGACTAAACTAATGTCTTCTACTCTGTCCTGTAACACTGTCTTGAAGCACTTCTAAGCACCTGAAACCCTATATTGCCGAAAGATGACTTAACTCCTCTTCGTAGATTCCACAATTGGCATAGTATCTGGAACATCGTGGTCACTCAAAAACAAAAATTTACTGAATGAATGACATCCGATGATAAAATTCATTCATTCATTTAAAGAGTAGAAGGACTTCCCTGGTGGCACAGTGGATAAGACTCCGCGTTCACAATGTAGGGAGCCCAGGTTCGATCCCTGGTCAGGGAACTAGATCCCACATGCATGCCGCAACTAAGAGTTCACATGCCACAACTAAGGAGCCCACGAGCCGCAACTAAGGAGCCTGCCTGCCGCAACTAAGGAGCCCACCTCCTGCAACTAAGGAACCCACCTCCTGCAACTAAGACCTGGTGCAACCAAATAAATAAATAAATATTAAAAATTAAAAAAAATAAATAGTAGAATCTTCTTTCCAAGTTGAAAAATCATACATGGAGACAATAAATCAAGTGAAAGGAGACTTTCTCTGACCAAAGTCAAGAGTGACAGGGCCCAGAGGCCAGCCTCTCCTCTCCATTTCTGCCCTTCTGTCCCAAACCACAGTCGTAATCTGAAGTTCTCTGAAAGGCTTAGACTTCTGCGGTACACATTTTAAAAACCACTGGATTTCATCATCTCTTAGGACTAGTCCTAGAATTGTACAGTTGAAAGTTAAGTACAGTGAAGGGCATTTAAATATTGAAATTTGATCTCCTCAATTGCATTTGAGGAATCGATCTGCTTTCTAAAAGGCTTGCCTTTCCCAGAGTGAATAATTTACACATAAGAACTTGCTGACCAGTTAGTTCACAGTTGACTTACCTTAATCTGGGAGAACAGCAACTTGCCCTCCCAGGGTGGTGGGTTTAACAGATCTTTTCACTTATTTCTGGGTGTTTTCTAGTGCAAGGCAGGGGTAATGCAGTCCTGGGACAGATTGACTGCTGTCAGTTAACCTCAAGAAATAAGTGCATGGCCTGACACAAAAGTGTCTTCTGCTTCTGGTTATTTTTAATGTCAAAACTTTACAGAATGTCTTCATAGGGAAGCTCAGTTTAAATGGAAAACAGATTTTCACTTTTATCACCAAGTCCTGTGCCTGCCCAATTTTCAAATACTGTCTCTGTTACAAACCTTCATTCTTCTCGGAACCCGGATTCTACATGGTCCAACATTAGCAACAGGTGGATGTCAATTTAGACTGAGCTGGCCCCTTAATTTCCTCAGTGGCCAAGAGGAAATTCCTAAGGGTAATCAAGGATTTATATGATTGTCTGAGGTCTTAAATTTTTAGGCATTATTTAAGTCCATCAATCAAGTTTTTATTTTGAAGTACAGACATCCATATACATGTAAATGACTTGGAGAAATGGAGCTAATGTTCATGACTCTGTATCATATTTCTGCATTGCCCAGGGGAAAATGACACACACGTGCACACCCCAGCACAGAAAGAAATCAATATTGATTTGGCAACCATATACTTTCTGAGATCACTACAGACACAGTTATTATAAACTAGATAATTTCCACATCTTTCTTTATTTCAGCTTATCCCCTACAACATGAGTCTGGCATAGAGTCTAAGGAATTTCTCATTGAACTAGTGCACTCATTAATCATCTGAAAGATTTAAAAGTCAGCTTATATTTCAATAGTCTTCAGGATACTATGCATAGACCTACCATATTTATTTTACTGGGTTTGGGAACACAAGAAAAACTAAATCTTCTGCACATCACATAGCTAAATTGTGTGTGTGTGTGTGTGTGTGTGTGTCTTGTACAAGGAATTAAATTTTGAAGTGGTAGAAATGTGAAAACTGAAGTTCAGAGTTGAAATTTACACATGCCTTCGTGGAAAAATAATCATTTAATCTGAAGTAGACGTCTATATGCTGGACGTTTTGAGTATGGCTGAAAATGTAATGTTTTTCCGTTTTGAGATTGAGCTATAGGTAACATAAGGTCACTGGTTTTGTCCTCTGTATAAGCGCAGTGCAAAAGGCCCGTTTAAGATACAATTTTAGGGAGCCTTGGCAATGAGAATGAAAAACACAAAAATTCTCTTTTTTTTTTTCATGATTAGTGAAGGTGTCCACTTAGAGATGACACATTCTTTAGAAGTGACTGAAGATCAGCTTTTTTGCTAGCTGATGCACGCTCTCACACTCTCTCTCTCTCTCTCTCCCCGCCCCCCTTCTCCCCACCTCCCCGCCTCCCCCTTCCCCCTCTCGTGTCCCTCTCCCCCTGTTCTCCTTCCTCTCCTTTATTCTCTTTCTCTGTCTCTGTTTCTCTCTGTCTCTGTTTCCATCTGTCTCTCTCTCACACACAACAGTGAATGAGTCATATTCTCCATCAAACTGTCATGCAGTTGGAGGGTAGGTGAGGAAATTCATCATGAGTGTTTCATTTATAAAGTAACTTCATCTCCGTCTGATAAACAGTGAGTCAGGACGACATGATAACACAGGTTGCTAGTCTAGGACTGAAATATGATCACCTGTGTTTTTACAGCATTCCTTTTTTTTAAAAAAAAAGGTCTTAAAAATGAAAGCTCTCCTTTATGTTAAGGATTTTTTTTTTCTGTCTCTGTTAAGGGGCAAAAGGGGGTGTTTAACTCTTTGAAAACCCTTTCCCAATTAATCGTGTACCAAGAGAGAATCCCGCAGCTGACAAATACAGCAGCCTTTGTAATGACAGTAAGTGACAAATAGGTTAACCACAGGCCAGTTTCAAGGCAGAAAAAGACATGTAAAGAAAATTACTATAATAAACAACTTCCTCCACTCTTTGGCAAAAGGAGATGATGGGGTGGCGGGGGACCAGGTGGACAGGCACGTTGATCACTGAGTTGACAGTGTGCAAGCATCGCTGACAGAGACTTACCTTCTCATCCAGCTCCTTCCTTGTGACCCTGCTGTCTGCATCCCCCGCCCCCCGCAAGGGGAAGGAGCTGAAATGAGTAAAGATGTGCCTCACGATAAAATCAGTGTAAGGGAAAGGAGATTATCCAAGGAGCAGGGATGGAGTGAAGACACAAAACACAAAAGAGGCAAAGAAGTAATGGAGAATAAATTCAGAACAGATGATAGGAAACTCCAGACTCCAGAGGACGATTCATATGTGCTTTCATGATGCCACATCATTTGTCTAGAGATTGCCATTTGCTATTTGAAGTGCAGGCCTCCAGTTAATTCATGGCAAATACTTCTGTGACAGGTCGGAGAACACTATTTCTCTTCACTAAACTCTGAGGAATGTTGATGAGTTGAATTAGAACTGTAGTCAGGGTTCAATGTGTCAGCCCACACCTTTGAAGCTGCCTCACAGATGTACTTCCAAGGCCCCGATCGGGGTCTTTGTGGTGCTGTGTCTTGTCAAATCCAACTCACTCACACCTAATAGCAGTGGTGATACCTGGTCATGTTTTTCAGGCTTTGAAGCAAATAAGAAGACAAAGACAACTGGCTGATTTTTCACATCACGAGGCTTCCAAAAAATCACAGGATTATACAAAAACAGGAATTTACACTACAAAACTATCCCTTCCCTGACTTAGTCAACACGTAATGTACGGCGAAATTCATCATTTATCGGAAGGGGTCAATCTATAAAGTAGGTTGTATTTCAGCTGTTAAAACAATGGTGAAATCCAACAGTTCTATAAATGCAGGGGAAAATGGATTGAGGAGATTAAAAATCATGTATCCTTAAGTCAGATATTAGCGTGTTCAAGAAACAACATTTTCAGGTTGGAACCCGATAGCACAATGTAAATGTTATAGCATGCTCTTGGATCCTGGTGACAACGTCTTTTCAACGGTTCATCCAGTCTTTAGAACTTTAAATTAGAATCCTAGATGTGACATTTCAGACCTGGAGATGCAGTGTCCCAAGAGTTAAGATGTCAAGTTTGGGAGTCGGACAATATCAGAGACTTGAGTTCCCAGTGTTGCTACTTACTAGCTATGTGGCCTTGTGTATTGGTGCATTCATCTACAGTACTAAGATATTAACAGCACTGTGCCTACCTCATAGTATTGTTATCTGCTTTATTATTTTTTTTTAATATTTATTTATTTGGTTGCCTCAGGTCTTCGTTGCGGCAGGCAGGCTCCTTAGTTGCGGCTCGAGGGCTCCTTAGTTGCGGCTCGCCGGCTCCTTAGTTGCGGCATGCATGTGGGATCTAGTTCCTGGACCAGGGATCAAACCCGGGCCCCCTGCTTTGGCAGCGCAGAGTCTTATCCACTGTGCCACCAGGGAAGTCCCGAGTGGTGTTGTCAGCTTTAAATGAGATAATGCTTGTACAGTGCTTTGCCTGGCATAGCACACTAAGTATTGCTGCTGTTATTTTTTAAAGCGATCAAGTACATGACTGAAGACAAGAAATAAGCTTCCAAGCATGCACTAAATAAAACGTCGGTCTTCAGAACCTATGCATAACTCTTTAGTTTCCATGGGAGAATTAGGACAACTTCCTTAAAAGGAAAAATGGGCCTTAAGTAATGAAACAAAAATGAAGCTGATTGAAGGCATTTATAGTTTGCACATTACAAATTAAAAGTGGGAGCGACAGAAAGCAAGCTGTTTACCCAAGACTACTCAGTGTGTCCTTTGTTTTAACTTTGTGTGCCCCAAGCGGAACCTGCATCCCCCTTCCTTCGGAGGGCAGTTGGTAGAGTCCAGCCCCATCGTCTGTGGTTTTCCAACTTAAGAAGCTGTAAATTTTATAGCTCCGCACCCTGCGGTCAGAGCCGCTGAGTGCTGTGTCTGAAGTCAGGTGGTTGGTGTGTTAAAGGTAGACACTGCACAGTTCTGCTGAGGACCTGGAAGCATTTAAGGAGGTTGCTTGCCAACTGTAAGTTAGAGACCCAGTGCCAGTTGGCTGGAAAATCCTCTGGACTAAGTCCAGTTAAGTAGACTGAATTGCTGGCGGTCTTTCCAAACTTGTGCGTTTCACAGCTGGGCTATACAGTCCGACAGGCAGCACGGGGCGTTATTGTGATGTTGTGCTCTGATGGGGGGTGGGGGAGGGTTGTGGCATCCATGTGACCCGGAGGGCCTTTGTGTTCTCCACTAGTGCTGAAAAAAGTTATTGACTGCGCTTGACAGGGTCACTGAAAATATTTCTAAATAGATGTGAGTGATGGGAATTAGCATTTTCAAATGACGTATTGTTTCAGATGTGTTCGTTCCTCGGCATCCGCAGAGGCAGTTAGAATCTTAGCTATGCGGTTATCACACGTCGTCCCACGGTCCTGCTTCCGAGCTTCGGGTGGGTCGCACTGTCTGTGGTCAAGGTGATGGTCATGGTCTCACTGAGGTACTTAGGTATAGCCAAGCCTGCCAAATTAGTGGGTGTCATCTCCACTAAGAGGAGTGGGCAAAGTCATTGTTAGACCGCAGGACCATTTAGAATTTGGAACATTTTTCATTGTGTCTTAAAACTGATGCAGGTGAGAAAACCTCAGCCTTAAGGTTGGGCAGAGGTGGCTTCATGGACGTGGAACCCGCAAAGTCACAGGGGACCTTGGACCCAGAAGTGCCTTATGTTTGGTTTACTGTTCTGTTGTCACCAGCTTGAAATCCTTAATCATTTTTTTAAACAAGGAGCCTTGCATTTCCATTTTGCTCTGGGCCCCGCAAATTATGTAGCCAATCCTGAGGGTGGGATTGACTTTTTTTTTCTTTTTTTAACAAAGTCCAATCTTTTTTCAGAATGGGGTAAAGAAGGGACTTAGAGATTCTTTCAGCCAGACGATCAGTCTATTTCCAAAGGATTCGCTATTGCAAGCATCAAACAAAAAGATAAGACAACTGCTGTGTATTCCATTCTTGGTTACTTTGTTCCTCATACAGGATTAGGAAAAGGGCAGAGAATGCCTAAATTATCATAGAGAAGCAAATAATGTAATTGGCAAATACTCATCATTTATATATTTGATCTTGGTGTCTATTTGTTTAAATAATTACTTTCTTTAAGAAGGCTTTATGAGCTGATGTTAAAGTAAATTCTAAAGTCAGCTTTCTGCTGGTTTACACAAATGTTGTCCTTCAGCCTATGTGATTACACATAGAACTCTCCTGTGACCTTACAGATACACACACATTATAGTGAAGCCGTGAGTCATTTGATTTTTTTTAAAGTTGAGAGTCTTATTCATTTGTGCATTCAATGAATGCATTAATATGTCCAACAAACAAAATATAAACAATATGTCCTGTAGGCCATTGGCTATAGAACTGTACTAGTAATATGGCAATAACCAGCTGCGACATATGTTATGAGTTAGTAATTTAAAGTTGCATAATTTTGTGCACATTTACAGTAAATCGTGGGAGTTATTTCTCTTCTTGCCATGGCTGCATAAGTAAGCTTCTTTTATTACCTTGATAGTATGAAATGGATTAGTTGCCTTCTTGCTATTAACTACTTTTAGCTCAGATGTTTTACTTTTCAGAGGATCTTTACATATTTTTGCTTTACCTAAGGGAAGGAAGGTGGGGAACTCAGTATAAAAGTTTGTCCTTTTGAGGGGAATAGAAATCCTCAAAGAAAACAAATTCTTTTGTTCTTTTGTGGATTCTTGGCGGGAATCATCACCAAAATACTTCATTAATTAAGTAACAGCCACACAGTTTCCTTAGGTAGTCATGTGATCCCCTCCCCCCAAGTTCACAGTAACATTTGATTTCCCTTGGCAGGTTATATGGCACTTTGTTTTTAACCTCTTAAGTAACCATATTATTTTTGAGTGTGGATGTGTCCATCTCCTCCGCTAGAGAATATGGCTTCTCCTCATCCCTAGAGAGCCATGATCATGGAAATCCAAAGAGATGATGGCGGCTTAGACCAAGGAAGCAACAGTAGCAATAGATAAAGTGAGACGTGGTCAGATTTGAGTAATATTGAAAGTAAAGATAACACCATTTCTTGGTCGATTAGGTGTGGGGTGTGAGTAAAAGAGAGGAGATCAACTTTCTATTTTAGCCCGAACAATTAGAAGGATTGGGTTGCCATTTTGTGAGACTGGGAAGAACAGCCTTTCAGAGAACAGGGAGGAGAATCCCGAGTTCATTGTTGGACTTTGTTTACCTTTTAAACATTCAAGTAGAGATGCTCAATAGACAGTTAACTATGTGAATGTGGAGGTCAGAGGATGGGTTTCATTTACAGCTGTGCTGTCCCATATGGTAGCCACTACTCACATGTGGTTCTTTAAGTTTAGATTTAGATTAAATTAAACATAACGTCTTACTCTTCAATCACAATGTATACTAGTGCTCAAGAGCCACATGTGGCTTGCGGCTGCCACGTGGAACAACACAGGTTTATAGTATAATACTTGTCATCATTGCAGAAAGTTCTATTGGAAAGCGCTGGTGTAGAGTTATGAATTTGGGAGTGGTCAACCTGTAGATTGCACTTAAACTACAGGACTGGATGAGATCACCTAGAGGGGTGAGTATAGAAAAACAAGAGGTCGAGAGGTTGGAAGTCAATTTGACATTGAGTCATTAGGAAATAAGGATTCAGCAAAAGAAACTAGGAATGAAGGTCGGTCGGTCAGTAAGGGAGGAAAAGAACTGAAATGATGGGTTTCTAATAGCGAAAACAGGAGGAAGTGATCAGCTATGTCCAGTGCTTGTGATTGGTTGAGTAAGACAAAGCCGTTGACTGTTGGAAGTGACAAGGTGCCCTTGAAAGAGAGGTTTCAGTGATGTGGTGCGGAGGGATGCCTGAGAAAGAGGGACCACGGGAGAATGAGGAATATGCAGAGATCCAAAGTCAAGGCAACTCTTAGAGGGATTTTTGCTATAAAGGGAAACAGTGAATGTGAGCTGGAAGTGTACGTAGAGATGAGATCATTTTTTTCCTCTTGAGATGAGGGATATAATAGCATGTTCATGTGCTTATCGAATGATCCAATAGACGGGGACATTTCAATAAGGCTCAAGAGAGAGGGGACGACACTAGCAGTGACGCCCTTAAGTAGGTGAGGGAAGATGGGATCCAGGGCAATAGTGGACAACCCGGGCTGAGCATCCTGGGAGGAGCCAGGACAGGACATCCTGGGTAACAGAAGGAGAGGAATGTATGGGTCCAGATGCAGAAACACATTTGATGGGAGAGAGTGCCTACATTCTCTTCTTGATGGTAGCATCAATAATATTTTATGGATTGCTTTACTGGAA
Organism: Balaenoptera ricei; assembly: GCF_028023285.1. Lineage (NCBI taxonomy): Eukaryota > Metazoa > Chordata > Mammalia > Artiodactyla > Balaenopteridae > Balaenoptera > Balaenoptera ricei. The sequence goes on along the minus strand of NC_082657.1, from coordinate 53,375,660 downwards.
GCCTAGGGAAACTTGACATCTTGGTTGTTTTTGTTTGTTTAATAGCGATGACACTTTGACCTTCACAGTCCTTTTTTTTCTCCCTCTCAAATGCATCCTGCTGTTCACAGCAACATTTAAAAATTTTTACAGTGAAACCACATGCCATGTATGGCCTAGGTTCTAGAATCTGTCTAAAAGGTGAAAGTAGAATATATTTCAAATGCTCATTGAAAATGTGCTAAACCACTCTTAAATCACCAGAACATAAGTCCTTGACATTGAAAAGGCAAGAACTAAAGTTATTTTTTCTTTTCTTTGCATTTCTACTGGGGATCCCTTTCCCCTGCGGCAGTGGAAGTCAGGATCTAGTCTGAATGTGGGGTGGGGTGGTACTAGGAAGTGGAGCTAAGTGAGTGGATTTCTGTCTCTATCACGCTTGCCCTTGAATTTGTCTATCTTATGTGCATGTGTGATGCAACTCCATTCTATTGTAATATCATCCTGATCTTGAGCCTTAGCTCACTCTAACTCTGATACATTTCACCTGTATTTTACTGCCATGCTTGCACACGTGTTATTTTCTTCCCTACAAGAACTCTGCATTACTATTGCATAAAGAAAATAGCAACCAAAAGTGTCACATTTGAGATATCACTTTAACTCAAGGAGAAATTGAGTTGAAATATCCATGAGCATCAGTATTACCTTCTGAATGTGAAATTCCTCTCAAAATTCTAGCTTGATTGTGAATAAAGCTCTATAGTGTCTCTGTTTACATAATATCACATGAAGACCTTAACAAAAACACTGCAAAAAATCTCAAATAAGGAAAGCATTCTATTTATTCAAAATATATGTAATGTTATAACATAACTGAACACATGATTCCAAGAACAGTTTGTATCACTTAGCTGCAAAAATAAGAAAGGCAAAGACTAGAAAGATCCTTGGAATTCAAAGACTCCTAAGACCTTGATTTTGAGAAGGTTTTCATTGGTGACTAATGAGAATTCGGCATTTGTTGATTTTAATGGTACTACCTGTTGTGTTTTGTTTGCTTTTTGTTTTGGATGGGGGTGAGGGAAACAAAGACCCATCTATTAACAATTTGGTTGTTTCTGGGGGCCACCAGGATTTGTTTTGTTGGATGACAAATGATGACTACACCGTGGAATCTTCAGAGCAAGCCATAATACTTCTGGAGATATTTAAGCTAATAGCAAAGTGGAAACCATTTTGTAGTATCCTAAGGAGCGGTCTGGTGTAAGGAGGTCCTTGAACTGCTGCCACCCACCCAACTTTAATTGAGGTGGGATCCCACCAGACAGAGATAGAGCCAGGAGTTCCTATTTTTAACTGGAAACCTGTTAAAATTCATTTTTGGCTTCTTGGCCATGAATGCCCAGTTCTGGTGGTAACACACGTTTTTCACAAGACACGGGTTGGGAGAAAACCAGCTGTTTGTATTCATGCTTTGAGCTTGAAAGAAAAAACAAAGAGAAGTAGTTAAGAAAAGAGAGGATCAGGAAGGGAGGCAAATAATGTGTTTGCCTACACCAAAAACAAGGTGATATCCAGACATAGGAAACAAACTTACGGTTACCAAAGGGGAAAGGGGTGGGGGGGGAGGGATAAATCAGGAACTTGGGATGAACAGATACACAGTACTATATATAAAATAGATGAACAACAAGGCCCTACTGTATAGCACAGGGAACTCTATTCAATATCTTGTAATACCTATAATGGAAAAGAATTTGAAAAAGAATATATATACATACACACATATGTGCACACACACACATATATATACACACACACATATAACAGAATCACTTTGCTACACCTGAAAGTAACACAACATTGTAAATCAACTATACTCCAAGAAAAAAAATAAAAAGGTGATATCTTACAGTCCTTAGGCACCTTTTGTTGGAGGGCCTAAATTCTATTTTAATCTCATTCACCGGTCACCTGTATGATCTTGCACAAGTTCATTCTTCTCAGTTTTTGTTGGTTTTTTTTTTCGATGAAAAAATAGACACCTACATTATAGAGTGGTTAGAGGACTCTTGAAATAATGCATAGAAAAAGCCCGGCAGAGTGTCTGACACCTGGGAAGTGCCAGTAAATGATTGCTCTTATTTTAGTAGTCAGACCTGATAGTATCAGATTTGTCCCAAGTCCTTGCCCTTTTGAGGTCAAATCCATTCCAGTATATATATTACCAACCACTGCTTCTGATCATATTTCTTTTTGTCTTATCTGCTCATTCTGGTACACAGTTAACAGACACCTACTGTTTGGGCAGATTCTCTTTGGAAATCCTATTGGGAATCTGCCTGGATTCTAAGGTTGAAGATAGGGACGCCAAGTGGGGTATTCTAAGGTTTTCTGAGTGCTTCCCTTGTGCCTAGCATCTACTGGCATCCAGGAGAGGGATTATAAGTTGTGGCCCAGGATAAATCATAAAAATCTATATACGCTGATTCAATTTCAACCGTTATCTGTGGAGCACCAGTATGTGTTAGTATCATGCTAGGCTTTCAAGTTTAAAGTGAAGGTTGAGACCTCATAGTATAACCTCTCCTTCAACATAAGGTAAAAATCTATTTTCTTGCCTTATTCATTGGATATGCCTAGAACTGAGGGCTGTGGGCTTATAGCAAATGTCCTGTTTCCCTACTGTCTTTCTAAATCACAGGTCTGGTGCTCTAGAGGTACACATTTTAAAGTGTCATGGGCAAACTTTAAATCAACATAAAACATACTTGGGAACAATGATGTGAACCAGCTTGGAGGTCAAAATGGCATGCAAATATCTCTAAAATGTTCAGTGAGATTTCTGGAATTCCAGGGTCTGACCTGTCTCTTGATCTCTGATTTGTATCTTACACTGTCCAGATTCTGATGCAAGGCAAAAATCCGGGGATATCTTGGAAGTATGCACTTCCCCAGGTCGTGAATGGAACTCAGCCAGCCTCAGAAAGACACAGCCACACCTGGAGTACAGTGCAGTCAGATTGCTCCTTCTCCTGTGGTGGAGGTAGTTGATTTCCTCACTGTCTTCCACGTCTCTCCTTAAACAGGGTCTTTCACCGGTTTGCAGGGCAGAAATAGAGACACAGATGTAGAGCACAAACATGGACACCAAGGGGGGAATAGTGGCGGGCAGGGGGTGGGTGGTGGGATGAATTGGGAGATTGGGATTGACATATATACACTAATATGTATAAAATAGATAACTAATAAGAACCTGCTGTATAAAAAAATAATTCAAAAAAAATATTACAGCAACAGAAAAAAAAAATGAAATTATGTTCTTCTGCTTCAAAGTCATCCATGGCTCCTCTTTGCACTTGGATGAAACCCACGCTCCTCATCGTGGCCCACCGGACCCAGCATGGTCTGGCCCCCACTTGCCTCAGTTTCCTTTTGTAGAACCCCCCCCCCACCTGCCCTGTTTTTAAAAAAAAAAAAAAACCAGGTTCTTTCACTCCAGACGTCTTTCCATTGTATGGTTTAAATAAGCAACAAAAGAACTATCTTTATGGGAACTGTCACTGTAAGAAAAAAAAAAAAAAACAAATATTATTTGTACTCTTCGGGGATTTTCCTATGTAGAAAGGAACCAACTCACACAAATCTCAAGTCAGCCACAACCAGGACTCAAAAGTTATGCATCTGAAACTTACAAGGGGGGGGGAAATATAAACCATGTGTCCATTTCTTATAAATGTAAGGATTGAGTCATTGATGGATTTTTCAGCTCACAGCTTCGTGTCTTTCTGTCCTGACTTTTCTGTTGTTGTCAGCCTCCCAGTGGGACTTAGAGAAGGTAGGGGCAAGACAGTGAAAGCACACGCAAGGCAGACTTAAGACAGCGATCTGACACGTGGGAGCAGTGGCGTTCCAGCCCCGCAGGGAAATGGATTAAATCTGAGAAACAGCCCTTGTAAGGAAGGAAGAACAACAGCCATCCTCTCAGTGCGTAGAAGGGAGGCATTTTATTTAGGTCCCAAAATATCACATATTGGTTGGTAAGTCAATCTTTGTCACACTTGCCCTTTGGGAAGAAGAATGAGTCCATAAATAAGTCCATGAAACCAAAGCATGAAGCTCATTTCCTCATGCTCAGAGCACCTGGTGACAGCGGGTCTCCCTACTGTGTCCGTCCCACTGAGCAAACCGGGCATCTTGGGACCAGAGACAGAGCAGAAACACAGAAAGTGAAGAAATTCTGTCTTCAGCTGCCCATGCTAGTTAACAAAATATGAGGAAATACTTCTTTTTAAAAATATATATTCAATAATTAAAAGGGAATATATTTTTTATTAATACACATTTTAAAAGCAATATGCTATAAAGAAGAAAATAATCTCCCATAATCTTTTTAATCAGCAATAGCCGATGTTAATACTTTGGTCTATATCATTGTATTCTTTTTCTTAAGCAAACATAAAAACACATGTGTGTCACATACTCAGACACATTGCCACACATGTATCATTTTATGGTGTTTTTTTTTTTAACAGAACAGAAACCATAATCTTTATGTTCTTTTTCATGTAGTCTTTGAGCATGAGCAGTTCATGTATCAAATGCTCTTTGAGATCATTCGCAATAACTTCCTGGTATTCCGGAGAGAGCACAGGTTCCTTGGGAAAGAGAGAGATTCAGTCCATTTTCCATTTACAGGGAATAAATACAACCAAGGGGAGGCTGCTGGACAAGTGCATTATGGGATTCTCCTTTGCCTTGAGCTAGCAGCACCTTCGTGTGACTCACAGACCGTAGCATGTCGGAAGTCTAAGAGAAGACAAGTCCAAATGAATACGTTCTCCAGAAGCAAACTCTTAACTTTAGGGAGTCCCAGTATTTTGATCGGTTCCTCCTGAAAGTAAACCCCCTTCAACCTAATCATTCTAGCGGGAGTGACTTTTCACTGTTGCTCAGATTCCATTTTAAGGAAAAGTCCTTGTGAATAAAGACAATTGAAAGAGGAGGCAGCGTTCCTATGGGGGGAGCTGACACATACAGTTAATCACACACAAAATAAAGTGTATCTTGATGAGAGGTCCTGAAATGAATATTGAAAACAAGGCAGCGGGGTGAACAGACAGAAACAAAAAACCAGAGTCCTTGCGGACAAGTATGAACACATATTCAGTGAGTTCAACTTTTTGTTTATATATGCACGTACTCTCAGGGAAGTATAGAAGATGCTTCATGAAAAAGCAAAATCTTAAGAGTTTCCACACATAATTCCAAGATTTTTCTTTGAAGAACATTTTCCATTAGATATGTGCAGTGTGAGTTAAAGCGTGTGGGATATTTCCCTCAAACAGATATTGCCCTGTTTTCAAAAGGCTGCCTTTATTACTATATCATTCTAGAATCCATGGCAGTCTTGAAAACTACGACGCTACATGTTAAAAAGTATTGAAATATGAAAACTATTATCTTGGGGGAGGTGGCATTAGGGTGGAATTCACATGAGTTGTAGATTTTATCAGAAGGAAGTGTTTTCATACAATATTTAGGTTCTGTATCTTCAGTAAAATATCAGAACCCTGGTAAACCCGAAGCTAAACTTGGAAACTAAATGGAATTGGTTATCTGCAATTTTCACTTTGTAACTTCTGATGTCTTATTAGGCTACATAAGTGTCAAGGCCATTTGCTTACGGGATCAAAACACTCAAGTCAATTCCTCATTCTGCAATGCAAGAGCCAAGCCAGCAACTGAACCCAAAATGTGCAATGCCTTCTCCTGCCCTGCCTAGTAAGTCATCTGGAAATGTCTTTCTGGTTGCATCTGTACTTGTGTGCCTTAATTGTTGATAGGAGATGGTTGAAGCCACTGTCGATGCCTCTGATCAAAAGTGATTCAAAGATAGACAGAATACCCCCTGCCCCACCCCCAAAGAAAGGCAATGTAAGAAAGGAGACGAGAGTTGCAGTTAAAATATATAACTTGAAAAACACAGATTTGCTTCAGACACTCAGACTGTGGCTATGCCAACATAACCTTGGGGTAAAGAAAGGCATAAAGGCATCTTTTTTCAACCTTTTCATAGAGACCCCTCTTCTCTGAACTAAAACAGATATTTAAATAACATAGAATCCTACGTTAGTTAAATTTCTGTGTGGTTGTATGCTTAACTTTTATAGAGTCATCCAAGAATTTAAAACTCATTATTACTCTGCAACCCATGAAAGCCCAAATGCAAATTACACAGTAGCATGACACAGAGTAAAAAGAAAGGAGTAGAGCCCAAGTGGTAACCCCATTTTTGATGAAGAGACACTGTGGGGAACTCAGTGGGTTTGCTTTTGGATTGATTTTAGCCACACTACTATTTGAGCACTAATTTTAAGTAATGTTCCCAGCCAAATGGAGTCTCTTCTTGTTTGATTTATCTTCTGCCAAATGTATTTATATAGAGTTGACAGGGTTTCTTCTACGGCACTGTTGTGTTCCCTGCTGTTTCCGATCATCTTAATAAGTAGTGTTTGCTTTGTGGTGATGCGATTATATTGCACACTCTTTTTATATACATACATATTTTTTTCCTTGTAAATAGTGTATTTGTCATAATCGTTCGGGGCTTCAGCTCCCCACCAATCCCCTAGGCCCAATTGTCAACTCAGTTTTTCCCTTAGAGTTTGGAACCAGCTGTATCCTGAACACAAAAAGGAGAAAGACATGTGAGGGGCTTCCATGGAATTTTCTCTCTTGCTAAGAAGTGTCTGGCTCTAAAAATATCCCGTGGCTCTAAGACATGATAACCAGACAGTGTTATTGATCCTTGTGGAATAACCTCTCCCTTAGATGGGGGTGTGTGTGCGTGTGTGTGTGCGCGTGTGCGCACGCATGTGTGTGTACGTTTAGGTACCTGTAGGGATTGTCAGTACGCTTGAATGGCAAGCTAATATTTTCTTCTTTTAAGCCTCCTTTCCATCATTGTTTATCTCCACCAAGAAAAGAAAGGAACCCCATTTGTATGTACATCCTTGAAAAGGGAGAGAGAGCATGGGTCATGCTTAACTCCCAGAACTTTCCTGATGGCTCCACGTAGAAATGATATTCTGTGCAGTAACAAGTTTGCTGGCTCTTTAAAAGCAGAACAGCCCCTGCAGTGACTCTACAGAGTTGGAGTGAAATGGGCAGTATCTTTTGCTTCTTTTCCCTTTTATGCCACCCTATTTTTTTTTTTTTTTTTTTCTTTTGGCCTTGCAGTGAGAGGCATGCAGGATCTTAGTTCCCTGACCGGGGATCAAACCTGCGAAGTCCTAACCACTGGACTTCCAGGGAATTCCCTGCAACCCTATTATTTATCTCAGTATTTCCTGTTGAATAATGAGACCTTTTAGGGACTATTGTTCCGCAGAGATATACTAGAAATAAGGGCTTAGACAATTAGAGTTCTAAGGACAAAGGAGTTCATCTGATCTAACTCCATTATTTTCCCATGTGATGACCATGTTATATGCCCTACGGTACGCCAGGTCCTCAGCTGAGGACTGGAGACGAATAGCCTGTAGTTCCTGCCATCAATGAACCCACCATCGAATGGAAGAGGTGGATGTGTAAACAGATAATTGAGATGCAGTGAGATATGTGCTATAAAAATGATAAATATAAAAAACCAGTAAGGGGACTTCCCTGGTGGTCCAGCGGTTAGGACTCTGTGCAAGGCACAAGACACGGCCAAAAAAAAAAAAAAAAAAAAAAAAAAGGCAATAAGGGAGAAAATGGACAGTGGAGGAATCAGGTCAGTGAGGTCGGGGTTGATTAAAACTAATAATTTCACGATAATATATATCTTTTCTTTGCATCTTACTGTAAGATAAAATGATTGTACAAATATAAGGAATTCTTTTATTTGGTATCATCTCTCTTTAACTAAGATAACATGGCTTATGCAATGTTTTAGAATACTTAAAATCCTAGAACTCATGTACTAAATTCTCTGGACTAACAGAAAGGTCTTTAACCTCACCCCTCAGGCTTGGGGCAGGGGAAACCAGAGCAAAAATCATAGGACTAGGAAGATGCAGAAATGCAGGGGTGTAACAAAAACATATTTGGTCTCAGTGATGTTTTTATGCTTTCAAATGATACTTAGAGTATTTGTAAACCAAGAGCAGTTTTAGACATTGATGCTTTGAAACGTATCATGATCCTATCTGGTGGATCTTTTTAATGCTAGGCCTTCAAATCAGAGAATTCAATTAATCACAGGCAGTTGTTGACAAGGATTCATGGTTTCAGTTGATCATTCTTCAGTGTACACCAAGTCTCAGACAGCTGTGGAAAAAAACCAGTGACCTGGCAATCTTTAAATAAAGAACTCGAGATTATCTCTCTAAGCCATCAGTAAAGTTTAAGGCTAACCAGAGAAAGTAGTCGGGGGAACCACCTACTTAGAAATATTCTTTGTAAGACCCTCTCTGAATGTGCCCCTCTCTCTTTCAGATGCGTGCACACACACACACACACACACACACACACACACACACACACACACACACACACCTCTCTCCCCCTCACTGACCCCTTGTTTCATTAGTCTCATTATTGTACTTTTATTAACTTCTTTGTAGTAATTATCAGAAAGTATCTTCTTTATTTGTTCACATAGCCACCTCTTCCATAGGTTTCTTAATGGGAAAAGCATTGCTTCATTTCATTTTTTCCAACCCTAATGCCTAGGAGATCCCATGGCACAGGGTTTAAGATCCCAATTGGCTGAATGAATGAATTGCTCACATTTCCAAATGGCACATGTTTCTTTGCCTGCAGAGGACAGGAACGTATTTTTCCCCAGAATTATGTGGTGATTAAATGTGATTCCCTACAAATGGACCACATTCACATAGGCTTGAAAATCTATAAAAGCAGAATCAGTATGAATTGGCCGTCTTGGTTCTACAGTTGACCTTAGGCTTTCATCAGGTGGTTAATCTTTCACAGTAACTGCTTTGGAATTGATGACCCATGGTCGTAGCTTCACCAGAAGTGATTTTGTCTTTCACCGAAAGCTGGAAGCCAGGCGAATGGAGCGCGTGCAGCAGGTCATGTGCGGGGGGCCAGCAGAGCCGGAAGGTCCAGTGTGTCCAGAAGAAGCCCTTCCAGAAGGAGGAGGCAGTAGTGCATTCTCTCTGCCCAGTGAGCACACCCACTCAGGTTCAAGTCTGCAACAGCCATGGCTGCCCTCCAGAATGGAGCCCTGGGCCCTGGTCTCAGGTAAGTGGGAAAGGCTTGGAGTCATTGGTCTCGTTCCCCCATGGAAAAGGAAGGTGACAAAAATACGGGTGGTATCTTTTTTCCCCTAAGAGTGTCTCAGCTGTTTATACCTTTGTGGGAATCACACTGAGTTAATGTGAAATGGGGCATTTTAATTAGCATTTGTAGGGATGCTTATGCAGCCGGAAGTGTGAGAGCCCCTGTACAACAGCTTAGAATACTTCAAAGTGTAATCTCCTAAAAAATTAGAATATGGAGGCCATTTGGGCTAGACTAGTGAGTGTTGGAGGATTGGCAGATGAGACTGGCTACTGAATTCTCCAAAGCAAACGGAAAATAGCAAGAACTAGGCATAGAAAGGGTATTTAACTCTTGCTTCAATGGCAAGAGGTGCGGTTATTAGACTACAGAGAGGAGTTGGGCGTGAAGTTGGCTCTTGCCACAAACTCCCAATGAAAGGTACAAACTCATGAAGTTGGAAGAGCCCTAGAACTACCTTGACATTCACAACTCAGAGGGTGTCAGCTGGAGGCAGTTTGCCCTCCCAGGGGAATTTGGCCGCGGAGACAATTTGATCGTCGCAGCTCTGGAGGATGGTGCTACTGGCATCTGGTTGGTAGAGGGAAACATCCTACAATGCACAGGGCATTGTAAAAAATGTCTAGCCCCCCGAAAATTATCTGGTCCAAAATGTGCCAAGAACCCTGGTACACAGCATCCTTGCAGGTGAGAGCCCAGCCTCTGCCAAACCATGGATGGCAAGCCAGTTTTAGGGATTAATGCAAAGAAAATGCAGAGGTTTCATCACCTGAACTATGAAGCCAGACAGGAGCCCCTGACCACATTTCTACCGAGTTTCCCCATAGGGTGCATTACATCCTGGAGAGTATTGATTTCGGATGAAGTTTAGCCTTGCACCCTCACACCCCCTTTTATTTGACAACTAAAACCAAATATGTCCTTTTGAGAAGTTACTCAATACGAAAGGGGTCCTTCAGAACTGTGATAGCAGCCAGTTCTTCCATTAGAGACCATGGCTCTGGAAACCATTTGGGAAGCAATTTAAACATGTTACCATGCTGGAAAAAAATTGTGATAAATAAGAATTCTATTGAATAAGAATTTAACTACTTGGTTGTTATGAACATGAACGAGAGATGTTTAGGGGTGCAGAGCCCTGGTCTGATATCAGACGAATTTGCCCATCTCCACAACTTGGCAGACGGTCGATTCATCTTGGTCAAGGTACCTAAGCTCTGTGACTCTCAGGCACCTCCTTTGTAAAATGGGATAATAGCAATTATCTCATAGGCTGGTTAGAGGGTCATGTGATATAGGCCCTGGTATACACTAAGGTATATCATCATGCGCAGAAGGCATTAAATAAATGTTCTCTGCTGTGGTTTGCAGAGAGATGATTATTATGATATCATCATCATCCTGTCTCCATCTCCCTTAAAAATATGAAGAATGAGAATTCCCATTGGTCCTCTGAGCAGGCTTGGAACGGTGCCCCAGATGTTTGCAAACTCACAAAGAGCCAAGACAAATGGGACCACATCTCGAGCGGCCCTTCTGAGAGGCGAACAAGAAGACTGTAAAGGCCAGGGAGGGGACACGTCCTTTGAGGGCACACCCCAGCCTGGGGCCAAAGTCTTCTAAGTGATCTTGGCAACTTTTGAACTACACATCTGAAAGCCAGGAGATTATTTGCCGCCTTACATATTTCACAGTCCTTGTGAAGGTCAAGACAGTAAGAGTAGAAGAGTATGAGCCCACCGTGCACAGTTACTCCAAATACTTGATGAGTGTCGACTTAATTTTTCCCCAAGAGTTAGCACAATGCCCCGCCTAGAAATAGCAGATGTTAGGGGCAAGAATTGGACACTCCCGCCCCATTTTTATAAATGTCACGGTCTGTTGCCATCCCTGTTGTACATATTATACTTTGCTATTATTCTCCTTGTCCGAAGCACTGACAGTCCTCTTTCACCAATGCCCAGATTGACTCTGCCTTGTGCCAGAGAGAGATACAGTTACATCAATGAATAGGCCCTGTACCATTTTCCAAATTGTTATCATGTGTGCTGTGCACAGAATCCCTCTCTTCTCCATTAAGAATAAAACTTGTCTTCAGACCTGGGGCAACACAGCAACCCCTGGGCATTCAGAATGTTGAAAGTGAACACTAATCTGTACTTAGAGGCTCTGGATGGAGGAAAGATTTATTCTGCTGGCTGCAAGGGATTTTATTGGGCATTTGGTTCTAGTGCTTAAAAATTGCTTTGTAAACCCTTCATTAATGCATTCGCCTGGAATTCACCTGGAAGACAGTCTTTTGAGACTAACATGTTACATGCCTTTTTTTAAATCTCAAGTGTTCTAAGACCTGTGGGCGAGGGGTGAGGAAACGTGAAGTCCTGTGTAAAAGTTCTGCGACGGTAGAGGACGTCCCTGAGAGCTGGTGTGCCAGCAGCCCGAGACCAGAATCGCAGGAGGGCTGCGTCCTAGGACGATGTCCCAAGAACAGTCGGCTCCAGTGGGTCGTCTCTTCGTGGAGTGAGGTATGAGTTGAGATGTAGTGCTGGGTTTTTTGGGGAATGCTCAGCTCATCCCCCAGCATCGAAACACTCAATGCTCCTTTCTGTTCCACACATGTATACCAAGTGGCTACTTATTATTCATTCTTCCCTGCTGATTTCTTCCTCACATATTCATAAAGCACCCATCACACTGATTGGGCAGTGCCTGGGTGGTGGAGGTACCAAACCGCATAAAGCATGTGTATAAAAATACAGGTGGGACTTCCCTGGTGGCGCAGTGGTTGGGAATCCGCCTGCCAATGCAGGGGACGCGGGTTCGAGCCCTGGTCCGGGAAGATCCCACATGCCGCGGAGCAACTAAGCCCATGCACCACAACTAGCGAGCCTGCGCTCTAGAGCCCACGAGCCACAACTAGAGAAAGCCCACACACAGCAACGAAGACCCAACGCAGCCAAAATTAAATAAATTTTTTTTAAAAAGATACAGGTAAGGTAAGCGGAGTGCTGTGGTAGAGCTCTGTGATTCCACGGGAGAGCCTGAGGTCCACCCAACCCCCGTGTCAGGAGAAAACCTTGGCAGAAGAGACTTTCCAGGGAGTGTGAGCCTGAGGGATGAGCAGGAATCAGGCAAAGACAGGGCCAGGGCTGTTCAGACAGAGGGTGCACCCTACGCAAGGGAGAGACTGGAGAATATAACGCAGTCAGGGCAGGACTAGGCAGGCAGTTGGGGTGGAAGCTAGAGGTTTCATCAGGCACAGATCGTGAGGGCCGGGGGTGGCGGACTACAGATATATCCTATAAATGCTGGGGAGCTATTTAAAATCTTAAATAAAGCAGTGGAACGAACAATCAGGTTTTCATTTCAGACAGAGGGGAACCCAAAGCCAGAGGCAGGAAAGGCGCTTGCCTGGATATTGCAGTGATGAAAACAAAAGATGAAAGTTTTCCAGGGATGGCGGGAAGCAGGGTCTTTGAGAGTTCCTAAAGAGGCCGGCTGGTACCTTCAGGCATATGTTGGGTAGGGGAGAGGGAAGATTTAAAGATGCCGCCCAGACTTCTAGCTTGGGAAAATCCTTTGAGTTCACAGGCATAGGAAACATGAGAAAAGACGCCAAACCGGAAGTGTACATCAGAAACACAGAAGGCAAGGTCTCTGCTCTTATGGAGTCCACAGTCTGGTGAGCAAGGCAGATGCCAAGAAAGAGAAAAGGTCACTAGTGGGGATGGTGAGGTCCAGTAGCGGAGGGGCTTCTATCCCAACAGCCTCTGGGTCTTTTCCATCAATGCCCTTTCATTCTATGTAGATGACAAGTATAGAGCAACACATCCGCCTCTCTCCTCCTCGCTCATTTTCTTTAAGAGACATTATAACCTAATGGCTAAAGGCATGGGCTTGAATCAGACTTAGCCCATTAAAAAGCAGCCTTCAGTGATTACTACAGGTGTGACCTTGGGCTAAGCCTCACTTTCCTCCTTGGCACCTTGGAGCCAACACTTGCACCTACCTCCCTCATAGAGCTGCTGTAAGTATAAGCTCAGTGTTAGCCTTCATTGTTTATTTTATCTTTATTGAAGTAGAGTTGATTTACAATGTTGTGCTAATTTCTGCTGTACAGCAAAGTGACTCAGTTATACACATATATACATTCTTTTCTATATTCTTTTCCATTATGGTTTATCCCTGGAGATTGGATATAGTTCCCTGTACTGTACAGCAGGACCTTGTAGTTTATCCATTCTAAATGTAATAATTTGCATCTACTAACCCCAAACTCCCAATCCATCCCTCTCCCTCCCCCCCTCTGTTTTGGCAACCACAAGTTTGTTCTCTATATCTGTGTGTCTGTTTCTGTTTCATAGATATGTTCATTTGTGTCATATCTGAGATTCCACATATAAGTGACATCATATGGTATTTGTCTTTCTCTTTCTGACTTATTTCACTTAGTATGATAATCTCTAGATCCATCCATGTTGCTGCAAATTTCATTCTTTTTTATGGCTGAGTAATATTCCATTGCATATATGTACCACATTTTCTTTATCCATTCATCTGTCAATAGACATTTAGGTTGCTTCCATGTCTTGGCTATTGTGAATAGTGCTGCTATGAACATAGGGGTGCATGTATCATTTTTAATTAAAGTTTTTTGTCTGGTTATATGCTGGATCATGTGGCAATTCTATTTTTAGTTTTCTGAGGAACCTCCATACGGTTTTCCACAGCGCCTGCACCAACTTACATTCCCACCAACAGTGCAGGAGGGTTCCCTTTTCTCCACACCCTCTCCAGCATTTGTTATTTTAGACTTTTTAATAATGGCCATCTGACCAGTGTGAGGTGGTACCTCACTGTAGTTTTGATTTGCATTTCTCTAATAATTAGTGATGTTGAGCACCTCTTCCTGTGCCTATTGGCCATTTGTACGTCTTCTTTGGAGAAATGTTTATTTAGGTCTTCTGCCCATTTTTCAATTGGGTTGTTTGTTGTTCCTGTTGTTAAGTTGTATGAGCTGTTTGTATATTTTGGAGATTAAGCCCTTGTTGGTTGCATCATTTGCAAAAGTTTTCTCCCGTTCCACAGGCTGTCTTTTCGGTTGTTTTATGGTTCCCTTTGCTGTGAAAAACCTTGTAAGTTTGATTAGGTCCCATTTGTTTATTTTTGTTTTTATTTCTATTGCCTTGGGAAGCTGACCTAAGAAAACACTGGTATGATTTATGTCAGAGAATGTTTTGCCTATGCTCTCTTCTAGGAGTTTTACAGTGTCATGTTTTATGTTTAAGTCTTTAAGGCATTTTTCATTTCTTATTTTGTTTATTTGGGTTCTCTTTTTCTTCTTGGTGAGTCTGGTCAGAGGTTTGTCAATTTTGTTTACCCTTTCAAAGAACCAGCTCTTGATTTTTTCTATTGTTTTTTTATCTGTTTTATTTCCTCTGATCTGTATTGTTTCCTTCCTTCTGCTGCCTTTAGGTTTACTCTCCTTTTTCTAATTTACTCTCCTTTTTCTAATTATTTCAGGTAGTAGGTTAGGTTGTTTGAGATTTTTCTTGTTGTTCTGAGGAAGGCATGTATTGCTTGGAACTTCCCTGTATGAACTGATTTTACTGCATCCCATAGATATTGTATGGTTGTGCTTTCATTTCATTTGTTTCAAGGTATTTTTTAGTTTCTTTTTGATTTCCTTGTTGACCCATTGGTTTTTCTAGTAGCACATTGTTTAGTCTCCATGTAATCTGTTTTTTTCTCATTTCTTTTCCTATGGTTGATTTCTAGTTTCATGCCATTGCAGTCGTCAGAGAAGATGCTTGAAATAATTTCTATACTCTTAAATGTGTTGAGGTTAGTTTTGTGCCCTAGTATGTGGTCAATCCTAGAGAATGTTCCATGTGCACTTGAAAATAATGTGTATTCTGGTTTTTTGTTTTTTGTTTTTTTTTGGATGTAATGTCCCGAAAATATCAATTAAGTGTAACTGTTCTATTGTATCATTTAGGATCTCTGTTGTCTTATTGATTTTCTGTCTATAAGATATGTCCATTGATGTGAGTGGGGTGTTAAAGGGAGAGATTGACAGGAATACAATAATAGTTGGAGACTTTATGTCTGTTAGTATTTGTTTTATGTATTTTGGTGCTCCTGTATTAGGTGCATATATGTTGAGGAGTGTAAAATCCTCTTCTTGTATTGAATTCTCTTATCATTATATAGTGTCCTTCTTTAAAACAGAGGCCATAAAGAAAAAGTCTATTTCGTCTGATACAAGTATTGTGACTCCCGCTTTCTTGTCGTTGCTGTTTGTATGAAGTATCTTCTTCCATCCCCTCATTTTCAATCTATTTGTGTCCTTTGCCCTAAGGTGGGTCTCTTGTATTTTAATCCAGTCTGCCACTCTATGTCTTTTGATTGGAGCATTCAGTCCATTGACATTTAAGGTAATTATTGATACATATGTATTTATTGCCATTTTAAACCTTGTTTACCAGTTAATTCTGTTTCTTCTTTGTTGTTTTTCTTTTTGTGATTTAATGATTTCCTTTTATTTTATGCTTGTGTTTTCTTCTTTTTGGTTTTTGTGAATCTATTGTATGTTTTTGATTTGTGGTTGCCCTGTTTTTCAAGTATGTTAACCCCTTCCTATATCTGCTTGCTTTTAGACTGATAGTCAAATAGGCTCTAACACATTCTAAAAAAAAAAAAAGCGTCTACATTTTCTTACTCTTTCCCCACATTTTATGATTTTAATGTCCTTTTTTACAACTTCATGTTTATCCTTTTGCTGTTCCTTGTGTTTATCATTGCTTTCACAGATAGTTTTTTTTTTCCTTTTGATCTGTATATTGAATTATTTAAGTGATTTACTTTCCATTTGTGATTTCCTCCTTCCTATATCTTCCTTTCTATTTAGAAAAGACCTTTCAGTATTTCTTTTAGGATAGGTTTAGTATTGCTGTATTCTTTTAGTTTTTGCTTGTCTGAGAAATTCTTTCTCTCCCCTTCTATTCGAAATGATAATCTTGCTGGGTAGAGTAACCTAGGTTGCAGACTTTCCCCTCCAGGACTTTGCTGCTGGAGAGTGCACTCACAGAGAAAGAAGCTCCTATGGCGGTCCTGCCCCTCTCCTAGCACACACACCCCCCCCCCCCAACAATAGTGCCTTGCCTCTCTGATGGGCCCAGGCTTCTTTCTGTACTCCCTCAGTTGGGGCATACCACGCCCTAGCCCCCTCAGGGTGTCTCCAAGCAACCAACCCCAGTCGTCTCCCTGGGTCTGACCTCCAAATCCCGAGCCTCAGCACCCAGCCCCTGCCTGCCTCAGCGGAGAAGCATCTCAGGCTAGGGGGTGCCAGGCAGGTCTCTCTCCTCTTTGCCCTCTACAGACTGGTTGCTGTGCTCTTCCAAGGCTCCAAAGCTTCCCCTCTGTCCGGGTTGATCTCCCTGCCAGTGAGGGGACTTCCCAGGGTGCAGAAAGCTTTCCCCTTGCAGTTTCCTCCCAGGGGCACAGATCCTGTCCCAGTTCCTTTCTCTCTTTTTTTTTTTCCTTTTTTCTTTTGTCCTACCCAGTTATGTGGAGATTTTCTTACCCTTTTGAAAGTCTGAGGTCTCCTGCCAGGGTTCAGTAGATGTTCTGTGAGAATCATTCCACGTGCAGGTGTATCTGATGTATTTGTGGCAGAAGGTGAACTCCACATCCTGCTCCTCCGCCATCTTGATCCGATCCCCATCCTTCATTATTTATGATGGTTACACTGATGCCAATTCTTACTGATTTATTCAGTTCATCAAGGCTTCGTACAGTCTTCCATAATACTGTTTAAAACAAAAACAGGTTTTCTCGTACTTTTCATCAGCCTCCCTCCTTCTCTTTTTTTGTTTTTCCTGCCATACCACAGCTGCAGGTTGTATCTCAGCCAAGAGAGAGGCAGGGTAAAAATGAAGGGAAGTTACTTGTTACCTGATGGTTCTTCCCCTGCACTGCCTCTAACCCCAGTCTCCCTGCCCTGCTTCCTTGGCACACAGACCCCCTGACTCTGCAGAGAGGCCTCAGGTATTCCTGGACATCCAGTCACTACACAGAGACCCTGATCACATCCTCTGCCCATCTTGTCTTTCTCTCGGACTTGGTCTCACTCCCTCCGTGTGGCATCTCGTGGTCCTGCTGGGCAGGGCCTCATTTCGTTTTATGGTACTGATGAATTCTGTGACCTTGGGAAAGGGACTCCGATTCTCCGGCCTCTGTAGCATGAGGGACCGGGTGCAGTGCTTTCGGGATCCTGGTGTGGCGTGGTTGACCTGCCGCAGTCCCACCCCTCTGATTACACGTGGATGGTGCATCCTTAGGTCAGAACGCATCCGCTCAGCAGACTTAACGGTAGAGCCTGCCCACTGACGCCTCTTTTCTTGGCCCCTAGTGTTCCGCTAGCTGTGGTTTGGGGGTGAGGAAGAGGGAAATGAAATGCAGCGAGAAGGCCTTCCAGGGCAAGCTGATAACCCTCCCTGAGCGACGGTGCCGCAATATTAAGAAACCAAACCTGGACTTGGAAGAAACCTGCAACCGAGGGGCGTGTCCAGCCCGTCCAGTGTACAGTATGGCAGCTGGGTGGTATTCATCGCCATGGCAACAGGTGAGCACACACAGATTGAGGGGGGGGGGTCTACATTTAGGAGAGATTCAAAAAACAGGAGGCAGTTTACAACTGCTGCTGTTACAGACCTGTCCAAACAACCTGAGCGCCTTGGCCAGCTCCACTGCCCGTGCGGCCCTGGGCAGATTCCATCGTCTGTGAGCCTCCATTTTCACATCTAGAAAATTGAGATGATAATATCTTGCAGAGCTGGGGTTTTTGTTTTCTCTTTTAGTTTTTTAATGAGTAAATAATATAAAGTACTTAGTCCCAGGGCTGTCACTTAGTGCTAATGTTCACAGTTGGTGATGTTAAAACCATCCCTAGAGTCTTCTGTATTTTAGAAATGCTGCTCAGAGTCTTGACTCATTTGGTTTTTATGTCATGTTTCTGAATAATATAATAGCTAACATTTGTCAAGCCCTTTCTATGCTACGGACTGTACACGCATCCTGTATTCCCTCCCTTCATCCTGGAAACAGTCTTATCAGTGGGTATTTTTGTCCCTATTTTGAGGCAGGTAAAGCTCAGTGACTTAGGCAATTCAGCCAAAGACACCCAGCTTTTAAACTCAGATGTTAGACACACCCTTTTCCTCGAAAGACTTGGAAGCAACTTTAGACACATTGCTTTGGGCTAGGATTGGTATGTGATGCTAAGTCTTAGAGCATAATATGCCCTCAGGAATCCAAAGCTGTGTTTTGGTCCATGCGTTGTTACAACCAATGGGAGTTATGTAGCTCTTCAGAGACCCCACTGGCTTGAGAGGTGCTACCCACCTCATCATGCAACACAGGAGCCAGGTAGGTTTGGGTATGTATTTGGGAGGCTCTGGGAACTAAAACATGGAGGAAGGATCAGGAAATTAGCATGATTGCATATCTCTAATTGGCTAGGCTCATACTAGGTGCTATGCCTATTGCTATGAATTCCTTTTTAAAATTTTTATCATTATTTTACTCTTTTAACAGATTTGGAAATTGATTCATGTAAAATCATTTAGATCAGGGATCAGCAAATAATTGCCAGTGGGCAAATTATCTCCCCCAACTGCTGCCTGAATAAACTTTTATTAGCACACAGCCATGTTCATTTGTTTGTTTGTGTTGTTCATGGCTGCTTTAGTGCTACAAAGGCAGGGTTGAGTAACTGCAACAAAAATCGTATGGCCCATAAAGCCTAAAATATTTACTACTGTGAGAGGAGAGTTCCCCAGATGAAAGAGTAGGAGTTCACCCCCTCTCATGGGCACACCAAAATAACAACTATTTACAGAACGACAATTGACGACAAAGACCGGAACCTACCAGAAAAGATCTTCTACAACTAAAGATATAAAGAAGGAGCCACAGTGAGATGGGTAGGAGAGGCAGAGTCGCAGTATACCCCAAGGTGGGTGATTCACAAATGGGAGGATAGTTACAGTTGCAGAGCTTGTCCCCAGGGAGCGAGGGATCTGCACCAGGAAGGTGAGCCTTCAGAACGTTTGGCCTTGGAGGCCAGTGGTGCTTACTTTCAGGAGTTCCGGAGCACTGTGGGAAACAGAGACACCGCTCTTAAACGGTGCACACAGAATCTCACGTGCTCTGAGACCTAGGGCATAAGCCATGCTTAGAAAGGAGCCTGGGTCAGACCTACCTGCTGATCTTGGAGAGTCTCCTGGAGAAGAAGGAAGCAACTGGAACAAACGCTGGATACAGACACTGGCATCAGGCACTTGGGGAGCTCATTCTACCACATGGACACTAGTGCTGGCAAGCGCCATTTTGTAACCTCCCTCTAGCTGATTAGCCTAGGGATCCAGACCTGCCTACCAGCCTAAAGGCACCAGTACTGGGACGCCTCAGGCCAAGCAATTTAACTGGGTGCAGATCCTGCCCCACCCACCAGCAAAGAGTCTGCCTTAAGACTCCCTGGGCCCAAGTCCAGCCTACCAGTGAGCCTGCTCTAGCCTCAGAACCAGCCTCACCCACCAGCGGGTGGACAGCAGCCTCAGGACAACGGCAGCCATGGCAGGACCCAGCCCACCCACCAGCAGGCCAACACCAGCTCTGAGATACCTTGGCTGCCGGCTGCCCTGGGATCCAGCCCAACTCCTCAGCAGGCCAACACAAGCTGTGAGACATGCCAGACCCACAGCAGCTGTGTCAGAAAATGGCTTTACCCACCAATATTTAGACACAGCCTCTGGGACTGCTGGACTCTGCAGCCAGACCCCAGGACCTGACTTTGCCTGCCACTGGGCTGGCACTAGCCCCAGGACCTGGCTGAATGCACCAGTAGGTGGGCGTCAGCCCTGGGATCTCCTGGACCCTGGTCCTGCTCACCAGCCAGCCAGCACTAACCCCAGGGTTCTGCAGCCAGCCACCTTGTGACACAGCCTCACCAACCAGCGGTCAGCAGCCTCTGCACAAGGCAGGGCAATAAAAGGAATCCAAATTGGAAAAGAAGAAGTAAAGCTGTCACTGTTTGTGGGTGACATGATACTAATATATAGAGAATCCTAAAGATGCACCACCAAAAAAACTACTGCATTTCATCAACGGATTTGGTAAAGCTGTAAGATACAAAATTAAGGTACAGAAATCTGTTATATTTCCACACACTAATAACAACCTGTCAGAGAAATTAAACAATCCCATTTACAATTACATCAAAAAGAATAAAATGCCTAGGAATAAACCTACCCAAGGAGGTAAAAGACCTGTACTCATAAAACTATAAGACACTGATCAAAGAAATTGAAGAGGTCACAAACAGGTGGAAAGATATACTGTGTTTGTGGACTGGAAGAATTAATATAATTAATATTGTTAAAATGATCATACTACCCAAGGCAATCTACATATTCAGTGCAATCCCTATCAAAATAACAATAGCATTTTTCACAGAACTGGAACAAATAATCTTAAAATTTGTTTGGAAACACAAAAGACCCAAAACAATCTTGAGAAAGAAGAACAGAACTGGAGGTATCATGCTCCCTGACTTCAGACTATACTAAAAAACTATGGTAATTTAAACAGTATGATACTGGCACAAAAACAGACACATGGATTAATGGGACTGAATAGAGAGCCCAGAATTAAACCCATGCACTTAAGGTCAATTAATCTACAATGAAGGAGGCAAAACTATACAGTGGAGAAAATAGTCTCTTCAATTAGTGGTACTGGGAAAACTGTACCACTGCATGTAAAAGAATGAAATTAGTACATTTTCTCATACCATATACAAAAATAAACTCAAAATGGATTAAAGACCTAAATGTAAGACCAGAAACCATAAAACTCCTAGAAGAAAACATAGGCAGAACATTCTTTTACATAAATTGTAGCAATGTTTTTTTGGATCTGCCTCCTCAGGCAAAGGAAACTAAGGCAAAAATAAACACGTAGGATCTAATTAAACTTAAAAACTTTTCACATAAAAGGAAACCATAGACAAAATGAAATGACAACCTACTGACTGGGAGGAAGTATTTGCAAATGATGTGACTAATAAGGCGATAATATCCAAAACATATAAACAACTCATACAAATCAATATCAAAAACCAAAACAACCCAATCAAAAATGGGCAGAAGAACTGAATAAACATTTTTCCAAAGAGGACATGCAGATGGCCAAAGAGTACATGAAAAGATGCTCAACATCACTGATCGTCAGAGAAATGCAAATCAAAACCACAGTGAGGGGCTTCCCTGGTGGCACAGTGGTTAAGAATCTGCCTGCCAATGCAGGGGACATGGGTTCAAGCCCTGGTCCGGGCAGATCCCACATGCCGCAGAGCAACTAAGCCCGTGCACCACAACTACTGAGCCTGCGCTCTAGAGCCCGCGTGCCACAACTACTGAGCCCACGTGCCTAGAGCCCGTGCTCCACAACACGAGAAGCCACTGTGATGAGAAGCCCACACTGAAGAGTAGCCCCCGCTCACCCCACAACTAGAGAAAGCCCGCCCACGCACAGCAACGAAGACCCAACACAGCCAAAAATAAATAAATAAATTTATAAAAAAAAAACAACCCACAGTGAGATGTTACCTCACACCTCTTAGTATGGCTATCATCAAAAAGAACACAAATAACAAATGTTGGCGAGGATGTGGAGAAAAGGGAACCCCTATACACTGTTGGTGGGAATGTAAATTGGTGCAGACACTGTGGAAAACAGTATGGACATTCCTCAAAACACTAAAAATAGAACTACCATATGACCCAGCAGTTCAACTCCTGGGTATGTAACCAAAGAAAATGAAAACACTAATTCAAAAAGATACATGCACCCTAATTTTCATAACAGCATTATTTACAATAACCAAGATATGAAAGCAAACTAAGTACCTATCAACAGATGAGTGGATAAAGAAGATGTGGTACATGTATATAATGGACTACTACTCAGCCATAAAAAAGAAGGAAATAATGCCATTTGCAGCAACATCAATGGACCAGGAAGGTATTATGCTTAGTGAACTAAGTCAGATAGAGAAGGACGAATACTGTTTGTTATCACTTACATGTGGAATGTAAAAAATATAGAGAACAAACCAGTAACAGAGTGGGAGGGGCATTAAAAGATACAAACTACTGTATATATAATAAGCTACAATGACATATTTTACAGCACAGGGGATATAACCAATATTTTATAATAACTATAAATGGAATATAATCTATAAAAATTTTGCATCACTCTGTTGTACACCTGAGACTAATATAATATTGTAAATCAAATAAAAATATTTACTATCTTGCTCTTTACAAAAAAAGTTTGCCAACTTCTGGTTTAAATGATTTGATAACGATAATACAGCTATATTTGAATTTGGGGCTAATTCCAAAACTCATACTCTTTTTACCTCAACATATTTTTTCCTCTCAAATGCCAATCCATATAAGTGATGCTTGTCCGAGATGAAGTCCTCACCTGTCCACAATAAAATAAGAAAAATAATAAGGATAACGTAGTGAATTTTTTGAAAGCAAAATACATATAAAAATCTATTTAAAGGGCTATCTTTTTCCCTGATAATATTTTCTTGTTTTCCAGGCACACATATCTTTATATGTGTGCCTGGAAAAAAAAAATAACTTGACAGTCCTTATTAGTTTTTGTTTTTTTTTTTTTAACTTCAGTTGGACAGTGAATAATTGACTTCTAGGAAGCACCATATCCACCATGCTAACCCAGAATTCAGCTGGGCACAGAGGGCATAATTCCAAAGCTGTCTCGGAGAGTTATTTCTTTCGCTGTCCAAGTTTTGAACTATCCCCTCCACTATCGTATCTGCAGAGATTGCCTGGAATTCTTTAAATACTGTGATGAATTGCCTAGATGTGTCTCTATTTGTTTCTGCATTCTTACAGCAGCTCCTGTATTTCTGGAAGCTCTCTTCTTTATGAGTCACTTAACTAGGAGACACACACTCTTGGGGGAGATAGATAGCATTTGCTTAAGAGCCTTCTAATCAGACCACATGGCTCCCACGTGTTAGAAGAGACTCAGTGGACCACGGGCACATTGTGCCTGGCTCTGGACAATCCCTATTTTATGGACAGGCGTCTTGGCAATGTCATGAAGCATGGGGATTCCTTTTATTTGATGTCGCTGACATCAGACAGGACACCATCCCGATTGTTCCTGACTCCTTCCTCTTTTCCCTTTTCTGCAGTGCACGGTGACCTGTGGAGGAGGGGTCCAGACCCGATCAGTCCACTGTGTTCAGCAGGGCCGGCCTTCCTCCAGTTGTCTGCTCCGGCAGAAACCTCCAGTGCTACGAGCCTGTAATACAAACTTTTGTCCAGCTCCTGAGAAGAGAGGTAAAGGACCCCCACGTGCCAGTCAGTTTTACTGCTCTTTGGAATATTTTTCAAAAGCCTACCATATTTGATTGCGCGGCTTATGCACTGCACAACTCTAGGGGGTGCCATTCACATCAAAGTCTATGTGAAGAGCACTCCTGAGAGGTGTACAAGGCACAAATCCAGGAAAGTTCCTGCTCAGAATGATCTTGTTTGCATGGGTGTGCAAGGAACATTTAATTCTACAATTAATGGCTTTTTTAGCCATTAATTTTTACTTTGAAAGGATGAAATGGTAATGTTGCAAGGCCCTTTTCTTAAACTAAATTTAAATTGAAAAAAGTAACCACCATGTGCCAGAGCCATAAAAAAGAATGAAATAATGCCATTTGCAGCAACCTGGATGGACCTAGAGCTCATCATAATAAGTAAAGTAAGTCAGACAGAGAAAGAGAAGTATCATATGATATCACTTATATGTGGAATCTAAAAAAAAAATGATACAAATGAACTTATTTACAAAACAGAAACAGTCTCACAGACTTCGAAAACAAACTTATGGTTACCAAAGGGGAAACGTGGGGAGGGAGGGATAAATTAGGAGTTTGGGATGAACATATACACACTACTATATGTAAAATAGATAACCAATAAGGACCTACTGTATAGCACAGGGACCTCTACTCAATATTCTGTAATATCCTATATGGGAAAAGAATCTGAAAAAGCATGGATATATGTATAACTGAATCACTTTGCTGTACACCTGAAACTAACACAACATAGTAAATCAACTATACTCCAATATCAGATAAAAATTACCTTTAAAAAAAGAAAGAAAAAAAAAGTTGAACAAAGTAACCACCATATGCCAGAGATTATACTGATCCACGGGAATGCAAGAGTGAACAAGAATTGCCCTCTAGGAGCTTACATTTTAATTGAGGCGACAGATAAATTACAATTGCAGTGAATATGCATTATCCTAGCACTACAACTTGAATGGTTTTCTTTCGTTCAAGTTAGGTCAAATGAAGTACAGTGAGTGCTGATGGAAACATGGGAAATTCACTTGTCTGAGTGAACCATATTGTTCTTCACTAGTTCATCTTATTTTAAAGTAACCTGACAAACACCAGGAAATATTTATTCAGCCTAATCAGATTTCCTTGTGCCCAAGAATCATTTTCCATCGTGTACCTGCTGAGTTTTCCCTTTATCCAATCACAGCGTTTTGAAAACTGTCCAGTCTCTTACCCCAGGTTTTCCAATTTGTGGTGAATCGGGTTCAGGCCTGTTACTCACTTTCTCTTCACTGTCCAGACCACTTCCCTCTCTAAATTGATGTTGTTGTTTATCTCCTTCTTATAGCCTTAGCTCCAGGCATCAATTTTCTCTCCTCTGCTCTTTCTCCTTTCTTATCTGAGGTTTGCACAAGATAAGAAAACCAATAATATAGCACTTGTTCAGAGCCAGATCACCTCTAAGGCAATGCCAGAATTCTACAGACCTGCAGCCTTTCTCAGCAGAAAGCTTATAGGGGAAGAAGCAAGTGGTCATATACTCCCAGACTGACGACTCCTTTCCTCACCATCGGTGATTTTTCACTTTCACCCTTTAGTCAGTTGGCCACAGACAAAGTCACACATACAGAGACTCAGTCTGGAAGGCCACAAATAAAGGGCATGCCCCCTCAGTACTTTCAAGAAAGGCCAAAGGCCAATCCTGAAAATACTCAAGAGTACGTATTTCCTGGGCAGGGCTGTGAGGTGGGGAGAGTCAAGAGGCATGCTAGGGGCAAGGCGGTGGGAAGGCTATTGATGTTTATTATTTTGTGCACCCATCACCACACATGGCACACAGTAGGTGCTCAACATGTGTTAAATGAACAAATGCAGGAGTGTATAAATAAAAGACTGTGTGTTAAGTACTACTGTTTTACCTTTAGCACTCTTCTAGGGATAAAAGAACATGGCAGGGTCTTGTTCTTAAGCCACAGGGAGCTCAGTGTCTCAAAAGAGGAGAAAGACACCACAGCAAATAAAACAGGTGGAACATCCGTAGCGTTGTGATGGCGGTGAGCTCTAGCTGGTTTGCAGGGATGGTGCGAAGTGAAAAGGGAGGATGTGGGAAAAGGCTTCCTAGAAGAGGGACTTCTCTCCATGCCTCTTGACTGAGTCAGGTCTCCTTTTAGAAAGAGGAGTAAAATGAGAAGGCAAATAGGAAGGACACAAGCCCAGGTGTTTCTTCCTGGCCAAAAACGTGGGCTATAGTCTTACTAAGTTGGAGATTTCCTCTCAGTTCTCCCATTCCCATCCCCAAGGTAGGGAGCGTGGCATGCACACACTACTGCCCAGAAGTCTTCCTTCTTATGTTGCTGGCTGGATGCGCACTGGGGGAAGTGATTTGAGTGTATTTTCGGCCCTGAGTTTTCAGGAACTGTGAGTGGGCAGTAAGCATTCCCATGGTGACACAGGGAAGAGGTTTCAATTTTGATGATGCGATATTTAAACAGAGACCTAAAGATGACCTAAAGGAAGGTGAGCTATGTATGCATCTAGAAGGAGAGTGTTCCTGGCAGAGGGAACAGCAAATGCAAAGGCCCTGAGGCAGGAATATGTAAATCTGATCAAGGCAGGACAGCAAGACACCTGGAGTAGGATGAATACAGTGAAGAGGGGGGTTAAGCCAAGAGCTAAAAGTGGTCCTGGAGGCCTTGTAAGTTATTATAAGAACCTCAGATAGAACTCTGAGTTAGACGGAAGGCAACAGAGAACTTAGAGCAGGGGTGCAGGAGGATCTGACTTGGAGGATCACTGGCACTTATACCGAGAAGAGGGCAGGGGACCGAGAACAGAACGAGGGCTTGTCTGCTCTTTGCAGAAGGCAGCTCCAACAGTCCAGCGAGGGGACGAGTTTCCACTGGGGCAGTCGCAGGAGTGGGAGTGGCTGGATGCTGGGTGTATTTTGAAGATGAAGCCAAAAATATTTGTCAGTTGTTTGCATGTAAGATGTGAAGCTCACTCTAGGGTCGTCCTTAATAGTGTAAATAAAATACCTGACTCATCATAGAAGCTCGAATAACAAGCTACTGGTAATGATCATGATAACTATAACCCAACACAGCACTTATACTGACTGATAGCATAGTGAGGACCCTCACGTCTGCTTCGGGACTTACGTTTAGCTTATAGCACAAGCTGCAGATACCTGTCAAAATTCCATTCTTATCTCGAGAGGGGTAAGTGACGATAAACAGTGAAGTTAGGACCACGCTTTTAGTGGTCTGTTCTTATCCTCCAGTATTTCCACTGCATCAAGAAGATAATCTCTACAATCTAAATAGAAACCGATCCAGATGCACATTCTGATTGATTAGGGTACATGCTAATGGGGTATAAGACACTGTACAAGTATATATTAAAAAATAATTGAACTTGAAGATGTATAAATAGGCACATAGGCAAAGTCTTCAGCTCATGTCTAGCTTATATCTCTAACAATACATCCTAAACCAGTCTCCTGGTGCCCTACCTCCACCCCTATAGAGGTCCCCATTTCAGTAAACATGATCCCATTCTTCTAGATGCTCAGGTCAAAATCCTAGAGTCATTCTTGATTCTTCTTTTTCTCTCATACCCTTTACCAACCTTTCAGTAAATCCTTTAGACTCTACCTCCAAAATATATCCAGGACTTATTGGAAAGAAAATAACAACTCCATTTCATCCTTACACCCAAGTTGACACTTAGTATGGTTTCAATGGGTTGTTTCAGCCATGAGAGGTACAGGGAATTTATTTTTTCAACAAATATTTTTTGAGTAGCTACTCAGAAGACACTAGATGTTGGGAACAAAGTGAAAAAAAGTAGATAAAATCTCTGCTCAAGGTTCTTGCACTCTAGAGAGGACCCAGATAGTTAGTAAACATAATATGATAAATGCCAGTAAATCCAGTGTAGAAAAATAAAGCAAGGGAGGGAATAGAGAGTCCTTCCTGGGAGGCCAAAGGGCTTGCTATTTTTATAGGGTGGTCAGAGAAGGCCTTACTGATCGGTGACCTCTGAGCAAAGACTTAAGGGAAATGAAGGGGAAGTGTCTCAGGTGTCTTAGGGGAACCAGATCCTAGGGCCTCGTCTGTCATTGTAAGGACCGTACCTTTCGCTCTGGGTGGATGGGATCCCGTGGCAGAGTTAGGGGCAGAGACATGACATGAATGGATTTCTGTTTTAAAAGGATCACTGGAGCTACTTTGAGACAGGGGTGAAGTGTGTGTGTGTAAAAGGGAGTTTTAGGCAGAGGAACCAAGTCTTAAGGAAGGGAAGAAGGAACTGTAGGCAGTTCTGAATCGCAGGAAGACAGGATACAAATTGGGAGCAGCAGGAAACACAGAAGAGCGGCAACGTTTCATGCCATGTCTGAAGGCACACGGGAGCCACTGAAGGATGAATTCGGAAGGGACATGATTGGGTGCCTGTGGGCAGAGGGTGGTTTTGGGTGAGTTGAGGGTGACTTAAGCCTTTCATAGAGAAAAAAATTCCAGCTATGAATGAGAGTGTAGGGTAGACCCTAAATATTTCTGAAGTCAAAAATCCTTGAGAGGGCTTCCCTGGTGGCTCAGTGGTTGAGAATCTGCCTGCCAATGCAGGAGACACGGGTTCGAGCCCTGGTCTGGGAAGATCCCACATGCCGCGGAGCAAGTAGGCCCATGAGCCACAACTACTGAGCCTGCGCGTCTGCAGCCTGTGCTCCGCAACAAAAGAGGCCGCGATAGTAAGAGGCCCGCGCACCGCGATGAAGAGTGGCCCCCACTTGCCGCAACTAGAGAAAGCCCTCGCACAGAAACGAAGACCCAACACCGCCAAAAATAAAAATAAATAAATAAATAAAAATTAAAAAAAAAAAAAAAATCCTTGAGAATCCAGTAGAATGACTGAACCCTAACTCCTAAAACATGCATATATGTTTATATAAAGAAAAATTTACATACAACTTCATGTGCTTTCTGTATCTCCTGAGGCCCTTTTGGGTAAAACCCTTTGATGCCCACTGTTCTGCTTCCAATAGATAATCACGTCTGTTCTCTTAAAGAACTAAAGAAGTTTGTAAAGATTAATGCTGACTTAAATTCACTTATTTGCAAATTGGCCATGAGGTTTTATTTAAACCTACACAGAATGTCGCAGCTGGGCCTTAAATCCAGGTTTCCTGACTCCCAATATATTAGGTTCATTGCTCCCCAAAGTAACATGCCTGGATTAGCAGCAGCAACCCTGGGGTGCTTGTTAGAAATAAAAAATCTCAGTCTTCACCCCAGACCTTCTGAAGCAGAACTAGTGGTTTAACAACATCCTCAGGGTATCCCTAATGCGCTGTTCTAGGGTACGTCCCTTGGAGGCAAAATGGTAGTCCCCGGGTTATTTGGGAGGATCTGACATTAATCTCAGACTGGATATGACTTTTTTTAAACACCCACTTTCCCCCCACCTGTTTACATTTTGTTAATGGCTATGGTCCCTTTAGGTGTCTTAATCCTGCTTTCCCCACCCTCCCACCAAAGTCCTAATGTATAATGTAAGAACCACTCAGGGGCACAAGGCAAGTCGACCCCAAGTCTTTGTTCTCTAGGCCCTGACCTTAAGAAAAAGGCTAAGAACCTATCCTAACGTGCTGAATGTGTTCTCTCACCTTAGAGGATCCATCCTGTGTAGATTTCTTCGGCTGGTGTCATCTTGTTCCTCAGCATGGTGTCTGCAACCACAAATTTTACGGCAAACAATGCTGCAAGTCATGCACAAGGAAGAGCTGATCTTGACACCCTTCCAGCCCGGAAGGGCCAGGGTCTTACCTCCCAAACTCCGGAGAGACCAGCCACATTTCCATCGAAAGCTGAACACTGCAGACCACGTGTGAGCTGACCGCAGTGTTGGAGGGGCCCGCTCTCAAGTACAGACAGGCTCCTTTTTCAGTTCCCCAACGCACATGGTACTCAGAAGCACTTGAACATGGGAAGCGATGACAAATCTGATTTACAAGAACATAAAACAAAGACAGAACAGCTTTGATTTGCACTGTTACACGCAAGAAGTGATGACTTACAATGAGATAGGACAAATTTTGACAAAGTGAGACTCTTGTTAACTTTGGGACAGACCCCCCCTGTGAACCTCAGAGGGTTCCATGACCAAGACGTCAGTTTTGAAAAGGCCCTTTAAGACTTCAAGTCAAAGACTAAGACTTGGAGCAATCAAACGTGGACGGAACACGCTGCCTAACTTCCTTGGAGCTCACAGTTTGACCGAACTGTGGACACCCCAAACCAGAAGTTATACAAACGCCAAATGGTGCTCGTGATTGTGCTTGCTGCTGGACTAGCAAGCTTCATGTCCTGTTTATTTGGTGTGTGTGCGTGTGTGTGTGTGTGTGTGTGTGTGTGTGTTGTTTTTTATTATTTTGTTTAAAGTATATTCTGCTTATAGAGAGTCTCCAAGACTAAAATTCACAACTTGAAAAGGAATATTCTGAAAACAGGGCAACATGAACTATAGTTAAGATCGCCACTTCATTGAAATTCACACTCTGAAAAAAAGGAAAAAAAAAAAAACCACACAAAACACTGTTGCCCTACACACTCTATCAACCTCATAATTTTTGGTGCTAGTCGAACAAGTACTCAGGAGCCTCAAGTCTGCTCTTTGGGAATCACAATTGGTGAGATGTTCATTTCTGGTAAAAATCTAAGGGGAGCTAAATAGCAAAACAGCCCTGGTTTGAAGGAGAGGAAAACATCATTTATAATGCTCCCTACATATTATCAGAGATGCTTGGAAAATTAAAGGCCGCTTGTGGTTTTTTTCCTACCAACTGACATGTTTAAATTTGCCCTAGGATTTAGTTAACAAGAAAAAAGTCACAGTACAATAGAAAAATCCATCTGTCTTCTTGCTATGTGAATATTAATAAATCATAATATGCCAAGACCCTTCAACGAATAAGAGTGTTTTATAATCTTTCAGATCATATTTTCAGTATTCAGAAGCCAGCTGTTGGTAGGCACTAATGAGCTTAAAATTGTGCTCAACTGGAAAAATACCACACTATTTTGCCAAAACCAAAGTAACTTACAAGACTGTGTCCTTCTGTAATTTTTTGAGATGTGGTTATTAAGGGCATATTTATATAATTCTACTCTATTCCTCAATGTCTTTGATGAATGTAACCCAATTTTACTGCTTTAAAAAGTCTCAATTCAAACAGGGATTTGCCAGCTCAGCACAACCAACTAGACAGTGGTTCGTTAAATTGAGAGCATCCTTTGTTCCGTTCTAATTAGAATCATGCATTCTCAGATCTCAGAGAAATAATGATTAGAATATTCTCTCAATCTCCTTGGCTTGGCCGAGAATAATGGCCATTTTATCATTAAAAAATATATATATAGTGCCACATCACCACCCCCTTGCCCTCTGAAAAACTGCAAGTTGTTTCTTTATATAATTATCATTTTATTATTTTATGGAAAATTAATTTATTAATTAATAGCCTATTCTTATGTGTTCTCACTTGCTTCGCTAAGTGATATTAATTCTGAGGAAAAATGTTGAATAAACAAACATGGGTTATAGAGAAAAGTCAAAATATATGTGTAATATTTAATTATTTTATAAGTTTTATAATAAAGTGTTCTGTTTCTTTGTCTTTGAAACTTGTTAAGTTCTTGAATAAATTAGTGAGAAGCCAGTGATTACCAAGGTGATATAAGTGTATAAATGTTGATTAAGAATCTCAGAGTAATTTCTCAAAAAGTTGAGAAAAGTTTGGGGGTAAGATATTAATTAATCATTTTTCTTGTTTGTGTATGAGAAAATTACAAACCATCAAATGCTGGGATGAAATACATGACATTTACCATCTTATGGAGATACTGAATTATTTTTTTTTTCTACTCTTAATAGTCATGTAATCATTTATTTATGGAAATCATCCAAGTTAGATAAACCATAAATGTAGTTGCATCTCTTTTTTTTTTCCCTACTTGAAAATCTTTTTGCAGAAAGAAAGAGAGGGAAGGGAAAGGAGGGGGGAAAGAAAAAAAAACTAAGTAATAAATTAAAAAGCAAATTGCTCTCAGGTTTTTGAAATTTTGAATCTTCAGACCAGAGATAAATAAAACTATCTGGGCAAAGTAAGTCCAAATGACCTGAATAAACAGTATTTTTTCCTACATGTGTGAGATACATATATATATATATATATATATATATATATATATATATATGTATGTATAAAAGTTATGCATGCTATTTTTATAATATATTTAAGAGGATTTTTAAGTGAATTATTGCTATTTGGCAGACATAAAAATTATGGTTAATAATGAAAAATGGAATAGATGGCAGATAAGTTACCTTTCTACTACCTTTTGTTAATAAAATATTATTAATAAAAGCAACCATATGTTATCTTATTTAATCCTCACAACAGCCTAGTTAGGAAGATACTATTATCTTCCCTTTGCAGATGGGGACTCTGAGATTCACAGAGATCACATATTTGGCCCAAGGGCACATGGTCATTGAGTAATGGGTCAGGACTCAAATCCAGGTCTGTCAGACTTAAAAGGTTATTATTTTGTCACTGTGCTGCATCACCCTGGGGAAGATTTTTAAAAAGAGAGAGACAGAGAAAGAAAAAGAGAAGTCCATCTAGGCCTTAGAATTCTGTTATGGCCCCTGAGACACACGTGAAGAGGGTTTGACAATAAATGATTTAACAATGAAGAATTATGGGGAGAGCTGGGATGACTTAAGGTGGGGAATTGGAGATGGGAGGCAATACATTCCCACTTAGCCTGTCTTTTCAATAAAGGATGCTTAAAGACTTGTTGGGACTTCCCTGGCGGTCCAGTGGTTAAGACTCCGCGCTTCTACTGCAGGGGGCGCAGGTTCAAACCCTGGTCGGGGAACTAAGACCCCACATGCCGTGCGGAGCGGCCAAAAAAAAGATACCTAAAGACTTGTTGCATAAGTCTTTTTTTCTTTAATAACTGTTTCCCTCTGGGATGGTAGTGTTTCCTGGGCAACAGGACCTCAGTGTCGGGAGCCTGCAATATGCCAAGTCCATTAGGATGGAGAGAGAGAGTGAGGAGCAGTGCCCTTGGCATGGATTCTATGTGCCAACTGTGGGGAAGGATGCTGTCCCAGCAGTGTGCATCATGCAAGAGGTAGTTTATGGAATTAACTGCATAGAACCCATTACTGCAAAACGTGATATATTGATAGAAAAGGCCACTTACGTTATGTCCTATATGGGTTTATTTTGGAAACTAAAAATTTGTATGCAGATTCCATGTATCGTCTGCCTTACCTTATCTTTCCCGTAAGATCTTAAGTCCTCAGCTCCTCTGTGGTCGCCACTGCTGCTGAGGCTCTGAATACCTCCTCAGTCACCCCTGTATCGGGGTGATTTTCACCTTCGTCCTCCAGAAGGTACCACAGGAGGAAGTGATTCTTGAACTGCTGTCATTCATTTACTATAATCTTGAGTTTCCCTGTAAGCACAGAACACCTCTACTAAATGTGTTATTTAAATTTATGTATTTAATTAAAAGTGATGTGATCTAAAGAAAATACTGTTTAAGAAGTAAACTTTTTATAACTCCTGTAAATGGAAAATTTATATTATTTCCCATAGATGAAGACAAATAAAAGCCCACTGAATAGTATTAACATTTAAATTTATTTTAATTAAAAATAAAATATAGTCACTACCACTGGCTCACACAATTCACATCTAAGAAAAATTTCTCACTGAGAACAAGTGACTGTTCCTAGTTCCTCAGGAATATTCAGTTTAGCATCATTAAGCTTAAGATAAAGTTCTCTGTCAATAAGATTATTTTGGTCTTGAATGCCAACTCATATTCGTACATAGAAAAGGCAAATTATATCCATTTAACGGTGCCTATGCGGATAGAATTAGACATTGAGAATCATACTTGACTTTTGTTCAACAAATTTTTGTGTACAAAGAAGACATTAGGAGAAATATCCAGAATGTATTTTTCTAAATGTATCCAGTTATTTGTTAGTTTCTGCAAAACAATGGCAAACTGCCTTGCCCGTGTACACAACCAGCATCCTCTCTGAACACTATGAAGAGATACTTGCAAAGTATTTCTAAGTGTTTTCCTAAACTCTGTTTCATAAGGGACACAGCTGAGTTCATAACCAGGTCATTCAATAACAAAAAATAATTTATACAACTGTTGGTTGGTAAAATGGACAAATGATGTTCCTGGATTGTTCCCAGCATGCTAACTGGGATGAGAAAGGGCACCAAGGTCTAGGAAAAGGAAATCCTGTAGGCCATTTCTCCCCAACCCCCCTGTTTCCTTATTCCCCTCTTCTCTTCTTCCTTCCATCGCCTTGGCATCCTGATTTAGGCTGCCTCTGCCTCATACAGGTTAGGACATCACCTGACATTACCTGGTGTTGCACCAGAACGTCCATACGCCATGTTGGAAAGCACTACTCTAAATGAACACTTGGTACGCCTGAATCCTCCATCCCCGTGGCTAACAGACTTAACTAAAACTGGTGTGCAGTACAAAGAGTAGCCCTTTCTCTGTGTTAACAATCAGAGCCCTGGAGGAAGTGGCCTTTCAAGGTGAACCAGGGCCAGGAGCTGTTCCTGCCAGAGACAAGGCCCAGACCTGTTTCTCTCTCTGACTTCTCCTCTCTCTTCTTTCATGTGGCCGGAATGCAGGAAGGATGGGGCAGCCCCCCACTTGGCAGAAGGTCTAGGTAGTCTACCATTCTTGCAGATTTCCATTTCATATACCAAGGGGCATAGTATCTCCCATTTCTTGGAAAGAGGGTCCTCTCTCCCCTGCCCCATCCCCTTTGAAAGCCAAGTTGTATCTAGAATAAGTCTCAGGACAATAATTTCTAAATCATTAGCTACATTACCATCACCTAAGGATATTTTACATAGAACTTCCCAGGCCTCATTCCAGAAATTTAATTAAGTAACCTGGGGGTAAGACCTGGGCATTTACATTTTAAAAGGCATTCAGGTTGGACTTCCCTGGTGGTGGTGCAGTGGTTAAGAATCTGCCTGCCAATGCAGGGGACATGGGTTCGAGCCCTGGTCCGGGATAATCCCACATGCTGTGGAGCAACTAAGCCTGTGCACCACAACTACTGAGCCCACATGCCACAACTACTGAAGCCCGCACGCCTACAGCCCATGCTCTGCAACAAGAGAAGCGACCGCAGTGAGAAGCCCACGCAGCACAATGAAGAGTAGCCCCCACTCGCTGCAACTAGAGAAAGCCTGCGCACAGCAACGAAGACCCAACACAGCCATAAATTAACTAATTAATTAATATTTTTAAAAAGGCATTCAGGTTTCTTTGAGGAACAGCTGGGTTTGGAACCACTGGTCTAGGGCAAATAAAGAAGTGCCTTGGGTCTGTCTGCCTTATGCAGGCAAGGAAGTCCCCTAGGTACCGGGCCCTGCAGTGCAGCTCTGCGGTGGTCTGGGCCAAACTCAGCTGAGAATGAAGGGCCTTTGGCCTATTCTCATTCTTCGCACGTATGTTTCACCTGGAAAACCCTTGTGACGGTAAATCGTGTGTCAAGAAAAGGATTTGCAGGCAGGGACCACCTGCTCACCTTTTTCTCTCTTCTCATTCCCAAACATGTCAGTAGCCTACAGAGGGGTTTGGCGGGCAGTGGAACAGTATTGAGGGAAATTAGCCATTTCTCTCAGTCAAGCACCCACATGCAAGAGCTAGTGTACTGTCGTTTATTTTCTTAAAAATGGTGGGGGAGGGAGGGCCTACCATAGAGAAGCCAGTGAAATCCCCATCGGAAAGTGTCTTTTGGCAAATCACTCCCAGCGCTCTTGTGTGTGTGTGAAGAAACACACAGTGCATGAAAACAGTTGTACTCCTGAGATCCAGAGTCAAGGCAGAACGAAGGCTTCCGTCCTATTTCCTGCCCAGTCATTAGGTGCCAAGAGGTGAATCAATCGTTTTTAGGAATTAGGCCAACTGTCACTTCCTTACAAACTGCAAAAAATGCATTGGCTGACTCGACTGAGTGAAAATGGTAACTTCAGCTTTTGTCCAACAGAAGACAAAAGAAACATCTTTCATAATATAGGGAAGAGCTGCTAGGAGGATGGTTTGGGGCCATGCTAAAGAATAAACACTTTAATTCCATGGTTTGTGCTTTTCTGGGCCTCTTATTTTTCTTGTTTAATGGCTAATTTTATTAATTTATGGGTTTTTATTTTTAAGATTGGTTCCAGATATTTAAAATGAACATGTCTGTCTATTTATATCATCATTTTAAAGCAATGAAAGAGTCACTGTTACTGTATACAGTGAATTTCTGCCTTTGTTATGATGCCCACCTTATCCAGAGCTTTTATTACATGCAGATATGTCGGCAGACTTCACATTTTCCTGGAAGTTACTATTTGTTTTCACACTAAAATCTCTCTGACATAAAATCACATGTAGTGGGCTTCCCTGGTGGCGTAGTGGTTGAGAATCTGCCTGCCAATGCAGGGGACACGGGTTCGAGCCCTGGTCTGGGAAGATCCCACATGCCGCGGAGCAACTAGGCCCGTGAGCCACAACTACTGAGCCTGCGCGTCTGGAGCCTGTGCTCCGCAACAAGAGAGGCCGTGAAAGTGAGAGGCCCGCGCACCGCGATGAAGAGTGGCCCCTGCTCGCCGCAACTAGAGAAAGCCCTCGCACAGAAACAAAGACCCAACACAGCCATAAATAAATTAATTAATTAATTAATTTTAAAAAAAGAATGGATGCCATTATTTGGCATCTATATTTAAATCACATGTACTCTCTTGTAGTTCGCTCTACCTAAACTAACATTTTCTCATGCATTTTTGCTATCTAAAACATATTCATCCTTCAACAAGCATTTATTGAGCATTTACTGCAATGCAAGATCCAAGCATAGAAACAGATCTTGTTCCTGACCCAAAGGGACGGATTCTTAAAAATATGAGACGCTCATCCACACAGAAATCAGGCAATGGTCCAAGGTCATATAGTCCTAAGATTTTTTAAAAATTCCTCACTTTTACATTCACCCCACTCAGCATTTGAAAATTCTTGTTTTCAGCCTGTATTATTGTCCATATCACATAATGCAAATCAGGATCATGCAGATGTAGAAGGCGGGGTCCCCTTCTAAAATAATAAAATCACCCAATTATAATTAAGCAGAGTGGCCCACTTGCAAATTAATGTATAAAATTTATGAACTGGAAGAGAATTTAGTTATTATTTCATTCTCTCTCCCTCACAAATGTAGAAACTGAGACCCAAATATTTGAGGGCCTTTCCTAAAATTACCCAGTGAGTTAATGGTAAGTCCAAGAGTAAAATCAGATACACTAATTTTCATACAAGTATTCTTTTCACTGTATTATAAAATATTTGATTTTTCACTTGATAAGTAAATGCTTTTATTGACAATTACTCTGGAGACTTCAGGGAATTTTAATGAGTAGTGAGTTTCAAATAGAAACCTAGTAAGAAAAACTGCTGAGTTCATATGATATCTATGGTATTAAGTTCCCCTTCCTCAAAAGAAATACTCTGAGACCATAAGAAGCATAAAGATGTTGTCATACTTCCTCTCTGCAGGGCAAAGGGGACTTCATGAAAGAACAAATTTTTTAAAATATCTGACCCATTTTCTTTCCAGAAGGCTGGTATCGTCAGGGAACTGAACTACTGCTTTGCTTTGAGCCATGAATTAGTAAGGATGTTGCAGGTGACAAAACTTTGTAAATATACTAAAGTACATTGGATTGGACACTTTAAATGGGTGATTTTATGGCATGTAGATTATACCTCTTCATTGAGATATAAAATTCTGTTTAAATAAGAATATGCTTGAAATGAGGACTGTCTTTGCTCACGCCTATGATCACATAGGAATTTTGCTGTGTAGCACTAATTCTTCCTGTACTGTTCACACCCCCTTTACTTGGTTCAAGAGTGCCCCAAACCAATTTTGTTTACAGAAGGGGCAACTTCATCTATTTGCTATTTCACTCAACCAGACAAGGGTAACTTTCAGCCACTGTCCTTGGTACTGAAGATATAATTAGAATGTAAGGTCCATGAGGGTAGGGGATTTTTCTGTCTTGTTTAGTATGGTATTGTCATTACCTACCATTTCTTGAATGGATGATACACAGGGGAACAAGACAGACATAGTCTCTGCCTCTTCAAACTTGTAGTCTAGGTGTTAGGGATTCAGAAAATTAAATAGCGTTTTTACTATAGAATTGAAATCATCTATGAAAGAGAACTCTGCAGGGCCAGAAAAAAGAGCACTAAATCATATTGTTTCTAAAGTTCTTTTTTGTGGTTATTTCACTTGATGACTGAGATGAAAAGCTCAATGTTAGCGCTTGTTTTAAACATTTTCTAAATGGATTCCCTTATACTCTTTCAAAAAGGAGAAACATTCACAGTATCAATATTTAGGAGACAGATAGTAAGCATGTTTTGACCCAAATGTTATCATGAATCAATTATGTTTAAAATGGCCACATATGCTAAGTTAAAAGAGTAGTTTGATTTACTGTATTTGATCTGTTAATAAACATAGAACAATTGAAGCAATCATAGTTAAACCCTCCTGCCCCTGCTTGGATAGTATGAGGAAATTAAGCAGTTTGGAAGTCAACCCTTCATTTTTATTGGGATGTCACTGAAGGATAAGGACCTGTCAGGAGCTAGTCTGTTTCTGCTGGATAAGAGTAAGGTGGGAAGCATTTTTAAAGTTCTGAAATCCGGTTGTAGAAAACAGTTGGGAGGATAGGGGCTACCCTTGGCATTATGCCTTACTCATTCAATCTACTCTTTAAGAGTTTGGCAGGAGCAGCTACATCTGGCATTTCTAGCCACTTCCATCCCCCCAAAATTATGATAAGGTTGGAGTTGGAGAGGGTGGAAGGAAGAAAAAACTAATTTGATCTTACTCCCTTCTTCCTATCCCACACATTAAAAGAGGAAAAGAGGTATACCTGAGGGAAGGTGTTTTGGACCCAGTATTCTTTAATATCATGTGCATTCTATGAAACAGATTTTTCTAATGTTTTAAGAGTGATTTGATGAAATGTAAACGTTTCACTTATTTTCACAGAATTTTCCTAGGACCTACTTGGAAAACCAAAAATAACAATGTAATAAGATACTAGAGTGGGAACAGCAGGGAGAGGCAAAGATGATGTGATGATGATAATAATAATAACTAACATTAATGCACATCTGCTATGTGCAAGGAATGTACTTGGTATTTTCCATATAGTAATGTCAATTTCTGTAGTTATCTGAATCTTAAAACAACAATGTAAAATAATTACTATTAACTTCCCTAGTGTTTCATAAGAAATAAGGCTCACAGACATTTTATACGATGGCATTAGATTCATGGAGACACTATTATGTTGATTAAGAGCAAGAAATTTGCATCTACACAAACCTCAAATTCATATCCTGAATTCCCTCTGAGAACCCATCTCGTTAGTGGCAATATCACTTCATTTCTTTGATCCTTAATTTCATCATCTAGGAACAGACACTGAATCATTTATTCAACAAAAGTTAGCACCACTTGTGCTGGATACTACAAGGTTGAGGAAAAATAGACAGAGTTTTGCCCTCTTTGGGTTTATATTCATGGATGAGTACAGCTATTAACCAAGGCATCGGGACTTCCCTGGTGGCGCAGTAGTTAAGAATTCACCTGCCAATGCAGGAGACATGGGTTCAAGCCCTGTTCCGGGAAGATCCCACATGGCGCAGAGCAACTAAGTGTGTGCACAACTAGTGAGCCTGCGCTCTGGAGCCCATGAGCCACAACTACTGAAGCTCACGCGCTCTAGGGGCCCACCTGCTGCAACTACTGAGCCTGAGTGCTGCAACTACTGAAGCCCACGCGCCTAGAGCCCATGCTCTGCAACAAGAGAAGCCACCGCAATGAGAAACCCGCACGCCTCAACGAAGAGTAGCTCCTGCTCGCCATAACTAGAGAAAAAGCCCACACTCAGCAATGAAGACCCAACGCAGGCAAAAAAAAATTTTTTTTAATAAATTAATTAACCAAGCCATCTCATAGACAAACATAAAATTACAACCATGATAAGCACTAAGCAGAACAAGCATATAGTTGTAGCAGAAACTACATGGTATTCTAGCCATATGTGCTTGGAACCCTTAATCAATTTCTTGCACACCAGTCTATGGTGTGATTTTACTCCCAAAGCCAGCACCTGCATTTATTTTTCTTAAGATCATGCTGTCACTGCCAGCACCCACTTTGCCTGCAAGCACAGAAAACCACTGGAAATTTATTCCCTGACTCAACCCTGCACAAACCCTCAACCCATATGTCGTTCATTCATTGGTGACTAACCTAGTCAAGAGTAACTACAATAACTGGAATTGTTTGAATGCTCAGTAAGGTACTGTTCACTAAATGGGAGATCCTGACCCATCGTAATACTCAACAAATGGTACCTATAAAAATGACAATCAAGAAAAAGAAGACAGAATCGTGAAGAAGGCAACAGATGCTCTTGCAACAGCAAAGGAGATTTAAAGGGTAAAAGAAGAGTTCTGTGATTTTGAAGCTTTCCAGGAAATAACTTGAGAAGCAGGTTTATTCATGGCCAAGATTTCTTGAGGCCCTGGATCATCTGACCCTCAGCTGACAGCATCCTGGCACAGGTGCACGGCTGAGGATCTCAAAAGTCTGAGAGCTGGCAGCCTGGGAATGGCCAGCTGCCCAACTCCTCCTTTTCCCAGAGTGGGAGGAAGTTGGTTCCTGTGTGATTATTAATTAAATCCTGACTGGGTGGGCACTTTTAACGTCTTTTCCAGGGGGAGCCTTGCTAGCAAGATCTCATAACTGAACTGCAGCCAGCCTCAGTCAAGGAGCAGGAAACCACCTTTGGCTGGGGCCAGAGCACTTGTTCTCCATCCAAACTTACTCACCCAGGTAGAGGTCTGAGTTGGAGGTCGGCCTGCGATTCTCAATGGATCAATTGTTTCCACCCATCTCCCCTCTGCAAGGTCCGGAAGACATGAAATAGGATTGGGGGGAAGATTAATGTGTTTCTGTACCATATTGTCTATCTGGAAGGCACACTCCGGGTATTGTTCCTAGCACAAAGCGTCTTTCAGAGTTACCCTGTAAAAAAACCGCTTTTCAGAAGATTATGTTCGGGAGTTAGGTGTCTCGGTATCCCCAGTACAAAGTGGCAGAGAAATTTAGCAGTGATCTAGATAATCTTATCAACTCAGATAATTCAGATGTTGGTTTTACTGCCTTCAAATGCAGTAGCCAGATAATCATCACCAGCTAGTTCAATTCCTCTCCAAAGCCTTTACTGCTGCACAGAGAAAAGTGGGCTGATAATTACCAAACCCCAGTCATGTGCCAGATATTGTCCTATGCTCTGTTTCTGCATTCTCTCCTTTAATTCTCACATCAAATCCCTTATTGTCATTTCCTCCCTTTTAAGGATGAGGAAACTGAGGTTCAATAAAGGTAAATAATTCTCTTAAGGTCACAGAGCAAAACATGATATTGCTGGGTTTAGAATGTAAGTCTGTCTCAGGTAGTAAAATCTTTCCACTTAGGAAAGAGAGGGGCCAATTTTTTTAAAAAACAAGCCAATAATAAGATTTGTTTAAAAATTGCCCTGTGACTTCCACTTACAGGATGATGGTTTAAGTCTTCTAGAGACCAAGTCTCAATCAAAAAACTTTTGGATAAAATAGGAAAAGCACTTGCCTAACGATCTTGAGAGTA
Organism: Balaenoptera ricei; assembly: GCF_028023285.1. NCBI lineage: Eukaryota > Metazoa > Chordata > Mammalia > Artiodactyla > Balaenopteridae > Balaenoptera > Balaenoptera ricei. The sequence continues at coordinate 53,334,082 of NC_082657.1, read as the reverse complement.
AACATAAACAGGCACATTGTTGAAGGGAGACAAGTGTGGAGAAGCAAATAGCAAAGAAGTTTCTTTTCTTTTCCTTTCTTTCCTTTCCTTTCCATGAGGAAGCTCAGATATTAGCCTTAATTTTAAAAAAGGCTATAAATCAGCTATTTCAAATATTTCAAAAATGAAAGAAGATCATGCCTGAAGAACTAAACAAAAGTGTAAGAGTGATGGTAAAGTATGAGAACAATGGTCCAAACAGAGAATGTCAATAAAGAGGTTGAAATTATTAAAAAACAAACAAACAAACAAAAGAAACAAAAATTCTGGAGTTTAAAAAGTCCACTAACTGAAACAAAAAAAAATTTACTAGAGGGGCTAAGAAGCAAGTTTGACAAGGCAAAAGGAAGAAGCAGCAAACCTGAACACGAACCAGTTGAGATTATTATGGTTTTGTGATACAATTTGAAATCAGAAACTGATGACTCCAGCTTTGTTCTTTTTTGTCAAGATTGGTTTGGCTCTTTCAGGTTTTTTGTGGTTCCATATGAATATTAGGATTTTTTTTCTATTTCTGTGGGGAAAAAATGCCATTGGAGTTTGGATAGGGATTGCAATGAATCTATAGATCACTTTGGGTAGCACAGACATTTTTAACAATATTAATTCTTCAAATCCATGAACATGGGATATCTTTCTATTTGTGTCTTCAATTTCTTTGATCAATTTCTTACAGTTTTCAGTACATAGATATTTTAACTCCTTGGTTAAATTTATTCCAAAGTATTTTATTGCTTTTGATGCTATTGTGAATATAGAATTGTTTTTTAAATTTCCTTTTCTGGTAGTTTGTTGATAGTAGAGAAGCACAACTAACTTGACCTGGTGAGGAGAGATCAAGGTGGTAAAGTAGGGGGACGCTGAGCTCACTTCCCCACACAAACACATCAAAAATACACCTACATATGGAGTAACTGTCACTGAAAACAAACAAGACTGACAAGGCCAATACTAGAAACTGATTTTACCTGACTTGCAGTCCCAACATGCTTTCTAAGAGCTCTGCTGCCTCTCAAAAATAATAAATTCAGCCCAATTCTCAACAACAAGTAATGGAACCCAATATTGTAGTGACTGAGGATCCTGAAGCCCTGAGTTTCATTACTTAAAGAAGGAGATCTTAAGATTTACTGTCTCTCTTCCCTGAATTGATTAAGCAGACATTACTAAGTGCATTAATTACTAAGTGCATTGCTATGGTGCACTGAAAAGAAGACCACATTGGAAGCCAGAAAATCTGGGGTTTAGGTTTTACTCTGCATTAATTCTCTGCATGAATTTCATTTATTCTCATACCCTTATTGAACCCAGGATATCATTCGGTCTTGTGATTCTCAACCCTGAATGTACATTACAGCAATGTGGAGAGAATGTAAAAAAGATTATGCCCATGCCTCACCTCCAGAGATTCTGATTCCACTGATTTGGGATAGAGCCTGCAAGTTCCCCAGATTATTTTTATATTCAGCAGGACTTGGAACCATTGATCCAATTCCAACAACATTGTAGATGAGACATTTAAGGGCTCTTCCAAGCCCTTGAATCTTCCATAATTTTACAATGGTTTCCAGTCTCACTGAAAATCTAAGAATGACTTCAGCCTATTGTGTAAGTGGCCCAAAAGTGCAATTGCTGAAGAAATTTATTTATCTGCCCTGCGTGGGCTCAAAAAGCAAAGATTGAAAACATCTGTGCTGAGTTATTAGTTGCCTCAGTGACATGGGACACAATGAGGATGGGGGAAGATGGTCCTCAGGGAACTTGTTGGAAAACTCAAATCAAACCTTTTTAGATGTATGTCACTGTTGCTATGATGCTAGCAGCAAACATCCTGCCTACACCCTATTGGTGGGTTTGGTACAACAGGCAGTAGAGTTCTCTGGCTCCACAATTACCTACTTTCCTTCTCACCCAAGAACATCTGAAAACTCACACTGATATTGGCGTAACTCTTGACAATAGAACTACTCAAACCACTTTTGGTTGGTGAAGGTCACAGAGGAATGAGACAGGGGCATAAATGAGCCCTGCTCTACTGAGAAAAAAAAAAAAATACAGCTTAAATTCAAGATTGAATTTGAAAAGTTAGTGTTCTCTCTCTGTCCTCTTTCCAATTCCCTAGATTCCCTACTCCTAAAAGGAAGTCAGTTTTACTGTTGAATTTTTTGTTTTAAATAGATCTTTACTGGAGTATAATTGCTTCTCAATACTGTGTTAGTTTCTGTTGCACAACAAAGCGAATCAGCCATATGCATACACATGTCCCCATATCCCCTTCCTCTTGAGCCTCCCTTCCATCCTCCATATCCTACCTCTCTAAGTCATTGCAAAGCACCGAGCTGATCTCCCTGTGCTATCCTACTGTTTCCCACCAGCCAACTATCTTACATTCGGTAGTGTATATATGTCGATGCTACTCTCACTTGGCCCCAGCTTCACCCTCCCACCCCATGTCATCAAGTCCATTCTCTATGTCTACCTCTTTATTCCTGCCCTGCAAATAGGTTCATCAGTACCATTTTTTTTTTTTTTTAGATTCCATATATATGTGTTAGCATACGGTATTTGTTTTTCTCTTTCTGACTTACTTCACTCTGTATGACAGACTCTAGGTCCATCCACCTCGCTACAAATAACTCAATTTCGTTTCTTTTTATGGCTGAGTAATATTCCATTGTATATATGTGCCACATCTTCTTTATCCATTCATCTGTTGGTGGACATTTAGGTTGCTTCCATGTCCTCGCTATTGTAAATAGTGCTGCAGTGAACACTGTGGTACACGTCTCTTTTTGAATTACGGTTTTCTCAGGGTATATGCCCAGTAGTGGGATTGCTGGGTCATATGGTAGTTCTATTTTTAGTTTTTTAAGGAACCTCCATACTGTTTTCCACAGTGGCTGCACCAACAGTGTAGGAGGGTTCCCTTTTCACCACACCCTTTCCAGCATTTATTGTTTCTAGTTTTTTGATAATGGCCATTCTGACCGGCATGAGGTGATACCTCATTGTAATTTTGATTTGCATTTCTCTAATAATTAGTGATGTTGAGCACGTTTTCATGTGCCTTTTGGCCATCTGTATGTCTTCTTTGGAGAAATGTGTAGGTCTTCTGCCCATTTTTGGATTGGGTTGTTTGTTTTTTTAATATTGAGCTGCATGAGCTGTTTATATATTTTGGAGATTAATCCTTTGTCCATTGATTCGTTTGCAAATATTTTCTCCCATCCTGAGGGTTGTCTTTTGGTCTTGTTTATGGTTTCCTTTGCTGTGCAAAAGCTTTTAAGTTTGATTAGGTCCCATTTGTTTATTTTTGTTTTTATTTCCATTTCTCTAGGAGGTGGATCAAAAACGATCTTGCTGTGATTTATGTCATACAGTGTTCTGCCTATGTTTTCCTCTAAGAGTTTGATGGTGTCTGGCCTTACATTTAGGTCTTTAATCCATTTTGAGTTTATTTTTGTGTATGGTGTTAGGGAGTGTTCTAATTTCATTCTTTTACATGTAGCTGTCCAGTTTTCCCAGCACCACTTATTGAAGAGGCTGTCTTTTCTCCATTGTATACTCTTGCCTCCTTTGTCATGAAGTAGGTGCCCATATGTGCATGGGTTTATCTCTGGGCATTCTATCCTGTACCATTGATCTATATTTCTGTTTTTGTGCCAGTACCATACTGTCTTGATTACTGTAGCTTTGTAGTAGAGTCTGAAGTCAGGGAGCCTGATTCCTCCAGCTCCATTTTTCTTTCTCAAGATTGCTTTGGCTAATCGGGGCCTTTTGTGTTTCCATACAAATTGTGAAACTTTTTGTTCTAGTACTGTGAAAAATGCCATTGGCAATTTGATAGGGATTGCACTGAATCTGTAGATTGCTTTGGGTAGTATAGTCATTTTCACAATATTGATTCTTCCAATCCAAGAAGATGGCATCTTTCTCCATCTGTTTATGTCATCTTTGATTTCTTTCCTCAGTGTTTTATAGTTTTCTGAGTACAAGTCTTTTGCCTCCTTAGGCAGGTTTATTCCTAGGTATTTTATTCTTTTTGTTGCAATGGTAAATGGGAGTGTTTCCTTAATTTCTCTTTCTGATTTTTCACTGTTGGTGTATAGGAATGCCAGAGATTTCTGTGCATTAATTTTGTATCCTGCAACCTTACCAAATTCATTGATTAGTTCTAGTAGTTTGCTGGTGGCATCTTTAGGATTTTCTATGTATAGTATAATGTCATCGGCAAACAGTGACAGTTTTACTTTTTCTTTTCCAATTTGTATTCCTTTTATTTCTTTTTCTTCTCTGATTGCCGTGGCTAGGACTTCCAAAACTATGTTGAATAAGAGTGGTGAGAGTGGACATCCTTGTGTGGTTCCTGATCTTACTGGAAATGCTTTCAGTTTTTCACCATTGAGTATGATGCTTGCTGTGGGTTTGTCATATATGGCCTTTATTATGTTGAGGTAGGTTTCCTCTATGCCCATTTTCTGGAAAGTTTTTATCATAAATGGGTGTTGAATTTTGTGAAAAGCCTTTTCTGCATCTATTGAGATGATCATATGGTTTTTATTCCTTGTTAATGTCAAATTATTACCATTTACCAATTATTACTATTACCATTTTCTTAATTGTTTTGGGTTTGTTTTTGTGGGTCTTTTTCTTCTCTTGTGTTTCCTGCTTAGAGAAGTTTCTTTAGCATTTGTTGTAAAGCTGGTTTGGTGGTGCTGAATTCTCTTAGCTTGTGCTTGTCTGAAAAGCTTTTGACTTCTCTATCGAATCTGAATGAGATCCTTGCTGGGTAGAGTAATCTTGGTTGTAGGTGTTTCTCTTTCATCACTGTAAGTATATCCTGCCACTCCCTTCTGGCCTGCAGAGTTTCCACTTAAAAATCAGCTGATAGGGGCTTCCCTGGTGGCGCAGCGGTTGAGAATCTGCCTGCCAATGCAGGGGACACGGGTTCGAGCCCTAGTCTGGGAAGATCCCACATGCCACAGAGCAACTAGGCCCGTGAGCCACAACTACTGAGCCTGCGCATCTGGAGCCTGTGCTCCACAACAAGAGAGGCCGCGATAGTGAGAGGTCCGTGCATCACGATGAAGAGTGGCCCCCGCTTGCCGCAACTATAGAAAGCCCTCGCACAGAAACGAAGACCCAACACAGCCAAAAATAAATAAATAAATAAACAAACAAATCCTTTAAAAAAAAATCAGCTGATAACCTTATGGGGATTCCTTTATATGTTATTTTTTCTTTTTCCCTTGCTGCTTTTAATATTTTTTCTTTGAATTTAATTTTTGTTAGTTTGATTAATATGTGTCTTGGTGTGTTTTTCCTAGGGTTTATCCTGTATGGGACTCTCTGTGCTTCCTGGAATTGGGTGACTATTTCCTTTCCCATGTTAGGGAAGTTTTCAACTATAATCTCTTTTTTTCACAGACCCTTTCTTTTTCTCTTCTTCTTCTGGGACCCCTATAATTCGAATGTTGGTGCATTTAATGTTGTCCCAGAGGTCTCTGATATTGTCTTCAATTCTTTTAACTCTTTTTTCTTTATTCTGCTCCTCGGGAGTTATTTCCACCATTTTGTCTTCCAGCTCACTTATTTATTCTTCTGCCTCAGTTATTCTGTTATTGATTCCTTCTAGTGTATTTCTCATTTCAGTTATTGTGTTGTTCATCTCTGTATGTTTGTTCTTTAGTTCTTCTAGATCTTTGTTAAACATTTCTTGTATTTTCTCAATCCATGCTTCCATTCTATTTCCGAGATTCTGGATCATCTTCACTATCATTACTCTGAATTCTTTTTCAGGTAGATTGCCTATTTCCTCTTCATTTATTTGGTCTTGTAGGATTTTACCTTGTTCCTTCATCTGTGACATATTTTTTGCCATCTCATTTTCTTTTTTTTAATGAGTGGGATTGTGTTCCTGTTTTACTGGTTGTTTGGTCTGAGGCTTCCAACACTGGAGTTTGTAGGCTATTGGGTAGAGCTGGGTCTTGGTGCTGAAATGAGGACCTCTGTGAGACCTCACTCCAATGAATATTCCCTGGGGTCTGAGGTTCTCTGTTAGTCCAGTGGTTCAGACTTGGAGCTCCCACCGCAGGAGCTTCCGCCTGACCCCGGGCTCTCAAACCAAGATCCCACAAGCGTTGTGGGGTGGCAAAAAAAAAAAAAGAAAAAGAACAATAAACAAAAAATAAAATTAGACTAGGAAACTAACAGATATGTTAGAAAGAATGTAAAAATAAAAATATAGAGGAATAAACAACTGGAGGTTACATCAGTACCACAATAGTAAAAAAGAGGAGGAGGGAAAAGAAAAAAAAAAAGTGGGGAGGGAGGCCTTGGCTGTGGAGGGCCGGCCTAAGCAAGAGCGAGGTTTGGGTGGTGGGCGGGGCCAATGCTCAGGACCTACAGGGCTGGAAAAGGCCCTGGGGGTTGTGCGGGGTGGGGCTTAGGCTCAAGGAACAGAAGGGGCCCAGGCGTGACCCCCACCCCTGGTCTCAGAGGGCAGGGGACCTCACCTGGGAGCCCAGCAGGCTTCCTGGGCTTGAGTGGGCGGAGCAAACACCCTCCTCTCCTCTCTTCTCCTACTCCTCTGGTCTGGGGTCTGGAGGCCCCCTCCCACCTGCCTCTCCTGATCTCCCCGGCCTCAGGGGTGCCGCTCTTGTCTGGCCTCCACTTCTCCTCCCTCCTCGGTCACTCTACGTCCTACCGGTTCACTCTGGGGTTCCTCCTGTCTCCTTGGAGGTTAGAGTCCCCCACCAGTGGCCGGCAGGCACCCTAGTTGTGGGGAGACACTAACTCCACATCTTCCAACACTGCCATCTTGAATCTGCCTCTATTGTTGAATACTGATCTTCAGTACTTAGCCTCTGCCATTGTATTTATTTTTCTTTCTCCAGAGAAGAACCACCCCATTCTGGGAGTTAGGATTCTATATCAGGAACAGAGAATATTGGAGCTCAGACAGAGGTGAATGGGGCCTCCACCAAGCTTTCTCTTTCTTTTTTTTTTTTTTTTTTTTCTCTTTTTAAAAAGTTCTTTTCTACCTATGCCTGGCACCAAATGCCTGAGTTTTCTCTTAATATTTTGGAGTTAATATCTGCTTTATCTATCCTTTTTGACTCATTCAATTTAATTCACTCTGTTTCTTTTCTTTAAGGTGACTTATGGGGATGAAATTAGAGAATTTGGATTATGAAACAGATAAAAGAATTAAAACCAAATCTACTCAAGAGACTTAATTCTCTTTTCATCAAGGTTAGTTAACCCTCTTTTCTAGTTAAAATGTGTGTGAAAATGCGTGTGGAAAAATATGTGTTAAAATCAGACCTCCATTTTTCCAATTTGCAAAAGGAGAAATTTGGACAACATAACTTTAAAGGCTTTTTCCTGCTGTAACAGTTAATTTCCATTTTGTCTCAACTTTTCCCTACAGAAAGTTGTTTCCTATTAAAATTATACTTAGGTTTAGGGTTTAAGTAAAAAAATAACACTTGGCGCCTTTTACTTTGCCTTAGGTAGTATTTTGTACTTTAAGTCATTTGTATTAATTTTGGCCCCTGAAAGTAGGTTAGAGATGATAAGATGAAGAAAATGATACTAATTCATTGACATGTTCCATAAATACCTGTTATTTGCCAAAACTTAACTCAATATTAGAAACGCTAGATAAGATATGGCCCTTTCTTTTACATACCTCTTGGCCTCATCTTTTATATATCTCTTAGTGGAGAGATAAAACTGTACTTTACAATAAAACGCATCTTTTTATAAGAGATAACATAGCAGTATGTACAAAGTGCTTTGGGAAAACAGAAAAGAAAAATTTTAGTTCTGTTTAATGGATTCAGAGAAGATTTCACAAATGGGATGGGATTTGAGATGCATCTAGAAGGATGACTAGAAGAGTAATAGGTAGAGAAGAGGCAAGGGAAATCAAGGCAAAAGGAACAGCATGCTCAGAGTTATGAGTGTGGCAGCCAGCCTCCAAGAAAGCCCCCAGTGATCTCTGTCACCTGGTATTCATGCCCTTCTGTAGTCCCTTCTTGTACTGAAGGAAAAAAAAAAAAAAAGCCAACCTGTGTAACCTATAAAATATTGCCAAAATGATTGTGTGTGTTTCCAAGGCTAGGCCATATAGAATATTTTTTTGTCTGTCTTGGTCCCTCTCGGAGTTCACACTCTGAGGGAAGTCCGTCACCATGTTGTAATGATGCTCAAGCAGCACCATGGAGGTGACCCCATGAAGAAGACCTGATGCCTCCTGACAACAACCAGAACCATGTGAGTGAGCCATCTTGGAAGCAGATTCCCCAGCCCAGCATTCAGATTACTGAGACCTGCCTAACATCTTTCCTGAAACCTCATGAGAGACCTCAAACCAGAACCACACAGCTGACCACTTCTAAATTCCTGTGAGATAATACATGTTTCTTAGTGAAAACCACTAAATTTGGGGGTAATTTTTTACACTGTAATATGTAGTTAATATAGGTGGCATCCAAGTTTATGTCATGCTCTGAGATAAGAGGAGGACTGGTAAGGGATGGGGTCCAGAAGGAAAGGGGATGATCGGATTGGAAAGATTTTGTAGTCAGGGTGGACCATAGAGAGCTGTAAGAGGGGATTGTTGTTGACTTTAGCAAAAAATTGATGCAACTGGATTTGAGAGTTAGGAGGTGAATGCCTAGACACAAGAGCATGATCTGAAGAAAGGTGTTGGCAGATATGATATTAGCCTTGAATTGCAGTGATTTTTTTTTTCCTACTGGATTGTCTGTGTCTACCTTTATGAGAGGCTGACTTTCAGAGGAGTTGCAAGAGAATTTATGGGTTCCCACCTCCTTCCCTCTTCAAGACTCTTATCTACAGCCTACTTAACTGATAACCTTCCTACATCTGCTTGATTATCTCCAGGGATGGGAAGCTCACCACCAGCTGAGCCAGCAACCTACATGTTGATTTGAAGAGCTCTATGACTCCCTATAACTCTAATGGACTACTGGACTGGGTGTTAGGCTTGTCTCTCCCACTAAACAACTGGTCAACCTTGGGACTAGAATTTTTAAGATCAGTGAAGACTTGGATGGGGTTCAAGACTCTAGGGCCTGCCACTAGTCTGCTCATTCTCTTGAGATGAGCTCAAACAGATCAGTAATAAAGTAATGATTCTGAGCTCTAACCCCAGAGGTACTCATTAACTGCAGGTTGGGGTCTGAGAAGTAGAGTGATCGAAATTTTATCATTACTACCATTTCTAGACCTGGCTTCACCAAACTGAGCAAAGGAATCATCTGAGGGAAAGCTGAACCCAACTCACTCTCTCCAGTTGATAACTTATTCTGCAGCTCTTTTAAAGCACTGGATTGAAAGAAGAGGTTTTGCGTTGATTTGTAGTTTTCTGAATACTCCAGAGAGTTCGCACTGTAATAGATCATGTGCCATCTCACTCTGATGGCCCTCCTGTGGCCATGGAAAAAGGTGGTGGGAAGGCTGCAGTCCCAGGATGTCTGTGATGAAGATGAGGTCATAGTTAGTCAAGACTTGGCTCAGACCAAGCCCTGGTAGAGGAAGCATGAGAAGCATTCCAGCTTGTATAAATCCCTTGCCTTTCCAGCCCAGGGTTACAACACTTGGCGACCACGAGAGGCCTGTTAAGTGATTTGGATGTCCATACAGTTGCTTAATCAGTAGGTTCAATCATGTGGAGTTCTAATAACTTTTAATCATTCAGTATATTATACAACCCCTGTAGGTCCTGCCAAGACACAGTTTCAAGAGAGAGGAAATAAAGTAATGGAAGCAAGATTGTGAATGAGCAGGTCACCTTTTCTCTTGTTTTACACAGGAGCTTAAACTCAAGTGTCATATCTATGTTGGTATTGTGTTAATGTTGGTCATCCAGTTGATTTATGAAACTTTATTTCAGGATATGTAACAGGAGGCCCCTTAAATTTCAGAAGTGTAGTGTAGTAAAAAAAATGGGCTTTAAAGTCAGAATGACCCACTTGCAAATTATGGCTTTGTTGGGACATCTAGATTCAATATGGCAGGGAGTTCAGTTAGCTGAGAACTTTCAGCTGCACTACCCTCATTACTCACATCAGCCTTTGAGCACAGTGGGGATACTGGAGGATGACCATTTCTGCTCAATGTGGGACATCCCTAATGAGCAATCATTGCTCTGGAGCTCCCTGTTGAATTGGCCCACACTTTGTCAAAGCCCCTGCCCCATCCCCCAGCCCTACACACACACACACACACACACACACACACACACACACACACACAGAACCACTAGAACTACTAATTCCATCTCAGTAGCTCCTTCCCAAAGTATCCAACTAACAGAGTAAGTTACTTAAACTCTCTGAGATCCCATTTTTTCCTCTTTCAAATTACACTGTTACCATATACATCATCAGAATTTGGAAGAGGTTAAATGAGGTACAATATGTAAAGTATCTTGGCTCATAACAGACCAAGATTTTTTTCCTTCACCCAACTCACTAGAAAGACCTTTTCCACCACCGGTGTGTAAAAATCAGATAGCTTCTTCACTTCCATTCACCAACTATCATATGCCTAGAATAGCATTAACCACCCTAAAGGGGATGGGATGCTGGAAACATACAATTGTAGAAGAAGCACAGGTCTGTGATCATCTTGGGGGTGGGGACTTCGGGTTTCCTAAGTGCTATGACAAATGTAAATACAGGGTGTGAGAGGGGAGCACAGAGAAAGAAAATCTATCCTGAAACATCAAGAAAAACTACCTGGGGAGAAAACACTCGATTTGAGTCTGGAAGAATGAGTACACAGTCACCAAGCAAAAAAGGAAGGTTGTTGCCAGAAGAGGGGCCAGCCTTTGCCAAGTCTCCATGACACCAGAGTACAAGGTCAAGACAAAGTCAAGATGTTCCACAGATATTACAGAGCAAACTGGGGAAGAAGGAAGAGGGTCCCAGCAGAGCTGCCCCATGAGAGGTTCATGGCAGGGATTATGTACCCCACTGCCCAGAAAAGGAAGCTGAGCAGGGCCAGGAGGGGTTCAATGCCTGGTCCACAATCACAGGGTAGTAAAGTCACTGAGCCAACCCAGAGACAGCCCAGGTCTTTGATGCTCCTCTACCTGCAATTGTATGAATATCCCCCCAATGGAAGTTCCTGGGGGGATCCAGACAAGCCCCAACTAGGTCTTAATTAGCTGATCACCTATGGAGCAAGGAGAGGGGCACAAAATCAACATTTCAGGCCTCTTCTGGGGAGAGGATCTCTGTGCTCAGTAGTTCAGGGAATTTGAGCTCCTTGAAAGCACAGTTTCGGAGAAACAGAAGCCAGCGTGCACATTCACAGGATTCAGTCCCCCCCGAATCAATTATGCTTAAGTGATGTCAAGAGCCTGACAGAGCCACAAAAGAAGGAACAAACTTTAACCTCAAAATTGAAGCTGATCCTTGTGCCTTAACCTAAGCCTTTGTGTCTGGCCCTCCTTGCAAGCCCTGGTCTGGTTCTCATTGCTTTTGTGGATTTAAGTAAAATCCTTCACATAACTTAATTTAGGGTTTGCATTAGTATTTCTTTTGCTATAATATAAAAAAAGAAAAAAAAAAAACACCCAAATCCCTACAATCCAGGCCATTGATCTAGTGGACACAGGCTGTCCTAATAGACAGAGCATTTTCCCCAAGAATGAAGAGGACACCGTACAGGCAATGGCATGAAGCGGGTGAAGTACAGCCCCTTTTAAAAGAGCCAGAGGAGGGCTTCCCTGGTGGCGCAGTGGTTGGGAGTCTGCCTGCCGGTGCAGGGGACACGGGTTCGAGCCCTGGTCTGGGAGGATCCCACATGCCGCGGAGCAACTGGGCCCGTGAGCCACAACTACTGAGCCTGCGCGTCTGGAGCCTGTGCTCCGCTACAAGAGAGGCCGCGATAGTGAGAGGCCCGCGCACCGCGATGAAGAGTGGCCCCCGCTTGCCGCAACTGGAGAGGGCCCTGGCACAGAAACGAAGACCCAACATAGTAATCAATCAATCAATAAATCTTTAAAAAAAAAAAAAAAGAGCCAGAGGAATGGCCTCTATGGGAAAAGAATCTAAAAAAGAGTGGATATATGTATATGTATAACTGATTCACTTTGCTGTATACCTGAAACTAACACAACATTGTAAATCAACTATACTCCAATAAAAATTTTAAAATTAAAAAGAAAAAATTTTTTTAATTAAAGAGCCAGAGGGACTTGAACTCTTCCCATCCCCTGCTATTGCTTATTGGTGCAGAGAGGCTAACGTAAACCATACAGATCAGATGGCTACTACAGGAGGCTGCAGGAACAAACTGGGACTGCTGGACCAAAAAGCTGCCTTCAGATGCCATTTCTCTAGAAGAAACCGCATCTCATGTTGGGCAACAACACAGAGACCAATCTAGCTCAGCTCCCTCCACCTTCTACATGGAGAAATGCAGGATTTGACTGGACAGGTGACTTGCTCCAAATCAAGGCCAAGTTCATGGCACAGGCAGAAATGGAATCCGAACTTTGTGGTTTCCGGGCCATCACTCTGATTTGGCTCAGCTACTCAGAAGGCAGTGAAAGGCTCTGGGTCCAAGCTTTTCTTTCCATTTGGGTGAGAAAACTGGGACACAATTTGAAAGAAAAGGCTGCCCAGGGAACAGTGAAAGAAAAATTTTTAAATAAAAACCAAACAGTTTTGGCAGCAATAGAAAGTTGTGAAATGCATTTTTAGATTTTTCATATTCTCATCGTCTTTGTGCACACACTGATGGGTGTGTATTTTACACATGCAGCCCTGTGTAAATATAGACTTGTCAGCTGTCCATGCTACATGGTTTGGGATTGACAGATGTGACTTGTGTATCAACAAGGAGAGCATCCTGACTTATACCTGATGCTGCAACTAAAGAAAGAAACATCAAACGTAGGTCATGTTGGCAGAGGGAAAAGATCGTCAAAGTTGAAAAGGCTCTTAGGAGATTACCTGGTTCAGTATGTCCCAAAGAATAATCCACGGGAAAGTAATTTGCTTTTATAAAGGGAAAAAGGTCTGGTGATCAAATGGCTTTGGGAAACTTCAGTTTAAACCCAATCAGACAGGTTTCTTTATTATCGGACTCCTTCACTGCAGGGTCTTTACTATAGTAATGTGTACTGATGATTTCTAGGAGAGGAATCTAAGATACAAACTCCCCCAAACTTATATGCCCACCGAACCCCTTTTCATTCTAAGGACAATCTCATGAGACTAATGTTTCTTGGAAAACAACCTTTCAAGGTTGACCTTTTCCAATATCCTAATTTTACAGATAAGAAGAAGAGGGTCTGAGAGAAAAAGTGACTTTGAATAGGTCACACTAGTCATCAGTGGCAGAGTCAGGGCTGAAACCCAGACCTTCAGCCAATAACCAGAAGACCAAATCCCTCTCCTGCTGCTGTAGCCCTAATGTGTTTCTAATAGAGTTTTCAATAAGTAGTAATACAGCAACTCATCAATAAGAGTTAAGTGTTTTACCTATATTATCTTATATGGTCTTGAACAAGATCTTAAGGGATAGATACTCACATGACCAGTTTTACAGATAAGGACATTGAAACGTAATATATTGGCCCTTTGACCTCAGGCAAGTAGTAGTACACAGAAAGTGAGTGAATGACTGAAGGATACAGGATAAGATACTTTTTACTACATGTATAAATGACTACCGCCAGATATTTCCCCAAAAAGAGGAAGCCATGGGGACAAAGGGAGAAATAATAAAGGAATTATGGTTTTCCTGTGACCACGGCAGAGATCCCTCTCTCAAACTTGAGCTGAAGACCGCAACCCGGATCCAACAGCTCCATAATTCAGTCCCATGTCCAACGCAATTTGTGCACAGACTAGAGAAACGATGTAGGTCTTGCAGTATAACCTCATTCCTGAGCCTCCCACAACAGAGCCTGAGAGGTCCCATCCTGGCCATAAGGAAGGCATTAGCCCAGCCTTCCCACACTTGCGTCGCTCTTGAAAGTTGCTCAAGTCTTTTCTACCACCACAGAAATCTCATCTCTTGGGATTTCAAATTGTTTCCCATCCTTGGGCTTAATTCTGTGCCCCTGTGTCACAACAGAAAAACCTTACAACTGAAAGCTAGAATTCCTAAGATTGGACCCTGGCTCTGGACCAGGGTCACATGCTATGTGACCCTGGACAAATCATCTGAGGGATAAGAGAATCACTACCATCATCCTCATCATCTAAGTGCCTATTATTGACTTTTCCTATCATTATCAGCTTTAAGCTTCACAGAAAACCACTGGGACAGCTGTTATAATTGCCCACATTTTCTAAACAAGGAAATGTGGCACAGAGAAGCTAAACTAGTTCTTCCGTTGATGATTTCGGTAGAGAGCAGAGCTAGAGTTTGAACACAGATAGTCTGGGTCCACTGCTTATTAACCACCTGGCAAAATAAGCACTTTTTATCAAGGTCGGTTTGTTTGTTTGTTTGTTTTTTAAGGATACTCTGCTCACAGTGGTTTGTCTTTTTAATTTTATTTATTTATTTATTTATGGCTGTGTTGGGTCTTCGTTTCTGTGCGAGGGCTTTCTCTAGTTGCGGCAAGCGGGAGCCACTCTTCATCGCGGTGCGCGGGCCTCTCACTATCGCGGCCTCTCTTGTTGCGGAGCACAGGCTCCAGATGCGCAGGCTCAGTAACTGTGGCTCACGGGCCTAGATGCTCCGCGGCATGTGGGATCTTCCCAGACCAGGGCTCGAACCCATGTCCCCTGCATCAGCAGGCAGACTCTCAACCACTGCGCCACCAGGGAAGCCCCAAAATAAGCACTTTTGACTTGCATGTACTGTATGTTGTGAGTGTGTAACGTGAATGAATTCTGCTGTCACAAGCCTAGGAGGTAGGTATTATCATCCCCATTATAAACATGAGGAGACGGAGTATCAAAGAGATTTTTAAATCTGCTCAACGTCATGCTCGCAGCAAATGACTGGTAGATACAGAATCGGGGCTCAGAGCTGTGTGTCTGCAAGACCCAAGCTTTTGCATCCACGATGCTGATGTTCACCATTTCCTCGCTTACATACGAAGGCAATAATAATACCCCTCCTCTCAATGCCTGTAGCGAAGATCACGGTATGTGAAAGCTCACGTGAACTGTATGCCCGAGAATGGCTGCCTGTTCTCATCTTTGTCTATACAAACCAACAATGAAGACTCTCTCTGGCGGGCTGCCATTTGCTGACTCTGGGTTCATGTGTTGGCTGGATGTTAGATTCACTCACCTAATTTTTTTAGGGCCTTTTAAAACATATGAGGTAATTTGTCTTTGTTGGTTAAAAAAAAAAAAAAAAAAAAAAAAAGATTTAGTGATGAATTCACCCAGCAGCATAATTAACCCCAGGCCTGTCTGTCCCTGAGGGAATCCTTCCTATCTTAGCAAAACATAGGCAACCCAGGGCCCAGGGGCACTTCATTTCTAGCTAACCTAACACAAAATGCGTTGAGTCAACAGGTTTTTATTCCTGCCACCTCTAAAAGCCTCCACTTCTCCCCAAAGCAAAACAAAGGAATAGTTTTTGCCAGCATTAAGGCTGACCAAACAACATGAATGCCAACTGAAAACTATTAAGAACGGCTGGATTCTTGGTTTGTATTTCGAAAGATGCTCCTTCGGGTTGAAAGGAACAACGGGGGATGTTTAGGAAGCGGAAGACACTTGTTATGCCTGCCATTGCTTCTAGAACGTGTCTCTACTTGATTCTCAAAAGACTTTCTCAGCATATAGGCTACGTGGTTGCCAGCCCACCTCAAAATGACAGAAGGATTTGCTCAAAAGAGAGAGTTTGCGTTTTAATTTTAAATCATGCTTTGTTCCTGCCCACAGAGCAACCAAAAATGTGAGGAAATGTTTGCAATCCATCCGCAGTGGCTTAGATCATTTGGCTATCGTATGACCTTCGGTGATCTGATTCAGCCCTCTCTCGGCTTTGCCAGAAAGTTGCTTGCTCTTCAGTTCTTCCTCTCACTGGCTGTTCAGCAATAAAATGTTTTCTCCCTACCAATTAAAGATAAATGGGGGGGTGGGGGTGGGGGAATCCTCCGGAGATCCAACTGTCAGCAGGTGTGTGTCGGTTTAGATGGCTTCTGCCCTCACGTGCTGAAGTCCACGTGCTTTCCTAACAGTCCTCAGACTCACTGGTTTGTGTCCACGAGGAAACCCAGTGGAGTTTTTGCAGCCAGCTAAGAAAACAGCATTTCTCCTCTACTCCTAGTGAAGTAACATGACCAAAACAAGCAGGGCTCACAGAAATAATCGAACTAGGAGACACAGCAAGTCCTAGTAATTAAGGTTGCAACCAAATCGATAGGAATGAAATAATTCTGAGGCTGCTTCATGCAGGGTCTGTGAAATGACTCTTCAGATGTACAAAAACAAGACTTATGGTCTAAATCTCCTTATGTAACTGTTATCTTGCTGAGCTCCTACCTTGATCATACAGGACCCTTCATGATCTTAATGCTTCTCAAAATAGGATCAATATTTATGGATCACTCCATAGGCACCCCACTGCATTGTGGGACACTGCTGAGAGGTGAGGATGCTTTTCTCCTGCTGTGTCTTTTCCTGCAATTACTCCCCGGACTCTGATACCCAACCCTGTGAACTTCTCCCGACAGTCCAGCCATGCTCTTCAGCCTCCCCCTGCTATGCTGTGCTCTCTTCTGTTCTGCTTAATAAAATCTTATCCTTAAAGACTGAGCTCAAACTTCATGTTTCCGGATTCACCTTTAATCGACTCTACTTTGGGTTTTCTCAGCATGATACTGGTCGGTTGAAAAACATGATCACAGTATTTTGCAATGCCTCCCAACAAAAGTAGGATTCTAGTTCCTCATTCTTTAGCCTTAAATTTGCTTTGAACAATAGAATGTGGTGGAAGTGATGCTATGTTAATTCTACAACCCAGTTCCCAAGATGCCTTGAAATGTCCTCTTTTGCTCTTTGGAAATGCTGGCCTGAGCCCACAATATTAACAAATTCAGTCGTTCCTACTGGAGAATATAAAGCCATGTGGAGAAGACCCAAAGTGCCCCCAGAGAATGCTAACACCAAATGCCACCAACCCACCCAGGCTGCGCTAACAGGTGACAGCAGCCCCATGACGGATCCCAGACAAGCCAAGAGAAGAACCACCCAGCTGAGCCCAGCCCAAACGGCAGAACCATGAGCAAACAAATGGTTCATGGTTTCAAGATACAGCATTTTGAGGTGGTCTGTTGGATAGCAGTAGATAACAGATGAAATAAGACATTTTTCTAGGTGTTTTGGAAAGGTTCACATACATATAGGAAGTCACAGGAACCTTTGTTTTGGGGAAGGTGGGTTATTTCCATAGGAAATTTCTCTCTTTCTCCCATTCTCTTTATCCAACTAGCTCCTATTTGCTATTCAGGTCTCTAATTAGACAACCTTTCTGTGGGGAGTCGTCTCCAACTCCCCTGAGATGGGATTAGGTGCTTCTCTGCCAGGTTTCCTAGCACTCTGTTCTTTCTCCTATTACAGTACATTTCACACCCCTATGGTTGTAATGCCTGTTTTCCCATCTGACTGAAGGCTCAACAAAGCAAGCACAGAGCCTGCCTCAGCCGTTATTGTGCTCCCAGCTTTGGTTTAGCACATGCCATGCGTGGGAAGAATTTTCTGCTTGTGTGTCTCATCAGTCCATCAAGTGTTTACTGATGCCCTCACCAGGTCACCTATTCCACTGCAGGACAGTGGTACGTGTGCCAGTGTTTTCCTTTAAATGAGATACACTCTGCCTCTCTTTCTATCTTCTGTTTATAGGCTTACATCTGATTCACTGAGAGCTCCCAAAACATCCCCTGCATGTTTGCATATTTGAATACAGGTGCTATGCTCCCCTTAAACATCTCCTCTTCAGCCTACAGACTAAGAAATAGCTGAGGGCCCTGGAGAGGTATGGCCCAGAGTAGGATCTGACCATCCAGTCTCTCTTCTCTTGACAATTTTCCTCTTGCCAAAATGTTACAACAAGAACTTGGTACCACCAGGAGTGGTCTGACCAAGGCAGAGTAGAGGAAAATTACCACATTCTATTGTTTAGAATGTCATTATTTTATTAATGCCATGTTAGGCTCATATCGATTTACTGGATGAATGCATTGTGAAGATCATAACAGCCTTGCCATGCTCAGTAGCTTGCGTGAAAAAGACATTTGGGTCAGTGTTCATTCACATCTCACCTTAACTTGAGAATATGCAGTTGATTTGACTGATTAACATTTTAGGACACAAGCAGAGCAATTTTCATTTAGCCTTGCCTTAACATTTGTATAGCAGTTGGGCTTTTCAGATGCTACTGTGATCACAGAAAATTGCGTATTATGCAACTTTCCTGTGAATTCACGTGAAGCAGAAGCCCACATTACATTCCACTGAACTAGAACTTGCCTTTGGTAGAAAAGTCTCTATTTAGCACTTGGCAAAAGTCTTTGTTTAATTCAACTGCATTCTATTTGGAAAAGGGAAAACAATCACAAGTGACACTAAATTCCTTTCAGGGAATTGAATATTTCTTGTTGTCCCCGTGTTGCAGGGGAAACCGTAGAAAGAGGCTGTAGAAAGAACAGAGTGTTTGCAATCAGGTAAATTTGGGATTGAACCTCTTTTCCGCCACTAGGTAGTTTATGACAATGCAGAAGTGACTAAGAAACAACACTGACAATCAGCTGCCCAAAGTTTAAAGGGGGGATACAGTTACTTCTCTCACAAAATTAAACTGTATATATGTCTAAAATCTCATTGGATACATACATTCACCGCACAGAAGCACGCAGAGAGTCCTAGCTCCTTATTTGCTGTTGTTTCCTACTGGATACAACTTCTGTCCATCTGGTGCCCTGGTTGACCTAGGAGTCTAATAAATCCTGCCACTGCAACAGGTATTTAATGTAGAACACTTCCTGTGACTGCCAAAGTGTAAAAGAGTAGGTAAAGAAGAGATGACAGCTCCCTCTGAACCTTGAGATTTGGTAGCTCACTGGTCCTGTGTCAGCTTGGAAATTGAGAGAGAGACAGAGAGAGAGAGAGAGAGAGAGACAGAGAGACAGAGAGACAGAGAGAGAGAGAGAGAGAGAGAGAGAGAGAGAGAGAGAGAGTGAGTGTGTGTGTGTGTGTGTGTGTGTGTGAGAGAGAGAGAGAGAGAGAGAGAGAGAGAGAGAGAGAGAGAGAGAGAGAGAGAGAGAGAGAGAGAGAGTCACACCTATGCAGACAGCCACAGGACCCTCTCTGTGAATAGGTGTAGGGTGGAGGCTTGGGGAGGACTGTTCCCTACAAGGAGGTGCTCTGAACCAGCCCCCTCTCTGACCAGCGGTGAGAACGTAGCGCCCTCTAGTGTTCCTTGAACACATTCCACGGTGCTGTGAGGCAGCAGCCGCTGCTTGGCGCATCTCTAGGTAGATGCTGCCATCTCCTGGTTAGAGTCACATTTTGCAACCTTCAAATGTTCAAAGTTCTAGGCTGGAAGCTACAGGGGCTGGGCGTTTTTCACCTGAAGCCCCAAACTCGGCTCGTGGAAGGCATGAACACACGAAGGAAAAGCGAGCTGGCTGTCAGCAGAGCCCATAATTACCGCAAAACATGCTCTGGGTCCATCTTCCCCTACACATATCTCTGCCATTACACTTTGCAAACTGGCTTGTGCTCCTAGCTTTCCTTCTGGTCTTTGAAGACCCTGGATGAGAGGCATGATTCTGAAGCATCAATGTTATATGAAGATTTTGTTGTTGTTGTTGTTGTTTGGAGTGGGAATTAAGCGATTCTACACATTTAAAAGTAAATTTGAGAAGTTCTTCATACACTGAAACATGTGGTCCAAAATACTGGTAGATAGCCTAAACATAGCAGTTATTTTTCACTTAGTAACTCCCTTTCTAACCCTGCCCCTCAACACAACACACCCCAAACAGGCCTGTTATGTTCACCTCCCCAGAACTGCACACATCTGTGACTGCACACTCGTCAGCTACTGCCTAACCTGTTTGATTACCTCTGGTGATGGAGCTCTCACTACCCAAAGTGGTTGCTGATTCTACTGTTGGACATTATTTGTTAGCAAGTCCTCATCTGTCTGGCTCCTTTTTCATGTGACCCACATTGAGAAGTACAAAGAGGATTTCACTATCCATGTTCATCAGAATTAGGTTCTTAGGTTCTTCAGCCTCAGCTCTCATGACACAGGTTTCAAAATCTTTATCATACTTCTCCCACTTATTTGGATATGCTTTATTTTGTTAATATCCATCTCAAACTGAGTTTATCAGAGTTTTACAAAATGCCTTGATCAGTAGAACCATGATCTTGTTCTGTACACCAGAGTTGTATCAATGCATTTAAAGAAGCATACATGTGGTTTGAAAAGGTTAATAAACATTTTTATACAATGTCATCCAGCTCTCTTTCATAGAAACTTCTACTGAATTTTCTATATACTGACCCTGGTCTTTCAGCCAGAATATAAAGTATTCACATTTATGCCATGACAAGATTGGTTCTGGCTTCTGTTTTCAGAGTTTCCATCTACTCATCTTCCTCTTTGATTATGAGAGTTTAAGGGTATGGTTTCTGTTTACCATCCCTGAAGTATGGGAAATGATGATTTTCAGGCATGTCTACACTGGTCATAACTGTGTAGAAGCCACTCATTCTATTTTAAATATTTCTTTAAATAAACTTTTTTTTTTACTTAAATGTACTTAAAAAGAATCTTTTTATTACTATCATACTTGAAAACCTAGCACCATTTGTCTTTAGAAGGAAAGTGCAAAAATAAATTGAGGGAAAACTAAACAAATATTAAGTTCTAGAAAAACATAGTTGCTTGTCAAAGGCTTTACTGAAAGAGGAGGGGGCGTTAGACATTTTAGAGATGTATTTTAGGCATTTTCAACCAAAGTAAGAGTTTTTTAAAAAAATTTTTATTGGAGTATAGTTGATTTACAATGTTGTGTTAGCTTCAGGTGTACAGCAAAGTGAATCAGTCATATATATACCTATATCCACTCTTTTTTAGATTCTTTTCCCATATAAGTCATTACAGAGTATTGAGTAGAGTTCCCTCTGCCATACAGTAGGTCCTTATTACTTATCTATTTTATATATAGTAGTGTGTATATGTCAATCCCAATCTCCCAATTTATCCCTCCCGCCCCTTACCCCCGGTAACCATAAGTTTGTTTTCTACATTTGTAACTCTATTTCTGTTTTGTAGCTAAGTTCATTTGTACCCTTTTTTTAGATTCCACATATAAATGATATCATATGATATTTGTCTTTCTCTGTCTGACTTACTTCACTCAGTATGATAATCTCTAGGTCCATCCATTGTTGCTGCAGATGGCATTATTTCGTTCTTTTTTATGGCTGAGTAATATTCCATTGTATATACGCACCACATCTTCTAAAAATATGAAACACTTCACAAATTTGCATGTCATCCTTGTGCAGGGGCCATGCTAATCTTCTCTGTATCATTCCAATTTTAGTATATGTGCTGCTGAAGCAAGCACCAAAGTAAGTTTTTAATATATTTAACTACTCTGAACAATTCTGAGCAATGAATAACACCCCACCATGTGATTCAGTGTTATTAAATGGGTCACCTGGACCACATGGATGACAGGTGATATGAGTACCACACTTTGGTGAAACACTGACCTCAGCCATGGATAAAGAGTGTTGCATTCTGACCTATAAGGGAAAAGAATCTGAATCGCTGTGCTGTATACCTGAAACTTACATGATATTGTAAATCAACTATACTTCAATTAAAAATTTAAAAATAAATAAAGGAACTACCCAAAACGTCAAAAAAAAAAAAAAAGGAGTATTACATTCTGACAGACATATTTAGCATTCAGAGCTTCAATTCAGGGTGAATAAACAGAAATGCTTATCATTCTCATTAATATATAGACTGCATATCATGAAATAGTGATCCCCTTAATAAGGAAGGGAGGTAAATTGACACTACCTTATTTCATCCTTACGGTAACTTTATTTAAACCTCTATCTCAAAAAAAAAAAAAAAAACAAAGAAAAAAAAACACCTCTATCTCAATCTCTACTTACAGGTGAGGTAATTGGAAATCAGGAAAATATTTTTTCCTGGGTCACATTTTTAGTTGTGAGGATCTCAGGCTTGGACCTAAAATATTCTTCCTTCAAAGGCTGCCATTTTTATTATTATTATTGTTACTGTTATCATTATTATTAAGTCTATGGCAAGAAGAAACATGAAAAAGTACAAGACTTCAGAAGCTCTTCCTTGTGGTACTTCACTAGTTCTCAAACTTGGTGGGCAGGTAGTTTATGAATGCTGATATAGATCTCCCCCTTTTTTCTACGCTGGAGGAAAAAGTGGCCAAAAATGAAGTGACTGATGAAAGGTTGTAAGAGCAAATATGAATTAAAAATAAGAGGCTCAGTTCTTCCTGTTGAAAATAAGGGAAGAGGCTTCACCTGCCTCTTCTTTCAGCATCTACTTTAGAAAACTTGTTGGCTCTATCTCTGTTTCTTTGAAATGCATATAAACCTTACTAACAGCTAAATAAGCCTCTTACCACCTTTATGACCCAGGAGTGTCTTTCTCAAGGACCTAGGAACCATCTCTTTGAAATCTCATCATTAAGGAAGACAGCACCTCTATCTCGCATTTTCTGTGAGAGGGTCAGCGCCTGATTTGGCAGGTGCCTTGTTCCAAAATGACCTACTGTCATTTGATTTTTCCTTTGGATAAATCATACTAGCTAACACAGATGGTCACTCCAATTACCAGATGAATTTAGGATAACCTATGTGGGACAAATGGTGCTGTCAAGCCTGCCGGTTGAGGATGAGTCATTGTTTATCCGCTTTCGGTCTGTTCTTTAGTGGAGTGCCTGCGATGTGCATCACATTCTAGTTTAATGCTTATTCAGTAATAAAGCTGTCTTCTTCCTCTTCTACTTTTTGCAGAGAGGTTTTGTGGGTTGGCAGAAGATCTTGTTTTAGTAATCTTTCCCCAGCATGGTCACACAATGAACCAGGACTGAGTGAGTTAGAAAAGGAAACACCTGATTCCTGGCTGGATACTCTTTCCATTGGTCCTGCTTCCTCCTAACAGTGAAGGGGAGCAAAACATACCACCTCAAAATATGCCTCTTTGGCATACTGATTATTTTCAGCTGGTTATTTTTAAGAAAGAGCAGACATAGTGAAACTGAGCAGGACCCAGTGGGGCTCCTGGGCACAGAAGCATTTCTGTGTCCCTTGTTTCTTGTTTGTACAGAATGGGCTTCAGCTTCCCTGTCCTTCCCTGAGTTCCAAGGGGCAGGTTCAAACAGTTGCTAATCATGGAAGGGAGGGGATACAGAAACAAGGGAGGAGCAGTCAAAAAACAATAGTGCAGCCTTGGGGCAGGGTCCTGGTCCTGCCTCAAGGGATACACATAACAATATCTTTGAGCTCTTCTACAGAACTAATACCCCCAACAAATGGAAGATGTTAACTTGCTGATGAAGTATTCTTCATTCCAGAGAAGTTCACAGTTTGATAACCTTGAGAACCACAGAAGCTCATCAGGAGACCACCTGAGGCCAGATTAAAGGAGTGCAGGCCCTGAACACACCCTGATCCTTATCAACAACCCCGCCCTTGAACCATTGCTATAAAACTCCTCACCAAATCCTCCCGGGTTGAGACACACAGTTTTTGAGGGCACAAGCCCACTGTGTCCCCCTTTGCCTGGCAAAGCAATAAAGCTATTCTTTTCTACTTCACCCAAAACTCTGTCTCCGAGATTTGATATGGCACCAGTGCAAAGAAGCCGAGTTTTGGCATCCATAGAAGATGCTCTGAGAGCTTATCCTTCCATAAGAGACATTGACATTTATAAGGGACATCTCCATTTGTAAAAGTGAGAGACCCCTCTCTGTACCAGGAAGAGAAGGCTGACTCTAAAGCTCCAGAAACTCTTATCAGTGGAGAAGGCAATGACTTAAATCCGCACAACTTCACCTTTGTTTACTGTGCTTTTCCTGGTCCCCTCCAATAACTGGCCTCCCCCTCCCCCAACATCTTCTTCTGTGTTTAGCTGGAGATGGTACTTAAGGCCGTGACTTGGGCCATTTAGAGCAGTTACTCAGTTTATCTCCCATGTATACAGGAGGTATACATGTTATTAAACTTCTCCTTGTTTTTCTCCTGTTAATCTGTCTTTTATTACAGGGGGTGTCTCAGCCAAGAACCTACAAGGGTAGAGGAAAAACGATCCTTCCTGCCCCACAGATGCATACTGTTTTATGTTTGCTACTGTTAACTGTATAAGTCTTCTCCCTCAAGTGGGTCTGTAAGTTCCTTGAGAGCAGAACTTGTGACTAAAACACTTTCTGTTATTTTCCCAATGACTAATAATGTGCCAGGGATGGGGCAGAGACTCAACAAAGGCAAGTTGAATCACTGAACTTGAAAGAATTAAGCCAGATGGATTGTGATCTTTACTCACTACCAGACTGTAAAAACAACAAGCTCAAACGGAGTTGCTTATGCTAAGCTCCACATCACCAGACTAAGACTTAATTACAGTTTTGGCTCTCCCAGAAATGGACTCTTAAACCAGTCAATCAGGAATCGCCTGATAAGCACTAGTTAGGTAACGTCCTGATAGACCCCTACTACTCCCCAAAGGAAACTGACCTTGCGATAACCAGCTTTTTGTCTAGTGTAACTTTCTTGTTCCCATTCCCTTCTGCCTATAAAAGTCTTTCATTTCATACAGCTCCCCGGAGCTCCTTTCTATCTGCTAGATTGGATGCTACCTGACTCAAGAATCATTAAATAAAGCCAATAAGATTTTAAAATGTATTCAGTTGAATTTTTTTAAAACAGTTGAGTGGCATTGATGGGATCTGGAGACTTGTGACAGCTTTAAGGACAAGAAGAAATGCAGGCATTGGTACCTGTGAACCTTTTGAGCTCTGGGTGTTTTTTTTGCTGTCTCCAAGGGCCGTGGGTAAGTTCCTTTTAGAACTAAGCTCTGCCGTCTGTGTGTTGAGCTCCTGATGGAACTGGCATTGCAGTCCATGGTTAACGAGTCAGTCTAGACTGACAGGTGGCTCTAACACAGCATGAGTCCTTAGCCACTGGTTAGTGTGTGATCCTACTCCAGGGCTTCAGCTGGCAGACAGTTCCAGCCAGAACCTGAGTCCCCAGCCTTCGGTTGGCCCACAGTCCCCATTTGTTGGGTGCTGCTCCTTTAGTCCGTAGTTCCACTTTGGGAACTATTGGTAGTGAGCACCTAAGGCCTTCTCTTGGCCAGTCCACAGTACCACCTCCTGGGCTACTGCTGGTGTACACAGTTCTGTTTCCTTGTTAACTGTCGATTTCTATTGATGGGTACACGAGGTAAAGGAATAATAAATCTACTGTTAGTGGGAATCTTGGAAGCCAAAGCCACAAAATTGGTGGGCATGGAGCGAGCACATAAAAGCTATTATAGCACTTGCCACCAAACTCTAAGGCTCCTGTGCTAGCTAGAATAAGTCGGTCATGGAATAGGTTGGATTGACAGTAGGTTGCTGGCAAACCTCATGAAAATGTCCATGCTATGAGGCACAGTGCAAAACACCACACAATCCCCAACTCAGTGGCACATTTCTCTTGGGTACTAATTTGTCTTAGGAGAGACTTAAGTCTTAGCTAAAGAAACAGGGTCCTCAAGTTTCACAGAATTGAGCATGCCAGTGTCTGGCACAACTGCTTCTTTTATATCTAAGAACTGTGGTCCTAGAAGCTGTAGATATTTATAAAAACAGCAAAATCTTACTGAGACAACCTAGGATTATAATTGTCGTTATAGGGAATGTTCTCACTAGACAGGATCTTTCATCTAAAAAGGACACTTGAAAGGAATGGCTCCCAAATCAAACAAACAGTATGGGATACCTACTTTAACTGGCATGCAGAAAGCTCCGAAAGCCTTCAGTACTCCAAAGTAGCTTCATTGAAAGATTCACTGCAAAAGGCTAATAAAAAACTAAAGACACAAGAGGTACCTACAACAAAAGTCTCAGACTTACATGACTCCTGCTACACTCCTCTATCCTCCTTTACCTGAATATTCAGAGTCTACGAATCCTCTATCTGAATTGCTTTCCCACTTTGAAGAAACTACAAGACCATAAACAAAAGTCCAAGTCAGTGGCCTAACTAAGTGGCCAAGTTAGTGGCCTAACAGACAAGCCCATATCTATCCTCCCATATGAGCTGCTCAGAGTTTATGGGACTCCAAGGGATTCCCTGGTAAACTGTTACCAGAGGGGAAAATAAAATTAAAATTAATGGAAAACCTTGCCAAATTCTGGAAGATATCAGAGCTATACTCTACTTTAAACCCCACTCACTCTGGAGCCTGCAGATGTGATCCGGGGAAAACTTGCAGAAGAGACTGATAGGAACTTTTTTAAAAGTCTTCTCTCCTAAGCTAAATGTATGCAAAGGAAAAACAAACAACAACAACAACAACAAATATTCCAAAGACAAAGCTCTAAATCTATAACATGGCAATCTTTTGATTTCCATCTTAGCTGAAGATCCTCTTGCTGATATACAGAAGCAACTTAAAGATAAGTAGTTAGAATGGGAAGGACGGGGAGCTTTTGAACTCATCCAGGTTGCAACCCAATTCTTTGAGGAATTAAAAACAACTCTCCTTGTCTTACAAACTGAGTCTTTACAATAACAGAAATGCAGCTCTGAAAGCAATTCAATGCCCACCTATTCTGTTACCAATCCCCAAACCTCCCTTATTCACCTCAAAGGCTTGTAGATATTGTAAAAATTCTGGCCTTAGGGGGGAAAAGTCCTTCTTGGAGGACCTTGCATTCTTTCTCTGTGCCTTTGAGTTGTAAATGTTCTACCACATTTCTCCAAGCACTCTGATCTAGGCCATCTCTTTGAAATGCAAACTTCAGGAAGGTAATTCTTATCAGAAGGGTAAGAAAGGGGGGAAGGCTATTTGGAAATTAAGCAAGTGAAAAATCTTAAGTTTCTGTTCCACATATTTCAGTGAAAAGCTTTAGCCATCTGAGCAGATAACTCATTCCCTCTGCCAGAAACAATTTAGAACCAACTTTCTTTTTTTTAATAAACTAGTGGTTTTTGCATTATTGTACCTGTCTCATGGCTAAAATTTTAAAACAAAAGCTATAAGATATCTGTTTTCATTTGTCTGTGTGTTTATGTATGTACGTTATAAAATCTGTGATTTTTTTGTACCTCTGGATGGTATTACTAAAATTAATTTGTAAAGAGCTCAATTTAATTGGCTGAAAGACAAACAAGCGTTTATAAAAAAATCAAGTATACCCTCAGAAATACAGAAACTAACCCAAATGTTTTAGAAGTTCACATGATCTAGGATAATCTTCAGTAAATAAAAGCTAGTTTGTTGATTGAATTAAAACATGCATGTCTTTAGAATTATCAGCATTAAATATAATACTTTTATTCTACCTAGGTTTACTAAAAGTCAAATAAGTGGAACTGAAATGGAGCAAGACCCTGGGGGGCACTCCCTGGTACAAATCTTTTCTATGTGCCCTGTTTCCTATTTGCAGGAAAAAGGCTTCAGTCTCCTTGTCCAAAGGGCAGATTCAGACAGTTGCTAATCAGGGAAGGGAGGGAATGCAGAAACAAGGGAAGAGCAGTCAAGAAACAATAGTGCAGCCTTGCGGCAGGGTCCTGGTTCCTCCTCAAGAAATATACATATATACATATATACAATATCTTTGAGTTCTTCTGCAGGAACTAAGGCTCCCCACTCTGGTGGAGGATGGTAACTTCAGGCTGAGCCCAAAATTCCTGGATCACCACCCTGTTACCTCACCACCAACCAATCAGAAGCAAGTCACACACCCTGCAGCCCTCGCCCCAAATTTTGCCTATTAAAAACTTCTCCCCAAAAACTAGAGCGTTCGGGTTTTTTGAGCACAAGCCACCTATTCCCATTGCTGGGCACTGCAATAGACATTTCTCTGCTCCAAACTCTGACATTTCAGTTGTTTGGCCTCACTGTGCGTCAGGCACACAAACTTGCATTTGGTCACAGAGCTGAGCAGAACCCTGCAGGGCTCCACACATACAAAAGCCCCTCTACGTCCCCTGCCTCTTGTTTGTAGAAAACCTGAAGATCTCCCAGGTCTCTCAGAGTCACAAAAGAGCAGACCTGAGCAGTTAATGATTCGGACAACAGATTCACAGGCTCAGTGTCTGATGCACATTCCTGAGTTGTTTTACAGATACCATAACTACTACCAGAGGAAAAAAGCTAACTGCATGATGACCAGACCATAGCCATGACATAAGCTGCTCCATCTTGAGCAGTACTGAATCTATGGCTAGCACAATTCCAAGAACTGGCCTCAAAAGAATGGGATTAACATTAGGGCTCATAATAATCTATATCTTCGTGAGCAACAAGATAATTGTAGCTTGCTCTGCCCATATATGTAAGCAGGCAACTAAAATTATCAGCAAAGAGATACTACACAGTCATGTCTACATCTTCCACTCTGAGAATATGGTGCCCAATGTCATCAAGAAAAAGTTACAGAAGGTGTAACTTTGTCCCTAATCCCATAGCAATGGAATGATGTTTGACAGTGGGAAACTGAAAGCAGCTCTTCTGCCCCTTTCCGGTTTGCCAATTTCTGTTTCCCTCTAACCTTAAAAGAACCTAATTATAGGAATGAGACCACTAGGCAGTTTAACCTAACTCCTGACTTATGCTCTCCTGAATGCACACCATGCCTTGCCTGACCTGTTCATTCTTTCCCTAAATAAAAGGAAATAAGAATGAAGAATTAAGTAGTTAAAGAATGTCTAGCTCTCTACCCCCAACAGCCCCCTTAATAATCTTGCAGGCAGATCACACAGGCAAGATAACATCTGAAGAGTCAGCCAGCAATAGAGAATGATGCAGAATCCAACTTCCTGCCTTGACAATTCACTGAGAATTCTTTCCCCTTTAAAAACTGTCATGGCAGAGCAGGATCTTCAGAGTTGGTCTCAGGACATGGGTCCACATTATCCTCAGATTGCCTATTAAAGCAGCTTTTCTTTTTACTGACACTTGCTTCTCAATTACTGGCTTTTGAGCAGTGAGCAACCAAACCTGGGTTTGGTAATATAAGTTCATGTTATCTCTGTTACAAACTTTGTCAGCAAGAAAGATAGCTTAAGATGATGGTTAGCTGTTTAATGTCTCATAAAAATTCAATGACTAATATAAACATAATTGTTAAGAACAAGTGAATCAAAGAGATGTAAGATAAAAGTTTATAAGTTAACAGTTCAACAATAATTTTGCTTCATAGTATGTCTACTTAAAAATAGTTTCCAAAAATTTTTGGTAACTTGAAACCTTAAGGTTACACTGAGAAAAATGATGGACATTCACTGAATATCTAGATCATTTCCAAATAAGATAAAATACTGAAGCATTAATTACTGAGCATAGGTTTATCTCCTTTGGGCCTCCTTTTACGGAAGAACTAAAGATATTTGGGATTATTAGAAAAGACACTGAAAAATTGTTTTGTGCCACACTGAAAAATTTACTCTGAGGAATGACAGATTCTAGAAATCATGGAATGTTTTTATAAATATTCCAATCTGCAGACTGCTAGTGTAACAGTCCACAATAGCTTACTTCCTAGTTTTAACTAGGAATTAAGGATTCTAAAAAATTCTAATTAATATTTGTCATTAAAACTACTTAGAAATAATAAAGGTAAAATGAAACAACTGTGTATGAAAAGTAGATAAGGAAAGTAAAATGACTGACTGTACCAGAATGAGAAAGAGGAAAAAAACCTTAAAGGAATCAGGAAAGCTTCACAGAGGCAGTGACATCTCAGCTGAGATCTGAACAACCATAGAAGACAATGAGGTGAGAAATGGGGAGAATGTAGTCCACGCAGAGCCAAAAACATACACAGAGGATGGAGAGTGTTGAGGAGCTAACAAGGTAAATCCAGGTTGTAAGGTTTAGAACGTAAAGGGGAAGAGAAAATGGGGAGAAATGAGCATGGAGAATTAAGCAGAGGCCCTTGTGAACCACTGGAAACCAGGGAAAACCACATTAAAAAACTCCATCTCAGAATCAAAGAGTATTCTGAACTTTAGCATTCATCGGTCATTCTTGACAGCAACCAAAGACTGTTGCCTATAATTATTATAACCGTGGTGCAACTTCTCTCTGAAGTTAAAAAATAATAATAATAGGGTTGGGCTTCCCTGGTGGCGCAGTGATTAAGAATCCACCTGCCAGTGCAGGGGACACGGGTTCGAGCCCTGGTTCAGGAAGAGCGCACATGCCACGGAACAGCTAAGCCCGTGCACCACAACTACTGAGCCTGTGCTCGAGAGCTTGCGAGCCACAACTACTGAGCCCACGTGCCACAAGTAGTGAAGCCTGTGTGCCACAACTACTGAGTCCGTGCACCACAACAACTGAAGCCCATGCGGCTAGAGCCCATGCTCCACAACAAGAGAAGCCACCGCAATGAGAAGCCCGCACACCACAACAAAGAGTAGCCACCGCTCACCACAACTAGAGAAAGCCCGCACGCAGCAATGAAGACCCAGTGCAGCCAAAAATAAATAAATAAATATATTTTTAAAAATAAATAAAATAAAATAATAGGGTTTATGTGAAAAGTAAGTTTCCCCGTATCTACACAACCTTGTTGCCAGAACACTAACAAAAATAAATTTTTTCTGAGGAGATAAGTTTTTAATGTCAAACCAGGCAGGCAGGCAGGCAAATGCTGCCACGGTAAAAGGCAACAGTTGTTTGGAAATGCTGCAAACCCTCTGCTTAGAGCAGGGATGGCAGATGCTGACACGATGCAGGTGAAATGCTCTCTCAGGCGCCCCGAGAGGCAGTGCAAGATGCCACGGGCAAGGGCTGCACAGGGCTGACTTTGGCAAGAGTCATTCAAACCTAAATTGAGGGCTTCCCTGGTGGCGCAGTGGTTGAGAATCTGCCTGCCAATGCAGGGGACACGGGTTCGAGCCCTGGTCTGGGAAGATCCCACATGCCGCGCAGCAACTGGGCCCGTGAGCCACAACTACTGAGCCTGCGCTGTAGAGCCCGTGAGCCACAACTACTGAGCCTGCGCGTCTGGAGCCTGTGCTCCCAACAAGAGAGGCCACGACAGTGAGAGGCCCACGCACCGCGATGAAGAGTGGCCCCCGCTTGCTGCAACTAGAGAAAGCCCTCACACAGAAACGAAGACCCAACACAGCCAAAAATAAATAAATTAAAAAAAAAAAAAACCAAAATTGAAAAGATGTAAGGGAGGATATTCCTTTCTTCTCTGCTCATTCTTATCTTTTCTATGTGATACCTGGAATCCCTGTAGCCATCACGTAACACAGGAAGGGAGGCTGTGTGGAAAAGCACAAGACAGAGGAGAGACACGGGAAGCACCAAGGTCCTCGAAGACGTCAGTGAGGGTGTCACCACGTAGCCTGAAGCCGGCAACCCTTCCGACAATCGTTAGGGCAGAAAACAACCTTCTCACTGCATTGGGCGTCACTGTAGTGAGGATATTGTCTTACCTACAGCCCAAATCATCCCAACTGACAAAGGAAACCCACGATAACCTTAGTGAATGGAGTTGCAGAGAAGCAGCCCAGGGGGCCGTGTGCCATTACCTGTTCCAGGCCACTGAGAAATTACCTGATTACATGTGTCATATATGCTTCTAACTCCTGCAAGTCAGAGAGGGAGATGGAGACAGACAGAGAAAGACAGACAGACACAGACACACACACACATGCACAGAGCTACCACGATGTTTTGAGTGAGAATAAATATATGATCAACATAGGTGAAACCCAGCTAGTAAAACAGAATTCCTCTTCTCTAATTTAACTTTTTAAAATATTTATAAATAAGTAAATATGTATGAAGTGTGTATTAAATTCTACTTAATTTTAAAGGGTATACCTTTCCCATGTCCTTAGTGTTTCAACATGAGGTTTTATGGAATAGGAGGAAAGGTCACAAACCATTCACACCTTATTACAGTATGGAGAAAATCCCATCCCTTTATGCTGCACACCACAGTGTGTCCCAGTTCTCCTTCTTTGGAAGGATCACATAATCATCTCTGTGCTGCTGTAACTGCATCCCTTCTCCGTGGGGTACAGAGTGGCAAATGAAGCCAGACCAAGCCTATCTGTGTGAATTAGCAAGTAAAGTAGGTTCTCTGTTTTCAGAGAAATCTGAGAGAAGACCTATTTATTTCTCAATCCTTCTTTCCTCCTTCTAGATCCTAAATGTTACATATATAGGTAATGATTTAGGGAAATGGAATAGCTATAGATATTATACTGGAAAAGAGTATAATCTTTAAAGTACGGAGTTTTCTTTCAAGTAGTGGTTTTTGTTTTGGATGACAGGAAGAATAAAAACATGAGGACGGAGTAAGGTAAAGATTTTTTGCTGAGAATCTGATGAAAATCAGAAAAGAGCACGGCTCTCATTTCCACCATCTATTCCCTGAAAGTGCCAACAGTGAACTGTCCAATTATTTTGGAGGCAATAATGTCAGTTAGATGATACCAGCCCAAGAAGAGAAAGAATACAACACGGTTTTTGTTCTATAAAATTAATTGTCATGCTATCACTACAAATGGTAACTCTGGAGCACCCACCCCGACGGGGAAGATATTTTTTGCAAAGAACTTTCTTTTCTACGGATTTTAGGGATTATGTAGTACAACCATCCTTTAATTTTCCTGTATACTCTACAGTGTATTCTCTAAATGGTTATTTACCTTACACCAAACAAAAGGAGTTACAGGAGTGAAAAGAAAACCTGCCGTCTCTAAGCCTGGCTTCTAAAAAGAATCTCATCAAACAGTGATGACTCACGCTGTACTTTCAGATATGACAGCTCTTTGATGGAAATGTTAATTTTTACTTCTATACCAGTGGCACTGTTAATAATTTTAGTACTGACATGATACTTAAATCTCAAGTGATGACAGATCACACTCAGGTTGAGCTTACAAGATGGCTCCCCAAGAGTTTGAAATTACAAAAAAAGGAGAAATAATAGTGACTAATCCTTGCACAGTGTTTTAAATTTACAAACCATTTTCTCAAGCAACTTACTCACCAAGTAAACCTAATTAAAAGAAGACAGTGCAGCCCAGAAAGGTAGACTTCTTAGTGGTCAAATTGTAATTCAAATGCTATATTCAGACCTCAAGTACTGGAAATTCCCTGGTGGTCCAGTGGTTAGGACTCAGTGCTTTCACTGCTGTGGGCCCAGGGTTCAATCCCTGGTCAGGGAACTAAGATCCTACAAGCCACACGGCGTGGCCAAAAAAAAAAAGAACTCAAGTACTGGCCACTTCCCAGTGCAAAATCCTGGTTCTCATGGCACAGACATTGGAATGTCACCTAAAATAAATGTTTCCATTGTGTAATTTCTCAAAGACAAACCATAAGATTAAATTACATTCAACTTCAGAAACAAGCTAAGCGATTTATTGTTTCTTCTCTCTGAATTGTGCTTTCATGTATGATTTCTAATTGCTTGGGTGGGAAATTGTGGGATTTGAAGAACCCAGAGGAAAATGGGATTCTTGGTAACTTAAGTGAAACAAACCTTAGTTACCGCCGCCTCTATGGACTCCCAGGGCAGGGGGGGCTGAGTTAGTAAAACAGCTGTTCTCTTCATGCCTTGATTTGTTTGCTTTGCTTATGTATTTATTTGCTGCTTAAATCTGCAGCAAATAAATACATAAGCAATACATACTATTATCTGCTGAACCTGTGGCCACTAAAACAAGGATTCTGATCACCCTGTTATATGTGAAAGTTCTTTGTATACAAAACCTGCCTTTAAAAAAAAATGATGATACAACATGGCCAGGTTGAGTTAGTGCCTTGAAA
This sequence comes from Balaenoptera ricei, assembly GCF_028023285.1. Classification (NCBI taxonomy): domain Eukaryota; kingdom Metazoa; phylum Chordata; class Mammalia; order Artiodactyla; family Balaenopteridae; genus Balaenoptera; species Balaenoptera ricei. The sequence goes on along the minus strand of NC_082657.1, from coordinate 53,299,990 downwards.
ATCTCAATCATTTGGTGCTGGGGTGTCCCAAAGAATTATATTTACCTCAGATGATTGTGGTTTTCATTGGGTTATTTGTGCTGGCTTTGGTAGGAATGAAACTGAGCAGGACCCTGTGGGGCTCCTAGGCATAAAATCTTTCTGTGTCCCCCATTTCTTATTTTCAGGGAATGGGCTTCAGCCTCTATGACCTTCCCTGAATTTCAAAGGGCAGGTTCAAACAGTTGGTAATCAGGGAAGCGAGGGGATGAGGAGACAAGGGAGGAACAGTCAAGAAACAATAGTGCAGCCTTGAGGCAGGGTCCTGGTTCCCCCTCAAAGGATATAAATACTATCTTTGAGCTGTTTTGCAGATACTGAAACGCCCACCAGCTGGGAGGAGTTAACTGTATGCTGCCCACAAGCATGTAGATCGCAGACCAATTGGAACCAGAAGGTTGATGATGCTGACTCCCACTTACCTCACCACTGACCAATCAGAAGAATGTCCATGAGCTGATCACGCCCTCCTCTTTGAACCATTACTACAAAACTCCTCACTACCACCTCCAGGTTGGGACACACAGTTTTGAGGGCATTAGCCCACTGTGGCCCCCTTTGCCTGGCAAAGCAATAAAGCTATTCTTTTCTACTTAACCAAAAACTCTGTTTCCAAGATTCAATTCAGTATCAGGGTACAGAGCTGAATTTCGGTTACAGGAAGGGGCGAGAAATGGTGTATATTTATTCTATCTTTACTTGAACGATAGTAGCATACTAAATACACATTTAAGTATTTTTAAATGTTTGATGAAATTTGTAATCCAAAAGAATTTAGGATACTAAAGTATTGGGTGGGCCAAAAGGTTCATTTGGTTTTTTCCGTAAGATGGCTCTAGTAGCACTTAGTTGTGTTTCACTTCATTTGAAACAATTTTGTTAGACTGTATGTGACAGCCGTCATATCAACGTGCATTTAAAAAAAGACATCAAAATTGGTGAATTTTTGTGTAGACATTTTAATATTGAAGATGGAAGGAAAAAAGCAACATTTTCGGCATATTATTGGAAGAAAGGTAAAAAAGCAACTGAAACACACAAAAAGATTTGTGCAGTGTATGGAGAAGGTACTGTGACTGATCAAATGTGTCAAAAGTGGTTTGCAAAGTTTCGTGCTTGAGATATCTCGCTGGACGATGCTCCACAGTCGGGTAGACCAGCTGAAGTTGATAGCGATCAAATCAAAACAATAATTGAGAACAATCAACATTATACCACGTGGGAGAGAGCTGATATACTCAAAATATCCAAATCAAGCGCTGAAAATCATTTGCACCAGCTTGGTTATGTTAATCGCTTTGATGTTTGAGTTCCACATAAGTTAAGCGAAAAAAACCTTCTTGACCGTATTTCCACATGCAATTCTCTACTAAAATGTAATGAAAACGTTCCGTTTTTTAAAACAAATTGTGACGGGCGATGAAAAGTGGATACTATACAACAAGGTGGAACGGAAGAGATCATGGGGCAAGTGAAATGGACCACCATCAACCACACCAAAGGCAGGTGTTCATCCAAAGAAGGTGATGTTGTGTATATGATGGGATTGGAAGAGAGTCCTTTATTATGTGCTCCTTCCAGAAAACCAAATGATTAATTCCAACAAGTACTGCTCCCAACTAGACCACTGAAATCGGAACTCAACGATAAGCGTCCAGAATTAAGTCAACAGAAAATGCATGATCTTCCATCAGGATAACACAAGACCACATGTTTCTTTGGTGACCAGGCAAAAACTATTGCAGTTTTGCTGGGAAGTTCTGCTTCATCTGTCTTATTCACCAGACACTGCACCTTCGGATTTCCATTTATTTCGGTCTTTACAAAATTCTCTTAATGGAAAAAATTTCAATTCCCTGGAAGACTATAAAAGGCACCTGGAAAAGTTGTTTGCTCAAAAAGATAAAAAGTTTTGGGAAGATGGAATTATGAAGTTGCCTGAAAAATGGCAGAAGGTAGTGGAACAAAAGGGTGAATACGTTGTTCAATAAAGTTCTTGGTGAAAATGAAAAATGTGTCTTTTATTTTTACTTAAAAAACCAAAGGCACTTTTTGGCCCACCCAATAGATCTTGCAGAGACTTAATGATTGATATTTGCAATGAACAACTAGCTGCCAGATATGAAGTAAACAGACCCTCTATCCATATGTATGTATATACACACACATATATATACATACACATAAACACACATATAGTGTGTAAACCAAAATTTTTGAAAATTTACCTCTTACAGTTAGGATGTAGTAATTTCATTGTAAAACCCTGCATTTTTAAGAACTATATCTAGATAAAGGATGCAAGTGTCATAGGAAACCAAAATAGTAGGCTTCTCATTGAAATATACAGCTCTATTCAAAAGCAATTCAGAGATTATTTTTATCTGTCTCTGTAGGGTATTTTTAAATATTTTAAAATGCATAGGAATAATGAGCATTCAGAAGAATTACCTCTTTGGCAATGAAACTACATTGAGAGGTTTTAGAGCCTTTGCAAACTGCCACTCAAGCGTATTATTTATGAACTCTTTGCTCTTTAAAATTGAGAACAAAGCAATTAACTACAACTTTACACCTTCAGAAAGACTAAGAACATGGTCTGCCATCTATTGTAAATTCCAGAGTGTATTTCACTCAAATTTATAGTTCCATTGTGTGGAAATTCTCCTCTTTTTCAAAAGACAGTTCAAAAGTGAATCTTCTATTTTGTTCACTGAAAAGGGGCAAAACATACCAATTTTGTTCATAAGAAAATAAGCTTAATAGGTCCCATTGTAAAAATAATTGCGAGCCCAGTATTTAAGAACATGATACACACAGGCAGACCCTATCAAGCAGGACGTATACTCCTTGGTTTGTTCACTGAATGTGGTGATCAGAGTTTAGGAACCACGTGCCCTGAGAAGTTTGCACACTGGCGAGTGGGCACGAGCGCTTCGTGTGGGTCAGACACTGTGCTCGGGGCTTCACAGAAATCCCTGAATCCCCACGGGGGCCACGCTGCACTCGCAGTCCTGCTGACCTCGTGTGCACTTGAATCGGGGGACCAGGGAGGGTCAGCAGTGAACTCGCAGGTACAGGTGGGAAGGCAAGGATCTGAGCCCAGGTGGTCTGAGCAGAGCTTGAGCAGCTCCCTCTGTGTACGCTACACTCTCCCTAACGTGAGTAGGAATCAGGTGCTGAGCTCCACCAGACCGATGGCACGATGCCAGTAACCAACCCAACACGCCTTCCACCCAGATAGAGCAACAGGACGTTCCTGTTGGAGGCCAGCAATCAAAGGAACACAGTGACTCAATTTTCACACCCCAGAGCGTCTCAAAGAAGGAATTAGAATTGAACTTCTACCCCTGTTCTTTAGATCTCAGTATTGTCATCTCTTCCTATTCCTGTTGCCTCCTCCTAAACTATTAGATTAGACTCCAGTACCATCTTTCCTCCTTCAATCTCCTGCTCAGTTCAATTTTTCAAACAGTGGTTCCGCTCATGACTGCTCCACTGCTCAAGAGACCTTTCAGTGGCTGCTCGTGACGAGATGAGAAAACACAGACAACCTGGACTCCTGTGCCCTGCTTCCCAGCTGTGCTCTCAACAAGCCCTTCCTGCTCCCACCAAGAAGGAGCCACCAATTCAGCCGCTCCCACCTAACCCCCCTTCCCCAACCTCACCTCCAGGGCTCTCAACAATCACTTACTAGGACCCCGCTGTGCTGAGTGGCCTGTGGTGGGCACTTGGATAAATGCAAATATAAACCCTACTTGGATATTTAGCAGCCAAAGGAACCATGCACGTATGTCACTAAAATAAAATGACTCAGAAGGATGAGGAGGACTTTGGACATTTGGTCTTATTCAGTTAGGAAGTGTGTATTTACCTCAGCTATTTAGTGATCTCAACAAATGAAGCAAATTAACATACTTGGTGTAAAAATGGTGCTGGATTTCAGACTGGGGAGATTAGGGTCATGAGGCTGACTTTCAAGAGGAGAGAAAGGCACAGAGATTTCCTCCTCTCCTCTGCCTTCATTTCTGCATTTATTTTATTTACTTTTTTAAATTTTGGGGGGATACACAGTTTTGAGGGTATGAGCCCGCTGTGGCCCCCTTTGCCTGGCAAATAAAAGTATTCTTTTCTACTTCACCCAAAAATAAATTTTTTTTGAAATCTGCCACAATATATTTTCTCATTTTCCCACTCTTGGTCACCCAGTTTTCCAGGTCTAGAAGAATTTTCTTCTCACTCTCTGCCTAGTCAAAATATATACTACTACTACTATACTAACCTATCAAATCTCAGGATGTGGACCCTGTGACTGTCAATGGCCATCCCTTCTGTGAGGTCCAGTAGCTCTCATTGTTCCCCTCAGTCCACACTTCTGTCCCTATTGGGTATCTGGGGAAGCAATGTGCTTCCTTCACTATCAGATCACACTTAATATATCTGTAATCTTGTCAGAGCCTAGGTCAGGGCCCTAAACATGTTTTGTTCACTGAATATTTTCCCCTCAAAATTCTCCTGTGTCATGTTATTTCTATTTTCTTTTTAAAAAAAAATAACTTATCTTTCATTTGCTTTCTGTTTATCCTTTTTAAAAAATCTTTTCCAACTGCCTTTCCAATGCCAAGTGCTTTAAATGACATGTTAAGCTTGTTTCCTCATCTGTAGACTGGAGATAATATTATTACCTAAAATACAAAGTTATTAGGGGAACCAAATGAAACAATGCATGAAAAATTTAGCACCTGGCAGTAGCAACTGAATAATTGGTGGAGAAGCTTAGACTGTAGGCTGAGAATGCAAAAGGAAACATATTCCTGCCCTGAAGGATATGTTGTGTCATGCGACAGGGAAATATGTAGACAGAAAATAACAAGAAAACATGCAGAATATTATTAGAGAGATGTCGTAGAGATGAGAGAAGTCTTCCCATTCAGGATATAGTTAAGTTGGATGTTTCACAAAAGCAGAGAATGTGGACTGAAGCATCTGAAGTTGCTTCTTGTCTACTTTTGCCAGGACAAGTCAGTGAATGACCTGGTACAGACTGAAAAAAGTTTGAGGTTCACGTCACAGTGTAAATCATACTGAATTAGATGATCACACGTCGTGACTTTGTTGAATGCAGCCGTTCTTCGTATGCCCATATACTGAGACTGGAGCTAACGCAGGAGGAAAACTGGTACACGGATGGCAGCCAATCCTCCCTGCAGAACAGAAGCCAGCGGGCTGCCCCACGTTGAAATGGGCCCAGGCAATTACCACAGGGGGACTGATCACCGTGCAGGACCACTTCTGTTTGGAAGACAATGCATGAGTGACCACCAAGAGCAAATGGTCCTGCCTTCCCACTTCCCTTTCATTTTCCTACATGTAAAAATAATTTAACAGGTGCCAATAAGTTAGAGAAATGATTGTCATCCAGTTTCAGGGAAGGAAAAAAAAAGGATTTGTTCTGATTTGTCATTGTAATTATTTGTTTTGAAGTAATTTTATTTTGAAAGAGCGAATATAGCTGTACAAGTGAGGGCCCGGCTTCCTGCAGGCTGTTGGCTGGAGGTGACCACAGGTCATGGGGGCCCACGGGCCCTAGAAGCCTCCTGCAGGTCCTTTCCACAGGGCTTCTCTAAATGGCCACTCTTTTCATCAGGTTCACAGGGGGAGTCTGTAGCTCCAGTAGGATATGACAGAGTCTTATGTAACCTAATATAATCACAGGAATGCCAGCCCATCATGTTTGCTGTGTTCCACTGGTAAGAATACCGTCACAGGCTCTCCTACATTCAAGGAGTGGGGATTTCACAAAGGCATGAACATCAGAGGTTGGGAATCACTGGGGATCACTTTAGGGTCTGTCTTCTACATTAAGTTATGTGAGTAACTTATAAAAAACACATTTGTATCCATTATCTCAATACTTAAAGGGTTGGGAGAAATAACTGATAAGCTGGACTTTCTTAAAGTTAAAAATGTCCGCTCTGTGACAATGTCAAAAGAATGAGAAGACAAGCCACAGACTAGAAGAAAATATTTATCAAAGATACAGCTGATAAAAGACCGTTATCCAAACTACACAAAGAACTCTTAAAACTTAATGACAATGTGTTTTAAAAAATGGGCCAAAGACCTTAACAGACACCTCACCAAAGAAGACATACAGGTGGCCAATAGGCATATAAAAAGATGTTCCACATTATATGTAGTAAGGGAAACGCAAACTACAAGAACAACAAAACACAACTACACATCTATTATAATGGTGAAAATCCAGGACATTGACAACAGCAGATGCTAGTGACGATTGAAGCAACAGGAACGCTCGTTCACTGCTGACAGGAGTATAAACTGGTACAGCCACTTAGGAAGACAGTTTGGCAGCTTCTTACAAAACTGAACATACACTTACAATCCAATCCATCCATCACACTTCTTGGTCTTCCCCCAAAGGAGTTGAAAACTTAATACCACACAAAAACCTGCTATAAACATGGATGTTTATAGCAGCTTTATCCATAATGGTCAAGACGTGGAAATAACCAAGATGTCCTTCAGTAGGTGTGGATAAATAAACTGTGTCTAGACAATAGCACGTTATTCAGCACTAAACAAAACGCGACATATCAAGAGTCTTAAGTGAAAGAAGCCAATCTGAGAATGCTACATACTGTATGATTCCAACTATAAGGCATTCTGGCGAGGGCAAAACTATGGAGACAGGAGAGACATCACTGGTTGTAGGAGTTGGGGGTGGGGAAAGGATGAAGAGGCAGGGCACAGGGGATTATCAGGGTAGTGAAAATACTCTGTATGATACCATATGATGGAAACATGTCCTTATACACTTGTCCAAATCCATAGACTGTACAACACCAAGAAGGAGCCTTCATGTAAGTTATGTATTTGGATAATTATGATGTGTCAATATAGGCTCATCAATTAAGACAAATATACCATCTAATGGGTGGATGTTGATAATGGTGAAGGCTATGCATGCTTGGGGCTAGAGGTATATGGAAAATCTCTGTACCTTCCCTTCAGTTTTGCTGGGAACCTTAAACTCTCAGAAAATAATGTCTTTTTAAAAATTAAAGGATTGATCAAGACTTATGCAGAATAATACCTCAAGCCTCCATTTCACTGTGATCCTGTACAAATGTTAAGTTCTTAAATCAGATATCCTCATGACAAGGAGCTTTTAAATGTAATAAAAGCTAAAGATAAAATTTTAAAAATTAAGTCTCCTGATTATGTTTACATGTTTACCTACGAATTTTGCATTGAAGAATCAACACTTTCATGAACATTTTTTTCTAATTTGCTTCTGGAGACTAAAATAAAAGTCATATATAATAAACAAAATAGAATCATAGCCTTTTATATGGAATGGAGCTAGCTGCTGAAAATTAAATCTTAACCTGCAGCCAACATATTGATATTTGAATGTCAGGGACTAACTTGAGAAGGGAATAAGTCAACAGTACATTGAATAGCTGCAAATTAATATTTTTAAAAGTTCTTTAAACATAATTTGAGTTCTATATAAAAAGTATATATTTAGAACTAAAACTTTTTAAAAGACATTATTCTAGGTGTTGGGAAAAGTGTTAGTTATCTACTCATGATGCTTAACAAAATTACCCCGAAACCCAGCAGCTTAATACAAAAACCATTCACCAACAGTTTCTGAGGATGAGAATCCAGAAGCGCTTTAGCTGGTGGTCCTGGCTCAGGGTCTCCCATGGGGTTGCCGTCAAGATGGCAGCCAGGACTCGCTCGTCTGAAGGTTTCACTGGGGTTTCGGGATCTCCTACAAAGGCCACTCAGGTGACTACTGGCTGCAGGCCTCAGTTCCTCACTATGTAGACCGCTCCATAGGGCTACTCATCACATGGCAGCTGACTCTCCCTTGAGTAAGCGACCCAAGAGGCAGCAAGCAAACAACCAAGCCAGAAGCAGCAGTATCCTATAACCTCACCTCAGAAGCTGCTTTCCATCCTGTCTTCTGTATCATATTTACCCGGAGACCAACTCCGGTGCAACGTGGGAGTGAACTACACAAGAGCGCGAATCACAGGGAACCTGGCTCCCACAGTAAAACAAACATAAATCAGCCATATCAGGATACATATTTTTATCTTACTAGGTGAGTTATTTCTGATAATAACCAATTGTCACTTGGTGCCAAGCAGGATGAACCAAGTAAGTGAGCAAGCTGGAAAATACTGGCTTGTGTCCAAACAAACCATCAGTCGGCGGCATCACCCTGTTCTCCTGAGGATGTGCGTGCCCGCCTCTCCTCCGCTCACCGTATTCCTTCACCTGGACCTCCTTTCCCGACCTGCACAATAACGCCCACACTTCAAGTATCACTTCAAGTTCCGCCGCTTCTGTAATTGTGTTCATCCTTCCTCCCAACTAAATGTTGCACTTTCTCTTCTGAATTCCCTCCTCAGATGTTTTTATAATAAATTTATTTATTTATTTTTATTTGTTTATTTTTGGTTGCACTGTGTCACCGTTGGTGAGCACGGGCTTTCTCTAGTTGCGGCAAGTGCGGGCTACTCTTCATTGCGGTGCACGGGCTTCTCACTGCGGTGTCTTCTCTTTTTGCAGAGCACGGGCTCTAGGAGTGCGGGCTTCAGAAGTTGTGGCTCGCGGGCTCTAGAGCACAGGCTCAGTAGTCGTGGCTCATGGGCTTAGGTGCTCCGCAGCATGTGGGACTTTCCTGGACCAGGGCTCGAACCCGTGTCCCCTGCATTGGCAGGCGGATTCTTAACCACTGTGCCACCAGGGAAGCCCTGCAGATGTTTTTAATTTCAGTAGCACCAACTACAACTCTTTTTCCTGCATTGTAGTTACTAATGTAAATACTTCTACTGATACAGTTTCACTGTTTGAAAGGCAGTATCTTATTAAACGTCCTGCATAGAAGTTATTTTTAAAATAGTGAATTACTGCGTGAAGGGGGATATATTAGACAGCACTCTGTCGAAAGAACTCAAAAGGAGGGAAGAGCCCAAGGGGTTGGAAGATATGAAAAGGCAACTCATAAAGAGAAAAATACATTTTGAGGTTGAAAGTAGGGCAGACAAATCATTATAAAAAATGCTTTAGGTGACAACTCTACCCACAATATTGACCTATCCTGCATGCCTTTCCACAGGCTACTGTAGTAAAGGAAATGCTTCACATAACTGGGGGCAATTTTGGTCCAGCTCTTAATTTTAACATTCTTGACATATATATGGGTTACTGCATCTCATGATATTTTAAGTTTCTACTCATTTCCGTCTTCTTTAGGAAGTATAGACAACCAAACTAGAAAACTGTTCCACCTCCATTACCTTATCCATTCCAAAATCCTGCTTGTCATACAGTGTGTTCGGTCACCTTTTATCGTGATACATCAATACATCCAGGATTTATTTTTCAATCCATTGATGCTTAACAGAATCATGTCAAAGATTAAACATGAATTGAGTTCTAAATCTGCTTCCACCACTTAACCTTAGTCTATGTTATTTCAAAGTCATTATCATTTCCCTCAGCATGTCAGCCCTATCACAATGCTTGTACTTTTCCACTGGATGGTCTGAGATCATTTGTTTTCAGAATTAAAGTAGGTATAAAGTAGTTAATATATTATTCAGTAATTTGTATTTGTTCAATAACTTATATTGAGTAACAGAATACCAATTAGTAAAGAAATGGAATTAAAATATTGAACTATTTTTTATCTGTACTCTGAACACCTTATATGATTTAAAAGGCCCTAAATGATCCAAACGACATCTTCCCTGACTTCAGTTCTGTCTCCTCCTCAGCACACTGGTTCCCTGTTCCCTTTCTCAAATACGCTCAGTTTTGTTCATCTTCAGACTTCTGCTCACGTTATTTCCTTTCCCTAGAGTGGTATCACCGAATTTTCACAGGGTAAACTGGTCATATCTATCATTGAGTCTGGGTTTAAATACTAATTCCTTGAGGGACTTTCATAACCTTAATTTCTGAATAGGAGCCCAACTAAATGATTCTCTACCATAGCACTCATCTACTATAATTGTATTATAATACAGAATTTAAATGTTTACTTGTCCACTTGTTTATTGATTCCCTCCCAGATTAAATGTTGAGTTCCCAGGGGTCACGTTGTTTTTTTTAATTTGCCAACTTATAACCAAGCATAATACAGTGCCTGGGACATGGAGGGCATTCAGAAATATTTCTGAATAAATGAATGAACATCTCAATCAAACCCAATCTTTTACTACTAATCCTTTACAAAATTTCACCCTACAATCTTGATTTTCTTGAGCACACATTTTTAACTCAGTTTTACAGAGTTTTTGTGTTATCATTCACCCAAATGATCGGCCTGCCTAAAGCACATTTTAGGAAATGAGGTCAAGCCATGCCCAGGATGGGACTCATCATGGTCACCTGCAGTGGACGTGCAGGGTAATAACACGCCATCATCGAGTCTAGTGTGGTGGAGAGCCGCCACACGGAAAGAAAGCAATTTCCTGAAACTGAAATGCAAGGAGCACTAAAAATATGCCTCTTTTAAAGAAATGAGACAGTGAAACTGCCAGCTAAACATCTATTCCAATAGATGCTTGCACTGCAGAAGGCTGGAGAAATTTCTCTTTTTTATTAAACCATATGGGAAAGGCTGAAAAGAACTGCATTTGGTCTGGAAGTTGCACAGCTATACAGCAAAGAGTGATGGGATTAGGCTAAGTGGCCTCGTTTTTCGGTCCTCTCATTTTCACTGTTTACCTCTCCACTCTCCACTATCACACACCCAGCACAGGAACTCGTCTTTACATTGTCTTCAGAGGCCTACATTTGTGATGATCATTTGCCTGCACACACACACAGTCGTTTTTGTGCATTTACAGTGGAAACCACTGGACGATGGTTATTCCTTTTTCTTCCCCCCAGTACAATGTAAACTTCTAGGAGAAGCTGATTAAATATTGTCAAATGCCTTAATAACTAAGTCTAAAAATTCTTCTGGTTATATAAATGTTAGTCAAAAAGTTTTATTTTCAGAAATATATATTTCTATATAATGCTCTTATAAATATAGGAAAGAAATCCAGGCATTTTGGCATCACTAATATTCTTTAAAAACAAGTTCTGTAAAAATAAATGAATACATACATACTATATACATACATACACACACACACACGTACATACATACTTACATAAATTCCTGGTCTGATAAACTTTGTTTCAACCTAAGAATTCTACTCTTTATTTTCTTCAACCAGAGAAAAATCAGAAATCAAACTAATGATAACAGCTGATTACATTTATGACCTGTCTTCTAGGTTCAGAGAGTAAGTATCTGCTATTTAGAGCTCATGAATCTTAACAAAAGATAATGGTGTGGGGACTTCCCTGGTGGCGCCGTGGTTAAGAATCCGCCTGCCAATGCAGGGTACACGGGTTCGAGCCCTGGTCCAGGAAGATCCCACATGCCGTGGAGCAACTAAGCCTGTATGCCACAACTACTGAGCCTGCGTGCCGCAACTACTGAGCCTGCGGGCCTAGAGTCCGAGCTCTGCAACAAAGAGAAGCCACCGCAATGAGAAGCCCGTGCACCGCAATGAAAAGTAGCCCCTGCTTGTCACAGCTAGAGAAAGCCTGCGTGCAGCAGCGAAGATCCAACACAGCCAATAAATAAATAAAATAAATTTATTAAAAAAAAATAATGGTGGGGCTTCCCTGGTGGCGCAGTGGTTGAGAGTCTGCCTGCCAATGCAGGGGACACGGGTTCGAGCCCTGGTCTGGGAGGATCCCACGTGCCGCGGAGCGGCTGGGCCCGTGAGCCACAGTTGCCGAGCCGCGCGTCTGGAGCCTGTGCTCCGCAACAAGAGAGGCCGCGATAGTGAGAGGCCCGCGCACCGCGATGAAGAGTGGCCCCCGCTTGCCACAACTAGAGAGAGCCCTCGCACAGAAACGAAGACCCAACACAGCCATAAATAAATAAATAAAATTTAAAAATAAATAAATAAATAATGGTGTGTAAATACCCAGAAGAGCATTTCATTTGAATATTGTATAAATATATAATACCTGAAATAAATCTGGACATAAGTACAATTATAATAAGGAAACCCTATCTGAGAGAATTGTGGGAATTCAAAAATTTATTTTGAATTTAATAAATATTGTTTCCTATTTATGTCACACTTGTGTTTAAAAGTAATATTAATGTATTTGTATTATTAATAGACTCTTTTCTTTGTTCCTGTGATGATCCAGGGAACATAAAATCTGATCTCCCCAAAACTGAGTATATTAACAGATGAACTGTGCAATCCTAATGTTACAAATTCAAGAAGTAAATATGCATCTTGCATTCAATTTTTACATAACCAGGCCTAGACAGAGGTACCCATCATGCTGACAGTCTGATATTCCTTAATCCTGGCACATAGAATAATAGGAGTAAATACAATTTCAGACAACCCTACCAGCCACCGGCAGAATGTGATTTATGGGATGTGAATCACTCTCCCACAGTGACTAATATGAGAAGCCAAAGGAAGCCAAATTCCACTCCAGGGTCTCAACTAAAAGCTGGCTCACAGGTTTATCTCTAATTATTTACCTGATGCTTTGTGTGATGCCTATCCAAGTGGTCTACAGGGGAAATTTTAGGGCTTTTCTATTGGATGTTTAAAACTTATATTTTCCCAATAAAGAAAAGAATAATCCCCAATTTTTCCCATTGGTGCTTATACGTATAATTTGTAAGTGTGGTGACTTGGTATTCTCCAAAGAAAGTGCATTGACACTCATCCTAGCATTACACTGTGGAAAAAGCACTGAATCTAAAGTCAGTAAACTAGAATTCCTATTTTACCCCTAACCAAGTTTTCTGGCCACAGACAAGTCACTTCTCTGAATCTCAGCTTTCTTTCTAAAATGTAGAGCTAAAATATGTCCATATGAAAAAAAAAAGTATACCACTTGAACAGATTGAGATAACCTAAAGATTTCAATTATGTACCCTAAACAATCCTTAAAATAACTAATATACTGACATTGGAGATAACACGGAATAAAGAAATACACAATCCAGAAGAAGTTACAAAAAGAAGGAAAAAAAAACAAAAACTAGACGAGACTAATTTATAAAAAAAGAAAAAAGAACAAGATGGTGAATTTAAATCCAAGCATAAAAACAATCTCAGTAAACGTAAATAGTCTAAACATGCTATTGAAGACAGAGACTATCAGACTGGACAAAAAAGCAAGACCCAACTTTAGGGTGCCTACAAGAAATTATGAAAGGTATAAAATTCACCATATTTCACCATCTAGAGAAAAAATATCCTGCTATATTTCTTCCTTGTCTTTTTTTCTATGATTATATGCAATTCCATTTACAAAACAAGAATCATAAGGTACATAAAATTTGCATCCTACTTTTTTCGGTTATTATACTACACCCATTTTCACAAGTTTGTTCTTAAGCTCCATGATATTTTTTAAGCCTGCATAACATTCTGACTTGCTGTTATGCTCTATTAATTTAAACATTTGCAAGTTACAGATGCATTATTACATTAAATATTGCCTCCTGAGGAGAGTGGATTTAACTGAAAATTAACTGGCCAATTATTCTTAAGTTTCTCAAGGTCTATAGCCAAAATGCATCCCAAAACGTCTGTTCAACTTTCCATGAGCAATCATGAACACACTGCACCCTCTGCAACCCTGAGTATTTTCTTATTAAATACTTTTAATAAGAATAATAACTGCAGCTACCTCTAGGACCATAGTCAGGAGTCAAATAGTTAATCCATATGAAGTCACAGAACAACATTAGAGAAGTGTTAAAAAATGGTAGTGAAGTTATTACTCCTACTATAGTAATTGGAATATATTTGATTATTCACGATTAAGTTTAATTTCTCATTTTTATCTTCTTTTGTGAATCATTTCTTCATTTTCCTTTCCCCTTTCCTTTTTTTCAATCTTGTTATTTTCTGTCATCTGTGTTTTGTTATTTCTTTGCTTCCCCTATGAGTTTCTATTTTCACTGTCTATTTTATATTTTAAAAATACCAAATTTAAAGTTCCCTCACAAAATTCTTTCAAAAATTACACTATATGAAACAAATAGAATTACTAGTTTCTGTGTTGCCAGGTTTCCACAATAACACCCAGTAAAACAGAGAGAAACCAGCATCTGAAGACAGACAAGCCTGCAAACAGCCTCAATACTTTTAAATGTGTCCATGTTCTCGTGTTTCCTGTCAATAACTGGAATTTCTCACTTTCCCACAATTTCCAGCGATGAAATTTGCCCAGGTAGATGGGAAGATGTTCTCACCCCGGACTCTCAACTTTCTATATTTTGTGCTCCTGTGCTGGCACCGTCAGGAATGGGTGGCTTCTCCTGGATTGATGATAAGCAATGATTGTTTCGTCCATCAAGAAATGACACAAAATACTAGAATTACTCTACATGTGGAAGATAAATGTCTCCTCTCCTCACTGTGTTTTATTGGTATCAATTAAATTGATATAAAAATATATCCCTGCAGCCTCTTGTGTGCATTTCATACTCAAACATTCATAATTGCTCCCCCAGTGTAATAGCCTAGATGTTAATTTTAGATAGCTGAAATGGCAAGTCATAGATTTTTAAATCATTGAGTCATTTTTAATTAATGTCTATTTGTTTTCATTTTGAAGCTCAGCTGAAATAATCAGTGAGGATATTGAAAGTACAGGCCACAGCAATAGTTCTATGAATTTGTATTGGCTGTAAATTATTTGTGGAATCTTTATAATTTTTTAATGTAAAATATTCTGTTAAATTGGTCTGTTAAATGAGTCATCCCACAGATGACTAAAGTTACATCTCCCTTTGAGTTGTCTGTGAAGAAGAAGCTACTACACTTGGAAATATCATTTCTTCTGTTTTCCTTGCTTCAGATAAAACTTTTTCCCAGTTTTGTTTCTATCATGGCCATCCTGATGTCTTGCTGGTGTTTTGTAGGGTTGCTATCACCAGAGAGGTTGTTGATTTTCTTTCTTCAAAAGTATCTGTCCATGTTTTTGCTGTTCTTTCTTGACTATTTTTAGTGTATACTAAAATTCTCTATTGACTCAAAAGTTAAAAATGCATAATTTAATTCCTCATTTCTGAGATTTGGGATGTAACAAACTCTGGATAGTATTAAAACAGCATAATATTATGACTTAGGTTAGAATTGTTGAACCTGAAAGTCTACAATGTACATATGTTTTAGGGTCTCTGAGGAGGATGGATGGTAATACTTCACTATTCCTAAATAAGCTTTTGAATATTGACTTACAATCACCAAGGGTTTTGAAGAGAAGCTTGCTGATACTTATCTCTTTAAAATATTTCTAATAAAAATCATTTACCATCTGCTTTAATAGTCTTTAACAATGCCTACAGCAGCCATATGGATTTGAAGACATGCTTAAATTTGTAAAAAATCTAGTTCTAAAATTGCAAACCAATT
Organism: Balaenoptera ricei; assembly: GCF_028023285.1. Taxonomy (NCBI): domain Eukaryota; kingdom Metazoa; phylum Chordata; class Mammalia; order Artiodactyla; family Balaenopteridae; genus Balaenoptera; species Balaenoptera ricei. Next base: position 53,284,433 of record NC_082657.1, on the reverse strand, counting down.
TGAAGGTGGAAGGAATTAAGCCAGTGATAGGAAACAATTCAAAAATCAAGCAACCAACTAACTTTTATAATTAGTATTTCATTCAAAGCTCTAAACCACACTTTTTGATAGATAAATCAGTATTATTTATACATTACACGTGAAGATATAAGCAGGTCTTTACAGGAAACCGCCCTGAGCAGGAAGCCCCTTTTCTTGTCACTTCAGCAAAGCTCTATCCTATCTCACTTTTAAGCCCGGCACCCCCATGCTCTCTTATCTCCGACCCAAGCACACCTTTCAAATCTTTTAATCACACAGTACCTTGCCTAACTTGTCGGTTCTTTCCATAGATCAAAGAAGTAGAAATGAAGAATAAGTAATTAACAGATGACCAGATCTCTTCCTTAGCTTCCCCTTCTTCAGTAATCTGCTGAACAAACAACTGTGTGAACACGATCACATCTAGAGGAGGATCACAAGAAGTTGAGGAGTCCGCACACAGTGGGGGATGGCGACGACTCTGACCTCCTACCTCAAGGATTAACTGAGATTACTTCTGTTTCCCTTTCAAAATTTTCACGGCTGAGCAGAATCTTCGGAGGTGGTTTTGGGGGGGAAGCTGAGTCCACCATCTCCCCAGATTGTTGGCATTCTGCTTAAAGGCGCCTTTCCTTTCTACCATGTGAGAGTACTGATTTTGTAAGCGGCGAGCGGTGAGACCCCACATTTGATAACAAAGAAGTCTAGACATAGAATTTTGTAAGATTGGTTTATAATAGTCATCTTTCCAGTTAGGCAAAGAGCCAGAATTTGAACTAAAAACCTTCCTGAGCCTCGCTTGGCTCTTTTTCTAAGATTTTTTCCCCATCTGTAGTGGGTTCACTACTGTGCTCCCAAAATCCAGAACATCTGAGTGTTACCTTATTTGGAAATAGGGTTGTTGCAGATTTGATTAGTTAAGGGCTAAAGTAAGATCATGCTGAATTTGAGTGGGTTCTAAATCCAATGAGAGTGTCCTTAGAAGAAGAGAAAAGGACGCACAGAGGCACAGGGAAGAGGACGATGGAGATGGAGGTGGAGATTGCAGTGATGTGTCCACAAGCCAAGACACTCCAAGGATTTGTTACAACCGCCAGAAGCGAGGAGAGAAGCACGAGACAGTTTCCCTCAGGGCCTCCTGCAGACACTAACCCTGCTAACCCCTTTATTTCAGACCTCCAGCCTCCAGAACTATGAATGAAGACATTTCTGTTGCTTTCAGACACCCAGTTTGTGTTATTTTGTCACATCAGCCCTAGGAAGCTAGTACACCATCACTTACAGGAAAAAAATTTTATTTCCTAATAAAATCCACTTTCTTCATGAAGCCAAATGCCCTTTCATTCCAGTGTCTCTTGAAACATGTCATGTAGACTTTTCTAGAGTGAATCTGAAAGTTGTGAGGAATCAGAATCATTTATAGTGCTTAGATTAGCTGTAAATGGAAAGTAGTGATTAATTTCCATTTGAAATTAGTTAATGTTATGGTTGGTTTTATTTGAAGTATAGAGGCTCCTTCTAAAATTCTCTCCATACCTAAGTTTATCTTCTTATATTTTTATTCAAAATAGTTTAATTACACTCACTGAGGGTGAAAAATCATGTTTATATCCATTTAGTTGATCACCTGTTGGATGGAACAATTGAAAAATCATTCACTGCCTTTTTAACAAACCCAACCCCAGAAGTGATTTATATTGTTTCACTTATTTCTGACTCTCTGAACCTGACACAACAAAACCATGAACAGAAACTTTTCTAGGGCTAAGAAAGAGGAAAATCACATTACATTATTTGGAGAGTTTAAATACTGTGAATGCAGTGAGACTTGCCAATGGACCACAGCACTCCATCTCTTAAATGTTTTCTTTTTCAGATTGAGCCTGTCCCTCTTTCCAGAAATCATGCAGCCATTATACTCTAGAGGATGGAATGTATTCCCTGCAATCTTCTCATCTTTTTACCTCACCTCTCCAGTCTCACTCATCTTTTCCTTTTTATTTAAAATCCTACCAAGATTACTTTTTCCTGAAACTCATTTTCGGCAAAAATCTAGGACTTAACTCTACAGCTAAATAACAATTAAGACTAGATTATAGCCCAAGCTTAATATTTAGAATCAGGTCATTATTAACAGCACTTAAATGCAATACCATTTCTTTCATGACTACTTTATTGTGCTTGGAATTGAGAGAATGAATATACAAACGGACAACGGCCAGAACACATATGAAAGTAGAACTGACCCAAATCTGCGGCAACTACAGTCTTCAAGACACCAACCCATGATACCTAAAATCTATAGCAACCCATCCAGGAAGCCAAACAGCAACTCCTTTAGCAACTGTCCCAAAACGACCAGGACTTGATTAACAACTGACAGGTTCCCTAACTCTTGCACTTACTTCCAACTTAGGACTAACAGGAGACAGCTTTTACCAAGCAACAGGAGAACACGCCCCCTAACCAACCACATGGATGCCCTTCTTGCAGTTCACCCAATCACAGCTTCCCCACCCAACAGCCTCCAATCAGGGTACATCTGACGCCTTTTTTTTTTTTTTTCTTGGCACTATAAAGCCTTCTTCTCCCCTGCCTGCCTTTGAGTCTCTGTCAAAAGCAAGTGATGGTGGCAGACACCCTTTCTATAGTAAATTCTGCATAAACAGCTTCTGCTTATTCTCATTTGGGTGGTCTTCACTGATTCCCATAGAGGAGCGAGAATGTTCCTGCTTGACTGGCACTTGATAAGGAGATTTCAGTGTGACTATTTCATAAGCAGAAACACAGATTCGACTATTGTTATTTTCAGTGGCTGATTCTTCTCTGTAACTTGAGCTTATGCAATAATTTGTCCTGTTTTCCAACACATACTTTGTACTCATGATCCAACTTTATAAATATGTATGCAGAGGCAACTTGATTCCCCTGATGTGTTATTTAACACACGTGATTCATTTTGTTAGGTAATCTCTCATAACGCTTGTATTTTTATTTCTGCTCTTCCATGTGGGTTCCAACTTATCAATGTCAGCATGTTGTAAATTGAAATCACCTAAGGATTGACTTTTTATTTTTAGCTTGTGCCATGTTCACAAGGAAAACTGGGAGATTTGCCAATGATCTTCTGTTGTCTTTGTTCAGATGCCTTATAATACACAAATCAAGGCTCAAATATTAAAAAAAAAATTTTTTTAAGAGTGCTAATGTTTTAAGGGGAGATGTAATTCCCAGGGGAGAGAGAGAGAGAGAGAGGGAGGGAGGGAGAGAGGGGGAGAGAGGGGGAGGGAGGGGGAGGGAGGGGGAGAGAGGGGGAGAGAGGGGGAGAGAGGGGGAGAGAGGGGGAGAGAGGGGGAGAGAGGGAGAGAGAGGGAGAGAGAGGGAGAGAGAGGGAGAGAGAGGGAGAGAGAGGGAGAGAGAGGAAAGAGGAGAGAGGCAGGGAATATCTGGAAGCAGAGATGAAGTCGTGCATTACTCAGGTGGCCACTGCTTCCCAAAGAGAAACAGCTGGTGGGCCAGCCACATAGGACATCTCTGGACTGTGTATAGCATCAGAGGACAAAGAGAGGACAAGTATCTCCAGCTCCCTGTCATCTGCTGTCTCTCACTGGTCAAAGTCTGGCCCACTAGGCGTTAACTCCTCATTGCCAACTTGCGTCACCCAAGCGTTTCAGACATTCACAGGTGAAGCCACACGGCACGCTCTGGACCACGGCACTTCATTCTTGCCCAGAAGCTGTGGGAGGAATCAGAGCCTCAGGGGGTCCATCAGGTCAGGGCTGCCTGGAGCTTGTGTGTCTTCATCCAGTGGTGACACAAGAGTCCTTCCAGATGCCAGCACTCACCCCGGGGGGAGGACGAGAGAGCCTGTGCTATTAGATGATGGGGCAGTGGCCATGGTTTGGAGGTGGCAGCAAAGGCTGGGACTCGCTCCATAAACAAGTAGCCAAAAGCCCAAGACCCAGTGAAGCCAAGAGAAACGTGACCCACACAGGTTTAACCTGGGAAGACTCTGACAAACGAAGTGTCAACACAATAAAGCTCTGAAGTAAATAAATTCTCCTAAAAGGGGGAATAGAAAGCTCTGGATGCCAGAATGTATGTTACTGGAATATACAGCCACCTGCCCTTCCAACAGAGTGAGCAGAATACAATCATACTAACGGATTCCCATTTAATAATGGGAATCCTGAAAGCACTTGTCTTCAGCTAGTGTGAGTTTAGAGAAGCAACAGTGAAAATAATCTACCCTGAGATTAAGGATTAATTTAGGCTGACCAAGACAAAATATAAAAAGGACACAGACATTTTTAATGTCGGAAAATAGTTATTTTGAGGGAAAAGATCACTATTGCCTTTGATGTATAAACATAGTCCTACACCCATAACAAGTATAGAGCATTCATTCAGGGAAAAGCCATGCTAAATGAGACATCACAACGTTTTCAACTGTTTAATTGCATAAGAAAATACTAATATTAATATTTTAACATGTATTTGTTTCACAAGAACTTAGCTATGAATGAATCAGGTCCTGGGGCACACGTGGTCTTGTAAGACTATCGTCATCAAAAGTGGTCCTTTTTAAGCATGTTAATAAGAGGACATTAAAGCTAATACACGTGGGATATGCAAATATTTGGATACTAGATTCCTTTTCCCTCGATTTCTCTAATCCCTGTAACATGCAGCACAGGAACGAGTTCCTTGCTTGTGTTCAATAAAGCTTCAGACATGAGAGGGCACCGCTGCCACCTCTGTCCTCCTCCTTGACTGCTCAGGCAGGGGTCCTGCTCTCACCCCTTCATGGGGCACCTTCTCCAAACTACACCACTTACTAGTAAAAGAGTTCCAGAGACAAGACCACTAGTCAGTCAAGAGCAGCTTTATGTCTGTTAAATCCCCAGCTGGGGGCCTGTACGGACTAATGACTGATTTCATTTGCAACACGATGTCACGGAAACCACAGTGAACTTGGAGTTAAAAGATGTGGTTTAAATGCTGAGTAAGAGACTTTCAGCCCTCTGACGTCGGGAACGTAGTTTTACCTAAGCATCAGTTTCCTCACTCAAACAAGGGAATTCTAACATCTGGTTAGAATATAGAGCCGATGGTTGTAACAAACCCAAAACAGGAGAAGCTTAAACAAGGTAGAAGTGATTTCCCCTGTGCCTCATAGTAGGCTCCTGAGACACCCACGCCTGATGTGGCAGCTCCGCGGGGCTAGGAACGCGCGCTGCTTTCTTATTCTCTCATCACTGATGATGTAGCTGTGTCTGCAGGGTGAAAGGAGGCCCATAATCACACCGGCTGGGGTCACATCCCAGCTGACAAGGGGGAAACGGGTGAAACACAGACCTCTCTCTCCTAAGGGCACAAGCAGTGCTGCGCTGGGGATGGTCAGAACCAGCCTATGAGAGCCAGCTGTCTACTTTTCAGGAACTACAGGAGCTGGTTGTTAAACACAGCCTTTGTTAAAAATTATAGAAATTCACAAATTATTTAAAAAAAAACAAGGGCAGCAGATGCTCAGATCTCAACCCTTCCTAATTACAGCACGACATTTCACTGTTACCCCTGTTTTGTGGTTATTTACTCGTAGTGTCTCTGCGGGGGCACACTGCATCACCATGTGCCCCTGCAGGCCTGCAGACAGTAAAGAGCCTTCATGTTGCAGCTTGAAATCCATCATGTCAGTGTGTTTACACTACAGAAATTGGCAGACTGCAATTCAGGCCTTAATTTATTGTTCTGTTGATTATCTAAGACCAGGAGCTAGCAAACCACCCAGAATCTGTTTTGGTTTAGTCCTTAAACTAAGAGTGATTTTTTTTTTTTAAACTTTGTAAAGTATAGGAGGAAGGAAGAAAAAGAGGGAGGGAGAAAGAGCAAAAGCATGAAAGCAAGAAAGAAAGCAAGGAATAAAACATTTGATGGAGGCAGGCTGTACGTGGCTGCAAAGCCTTAAATATTTACCAGCAGGGCTTTTGCAAGAAATGTTCCTGAACCTGATGGACAAAATATTAAAAATGCAAATGAAACTGAGAAGCCTCCTTGATGGCTGTCGCCCTCAGGGGATGGAAGCAGCCTCATTCCTTGTCATGTGGCCCCTCGAGATTCTAAGACAGTGAGAAAGAATATCCCCTGTGTTGAATCCCTCTCAGGCTTTGACTCTTTAACCAGGAAGCACCCAGTGCCTTCCAGGTGCTCACCTGAATAGCCCAGGGGATAAGCACGCTCCCTGGAAGTCAGCCACACTCTCACCACCACGGGAAGGCCCCGCCCCGCATTTGTCTCTATAGTTACAGGTCCCGCCCCCAATCAAGAGGATGGATTCCACATGGCCTTGGATCACTGGCTCATCCTAGAAGTCTTCCTACTACAAGGGGAACCTCATCGTTGGTGCCACATCTACCTCTTTTATTTACATTATTATTTTGAGAATTTAATGAGATCATGGATACATAAAAGCACTTTATTAAAATAGAAAGTCTGTAGTGTTAAAAAGTGCTCTGTAAGAAGTTACAAGTGCTATGAAGTCTAAAGTTATTCTTCCTGACCTCTACTCTTCCTCAAATTCATGTATCTGAATGTTTGATAACAGAGCTCCTTTCCAATTCCTAGTTCAGAACCCAGGATGCAGGTACATCTCTGACCCTGCTCTGGTTTTGTAACTTCTTCCAAGTCCCCCTGAAGAGCTTACTGAACATGAGGAATACAAGACCCCTTCATGGTCTATCTAGCAAGTTCACTGTTTACTGAATAAATCCTTTTGGTAATGAGAACTCAAGATTTTCCGTCCTTCCTTCCCTGTCCCTACCCCTCCCCCTCTTCTTCCTCCCACTTTTTTTTTTCCTTTTATTTATTTCACTAACACATTAGGAAAGTGTATAAAGAAGCCATCTAGAGTTTAGCAATAAGAAGTTATCTCGCACCTCTAGTCAGCTTCCAGACACTGCTGTTGGCCAGAGGCCAAAAGATAATAATTACAGTTTTTAAGTTCATCTTTATAACGTACATCTGCTGCCCACCATAGTCCTAAATTTTCTAAGGAAATGAGGAGGCAAATGTAACAGATTTTCACTCCCAGTGGAGCCCAGCTTTTCAGTGAGATGCTTTTATGCACCCAGGCACATGAGAATCTTTGAGGCTTCTTTCAACAGGAGTTACAACATTTGATTTGAGCTTCTTTTTAACTGAAAGCAGTACTTTCAGTATTGATGGTTAACAAGAACTTACTGCAGGTGCAGAAATAAAGCAAAAACCAACCAGCTGTATTTCTCACAAGGTCTGCAGAAACACTGGGAACCCACGCGCACACGGATGACATGGAAACAAAAGTTGCATCTGCCATTTCAAGTGCCCACGATGTCACCTCCACCCCATCTTTTTAACAAAGATTAAGATAATGCCCCCAGCCTTTGTTAAAAACAAGACAGCGGGCCCAAAATGGAGTCACTCAGTCTAAGCCCCGCATCACCAAACCGAGACAAACAGTTTCAGCTCTCCCAGAAATGGAATCTTAAATAAATCCACCAGAAAGCCCCTGACTGGCGCTAGTCAGGTAATCTGTCTGATGGGCCCCTGCCATCCCCTGAAGGAAAGTAACTTTGCAATAACCAACCGGCTTTTTTGACTAATAAAACTTCCTTGTTCCTGCTCCCTTATGCCTATAAAATTCTTTCATTTTGTACAGCTTCTTGGAGCTTCTTTCCATCTGCTACACTGGATGCTGCCTGATTCAAATCAACTTTTGCTCTTAAAATTTTTAATATGCCTCGGTTTATCTTTTAAATAAATAGGCGTCAGAGAGGGAAACTAAGGAGACCCCCTCCCCCGACAGCCCCCAGGAGCACTGAGCAACCAGGGAAGGTACCTGCCGAGTCCCTGGAGCTGGCTGTTTTCTCGCTGCCTCTGGAGGTGGTGGGCAAGTCCTCTCGGTCCCGGATCCTGGACCCGCAGCTCTTGCCTCATGAGCTTTCCGACCATCTGAGCATTTCTTTTTCTGGCCTGGGTCCGGAAACCTGCTGGAGGCTGACTGGTCTGACGTAGAAAGGCTCACGCCTGGGGTCAGAGTGGATCTGACTTAAGCCGGAGCGGAGCCAGTGTGAGGCCTCAGGTGAATAAAATTGTGTTTTAAGGCTGAACTAGCAGGTTAAACTTATCAAAGATAATCTTGAATTAGAGAGGCCATAGTGGAGAACTTTTAACTTCGGTAAGCTTATCCATTTACAAGATGCCCTAGAAAAAGAGGGGTCTCAGCCAAGGACTCACTATAAAGGGGAGAAGAAAAATTACTCTTCCTCCTCTCTAGAGCCTGCAGACGGCATCTTGGGAAAGCTAGCGGGAGCCGGCAAAGAGTGAGACTTTTTACCAGTCACTTCTCCCAGGTCTCTATCTGTGGTGCCTGGTTGAGAGAGGAAGGTACAATTTTACATTGTCCTTTTCTTTGCAAATTCAGACTCTTATTCATTTGGTTCTGGGGATCCACCGTGGTTTTTTATTTTTGTTTTTGTTTTTTTTTCTTTTTTGGCCATGCCGCGAAGCTTGTGGGATCTTAGTTCCCCGACCAGGGACTGAACCTGGGCCCAGCAATGGAAGCGCTGAGTCCTAACCACTGGACTACTAGGGAATTCCCTGTTTTTTCTTAATTGAAGTTTAACTGGCATACATTGTATTAGTTTCAGGTGTAGGACATAATGAGCCCACGTTTGTATACATTGTGAAATGATCACCACAGTCTAGTTACCATCTGTCACAATACAAAGTTACAAATTTTTTTTCTTGTGATGAGAACTTTTAAGATTTTCCTTCTTAGCAACTTTCAAATTTGCAATACAGTATTACTAACTATAGTCACCATGCTGATGACTAGATATTTAGTTACATCCCCATGACTTATTTAATTTTAAAACTGGAAATTTGTACCTCTTTATCCCCTTCACTGGTTTTGCCCACCCCCCCTCCAACCCCTGTTCTCTTTGGCTATCATAATCTATTCTCTGTATATATGATTTCTTATTTGTTTGTTTTGTTTTTCAAATTCCACATAAAAGTGAAATTCTACAGTATTTTTCTTTCTTTGTCTGATTTATTTCACTTAGCAAAATATCATCAAGATCCATCCATATTGTCACAAATGGCAAGAGTTCATTCTTTTTTATGGCTGAGTAATACTCCAGTGTGTGTGTGTGTGTGTGTGTGTGTGTGTGTGTGTGTGTGTCTGTATCTCACATTTTCTTTCCCATACATCTATTGATGGACACTTAGGTTGTCTCCACAACTTGGCTATTGTGAATAATACTGCAATGAACATAGGGGGGCATATATCCTTTCAAATCAGTGTTTCATTTACTTCAGATAAATATCCAGAAGTGGAATTACTGGATCATATGGTAGTTCTATTTTTAATTTCTTTAGGAACCTCCATACTGTTTCCATAGTGGCTGCACAAATTTACATTCCCACCTAGGCTCCCTTTTCTCCACATTCTTACCAACACTTATTATTTCTTTTCCTTTTAGGATAACCATTCTGACAGGTGTGAGGTCATATCTCATTGTGGTTTTGATTTATGTCTCCCTGATGATTAGTGATGTTGAGCATCACTTCATGTGCCTGTTGGCCATCTGAATGTCTTCTTTGAAAAAATGTCTATTCAGATCCTCTGCCCATTTTTTAATTGGATTGTTTGTTTGTTATTGAGTTTTATGAGCTCTTTATCTATTTTGGATATTCACCCCTTACCTGATATATGATTTACAAATATCTTCTCCCATTCAGTAGGTTGCCTTTTTATGTTGTTGATGGTTTCCTTCACTGTGCAGCATCTCTTTGGCTTGATGTAGTTGCATTCATTTATGTTTGCTTTTGTTGCCACTGCCTTTGGAGTCAGATCCAAAAAAATATCACAAAGAGCAATGTCAAGAGGCTTACTGCCTATGTTTTCTTCTAGGAGTTTTATGGTTTCTGGTATTACATTCATGTCTTTAATCCTTTTTTTTTGGCTGCGTTGGGTCTTTGTTGCTGTGTGCGGGCTTTCTCTAGTTGCAGTGAGCGGGGCTTCTCTTCATTGCAGTGCACGGGCTTCTCATTGTGGTGGCTTCTCTTGTTGCAGAGCTCGGGCTCTAGGTGCAGGCTCAGTAGTTGTGGCACACAGGCTTAGTTGCTACACGGCATGTGGGATCTTCCTGGACCAGGGCTCGAACCCTGTCCCCTGTGTTGGCAGGTGGATTCTTAACCACTGTGCCACGAGGGAAGCCCTTAAATCCATTTTGAGTTAATTTTTGTGTATGGTGTAAGATAGTGGTCCAGTTTCTCTCTTTTGTATGTGTCTGTCCAGTTTTCCCAACACAATTTACTAAAAAGACTGTCTCTTCCCCATTGTTTTGATACATTCTTGCCTCCTTTGTCATAAATTAATTGACCATATATGCTTGGGTCTACTTCTGGGCTGTTTATTTTATTCCATTGATCTATGTGTCTGTTTTTATGCCAGTCCCATGATGACTGTAGCTTTGTAATATAGTTTGAAATCAGGAAGCATGATGCCTCCGGCATTGTTCTTCTTTCTCAGTATTGCTTTGGCCATTCAAGATATTTTGAGGTTCCATACAAATTTTAGGATTATTTGTTCTATTTCTGTGAAAATGCCACTGAGATTTTGATGGGGATTGCACTGAATCTGTAAATTGCTTTAGGTAATATGGATATTTTTACCATATTAATTTTTCCAATCTATTTATGTCTTCTTCAGTTTCTTTCATCAATGTCTTAACAGTTTTCAGTGTACAGATCTTTCACCACCTTGGTTAAATTTATTCCTATGTATTTTATTCTTTTTGATGCAATTGTAAATGAGATTTTCTTGATTTCTCTTTCGGATAGTTTGTTGTTAGTGTATAAGAACACAACGGGTTTTTAAAATTTTATTTATTTAATTTATTTATTTTTTATTTTTGGCTGCATTGGGTCTTCGTTGCTGTTCACGGGCTTTCTCTAGTTGCAGCGAGTGGGGGCTACTCTTCGTTGCAGTGCGCAGGCTTCTCATTGCGGTGGCTTCTCTTGTTGTGGAGCACAGGCTCTAGGCACATGGGTTTCAGTAGCTGTGGCATGTGGGCTCAGTAGTTGTGGCTTGCAGGCTCTAGAGCACAGGCTCAGTAGTTGTGGTGCACGGGCTTCGTTGCTCCACGGTCCAGGATCTTCCTGGACCAGGGCTCACACTCATGTCCCCTGCATTGGCAGGCGGATCCTTAACCACTGCACCACCAGGGAAGTCCCCACAACAGGTTTTTGTATATTGATTTTTTTAACACCTCAACTTTACTAAATATGTTTATTAGTTCTAACAGTTTCCTGGTGGAGTCTTTAGGGTTTTCCATATACAAAATCATGTTGTTCACAGTGACAGTTTTACCTCTTCCTTTCCAATTTCAATGCTTTTTATTTCTTTTTTCTGACTAATTGCTCTAGCTAAGATTTCCAATACTGTGTTGAATAAAAGTGTCTAGAGTAGGCATCCTTGTCTTGTTCCTGATCTTAAGGGAAAAGCTTTCAGCTTTTGTTCACCATTGAATATAATTTTAGCTGTTGGCTTGTCATATATGGCCTTTATTATATTGAGGTACATTCCATCTATACCCACTCTGTTGAGAGGTTTTTTTTTTTTTATCATAGATGGATGTTGAATTTTGTCAAATGCTTTTTCTGCATCTGTTGATACGATCATATGATTTTTATCGTTCATTTTGTTAATACCCATTGGTTGTTGAATCTTTCTCTCCCAGAACAGCTTTTGCTTTTTTGTTTGTCTCATTTTGTGTCCTGAGAACTTAGCTTTGGAACTATCAGGTTGGGTGTCCCAAAACGTGGCCAGAAAGAAATGCAGGTTGCACTCCATTGGCAACTAGAGTTCTACTGATTGTTGCCAGCTTTCAAGGCAACTGTCCACATCTTTCTCTCTCGGCTGTCTTTTGGGAATGGTTTGGGTCTTGGGAGGGTAGTATCTTTTGCACCCTCCTTGGGAGTATCTCTTGCATCTGAAGGGGAGCAGGCTTTGCCACCCCAAAATATGCCACTTACACATGAGGATTATTTTTTGAGCTAAAGGCAACCAAGAACCCAGCAGATTCAGGAAAAGCTCTTTACCTTCCCTTGAGCTGCCTAATTTACATTGGAAAGAAGGGCTATGCCAGGAAGAAAACTATTATCAGAGATATCATTTTGAAACAGGAGGGAAGGGGGCAGGGCACAACCTTTAAAAGAATGACATAGCTGTTGAGGATATGACATAAACTGTTTAGAACCAACTAGGCCCAAGATGGTGGAAGATTTGATGTCCAGTGGACCTTGAGCCTCATTATAAGCTCACTGTAATACATTAGCATATGCTAAATGACACACCCACAGGTGCCATGACCATTCCGAGGCCGACCATAAAAGGCCAAAAAGTGGTTGGTGGCCCAATTCCTGGAAATCCCCGCTCTTTCCCCAAAATCATTGGAATAAACCTCCCAGTTGTTAGCTATGAAATTACCCAGACCACAAAAACTAACCACCCCATATTTCGGGGCCACTCTCTCCTTTTGAGACGGACTGCTTTCTGTCTATGGAATGTGTATCTCTCTAAACAAATCCACTTCTTACTTATCACTTTGCCTCTCACTGAATTCTTTCTACGATAAGACATAAAGAACTTGAGCTTCATTAAGTCCTGAGACCAGGTGTGCGACTTCAATTAAAAGACAGTGGGTTCGAGTCTCAGTCCCTGGGTTCAAGACCCAGCCTGAGTTCTGGTCTGGTCTGAGTCACATCTGAGGTGTGTGGTTTCAATTTCACCTAAGAAACTTATGCGCCTAACCAGGCAATCTTTGTTTTCTGAACATCTCCTCTGCCTTCCTGTGAATGACCTTCCTCCCCTTGGTATCATCAGACCCCCTAACCCTTTTCTTAGCTCAGGTATTATATGGGATGTTGTTACTTGGCTGTCTTTTGAGCCTTCATATCTTTACAGGGCTCCATAAATGTTTGTTTCTCCTGTTAATCTCTCGTATCAATTTAATTATTAGACCAGCCAAAGAACTTAGAAGGGAAGAAGGCGGAAAATTTTCCACCCCTACACATCCAAGCGGTTGTTCAATACTGCCAGGAATATTTACTGTTTTTCTCGGCTGAAGCCTGACAAGATATCTGAGAGGATTCTTTTTAAAAGTAGCTCTCTGGTCAGAAGTTGGCCAAGTTGGAAACTGATATTCAGAACCTGATAAGAACTTTTTTTTTTAGGCTTTCTCCTTTAACCTAAAATAAAACTATGTACCCACAGGGGGGGAAAACATTCTGAAGCCTTTGTGGAAGGATTTACTATAACATTCCAAAGACACATAGCTCTAAATCTAGAACATAGGAATCTTTTGATTTCCATCTTAGTGGAAAATCTTCTCCCTGATATAAAGAAGCAAACTGAGGATAATGTAGTTGGGTGAGTGGGTCAACCTCCATATTATTCAGGTGGGCCCCAATCTTTTGAGGAATTAAAAAATGTACTTGTCTTACAAATCTGGTCTTTACAAATCAGACATGTGGCTCTAGAAACAATTCAAAGCACACCTATTCTTTTTACCAAGCCCCAAACATTCCCTATTCATCTCAAAAGGCTTGCAGATATTTGTAAAACCTCTGAATTTAGGAAACAAGAGCCCTTGGTGGTGGAACTGGCACTCTTTCCCAGTGCCTTTTGAGATGTGAGTATTCTACAAGCGGGGTCGGGTCAGTCTCCACTTCCAGAGAGTTCAGTCTGGGAGAGGCAGTCCCGTGCACCAACCATCTCCTGTGTATCACACTGTATTCACATGAGGAGGAGGGGGTTCAGGTTCCCTCAGAGGAGGCTTGGAAGGAGTGAGGAGTTGGCTGAGTTTACAATAAGTTCTGTGCAGTTGGTGGCACCATTTTGCAAATTTGGTAACTGAGTTTTGGAGACATTAAACAATTTGCCTGAGGTTACTCAGTGAGCAGGGAAGCCAGGATTCGAATCTTAGGAGGAAAGTGATGTCAATGGAATATCCAGGCTGTCTCCATTTGTGTGACATAGAGAAGAGAACATTTAAGTTCCCTAAAGATCCCTGGACAGTGGTCTAAGGCATGCAGGCAGTGTCAGTGGGGTAGGGGATCAGGACCCAGGCCTGCGGTCAGCTGGACCTGGTATGAGCCATGGTACAGGGATTAAAGCCTTCTGGGCCTTGTCTGTGGACTTGGGATAATAATAGCAACAACGGTGAGACCCAACATTCATCGTGGACTTACTGTATACTTTCACTGCCTCAATTTTCCTCATCTCTAGATTGGGAATAACAAGAATAGTAATGAGAATAATAAACGATAGGTAGCATTTATTGAATATTTTTTGCATGAAACTCTCTGTTCTAAGAGAAATATACACCCTGGTGTTTCTCATCTGTAACCTGGGAATAATAATAATAATAATAATAATAAATGATATGAATGATTTATTAAATACCTAATGGATTATAGGCCTCCATTCTAAGTGATTCATGCATCTGAGTTTCCTTCACAGATAGATTGGGAATAATAAATCATCATAGTAATTAGTGATAGCTAACATTTTACTGAGTGTTTACTATATGCCAGGTTCTGTTCTGAGAAGAATAGACTAGACAGACAAGGGCCATCTTGCCTGGGTCCCCAGGAAGTCTCTCATATTGTTAAGGGAATCACTGACTGAAACCACCTGCCCCGGCCAGGCCCAAGAGTAACCACATGCAGGAGTTATCTTACAACAGGAGGTCCTGGTAAGGAATGCAGAACTAACAAGCTACCGCCAACCAGAAGAATTCGGGAAAGGTCAAAAGGAGACCAGGAAGGACCCTGAGTCAGAATGATTGGCCAGAGACAACCCGGAAACTAACCCCATCACCATAAAACCTGAGACTGTGAGCCATGTGGCAGAGCAGTTCCCCTGGGTTCCCTTACCCTGCTGCTCTGCACCCAGGCGCCCCTTCCCAATAAAGTCCCTTGCTTTGTCAGCACGTGTGTCTCCTCGGACAATTCATTTCCCAGTGTTGGACAAGAGCCCGCTCTCGGGCCCTGGAAGGGGTCCCCCTTCCAGGACCAACATTCTATCCCGTGCCTCGTCACCCCACTCTGCTCCACCCCACTGGCCTCCTCCAGATGCTCCTGACACTCGACAAACTCAGTCCCCTCCACAGCCCTTGCAGGCGCCATCCCCTCTGCCCAGTGCACCTTCGTCCAGACACCTACAGGGCTCACTCCCTCGCCTGCCCCCTCACCTCCCTGCTCAGGCACCACTACTTCAATGAGATCCTCGCTGACCCTGCTACTTAAAATCCGGGGCCTACAATAGTGCCTGGTACACAAGCAGACATTCAGCAAATGCTTGTTTAAGCCACACATGCTTAGCGGGTGGCAAGGTGCCCTTTGGAACTGGGTCCCCCAGGCCAGCCTCCTGAGCAGCTGACATCCTTAACAGCCCTGCAGTCCGAGGAGACTGGGGTAAGGGCACCCCAGATGACGACACAGCAGGGCAAAGGCCCTGAGATGACACGGTGCTTGGAGAAGGGTGGAAAATCAGCTGTGTGGCTTGAAGCAAACGTGTGAGGGTGTGAGAGGCGAGGCCAGGTAGGCGAGCAGGTCCGAGAGAGTCTGCGGGTAATGCAGGGACTCTGGGAGGCTGGGATTTTACTCTGAACCACAGGAGACCGACAGGACCTGCAGCGGGTTTTTAACACGTCCCTTCGAGCCCTTACTGGTAAAACAGACGGTTCAGGAACCCGAGATGAGGCCGTGGAGATGGAGTGGCCTTGACACCCACCCAGTCACTGAGCTGTCGGGAGCGTTTACTGAGCTCCTGCGGCCTGAGCCGGCCAGGGGACTGGTGGGCGGAGTGCGGCGAGGCCCCGCCCAGACTTCCTGAACCACTCCCCCTTCTCCCGGAGAGAGGAAGGGCACGACCCCCAGCCCCAATGGCTCCTGTGGCACAGACTCAGCCGGGGAGTTGGAGGATGGTCCGCAAACGTCGCCTTTATTTCCGGGCGGGCCTTGAAGGAAGGTGGGGCCGGGTGGGTCCTACTGGCCTAGGGGGGCGTCAGGGCCAGCTCCGCCGGCGGCGCCAGGTCGCCCTCGCTGGGGAGCTGGGGGCCGGTCTGCGGGGGCTGGGAGTCAGCCTTTGGGGCCCTGGCGCCCGCCCACGCTGGCCCGCGCCGCCCTTTCCTTGTCCCCGCCCCCCCCGAGGACGCCCTGCACCCGCACCCCCCCCTCTCAGAGGGGCTCCGGGGACATCCCGCCCGCTCTGTCTCGGCCCGTCTGGCCTCCATCCCGGGCTCTCTACCTCTCCGGCCCGGTCCTCTGGGGTGGTCTGGTTCTGGGCGGGTACCTGCCCCCCGAGTTTCTCCAGCTCCGCCTTCAGCCTGCGGAGAAGGGGCAGAGGAGGGGAGGAAGAGAGGGGGAGTGTCGAGGGGGCACAGGGAGGAAGCCACTGAGACACTGAGCCCCGGCGGGAGGAGAGCCCAGCCCGCGGAGGCCCCGCCCTTCTGGGAGGGGCAGAAGGGGAGGTGTTGGCGGGGCGGACCTCGGCCCCTCCCCTCCTCCTCTCCCCTCTTACCCGTCTTTCTCTGCCGGGGCGCTCTGGACCTTGGGCGGCGAGCACAGCCGCCGCTCCACCGTCTCCAGCTTGGCCCGCGCCTGCCTCTCTGCGGGTGGGCGGGGCGTCATGGGCGGGGCCGGGAGCTCCCGCCGGCCGCCCCGGCTCCGACCCCACCCCGCGCGGGAGTCCCACCTTCGGTGAGCAGCTGCTCCTTGCTGCTCTGCAGGGCACGGATCTCCCAGGCCAGTCGCTGCTTCAGCATCTGTGAAGAGAGAGAGGAGCCCTGTCCGTCCAGCTGTCCTCCTGGCTCCTCCTCCTTCGCGCCTCTCGGAAAGTCCTTACTTGAATTAGGGCGTTCATTCATTCAGCTATCCATTAATTCAGTGTGCAGCTTCTGCTGTGGCCGGGCGCTGGCAGAGATGCTCTCCCCCTCAATCACTCCCCATGTCCCCGTGTACCTTAAACCTCATCTCTTCCCACTCTCTCATCCCCCAGCCCCACTGTTTGCTCTTCCTCAAAGACCCCAGGCACAGTTCAGCCTCCCAGGGACATTTGCACTCAGATACCCGCATGGCTTCCTCACTTACTTCCCTCGTGTCTGTGTTCAGATGACACCTGCTCAGAGAGGACTTCCCCACTGGCGTTACATGATCTATCTACTTATTTTCTTGTTTAGAGTCTGGGTATGCATCTCCTTGCTCCTAACCAACTTGGGGGCAGCAAAGACTTGGCCCCTGTGGAATGCTGCTGGACACATCCAGAGACACTGGCTGAGCGAACCAATGCCCTGACCGTGTCTGGTTCAGAGTTCCCATTTGCCACTGCAAGATAAGCACTCTAGGCAAGCAGGAGGGAAGCAAGATCAGCAATGGCTCCTGCAACACTCTGGGCAATGGATGCTGGGTGTGGCAGCGGGGGATGGTGAGAGGTGGTTGGGTTCAAGGTAGAAGCTGAAGGACTGAGTTGAGGAGGTGAGAGGAAGAAAGGAGTCAAGGACTACCCCTCGGCATTGGGCCTGAGCAGTAGGTGGGCCCTGGGCTGATGAGCAGAGACACTGAAGCCAGGGGAGGAGTGGCTTTGGTTGAGGCAATGATAATGGCTCACGTGGAATTCCCAGGGGTCCTTGTGCTGGCCTGTCAAATCCTCCAGCCGTTCTTCCACGTGCAACCTAGGGGCCGACATCCAGGATTGAGAAAACACATGCTAGGACTGACACGCAGCCTGGCCCAGTCCGGGGGTTTCTCATTCATAGGCCGTCAGATCTTTGCCTGGTGCTCCCTTGCTAGGAGCCCCTTTATGGGCTTTTTCCTCCAAGCCTTGCTTCCAACAGCACCACTTCCAACAAACTCTCCCTCATGCAAGCCCCACTCCCATGCCCCACACCGCGCCACCCCAGGCCCTAGACCCAGGGTTACCCCGGCTTCCTCTGTCCTTGACTCTCTGTGATCGGAGAGTTATGGAGAGAAATGTGCTCCATGTGCTCCGCCAACATGTACTTCCTGAGGAAGGAAAGAGAACCCTCAGTTATATTCTCTGAATGAGCCACCACTCCTTCCAGCAGGAGAGGGGCTGGGAGTCCCCATCCTCCTTTCCTCTGAGCAAATGTGAACCTTTATGGGCCTCTCTCGACACTATCACCCTGTCCATTCTGTCCCCCATCAAACCATGCCTTCCCAAGAAACCTCTGTGAAGGGTGCAGTAGTTTAGTTTCATAAATTATAAAGTCCTAGATTGAGGCCTGGATCTGCTATTCCGCTGTGACCTTGGACAAGTTAGTTAACCTCTCTGGGTCTCAGTTCCCTCATATGTAAGATGGTGGTACTGTCATCGCGAGGAGTAGTTGATAAACGAACATAAGCTGCTCACCAGACAGTGGGAGGTGTGGTGTGGTTAAGCATATATACACTTTAACTATCTATCATGAAGTTTTCCCACATTATTAAAACCATGATGTGCCGGCATTTGAGACTTCTGGTCACAAGAATGTAAAGGTTCAAAGGACGGAGAGATAGATGGCTGGATGGACAGTGAACTGGACGGGTGAGTGGCAGGCTGGAGAGACGATGTCTGGTTAGAGAACTGATGAGTGCAGGGATGATGGATGGATGGAGAAATAAAGGAAAGATTGTCAGAAGGATGGATAGCTGTCTGGATGGATGGTTGGGTAAAGAAATGAACGGTCAAATGGATGATTGGAAAGGTGGAGAGAAGATGAATGAATGATTGGATGGGTGAAAGATGATTAGATGGAAGGCTGGAGAGATAATGGCTGTCTGTCTGGATGAAGAGTTGGATAGTTGGATAGATGTATGGATGAATGAGTGGGACAGTGGGTGGATGGGTGGGTAGATGGACGGCTGGGTAGATGGACGGCTGGGTAAATGGGTGGCTGGGGTCATAAATGAGTAGACAGATAAACAAATGAATGGATGGCAGAAGAGCTAGCTAACCAATAGGGGAAGACTTAGAATAATACCAATGGATGAAATTTATTTGATAAAGAAACTAGCAATGAATGATTAAATGAGTTCATTTTGACACCACCACTTAATATTAATGATGAGCAGGGGTGTCTCTTGTCTAGCTACTCGATTTTATAGAAAGGGGAAATGAGGCGTGTGTGTCCAAGATTTATTTTCCCTAGCTCTTGCCCACTCCTCCTTCAGGCTGGGGAATAAGGCGGGGAAGAGCTGGGCAGGACCTCTTACCTCTGAGCCTCACTTCCCTTCCTTTGGCAGTGCAGCTGGAGGGTCCTCAGTGCCTCTGCGGGGAGGGGAACCAAGGGGCTTTGTGAGGGCTCTTGAGAAGTCAGGGTTGGGTAGAAGCAAGGGGCCTCACATCATGCTGGGCATTGTAAGGCACTGAGGGACTTCAGTGCTTACTCCGAGTCAGATGGCAGCCAAGGGAGAGATCTGAGCAGAGAGGGAAGCACCCTGACTCAGGTGTCGGGGGGATTCCTCTGGCTGTCTGAGAACTTCAGGCATTTGTGGGGTGATGGGGTAGAATAATGAGGACGAAGCAGCTGGTAAATACCTTGCTTTTTGCTCAAAACCTCCTCCAGGTGCACTTTCTCTCCATTCACTGGAAAACACAATGACACTTTGAGTCTCCAGGGGACTCACCCTGTGCCCCGACTGCAACTTCATGCAAAGGGAAGGCCCAAGGTCACACAGAAGATGTGATGCAGCCTCAGGGGAGGAGAGGCACCTCCTCACCAACCGTGCACCCGTCTCCCGCTGGGGACCATCCTGATGCAGCTTCTCCCGCTCGGGGCGCACATTCCCTGTAAGTGCCGAAGGGGTGAAGGACTGCAGGGTTCCCTTGTGTAGGATGCCTATGGTTTATACTGAGGGTAGAGATGATGAGAAATACAAAAGTACACCATGTCAAGTAGAAATAAAGGCTGTGAAGAAATAAATCAAGCCGGGGAGCGAGAGAAGGTGGTATTCTATTTTTAGAGGGGGCCGTCAAGGTGGACCTGTTGGGGTGAAGTTTCAGCTGAGAGCTGAAAGGCGACTCGAGATAGCACGAGGCAATGCGGATTATGTAGGACGAGCGCCTCGCAGGTGGAGGGAACAGGCCTTGCAAAGACCCTGAGGTGCGCACGGGAACGTCAGCACTGGTCATGAGATCTCTGGGTCCCTCTTCTGGTCCCACTTACAGGAGTCCAGGTCCCTACGCAGGGCCTCCCAGAGAGCTTGGGCTTCTCCCAGTTCCTCGCCGGATTTCTTCTTTGCTGGGTCGAAAAAGGGAAGAAGACACGGTGTGAGTGCAGCCTCTAGCCTTGCTGTTCTCTCACAGACCATGACACTGCACACTCATCTTCAGACAACCTGGAGGGGCCTGGATCTCACAGATGAGCAAGTGGAGGCTTTCAAAGCCCAGGTCCCTCTTGGGCAGCTGGCCGTCTTGCGTCCCGGAGCTTACCTTGCTGAAGCTCATTAATCCGGTTAATCAGGTCCTCGACCTGTGGCTCCAGGCTTCCCTCTGCAGAAGGAAAGAAAGATTGAGCCGGAGAGGGCAGATGCCTGTCTGTCTAAGGCAGAAGGAGGGGCGCGGGCGTCGCCGCTGTGTCTCTGCTGCTATGGGTCAGCGCTCATCGAGTGTGCGCCGTGTCCCAGGCTCTGTAAGAAACCCTTGCAGGGCTTGCACGCTGGGTGGGAGAGATGGACACTAAACAAAGATTCATGATGTCAGTGCTGGTGCAGGAAACGCCAGGAAGGGAAATAAAGTGAAGCAAGGGGCTGAAGAATGAAAGGGTAGAAGGTGCCTCTTGAGATGTGGAGAGGCCCCCAGTGACGTGAAGGAAGACAGCCCTGCAGTTCTGTGGGGTGAGGAGTGTGGAGTGGGGGACATGCCAGACAGAAGGACAATGAGTGCGAAGCCCCCGCAGTGGGGCTGAGTGAGGCGCATGCCCAAAATATATGGCCAAGCGGTCTGCTGTGGCTCGTGTGGCCCTAGTGAACTAGTGGAGAGCAGCTGGAGGCCAAGTGGGCAAGTGGGAGTGGCAGATCGCCCAGGGCCTCCTGGGACGTGGTAGAGGCTTCTACATGGAAATCTGAATGTGGTGGGAGACAAGGGAGACCCCCCCGCCCCCCCATGAAAAGCCTGGCGGGGTGGGTTGTCGCTTCTGTCCACCTGGACTCTGGTGCTGGCCTCATAGGAGATATGGGGAAAATGCCACTTTTCATTTTGACAGCTATCAAGTTCTCCATTGACAGGGAGATCAACTGTCTCTTTAGGGGGTCACCGCTAACTTCCCACAGTCCGAATTCCAGTGCTCCGTATGGGGGAGCTCTCCTCGTCCCTCTCTGGTTTCAAGGTTGGAAGCACAGAGTTGAGATAAAAATCTGCCCAACCCTCGCTGGGTCTCACTACCAGCCTATGAGACACTCTGGAGTTAAGCTCAAGTTCTGGATTTTCAGAGGCCACCAACTTCATCTCCTGTGACTTCCAGGTGACTGCGTGCTCTCCGAGGTGCTGATTATGATACAAATCCCTGGGGTCTTTGTTTTACTGGAGACGGGCAGAGTCACTGCATTTCAGTCACGCAATTCCTCTACCTAAGTTTAGCCTAGGCAGCAGCTCCAATGTACTTTTGCATGTGGCCACGGAGTCAGGGGAAGGGGAGGTTCCCCTTTATCTGGAACAGACCAGTGGATTGTAGTATTTTAAGCTGCTGATGGACTGGGGGGGATCCAACCTCAAACACGGCCAGAACTCTGCCCCAGCCCTGTTGTGGGTACTGGATGCTGGCCGGCTCCCAGTCTCCCATCAACAAGCAAAGCAAGGTGCAAAGCTGTTTGCATTGCCATTTGTATGTAAAAAAGGAGGGCAAAGAATACACACCCAAGAATGTATTTTTTTAAATGTCTAGAAAAATACCTAAGAATTTAAAAATAGTTGCTGCTGGCCTATGGGTCAGGGAAATGGATGGCTGGTGTGTGTGTGAGTGTGTGTGTGTGTGTCTGTGTGTCTGTGTGTGTGTGCATGCATGCAAATGAGTGTTGGAGGGTAGGGTTTTCCATCCCTTTATACTTCTTGAACTTTGAAGTTGTGTTTTTGGTTTAAAGAATTAAATTGTACAAGAGGGAGAAAGTGCAATGGGATAATTTCCCAAGGTTGTGAGTTGAGGGGGTGGGTTTGAACCACATCTTCCTGACTCAAAACCTCAGGCTAAGCCTCAGACACGAGGAGACACATGACCTTTCTGCAGCTTCTTCACCATTTCCAGCAACTCTTCAGTCTTCTTTGAAGACTTGGTCTCACCTGTGGAGATGAAAATCCGAATTACAGCATCCAGTGACAGTGAGAGGGGACTGAGGAAAGGTCCAAGCTAATCTGGGCAGGGAGGAAGAAAGCCTCACTGGGTTCTGAGGACACCCCTGGGCTGAACCAAAGATAGGCTGAGGGGCAGCTTTCCAGCCAGAGCAGGGTCCCTGCAGGACCCCCGTCCTTTTCTTTTTTTTTTTTTTTGGCGGCACCACACGGTTTGTGGAATTTTAGTTCCTTGACCAGGGATTGAACCCAGACCCTTGGCAGTGAGAGTATGGAATCCTAACCACTGGACCACCAAGGAAATCCCAGGACCCCGTCTTGTGTCTCTAGGGTTGATGGTGTGTGCTAGATGAATCAGGACCCCCTAATGGCCATTTCTTCCTGAGAGGTCAAAGAACACCACAGACATCCCTTTAATGAAATTCAGGTGTGAGAGAAGGGGGACGCACTTTTGCTGCTACTGCTGTTCAAAATCAGTATGAAGTTTTAAGCAATGCAGTAGGACAGAACAATTTCATATGAATTTCTTTAAAATCATTATAGGCCACAATTGGCAAATTCTTAAAGAAATGATGGGTCTAGGAAATGGTTTACTAATGGCTGCTAACATCCACGAAAGACAACTGGATATTATAAGCCTCCTGATGGAAGAACATAACACCACCTGTGAAGGATTCTGCTCCCCTCAATCCCAACCGGAAAAAAAAAAAAAAAAAAAAGGAAACTTCAACCTTTGTCACTTTTGCAATGGGATAGGCAAAAACAGCATTTTATTTCAAACTTTCTGGTAGTAAATATTAAAAACTTACTCAACTCCTCTGGATCAGAAATTCCACCTCTAGACATTTTAAGGAAATAATTAAGGATGGTGGGCAAGATTGTTCCATTGTTCATAATCTTAAACGACGGAAGCAACTTAAAGATACCTTAGTTGACTACAGCACATTCAGAGGATAAAATTCTTTGCAGCCATTAAAACTCATGTTGTAAATCAGGGGTTCTTGGGAATTCCCTGGAGGTCCAGTGGTTAGGACTCAGCTCTCTCACTGCCGGAACCTGGGTTTGATCCCTGATCAGGAAACTAAGATCCCATGAGCCTCGGGGGAAAAAAAAATCAGGGCTTCTTGACCTAAGCTTATTAAATTTTGTTGAAATGTTTGGTGGTATGTTCACTTTCTTTACATCTTTTTGTCTTGCTTGTGATCTTTTACAAATTGGTATGTATTAATTTAATTTTGCATAAATCTCATTGCTTTTCTCTGGTAGCATTGGTTGGTATGTCTCCTCTGGAGACTTTTAAGTTCTTTAAATATTCTTAATATTTGGAATGAAAAAAAAATTAAATCTACTTTAATAACGAAGGGAGATATTTGTGATTACTTGTTTTGTTTTTAATATTATGAAAATTTCCAAACGCACATGAAAGTAGAGAGGACACCATGATGGACTCCAGGTTACTCATTGTCCAGATCTGGCAATCATTAATATTTGCTTCAGCCGAAAAAAACATATTTGCTTCAGCTATGTTTTTCTTGTGCTAAAGTATTTTCAAGCAAGCCCCAGACTTCATGACATTTCATCCCTAGATACTTCATTGAGTCTCAACTAAAAAAAAAGAAAGTCTCAACTACTAGAAGACATTTTCTTAGATGAGTCCAATCCTATAGTCACACCGACAAGATTAGCAATCATCACTAATCATCGGATCATTTATATCATAAAATGCCCACAACATATGTGGTTTCCCCTGATTGTCCCCATATGTCTTTCACAGCTGGCTTGTTGAACCATTTCTGTGAAAGCTCCATCTGTGTTTTTCCTCTCCACTGCATTAATTTTTTTATTGCAGTATAGTTGATTTACAACGTTGTGTTAGTTTCAGGTGTACAGCAAAGTGAATCAGTTATACATATACATATATCCACTCTTTTTTTTTTTTTTAAGATTCTTTTTCCATGTAGGCCATTACAGAGTATAGAATAGAGTTTCCTGTGCTATACAGCAGGTTCTTATTAGTTATCTATTTTATATATAGTAGTGTGTATATGTCAACCCCAATCTCCCAGTTTATCCCTCCTCCCACCCTTATCCCCTGGTAACCACAAGTTTGTTTTCTACATCCATGACTCTACTTCTGTTTTGTAAATTTGTACCCATTTGTACCCTTTAAGATTCCACATATAAGCAATATCATACAATACTTGTCTTTCTGTGTTCTGACTTACTTCACTCAGTATCACAATCTCTAGATCCATCCCTGTTGCTGCAAATGGCATTATTTTGTCCTTTTTTATGGCTAATATTCCATTTTATATATGTACCACATCTTCTTTATCCATTCTTCTGTTGATGGACATTTAGGTTGCTTCCATGTCCTAGCTATTGTAAATAGTGAACATTGGGGCACATGTATCTTTTAGAATTATGGTTTTCTCTGGTATATGCCCTCAGAATGGGAGAAAATATTTACAAATGAAACAACTGACAAGGGATTAATCTCCAAAATATACAAACAGCTCATGCAGCTCAATATAAAAAAAAAAAACCACAATCAAAAATGGGCAGAAGATCTAAATAGACATTTCTCCAAAGAAGACATACAGATGGCCAAAAAGCACACAAAAAGATGCTCAACATCACTATCAGAGAAATGCAAATCAAAACTATAATGAGGTATCACCTCACACCAGTCAGAATGACCGTCATCCAAAAATCTACAAACAACAAATGCTGGCGAGGGTGTGGAGAAAAGGGAACCCTCCTGCGCTGTTGATGGGAATGTAAATTGGTACAGCCACTAAGGAGAACAGTACGGAGGTTCCTTAAAAAACTAAAAATAGAACTACCACATGATCCTCTCCACTGCATTCCTAGTCCTAGTCACGCAGTAAGATCACAGATGATCAGTAAATCTTGCAAATAGTCCAGCTAACATCTTGACAAAAGTTTTAAAAAATCAATGTGACAAAACAAAGCCTATAGAGCATGAACCCCTTTGAAACACTTTATTTTGAAATAATTTCAGATGTATTGAATACATAAAAGTTGTAGAAACAGGCCACAGTGCTATTTGCCCTTGTATCAGATTTCCCATTTGTGAGCATTACTGCACATAAATTGCAGGCATCATGACCCATTATTTCTTAATATTCCAGTATATATTTGCTATTTATAAGGGGACTCTACCAGGTAACTGCAGTATAACCATCAAAACAGAGATGTTAATATTGACCAATATTAAAGTATGATCCTCAGATGCCAGTCAGCATTTTTCCTCTTATATTTTCATATTATTTAGCACTACTTACATTTTCCTTTTTAAAAAATTACAAAAATGCTTCCACCTCTACACAGTCCCCAAAATCCAAGTCCCTTGTTGAGAGTCACCAGTTAGGCCTTTAGCCTTCAGACATTTTTCTAAGCAGCACACATAGGGCTGTAGTTGAACTGCCTCTTCTTCTTTTTTTTTTTTTTCTTTTTTTTAATCCCAACTTGCTTTTCTCTCGTAAGCATATGATCTCTTTTGAATCTGTCTGTTAATGAATCACCATCTTCTCCTTTTACTTTTAATTAATAAAATTAAATTGGAATTTAATTATTTTTTCCTGTCTCTTAAGAAAAAATGTCCATTATACAGGCATTCCATAACGCATGGATATACCTAAATTTAGTCATTTCCGTGATTGCTCCTGTGTTTCGCTTCCATCAGCAACATTCCAATGACCCTGCTTGGTCCACACATCTGTGTATTCTAAGATTACCAAGCATGGTGACTGGAGATAAGAAAATACCAGATATACGTTTCTAAAGCTAATTTTGATGGGTTAGAAATGGTAACTTGGGCTTCCCTGGTGGCGCAGTGGTTGAGAATCTGCCTGCCAATGCAGGGGACACGGGTTCGAGCCCTGGTCTGGGAAGATCCCACATGCCTCGGAGCAGCTGGGCCCGTGAGCCACAATTACTGAGCCTGCGCGTCTGGAGCCTGTGCTCCGCAACAAGAGAGGCCGCGATAGTGAGAGGCCCACGCACCGCGATGAAGAGTGGCCCCCGCTTGCTGCAACTAGAGAAAGCCCTCGCACAGAAACGAAGACCCAACACAGCCAAGAATAAATAAATAAATAATTAAAAAAAAAAAAAAAAAAAAAAAAAAAAGAAATGGTAACTTGATATGCTTTTCAACTTTCTCCATTGCTGGTGAAGTTAACCATAACTTCCTTTTTTAAAAAAATTTGATAATAATAGTCTTTTTTTTTAAGCACAGTGGCAGCTATACTAAGTGCTTAATAAGGAAGATTTATTGGCATCTGTCTTATTTCTTGTTGAAAGCTTGCACTCAATGTGAGGCCAAAATCTAAGAGAGCTCTCAGTGTTAGTTATTTCATTATTCATGCAGTAAAAAAATTACTGAGCACCTACTATACGCCAAGCAGGCATTGTTTCAGGTGCTGGGGAAACGGCAATAAACGGTCTGCTCTCATGAAGCTCACATCCTAAGAGAGACAATATACAAGTGCATAATTATTGTTGTCATCTGCATAGATATAACTGGAAAGATGCAATCCAATGTGTTTATTAATATGATGGTTTAAAGAGTAGGAAAGGTGGTCAGAGATAAATGAAAGGAGGGCCAAGAGTCGAAACAGCTGATACAGAGTGATGGGTACATGGGCATTCATCAGGCTATTTTCTGTGCTTTGGTACATTTTGAAAATTTCTATAATTAAAAAAAATATTAGTGGCTAACAGGAGATCATTGTCTTGGGAGATTTTCTTCTTTTGGCTAGACCTAAATTTCCAACTCCCTCTAGGAAAATATTGTCTTTCCTCTCACTGGGGTGTAGGGTGTCAATATCAACAAAATGCCCTGGAGAATTTTCTCCAAAGAAGCCGTCTGTGGGAGTGGCCATTCACAATTAAGATTTAAGAGTCCATGCAAAGTGTGATATGGGCTGGGTGTGAAATGATGATATTGGGGAATTACTGTTAATTTTCTTAGCTATGGCAGCAGTTGAGTGGGTTCTGAGACCATCCACCCCTCTTTTGTTTGAAGAGATGCATACTGAAGTATTTAGTCTATTGTTTACTTTAAAATAAATAAGCAATATAGCCAATAAAGTTGACAACAGTTAATCGAGCTGCTGAGAATATACATGTTATTTATCTGCACTTTATTGAAGAGCATTTTTTTTTTTATAAAAGGCTTACAATTTTTCTTCCTTAAGTACTGCTATCAATATTTCATTATTGTAAGGGGACGAAGCCTCCCTTCCTTCTACCCTGGCTGCCAGAGGCCCACTTGCCCTCACTACCTTCATCCTCCTCAAGGACTTCCAGCGGCGCCACTTCCGAAGGCTCCAACTTCCCCGCCATTTTCCAACGCACGCACGGCTGGCGCGCCTGCGCTTTGGACGATGATTGGTTTAAAAAAAAAAAAAAAAACACGCGAGGGCGGATAGGCTGTGCAGAGCGCAGGCGCCTAGTGCGTCTCTGTGCGTCCGTTGACCAGGATGAGGAGCGATGGGCTTTCCGCTCCCGGGAGGGGACAGCCCAGAGCCCCCGAGCGACAGTTGGCGCGCACGCGTGGTGGCCTGCAACTCCAGGTTAGAGAAAAGAAGGGCAAAACTAGGGTCTTGGTCATTGGCGAGTGAGTGCTGTGTGCACGCATGGAAATTACCGGCAGGTCTCGCTATCTCCCTCTGCAGGATGCTTGTGTTGTGCAGGTTGTGCAAGTCTGGGACAAACGTCCATGCGCTGTGTGGTGGTACGCAAGCGTTGAGTCCCTTTTCGTTCACGCATCCTCACTTAACAGCCTATGAGAGGTTAGGTATCTGCATTTCATGAGTGAGTAGAATGAGCCGTGGAAGGTAAGTGGATCTATGTAAAAATTCTGGATCTCAGCCACCATGTGAAGTCAGGTGCTTTGCCCCAGGTTACACAGACAGGCAGACGCTAGAGACCATCTTATTAATGTTAGCAGCAGCCAACACTGATGGGGGTCATTTTTGACTGGGTAAAGATGAAGTACATGAAGCGCAAAGGAATGTCCTTATGGGGATCGGTATTAGGCTTTTTATGTGCAGTTTTTTTCTTTAAAATATCTTCAGGCCGCTTCTGGGCACAGGCTGGTCCTGCGTTCCAACTCCAGAACCCCCGTGGGCCACCCAAGGAGACCCTGGCCAGCCGTGGACCCTCAGGGCTGAGATCCCATGCGGGAGGCAGACCCCTGATGCAGGACAGAGGGTGTGGTGGCCAGGATTGGAGGAGACGGTCCCTGACAGAGGCTGGAACATCATCCAGGTGAAGGAGGCGTGGCAGAGGGAGGGGAAGAGGGCGTCCTAAGGATTTCCCCAGAGGTGGAGGGGCAGGCGGGGGCCAGGGAAGCAGCCGGCTCACCTGCGTGCCGTCACGCCGCCACCCATCTCTCATGTGTGGGCAGCCCCCCAGATCTTGCTCCATTGCCCGGGGAGACAGGGACCAGCCACAGACACCACCACCAGCAACCCCCCCCCCCGCCACCCCCCGGCCCACACGGCCCAGTCTGGGAGCTCTGCCTCTCAAGGTGCAGTAAACAGGCCGTTATGGGAAGCTTGGTCCGTGGAGGCAGCTGGGGCTGCTGGGGGTGTGGAGTACTTGGGTGGGTAACGAATGAAGAGACGATCCTCCTCTTTCTTCACCCAACGCAGGAGTTTGGTCACTACGAGGATGGCACCTGCCTTGGTCGCCAGGGGGCTGAGGCAGGTGTACAGCTCAAATTTGGAGGTCACCTGGGGGTTTGAGAGGAGACAGGGTCAGCTGGACCGGAGCTGGCCATGCCCGGTGCTGTCCACCCCACCCTAGCCCCATACCTGTCCCGTTTGGAAGGTGCACCTGGCAGCAGCTCCTCCTTGGCGCTGCCTGGTCACTGGGCTAAAGCGGGTAAGCTGACGCTATTGTATCACGAGTGGGCCAAGGGATCAGCGAGAGCTGGTGGCTTCAGCTGGGTGATGCTGGCTCTGTGTGTGTGTGTATGTACACTCTCTGGACCTCAGTTCACTTGTCTGTGCACTGGGGATGACGACAGTGCTTAACATTTAATGAGCGATGGTTGTATACGAAGTCCTGTTCTAAGCTCCACACACCTGTTTCTATCATCTGTAGCCTGGGCAGAATAGGAGGATTAACTCAATTTAATCTTCACACCAACCTGAGAGGCTTAACCTGACCAGGTCACCAGCACCTTTCCACATCACCTCTCTCTGCTCTCCCCCTCGCTCTCTCTGTTCCAGCCACTCTAGCCTCTCCTTGCTGTTCCTCAAACATAACCAGGCTCAGCCTCACCTCATGGCATTTGCACAGTCCTTTCCCTCTGCCAGGTGTACTGTTCCTGGAGACACCCACACGACCTGTGACCTCCCCTTCCACGTGGATGTCATTTCCTGACCACCCGATTTAAAATCCTGGGCCTACCAGATCTTGTTTTTGAAATACCATCCTCCACTGAAAGGTACAAGGGCTCATTGGATAGATGGCCAATTTCAGGACTGGCACAGAGAACGTACAAAATGAGCTTGGAATATCTTGTGCCAGAAAGTAAGAAGTGCTTCAGCAGTCATGCAGATGTGTCAAAAAGATACAGGGACCAGTCTGGCTAAATCATGGCTCCTGCTGGCTAACTCAGAGACAATTTGAGCACAAAAATAAATGAAAGGAAAAGATTTTAGCCCACTGAATTCAAGAAAATTCCATAATATAAAATTCAAAATTCAACAAATAAATAGGAGCAGGGAAAGTTCTTCCATGTAGTAGAATCTCAACCAATAAATGAAGTTATGATGGAGTTAGAAAAGTAACCATCTGGTAAATACCAGAGAAACAACTGTCAAAGGCAAAAATCATTAATGGATATTAAAATCAGTGGATGAAAATATGGTGAAAAAGAGAACACTGACATAATCACCACAAGATATTTACTAATTACAAAGGGCAAAAAACAACTTTAAAGTGGAGAAACCTGGCAGATACCACCTTAATGAAGTCATCGAAGTTAACATCATCAATGGGACACAGTGACATTGTGGTCCTCCTGATATGAAGCAGAAAAGGACACAACATCACTTCTGTGATATGCTTGCCCAAAATGCATGACCTCAATTTAGTCTTGATAAAAATATTAGAAAAACCCAAGTTGAGGGACATTCTACAAACTAACTGGCTGGTACTTTCTAAAAGTGCCCAAGTCATAAAAGACAAAAATAAGACTCAGGAAATGTTCCAGAATAAACGAGACTAGGGAGACACAATAAATAAATCTAATATGCGATCCTGGACTGGATTCTGGACCAGTAAAAGGACATTAGCGGGACAAGTGGTGAAGTCTGAATGAAGTCTGTGGATAAGATGTGATTGTACTGATGTTAATTCCCTGATTTAATGAGTTCCTGTGGTTATGTTAACATCTGGAGAAACTACGTGAAGGACCTATTTAAAGTAACTTTTTGCAACTTCTTTGTAAGTCTAAAATTGCTTGAAAATGAAAGCTAAAGAAATTTTTTTAAATTAAATAAAATTCTCAGCCTAGAACAATGCCTGATACATAACAGGCATGCAAATAAATGGTTTAATAAATATGCACTAAACAGCAGAATCTAGGGGAAAGTGCCATTTCCAGTGGAGTCACGTGACCAAACTCCCTGAAGCTGACCTTGAATAGACCCATAGGAAGTGAGGACAGGAGCCCTGAAGAGACCCCAGGGAAGGATACCCCAGGTGGAAGGCACAGCAGGGGACCAAGCCTGTAGTGTTCAAGAGTGCTGGGAACTCATGGAGTCAAAGCTCAACTGGTACCTGCAGACACGTGGGCGGGGCTCATGGGAAATCGGCGAGCACAGTGATGGTGGATAACGGGGCCTCTTGAAAGTCAGAGACACTCTGCTGGTGGCTAACCAGTGGACACTCTACTGCAGACTGCTGGCTTGTCTACAAGTGTCAATGCATGTGTCTAAAAAGAAGAAAACTTAATTTCTGTTTGATGTGAAGAACAAATTCAGATTTGGCACTTTTGTGTTTTAAGTGCCTAAGAATGGAAAGAGATAATAATTAAAAAGTATTTAAGAAATTTAAGATCATGAACTGGGAGAGCCCTAGGCATAACTGCTAAGAATCTTGGAAACAGAAAAAGAAGTTGAGCGTCTGTCATGCAGTTTCCTTAAGCTACAATGAACACCATCTTCTCTCTGGAAGAAGACAGAAACTAGGAGCAACTGTGCACGGTAATTTTCACTGAATTCTAAGAATATTTACCTCGTTTACAACTGGATTCATTTATTCCTTCTAGTATTGACTGCAATACTCCAGTCAGATACAGGAATTTTTTGTGTAAGTGTAATTTCAAAAATTTCCACATGATGGCAGAAGATCCTAATATCTGGAAACACGTTATTAAATGAAATTCAGAAAACTTTGTATTTCAATTTTACCTGAAACAGTATGCGTCTTTTCGTATTTCTACTAGCAATTTTCACACTTGTATTGTCTGATAGAGACAGTTATTGCTACTTAGAACATTTTAAATGTTTTCACTAATTTTAAAATTTTAAAAATAAATTTGTTTTTCCGGAAAAAAACCCAAAAAACCACCAGACTCCCTACTGGTTGTTTCTCTGGTATTTACCAGATGGTTACTGTTGACCGAGGGAACGGTCAACAGAATGATGGAACTAAAGGTTCTGGACACTGCAGCTGCTGGTTTTCACAGACACACGGAGTGGCCAGGACACTTCTGGAGGCAAGACCGCAGCCCAGGCCAAGGCGTGGTGCACCTGAAGGAGGCCGTCACAGCTGGAGGGGATACAGGGGAGGGAAAGAAGGCTTGAAGTGGGGCAATTAACTCCTTCAGAGCCCCCCACTCAACTCACCCAGGCCAGCAGCGTCTCCTTCTCAGCCACGTGGTAAATGAGGCGCAGGGGCCGCGAGGTGTTATGGAGGCGCGCGTGCAGGCGGTGGTACAGGTCGGACAGGCGCTGTCGCTCCTCCTCTCTGCTGTACGGGGCCTCCAGCTCGGGGCTGCAGTGATGGACGGGGGTGGGGGACAAGGTCAGTCTAGGGCTTTCTTGGCTGGCCTATCTCCCCTCAGTCTAGGGAGTTCAGTTAAGTTAGGAGCTGAGCCTCCCCCATTAGACTAGAGGCTTCTCAGGGCCGAAGCTCCCCATCAAACTCGGGGACTCCTTGAGTCCTGGGGCCCTCCTCTCCATTAGAACAGGGGGTTTCTCGAGGTTGTTGGCTGAGCCTCCCGCATCGGGCAGGCCCATTCTATTGCATCTCTCTAGAGCATGGCTGGCTCTCTCGCCAGACTCATGGCTATGAGTTGCCGAACCTTCCAGTTAGATAAGCCTTCCCACCGGGCCACTTGCCCGCAGGGTAGGGGCCCACCTGGTAAACTGGGGCAGCTGGCGGTGATGGTCGGGGATGTCCAGCGGCTTATAGAGGAAGTGCCGGAGGCCGGCGGCCTCCACAGCCTGCACACTGTAGGCCGAGGCACTGGCCGATGGGGTGCTGGAGAAGCTGGCAGCCTCCCTGAGGGTGCGCATGGCCCCAAGGGAGTGCATGCCGTCCTCGACCAGGCGCCGGCAGGTGGCCATGTCGTGGAAGGCCTCGGGGTCGGTGCCGAGCAGCAGCAGGCAGACAGGCATGGCGTCCAGGCGGGCCACGTAGGCGTAGAAGAAACCATCGGGGTTGAAGCGGGGCAGGCACACAGGCGCCCAGGCCTCGCCCGCCGCAAAGGCCGGTGCCCCCACCCAGTCCAGCAGCAACTGCAGGTCGGCTGGGTCCAGCCGGCACTCGGCCAGCACAGTCCGCTCCTGGGCTGCTGTCACCAGGCGACCGCCAACCGCCAGCACCGAGAGGGCCAGGCCAGGCGCCGTGCAACGTCGGAGCAGCGCACCCAGCGCGTCCCGCAGCGGGCGAGCGAGAGGGACGCAGCGCACGGCGCCCAGCAGCAGGGCACCCGGGTCCCGCTCCACACTGTCCAGAAGCCGGTCTAGAGTGCGCTCCGAGCCGGCCAGCAGGCGGCGGAGGTCGTAGTTCTGCTTGCGCGCGAAGATGCGGGCCACGCTGGCGCGCGTCAGGGTGCTCACGATCTGTGCGTGCACGGCCATGAGCTCCCCCCGCAGCTGGGCTGCTGACTGAGGAGTCCTTGACACGGCCACCAGCAGCAGTGGGCCCTGCTGTAGGAACACCAGCTTGTGGTCCTCTGGGGGAGGGAAGGGGCAGGGGGTCAGTGTGACAAGACGGGGTCAGGTGGGGCTCTTCCACCCCTCCCCGAAAGGCATACACTCCTGGTGCAAGCCCACACGGTCACTCTAGGGACACAGCACTAAGGTAAGGACAAACTGGGGGAGTTTGGACATTTGCAGAGACACGATGGGATGGTCAGGGAATCAGGCACACAGCATGGAGTGGGGAAGATGCAGCAAGGACTAACAGAGCTAGAAAGACACCAACTCAGCCACACGGCCTCCAAACTCACCCTCTCAGGCAAGAAGGAAATATCCAGCCAGTTACTTACATCCCAGGGAGTTAATCACTCAGAACCCAGCAGGGCCAACAGACAGACCCCTTGGACAGACAGACGCCTGGCCAGCCTCCACACACACTGACTCACTCCTAACTAGCTGGATAGTCCCCCAAGCAGCCAGCCAGCCAGAAAGACCTACTGCCAGACAGACAGCCATAGCCCCAGTCACCGTCACCTGTTCGGCCTCCTGCCCCTTTGCTCACCAGCATAGATGGCGCGAATGGCATCTCCTGCACTCTGCACGAAGGACACGAGGGCTGTCATCACACCCATGGTAGTCGACAATGCCTCCACGCTACCGTACCGCGAGTAGATGGGCTTGCCGGCCTCACTCAGCACGAACACGTGCTTCCGCTTGCTGCGCCAGTCCTCGTCACTGGGGTCCCCGCCCTGGCCCCCTGAGCCACTCTCAGGGCCACCCACGGGACTGTTCTCAGAGGCTGCCGGACCCCAGAGCCCATAGGTGCATGACGGAGCCTCGGGCTGGAGCAGCAGGCCGGGTGGCTGGTCCTTGGTCTCGGATCCTGAAAGGGAGGCCCTGGTGAGTCATCTGCCCGTGGACTCCCACTAACCCCATGTGCCCACAGACCCACCAAATCCCTACCAGCCCTGCAATGACCCCCTGCTGCTGACACAGACCTCCAGGTGTCTCCTCTGCCCCTCAATGACATCCACTAACACTTAGGTTTCAACGATCCCCCTAAAACTCCAGTAATCCCATCTCACTGTCATTACTGAACCCTTTATATTCCTACAGACTAACTATTCCCCTTTCAATAACTGCCATTCCCAAGTCTTCAAAGCACCCCTCTGCCTCTGAATGATTATCAGTATCTTCATCTTCAATGATTCCCCTATTAATCTCTGACCCCTCATTTATTTTCCTGGTATCTACTCACCCCTCAATAGCTACCATTATGTCTATTAACATCTGTGTCTTTGAATGTGCCCCTCACTACCCTAACCCCTTATTTATTCTCACTGATGTCCACTGATCCTAATGACCCCATTGACTCCCAGTCTTGGTGATGATCACTAATCCAAATTCTGCCATGATTATCCACTAACATCCGGATCTTTAGGACGCCCCTCACCCCCTATTCATTCCCACTGCTGTTCACTAACATTCCAATGACCCCACATTAACGTCACTAATACCTGGGTCTTCAATGACCTTCAATGACTGCCCCGACCCACAATTTAATCTACTCCATGTCCACTGCATTCCCAAGAATGACCACCATTAACCTCCACTAACATCCAAGACTTCAAGTGACCTCCACTGACTCCCCTGACTTTTATTCTCATTGATATGACTCCCCTTTATTCTCACTGATATCCACTCCCCACCCTACAATAACCACCGTAACATCCACTAACACACAGGACTTTAATGACCTCTATTGCCCTTCACCATGACCATCATTAACATTCACCAATGAAATCCACAATTTCATTGCCCTCTACTGACTACCCTCCCATTTATTGTAATTGATGTCCACTGATCCCCAGTGACAACCAGTGTTATCCACTGGCAACTGTGTATCAATACTTTCCTCATAAAATCCCAATGACCTCATATTCCCTCATTTTCTCATTGACAGTCCCCAAGGACCTACTCCCAATACTTGCCAACAAGTTCTCAAAGACGCCCCCCCCCCCCCAATTACTGATTTTCAGTGATGTGTACTGATCCTTCCCAATGACCCCATTAACATCCACTAATTCCAAAGTGGTCAATAAGCACTCATTCCGCAATGACTTCCGCTGACCCTCCACGCTATACCTTTACACATACACCAGAGTCTTCAAAGATCTTCCTACTGGTCCTCTGACTCTCCAGATAATTTCATTGATGTCCACTGTCTCCCCATCAATGATCATCATTAACGTCCACTAAGATCTGGTTCCTTAAAGACTCCCTCCAACAACTACCATCAACTCCTCAATGATGTAAATACTCTGAGCGCCCACTGGCCCCCACTGATCCCCTTTCCCACCTCAATGATTTAAAGACCCCAAAGGGGTCAAAAGGGGACTGACTTCTATATAGTCCCCCTTTGACCCTATTAACTTTTTTTTGGTCATTCACTGACCTAAACATCCTAAATCCCCAGTGCCCTTCTCTAACCTCAACGGATCCCTTTCTGATTCTTCAATTACCTAAATTCTTACCAACTCCCCAGTGAACATCCATTGACATCCACTGATTTCTTTTTCACTCCTCAATGATTTAAACTACAACATGAGTACACAATGACTTCCCCCTGACCCAAGCTATGGTTTAAACTACTTCCCCGAGTCCCAAAGGGCTCCCCTCTTGTCCCCCATGGACCTCCCCCAACAATAACACCCCCTAGGGATTCCATCCAAGACCCCAGTGAAGGGAATGCATACCTGTTTTCTCCACGCTCGCATCTCCAGTACCGGGTAGGTCCCTGCAAATCCCTCCACCGTCTCTAGCCTCCTCACTGGGGAACCGCATCTCCTCCAAGTCCTCCGCGTCCCCGGGGGCTGGGGCAGCAGTGCCTCCTCCGGCCTCCATCTGCACATCCCTGTGGGGGGAGGGGAATGGAGAGTGACCCACAGCAAAAGAAACTTCTTAAAAGCTGTTACTGAACCTGGCCTCCTTGTACACACTCCTGGGGCTCGTTTCCCCTCGCGTTTCAACAGGATGAGACATTCAAAAACACGACCACATACTTGCAACCTCCAACACTTTCCGAAAAGGGAGGCTCTACCGAGCCTCTGGAAATAAAGATATATAGACACCTGTTTTAACTCCGTATCTCAATTGGCCAGGTACCATTACTTCCCGCAGCCGCGGAAGCATCACACTTCCGGGTGTGGCTGCTCTCTTGCCACACTTCCGGGTGCGACGCGGCTCTGAAGACACTTCCGGTTGCGGAGCCTTATTCGCTCGCCGGGCGCCGGACCCCTCTCTCCCGCAGCCCACTCGTGTTCCCTCACCGTAGAGAAGGTGCGCGCCACTCTCGGATCTAGGTCGGATCTGACCCGGAACCCAGAGCCCCTTCTGCACTCGTTCCCACCGCGCCCGCACCAGCGACTAACGGGGGCGAGTCCGGGCCACCTCTCGTACCCAAGGTTGCCGGCGTGAGGGGGCGCGGCTCACGTTCAGCCAATCCGGAGTACGGAGGGCGGCACTGCCTCCTTTATGGCCCAATCAAGCGAAGCCGATCCCCTCCGACCGTTCCGCCCCCATTCCGTCTGCTTCGTATCTCCACCAATACTGTGCGTCGAATTGCTATTGCACCCGCCTATCCCTTGACTGACATCTCTCTGGACCCAATCGAAGGTTCGAGCCTATTCCTCTCTTCACTGGAGGAGGTTCGCCGCCTAGGTCATGATAGATGCCCGTGCCCGGTGTATAGACGTGCTCGCCAGAATTGAGGCAACTTCACCCTCCTTTGTCCACCAGGAAAGGCAGGGGCATGAGGGTGGAGTGGAGTCTGACAGAGAGAAAATGATTGATGGAAAGTCGCCGCTTCCAATCGGAGTGCCGTGCGCAGGCTGGCCAGCCTATGGGACTCAGCTTCTAAGGCGAGAGGCGGGCCTCTCAGATGTAGGAAGTATTCGTGGGTGTCTGGGTGTTCAGGCAGGCGAAGGGCTTAGCGGCCTCTGGAAAAAGGCAAGCGCGAGCCGTGGACATGCTCATGGCGCAGAGGGGTGAGTTTGCGAAGGCAATGTGTAGGCTGACCAGGGCCTGCCCAGACCGGCAAAAGGCCGAGCTGACCTCACTTCCGAAGATAGGGCTCTGTGGGCGGAGCCATGCAGATTAGGAGCCCAGGCCTAACTGGGGTGCTTGTGGGCGAGGCTTTGGGAGCCTTCTGAGACCTCGTTGGTTGAGGAAAATGCCCCTGCGGCCTCTGAGCGCCACCACTGGCTGGACGAGGGTAGGGCAAGATGCCCGCCGCTGGGATCCGCCCCCTGGAGGGTGTCTAAGCTAGCTTAGAGGAGTGCGCGGTCCGGATGATCCGATCTTCTTTTCCTGGGCTGCATCAGGCGGTCCTAGCCGACAAATTTAGTGTGAGGGTGAGCGCAGATGTGGACAGGCCTGCTCTGGATTCCCCTTCTTTGCTCTGAATGTCTCTGCCTGCGACTCCTTGTCTCTGAGCCTCTTTCTCTATGTCTGGATGGCTCTTTGCGTCTGCATCTCTGTCTCTCTTCCGATGTTTATGTCTCCGTGTGTCTGTGTGCCCTCCTTCCTTATGCCTTCAGCTCTTTTTATGTCTTTTTCTCCAGGTCTTTGTCTTTCTTAGTCGTTCTTCAGTTTTCTCTCCTCCAGTATCTCCCTATCTCTCTTTTCCTCTGTGTCGCTCTCACTTTGCTCTCGCTTGATCTCTGGCTTCCCACTCTTTCCCCTTTGGTCAGCCGAATGGAGCTCAATGAGGCAAAGCCCCTGAGGACCAGCCTAGTTGGAACCCCGAGCTCCACTGCCCACAGGATTCCCATCTACGTTGAGGAATCTTAGGAGAAGTTGACTCTCATTGTTACCGAGTCCAAGCTCGTTCTGCTCGCCGCATGACAGGCTAATAAATCAAGAGAGGAGGTGTTGGGGCAAGGAATAACAACTTTATTTGGAAAGCTGGGAGTCTGAGAAGATGGCAGACTAGGGTCCTAGAGAACCGTCTTGCAAGGGGTCTGGATGCTAGTTTCTTCTTTTTTTTTTTAAATTTATTTATTTTTGGCTGAGTTGGGTCTTTGTTGCTGCGCGCTGGCGGGCTTTCTCTAGTTGTGGCGAGCGGGGGCTAGTCTACCTTGCAGTGCTTGGGCTTCTCATTGCAGTGGCTTCTCTTGTGGCGGAGCATGGGCTCTAGGCGTGCGGGCTCAGTAGTTGTGGCTCGCGGGCTCTAAAGCGCAGGCTCAGTAGTTGTGGCGCATGGGCTTAGTTGCTCCGCGGCATGTGGGATCTTCCCAGACCAGGGCTTGAACCCGTGTCCCCTGCATTGGCAGGCGGATTCTTAACCACTGCGTCACCAGGGAGGCCTTGGATGCTAGTTTCTTTCATAGAACAGAGAGGGAGTTAAGTGAAGAGGTAAAGTAAAATGCCCATACGTTTTGCAAATATCTTCTGGTTTCACCAGGCTCAAGGAGGGGATATGTTAATTTCTTCTTTCCTGCAGTCATTCACAGGTGGCTTGGGTCAGGATGTTTCCCTGTGAGCTGAAAAAAGGTATTTTAGTTTAACATTCAGGCAGAGGGGGCAGGGTTACCTGAGACGGGCCATTATGTATGCTTCATGCTATAGGCAACATCCTTTTAGTGATTAACTTGTAACAAAAGCAACAGAAATCAAAGGTTAAAGTAAAAGAAACAGATCTAATATGGAGTCAGATTTGTTATTCCCTATTACAATTCCCCACTGTCAATGGCCATTCCACAATCTTATGGGAAAAGGGGCAATGACCCCCCCTGGCTACTTCCTGCTAAATAGGGGTGATGTGGGTGATTGTAGAATGGAATTGATCACCCTTGGGCTGATAAGAATATTTTATTCTAGTCTAAGAATAGTCCTTAGAATCTTTGGTAGATAGGACAATTCTCAATTATTTGAATCCGATGAAATCCCTCAGTCCTTCTGTTGTCTAATTTGTAACTGGACTTGGGGGTTTTGGTTCCAGTTTCTATACATATCTATTAATTTTGACTTTCCAACTGTGTCATAATTACACTAGATTGCTGTGTTGTTCAGTTGAACAAGATTAAACAAGTAGGTTGACCCACCCTTCTCCAGCTATAATGAAATTGCAATCTCAATATTTATCTTTTTTGAAGAGCAAACTTAAGTCTTCTAAGGGTTCACAAACCCATTGCTCTCTAGGCCTTTCAGGAGTTGGGCCATTTTCTGATGACAGTGGTGCTGCTTTAATCCGAGTGTGATAAATCCGTGGCTTTTCTCCAGCTAACTTGACAGATGAGTGCATGGTAAGTAATACCATACGTGGTCCTGTCCACCTTGCAGTCAGCTGAGCTTCAGGCCCTTGCTCTCTTCAGGTTTTAAGGAAGACTCAGACTCTGGGTCGGAAAGGATGTAAGGCTACTTCAGTTGGATAGGCAGACCTGTTGGAGGCAAACTCATGAAGAGAGGTCAGTATAGTGCCCAAAGTTTTAACCTAATTAGCAACAGCTAGGTCTTTCAGAGCGTTACAGATTCCCTGGTCCAGGTAGACACCTGTAATGGCCTACCATAAAATATTTCAAAGGGGCTTAATTTAAGCCTGCTTCTGGGAGCCTCTGATCCATAGCAGGGCAGTTGGCAGAGCCTCATCCCCAGTTAAATTATTCTCTTGACCTACTTTAGCAATGCTTCTTTTTAATGTATGATTTATTTTCTCATTTTTTTCCTGTTGATTGTGGTCCCAGGATGAATGTAACTGCCCATTAATTTGTTGTGCTTTAGACGTCTATTTGTTGGATTATGCTAGAGACAAAAGCATATCCTGTTATCACTTTGAAGGGTGTTAGGCAGTCCAAACCCGGGGATAATTTCCTTAAGGAGGGCTTGAACCACTTCAGAGACTTTTCCTGTCCTGGTGGGTTATGCTTCCACCCATCCTGAAAAAGTGTCCACAAACACTAGCAGATATCTGAAATTTCCTACAGCATAAGGCATTTGAGTTAAGTTTATTTGCCTGTCCTCAGTGGGGCAGGTTCCTCTGTGTTGGGTTCCCATCCGGGGAGGCCTGACAGCAGCCTTTGGATTATTTTTAGCCCAAATCATGCAATTCTAAGTGACTCACTGGATGGTTTTTTGTAGGTTAGGCCCCATTATATACTTTTGAATCCATCGTAAGGTGGCATCTCTCCCATGATGGGTACTATTATGAATGTGCTACAGCACAGTGTCCAGGAGTATCTCAAGAATCAAAACAATTCCTTGTGCACTACATTTCCAGCCAGGTGATGTGTGGTCAAGAGTGAAACCCCACTCTTCGGCCCTCTCCTTGTCCTTTTCTGAAAACACTGCCTGGTATTTTGACAAGTCAGTCTGTGGGAGAAGTGATCCTATCATGGCTTGATTGTTGCCTTCTTTGCAGCTTGGTCAGCTAACCAGTTGCCCTCTATTATATGAGTTTCACCCTTTTGGTGGCCTGGGCAGTGCATTATGGCCAACTGGGAGGGCTTATGGACTGCTTCTAACAGTGAAACCACTAGGTGGCATTTTGGGGGGCTCCAAGGAGCTCCGGTTCTTTATGTCTCAGCACAGAAAGAATTAAGCGAGAGGCAAAGAGATAAGAAGTGATTTATTAGAATAGGACACTTGTGAGGCTTACAAGTGGGTGGGTGAGAGGGTGCTGGACCCTGAGAACTTAGTGGGCTACAGTTTTATAATCAGAGGAAAAGTGGGGAGGGGGAGAAGACCACCTTCTTCCTCATTCTTGAGTAGACGTCACGGTTCCATTATCAGGTCATCCTCCAGGTTGGGCAGGGGAGTTTTGTTGTCCCTACATGGTCAAGCCAGGACTGTCATGGCACCGTGGAAGAATGATTTCAGCTCTCAGTACAATGGGTCTGAGGGTCTTTCACTTTGAAATGTCACCTTTCCATAAATTATTGTTTTTTATGTGTGCAGAGAGCATGTCCTAGGGGTCATTAACTTACTGAGCTCACTGGGCAGGATATGGGTCTCATGCCACCATTGTTTTATTGTTTTGGGGCATTTCTCATGCTTCTGTTCCATGGTTTTATTGCTAAGCAAGCCTGCTTGGTTTTGTGGTTAAGCAAACCTGCTTTCTGGAGTGATCATTAACTTACAGGGGTCTCCCACCCCTTTTTCTTTACCTACAATACCCTAGTGGGATTAACTATTTAATTACCTACTTTGTCCCTTTACTCTGTCTCTATCAATAGTGACGGGATTTCAGAAGAATGTTTTATGTCTTTATTGTTCGAAGCGAGGAGCCCCTTTTCCTTCCAGATTGCCCCGTGAGCATGCACCACGGAGAACACATAGCCAAGAGTCTGTGTATATATTTACTCCCTTGCCTTCAGTGGGAGTAGGGCTCTTGTCAGTGCAATGATTTCCGCCTTCTGAGCTGAGCTCCCTGGGGGGCAGGGCTTTTGCTTCAACAATCTTTTTAAGGTTTACCACCACATACCCAGCGTGTCGGCTACCTTGGTCCATGCAGCTGCTTCCATTGGTGAACAGTTCCATATCTGGCTGAGCTGAGGGTTGGTCCGTT
Organism: Balaenoptera ricei; assembly: GCF_028023285.1. NCBI lineage: Eukaryota > Metazoa > Chordata > Mammalia > Artiodactyla > Balaenopteridae > Balaenoptera > Balaenoptera ricei. The sequence continues at coordinate 53,242,264 of NC_082657.1, read as the reverse complement.
AAGTCTGGTCTGCTAGAGTACACTAGCTCAATGAAGTGTAGGCAGTTTTGCTGGATTGTGCAGCATCAATCGGGAGCAATGTGGCTGGATTTAGGGCTGAAGTGACCTGAAGTCTTTCGTCGGAATTGTCTAAGAGAATGGCTTGGTACTTTCCCATTCTCCCAGAACTCAGCCAATAGCCCCCTTTTTATTCCAGTAAAGAAAGGACATGGCGAGGGACAGACACAGTGGTGGGTTGCCCCAGGGTAAACTTCTCAGCTTCCTGAAGTCTGTCACATGTAGTGGCTACAGCTTGAAGGCAAGGTGGCCATCCCTTAACAGTCTCTTCTAGTTATTTTGAGAAGTAGGCAGTGGGTGGAGGGATATTCCCCAGAGCTTGAATTAACACCCTAAGACTTATGCCTTGTCTTTCATGGACATACAATTTGAAAGGTTTCTTTCAGTCTGGTAATCCCAAAGTCGGGGCTGAGACTAACTTTGTTTTTATTGTTTCAAAGGCTGTTTGGCACTCTTCAGTCCAAGTAAGGGCTCAAGATCATGTCCCTTTAAAGCCTCATAGAGGGGTTTTCCTGTGAGATCCAAATCCGACAGAACCCTGCCATTCCCAGGAACCCTTTCAGTTGCCTGTGGGTCTTGGGTATCCCCAAGCCTGCAATTGCCTGTTTTCTATCAGGCAAAAGATCCCGCTGTCCTTGGGAGAGGAAAAAGCCCAGATAGGTGACTTGCTTACATATCTGGGCCTCTTTCTGGGAGACCTTATATCCACAATTGGCCAAATAGTTCAGGGTTCTGATGGTATTTTATAGACATTTATCGTATGTAGGACTTGCTATGAGCAAATTGTCCACATATTGGAGTTAAAGTCCTTCGGCCAATATTACGTTTCTGAGGTCCCTAGCCAACATTTCCCCAAACAAAGTAGCGTCGCCGAATGAATCAGGTCCTGCTGCTCGCCGCTCACAAAATCAATACTCACAAATGTCGGTAGAAAGAAAAGGTGCCTTTAATCAGAATGCCAGCAATCTGGGGAGATGGTGGACTCAGCCCAAAACCACCTCCAAAGATTCTGCTCAGCCATCAAAGTTTTGAAAGGGAAATAGAGAAGTAATCTGAGTTAATCACTGAGATAGGGGTCAGAGTCATGGCCATCCCCCACTGTGTGCAGGCTTGTCGACTCCTCCTGGTCTTCCTCTAGACATTACCTTGTTCACACAGTTTGGTCACACAGTTTGTTCCCGAGATTACTGAAGGGGAAGCTAGGGAAGAGATCTGGTCATCTGTTAATTACTTATTCTTCATTTTTACTGCTTTGATCTATGGAAAGAACCGAAAAGTTAGGTAAGGTATTGTTTGATTAAAAGATTTGAAAGGTGTGCTTGGGTCAGATATGAGTAGAGCATGGGGCTGCTTGGTTTAAAAGTTAGTTACAATATAGCCTTGCTAAAGTGACAAGGAAAGGGGCTTCCTGCTGAGGGCGGTTTCCTCAAAGAGCAGCTTACAGTAGGGGAATTCTTAAATCCTTGAGGCAGGACAATCCAACAATACTGTTGGACTACCTGTGTTTCTGGGTCCTGCCATGTAAAAGCAAATAGCCGCTGTGATTCTTCTGCAATAGGAACGCAGAAAAAAGCATCTTTCAAGTCCCAAACCGAGAACCAGCCGTATTCTCCAGCAATAGTTGTGAGCAGAGTGTATGGATTAGGTACCACAGGGTGCAAATCTTGGACTGTTTCATTAATAGGCCTCAAGTCTTGGACAAAGCAATACTCTGCTGAGTTTGGCTTTGACCGGGAGAATAGGGGTGTTGTTCAGGGACTTGCAAGGTTTAATCAGTCCTGTTTTCAAAAACTTTTCGAGAATTGGCTGAATTCCCTTTTGGGCCTCTTGACTCAGAGGGTATTGTTTTAGATTAGGTGTCCCAGCATTCCTTTTTTTTTTTTTTTTTTAATTTAATAGCTACTCTTTTTATTTATTTATTTATTTATTTTTAGCTGTGTTAGGTCTTCGTTTCGTGCGAGGGCTTTCTCTAGTTGCGGCAAGCGGGGGCCACTCTTCATCGCGGTGCGCGGGCCTCTCACTAACGCGGCCCCTCCCGTTGCGGGGCACAGGCTCCAGACGCGCAGGCTCAGCAGTTGTGGCTCACGGGCCCAGTTGCTCAGCGGCATGTGGGATCCTCCCAGACCAGGGCTCGAACCCGTGTCCCCTGCATTGGCAGGCAGATTCTCAACCACTGCGCCACCAGGGAAGCCCCCCAGCATTCCTTTTTAATGGGATTCATATTGGCCATGCATTTTTGGCTTTCCCTGGGGTGCTGTCAGCCTACACTTCTGGCCTTACCTTTTCGTAGACTTCAGGGGGAAAAGAGCTCTGTCTCCTTTTCTGGGGTTTCCATGAGCCCCATCTGTAGGCTCAAAGCGTGCTCTGGTGGGTCCTTGATGTCAAGCTATTCTGTCAAAAATGTTACTTGAGCTTTTAATTTACAAAGGAGGTCCTGTCCCAAAAGAGGGATTGGACACTCTGGCATATATAAGAAAATGTGTTTCAGGGTGAGGTCCCCTAGTTGACATTCTAGCGGTTGTAAGAACGAACGATTTTGTCCTTCTCCAGAGACTCCCATGACCGGGATGGATTGAGATGTTTTCTGTGCCACCTTGGTGTTTACCACAGAATATGTTGCACCCATATCTATTACAAAGTCAATCAACTTGTTCTGCACTGTCAAAGTTGCCCGGGACTCCTGTGGGGAGATTGGAATTTGATGCATCAAGTCCAAGGGAGCCCCCGGACCTCTTCATTTACCATGAGCGTTCCTCTCATTGTACCATACAAGAGAGCCTCCCTGCTTCCTTGTATGGTTTTTGTTCCTATGTTTTAGCCTAGGGCAATCTTTTTTCTAGTGCCTTTCCTCCTTACAGTAAGCGTATCGTTCTTTCCCCAGTGGTAGCTTACCTCTCTTTGGGTTACTCACCTTCTGGGAATCCAGTGCTGCTGCCAGGAAAGTGGTGTTCTGTTTTGCATCTTCTTTCTTCTGTCGTCATTCCCTGTTGTTGAACACGTTAAAAGCAACACCTACCAATTGAGAAGGGTCCATTCCAAATGCACCATCTAACTTTTGTACTTTTCTTCTTACATCTGGGGCGCTTTGCCCAATGAAGGTCATATTTGCCATCCTTATATTCTCAGGGGCCTCAGGATCTGCATCCCTGTAGCGCCTATGAGCTTGATAAATTCTATAAACTCTGATGGATTCTCATTGGGTTTTTGTTCTGTCTCCTGAATTTTGTTTAAGCTCCCTTGCCTAGGTACCCCCTTTTGAAGACCCGCTACACTTTCTATGGATATAATGCTCTAGGTGTGGCATGCGTCCATTTTTAGGATTCCAATTAGGCTCAGCAATAGGAACTGCCAGATTTGCTTCTGGAGCTTCACCTGGATCCGCTAGATGGAGCTGGTGTGCTTCCTCTCTAGCCTTGTCAACAACCTCCTTTCATCCCCAGTAAGCATCCTATTCATAAAAGTGTGAATGTCCGCCCAAGTGGGACGGTGAGTGGCAAAGACAGAAATAAAAAGTTCAGTCATGCAGAGGGGGTCCTCTCGGTAAGCAAGGTTATGGTCTTTCCAGTTAAGCAAATATGAAGTTGAGAATGGATTGTGCATCCATAGAAACCTAGCTGGTTGGCCATTTGCATTAAAGCCTCCTATGGGATATCAGCACAAGGGAAATTTCCCAGCCCTGCAAGTGGCTCCAGGTCCAAACTGAGTGCCCTGTTGGGTTTTACATGGTGATACCAAACCAGGTCTCCGTGCCCCAGCGGTTAACATAGAAACTTCTACTTGATCCCCATAAGTAGGGGAAACAGGAGGCGGTAAAAGGGGTGAATATATTGGCCGCATGGGGACGGTCGGCACAGCTGCAGGTACAGTCGGCTCTGCCGGTGGGGGAAGCGGATAAGCTAGAGTTCCGGGGTAAGTTTTGAAATAACACGTTCCCGCTCCCATTTCCTCTCTCTCCCTCTTGTAGAACAGATTTTCCCTTGGGTTTCCTTTCAGACCCATGCACCATAAGGCGTTAGCCCTCTGACTCCTTTTCCTCCTGATGTAATAGTCTAAATGCTTCACTGTGTAGCATCTTGTCATCTTCCCTTGCTCTTTCACAAAACAATTCTAACTGCAGGATCATATAATAATTGAGTGAGTTATTCTGGGGCCATCGCTCTTCTGATCCTAACATATATTGTGGCCACACACTATTACAATAGAATATCATCTCTTTCTTAGTTCTAGGCTTGTTATCGAGTCCAAGCTCATTCTCCTTGCCGCATGACAGGCCAATAAACCGGGAGCGAAGGTGTTGGGGCATGGAATGACCACTTTGTTTGGAATGCCGGGAGTCCGAGAAAATGGCGGACCTAGAGAAGCATCTTACTAGGGTCTGGATGCTAGTTTCTTTTAGAGAACACATAAAGGGGGAGGTGAGGAGGTAAAATAAAAAGGCCATGAGTTGTTGCAAACATCTCCTGGCTTCATCCAGACTCCTGGACGGGATATGTTAATTTCTTGTTGCCTGCAGCCATTCACAGGTGGGCTGGGTCAGGGTGTTTCCTGTGAGTTGAACAAAGGTATTTTAGTTTAACATTCAGGCATGGTGGTGGGGCTGCGGCAGGGCTCTCAGAGAAGACAGGCCATTATGTATATTTTAAGCTATAGGCAACATTCCTTTAGTGTTTATCTTGTAGTAAAAATAGAAAACAAAAGTTAAAATAAAAGAAAGATGTAATACGAAACCAGATTAGTTCTTCCCTATTACAGGGCCTGATGTAAGGCCGGGCACGTTACAGAAAGCCAGGCTCTTGACAGAAAGCCAGGCTCTTGACGAAAAGCAGGGTTAGGAAAGTTAAACCAGGATAAGACGGGTAAAGCCAGATCACCTGACGAAAAGCCTGAAAACCTGAGGTCACGCCAGGCAGGAGAAACGCCATAAAGCAGGGTCAGGTGAGGTAAAACAAAGTCAGCTGATGTAAAGCCCGGTGGTGTGCCGTAAAGCATTGTCAAGTGACGTAAAACAGGGTAAGGTGACGTAAAGCCTGGGCAATTAATGTAAACAAAGCCCGGGTAGTGCCGTAAAGCATTGTCAACTGACGTAGAGCAGGGTAAAGTGTCATAAAGCAGGGTCAGGTGACGTAAATGCAAGGAAACTGAGGTAAAGTCTGGGGACCCTTGTATTTAGTTCCAGTTATGTTACAAAAGCTGGGCACATGATGTTCAGCCCGAGGACCAGACATAAAGAGGGAACGTGAAATAAAGCTGTGGCACCAGCTATAAAGCCGGGAATCTGAGGTAAGGGTGGGCACGTGACGTACAGCCGGGGTACCTGACTTAAAGCCGGGGGATAAACGTCAGGAAGAAAACATCCTGGATTTCCTCCTAGGGGTCTGGCTCCATTCTCTTTGATGCTGTGCCTTGTGGAAACTTGTCACAGGCCTCTAGTGTCTGTGCGTCATCCACATTATATTGACATAGTAGTGTTGGTGGTGATGTCAGCAAGGTTACTGATAATACACACTTCATGAGTTCAACGTTAGGCAGGTATATCCTTCAATGTTTCCTCCTACTTGTAGCCCCAGAACCCTTCACCCCCCACCCCGCCCCCTACCCCAGTCTCCTGTAGCTGAGGGAGCCAGGTGGGTCTCAGGCCTCCAACAGGTCCTGTTGAAAGAACAAGACTCTGGCCCTTCATCCCACAGAAACTCTTCTGTCCCATGTCATTCCTTTTCTCCTCGTAGATGACCAAAAGCTTCGTGAGGACATTTGCTGTCTCCTAATTAGCTACGTCATTGATTCTGCGTGAGAACAGCCATGAGGCTGGTGTCCCAAGCAGAGATTTCCTCATGTGGGCTTCGTGACCCACGCCAATCTCCTTGCCCTGCACGTTCCCTGTAGCTGGGTCTCAGACACGGACCTGGCCACACAGAACCTCTCACGTAAGGTCTTCTGCCCTCTGAGTTGTCTCCAGGACACCGTGCTGCAGAACGGGGAGTCCTAGAGGATTCTTCAGCTGCCTCAGCGTCCTCTGAGCTTCTGGAACTGACCCCTGTGAACCACAACGTGTCCTTTTATGGAGCTATCTGGACACGTTGTTCTGGCTCTAATGTTGTACGTGTGTTCCCTCAAAGTTATCTGTATAACAGGTTATCTGAGTCAGAATATTTGCCATACGGATTCCTGGATGGTGCTGCGTTTTGAGCAAAACCAGGTTTCCTGGTACACAGCAGGTGGGATGAAACGGCATCACAAGCAGCTGACCCCGCAGCTTGTTTTCCCTCCATGTTCCCTACTGCTTCTCCGTGTTCCTTGTTCTCTGCTTTTTCTTCTCCTTCCCTGCCTGCACTCACTGACCCTGCTCTCCTTCCTCCTCCCCAATGCCTGTCCCTGTTCCCAACTCCTTTACCACGTTCCCCGAGCCCTCTCTTCCTACTTTCTGATCCCGTTGCTGTTCTCCGTGTGATCTGGTCTCTGTTTTTTCTCCCCGTTCCCTTCCCCCTCACTCTCAACCTGTCTCCATCTCTCTGCTCCGTGGCTTCACCAAGACTCCGTTTCCTCTTCTCAAATATTTGATTCACTTCTCTTCTCGAATTGGGGTAGACTGCAGTAATGGAGAGCAGACGGGGACTGACTTTGCTGTACTTTGAACGCTGTAGATAGATCTCAAAACAAATTTGGGTTGATGCTTTCCTGAATTCCTGTCCCACGAAGAAGCCCCATTTGCATGAAAACATTGAGTTCAATCCACTTGTTGGTGACCGGCTCCTGATGCCCTCTCTGCTTGCTCACTGTCAATGAAACTACATAAATAAGAGCCTCCTGCACTTCACTACACCTCACCCAGTTGGTTAGTTGTCTTAATCTCTAAGCTCGTAAATCTCCCCAAACCTGTCAGTGTTCCCAAACACCTTAAGACTCCCAGGCTCACCAGTCATCCCAAACACACCTTTCTTGCTAATCCCATCACCCCTCCTCCAAGACCTCAAAGCTCACTAAGCACATGAATTCTTATCTGCATGTGGGCACTTGTTTTGTTTTGTAACAGTTCACGGATTTGTACACTTATGATGTTCACACAACAGTATAATAGAATAAATAAGTATACCCAAATTGTCATCTCCTCTCTGCGTCTTCATTCCGTGTACTTTGCTATTTGAATTCTTCCTCACCTGAAAGTCACTCCTGGCACTGTTTTTTCCTCAATCTCAAGTATACTCTGCGTCTTTACCCCACTGAGAGTATAAAACCTCAAGCTAGAGAGGGTGCTAGATCCAGAGTGTTTTCGGGGTAAGAAAACTTCTTTCATCTTGTGAACCTCTCTTAAAGATCATGGAAGCCATGAGTCATCTGGGATAGGGAGACAGGGAGAACATCTGGCCTGTTTGGAGGGTTGAGTGTTACATTTGACTGGTAAATCCCACAAGGTCTTAGACACGCACAGGAGATGGTCTTGAGATGTGGGTGTAGTTTAAAGAATAGGGCCGTGCCTCATGGATGCCATTGGCAGCTTGACCCTTTTCCTCTGATGAGCCTGGAAACCTGGCTCCCAGTCCAAGGCAGGGACAGGGCTCTGGCTCATGGGGTAAAGGACAGGTCTGTGGAAAAGGGCATGGTGCATGGGGAGAGGTTCCTGTGCTGCCTGTGACCTCCTCCTATCTACAGTCTGGTTTTCCTCTGAATGCCAGCGGCCCTATATCCCTCTTCCTGGTCTCCTGTTCTCAGAGGGTCTTTGGGGGACTACACGGCTCGAGGCAGGAAGCACTCACATTGGGAGTTCAGGCGTCATCATGGCAGGCTAGATGAGCTAGTCAGGGCCCATCCTGCCAAACCCTGTCTCCTCCACGATACCCTGGGGACTTGGAGAGGTCCAGAGCGTGCCTGATCAAATGGACTTAATTCTGAAGTGAGTGATCGCCTGCTGTTACAGAGAAGATCTTGGAGAATGGTTATGACCTGGGGTCACAGTCCAAGAGGAGAGCTCTGGAGGAGAACAGTGCCACCAGAGCCTGACCTGCCTGTGTCCTCTAGCCAAACACCTTCTTGGCCCTGGGCCTTGCCAGGACTGGGAAGGAGCTGATGGTCTGGTTACAGACCAGTGTGTATCCAGAATTTATGAAGGCATGGTGACTGCTTTCTGACCCGTAATTGCCCTCTCACTAAGTCCTTGATTCAATCTGCACATTTCCTTGCTTGACTTGTGCTCTCCTATGATTGCTGCACATAGGGTCTCCAGGGGTCAAGGAGACCTGAGACCTTTTAGGAAGTCAACAAGCTGTAGTGCAGACCAGATGAGCTGGTTGAGGCCTCAAAGACTTAGATAAGAGGAAGCCTGCTTCTCTCCCCGTCCCATAACGAGGCATGGACTGGCCTTAGTAATGGCTTGGGCATGGCCCGCCCTGTAGATTGGGGTGGGAGCCACGAGCATTGATTATTGACCTGTGCATCTCCTTCCACTGAGGGTCTGACAGGTCTTGGACATTCTTAGGCTGAAGATGAAGCCATTTATGTTGCACATAATTAGCCCAGTCTAGGACCTGGGAGCTTCATAACTGGCCTCAGATCTTTGTGTGACCTTCCACAAGATCTGGCCAGGGACTTCCCAGGGCCTAATATATGGCTACATAAGTACTTGAGATCTCTGTTCCCTTCCATGAAATGGGATGATTCTAGTAATTTGCAAAAGGAAATACACCAGCGGTGTCTCACCCATATCTGGACCTGATCTAGATGATAAGATTCCGGATTTTTTAGCTTATACTTTAACGGGAATTTGGGAGTCCTTGGGAGGGGATGAGAGTATTTTGCCTGTGGAAGTGTTGTGAATTTTAGGTGCCAGAGGGTGAAGTGTAGTAAACAGCCTCTAAGATATCCTTCGATTATTCCTGCCTCTTGTTGCTCATACTTGTGTGTAAACCCTTCCATCTGAGTGTGCACTCGATTTAATGACACAGTTCTGAGGCATAGAATGTTACAGAGTAATGGGATGCCATTTGCTGACTAGGTTATAAAGACTGCATCTTCCTTCTGGGACAAACTCTTTTGATCTCCCTTATCTCTCTTGCTCTAGGGGAAGCCAGCTGCCATGACATGAGGCAGGTGAAGAGGGTCTCAAGGCAAAAAACTGAGTTCTGCCAAGAGCCAAGTAACCTGAGAGGCATACCCTCCTACACTCGAGTCTTGAGATACCTGTGGTTCTGATTTTCATCTTGATCATAGTCTCACAAATCACCCTGAACCACAATCATCAAAGCTGAAAAAAGAACCTTTTGAAACACTGGACTTCATTAAACTTTAAATTATGCTAATTGAAAGATGTTGTTAAAAGAATAAAAGGCAAGCCACAGATTAGGGGAAAATCACATAGCTAATAAAGGACTGTATCTTGAATACATAAAGAACTCTCAAATTTCAACAAGAATATGAATAACCAGATACAAAATTGGCAAAAAATTGAACAACTGCTTTACAAAAGAAGTTCTACATATGGTAAATAAGCATATAAAAAGGGCTGAACTAATTAGTCATTGGAGAACTGCAAATTAAAATCACAGAGATACCACTGCATACTTAATAAAATGTCTAACATAAAAAAGTAATGAAATTTTAAAAATCAAGAGGATAAACAATAGCATCAACACCACAAAACAGTTAGTGGGAATTTTAGCAAAATATGTGCAAGACCTGTATCCAGGTAACTACAGAATTTTGCTGCAAGAAACCAAGAAGATGTAAATACGGTGGGATGTATACTATGATCATTGATTGGAAAACTCCACAGAAGTTTCATTTTTTAATATAATAGTAATGAAAATAGTAACGTGCATTTTTGAGGAAACTTATGAGATTATTTTAATATTTACATGAAAATGCAAATATTTCAGAGTAGTTAAAACCATTTAAAAAATGAGGGAAGACCTACACTAGCAGTTTTAATCACATACTTAGGTTATATTAAAGAAATATATATGATAGTGAGAAAGTTTACACATATAGATCAATGGACCAGACTAGAGAACTCATCCTCCGGAACCCCCACCTCTACGGTGCAACAAAAATGACAAGATAATTCAGTGGGGGAAATGATAGTCTTGCCAACAAATGGAGTTGGAACAGTAAATATTCATACAAAAAAAAATACTCAATCCTAAATTAACACCATACAATGAATTAATATAAAATAGGTCAATCACCTAAGCATAAAAGTTAGAATTATACATTTCTAGAAGAAAACATAGAAGAAAAATTTTCTCAGTCTTGGGTTAGGAACGTTTTTTTCACTTATGTCTCCAAAAGCATCAATCATGCAAAAAAAAAAAAAAACATGACTTGGACTTCAAAATACACCACGAAAATAAAAACAAATAACACAGACTGAGAGAGAGAGAGAGAGAATATGATAGATAGATAGATAGGTAATTGACAAAGAAATTTTACCAAAGAAAGTGTGCATTTGGTAAATAAGCACATACAAGATGATCAACATCGTTAAGGATTGGAGAAATGCAATTTAAAACCACAGTGAGATCCCACTGCACATTTAAAAATTTTTAAATGTCTCAAATTCTCAGACAAAGAATTTATGGAAAGAACTCTTAATAAGAAGAATACAATCCAATAAAAATGAGCAAAGGATTTTAATAGATACTTTTTAAACTAAGGTATGCACATGACTAATCAGTACATGACAGATGCTGAGTATCATAAACCAAACTGGGAATTCAGATTTAATCCAGAATTATCTGGTATTTGTGGCCAGTCCCCTCAGTGTCACTGCAGCCTCCACAGGAAAACAGATTGTCCTTCATTTTCAACCCCCATCAAATCTCCCAGATTGCACAGGCCCAGCGATTCATGTTAGGGGAGCCTGGAAAGGGTCTCTGCACACTTTCTCCTCCAAAGGTTTGGGTATATGTGTAAGGATAAATTCTTTAGTCTCTTCATAGCAGGGAATTCCTGAATTGTAACTCCTTTCTTACCCTGGCCAGCCTCCTGTGTTAAATTCCAGCATCCTGGCCATATTAGCAGGAATATGCCTTTTCATGAAATCAACATTTAAACAAACAAACTTTTCCAACCTCCATGTCCCCACCAAAATACAAGGTCTTTAAAAACAGCTCTGGGTGAATGGGGTTGGGTGAATTCCTAGAGCCCAACAAATTCTCTTGAAACATTAGGACTCTGGATTCCCACAGATTCCCTTGTATTAATCACGTCTTGCTGCTTTAGCAACTTATCACAACTTTAGTGGCTTAAAACAATACAAATGTGTCTTATTACAGTTCTATAGGTTAGAAACCCAACATGGATCTCACTCACCAGGCTAAAAATCAGGATGTCATTGGGGGGGCTTCCCTGGTGGTGCAGTGGTTAAGAATCCGCCTGCCAATGCAGGGGACATGGATTCGAGCCCTGGTCCGGGAAGATCCCACATGCCACGGAGCAACTAAGCCCGTGCGCCTCAACTACTGAGCCTATGCTCTAGAGCCCATGAGTCACAACTGCTGAGCCCATGTGCCACAACTACTGAAGCCTGCGCGCCTAGAGCCTGTGCTCCACAACAAGAGAAGCCACCACAATGAGAAGCCTGCGCACCACAACGAGAGTAGCCCCCACTCGCCACAACTAGAGAAAGCCTGCACATAGCAACAAAGACCCAACTCAGCCAAAAAAACGAACAAACAAATTAATTAATTAATTAAAAAAAAAAAAGATCATTGGAGATGTGTTCTTTTCTGGAGGTTCTAGAGGAGAACCTGTTTCCTTGCTTTTTCTAGCTTCTACAATCTTCCTATATTCCTTGGGTCATGGTCTCCTGCCTTCATATCCAAAGCTGACAGTGTTGCATTTCTCCGACTACTCTTCTGTTGCCACATTTACTTTTCTGACTGAGACCTAGGAAAGGTTCTCTACTTTTCAATATTCACACAATTAAATCGGGTCCACCCAGGTAATCCAGAATAATCTCCCCAACTCAATGTCCTTAAATTTAATCACGCCAACAAACTCCCTTTTGCTATGTAAGGTAACATAATCACAGGTTCTTGGGATTAATACACAGACATATTGGGGGGGGGGGGAATTATTCTGCTATGGATTGAATTATGTCCACCCAAATCCATATGTTAAAGCCTTAACCCCCAGTGTTATAGTATTTGGAGAGAGGGCCTTTGGGAGGTAATTAGATTTAGACAGCCATGAGGATGGGTCTTCATCATGGAATTAGTGGCATTATAAGAAGAGACCAGAGAGCTTGCTCGCTCTCCACCATGTAAGAATACAGTAAGAAGGCAGTGATCTGCAAACCAGAAAGTGGGCCCTCACCAGAAACCAAATCTGTCATCACCTTGGTTTTAGACTTCCCAGGCTGCAGAACTGTGAGAAATAAATGTCTGTTGTTTAAGCCACCCAGTCTATGCTATTTTATTATAGCCGCTTAAGCTGACTAAAGCACTTCCATACTCTTCAGGCCCTTGCCACACTCCTATTTTTCATTACAGATGATCAAGGCAACTGAGAGAGTATTTGAGTTCATTTGTATAACTTCTAAGGAGGATAACTGTATTTACATCCAGAAGTGGACACTGCAGGAGAAGTTGAACTTCTCAGGAGGCGCTTACCTTGGTTCCTCATCTAGGCTAAGTTGACCATTGTCCAGACTCCCTAACCCTTGGTATGCGTTCCTGAAAAGTGTACCCAACCCATCTTCCCAGGACAAAAGGTCCCACTCCCTGCACATTATTCTTCATGAGCCTCCCAGGACTGACCAGCCATGTCCATTCTATACCTGCCTCAGGGTGCCCTGAGTCTCTGGAACAGACTATTTGTAAACCACAACGTGTTCTTGTCTGTGGATATCTACACACACTGAGGTGGCTCCGGGCTATGACCTCTGTTCCCATGAGACTTTCTGAATCACAAGAAATTAAAACTGAATATATGCAGCAGGAATTACTAGGGAAGATTTCTAGCTGGGAGTAGCAGCAAGGCAAACTATGGGTCTACAAGGGAGAATGCAACTATGCTATTTTAGACTGTGTCTTGGGCTTGTTGAATATTATATGACATGGTTCCTTTTATTATTTATCTATTTTATAGTGTTGCATTTGCTTTTTTTTCCTTCCAGTTGTATTGAGATGTAATTGACATACAGCACTGTATAAATTTAAGATGTACAGCATAATGATTTGACTTATATACATCATGAAATGATTACCACAATAACTTTAGCGAACATCCATCATTTTATGTAGACAAAATTAAAGAAATAGAAAAAGATTTTTTTTCCTTGTGATTAGAACTCTTAAGGTTTACTCTTGTAACAACTTTAATATATAACATATATATGAGCACTGTATAAGATAGTGATAATTATATTTGTTCATATCGTACATTACATCCCCAGTACTTATTTATCTTATAACTGGAAGTTTGTGCTTTTGGCAGCCTTCTTCCAATTTCCCCTTCCCCCAACGATTGCCTCAGGTAACCTGATCTCTCTTTCTATGAGTTTGTTTGTTTGTTTGTTTGTACATGGTTCCTTTGAAAATCTTCCATTTTAGTAAGTGATCAATCTGTTTTGGTTTGGAACGCATATTCTGGCCTGCTTTTATGGGCTGTAGCTCAGCTATGAATTTAGCTTTCAAAGCCTTTGCAGCGTGACTCTTGTCTCCCTCACGTGTGTGCTACCCAGAGGCCAATTTTGAAACCTGTTTGGTTTTCTATATTGTAATTCACTTCTCAAGGCTTCTTCTGTGTCGGTTATAGCCACTTTCATACATACATTTCTTAAGCGTTTACCAGGACATCAAATACAGATTTAGCGAATCCCTTTCTCCTCCATCATTTCCATAAAGCTCCCCATACTCTCTAGTTGGGATAGGGGAAAATGCCATCTTGTTATTGTAGGGAAGCAATGAGGATGTAGGAATGGAATTTCAAGCTCCAGGCAACAAGATGACAGCAGTCACACACACACTGAGGGAGAAGCAGACTCTACAGAATTAGTCCAGGGAAGTCACTAAACAGACAAATAAAAATCCATCATCTACAACCACCCACAAGGCAGCAACAGAATTTAAAGTTAGTATAATATACTATCTAAAATGCCAGTTTTTCAAGAATGCATGCAAAGAAGTAGGAAAGTGTGCCTTATACACAGGAAAAAGAAAATCTGTCAATAGAAATCTTTTCTGAGGGGGCTAAGATGTTGGACTTAGTAGAAAAGGACTTCAAAACAGGTATTATAAATATGGTTTAAAAACTAAAGAATTAAAGAAAATACAATTACATAACTCATAAAATTGATAACATGAATAAGTACATTGAAATCATACATATGAACTAGTAGGAATATCTGGAGTTAAATAAGTACAATAACTGGTATGGGTAATTCACTGGAGAGGTTCAACGGCAGATATGAGCTAGCAGAAGGAAAAATCCGCAAAACTGAAGATAGATCAATACAGATTGTCCAATTGATGGACATAAAAGAATGTATTCAAAGAAAAATAAGAGAATCTTAAGAGACCGTTGGGAAACCATTAAACATATTACATTAAACATGCACTGCTATCCCAGAGAGAGAAGGAAGGAAGAAGGAAAGGAGGAAGGTAGGGAGCGAGGAGGGAAGGAAGGAAGGAAGGAAGGGAGGAAGGGAGGGAGGGAGGAAGGAAGGGAGGGGTCAAAAAGAGACATTTAATGGCTGAAAGCTCAAATTTGAGGAAAAGTATTAATATGTGCGTTTAAGAAGTTCAACAAATTCAGAATAGGTTAAACACAAAGATATCTACACGTAGATGCTGTGGACGACATATACCTAGCCTAGGCCACTGTTCTAAAGTGACCCTTTGGCGTTCTTGGCTGAGACACTCCACAGAGTTTCTGCAGGGCTCTCAAGCTCCTTAGGAGATAAATAGTCAACTGTATTTTATTTTCGTCTTTTGGGCATACCTGTGAGAGAAATACAGGCTGTTGATGGGTTCACAAATCAATTGGAATCATTCTTCTTAGGTTACTTAATACAAGTCACCAACTCCACCTGCCCTAGACTCCTTTACTTTATTTTGTTTATTCTTAGGAAGGGCCTTTTCACAATTTTGTTTTTATATTTTAAATTGTTAAATGAACTTTAATTTTGGAAATTTAGTATGGAGAGTTCCTGTATACCTTTCATCCGGTTTCCGCAAGGAAAGTACATAAAATGCATGGTATGCAACCATTGTACATTTGTTAAAACTATGAAATTAACATTGGTACAATATTATGAGCTAAACTATAAACTTTATTCATGTTTAATCAGTCTTGCCACCCATATCCTTTTTCACTTCCTTGGTCAAATTCTGGATAACAGATGACATTGACTCCTTAAGTGCCATTAGTCTTCTACAATATGTGGCAGTTTTCAACCTTTCCTAGTTTTTCATGACCGTGAGAGTTTTGAAGAGTACTACTCAGGTATTTTATAGAATGTCCCTCATTGTTGTCTGTCTGGTGTTTTCTCTTGTTTAGATTTGGGTTATGTGTTTTCAAGAAGAATACCATAGAGGTGTATTCCCCTTCTCATTGTATCATGTCAGGTGATACATGATGTCAGTATGAATCATCACGGGTGATATTCACCTTGATCACTTGGTTGAAGGTGTCTGTCAGGTTTCTCCACTGTAAAGTTGCTAATTTTACCTTTCCATACTTTATTCTTTGGAAGTGAGTGAGTCATTAAGTCCAGTCTGCACTCAAAGAAGGAAGTGACGTCCTCTAGGGCAGTGGTCCCCAACCCCCAGGCTGCGGACCTGTAACAGCAGGAGGTGAGCGGCGGGCAAGGGAGCTAAGCTTCACCTGCTGCTCCCCATCGCTCGCATTACCACCTGAACCATCACTTGCATTACCACCTGATCTATTCCCCCACCCTCCTCATTGTGGAAAAATTGTCTCCCACAAAACCGGGCCCTGGTGCCAAAAAGTTGTGGACCACTGCTCTAGGGGTATCTACGTATGTTATTTGGAAATCTTTTGTAGGAAGGATTTGCCTCTTTTCCTCATTTATTTCTTTATTCAATCTTTAATTTATATCCATATAGTTATTGATATTTATTTTGTTCTTTTTGGGCATAATCCTATACTATCACTATATATTTTGGGCAAATTATTCCAGCTTTAGCCATTGAGATCTCTTTGAGATCAACTCCTGTTTCCTTTTGGGATATCTGTAACTCTTACGTATTTATTTAAAAATTGTGCTTTCTTCTCGGCCATGGTCACCAAGGGGTGGAGAAAATGGAGGAGAGGTGGGTTCAAGGGTTACAGACTTTCAGTTATAAGATAAATAAGTTCTGGGGATTGAGGGTACAGCATGGTGCCATAGTTAATGATACTGTACTGTATACTTGAAACTTGCTAAGAGAGTATATTAAGGGTTCTCATAGCACTGAAATAATTTTTTAAAGAAAATACAACTATATGAGATGATAGATGTATTAATTTAGCTTGACTGTGGTCATCATTTCACAACATATACATATATCAAACCATCATGTTAACTACTTTAAATATATACAGTTTTATCAATTATACCTCAATAAATCTGGAAAAATCTGTACATAAAGCTGGAAAAATCTGTACATCCTTGATTTGTGGCACAAGATGATGCCCTGGGATCATTTTGCATTGTCCCTGCTTCCGTCCTGGAATCAGCCATTTCTCCCTGGTGCTGCACTCTTTGTCACATTCTACCAAATATTTTCCTAACTCAGAGCCTTCCAAGGGCTTCCCACTAAGTCAATACCTATGAAAAGGTCATAATGTATCCCAGTGAGGGACACGTCGAGCCTACTAGGAAAATAGAGACAATATCTCAGTATAATGACAGTACATAGATGTCATGTACTGGCAAGAGCCATGGAGTGGACGTGGAACCAGACTCTGAGGTTGCTCTCCAGGTGGTATTGAAGATTCCATTTGGATCGTAGCACCAAGGATACAGGATTTAACACCAAGGCAGGAACTGTTTTAGGTGGTGTCAACCTGTCTCTAGGATGGCTCCTAGCAATGTGTAATAACTAAAGTACTTGATGGAGAAAAACCAGAAATGCCATAGCAGACAGAAAAAGTAGGTAACATAGACCCACAGAAGTAGGCGTGTTGGAGTGGATAAACTATTTTAAGACCAGAAAAACTATCAGACAACTCAGTTCTTTAAGAGGGCCCATGAGATAACCATTTATATCATCAATAAGTAATGCACTGGGGAGAAAGGCATCAGAATTATAGAAAGTTCTTTGGTGGCTTCCCTTGAAGCTCAGTACTGAAGATAGGAAATACCATTCAGATCTGAGATCGCTAATAGCATTGGAAATGGTAGGTAACCAAGAATATAGGTACTAAGTATAGGACTTAACCGTCAAAAGCCTGGTGACACAATTATCTTCGTGAGTTACAAGGTGGGAATGGAAGACAAAGGGGCCTGAATGGCTGCAAGTAATCAAGATAAGTAATAGAAAAGAGTCCCCCTCAAGCAGAATAGATGGGCAGCCATCATGGTAGTTCTCAATCTGTACAATCAAATGAAGTAAAAGAGGGATAGGAGGCTCAGGGAAGCTGTCCAACTGAACACTTCCCCAGTCCTGAGCCACTGTCTTTACTGGGAACGCACTAAATGCTGGAGAGGATTGGTCCACAGAAGAGAAGACGCTATAACACCATGCAGTAAACATTTTCCTGGTCCTCCAATGGAACTATGGACCTTTGGTAACTATATACTGGGACAAGGAGTCTAACTGAGCATTTCCATCGCGGTTCGGCACAGGTCTGAGTTCACATTGCTTTGCGGAGAAACAAGTTTGATTGGGATCATATGAGATCCAGGTAATTAATAGAATCCTGGCCCAAATACAGCTCACTCTGAGTTGACCAGGTCCACATAGACTGTGCTTGCACTGGATCTTTCCCAGGTGAGAACTTAGGATCCTCTCAGGTCTCTTCTGAGCATGTGCCTTGTCCTGGGCCTGTGCATAACCTTCTAACTTCCCTGTCTATGTGAGTGCTTTTGAATGCGTGATTTCCCAGAGAAACTCTTCCCAGATATTGCTCTGAAGTTTTGCTCTCTGGCCTTAAGCAATCTATTGAATGTTTTGAAGGTAATACTTTTGCCCCAGGCATCTGAGGGTAGTTAATAGGCCTTGTAGTGTTTCTGAGGAATGCCTGTTACTTTTCTGCTCTGTTGTCCTGTGCTGGCTTCCAAGTTAGATGAAACAGAGATGAGGAACTTTTATTAGTTTTATAGGTAGCCCCCAGACAGATCTGAACAGATATACAGTAATTTGAAAAAAAGATCTACTCAGTTCCTTCCTGATCCAGGCAGCAGCGTTCCTTTCAGGGAATGCAGGTTGCTACTGCTTTAAAACTGCTGCTTGGCTGGGGAGAGAGGTGGAATAAGGGCAAATAAAATAACCACAAAACTTTTCTACAATTTTGAAGATTCATTTTTTTCTTGATTCAGCATTGGCTTGGTTGCTGTACATTGTTGATTGTTCTGGAGAGTTCTGATAAAATTGGTTCTGATATTTTCTGTTTTTTGATGTGTCTGTGGGGAGACAAGAGCTTAGAGCTGCCATTTTACTGACATTACTCCTCCAGATACTGGCTTTTAAATACCATTCTCTGATTTTAAAAAATATGGGGTTTGCAAATGGGTACAGAAGCCAACCTGAAATTGCCCCCAATAAGCAAAGCTGGAACAATTTGAGCAAATACGTAGATAATACTAGTACTGGATTATATAACCCAAGAAACTAAATATCCACGAGTCTATGATAATGTGAATGAATCATTGAATGCATAAATAGTTGGGGGGAAAGGAGTTTGATCTTCCTTACAGAACAATTTGAATTGATTCCAATTACTTTCCCTTCCCTGGAGTGTAGGCTGGACTTGTGGCTCACTTCCAAATGTTAAGGTATGGAGGGAATTCCCTGGAAGTCCAGTGGTTAGGACTCTGCACTTTCACCGCTGAGGGCGCAGGTTCAATCCCTGGTTGGGGAACTGAGATCCCACAAGCCTTGCGGTGCGGCCAAAAAAAAAAAAAAAGATAGGGTATGGAGAGGGAAAAGAAAAAGTGGCTTTACAGTGGAGAAGACGTGGTAGAAACCACCTTAACCAAATGATCACGATTAACATCATCAGAGATACCATGGGCATATAACGTACTCCTGTTATGATTTCATGAGAAGGGTACTTGCTCTTCGGGGATTTTTTCTCCCATAAAAAACATAACCCTAGTCTAATAATGAGAATACAGGAGACAGAAATCGAGGGATATAGTACAAAATACGTGATCAATACTCTACATTTTCTAAGTTGTACAAAAAAGGACTAAGAAACTGTCGCAGATCAGAGGAGACTAAGGAAACATGGTGACTAAATGCTGTGATGTTCTGGATTAGATCCTGGCACAGAAAACGACATTAGTGGGGAAACTGGTGAAATCTGAACAGAATCTGTCATTTAGTTAATAGTACTGTGCCCATATTAATTTTTCAGTTTTGACAAATATACTCTGGTTATGTAAGGTATTCTCCTTAGGGCAAACTAGGTTAAGGCTGTAAACAATTCTGTGTACCATCTTAGAATCTTTTCTGCAAATCTAAATGTATTCTAAAGTCTAAAAGTGAATAGAACAAAAAAAAATAGAGAATGCGCTGTCTTTGAAGGACTCTAGAAAAGTTTGGTGTTGTGAAATTATGTTAAAAGGAGACATTTAATCAGTTCCCAAAATATGAACTGTTCAGACTCATATCTGCCATACATCTTCTACAACTCTGTGTCTGCACCTTACTGTGTTGTCATAGTGTTGGCTGTGCTTTATTTTATTTTTGGAAACATATTTTACTTAAAAGTAGTCAAACTTACTAACAATTTCCTGAATATTTTATGCCTTTTGTATCTTGAAGTCCTAAAGATATTCTCCTTTGTGTTATGATAAAATTTTAAAAGTTTTATTCTGTGGGAGCTAGAATACCCTCCCTTCTTTTGCCCAATGATTCTTGGGTTCAGCAAATCATCTAGGGAAGGTTCAGGGCATGTCAGGTGGAGTTTGACTCCAGATCCCTCTGGATCTATTTCTTTGTCCAGGCTGTGTTTTGCTTTGGATGGAGTGAGAAGATGGCAGGAATTTTGGAATGGGAAGGGTTAGGGTCAGGCATGAGTTTGCTGGATGAATAAGAGATAAAAGGTAAATGAAGAATACAGAGGATCAAGGGGATTTTTCATCAGCATGGAGTTTGTCATCCTGAGATTTATTTTCATAAATTTTATTAATGCATATGTTACTTATAGAAAGTAAACAAAACTTAAGGGTACAACTCAGTGAACTTTCACAAAATCACCCCAGCTTGTCCCCATTTCCCACATCAAGGAACCAAACATTATAACCCTACAGTGAGAGGACAGGCTGAAGTACTGCTTGGACTATTTCAAGTAGTTTAAATGAGCTGGAGGAGTTTTTGCATTCCATGTAGTTGTTAGTGGTCTGGATGGAAGGGTCATAGGATTAACAGTTGGATGAGCTGGTGGGGTCCCTGGGTGGAACGGTAGAGTTGTGTCCAGAAAAGTTATCATGTGTGCTGGGGAATTGTTGGGATTCAGGCTGTAAGTGGGCAGGTGTACCTTCTTCTTTGGAGGGGAAGGATTGGGCGCCACGTCAACTTGGGTCCATTCACAGCCACCAGTCATGGAGGGCACACACTTGGAGTGCAAGGACTGGTTTCCTACCCATAAGCGGCAGCCTACATCCAGTGACTGGTCTCGATGGGATATAAAAGTCCACAGACAACCCATTACTGAAAATATAAACCCCATTCTGTGAGCCCACAGATCGATACTCACTACCCCACATATGTCCATCAGTGTCTCAATACACCACCGTCATCAACCCCTAAAGCCCTGTCACTTATCCCACAAACCCAGTTCACACTCCACAGTTCCAGTGAGGTTTGTGGGCAAGGCCCCGGGTAGGCCAAGAAAGAAGAGAAGCATCAAGACCCTGCCATCTCTGCTCACATAAAGACTATGGTCCTTCTCAAAAATGACCAGTAGATGGCAGAAAAATATATGATTTGGATATGTAGACATGTGCTCCAAAAATTATGGAGCTTTGGCAGTCTAGAGTTTTTCTGAGGACACCAGCTCATCTGCCTGGTGAATACTGAGAATTACAGATCATTGTGATATCATCAAATTTTCCATCAAGACGTTTTGTTCTCAGCCCACCACTTATAACCCTGCCCACCCTACTTCTATGTCACTTGTCCAAATCTGTACCTGTCAGAAGAGTGTTGTGGTTAATCTCACCTTTCTCTTCATTAAAACCCATTAGGAGGAAATAATCTACTTTTTTTTTTAAGGGATTTAAAAATTTTTTATTTATTTATTGTTTTGGTTGCGTTGGGTTTTCGTTGCTGTGCGCGGGCTTTCTCTAGTTGTGGTGAGCAGGGGCTACTCTTTGTTGCGGTGTGCTGGCTTCTCATTGCAGTGGCTTCTTTTGTTGTGGAGCCTGGGCTCTAGGTGCATGGGCTTCAGTAGTTGTGGCTCACGGGCTCTAGAGCACAGGCTCAGTAATTGTGGTGTGCAGGCTCAGTAGTTGTGGCTCACGGGCTTAGTTGCTCCGCAGCATGTGGGATCTTCCCAGACCAGGGATGGAACCCGGGCCTCCTGCATTGGGAGCGTGAGTCTTAACCACTGGACCGCCAGAGGAGTCCCATGACCCTCTTTTAGTATGATAGAGTGGTTAAATCACACATCCTAGCCACCAAGGACCATCTTGAGTCTATCTTCTCCCTCCTGCACAGGCAGAACATCACTCAACTCTTCCCATCTGATGTGTTTCTCTGGTGGTCTAGTTTGATGCTCATAGGCTTTGTGGAACAGATCAGCCTCAGCACCCCTGGGACTGAGTGAGTTTTGTCAGAGGTGTGTTGTGTTGTGCCACGGTCCTGTGCCTAGAAAACAGCCTCCCTACTCACTGGCCCATCTCCTAACACTTGCTATCGTGGTTAGGATGCTGGGTTGAAAGTAAGAGAACCCAACTCTGGTGAGCTCATTAAATGTGAGGTAAGGAATCAGAGGGTAACTCATGGCACATTGGACGGAAAGCAGCTGAACTTCAGGAGGGATGGAATCAGAAACTGGAAATCCTGAGATTTCTTTCTCTGCCCTCTGCCTATACCTCTCTCCAAACATCCTTATACCTCTCCCCACACCTCTCTCTATATCTTTGTTATTTACTTCTGAGCCCCCAGCTTTCCTTGTTTCTGAATAAAAATCCTAGCCGCACAAAGCTCTCAAATTCCCATGGTTTGTGTTCAGCCACATAGGAAAATCTGCCTTGTTGGCCCCAATTCCAAGTTCCTCAGCAAATATCTGATGAGTTCAGTTCCGAGACTTGCCTTTTACCAATCAGCTGTGGGTAGAGCAAGATCACGTGGTACACACATGGCTTCTGGGAGCCTGTCCCTACTGTGTGAGAGAGAGGGGCTCCAGATGGAGTGCACAGATCCACAAGGCTACAGCAGACAGAGAAGCGTCTCTCCATAGTTGAGCTTGGCTAGACCTTGCTCAGAACAGGAACGGGGTAGTGGATGGCGTATGAGGCCCCCTCTGGGGCGTTCTCTTAGGCCCTGGTGGATGATTGCCATATGATCACAGGTGTCTCTGGTCAGAGAACACTTTCGCTTGAGAGAGCTGTAGGGGCTGTGATTTCCCTCCCCTGTTTTCTGAAAGCGGTGCTCCTCTTCTCTTTTAGGAACTTCTCCTCCCTCACCCATGTGACCCTTTGGTCCATGAGTCACCTGGCCCCACCCTTCCCTGGACAGAGGAGCCAAGGCTTGGGCCAAGCCCGTCCAATCGGAGTACCCCAGCCCAGACCTTAGTGATTGGTCAGTGAAGGGCACATGACCCCGGGGTGGTCTCCTTGGAAATTTTCAGGCCTGAAAAGAGAAAAGACTGCCTTTTTTCAGTGGGGTGGCTGAGCTGGCAGATGGGAGCCCATCTGAGGAAAGATGCCAAAAGAATCAAGTAGAGTGTGAGGTGGAGAGGCAGATCAGGAGGCCTAAAGGTACTGAGTCTTTGCGTCAAGCCAGGTCTGAAGCCAGAGACAGTTCTGTATTTCCTAACTGTGAGATCCCGTAAATTCTTCCTCTTTTGCTTAAGTTACTTTGAGCTAGTTTTCTGTCACTTACAACCTAATGTACTCTCTTGTTTGCCTAAACCCACAACAGTCTCTGAAGGTCTTCACAGGCCCTATATAATCATTTCATTCACGGTTGTTTATTTTATTTGTAAGTCTCTTCAAAGGAGAGCATCTAACTAATCAGCAACAGAGCCCCAGAATGTCACCCTTCATCACCCTTCAAAGTAGCCTCACATCTGGTGCTGGGATTAGTAACATTTGGTGTTGCATCATGAATGAATTCACAGGCTTAGTGATGTTATCTTGTTATCTGTTTTCTCTTAGATGAATCATTTAGAGACAAGATCATGAAATAATTTTTAGAAAATTGCCTAACTTGAGGGGAAAATCCACTAAATTTTTTTCACCCTTAATGTTAGGCATTCCTAAAGCCTAAATACAGAATCATATGTGGAAAGGAGGGATAGTTTCATCCACATAGAAATGTTTTGGTGTCAAGAGCATGCATTAACCACACACCCAGATCACTTCAATTAGTAGAAGATCTGATCCTTATCATTTGTTTGCCTTACTTACCTCCCTGACAAGCAATGGTGGTGTCAACCAAATGTTATACAGATCCCTAAATTTACCTTAGCCTGCAAAAATAAAAACTGAGCTCAGAGTTTGTGAAAGAAATTTGGAATGTGCTTGTAAGAAGATCTGGAAATTACTAAGAACATTATCTTTTAACATATATATACCAAGCATCATGAAGGTTAAGACATCTCCATCTTCTGTCATTAACAACATGAGTTGCAGTCTCATAGGGAAGGACCTCATTTGAGTCACATTCTCAGCAAACATCCTGAAAGACCAGAAGGCAAGACCCCTACACTCCAGTAGTCAAATTTTGAGATTAAATTTTTGCATTAACTTAGTGGATCCTTGATGAGAAAATTCAACACGAAAAAAAAAAATGAGGGCAAATCTGTAATGGTCAGAGGCTTACAAAGGAACTGTAATTTAAATATAATGCATTCATTACGTATTTAAGTAAATTTCACTTTGAAAAGAGAAAAAGTATATTTTTAAAATATACTTAAAGGTAGAGTGTGTTTCTCATTGCATCATGTCAGGGGGTATATGATATCAGTAAAAGTTATCACTGCTGAAAGTTATCACAAGCCTTGATCGCTTGGTTAAGGTGTTTCTTCACTACTTCTCTATTATAAAATCATGATTTTCCTCCTTCCATATTCTATTCTTTGGGATATGGCAAGTCCTCCCCATACTTAAGGGGAAGGAAATGAATTTCCACTTCTTAGAAGGCAGGTATCTCAACATGTTATTTGAAATTCTTCCATAAGGAAGATTTGTTCCCTCCATTTATTTATTTATTCAATATTTTATAAATATTGGTATGGGCTGATGGATATTCATTTTGTTCTTTGGGGTATAATTCAATATTATACATTTATTTTGCTAGGAAAATTGTCCCATGTTTTAATTGTTCCAATTGTTATACAGTTTTCTAGGAAAATGGTTCCAGCCTTTTCTATTGGGCATTCTTTCATATTGATTCATGTGTCCTTATAACATAGATGGGATCATCTTGTGTTTTACCTGGCCCAGCCCTGTATTCAGCCCTTTTTCCAAAGGGCTCTGGTTTCCCTTTAATGGATAATGGTGTTTAGAAACCAAGATCTGTGCACTAAATGTGCTCATTGCTTTCAAGGTGTCAGTGCTTCGAGGTCTGCTCAGGAGACAGAGCCAAGAAACAGACAAAGAAACAAATGAATAAATAAATATTCAGTAAATATCTCTTCAATAAATAGATTATATATATATATACTGCTAATTTTGTATATAAGCATATCTATAATTATTTCTGCATCTGTGTATCTGAATATATAGTAAAATAGACATGCGTACTCACTGCACTGATATCTCTGACTATTCTGTCACCACAAAATACAATGTATTCAATAGCATTTCTCTCCCTTGCTTATGCAGGGGGGCTGGATGAGTTCATTGGTGGCACCGAGAGGCCCTAGAAGAGGGCATGGGGACAAGAAACTGATCCTTGACCTATTTGTGACCTCCTCCTGAGGCAAAAGGCAGGGTGATTAAAGTCAGGGCTTATAGCCTCAAAAAGATTGTATGTTGTTTGTTGGGGTATGTTGTGGCTGTGTGCTTGCCTGGACTTGGGCATTCTCAGAGGAGGGGGGAGACTAGGCATGGCCTCACTCTGGTGAGTGGCCAGCATGGGGTGAGGGTGTAGGGACATGGCTATGTCCAAGAAAATTCATGGCCAACTTAGAAGGAAAATGGGGGGTAACGACTGTGGGGACTAATCTCTGAGCAGTTTTTGATATCCTACAAAGTTCTTTCATATCCCGGGACCTTTATAACCAGGACCAAGAAAGTAGTCATAAGAATGTTGGCATTCTCTTTGGGAGTATTGATTTCCCTTTAGGAAATGGGGATGATTTCGGTACACTGTTAATTTACATTAATATAACATTATAACCATGATTAATACTACCCTGGTGAATCCTGTTGTTGTCTCTTAATCTATACAAAATTGGGATAGTTATGATGCATCGTTGATATTACTTTTGCCTTTATAATTGAAATTAATACTGTAATTAGGAATGAAGAGATACTTGTAAGTTAGGGGGATAAATCTATATTTTTATGAGTATTTGTGAGGTGTAAAAGAGGTAGATCCTTACTTATTAAAGCTATGTTAGTAACAGTAACTACTAACCATAGAGTATACAATACAAATCCAAATATTTTGAGTGTTCACTTGGTTTCAGGTCATACCTCAAGTGTATTCCGTGCATTAAATATGTAACCTTGTCGGTAATCCTGTAAGAGAAGTTCTGTGATTATCTGCATTTCATAGTTGAGGAATCTGCGGCAAAAAGCTGTTGAATGACTTGTGCTGAGGTACTTCAGCCGGGAGTTCATGCAACTTGGTTTTTAACCCAAGCACCTTGAGTCCATGCTCCATTTATTTAACCTCTATGTTTCTCATGGTGATTAAAAGAACACATCATAAGTCGCTAGTATTATTTATCTGCATCCTGTCAATATTACGTCATTAAAGACAGGGAGACTGCAAGAAGGTCTTTTCCTAAATCTTTCCTTGTTCCCCACTCTCCCATCTGGCTCTCACCTTCCTGGTGGTCGCTGCATCTTCCTGCGTCTCATCACCATGCCTGGGCAGGCCTGCTCTTGTGCACTATTACACCACTGGATTGTTACTTAGAAGTTGGGGAGTCTGTTAAGAATGCAAGGTCCTGGGGACTTCCCTCGCGGTCCAGTGGTTAAGACTTCGCCTTCCAATGCAGGGGGTGCAGGTTCGACCCCTGGTTGGGAAGCTAAGATCCCACATGCCTCATGGGCAAAAAACTAAAACATAAAACAGAAGCAGTATTATAACAAATTCAATAAAGACTTAAAGAAAAAAAGGTCCACATCAAAAAAAAAAATCTTAAAAAAAAAAAGAATGCAAGGTCCTTTGCTGTGGTGTTTCAACATTTGGTTCTAAGGGGTGAGAGTTCACCCTGCTCAGGTGGTTGAGGGAAGGATCCCAGGTATGAGGGCAGTGGGGCTGCACATTTTGTATTTTGAGTCTTGGCTGGAGGCACATGAGTGGGATCTTGAATACCTAGGCATGAGGGGTCCCATGCATACTCTTTCCACCCTCTCAATCATTGCTGCTTTATTCTAGGGCTTGGCCATGTCAACAGGAAAATGTAGCCCTATGAGAGCGCATTACCAGGGAAACCCTACCAATTCCTCCCCATAGGTGTCTCCCCTCGAGAACGGAAGATTTTGGCCAACGGAAGATTCTGACTGAGAGAATGTGCAGGGTGTCTGGAGTCTAACAGGTCTGGGTTACACACAAACACCACAGTCGCTCCACCCCACACATATTCCTGAGTGCCATATCATTCTTTCTCTTTCCTCCACAGGTGATCAGATCTCCTGAGGAGAAATTTGAATTTATCTATGCAAGTGGTAAGGAAAATTATCATGGTTACATTCCTGAGTGGAGTTTTCAGCAAAAATACCTAATCTAGGATGAGTCACACACCCCCTAGCCCTTTGCCTTCTCTCATCCGCTGGCATGGACCCTCAGTTTTGGCCAACAGACCAGAAATATAGTCATAGTCTCTCTTTAGTAACTTAGAACATTGTGTTCCCTCCCGGGACTGCTCATCCATAGCTGATTTGTTTCCCTGCCCAGGGTTTCCTGAGGCCATTAGGGCTAGATTCACTTAAACCACAGAATGGACACAGTGTGCTGACCTTCCAAATTTGACTTCTGTCTTCATGAGCGGTTTTGAGTAACAATAAATCAAAATTGAATAGACGTAGCATGAAATACAGAAAAGAGTATAAGTAAGATACCTTCTCGATATCTACAGGACAGGTCATTCTACCATGAATGACCCATCCGTTGTTCTTTCAGCCCAGGACCTGGTGCCTACTCTCTTTGTGCCTTGCTCCCTCTCCCTCTTCCTTTCCCCCTCTCCTCTCTATCCTCTTGGCCATTACGTAATTCCTTTTTTTAAATCTTTTTTGCCCTTTCTGTTTGATGAGCTCCTGATCTTCCCTGTTCTCTATCGTCACTACCTGCTTTACTCGCTGCTGTTTGCTCCACCTGCTGTCTTTCTGTTCCTTCCCTCTCCTCCCAGGACTCTGCCAACCCTTCATCTTCCGTTCCACTTTTTTCTATCGTCTGCATTGAACAGGGCACAGAATTAAGACGTGGTAAACTTTGCTCTGCTTTCTGCACCCTCCAGAGAGATTTCCATAGGGATAGTGGTCACTGCTTACTCATACTCATACAGTCATACAGGCAAGATTTCTCCTGCCCTGTGTGCAGGGTGTACAGTTTACCAAACCAAGCACCTGTCTAAACTCTGTGAACAGTTGTTCTGAAATAACTTGAATAAGACCCTCACAGATGGCATGCCAACCTCCTCAAATCTAATAACACTTAAGTGTTTTGTGTTTTCTTTCTTGATCCAGATTCTGGTAAGAGGAATACTAGGAGTTGTTGAATTTGATAGAGCGGTGTCCATAGGAAACACACACATTTCTCCTTGGAGTTTTTTTTTTTTTTTAATTGAAGTATAGTTGATTTATAATATTGTGTTAGTTTCAGGTGTAAAGTGATTAAGTTACATATATATATTCAGATTATTTTCCACTATAGGTTATTATGAGATATTGAATATAATTTCCTGTGTTATACAGTAAATCCTTGATGCTTATATATTTTATGTATAGTAGCGTGTATCTGTTAATCCCATACTCCTAATTTATCCCTCCCTCCACTCCCTTTCCCCTTTGGTACCATAAGTTTGTTTTCTATGTCTGCGAGTCTGTTTCTATTTTGTATATAGATTCATTTATATTATTTCTTAGATTCCACACATAAGTCATATCATATGATATTTGTCTTTTTTTCATAAATTTATTTATTTTGTTTATTTTTGGCTGTGTTGGGTCTTCGTTGCTGCACGTGGGCTTTCTCTAGTTGCAGCAAGTGGGGTCTACTCTTTGTTGTGGTGCGTGGGCTTCTCATTGCGGTGGCTTCTCTTGTTGCAGAGCATGGGCTCTAGGTGCTTGGGCTTCAGTAGTTGCAGCATGCGGGCTCAGTAGTTGTGGCTCGCAGGCTCTAGAGCACAGGCTCAGTAGCTAAGCACGGGCTTAGTTGCTTTGTGGCATGTGGGATCTTCCTGGACCAGGGATCGAACCCATGTCCCCTGCATTGGCAGGAGGATTCTCAACCACTGTGCCACTAGGGAAGCCCCTGATATTTGTCTTTGTCTGACTTACTTAGTATGATAATCTCTAGGTCCATCCATGTTGCTGCAAATGACAATATTTCACTCTTTTTTATGGCTGAGTAATATTCCATTGTATATATATGCCATATCTTCTTAAACCAGTTGTCTGTTGATTGGCACTTGGGTTGTTTCCATGTCTTCGCTATTGTAAATAGTGCTGCTATGAACATTGGGGTGCATGTGTCATTTCGAATTAGAGTTTTCATCTTTTCCACGTATATGTTCAGGAGTGG
The DNA here is from genome assembly GCF_028023285.1 of Balaenoptera ricei. Classification (NCBI taxonomy): domain Eukaryota; kingdom Metazoa; phylum Chordata; class Mammalia; order Artiodactyla; family Balaenopteridae; genus Balaenoptera; species Balaenoptera ricei. The sequence continues at coordinate 53,212,955 of NC_082657.1, read as the reverse complement.
GATTGCTGGATTGTAATGCAGCTCTATTTTTAGATATTTAAGGAACCTCCATACTGTTTTCCATAGTGGCTGCACCAATTTACATTCCCACCAACAGTGTAGGAGAGTTCCTTTTTCTCCACACCCTCTCCAACATTTATTATTTTTAGACTTTTTGGTGATAACCATTCTGTCCAGTGCGAGGTGATACCTCACTGTGGTTTTGATTTGCATTTCTCTAATAATTAGCAATGGTGAGCATCTTTTCATGTGCCGGTTGGCCATCTGTATGTCTTTTTTGGAGAAATGTCTATTTAGGTCTTCTGCCCATTTTTCGATTGGTTGTTTGTTTTTCTGATATTGAGTTGTATGACCTGTTTGTAAATTTTGGAAATTAAGCCCTGTTGGTCACATCATTTGTAAATATATTCTCCTTTCAATAGGTTGTCTTTTCATTTTCTTGATGATTTCCTTTGCTGTGCAAAAACTTTTAAGTTGAAATAGGCCCCATTTATTTATTTTTGCTTTTATTTCTTTTTGCCTTGGGAGCTGGATCTAAGAAAATATTGCCACAATTTGTCTGAGAATGTTTTGCCTATGTTCCTTTCTAGGAGTTGTATGGTGTCATGATTTATATTTAGGTCTTTAAATCATTTTGAGTTTATTTTTGTATATGGTGTGAGGAAGTGTTCTGATTTCACTGATTTACATGAGGCTGTCCAGCTTTCCCAGCACCACTTGCTGAAGAGACTGTCTTTTCTCCACTGTCTATTCTTGCCTCCTTTACTGTAGATTAATTAACCCTAGAGGTATGGGTTTATTTCTGGGCTCTCTATTCTGTTCCATTGATCCATATATCTGTTTTTGTGCCAGTATCACACTGTTTTGATTACTATAGCTTTGTAGTATTGTCTGAAGTCTAGGAGGGTTATGCCTCCAGCTTTGTTCTTTTTCCTCAAAATTACTTTGGCAATTCTGGGTCTTTTGTGGTCCCATATAACTTTTAGGATTATTTGTTCTGGTTCCATGAAAAATGTCATGGGTATTTTGATAGGAATCACATTAAATCTGTAGATTGCTTTGGGTAGTATGGCCGTTTTAACAATATTAATTCTTCCAATCCAAGAGAATGGAATATCTTTACATTTCTTTGAACCATCATCAATTTCCTTTATCAGTGTTTTATGATTTTCAGCATATATTTCTTTCACCTCCTTGGTCAGGTTTATTCCTAGGTATTTTATTTTTTGATGTGATTTTAAACGGGACTGGTTCTTTACTTTCTCTTTCTGATATTTCACTGTTAGTGTAAAGAAATTCAACAGATTTCTGTATATTAATCATATCTTGCTACCTTGCTGAATTCATTTATTAGTTCTCATAGTTTTTGTGTGGCATCTTTAGGGTTTTCCATATATAGTATCGTTTTTGTGTGGCATCTTTAGGGTTTTCTATATATAGTATCATTTTTGTGTGGCATCTTTAGGGTTTTCTATATATAGTATCATGTCATCTGCATATAATGACAATTTTACCTCTTCCCTTCCAATTTGGATACCTTTTATTTCTTTTTCTTGTCTGATTGCTCTGGCTAGAACTTCCAATACCATGTTGAATAGAAGTGGTGAGAGTGGGCATCCTTGTCTTTTTCCAGAATTTAGCAGAAAGGCTTTCAGCTTTTCACCAATGAGTATTATGTTGGCTGTGGGTTTGTTACAAGTGGCTTTTGTTATGCTGAGATACGTTCTCTCTGTGCCCACTTTGGTGAGAGTTTTTATCATGAACGGGTGTTGAATTTTATCAAATGCTTTTTTCTGCATCTGTTGAGATGATCATGTGGTTTTTGTCTTTTTTGTTGTTGTTGTTAATGTGGTGTATCATGCTGATTGATTTGCATATGTTGAACCAGCCATGTGACCCTGGAATTAATCCAACTTGATCATGATGTGTGATCCTTCTCCTGTACTGTAGGATTCAGTTTGCTAATGTTTTGTTGAGCAATTTTGCATCTAATTTCATCAAAGATATCGACCTGTAATTTTCTTTTTTTGTAGTGTCTTTGTCTGGTTTTGGTATCAGAGTGGTGGTGGCTTCATAGAATGACTTTGGGAGTGTTCCCTCCTCTTCAGTCTTTTGGAATAATTTGAGAAGGATAGATATAAATTCTTCTTTGTATGTTTGGTAGAATTCCCCAGTGAAGCCATCCGGTCTTGGACTTTTGTTTGCAGGGAGGTTTTTTTGTTTGTTTGTTTGTTTGTTTTATTACAGGTTTTACTTCATTTCTAGCAATCAGTCTGTTCAAATTATCTGTTTCTTCGTGACTCAGTTTTGGCAGACTGTATGTTTCTAGAAATTTGTCCATTTCTTCAAGGTTTTCCAATTCGTTGGCATATAACCATTCATAGTATTTTCTTATGATTAAAAATATTTTTTAAATTTTATATTGGAGTATAGTTGATTTACAATGTAGTATTAGTTTCAGGTGTACAGCAAAGTGATTCAGTTACACACATACATATATCCATTCTTTTCCAGATTCTTTTCCCATATAGGTTATTAAAGAATATTGAGTAGAGTTCCCTGTGCTATAGCAGGTCCTTGTTGATTATCTATTTTACATATAGTGGTGTGTATATGTTAATTCCAAACTCCTGATTTATCCCTCCCCCCTTTGTTTCCCCTTTGGTAACCATAAGTTTGTTTTCGAAGTTTGTATCTCTGGGGTATCAGTTGTTATTTCTTCTCTTTCATTTTTTTTTAATTTGGGTCCTCTCTCTTTTCTTCTGGGTGAGCCTGGCTAGAGCCAGGTGAGCCTGTTGATTTTGTTTATCCTTTCAAAAAAGGAGCACTTGGTTTTATTGATCTTTTGTATTATCTTTCTGATCTCTATTTTATTTATTTATTTTATTTATTACCTCTCTGATCTTCATTATTTCCTTCCTTTTGCTGACTTTGGATTTTGTTTTTCTTTTTCTAATTCTTTTAGGTGGTAGGTTAGGTTGTTTATTTCATATTCTTCTTGTTTCATGTAGTTTTTTTTTTAATTGATAAATTTAAAAGACTTCAAGGACCATAGTAAGCATCTTTATCTTCACTTTAAGTGCAATAGGAAACAACCAACGTGTTTGGTTAATGAAGGTAAGGCTGAACACCTTTCCCCCTGCCATCCCCTCCCACCCCCAAAATACAGTCTTCAGTATTGACCATGAAATGTATGGGAAAATCCTCTTAAAACTGTCAAGGTATCTATAGGAGGGAAGGAGCCCTCAGGTAGTAAGTGTTAGGAAGTAGCATTCTTAAGAACCTCATCCTAGACCTTGGACCAAAAATTCGAAGAGGAATGAGTCCTCACTACCAAGACCGTAAACTTGAACCTCACAGAATCACCTCTTGTCCAGACTCATTTCCTCTGCATTTAACCTTTTTGTTAAGATGAGTTTCCTCCCTGCCTAATCTGAGTCCTCACTGTCCCTGGCAGGGACTTGGAAATAGTAACTCATCATGTAGAATTATTGTGTAAGTCTGCATTGGGCCCTGGTTTGGGGTTCACAGCAAAGGTGAAAAGGAGCAAAATCTGTTGAAGGAGAGCCACTATCAATCAAACTAAAGGTAGGAAAGGAAAAGCACTAAAGATAAAAGAGAAAAATATAGCCACCACTATTGGGAATAAAGAGAAGGCTTAGAGTAATTGTGAAATGATTAAAACTTATCCAAGTGTTCCTGAAAGCCATTGTTCATAGCATTGTCAACTGAGATAAGAGTACATCTCAACCTTGTTAGCATCTCACATAATCTTCACTTCAGTGATGTTAGGCCCACAGTAGTAAGTATTCTGGAGTAAATTGAAGCCATTGGTAAACTGAGGGCTTGGGTAATTAACTTACGCTCTGACCAGAACAGGACATTATTTACTTTTTCTACCATTAAAGCTCCTCTTGTATGTACATCAAACATGACCTACTGAGAATATTTCCACACTTGAAACTGTAGGAAAAAAATGGCATACAATACACTATGTTGTACACACTTAAAAAATTAATTAAAAAAAGTGTGCCCCAAAATACATATACATCCAGTTTCTGAGTTTTCCCGGAGACTGACTTCACCCTCTGATTGCTGTTTATATAAGAAAAGAGGTGAAAATGAATGGGAATATAGGACCAAGGACAAGTACAATGGCATGAACAGCAGTGAGCTCAACACATGAATGAGTCTTTGAATATCCTGAACTCAGGCCAGCATGAACCTTGGATCTCTAGAATCCACTGCCCTGGGCCACGGACACTTGGGATGGGATATCTGGGTTGAGGCACTCAAAAGTCTTAAGACAGCAGATTCCCCATGACCTTATGATCCTACAGAATTGGTCCATTCTTTCTTATTAAGGGATAGTATTTTCCCTTTCCTTGAAGATGATACAGAGGTCACACCAGCCCTGAGCCAGTATCTGTACCTGGAATTGAATGCATAAAAAGACTGGTCCACAGGTGAGAGGACCTGACAACCCTGGGGTAAGTTTATATGATAATGATTTCACCAGTCCTTCCTCAGGAGGATTTAGTGCTTTTTAAAAAAATAACTATACACTGGGGCAAGGAGAATAACTAAGTATTTTAAAAACTGTCGGACACAGGTCAAAATTGACTTTGATGTCTGGAATACCCAAGTGTCATTTGGAATCCCTGTTTGATTGGAATCATACAGGATCTAGGTAATTAAGGGAGTCCTGGCCTTAAAACAGATCATGCAGTGTCTACTAGAGCTACAGACAGTCAGTGGGTGGTTGGCATAATGTTGGGCTTTTCACCTCTGATGTAAGCGCTGTCTTAATAGGTAAGACCAGATCAAAGACTCTGAAATTGAGCCCCTGGCCAAGGTAATAAAACAACATCATAATTTGGGTATAATGACAGAAATTGGTGCCACTATTAACATCCTAAAGAAAGAATGAGTTAAGTTCCCCAATATACCTATATATTTAAATTCTCAATATGACCCTTAGAAATATAGATCACGGGAGGCTGTTGCACCATGGTATAGACAGATCCAAGTGCTTTCTGGCCAGAAGTGGGTTTGGTCAAATCTCTAAATCGTAAGTTCAAGCCATCTCAGCAAAAATTTACTGAATGATGGAAGTGCTGCACCCAGGACTGAGCATGAACAGATTTTGAGGGCAAAAAAAGCTGCAAAGCAGGTAGCCCAGAACCCATATCATCCAGTAGTATTGTACCAAAGCCTTTGTCTACACTTACAACTTTTGGCAACCTGATAGACAAAGATAGATCCAGACTGGTTAATAGATGGGTTGGCTTGGTATGTTGATACAAGCTAAAAATGCATGGCTACCATATACTGTGCCCACTCAAGGGTGATCTTGAAGGAAAGAGGTGAGAGAAAAATTCTCCCAGTATAGAGAATACAAAGAAGTGCTCCTGGTCACATTTTTTCGGTGAAAAGAGAAGTGACCTAAAGTTAAAAGATACATGTATTAGTTTGCTGGGACTCCCATAACAAAGTTCCACAGACTGGGTAGCTTAAACTACAGAAATTTATTTTCTCGCAATTGCGGAGGCAAAAAATCAAGATCAAGCTGTTGGTAAGGTTGGTTTCTTCTGAAGGCCTGTCTCCTTGGCTTGTAGATGGATGTCTTCTCCTTGTGTCTTCACCTGGTCTTCCCTCTGTGTGTGTCTGTGTCCTAATCTCCCTTTTTTTTTTTAATAAATTTATTTATTTTATTTATTTATTTTTGGCTGTGTTGGGTCTTTGTTGCTGTGAGCAGGCTTTCTCTGGTTGTGGCGAGAGGGGGCTACTCTTCGTTGTGGTGCGCGGGCTTCTCATTGCGGCGGCTTCTCCTGTTGCAGAGCAGGGGCTCTAGGCACGCAGGCTTTAGTAGTTGTGTCACGCGGGCTCAGTAGTTGTGGCTTGTGGGCTCTAGAACGTAGGCTCAGTAGTTGTGGCACACAGGCTTAGTTGCTCTGCGGCATGTGGGATCCTCCCGGACCAGGGCTCGAACCCGTGTCCCCTGCATTGGCAGGCGGATTCTTAGCCACTGCACCACCAGGGAAGCCCCTAGTCTCCCTTTTAAAATAAGAATACCAGTCATGTTGGATTAGGGCCCACTCTAATGACCTCATTTTACCTTAATTCCCTTTTAAAAGACCTCTCTAAATACTCATTCTGAGATTCCGGGGGTTAGGACTTCAACATACGAATTTTGGGGGGACACAATTCAGCGCATAACAATATGTGAACTCTTGGGCAGTGGCAAATGGATATTTCAGCCCATTTCCATCTGCAGTTGATTGCAGCCATAGCTGGCATCACACGGAGGGGAAAAAATCCCCCCAGCCAATCCATGGACTCACAAGAAGTAATAAAATGATGGTTACCAATTTAATCAAATGTGTTAAAGAAATGGACACACAACATGACATGCACATTTCAATCACACAGTCTAAAGAATTTTTATGAATAAACACACTATCTAACAATACCTCGGTCAAGATGTAGAACAATAGCATAAATACTCCAATTCCCTCATATCCCTTTGGAGTTAATCATTCACCCATGCCAGCTTTGGACAAACATTGACCTAATTTCTATAAATATTGATTAATTTTGCATATTTTAGAATTTAATATAAATAGGTTAGTATAGCATAATCTCTTTGGTAAATGGCTTCTTCCTCTCAGCACAGCCCTTTTAAGATTTATCCATGTTGTTGCCTGTACTAATAGTTCATTCCCTTTCTTACTAGTCACTGTTACATTGTATGAATAAACCAAAATTTGTTTATTCAGTCAATTTCTGATGGAAAATTATTTTTTCTCAAGATTTTGGCCATTATGAATAAAGCTGTTATATACAGTCCTTACCAGTCTCTGTTGTCATATGTTTTCATTATTTGTGTAGATTCTAAGGCTGTAATCTATTGATCATATGATAATTTTATCATTAGCTTCATAAGAAACTGTTGGGCTTTTTCCAAATTGGTTGTCCTATTTTGTACTCCCAAGAGCAATTTAGAAGAGTTCCAGGGGCTTCCCTGGGTGGCGCAGTGGTTAAGAATCCGCCTGCCAATGCAGGGGACACGGGTTCGAGCCCTGGTCCAGAAGATCCCACATGCTGCAGAGCAACTAAGCCTGTGCACCACAACTACTGAGCCTGCGCTCTACAGCCCACGAGCCACAACTACTGAGCCTGTGTGCCGCAACTACTGAAGCCCATGTGCCTAGAACCTGTGCTCCTCCACAAGAGAAGCCACCGCAATGAGAAGCCCGCACACCGCAAGGAAGAGTAGCCCCTGCTCACCTCAACTAGAGAAAGCCCATGCGCAGCAACGAAGACCCAACGCAGCCAAAAATAAATAAATAAAATAAATAAATAAATATTTAAAAAAAAGAAGAGTTCCAGGTACTTCAAATCCTTGTCAACACTTGTATTACCAGTCATTAATTTAGCCACTGTAGTGGATGTGAAGTTGTATCTTGCAGAGGTTTTACATATATTTTTCCAATAAATATTGTAAGGGACTATTAGACATTCATGTACCATGTTTTATAAAATATCTATTCAAATACTTTGCCCATTTGTATTGTTTCTCTTTTTATTATTAAGTGGTAAGAGGTTTTTTTATTTTCTTTAATGTATTCTGGATACAGGTTGTTTGTCAGATAATATATATTTTGCATATAACTCTTCTTTCCGAAGCTTATTCTTTTATTTTTGGAATTACAGCTTTTGAAGGGTGGGAGTCTTACATTTTAATGAGGCACAATTTATCAGTTTGTCTTTTATAGAGTTTTGCTTTTTGTGCTGTATCTGTTGCCTGTGCTACTGACAAATTTTATTTCACTTAGTCACTCACCACACTAAGCTAGGAAATATATGTTATCAATGTATACACAAATATCTTAAAACATTTTTTGTAACTGTGTGTGTGTGTATGTGTGCATCTATGTGTGTGTGTGTGTGTGTGTGTGTGTGTGTGTGTGTGTGGCCTTGTAGCCACAGAAAACCTCCTTGTGCCCATTTGGTTCCCCCAGTCTGTGACAGGTATGCCATCTGTCCCATAGTTACTCTATTTTCTGAATCATCCTTTGATTCCAGGGTTGATAGTTGAACTCCAGGGAGGACGAGATCACAGACAATTGGTCTATGGATTTTGCAGCCTCCCATTATGCTTATTAACCATAACTATACCCACTCAGATTCTTAATTCTTTTTCCAGGAGCTCTATCTTATTCTGAGAGCTTTAAATGGGAGGACATGCTTCTTGGAAGCTTGAAATTGGGAGTCTGCATAAATTAGGTGGATTGTAGAGATGTAATTACCAGGCAGTGCCTTTATTCCTGACACCGCATGTAAGTCCGCCCAGATTTCTGAGTCTGGGCCAGGAACACCATCTCCCCTGCAGGGCTTCCTCTCCCAGAATGGACACAGATGCTTTGGGAAGCTTTGTGCCCAAGGGTAGGGACCATAAATCTGAGTAGATGTATGTAAAAACTACGTAAACCTGATAACTCTAGTTGATAAAATTATTTTCACAGATGTGTATGTTGAAAATTCTGAAACTACTTTATAGGTATACTAGAGGCGAACAAATAAGTAAATAAATTATATAAAATGGGAATCAGGTTTCTTATTGTCAGAGAAAAAAGGTACAGATAATCAAGGGGTGAGGGCTAGAATTAACCCTGTATTACTCTATAGTTGGAGATAGTATGAACTCATGTTTATTTTAATATACATTGAGGGAGATATAGAAATAGTTATGTCTATGTGTATATACATGAATTAGTATGCATACATTTATTTTCTAGCTCTGTTTACTGAGAGGGCCTGGAAGCAGTGACCCCAGTGACAATGAACAACCCAGCGCCCAGGTATGGGTTTCTAAATTCCATTGTTCAGTTATAGAAAAAAAAATAACAACGGGCATGGTCAATAGAGCGTAGAAAAGGAAAAATCATGGCTTTATAGTGGAGAACCCTGGCAGACACCACCTTAACCAATTAGTCATTGTTAATGTCATGAGTGATGTAGTGTCAATGCTATGTACTTGTGATATGGTGCAATGAAAAAAAAAATTCCTCTTTGTGGTCCTCTTCCCCAAAATTGATAGCCCCAGTTTAATCATGAAAACCCATCAGCCAAACCCAAATTGAGGAACAGCCTGTGAAACACCTGACCAGAAAAATTGCAAGGTCATCAAAAACAAAGTTAAACTAAAAAGCTATCACAGACCAGAGAAGACCGAGGAGGCAGGATGACTAATTTCTGCAGTATCCAGGATTGGGTTCTGGCACAGGTGAAAAGAAAAGGTGTGGAAGTCTGAACAGAGTGTCATTCAGTTCATAGTATTGTATTCATGTTAATTACTTAGTTTTGACAAATGTATCATCATTACATAAGATGTTATCATTAGGGCAGACTAGGTAAAGGGTACATATGAATTCTCTGTAATCATTTTGGTACTGTTTTTTTGTAAATCCAAAATTATTCCAAAATTGAAAAAAATTAATTGAATAATATGAATAAAGAGAGAAGACACTGTTTTCAGAAGGACTGTGGAAAATTTTCAAGGCAAAAATTTGTGTTCAAAGGAAAACTTCAATTAATTCCTTAAAACATTCATTGTTGAGACCTCATTTTTACCATAATGCTGTAAGTCTGCTATAATTCCAATCTATGTCTGCATCTTATATTTTTATAGTGTTCATGGTGCTTTATTTTACTTTTGGAAAGATGTTTTATTTTTAAAGTACTCAAATTTATTAATATTTTTCTTCATATTGTATGCCTTTTGAGTTTGAAGTCCTAAAAATATTCCTCTTTTTGTTCTTGTAAAAGTCTGAGTTTCATATTTTATTCTCAGGACTTTACTCTGACAAAGAATGATTTTTATATTTGCAAAGGAGTCTTGATTCAGTGGGAATAAGGAATATTTTTTCTCCCTGGCCTGGTAATTCTTGCTTCTGCGTATCATGTGGGAAAGGGTCAGGGCATGTCAAGTGGAGACTGACTCCAGTCTCTCTGGATTCATCCCTTTGTGTGAGCCCAGGGCTCTTGCTTTTGGTAGGTTGAGGAAATGTCAGGAACTCTGGAATGAGAGGGATTAGGGTCAGGCATGCTGTTGCTGGATGAATAAGAGATAAGAGATGATTGAAGAATTGAGAAGATAAAAGGAATTTGTTACCAGCGTTGGGTTTGTCAGCTTAGGATTTATTTTATTATTATTATTTTTTTATAAATTTATTTATTTATTTATTTTTGGCTGTGTTGGGTCTTTGTTGCTGTGCGCTGGCTTTCTCTAGTTGCGGTGAGCGGGGGCTGCTCTTCGTTGTGGTGTGCGGGCTTCTCATTGTTGTGGCTTCTCTTGTTGCGGAGCACGAGCTCTAGGCATGCAGGCTTCAGTAGTTGTGGCACGTGGGCTCAGTAGTGTGGCTTGCAGGCTCTAGGGCTCAGGCTCTGTAGTTGTGGCCACAGGCTTAGTTGCTCCACGGCATGTGGGATCTTCCTGGGCCAGGGCTCGAACCCGTGTTCCTTGCATTGGCAGGCAGATTCTTAACCACTGCACCACCAGGGAAGCCCTTGGGATTTATTTTTATAAATTTTATTGATGCATACACTACTTGCAGAAAGTAAACAAAACTTAAGTGTTCATCTCAATGAATGTATACAAAACTAACTCAATTCTGTTAAGAATAGCCAAGTCAAAAAACAGAATATCAAAACCCTATACTGTAAAAGGTGGCATCTCAGGAATTGTTTCTGGAATAGTGGTTTCGGGTTGATCATTATGGGTCTGGATTCTGGTCCATTCACAGTGACCATAGCATGTGAGGGCACACATGGAGTACAAGGACTGGTTTCCTTCCCATATGTGGTAGTCACAGGCTCTCTGCTGCCACACACACTCTTTGACATCAGGTTGAGGGCAAGGGCGCCAGCAGAGGAGGCATGGCTGAACCTAGAGGTGGAGGGAGATCCAGGGCTTGTTGCCACCCCCTACCCACTCCTGTTCACAACCCCACCCTAAAAAGACAAGGGTCTGAATACAGGTAGAGGCTAAAGGGAAGAGTGAGATGGGCGGGGAACAGGAGGGAAACTGGGGCAGGAGGCAGCCAGGGAATAGGAAGAAGGTGAGAGAGCAGGGGTCATCCATAGAGGGAGATAGAAGGGAGAGAGCTCTGGGCACAAGGACATGGGACAACCACCAGTGCCTGGGCTGCAGAGAAAAAAGGCTTAGGAGGCCACTCACGTGACATTTGCATCCTTTTTTGTACAGTGCCTTGAAACTTAATCTCTGCTCCCTGGTGAGCCGGTACCAGAAGTATACTGGGTGGCATTTTGTGAAGTACAGTGTCCCCTCCTCAGATACCCTGTGGTGATCAGAGAGCATGCCCTGAGAGTCAACACAGCTTGTGTGGGTGACCCCAGGGAAGGACACACTCTGGCCCCTAGGTAGTTGGCCCCAGAGGGTCTGGAAACCCTGAGGCTGGTATGGAGTCAGCCATGAATGATGGTCCAGCATTCTTCCCTGGGAAGAATCTGTCAGGTCATGGAGAAGGGGCCCTTGGTGCTCGGGGGTGCTGCAGTTGCAGAAGTAGAGTGGGCAGCAAGGCGGTGGGGCTGTGTGTGGACAGGGTGCTCACCTGCAATAGGTAATTGTGATGGTTGAGAAGTCCTCACCTCATAACCACAGCTATCCCAATCCTTGGGTGTGTAAACATAATTGATTTTGGGGACCTTCCTGGGAAACTTGAGTACCTGTGATGGGAGGGATAGAAAGAGTAGGACCTCAGCTTTTCATAGAAGTTGCTGGTCTCTAGAAAACATCTAATTCCCTCGGCAAGAGCAGATTGGACAGCTTGTGATTTTGAGGGAAGAGGGTAAGAAGGAAGTGTTGGGTTTACCTCAGTGATGTTGATTCTGTAACTTCGTTTTAATACGGTGTCATTTCCTTGTTCTAGTATATCAGCTATTACAACTGGGAGGAGAAAGAAATGGGTCATTGACTTAAGATTCCCCCATCCTAAGTTTCCTGGAGACATTTTTCACATCACCAGGGCTCCCCCACCTCTGTATTTCTACACCCTATGGTGAGACCTCCTCCTTGGTGGTTGCTTCTCTGGTGTCTCCCTAGACTCACTGACGTCTGACATGCAGTAAAATGTCTGAGGATGCTGAATTTTACAAGTACAAGCATTGCAAGGTGTTGACAGAGCTAGGAGCAAAGGAAAGGCCAGCAGGAATGAAGGATCCATGGTGGGCCCTGGGGGACATAGGGCATGAGTTAAAGCATGAATTTTTTTTAGCCCAGCTCCCCCATCCACCTTGAGACAGAAACCAGGCTGGCTTTGGAAGACTGTCTACCTCCCTTAATGTCTAGGACATGAGGAAGATTGGTCCAGCTCCCATGATCTTGTGGACAAGATGCACAAAGTCCATGCCCCACATCTAGAATGCCTTACCTGTGTCAGTCTCCGCTGAGGTGTGCCACAGCTTCTGTAGAACGACTGGCACCATGAAGCATAAATAGTCGCCTGCCTTTCCTTTCACCCTGGGGTGTATCCATCAGAGAGGTACAATATGATTACTGGGTGTACTAGTCCTGTGGAATCATTTTTCTCTCATCTGCATTTCATTTTCATCCTTCAGCCATATCAGCCAGGCTGGTACGGTCTGATTATTGGGTGCCCTTGTCATTTGGAATCCTTCTCTATATGGCTCTTCAAAGAGCCACCAACTCCACCCATTCTGGGCAGTATTATGGGCTGAGCTGTGTCCCCTTAAAATTCACATGTTGAAGTGCTAACACCCAGTCCCTTAGAATGTGACTGTATTTAGAGATTGGGTCTTTAAAGAGAGAATTAAGGTGAAATGAGGTCATTTGGGTGGGCCCTAATCTGATATGGTATCCTTGTAAGAAGAGGAGATTTGGACACAAACACGCATAGACAATGTGAAGATACAAGAAGATGACCATCCATAAGCTCAGGAGATACTGTGAGAAGAAAATAATCCTGCTGACACTTTGATCTCGGACCTCTAGCCTCCAGAACTGTGAGGAACTAAATTGCTCTTGTTCAAGCCACCCAGTCTGTGGTACTTTGATATGGCAGCCCTAAAAAACTAAAAGCCTCTTTGGTTTTATTTTTAAAAAAATATATACTTAGGGCCTTTTTACAATTTAAATTTGTGTTAGGATTTTGGAAAGACAAAATCACCTCCAACACCAGATCTACCAAACAAGATTTACTGAGTCACCCAACTTCTGTTTTTACCCACATTTCTATTCTCTGCCCCACCCCCACAGGCTTTCAATCACTGTATTATGTTTTATCCTCCCATTGCTCTTTTAATTGAAACATTTATAAGCACAGACATAAGCACATTCATACCCTCTCTTAGGTAAAATTGTAGCACTATATATATATATATATATATATATATATATATATATATATATATATATATATGTAGTTTTTGTCATCTTGCCATTTTTGTTTAATGGCATATCCTAAGACGACCCCATAGTAGTATACATTTCTCATTCGTTATACAGTTGTATAATACTCCATGTTGATGTGTTCTGCATTATCCAACCAGTTCCTAATGATTGGTCCTTTCAGTAGTCTTCTGTTGTTTTTTCTTACAAATAGTACTTCAGTGAATAAGCATGGTAATATGTTTTATATTTGAAAATGTATCTTTAGAAGTGATTTCTAGAAATAGGATTGAGATTAAGAGCCATTTGAATTTTTTTCTGTGACTTGTCCGTATCTTGTCTTATTTTTTTCTGTAGGGTTGCTTGACTTTTCCTCTGGTTTTAGAAACTGTATATTAAACATGTTAACCCTTCACAGTATGATTGCAAATATTTTTTTCATATAATATTTTACTCATCTTGAGTTTAAATAATTTATTTAATATAATCAGTTTAACAATGTTTTGACTCACTGCTTCTGGAAGTTTGAGTCATTGTTAGCAACAATTTCCCCTACTAAGAGAGATTAGAGGATTTTATCCATGATTTCTTCTATCTTTTGCATAATTTCACTTTTTATATTAAGATTTCTAACCATTTGGAATTTCTCTTAGTATGATACATGAACACAATTTTATCTTTGTCCTTATTGGATAGATATCCAGTTAACCCAGTACATTTATTACAAAGATAAATTTCTCCATACTTAATTGAGATGTCACCTTTATCATATACCAAATTTCCATAGGCATTTGAGACTCTCATGATTTTCTGTTCTATTCAGTTTATCTATGTGTCCATTCCTTCATCAGTACCAGATTATGGAGACCTTAAAACATAATTGTAAATGTTCTAAATGCGTTAATACTCTTCTAGAGAGATTTTTTTTCTCTTTTTTTTCTTTTTCCATCTGCTAGAGGCTGCCCACATTCTTTGGCTCATTGTGCCTTTCCGTCTTCAAAGCCAGCAATAGCTAGTCAAGTCTTTCTCACATCACAATACATGACACTGACTCTTCTGCCTTCTTCTTCCACATTTAAAGGATCTTTGTGATTACATCAGCTCTACTCTGATGAGCCAGGATAACCTCTTTATTTTTATCTTATTTATTTTATTTTATTTTTTGGCTGTGCCACATGGCATGTGGGATCTTAATTCCCTGACCAGGGATTGAACCTGTGCCTCCTGCAGTGGAAGTGTGGTGTCTTAACCATTGGACTGCCAGAGAAGTTCCACCTCTTAATTTTTAACTCAGTTGATTAGCACACTTGACTCCATCTGCAACATTAATCCCCCCTTGTCATTTAACATTACATTTATAGGTTCCAAGGATGAGGATGTGGTTATCTTTGGAGGGGCATTATTTTGACTACCAAAGGGGTGGGTGTGTGTGTGCACACAAACACACACACACACACATATTCTTCCTATCCAGGGACATAGAAAGTCAGAGCTCCACCAGATACACTCCATCCCTTTTAAACTTTGTGAGACTCTTTATTGGAATACCATCTTCAGGCAAATGGAGCCACATAGCTGTATTTCAAGAAAAAGATAATCAGTTAATTGTTTTATTTTTCAACTTTATTGCATATTCACTATTTTCTTTTAGTCTTGTTTGTTTTTGTTTTTCTGCACAGTGTCTTTTGAATAACTGAAGTATTTTCTTTTAATTAAATAAAAGTTATTTTTGAGATACTTCATGCCTTTTTTGGTCCAGTATAGAAATTCTTTGCCTGTGCCAAGGTTGCAAAAATGTTGTGTTTTCCTCTAGAAGTTGTAGGCATAAACTCTTACACTTAGGTCTATGATCCATTTCAAGTTAATTTTCATGTGTGGTCTGAGGACAGAATTTTAGTTAATTATTTTCATATAACACCAATTGTTCTGGCATAATTTCTTTCTTTTTTTTAAATAAATGTATTTATTTATTTATTTATTTTAGCTGCGTTGGGTCTTCGTTGCTGTGTGTGGCTGCAGCGAGCGAGGGCTACTCTTCGTTGTGGTGCGCAGGCTTATCATTATGGTGGCTTCTCTTGAGCACGGCCTCTAGGCGCGCGGGCTTCAGTCGTTGTGGCACACGGGCTCAGTAGTTGTGGCACACGGGCTCTAGAGCACAGGCTCAGTAGTTGTGGCCCACGGGCTTAATTGCTCTGTGGCATGTGGAATCTTCCTGGACCAGGGCTCGAACCTGTGTCCCCTTCATTGGCAGGCAGATTCTTAACCACTGCACCACCAGGGAAGTCCCTGGCATAATTTCTTGAGAAGACCCATTTTCTCCATAGTTCTACCCTGGCCTGTTCCTTGAAAATCCACTCACCCTCTGTGTGTGGGTTGTTTTCCTGGATATTTTCTTCCATTGTCTATATATCTATTCTCATGCTAATACTGTCTTGTTACTGTAGCTTTATGAAACACTTGAAATTTGGTAGTGTAATTCTTTCAAGTGTGTTCTTTTTCAAAGCTATCTTGGCTATTTCCATTGCATAGGAAGCCTATTGCATATACATTTTAGATACTGCTTGTCAGTATCTACAAAAATACCTGTTGGACTTTCGATTGGGATTGATTTGAATCAAGAGATGATTTTAAGAAAAACTGACACTAATGTTGAGTTTTCCGATCCATGAGCATTTTATATCTCTACATTTATTATACCATTTAAAATTTCTCTCTGCAGTGTTTTGTACTTACAGTGTTATGAATCTAGTTCATATTTTGTTAAATTTGTTCTTACCTATTTCTTATTTTTATGCTACGGTAGCAGGTATCACTTTTTAATTTCCATTTGTAATTGTTCCTGTCATATAGAAGTACAGGTAAATTTTGTATGTTGTTCTGGTCCCCACAACCTAGCTAAATTCACTTATCAGTTATAGTAGCTTTTTAAAAAAAAGATTTTGTAAGAAATTTTACACGTAAGATTGTGTCATCTGTGAATAAAGACAGTTTTTCTTATTCATTTCCATTAACTATGACTTTTAGTCTTTTGAGTTGCCTTGTATACTGACTAGAACTTTTGTTACAATGAAGAATGGAAGGGCTAAAACCAGAAATCTTTACCCTATTGCTGATCTTAAGAGGAAATCATTCAGTTTTTCACAATTAAGTATGATGTTAGTTGTAGGGTATTATTATACATTCTTAAATCAGTTAATGATGTTCTCTTCTATTGGTATGTTACTGAGAGATATTACCAGGAATGATTGTTGAATTTTGTCAGATTTTTTTTTGGCATCTACTTATATAATTAAATAGGTTTTCTTTAATCATTTATTTGGTTAATGTAGTAAATTATATTATTTACTTTTCCTAAAGATAAACCAACTTTGCTTTTGGTGCCTAAATGCCAGTTAGTCACATATTGCTGGATTTGGTTTGCAAATATTTTCTTGTACAATTTGTGTGTTATGAGGAATGTTCATGAGGAATATTGACGTTAGAGGGTTTGTTTTGGTTTTTTTTTTTGTATTTTCTTTGATTTTAGTATCAGGATAATTTTTCACTGATAAAATAATTTTCAAAAAGATTTATTTTGCTTCTATTTTCCTAAAGAGTTTGTGAATGAGTGCATTATTTTTTCTTTAGTGTTTGTTAGAATTAACCAGTGAAACAAAGTTTATTTGGATTGTAAGAAAAATTTAGTATACAAAGTCAATTTAATTGATACAGTGCTATTGAAGTTTACTATTTATTCTTGAGTGTATTTTGGATATTTTATCTTTCAAGGGGTTTGTCCAATTCACCTAAGCTTCCAAATTTATAGTATCCAGTTCTTTGTAATATTTCCTTGTTCTACTTTTACCAAGGTAAGGTCTATAGTGGTGTTCCTTTATCATTCCGGATAATGGTAATCAACACATTTTCTCATTCTCCCTTGATTAATATACTTACTGGGTTGTCAGTTTGATTGTCTTTTTACAAAAACAACCTTTGGTTTAATTTATATTCTCTATTTTTCTATTTATTTTCTTTCATATGTATTTCCTTTCTTCTCTTGAGTTTTAATAAAATATGTCCTTCTTTTCCAACATCTTAAGGTGAAAGCTTAGGTTGTTGTTATAAGACCTTTCTTCTTTTTCTAGTATAAGCATTTAAAGATATAAGTTACACTCTAAGCACTCTTCTAGCTGTCCCACAAAATTTGAAATGTTTTGGTTTAATTTTTATTCAGTTCAAAATATATTCCCTCTGCGATTTTTAATTTTTGACCCATGGGTTGTTTGAAAGTGTCCTTTCAAATATCTGGTGATTTCCAAATAACTTCTGTTATAAATGCAGTCCTCTGTGATCAGAGAACACAGTCTGTCTGATTTGAATCTTTTAAAATAATTAAGATTTATTTGATGTGACAGCTTATCATCTGTATTAGAGAATGTTCCATTTGCATTTGAAAAAAAATAGTATTCTGCTGTTGTTTGGCAGAATAATCTGTGATTGTCCAGTAGGTCATGTTAGTTGATAGTATTGCCTGTGTCTTCTAAATACTCATGATTTTTATTTTTACTTGTAAGATGCTAAGGGGGGGAGCTAGAATATCTAATATATATAATTCATGTAATATCATAGTATATGATTCAGTGAAATCATGTTAATAGCTTGAAATTGGCGATGGAATGATGAAAGTATTTATACCATGGAAACTGGCAAATGTTAAAAATCAAGGCTCTCTTCTCCCACAAGTTCTGGTTATTATTTCCTACTGCAGCACTGGACAATTACTACAGAAAAGAAGAGACTTCATTTCTGATCTCCCCATCTGACCTAGAAAAAAATGCTCCTTCTTGCTTGGTCAGTGTGTATATAAGACCTGGCAGATGGGGATTGGGACTGGGCCTTTCATAGGAGAGGAGAGAGCAGTAGCATTAATAGGTATTTACTGAGTACTCACTATGTTGCCTGCCCGTGATATTAATAATAGGGTTAGGCTGGCTTCTTGCTATTTCAACTCTCTAGTATCTTTCAGTTCTCATTACAGCAATATGAGATTGCCGAGTGGTTTAAGTATTACTCCTAACTCACCTAATGATCCTTGGTCCTTGAACAGCTCATAGGCATAGCAAGTATTATCTAACTATGATCTATCATTACGTATATCTATTCCATTTACCATGTATCTTGGAGCAAAGATGGACAGGGCTACACAGGGACACACTGGCTGGGCAACACACACCTGCTTGTCACTGTGGCATCTAGTATTTTATCTACTAGTTTGGGTATCAAGAATTAGTTTCACCGCAAATTGCTTTATGAAAAGAAACTCTTTTTGATTCAGTTCTTTTCTAAAAAATTAAAATGCTGTACTAAATGGTTTTAGCTCTGAGAGGGGAAAAATCCCTTTCATAGCTGTTGACTATAGAACAAAATTAAATCCCTGTTAACATTCAGTAAAGCTGGTTATGAACAGTTAAGCTCAATTTTGAGTTGAGAAACTCAGAATTTGACCATCTTGCTATGTCACCTAAAGAGTAAATGGTCTGAGAGAGTGGCATGGACATATATACACTACCAAACATAAAATAGATAGCTACTGGGAAGCAGCCGCATAGCACAGGGAGATCAGCTCGGTGCTTCGTGATCACCTAGAGGGGTGGGATAGGGAGTGTGGGAGGGAGGGAGACGCAAGAGGGAAGAGATATGGGAACGTGTATATGTATAACTGATTCACTTTGTTATAAAGCAGAAACTAACACACCATTGTAAAGCAATTATACTCCAATAAAGATGTTAAAAAAAAAAAAAGAGTAAATGGTCTAAGTAAAGGCGAAAATACTAATTAGAACATAAAAAGACGGAGAGTTTTACGATGTTTAAGTTGAGTGACAAAGTTTGGTAGAATGACTAAAACAAAACTATGGCGGCAGGGCAGGGAGAAGAGGAAGGAAGTTTTGAATTAATTTTTAATATTTATTTTCACATTTGCTTCATTGACCATAAGAATAGTATCCATACCTCATTCCTTGATTCAAGTATTATTTACTGAGTGCCTAGTATAAGTCAGGACCTGAGGAAATGGGACAAAGACAGTCTTTGCCCTTAGGATTCCAAGTTAATAGGAGGGTATGTTGGTGGTGGTAGGTAGCTAAGAAGTGTGTCATAATAGTGTGACAAGTGCATTAGGACACATAAGAGACATCTTATATGGTCTTGAGGGTGGGATAGAGCATGAGAGGGATTTATTCTAAGCTTGAAACTTAGAGAAATGTGCAAAAAGTAACAATAGAACAGGAATCTTAATAGTTAATCACTATGTTTTGATGGAATCAGCTCTACAATGGGAGATAGAATTGACCTGGCTGGTGACAAGGAACCAGTCTCACTGTTGTCGTCTTATGTACCTATAAGATTAAAAAGAGCAAGTGAAGGTAACTTAAGATCTTGTTTCTTTATAAAAGTTATAGATACAATGAAATATATATTATGAATAATATGTGTGTGTGTATATATATATATATATATATATATATATATATATAAAATAAAAGACATGAAAAGGAAATCAAAGACAGGTGAAAAGATTTTGAGTCAAATGATAATAGGGACATATGACTTTAACAAACAAGAGAAAGCTTAAATAACTATTAAGAATAATACTAATATTTATTCTTATAATTAATATTCTTGACATGTACACACTGCTGTATTTAAAATGGATAACCAACAAGGACCTACTGTATAGCACAGGCAGCTCTGCTCAGTATTATGTAACGATCTAATCAGGAAAAGAATTTGAAAAAGAAAAAAAAAATAACATCCACAATTTTGAAATAAAGCAAGAGATGACAGCATGTCCTTTCAAAGTCATACTAGGTCATCGGTGAAAGGTCTCATCCAAGGATTATTTAATTATCTAAGTGAATGCGTCTGTGTTTAACTTTGTTCCTTATTATTTGACGGGAGCATTGAAACTCTGATTTTAGACGTTAAATTTTAGATTTCTGTCCAATCAGAAATCTAAACTACAAAGGTTTCAGTTTATGACCCTGAAGGGCATTAACCAGTTTTGCATCTATTAGCAAATTTGTTTCAGCATCCCATTGAATGACTATTTAAATCTCTGTTCCTTGAATTCTACTTTGAACCAGGTGTACCATATAAGTGATTTCTTAATTTATTAAATATATATTGAATTAAATAGTTGACATGTGCTTATCGTATGTTTACATGAGTCAAATTTTTACCTTTTTGAAATTATCCTTCAGTAAAAGTCATTACTTTTCTAGGGAAGTCCAGCAGGAAATATTGATGTTTTGAGACATTATTTGATAATGGACAACGCACGACCACTCGGTTAGAGTAATTCGAAAGCCTAATTTGCTATTGGCCTGCAAACTGGGTCAAAAGTCTGAAGTTCCCCATGGGCTCCATCCCAGAGATAAGATCCTAGAGATAAAATGGTCCTCCAGCCCATCCAGGTCCAGTCTTACTGTTGAGTGAAGAATCCATTATTTTGTTCTAGCACTATTTTTATATGTGTACAGAAACAAATTTGAAAGGATAATCACCATATCTCAGAGCAGGAAGGTATAAAATTATGAGGGATTTTCACTTCCCGCTTTATACAATTGCATCATTTAAACATTTGAAAATGAGCATATATTAGCTTTAATAAAACAATAAAAATACCCTGCATTGAAAAATGTCAATTTCGTATTACTTATTTATGTAATCCTTTGCAATCATCATGGATAATTTGAGATGGACTGTCCTACTTAAATGTTTTCCTCCATTGGATGAATATTTAAAGTTCAATAATAATGCTGTTACTGGCAGTGTGCTCCTCCCCCCCAGTTGAACCTATTCCCTGAACCAATACTGTGTATCATGTACAAGAGATATTTGATATATGTTATCTCATTTAATCCTCAGTACTTTTTTTGGAGTGGATGTAACTATCACATTTTAGGGATAAGGTAAACAGAGGCCTTAAAAGGTTAAATTATTTAGTCAAGCCAAGTTGGGATTTCATGGTACCCAATTCCATGCCTCTTCTGCTATTCCACACCACCTCTGTTCTACTGTGTAGTGTTCATATTAAAATGCAAAAACATGAGCAAATTTCCAGAATGCAAGGCCACAATCATTTCATTGTTCCTTTGAGATAAATCTAATCTGGTCACAAAAAACTCGGAAGGTATAAATTGCATAATGATGATGGGTGAGGGCCACTGTTTTCACAAGTCTCTCCATCCCAGATTCGTTTCCCTGTAGAAGTAGTAAAGCCAGTCGGCATCATCACTCTTCAAAGAATTAGAAAACAAGAAGGAGCACAAAATCATTTCCAAGTCACCTGCTGCCAGAAAATAAGATTTGAATGGATTTTCTAATGTTTCAAAGTACTTCTTTGCAGATAGATAAGAAATTCATAAAACCAGCCATGAGAGTTATATTGCCTGTAAGTGTAAACAGTTATGATAGAAGAATGACTGCATACACCCAGAG
The DNA here is from genome assembly GCF_028023285.1 of Balaenoptera ricei. Classification (NCBI taxonomy): domain Eukaryota; kingdom Metazoa; phylum Chordata; class Mammalia; order Artiodactyla; family Balaenopteridae; genus Balaenoptera; species Balaenoptera ricei. The sequence goes on along the minus strand of NC_082657.1, from coordinate 53,191,042 downwards.
AGCCTTTTAAGAGGAGACCGATAATAGTTTATGTATCTCAGAGAGGAAGAAAAGGGCCCCTTTGATCATTCTCATGCAAATCCCCAATAGCTGACAGAAAGCTGCTTTAGGTTGTGCCATATTTTCTTTTTAAAATGCGTATGGAACAACTAGCTTAGAAGTAATGATGTCCTTTTGAAGACGTTTTTTCTTAAATTGGAAACAATTATGGGAGTTAGACTCTTCCTTTTTTAAAATAGAAATTTCTCTGTAACTCATCCTCTGGAAAATTCCTTTAGAGGCGAAGAGAACACAACAATGCAATTAGCTTCTGGATTTGTTTATCACAGTGGCTTAGAGTCCCCTCTCCTTTCTCTCCATCTTGTATGTAATCAGAAAAAAGAAGCACAAAACATCAGCACCAGCTGCCTCATTTCCTATTCCTTGGATTTCAATAGAGGCACACCAAATGGTCTCCTGACTCAGCTGAATGAGGTAGAACGTTGCAGTTAAGAACCTTTTTTTGTTTGTCTGTTTAATTTGCTGCGACCTATTTCTCCAAACACAGTTCCTTCCTGGTGCCCTTGACTTCTCTGGCCACTGTGATGGGTCACCGGTTGTCAGATCACGTGGGATCCCTTATTGGTTGCTTCCCTCTGGCTCTCTCTCCAGTTGTTTGGAACAGTGATATAATTCTGCAGAGTGTAGTGGCACTGCCCAGTCAGATGGGGAGGTAGGAGCATCTTTGCCCAAGTCCTTCTGCCAGCCTAGAATGCCCTACTCCCCTTCCTCCACCTGTATCTTCAAGGTACAGCTTCAGTGCCACCTCTCCCACTGGCAGACTCCTTCCCACCATCAGGCATTGCAGAACTTTTCAGAACTTTCCCAAACTTAATCACCAGACTCACAGAAGAGACCAGGACTTAATTATTCTCTAATTATTTTTGGGTAATGTAGCTTAGAGTTATTTGTTTCTTCATTAATTGAACACCATCCTTGGGGTCTTCTGGGGGATGGATTGAAGATGAAGAACACACAGTCCATGCCCTTAAGGACCTGCTAGTTTCCTGGCAGTGGCAGACAAGTCAACAGCTTTTGCAGCCGGGTAGGAAAATTCACCTCAAATTTGAATTGTTCCAAACTGAACCTTGTCTCCTTCCCGCAAACTTAATGGCAACAGCAATCATTCCTGAAGTGACTCAAGTCCATCCCCTTGGGGTCACCCTTGCCTCTGCCTTCTCCCCATTCCCAGGTCCGGTTATTAATGACCAAGTCAACAACCCCAGAACCTGATGAGCATTCCTGGGCCTTCACCCACACTGTGCCTTCTGCCTGAATATTCTCCTTTAGTCTGGTGAGATCAAAAGAAAGGAGTCTGTGAAGACTAACGCAAAGTCTAGGAAAAGTTTGCATGGGACCTATATGAGTTATGACTATTATTATTTGAAAAGGCAGAAAACTCAACTCAAGCTGCCTTAAATAATCAATGAACTTTACTGGCCAATAGGGAAAGGGTGAGACTTGATCCAGGGCTCCAGTGATCTGACCAGGATTCAGTTTCTTTCTCCATTTCTTTTTTTCTTTGGTGCTTACTCCAATTTCTAGTAGTCTCTCCCCTCTGGTTCCAAGACAGTACCAGCAACTTCTTTGGCTGCATATGTCCTGCTTCTGTCCAGAGGGATTGGAGAGAGTCTGTTTCTCAGAAGTCTGCAGAAATTTCATTGATCATTGACTCAGGTTGGATTATGTGTCCACCCTGAACCGACCACTGTGGCCAGGAGAAGGGTCATTTAGAGTGGCCTATGGCAATACAGATTCACTCTAGACTTGGAAGTGAGGTTAAGACTACTCAAGCCATAGCAGGGAATAATTTTTCAAAGAAAGTTCAGGTGCTGCAGCCGGTGGGGAGGTGGGGAGGCTGAGGAAGCAGTAAACAAATGTCCCTTCTAGGGCCCAATCCATGGATGCTTTGATGGCACGATGCAGGTTTGGACTGAGTGATGGCAGCTATGGGGAGCCAGTGGGATCTTAAGGAGTCAATTATTTTCAGATTTCTCTCTCTTAATTATTGGAAAGAATAGTGATGAAGGGAAAGGAGAGATTTTAGAAGCCAGTAGAATGTTAGAGAGTATGATAATGTGTAAAGAGTATGGCAGTCCTTTTGGGGAAGGATTAAACCAATCTGTGTCATGACAAATGGAAAAATCAAGGTTAAATAAATCCAACAAATGAATAAATGACTGTGTATTAAAGCCTTTCTGTCATTCATCAAGGAAGAGCTGAGTATTAGAAACAAGTCACTTGTTCACTGCTCTTTGCATTTTACGTATGGGCTTGAGAGTAAATGAATCCGTTTCGTACAGTCTCTATAAGGCAGTTAAGAAGCAAGAGCTCCCCCAAGTGGCAGATGATGTAGAAACATGGTGGTCGCCCACCTTACCACTCTGTTGTCCTAGAGACTAGTAAATTAGTTAACTGTCTAAATGTTATAATTTCTCCTCAATTTAGTTTTATTTTTAAAATTTTTTAAATTTTTTATTTTTAAAGATTTATTTATTTATTTTTGGCTGCATCGGGTCTTAGTTGCAGCACGTGGGATCTTCGTTGAGGCACACGGGATCTTTCCTTGTGGCATGAGGGCTCTTTGCTGTGGCACGTGGGCTTCTCTCTAGTTGTGGTGTGCGGGTTTTCTCTTCTCTAGTTGTGGCACGTGGGCTCCAGAGAGCGTGGGCTCTGTAGTTTGCGGCTCGCGGGCTCTCTCATTGAGGCGTGCGAGCTCAGTAGTTGTGGCGCGTGGGGTCAGTTGCCCCGCGGCATGTGGGATCTTAGTTCCCTGTCCAGGGATGGAACCCGCATCCCCTGCCTTGGAAGGCGGATTGTTTACCACTGGACCACCAAGGAAGTCCCTCAATTTAGTTTTATTAATGAAGGAAGTATAGATATGATTCTTTAAACAAAGATTTACAATCTGAGGGGACCCTAGAACATCAGAGTATTAGAGCTAGCAGGGACCAGCCAGGGTGACTTATCTGCTAGATGAGAAAACAGATTGGGAGAGAGAAGTGACAGGCTGATGCCATGTGGAGAATCAGTGGCTAAGCTATTGGTCTTTGAATAGCCAGTCTGGGGCTTGAGTCTCCTTGCGGACTCAGGCCTTTGTTTTTTTTCCCCCCTCATGTAAGATCTCAGGGGCAGCTCCTGGAAAGTGTAAGCCGGAAAAGATGCCTGGGGGCCAGTGAGTTCTTCTTCTTCTTCTTTTTTAATGGCTTTATTAAACTATAATTGATATGCAAAACCTGCACATATTTAATGTACATTAAATTTGATGTGTTTGGACATATACGTACACCTGTGAAATTATGATTCCACTTATGTGAGGTACTTAAAATTGCCCAGGGTGGGACGCCTTTTATGCGGGCATAAAGGCTGTTGTCCTCAAAAATGGCCAATAGATGGCAGAAAAAACCCATGTACCTGGTAAGGAGGCACCTGTCCTAAAAGTTCGAAGCTCTGAGTATCTGTTTTATCAGGAGGTCAGCTCTCTGCCTGGTGAGTATAGAGACTTAGGGAGCATTGTGATACCAGCCCACCCCCGTGTCAGTCCTCCAGATCTTTACCTCTTTCAAGAGTCTGATGGTTAATCTCATTCTTCTTTTCATTAAAACATATTAGGAGGGGCTTCCCTGGTGGCGCAGTGGTTGGGAATCTGCCTGCCAATGCAGGGGACACGGGTTCGAGCCCTGGTCTGGGAAGATCCCACATGCCGCGGAGCGACTAGGCCCGTGAGCCACAACTACTGAGCCTGCGCGTCTAGAGCCTGTGCTCCGCAACAAGAGACGCCGCGACAGTGAGAGGCCCGCACGCTGCGATGAAGAGTGGCCCCCGCTCGCCTCAACTGGAGAAAGCCCTCGCACAGAAACGAAGACCCAACACAGCCAAAAATAAAAAAATAAAAGCCATTTCTAAAACACTACTCTTATTGAATATTTGAAATTTTGTCAGTATAACCCAGACCTCAACTTCTTGTCTATTTCAGATAGTATTTGTGTCAAATGTGAGCACCTACCCATTAGATATAAGTAGATAAACAATTCTTATATAAACTACTAAAAGTTGATCAGGTTTATGATTAAGTCACAAACTGTAGATGAAGAATTTAATGACGAGGCATTGGTTCCCACAGACAAATATTAATGGGTTAAATAGAATCGAATACTTTTCAAAAGTATTTTCCAGTCAATACTTGGAATCGAATGTGTTCTCACAATATTCGTTTCTACTGCTAAAAATAAATTATAGTCTGTGAAGAATCACTTCTCTTTTTTAAGATAATGTTCTTTGGGAGTAAAAAAAAAACCCAAATATTTAGAAACAAACCCATTTACCAAAAATATCTAAAAAGAAGAAAGGAAGTAACATGTGTTGGGTGCCTCCCACGTGCAATTCAGATGTGGGGCTAGATGTGTTACACATTATCCCTGTTCATCCTTGCAAGAACACACCCCAGAGAAGCATCATTGGCCCCATTTTACAGACTGAGAAGCTCAAGTCAAGAAAGTTAAAGTTCATTAAATCATACCCAGGGGCCTCCCTGGTGGCGCAGTGGTTGAGAATCTGCCTGCCAATGCAGGGGACACGGGATCGAGCCCTGGTCTGGGAAGATCCCACATGCCACGGAGCAACTAGGCCAGTGAGCCACAACTACTGAGGCTGCGCGTCTGGAGCCTGTGCTCTGCAACAAGAGAGGCCACGACAGTGAGAGGCCCGCGTACCGCGATGAAGAGTGGCCCCCGCTTGCCGCAACTAGAGAGGGCCCTTGCACAGAGGCGAAGACCCAACACAGCCAAAAATAAAATAAATAAATAAATAAATAAATAATAAAAAAAATAAAGGAATTCCTTTAAAAAAAAACATATTAGGAAATAATCCACTTGGACAACTATTTTATAAAAGGCTTGAATGACCATTAGGTGGTATTTCTTATTTCCTACTAGAATTTTCTTGCGTTACAGTAGAGATTATTTGACAACCCAAAGTGATGAATCTCTGATGGCCTGAGTGGTGTCTGAAATATTTTTGGATGAGGCAAAGTTCACCTGCCACTGAAATCGAGTCAGTGGAGGCAGCCGGGTATTTCTAGTAATAATAATAACGTATATTTAGTCAGCATTTATCATGGGCTAGGTACTATACTAAGCACTTTGTATTAGTAAACGTATTTAATATTCACAATAATCATATGAAGAAATGCATATTAAACTGTTTTACAGAAAAGTATACAGAAGCCCAGAGAGTTTAAGCAATTTGCTAAAGGTCATATAATTAGAAAAATGTAAGTGATTTTAAAAAATGTATTTCTACTACACGGAATTCACAACATTGGTGCTTGATGTCAGCACCGTGAGGGCTTCATGAATGCAGATGAAAAGTGATTGTCTCTTTGGCCCTGTGATGCACATGTTAAAATCTTCTGCTCATCACAGGACCACTGGAAAGAATGAATCTGGGAAACTGATTTAGCTGGGTTATCCTGAGTAAGGATGAGCATAAATTCTTAAGGAAGGATGGCGGCAATGTCAAGGCTGATGTTAGCAGAGTATTTTAAAGTGGGACTTTCCTGCCAGCTCCAGGTTACATGGCCTTCCTTAGTGCAATGGAATAGTTAAATCACACATCCTAGCTGCTTTGAGATGCCCGCTCAAGTCTACCCTCCATCTCCTTTGCGGACAGAACACATCCAATGTGATGTGTTTCTCTGTTGTATAACCTGATATTCAAGAACTTTATGCGGGATGTCAGCACCCCTGGAACAGAATGAGTTTTGTCAGTGATGTCGTGTGTTGTGTCACAGCCCTGTGCCTCGAAAACAGCCTCCCTATTCACTGGCCCATCTCCTAACACTTGCTGTAGTTGTTAGGATTCTGGATTGAAAGTAAGAGAACGCACCTCAAGGCGGCTCATTCAAAAAGTGGCTACAAAATCAGTTCAAGTGTACTGCATGGCACATAGGGTGGGAAGGAGCTAGACTTCAAGAGTGATGGAATCCAAACCTGAAAAGATCCTGAGATCTCTTTCTCTGTCCGTCTCCTGCCCCTGCTTATGCTTCTCTCTGTACATATTCATTAATCTTATTTCTTAGACCTGAACTTTTCCTGCATCTTCATAAATATCCTGGCCACCCACAACTCTAAAATCCTCATGTTATGTGTTCTGCCACACAAGAAAATCTGACTTGTTGGTCCCCAAACCAAGTTCCTCACAGAAAAATATGATGGGCTTATTCTGGGACATTATTATGCAAACACCTTAATTTTTCTTCATTTCAGGCCATGGCATGTTTTAGAAGTTTGTTTTGCTTTTTATCATAGTGGGGCTTTTCTTGCTCACTTTTAGATAAGGCTGTGGCAGTTCTTGCAATATAACCTGTTAATTTCAAAGGACTTCCTGAGTTGGCTGTAATTCACATTCTCAGAATTGGGAAAATCTGTGTCTTTTGAGATAGAAGAGTTCCTTTTTCTTTTTCCTTTTATTTTTTTTCCCCCTAAAATATGAGAATGCTATTTTCCCAGGTGCCATGCCGCTCTTTGACAACACACAGGCTGCTTTAGTTGTTTTTAATGAACATTATCGCCAGCTGCTCAGCTGTGAGAATGCTGTTTTTTTTTTTTTTTTAATTTTCAGAGATGATGGAGAGCCGCCTGTAAGCTGTGCACCCTGAAGCTCGCAGAATCACTGATGACCTCCTGGGTACCAGGGACGCCCCTTGCGTCCTGCAGGGGGGCGCAAGCACTCCTCGTTTCTTTAAGCACGTGAGCAGGTGGAGGCTCCGGTGAAAGCGTCAAGTGGGCACCATCCAAGTTTGGACCGCAGTTTCCTCGTTGTATTGCCCTTTCTCCCCTGCATGCCCACGCTGGTGTGATGGGAGGTTGATCTGTGGAACTTGTCCAGTTGCCAGATCCTCACAGAAGTCTCCAAGCTGTCTCTGGTGCCTCAGTCGTCATCCCAGTCACCTTCCCTGCCAAGCTGATATACACGGAAGATTAGGAAGATGGGTTGGGGCGCGCCATGGCTTTTCCCACTGCGATTCTCCACCTGCACTCCAGCCTTTTAGAGATTTTCCAAGACCATCCTTTAGGAAGAACGCAGGCTTCCAGAAGACAGAGAGGCAGTGTCTTTCCCTAACTAGATGTGTCTGCTTATATAGGAAACTGGCTTGAAGAGTAGGAAAGAGAGTTGATACAGGCTGCAAGGAGAAAGGAAGATAGAGTGTGGTGGAACCCCAGTAATTCTGGAGGATCGAGGTCCTGAATCGAGAAGAGTCTACTGAAGAATAAGCTGGTCTTGAGTATACTCACCGGCTTTATCTTATAATCAATAGTTATTATAAATTCCCTTTCTCATACCATAAACAAAAATCAATTCCAGGTGGGCTGCAGACCTAAATATGAGACGTAAAACAATAACGGTTCTAGAGTGTAATTTAGGAGAATATCCTCATGACTCGGTGACTGGCAACAGTCTCTTGAACAGCATACACCCACACACCCACGTGCCGTGTGCCAACTCTGTGCAGGGCCAGGTGTTTTACAAAGTTTGTTTGCCACTCACACAATCCATTGAGGTAAAAACAATTCTCCACTTTTGAGTCTCGGGAACTTAGAATTCCACATCTGACAGGTTGCCGGTTTTGCAAAGCTGATGAGTGTGTGACGAGAAGTTTGATTGGAGTTCTCATCCAAGCTCTCACCCCAACCCACAAGTTGGCTGCAATGATATCTGTAGCTAAAATCAGGGCTCTTTTCAAACAGAAGTGTTAGTCTCAAATTATAAGAAAAAAAATCGAATGTTCATTAATCACCTGTCATGCCAGGGACTAAGCGAGCTCATTCATACACACGACCTTGCTCAATCCTTATGGTGGTCCTACGAGGCAAATATAATTACGCCCATTTTTATAGCTGATGAAACGAATTGATAGAGAAGTGAAACGTCCTCCCCAAGGTCACAAAGCTAGCAACTGGAGGAGCCAGGATCGGATGCAGATAGTCATCTTCATTTACTATCCATGAAGCAAAAAGTGTAGGAGATTATTTGGATTAGAAATTTTCCAGAACATATGCTACCCACTGCTGGCCTCCACTGTAGGACGATCTCAGTTTTCCTTCCATGGAACCATAGGGTTTCTATGTACCTTCTTCTCAATAGCCAGGCGAGTGTTTATTTTCCAATTAGACTGAGATGTGTTTGGGGCCAGATTCATTTGGCTTTTGGAAATGTTTGCTGAGTGATTTTAAATGACACGTCTAGCCACGGGGGTATAGGTGTTCTGTGCTTGATATTTCAGAGTAGTGATCAGTGCTTCCTTGTTTTTCTTTCTTTCTTTTTGTTTTTTTGGCCACGCAGCATGGGGGATCTTAGTCCCCCCACCAGGGACCAAACCTGCGCCCCCTGCATTGGAAGCACGACGTCTTAACCACTGGACTGCCAGGGAAGTCCCGATCAGTGCTTCCTTTGGAAACATTTAAATTTTCAATTTTATCAGACGCATAGAATTGGAATACATATGGAAGAGTACAGTGGGGCAGAGTATAATATTTATTTTGTTGTTTCAGGAAATATTTCTTTATTGTCCAAAAACATAAAAAAATAAATGTTCAGAAGTAGAGAGAATATCATTGATGAAGATCATTTATCTTACTCTTTGACTCAATCGTTTTTATTTTTTGCCTTCCCCTATTCCCCTCCAAGATTATACACAGACTTTTCTGTGAAATCTGTTTTTCATTCAGTCTCTCTCCCTCTCCCTCCTTCCCTTCTCTCTCTCTCTCTCTCACTGTAAGGGCCCAACACTCAAGACAAGAAGTAGATGCAGATTTGACACTAGCTTGAGGATGGAGGGGGCCATGTGAAAATTGTGAGAAGGAAATGAATTCTGCTGCCTCTTCCCCTCCTGTAATCAAGAATTGTAGAAAAGTTGCTTCCCTAACATCTGGGAGTAGACTTGGTGGGCAGTGATTGCCATCTCTGTGGGACAGCCTCAAATACAATAACATAAACTAACCTCAGAGAGAGATGTTGAAACAGCAGGTGGAACCAGAAACACCCAGCCTTGGAGCTGATAAACCCACTGCTGACTTTATTAGGAAACAGCCACATATTATAATAGGACAAACCCATCCATGACTTTTTTTAAGGAAATAATGGTATCACCTTATCTTGTATTTTAAATTATTTTAGGTGTTTTGTTGAAAGTCACGAGTGAGTACAGCTCCTTTGAGAAGCGGTTTATCCTGGATGGAGAGTTAGAGAATAATAAAGTTATGCAGCTGCTAAAGTACTTATTTAGAAGGATGGGATCTAGATGTGAGACGTTTAGGAACTTGGGACTGCAGGTTTGGGGGAGGGTGCTTACCTGTAGAATTAATAAGATTCTTTCAATTTCAGCTTACCTCAGGGAGAAACCTGCAGGCACAGTACGTTCAGATCCTACCTGTGAGGAAAGACAGCCAACAAGTCACAGAATGCCCGAAGCGGGCAGTGTCCCTGGATCCAGAAACTTCAAGCAGTAGGACCTGGGAGAATACGCAAAGTCTGTGGAGTCTGTAGCAGATAAAAGACAATGAATTTCTAACATCAGACAGCTTCAGTCTGATGGGTGGGAACCAGAGTTAAGTTTAAAGAGTGGTGCCTAAAATACCACTTTCTGGTTCCGTGTATCCATCCTCAATGCGGGGTCTGTTTCTTTAACTCTTATTTCACATCTTATTTAAGGGCTAACATAAGAAACCGGTTATGTTAGTTCAGAGTTGAGTTCTATTTTTTTACTAAAATGAATTTTATTAAACAGCAACAACAATAGCAATGAAACAGGAAGATTTGATGGAAGGAATTAGGTTTGAAATTAGATATCACTGGAGTTTAAAACCTTAAAATTTTTTTTTCCAATTTTATTGCGATATAATTGACATACATCAATGTTTATGTTTTAAGGTGTATAGCACGATGATTTGACTTACGTGTGTCATGAAATGATGACCACAGTAAGTTCAGTGAGCGTCCATCACCTCATATAGATACAAAATTAGGGAAAGAGAAAAAAATTTTTTTTCCTCGAGGAGAAGTCTTTGGATTTACTCTCTTAATTTTCATACGTAATATACGGTAGTGTTAATTACATTCATCATGTTGTATATTACATCCCTAGCACTTATTTATCTTATGACTTGTGCCTTTAGAATGCCTTCATCTAATTATCCCTTCCCCCACCCCCTGCCTCTGGTAACCTCAAATCTGATCTCTTTTTCCATGAGTTTGTTTGTTTGTTTTTGGAGTATATTGACCTACAAAGTGCTGAACACTTCCTGGTGAACAGTACAGTGATTCCATGTTATTATACATTTCAAAATGTTCACCGTGATAAGCCTAGTTACCATCTGTCACCATACAAAGATATCACATGATCATTGACTATATTCCCCACACTGTACATTTCATACTGTGACCTTTATCTTGTAACTGGTGGTTTACACCTCTTGATCCCCTTCACCTGTCTCTCTCCTCCCCTCACTACCCTGTCCTCTGGCAACCACCTGTTTGTTCTCTGTATCTATGACTCTATTTTGGTTATGTTGTGTTTGTTCATTTGTTTTGTTTTTCAGATTCCACATATAAGTGAAGTCACACAGTATTTGTCTTTCTCTTTCTGACTTATCTCACTGAGCATAATACCCTCTAAGTCCACCCATGTTATCACAGATGGCAAGATTTCATTCTTTTTATGGCTGAGTAATATTCTGTGTGTGTGTGTGTGTGTGTGTGTGTGTGTGTGTGTGTATCACATCTTCTTTATCCATTAATTTATCAATGGGCACTTAGGTTGCTTAAATATCTTGGCTATTGTAAATAATGCTGCAATGAACCAATGGGTGCGTATATATTTTTTCAATCAGTGTTTTCATTTTCTTCAGATAAATACCCTGGAGTGGAATTGCTGGATCATATGGTAGTTCTCTTTTTAATCTTTTGAGGAATCTCCATACTGTTTTTCATAGTGGCTGCACCAACTTACATTCCCACCAACAGTGCACGAGGGTTCCTCCTTTTCCACATTCTCGTCAACACTTGCTATTTGTTGTCTTTTTGATGATAGCCATTCTGATAGGTGTGAGGTCATATCTCATTGTGGTTTTGATTTGCATTTCCCTGATGCTTAGTGATGTTGAGCATCTTTTCATATGCCTATTGGCCATCTGTATGTCTCCTTTGAAAAAATGTCTACTTCGGGTCCATCCCATTTCTCAATTGGGTTTTTTTAAATGTTGAGTTGTGTGAGTTCTTTGTATATTTTCGATATTAGTACTCCTCTCTGTTTGTGGGTTGTCTACCTGGGGGTGTAGGTCTTGATTGTATCACATCACGCTCCTCCTACCCATCTTGTTATGGTTCCTTTTTTCTATCTTTAGTGATAGAAGATCTCTTATGCTAGTCTTCTCGTCAATAGTTGTTGTGTAAATAGCTATTACTTTGGTGTGCCGTGGGAGGGGGTGAGCTCAGCGTCTTCCTACTCCACCATCTTGGCTGCCCCTTCTGGGGTTTGACACCTTGCTTTGCCATTTCTTAGCTGAGTGACCTTAGTCAGATGACTTAATTATTCTGGTTTTCAGCCTTCTCAGTTCTAAAATTGGGTAATTGATATGTAACCTTCAGGGTTGTTGTGAAAAACAAGTGAAATCCCTACTTCAGTGCCTGAAAGTTTGTATGCAGTCAATAAACAATTGTGTGTAAGTGAATATTACTTCAGTCTCTTGGTTACACACATCAAGGGAGTTATATTTACCCCTACTCCTTTGTCTCTGGCTGGCACTAACCTTTCTAATAAATACATAACTTACAGGTATAGAGTTCATGAAGAAACAACCAATTTTTTGTTAACTTACTTTGCAGATGCAAAGCATTTTAGGAATAGTAAATTCAGTGCTTACAGCTGCAAAACTTGCATTAAGTTTTATGTATCGTCGTCTCCTCTTCCCATGATGAAATAAAATGCTAGAGATAGGTATATTGAGTAACAATTAGAATTAGTGAGAGACCATGACCAAGTCTTTAAAACTCTCAAATAAGAGGAAAGTTGGCCATCCTTTGGGAGGAAAGAAAGCCCTCCTTTACCTCAATTAACGGGTGAAACCACCAGGATTCTGCCTGAATGACAAAAGTAATTGAAGTTGCATTTATATGTCACAAGAGAATAGATGGATCTTTTTTTTTTTAAACATCTTTATTGGCGTATAATTGCTTTACAATGGTGTGTTAGTCTCTGCTGTATAACAAAGTGATTCAGCTATATGTATACATATATCCCCATATCCCCTCCCTCCTGCGGCTCCCTCCCACCCTCCCTATCCCACCCCTCTAGGTGGAAACAAAGCACCTAGCTGATCTCCCTGTGCTATGCGGCTGCTTCCCACTAGCTATCTATTTTATATTTGCTAGTGTATATATGTCCATGCCACTCTCTCATTTTGTCCCTGCTTACCCTTCCCCCTCCCCATATCCTCAAGTCCATTCTCAACGTCTGCATCTTTATTTCTGTCCTTCCCCTAGGTTCTTCATAACCTTTTTTTTAAAAATTCCTTATATATGTGTTAGCATATGGTATTTGTTTTTCTCTTTCTGACTGACTTCACTCTGTATGACAGATTCTAGGTCCATCTACCTCATTACAAATAACTCAATTTCGTTTCTTTTATGGCTCAGTAATATTCCATTGTATATATGTGCCTCATCTTCTTTATCCGCTCATCTGTTGATGGACACTTAGGTTGCTTCCATGTCCTGGCTATTGTAAATACAGTTGCAATGAACATTGTGGTACATGACTCTTTTTGAATTATGGTTTTTCTCAGGGTATATGCCCAGTAGTGGGATTGCTAGGTCATATGGTAGTTCTATTTTTAGTTTTTTGAGGAACCTCCATACTGTTCTCCATAGTGGCTGTATCAATTTACATTCCCACCAACAGTGCAAGAGGGTTCCCTTTTCTCCACACCCTCTCCGGCATTTATTGTTTGTAGATTTTTTGATGATGACCATTCTGACCGGTGTGAGGTGATACCTCATTGTAGTTTTGATTTGCATTTCTCTAATGATTAGTGATGTTGAGCATCCTTTCATGGGTTTGTTGGCAATCTGTATATCTTCTTTGGAGAAATGTCTATTTAGGTCTTCTGCCCATTTTTGCATTGGGTTGTTTGCTTTTTTGATATTGAGCTGCATGAGCTGCTTGTATATTTTGGAGATTAATCCTTTGTCTGTTGCTTCGTTTGCAAATATTTTCTCCCATTCTCAGGGTTGTCTTTTCATCTTGTTTATGGTTTCCTTTGCTGTGCAAAAGCTTTTAAGTTACATTAGGTCCCATTTGTTTATTTTGTTTTTATTTCCATTTCTCTAGGAGGTGGGTCAAAAGGATCTTGCTATGATTTATGTCATAGACTGTTCTGCCTATGTTTTCCTCTGAGAGTTTTATAGTGTCTGGCCTTACATTTAGGTCTTTAATCCATTTGGAGTCTATTTTTGCATATGGTGTTAGGGAGTGTTCTAATTTCATTCTTTTACATATAGCTGAGAATAGATGCATCTTTGAGGACAAAATTTAAGGTGTACTTTGAAGATAACTCAGAGATATTAGACACAACATCAAAACTTGATTTCCTATGGGACAGCTTGAGTGAGAACTCACTGTAGTAGTGTTTAAAAAGTGAAAGCTTAGGAAAATCCAGGCCATCTGCTTCCTCTTAACTCCTTTTTCCCAGAGCTCAGCCCTCTGGTATGGAGGTAAGACCTTCAAGGCAGTGGTAAATTTCAGCTCTGTGTTTAACTGAACTAGCTGGGAACCAGGTCAATTGTAGTTGTTTCTTTTTTTTTTTCTTTTTTTTTTTGGCCACACCACGAGGCTTGCAGGATCTTAGTTCCCTGACCAGGGATCAAACACAGGCCCTTGGCAGTGAAAGTGCAGAGTCCTGACCACTGGACCACCAGGGAATTCCCCAATTGTAGTTTTTTTTTTTTTTTTTTTAGTTAATTTTGATTGGAGTATAGTTGCTTTACAATGTTCTGTAAGCTTCTACTGCACAGCAAAATGAATCAGCCATACTTATACATATATCCCCTCCCTTTTGGAATTCCCTCCCATTTAGGACGCCACAGTGCATAAGTAGAGTTCCCTGTGCTATACAGTATGTTCCCCTCAGTTGTCCCCAATTGTAGTTTCTTACAAAGACAAAGCTGATGGCTGAATTTCAACCATTTTATCTCTTTATTCTGTGCTTCTACTGTTGATACTAATATTTGCAGCCAGATCCCTAAATACTTTTTACAGTTGCTGAATCAGAATAGTGACATAGAGGGCTGTGACCGCAATGAATGGAAAATGACTCCCCATAGCTTACATGCAAAAGGAAGTTATTTCGTTATAACCAGGTTATAACCAGTTATAACCATGACTGGTTAGCTCATCAGATTGAAGGGAGAATTGAAAATCAGTCAGGCACAGTATCAAGGCAGCTCTAAGAATCCAGTAGCAGGTGCGATTGGTCATTCTTCTTTAGAGACAAATGACAACGTATAGCAATGGCTTAGATCCACCTTCATTCCCATGGTGAGTCATTTCTCTTGAGACTCAAGTTCTGGGAAATGGAGTCAAATTGTCCTGAATGTCCAGTGGGGAGGGGAAGAGCGTAGGGCACTATGATTGACACAACGAAAGACATTGATCAGTTTTGCAAGGAAAAATCAGAGCGCTGTTACTTAAAGAACATTGGAAGTATTCTGGGCAGGCAAGACCTGTCTCTACAAGTGACATCATGCTGGCAGGTAATGATTTTACCTGGAGTGGAGCTTTCCCAGTAAATCAGTTGCTAATGATGAGTGAAGTATAATGGCAGCTAATTATCTGACTGACACCTCACTCCTATTAGAGCTTAGCAATGGCAGGCCAATGGCATAGATGATTTTACAAAAAAGGGAGAAAGAGGAAAGAGCAAGGAAGAAGAGGAAGAAGGAGGGAAGAAGAAACAGTGGCTCAGATCACAGCCGCCATAACCCAGTACAATGCCCTTCACAGTTCTCTCATCATGCCACGTGGTGGCTGGAAGGGCATGCAGGTAGAACCTGTCCCCAGAAAGAAAATCTTTCATCTAGATCAGCACTGTCTAGTAGAAATATAGTGCCGGCCATGTAAGTAATTTTAAATTATCTTATAAGATACACTAAAAGAAAAGTAAAAAGTAACAGGTGAAATTAATTTCAATAATTTGATTTCTTCTATCAAAATATTTTGAGGTCAATGTATAATTAATGCAAAATATGAGTGAGATACGTTACCATTTCTTCATGCTAAATTTTTGAAATCTAGGGTGTATTTTATGCTTACCGCATCCCTCAGTTTGGACTAGCCACATTTTAATAGCAACAAGTGGTTAGTGGCTACCGTATTGGACAATAGAGGCTTAGAAGATTCTGGCATTCCGGCTTTACTTTGAAACATCAAATCACTTGTATAATTATTGTACAATTGTACCATTGTATCTGAGGCGTGTGTGAGGGCCAGGTGTCCTGGTTTTCTTTCATTTTAAGCAAAAGTAAAGGTAAACACACTTTATTTCCATTCCATGTTTACTGAGCTAAGACGGTTGGTTTGTTTTTCTGATTCACATTTGTCGTTTTTCCCAGTTCCTGTTCTGAGGCATATCAGTGTTCTGTGAAACTTCCACAGAAGTTACTTGGAGACCAAAGAGAGGACCCTGGTACAGATGAGGAACATGAGTCCGGGAGACAATCAATAACTTATCCAAAGATTGCCAGCTAGGTGGTTGCTGAGCTGGGATTGCAGTCTCGTTTGCTTTCTCCACGCTGTAGCCCCGAGCTTTGTCTTGCATCAGACCCATGCCATTTCTCTGCTGTCGACCTTGGTGTGTAGCTTCCTGGCCCCTGAACCTCCAGGTGAGGATGGAGATGGTCAAAGGAGAGCCGCCCTGCCCCGTGAGGGTGAGGAACTAGATTAGGGGTAAGAGGAAGCTGCCTCTTCTTAGTCTGCTCTGTACAAAGGTGGTCACTTACATCCACGTCTTTAAAAATTCTATAGCCTAATGACTACATGTTTGCTGATGTGAGCATTTTAAACCTTCATTTTCTTGGTTACAGGGAAGCTTGGAGAATGACTCTGTTTGTCTCCATCAATGGTTCCCTTCAAACTCATAGGCCAGTGTGGATCATTTGTAATTTTTTTAAACAGTAGCTTTTTTCTCATTATGACAAAAGTACATACTTAATGTAGAAAATCTGGGGAAAAAATAGGTCTGTGTCACAAACATAAATAAATACATACATACAATACATACATATGTAAATAAATAAATAAATAAATAAGTAAATGTCACCTGTTTTCCTAGCAGTCGGTGGTGGGGGGGAGAAGCTCAAAATTTTGTATTTTGCTATATTTCTTTATGGTGTTTTTTCAAAATATATGAATATAACTTTTATACAGTTTATTGTTTCAATAACAATGAGTCTACTGTACAATTGGTTTATCACTTACTTTTTTTTACCCTTTGCTTCACTGCTTCCCATGGTAGATTTTGGTTTCTGATCCTTCCCCTGGGTCACCAGGATGGCTTCACACAAGTCCTTTCTCTCTGGCCTCGTGATCCAGCTGTGTCCTGGGTCTCCATGGAGGGAAGGCATAGACCAGTGCTCACAATGTCTTCTGGGCTCAGCGCACCTGTGGGACAGGCCTGGCAAAGGAGGAACTTGGGGGACCACAGAATCGACCAGCCACTCTGACTCCCATTGGGTTCCCCGAGGAGCCCCAGGACTGAGTATCCCAGTAGGTTAATTTTTCTGAATGTACAAAAGTCTGTGTTCGTACAGTTGCAAATATAGCCAGAAGTATGTCTAAGGGCTTCTGTGAATTTGGAAGAAGGGTGTTCACCACTCTGGGGCTCCACCAGAGGGGGTGCTGGAAGGAAACAGAGTTCAGGACTGTGAACGATTGTGTGTTCTTAGCCCAGTTTGTGGTGGGCAGACACAGTCACGTGAAATCTAGGACCGTGCCATCTGGCCGGCAGATGCCTGGACCCTTCTAGCCCCACAACACACACTCACCCCATCAGTCCGCAGAGAGGCTTAGCAAGCAGACAGTGAGGGCTAACCTTCACCTCCTTGGGGATACGGAACCCAGATGGGCCTTGGGAAGAGGGGCCAGTTGTCCAGGTGGTAGGTGTGTGGGCGGCGGGAAGTCATGTCGATGCATGTCTGCCCCTGTGAGTTAATGCTCCTACTTTCCAGGCACATATGGTTGGAGCAAAGAGTTCACTTCCACTGAGGGAGAGACCCTTAGTTTCCTTCTCCCCCAAATCCGGAAGCAATTGATGGTATTCTTCCCACTAGCAAACACCTAGAAACATTTCTTTTACTAGTTTTTTACAGATGCCTTAATTGACCTACTCCCAAAATTCATCATAACACATTCTGATGACTACGACAGAGAAGCAGGGGGAGAGAGATTTTTCAGCCTGCTAATGTATGAATAACAACATCTCTTTTTTTCCCCCTTTACTTAAGAAATAAAGTATACTGTCTACCAAGTGAGAAGATGACAGGGGTGTATGCATAGATAATTGCATGAATTTGCCTCTCTGTTTGTCTAGTGAAATCAGCTCTGTTTCAAAGAAGATTTTTTTTTTTAAAATGCTTTCCCAGAGTACTTTCCTCCTGTTGATCCCCTTCTGATGGTTGACGGTAAGGTTTGCCAATTTCCTTTTCCCAGAAATGTTGTGCTCACATCAGGATTCTCTCCAGCAGTGTTCCTAACAGAGCTATTAACTGTTCTTTTCCCCAGTAAAAGAACAGCCAAGCCCACCTCCAGCCAGGCCAGTCTGGTTCTAGAACCAGATCAAACATTCTGCCATTTACACTCTGTCTGGCTCTGGGCAAATCACACCACCTCTGTGAGCCAGATTCCCTACCTGCAAGATGGGGATGATTCTCTCGACCACACGGGTGTGGTGTGGATACGAGATCGTGATTGTGAAGTCTCCAGAGACAGTGCACGGCTTATAAAAAACACCAATAAGTGTCATCGTCCATCTCTCCTGCCCCACGGAATAATGGTAACAATTCCTACCATTATTGAGCACGTGATGTGCGCCAGGCATCTCACCGGCATGTTCTTGTTTAATCCTCAGAACGTGGGAACAGTCTGACGAGGTGAGCATTACAAAGTCCTTTTGTAGATGAGGAAAATGAGAGATTTAGGGATTCAACTCTGGTCCATTCACTATAAATGAGCGAGCCAGAATTTGATGCGTGTAACTTCAGAAGGGATCATCTCAAGCCCCGCACTGGAGTTCTTCCTCACAGGGAAGTCTTATTGTCTAAAACATCCTAAATAAGCTTGCTCGTGGGAGGTGTGTGTCTGTGTGTGTGTGTTGTGTGTGTGTGTGTTTTACCACTTGGGAGTAAAATGTGAGTACATGTTAGGCACTTAAAATTACTCCTCTTTTCCCGCCCAGTGACGCTGCTGGTTTCCCATAACTCTGCACTCCAGAGCAGGTGGAAACCAAGCCCTGCCTCAGGTTCCCTTCTTCCTGGTGGAGGACTCCCTTTCAGGGTAGAGGGACCTAGAATGCCATGTCCTCTGTCCCTCGGAGGCACCTGACCACTCAGTCCCTTGTGATGCAAACTGAGAAGCTCACTGGAGAGGTTGTACCACCCCTGCAAGCAGCATCCACTCCTGTGTCAACTTAGAAAGGTAGTGAGCCAGCCCTGGGAGACAGTCCTTCTCCACCTTATCAGCACACGCTGCCTGTCAGTTGCCGCTTTCTTTGAAAATAGCCAATTTATTTTCATTATTATATTGATGCATGCTGCTTCCCGTGCCACAGCAATGCTCTCGGACTCTGCTCTTTGAATCCGTGAATTACTTCTTAGGCCAGGTCCTATGCTGGATGCTGGAGAATCAGTGGCGGCCACATCAGGTTATGTGAGGAATGCCACACTCTCTGGCCAGGAGAACAGACATTAAACAAAATATTCCATATAAATTGTTTGCAAGAGAACTACGTGCAGTTAAGAGACATATAGAATGCTATGCAAACACAAGACAAGTGGGCCTAAGAGGACCTGGGATGTAGGAGTTGAGGGGTATTAGTTTCTTGTTGCTGCTGTAACAAAATATGTGTGGCAGCTTAAAAACAAATCTTAAGGTTCTGAAGGTCCGAAGTCTGAACTGGGTCTTACAGGGCTAAAATCAAGGTGTTGGAAGGGCTATATTTCTCCTGGAGGCTGGAGTGGAGAATCTATTTCCTTACCTTTTCCATCTTCTAGAGGTTACCTGCATTCCTTGGTTTGTGACTCCCAGCCAGTAATTACAACACGCCAACCACCACTTTTACAATCATATCTCCTTCTCTGACTCTCCTGCCTTCTACTTTCCTGGATCAGGACCCTTGTGATTTCTTTGGGACCAGTTAGATAAGCCAGGATAATCTTTCCATATCAAGATTTGTAACTTAACTGCATCTCAAAATCTCTTCTGCCCTGTAACATATTCACAGCTTTCAGGAATTAGGATGCAGACATCAGTGGAGAGGCCATTGTTCTGCCTACCACCTGGAGTAAAAGAGAGCTGAGGAAAAAAATCAGGAAGAGAAAGCATTTAGAAGAATACACACGGGAGAGTAGGAGGGAAACAGGTGTTGTGGGCAGCAAGGACCCACCACCCAGAGAGAGTGCCCTATGGAAAGGTCCAGAGGTGGGCAGAGATGTGCTGCCTGGACCTGAAAGAATCCTGGGTTGGTGTTGTAGGGAGAATGAAAGCACATGAGATCAAAGCAGCTGGCAGTGGTCAACTCATGAAGGACTTGGCTATGCTCTGAGAGGACTAAGAGGGAGGACTTCAGCAGGGAAGGGATGGCTTCACATCCAGGCTTTAAAAGATGACTTCGGTGGTGTCTGGGGGATCAGATTAGAGGGGGGCAAGAATGAATTCCAGGGGGCATGGCAGTGAGAAGAAAGAGATCATTGTGGCTTGTCTAGGATGGTGGGGTCAGATTCAGGAGATATTTAAGAGGTGGATGAAGGTGAGGTGTCAGGGGTAACCTCAAGGCTTCTGGCATGAACACTTGGGTGACTGGCGACACCTGCATGAAGACAGGAAGCTTTGAAGGAGTGAAGGTGTGTGGTGAGTTCAAGAATAAAGTTTTGGACCTAGCTTGAGTTACCAATATGACATTTAGATTGAGCTGTTGAGTAGGCCTACTGGCATGGCATAAAAGTCAAGGCTGGTCCTCTTTTAGAGATATTTATTCAAGCAGTATGACAGGCTACAAAGAGATAGGATTTGGAAGCAAAGGTTTACGTGAGTCCTGTTTTTCCATCAATGTTCTGTATGACTGGGTCAAGCCATATAGATCCTCAGAGCCCCAGTTTCCTCATTTTAAAAATCCTTAGTAAAATTTCTGTCCTGCTAATAATACCAGATTGTTCTGAAAATCAAATGATAATATGAAAGTGCTTCGTAACTTTTAAGTGTTTTATAAATGTTATTTTTATGTTTTTTTAGTAGGATTAATGATTCGGGTACGTAAAGGAGGAGGGGGCATATTACCATTATTGATTACAAAATCATCTTAATCACATTGTGTAGTATTTTGTCCACCTTCTCTCTCCATGGACTAAATAATTCCACTTCCCATATTGTCTTTGAGATTCCATATTCTAATCATTTGATCATCTCTGTGGACAGAGCTGGCCCTGGACAAAACTGCCAGGAGAGTGGGGGGAGGCGGAGTCCTATGATGCGGTGGCGGGCAGAGGTGACGGGAGAGTGCTCAAGGGAGAGGAGGTTAGGAGAACATTCCTTAAGTGTTTGCTGTCTGTCAGCACCTCCCAACTGCCTTACGAGATGGGCGCGTTCTTTTCCCATTTTACTGATAAGGATGCAGAGTGTTCAGGGCGTTCACTGACCTTGTGGATGGAGGCGGGTGGGTGATGCAGCCTTTAGCATCTGGAGTCCACGCTTCCCTCCGTGCCCAAAGCCTCCTGGGAACAGGAAGAGTGGGATTTTTGCACCCCGTTGTCCCCTGGAGGTGCTCATTGAGCTGACACTTTTCCGGTTTAAAAAAGGGAATCTGACTGATACTCACTGAGGTGTTTTTGACTTCACCGTGAGCTCCCCAGCCCAGAACAGAGCTCTTTGAAAACAGAAACTCTCCATGTTAGCCGTATTTATGGAGGTGACCATTTTGCCATGTGTACAAATGTTGAATTATTATGTTGAACACCTGAAACTGATACTGGAAGCTCTCTCTTTTATTGTTGTTTTTTAATGTTCTGAAGCTTCTAGTAGGTGTGTGATACAATTTTTTTATAACTGAATAAATGATTCCTCTCAGTGTCGTTTCTATTATAAAAACGATTCAGAAATGGCAATGGCTCCCTTTGGCAGTATTTCAGATGGAGAGAAAGCCTGGAAGAGTAATTAACGGCGTGCATTCTGGAGTCTAAGGGGGCACCCTCAAATCTGGCTCCCTACTCCGTAGACTCATAATCCTTGCCGATGCTGGAGCTCTTCTCTGGAAGGCACTTCTCCAAATTCTGCATCTGACCCTGCTCTCATCCTTGCTTAGCACAATCAGGCCCAAGTTCCTAGCCTGCCTGGGATACAGGGTGGTATTTCCTATTTGCTTTCTTTCCTCAGAAAAACAATTCAATGCCTGGAACAACAACAACAAAAACGTAGCAGACACAAGCATTTTCGTTTGTAGTGGCAAAGTCTGGGATATATGCCTTCTATAACAATTAGGCTTCTTGTTGCCTTCAATCTTCAGTAATATCTTACACCTTGACATGATTTCTGATGTGACATTTCCCTGCAGAGATGCAAGTTAAGACGTTGGTACTGACTTTGCATTTGAGAGGAAGTTGTTACCGCAGCACTTGCAGTTTAGGAAGATATAGGAAAATAAGTCATCTTTGCATGATTTATTCCCAAAGCCCATTATCACAAAATGCCCCTGATAATTCAGGTTCATATTAAATTTCTGCCATACAGAGAAAGGACAATTTGGGCAAATAAGTGCTCATTAAAATTTATTTCAAGGGAATATTTTCCATTAGCGTGTTTCATTATTTAAGAAGGAAATAGAAGCCTATGCAGTAATGCATAATGCTCACACCAACATGGCGTTTCAGATAAATTACATTTGGATAAGGGTGAACGTGTTTGGGTTTGGAAGGCTGATTGATTCTAGCAGGTACTGTAGTTGCATAATTATAAGCCAGGTTGAAAGCAGTTGCTGAAAAACAAGGATGAGCCCAAAGAAATCCACCAACAAGCCAATAAAAAATTATTCCATGCTGGTCTTATTTTTGTTCCTTTTGAAACTGAGGTTTGGGGCCTCCGTATCGGTGGGGCAGGCTTGTGTGCATTACTGTGAGTCTGTGGGTGGTTAAGAGGCTAGACAGGCAATACAGGGGCTGAGCAGAGAATAATGGGCACCCTGAGGAACACTGACCCTAACTCAAGGCACCACACTTCATTATTTTTAAGGCAAAGGAAGGATGGCTTGGGCCAGATTCAGGATTTGGCTCACCAGTGAGCAGCAATGACATTTCAATAACCACACACCTCTCTTAAAGAGCTGCATTTTCACTCACAACTGGGGCTTGATAATATTCTTTCACACAGCCTCAGGGAAGTTCTCAAGATGCCCTCTTTCTGCATCAAGGAGGTCCTTTGTGCAGACGCCTTGGATGATTTCACTTTCTCTCAAAACAGGTTCTGGTACCGATTCCCTGTGTGTGTGGGGATGTTCCCCACACCAACCAGCAATTCTTGGGACACCAGCTGCGTGTCTGACAATTCAACTCAATTCAGCTACTTGGAGACTACATCATATTCCACCAGTTAAGTGTTCAGTCCTACAAGACTGTCTGATCAGGCCTCCCAAGGTGGCTGTTGTCTCGCTCTCTGTACACCCCCTGCTTCACCGACACTCTACTCACGTGCCCGACCTTCCTACATACTTACCCCTGCCCCAGCTAGTGAGTGTTCTAATCTTTAGATCAGAACATCTCCACCTGTTAGCTTATCAAAGGGGCCGGGAGGGGCATGCCCCTTTGCTAGTTTCCCTGGTAACCGATGAGCCCACCTGATGTCAATTCTCCCTATAAGTAGGACGCTCCCTCTCCCCTGGGAGCAAAGACTTCTGCCACATCCTGCATGCCGCCCGAAGCACACAGTGCGAAGTTGCTCCAGGACCTTGCTGCAGATGTGTAAAGACCCTCTAACCATTAAACCACTGATGTCTCTGTCTCTGACTCCAGGCTCTTTCTTCCGTCTTAGAGCTGGGTAAGTACGACCTTGCAGGTCTGCGGGGTGCAGCCCGGCAAAGACTCCTCTCCCTCCCTCTTCCTCCTTCCCGCCCACTTCAGATGCAAGTTGCAAGCCCAGGTGGTTATCTGTGCTTCTGACCTACTGGCTAGAAATCAGGGGTTCCCACGAGCCCCTCCTTGGGTTCAATTAATTTGCTAGAGTGGCTCATTGATTTTAAGAGAAACATTTTACTTACTAGATGAGCAGTTTATTATAAAAGGGTGTAACTCGGGAACAGCCAGATGGAAGAGATGCACAGGGCAAGGAGTGTGGAAAGGGTGTGGAGCTCCCAGGACCTCTCCAGGCCTGCCATTCTCCCAAAATCTCCACCTGTTCACCAACCCAGAAGCTCTCCAAACCCTGTCCTTTTGGGTGTTTACGGAGGCTTCATTACATAGGCATAGGCACATAGGCACGATTAATTAAATCATTGGCCATTGGTAACTGGTTCAACTTCCAGCCCGTTGTTCCCTTCCCGAGGTTGTTGGTGGTGGGGGGATACTGAAAATTCTAACCCTCTAATCACGTGGTTGGTTCCCCTGGCAGCTAGCCCTCATCCCTAAGTTACCTAAGTCACCTCACTGACATAGTAAAAGACACCTTTATCCCTCTTATCACAGGAGATTCCAAGGCTGAAGACCAAATACATATTTGAAGAACCTCAATTAATACCAAGCCAAGGGCTTCCCTGGTGGCGCAGTGGTTAAGAATCTGCCTGCCAATGCAAGGGACACAGGTTCGAGCCCTGGCCTGGGAAGATCCCACATGCCGCAGAACAACTAAGCCCGTGCACCACAACTACTGAGACTGAGCTCTAGAGCCCGCGAGCCACAACTACTGAGCCCATGTGCCACAACTACTGAAGCCTGTGCGCCTAGAGCCCATGCTCCGCAACAAGAGAAGCCACAACAATGAGAAGCCCGCGCACCACAACGAAGAGTAGCCCCCACTCACCGCAACTAGAGAAAGCCCGTGCACAGCAACGAAGACCCAATGCAGCCAAAAATAAATAAATAAAAAAATAAATATATTAAAAAAAAAAAAACCAAGCCAAACAACTACAGAGAACACCACACCCAAGTACATTATATTCAAACTGCTGAACACCAAAGATAAAGAGAAAATCTTAACAGGGGTTGATCTAGGTGTGCGTTTTGTTGTTGCTCTGGTTACCCTCAGTGGACCACCAGCTTTGAATTCTTCCAGTTTTGCCTTGTGCTTGAGATGGGGACAGGTTACCAGAGGTTTTCTCCATGTTCTTATGCCCTCCCTCAGCTTTAGGCTTTCCCTCTGAGCCAGAACCTCCGAGATCATTGTTCTGCATGCTCTTGCCCCATTCTGTGAGGTAGACAGTTGATTTTTGTAATTGATCCTCACTGGCCCCATTGAGGTGCGAAAGGTTATTCTCTGGTTTTCCTTCTTAAGCCTCAATCTTAGGCTTCTATTGTATTCCTGGGGCTCGTTGGTGGAGGTTACTTAGTGATTCTGCCACTTCTGCTAAAATAGAGAATTTCTAATGACCTGAGCCCACATGGTTTCCTGAGACTCTCCGAACAGTAGTGGGAGTTGTTCCCTCCTTCCTTTCCTTTGCTGCACTGGGTCTTTGCCTGTGTTCTAAGTTTGACAGTTCTTGCCACCCTTTCCTCAACAGCTTAATGCTTTTGTTCCATGGAGGAGGAAGATCTGGGTGGGGATTTAGGCTTTCTGAACTACCCTGTTCTCCATCTTTCTTCTAAGTACCCAGTGATGTCCACAAAGAATAACCTGTGAGTTGGTACAAACTCCCTTTATATCTGAATCTCCCAGGGGTTCTATACTCTCGCACTTGCCTAAACTGGTCTTTAGCAAGTTGTTAGAATTTTTAGCTGAAATCTTGCCCACTTGTGTGGCATATATGGCTTGACTTGGTGAAGAAAGTAGAATAATCTTACTGAAGGCAAAGTGCTATCTGTATCAAGCCTTTCTCTGATTCCGGGGAGTGCAACCCATGCTGGGGGAAGGAATTCTTAGCCAACCTTGGCCATGGGGTTAGTTCTCTTGGTCTAAACTCACTCTCTGCACCTAGCACCAATGCTAGGCAACTACTGTTTTTAGGTAGTTCCTTTTTCGGTAGCAGAGGGCTGTGGCTCCAAGCTGTAGATAAATTCCTAAAACTGTGTATTTATGTTACGATTTAGCAAATTATGTGCTCTTTAAGATTAAGTGTGGTAATCCATTAAATTGCCTATGAAACTTCATAACCTGTGGATACATGCAGAGCAGAAGAAATCTTCTCAGACCCTAATTAGGCATGTGTGCATTCAATAAGCTACCCCAAATTGCAACTCACACAGGCTAGAGCACGGCAACGGATCTTTCTGGGGGAAATGTATTTGTAAGATTTACTCTGAGGTCCAAACTTTAGAATAATTAATTTAAAAAAATCAAAAGGGGAAAGTACTTATCCTGGGAGAAGAGGGATCCATTTCAGCACATTACCAGGACTTGTTGGCTGCTTATGTAATAGCCATTACCCCCATTTTGCTTTTTAAATATCCCAGGTTTTTCTCAGGTACCCACCTTCTTAGTTATGGTGAAGTTTAATCACATTAATTTCCCTTGCTAGGAATGGGTTTAGGAACAGACTTAGGAAAAATTATGACCCAGGAGGTGAGGGTTGTGTGTGTGTGTGTGTTTGAGGCAAAGGACTGCTGGGTGGGTTGCTAAGATTTATTTTTTGGAGGGGACATTGTGACAAAAGCCCTTCTTTAACTGGGTTTTGTTGGCTGACACCTGGAGTGGTGACAGCCAATCAATGTTCTAGAAGAGCAGCAAGAGGGAAAGAGCCTAGCTCCTTGATAATGTCATTGAGACACTAAAATACAAATAAAGCCATCATACAAATAAGCAATATAAATAACTAATGAAATGATAGTATAGGTAACTTTAAAATATGAACCAACATTCTAATTTAATTTTAATTAAGAAGTATCTTAGTTCCTGTAATAGTCAAATGAAGATATATCCTTAGTGTGAAAGATATATATAATATAAAAGTATATGGACTTAAATTGTGGACCTTTCTCTTTACCACAATCTTCCTTTCCTGGGCCTGATCTTACTCACTTCCTGAGAGGTAACCAATGACCATTGTTGGGTATGTATCCTTTTCATTCTTTTACTTTGTACTTAAGTACTAATGTATGCTTACCTTTGCCCATATAGTTTTATTTTACAAAATGGAATCATAGCACATGTACGTGTCTTCAATGTGATTTTTTTTTTCACTTAATTTTAACGTCTTTAGGTTATATTTCCTAGTCATCACGTACAGTGTATATCTGTGTACATATAAAAGCAATTTAGTAAGACAGACTTCTAGAAGAGGGCTTGCTGTGTCAGAGGCTGTGCCTATTTAACTTTTGGCTGATATGACCAGATTGCTATCTGAATCAGCTTTAGCAAGTTATGCTCTCACCAAAAGTGTATGGGAAAAAGCATTTTATATTTCCTGGAAAACTTTTTGGAGGGCAAAAGATGATCAAACTAATAAGTTGTTTTGTGATAGGTATCAGATTTTACCTTTTTACACTCTTTGACACAGCCATTCCACTTCTAGAAATTAATCCTACAGATATATTACACAGGTAAATAAAGATAAAAGAATGGCAGATACAGCAGTACTCATAATCTTGAAGAATCAGAGACAACTGTGTCTGGCAAAAGGCAAGTCGTTCAATGAATTTTGATACAAGAGACTGTGTGCTTGAGAAGAGACATTTAATATGTCAAATAACCACCCAGCTCAGGGAATATATGTTCAAAGATCATAAACCTGAAAATCTAATGGTTTAGTTCCAGCTGTCTTGGGACAGCTCCATAAACATTTACCCCACTGGTAAAAGGTTAAGATCTAGCAAATGAGGCAACAAAATACAGGACTTCAAATTTATATTCTCAAGTGTTTTATTGTAATTTATTTAAAAGGCAAAAAATAAATAAACTGACCTTAGGATTTAAAAAATGAGTATCAAAATAAACCAACAGAAATTAGGAAGAAAAGTTAATTGACATGAAAGCTGTGAAAATTTGAAGTAGAAGTGAAAGCAGAAATGTTTGACAGGATACATGAAATTGTAGCAGATAACCTCCAGCCCCACCCAGTATCCACACCTGTCCTTTTATCCAGGAATAGAAGTTTGATTTTTTTTTTTTTTTTTTTTTTTTTTTGAGCTGGAAATCTGCTCAGGCTGCATTCCTAGCACTCCCTTGCCTCATACTGTGGCTCTATGATTGATTCAGGCAGACGATACATAAACAAAAGCATGGTCAGGAACTTCTGGGAAGGCTAATAAGGGGGCTGAATTATTGGTGAAGTGATTCTTTTATCTTTCCCTTCTTCTGCCTGCTACTGGCCAGAAACACGAATCTGATCATTAGAGCACCACAGTTGTTGTGAATGATAAGATCACAAGGATGGAAGCTAGGCTGGGGAATCACAGCTTGAAGACTGTGTCTGGGTCCCTGATGATGCCAGAGTGCTAACACAACAGTCCCAGGCTGCACACCTCTGGACCTCTTTTACATGAGAGAGAATTGAACTTTTGTCTTGTTTAAGACACTGTTCCTTAATATTTTTGTGACATATAACATGTTCCATGTTACATGATACAGAATACACATTTTTGTTTAAAAAGAATAACAGAATAAAAAAGGAAATTCCTGGCAAACGTAATTAAGAGGGAGCGAGAGAAAGAGAAAATAAATGTACAATGTTAATAATGAGATACATTACAGAAAAGCTTAAAGATTTATATTAAAGCATCTTGTACAAACTCAAGATAATAAGTTTGGAAACTGAGAGAAATGGACAACTTATTATCAAAACATAAAACATCCCATTTGACCCAAAAATGATACAGAAAATTTGAATAGACCAATAACCATAGCTGAATTCAGTGGCAGGCTCAGATGGTTTTACTGCTGAGTTTAATCTCAATTCATAGATCATGTAATTCCTATGCTATTTAAATAACTGCAGTCCACAGAAAGAGATGAAACACCCCTAATTCATTGTATAAAGTATCATAAAGATAGCACACCAGAGAAAATAAGATGAATTTTGATTACAAATATAGAAGCAAATATTTCAAATAAACTATTGGAAGTCTGAATCCAGCTATCCATTTATAAAATTATGATATAAACAAATGGGATTAATTTCAGTAATGCAAGGACTTCAGAAACAAGAACTTTATCAACATATTTCATTATACCAACAAACTAAAGGACATCAATAGATGTTGAAAAGTTATTCAGTAAAATACAGGGCTACTGTGAATAACTGCAAAGAGCTGGATTAGAAGAAAGCTATTTAAACAAATGTGATTTACTAAAAATAACCAATGATTATTTTTTTAACAGTTTAGGCCCTTTCTTTTTTTAAATTAATTAATTATTTATTTATTTTTGGCTGTGTTGGGTCTTCGTTTCTGTGCGTGGGCTTTCTCTAGTTGCGGCGAGCGGGGGCCACTATTCATTGCGGTGCACCGGCTTCTCGTTGTGGTGCCTTCTCATGTTGCCGAGCACGGGCTCTAGGCGTGCGGCGGGCTCAGTAGTTGTGGCTCCTGGGCTCTAGAGTGCAGGCTCAGTACTTGTGGCGCATGGGCTTAGCTGCTCTGCGGCATGTGGGATCTTCCTGGACCAGGGCTCGAACCCGTGTCTCCTGCATTGGCAGGTGGATTCTTAACCATTGCGCCACCAAGGAAGCCGCAACCAGTGATATTCTAAAGGGTAAAATAGTAGTGTCATTTACCATTAAAAACTGGAATCAGCACTACTCACTTCGCATATTTCTCAATTTTCACTTTAGCCCTTTGAGAAGGAGACTTAATATCCTCGTTTTCAAGCTGGAGAAAGTGAGGCTGAAAGCGGCTAAGGTAATTTACTCTAGCTAGTTAGCAGGGAGCCAGGTTTCAGGCAATCTGGTGCGGGGAATTTTTTCTTTCCCCTGCATCTAAGCCTGTTTATTTGGTTTCCCCTGACCTCTGCGAGCAGCTTCGCCCGCAGCTTCTGGAACCCAGGAGGCCCGGCCGCCCACTGCAGACCCACGACATTGAGGTCCACGGGGTTATCACGGTCAGGGGGGTCCACCACTTCCTTCCGAATCAGCCTGTAATACAAGCAAGCGTGGCCACGGTGCCCGGCACGGCATCGTCCGGGCCGGCGCGGGTCCCGGCGCACACGTGTCACTCACCGCGCATGCGCCGGCTGACGTGGTCCGCAAGGTCGCAAAGTGCGGCAGGAAGCGAGTTGTAGGCCAGCCGTGAGCCTTTTCTGCCCCCGCGTGGGGCCTATCACGATGCGCGACAGCTGCTACAGCTGCTCTAGCTCGGTTGTGTACAGTCTCATAAAACATTGGCCTCGGGGGCCAGACGGGAGCCGGAAGCTGGCAGCGCCTTGTCCTTGCCCGCGGGCCGCCCTAGGCCCGGCGGGGCCTCACCCGTGAGGCTCCCTGAGGTGGCCCTGGGCGTG
The DNA here is from genome assembly GCF_028023285.1 of Balaenoptera ricei. NCBI lineage: Eukaryota > Metazoa > Chordata > Mammalia > Artiodactyla > Balaenopteridae > Balaenoptera > Balaenoptera ricei. The sequence goes on along the minus strand of NC_082657.1, from coordinate 53,161,119 downwards.
CGGGGGTTGAGGGGCCGCTCACGGTGACCGCCTCCTTCTCCAGAGAGCCCCACGCCCAGGCCTCTGCTTCGGCCACTGCGGCCCTTTCTGCTCCTCACACCGCGCGCCCCGCAGCCTCTCGCAGGCCTGGGTCCGCCAGGCCATCTCCTCCTTCGGGTGCAGATGTACCTCACGTTGGCTCACGCTCATCCAGGAAGCCATCTGCGGGGACGAAGGGGTCCTGGCAGGGCTGCGGAGACAGGCAGCAGCATCAGGTCCTTGACAGCATCCGGCCGAGGAATGTTCTGGGTTCTGTAGCCTAAGGCCGCTGTGTCCTCGTTCTCGCGGTGAGTGTGGACGGCCCCTGCCGTGCCGTGTTTCTTCCTGTGCCTATTGATCCTCACAGTGGCCTCTTCTTTCCTTTCTGGCTTTTCCAGCATCGTCCCTCCCGCAGGAAAGGAACCAGAGAATTAGGTTTCCTATTAATTTAGCCAGCTCTCTTTGGATTGGTGTTTTCATGCTGTATCTTTTTCTAGCCTTTTCCTGTTTATCTATTCCTTATGTTGAAAGTTGGTGTTTTGTGGGTGACAGATAGTTCTTTATTTTAAAATTCGGTTTGACAGCCTCTTTTACTTGTAGTGTTTACACAATTTATATTTAATGTTATTATTGACCTGGTGGGATTTAAATCTACCATCTTGCCTTTTGTTTTCTATTTGTCCCACCTGTTTTTGGATCCTTCCCCCCTCTTTCCTGCCTTCTTTGGGGTTAATAGAGTATTTTTTAAAATGCTGTCGTTTTGATAAGCTCACTGTGTATCCAGATGAATAAACTCTTGTCCTTCCTTATAAAAGAGTTGTTTCTCCAATAGTGCAAACTATCTGCCTGGATAAAGTGAATTGCAAGAATTTTCTGAAGATAATAGTGAAGTTATTTCTTAGGTTGCTGTCTTATCTTTCTGCACTAGGCTCTGCTGGAGCAAATAGTTAATGCTATGTTGGACACAGGTCATCTCAGCTCTCAGCTCAAATATTTAAGTTTAATTTATCCACAGAGTAAGAGAATGCATAAAGCATGGCATTATTACACTCTTGAATATTTTACAGCAGTGAAAATTAATGTAGCAAAATGAATTAGTGTGAAAATGCTGAATCTCAAAAACAGTGAAAAGAAAGCAAGTTGTTAATGATTACGTACAGTATGAAATCATTCATGTCAGTTTAAGAACAGATAAGTAGTAAAACTACAAATAAAATAAAACAGGAATGATGAAAACAAAATTCAGAAGAGTTCCTTGCCCCTTTTTCCACAAGATAAAGTAAGAGAAGGCAGTGATCAGGGAGTGTCACAGTGAGAGTTTCAATAGTTCTGCCCATTTGTTAAGGTAAATGGACTATTCATGGTTCTTTAACTTATACATGTGCAAACTCTGTATACATTATATATATTTTTATTTTTAGAAATACTCATTTTAAGAAGGCAAAATACTAAGCTTTTGTGGTACTGAAAACATGCAGTCATCCTCTTCCCTAGTTTCATCAAATATCATCAGGCATGCAGTCACCAGTAAATCGAGGCCTTTTCAGGTTGCCTCCACGCTCCAGCCCTCAGTTTTATCTGCAAGACAGGGAGAAACTGTTTTTATGACCACTAAAGTTCCTTACAGATAAATAAAATGCTTTGGTTTTATAACTGTATTTGAACCTGCCCCCCCTGGAATCCCACCTGGAATCAGAATGTATCATTACTCTATTTCAATCTTTTTGTTTTTTTTGGAGCAGCAGCTAATGCAATGTGAACAAGAAATATTTACAATAAATATTGGGGAAAAGAGACATGTTGGTGACATGATTGTAAAGTTAAAAAGCCCATAAAGCTCTCTAAAATATGAGAATTAAGAAAAGGATGTGATAAAGTAGTGAAGGAAAACATGAAGTGCCAAGTGCTGAGTGTGCTTTCTATGATAAGTGCTAAGAAGAAACAAAGAGTAAGATGTTGTGTAAGAGATTGTGAAGAGGCTAGTTTAGAGGGATCGAAGAAGGTGTCTCTGAAGAGGTGACATTTTAGCAAGACCTTGAATGATGAGACTTGTGTTGACCTGAGATGCAGGATGAGTGTCAAATGTTACACCTTGAGGTACCCCCAGTCGGCGACGCATGGTTTCATAGAAGGAGGTGGTGATAGCTTTAAAGGAGCCGAAGGACACAGCTTCTTCCAGGGGAACGTTGGAAGATCCTGGCAGGAGTCCGCGAAAGGAGCTTACTCTGCATGGTCGTAGGCAGAGAGCATCTTGCCCAGCTTCCGGCCTTTCTGCTGATGCTGGTGGGCTGGCTGATGGGGAACCAGGCCAGGAGCTGGGAATGGCTCTTTACAGGTCTCAGATTTATCCTCATTTTGGGGGAAGAACAAACCCTTCTGCCCAAGCCTGCTGGTTTTGGATATGTTGGAAACATTCTTTTCCTGCAAGGGAGAGGAAAAATTCCAACAGCCGAAGACAACCAAGGCAAAGACTTTGTCCAACAAAGAAGATTTACTGACTTACTGCAACGGGGTGGGGATTGGGGTGGGGTATGCTAGTGAACGGTGAAGTGTCTCTTGATAAGAAGGAGCAGGGAGGGTCTTTTTAAAATGAGGCTTGCGCTTGTGTTAAATGATGCTTAGTAAGGGTTAGAGGCAGCAGGAATCATCTCTGAGTTATTTGCTATCATGGAGAGGTGAAAGTTGCAAAGCTGGGCTGGGGACATCTTTTGTGAGAAACCAGTAGCCCTCAAAGAAGAGGGTCATTATGATATTCTACGGCCGCAGCATGACCTTTGGAGAAATAGTCTTTAATGTTAACTTTGCAGTTGGCTTTATTGTGTCTGTTATCACAATCTGGTTAATGGCAGGCCTGATATTTAATACCTCAGAGGAAAAGTGTAGAATGTCCCTGACATCTTTAGGAAATCAGGGGTGTGATCAATAGTGTTTTTAGCCCCGTTGTACTTGAAGTGCAGAATAAACCCACAGAATAGCCACAGGCTGGCTTAAGTTGGACCAGCTATCTTCCATCCAAGGCAGATTGGCCCTAGTTAGGAGTAGAGTCTGAATTGAAATGGCCTATTTTGCTGAACTGCAAAGTGAATCTAAATACTTATATTTTTACTGAACCAAAAAAATTTTCCCCAAAAACTATTACTCAAGGGAAAACAACCTAACAAACCAGTTCGGATGAAAATGTGACCAAGCTAACTTTTTTGTTTTTTCTTTCTTCATTATTGTAAAAACACGTAACATTAAATTTGCCATCTTCGCCATTTTGAAGTGTACAGTTCAGTAGTTTAAAGTATATTCACATTATTGTGTGAAGTATATTTACATTATTGTGTAAAGTTCAGATCTCTAGAACTTTATCATTTTGCAACACTGAAACTCTACATCTATTAAACACTACTTCCCTCCTCCCCTCCCCTCAGCCCTTGGGAACTACCTTTCTGTTTTCTGTTTCTATAATTTTGACTCTTTTAGATATTTCATATGAGTGGACTTATATATTTATTTGTCTTTTTGCACCCGACTTATTTCATTTAGCATAAATGTCCTTGGGGTTCATCCATGTTGTAGCCTGATAGGATTTCCTTCCTTTTTAAGGCTGCGTAAAATTCAATCTTATGTATATACCACATGTATTTATCCATTAATCTATTGTGGGAATTTGGGTTGCTTTCACCTCCTGGCTATTGATAATTATGCTGTAATGAACATGGATGTGCAAATGTCTCTTCAGGATCCTGCTTTGAGTTCACTGTATATATACCCAGAAGTGAGATTGGTGGATCATATGGTAATCCTATTTTTTAATTTTCTGAGGAAGCTCCATATTTCCTCCACATGGCAAGCCATTGTTTTCCATAATGGCTACCCCATTTGCATTCCCAACAATGCACAAGGATCCTAACTTCACATCCTCGATAACACTTATTTTCTTTTGATACTGGCACCCCAGATGGATATGAGGTGCTATTTCATTGTGGTTTTGATTTACATTTCCCTAATTATAAATGATGTTGAGCATCTCTTTATGTGCTTATTGGTCATTTGTATATCTTCTTTGGAGAAATATCTATTAAAGTTCTTTGTCCATTTTTTTTTAAAATTTTTATTTATGTATTTATTTATTTATGGCTGTGTTGGGTCTTAGTTTCTGTGTGAGGGCTTTCTCTAGTTGCGGCAAGTGGGGGCCACTCTTCATCACGGTGCGCGGGCCTCTCACTATCGCGGCCTCTCTTGTTACAGAGCACAGGCTCCAGACGCGCAAGCTCAGTAGTTGTGGCTCACGGGCCTAGTTGCTCCGCGGCATGTGGGATCTTCCCAGACCGGGGCTCGAACCTGTGTCCCCTGCATTGGCAGGCAGATTCTCAACCACTGCGCCGCCAGGGAAGCCCCTGTCCATTTTTTAAATCAGATTTTTAGTTTCTTGTCATTGTTGAGTTACATAAGCTTCTTATACATTCGAGATGTTCACCCTTTATCAGGTATACGATTTGCAATTAATTTCTCCCATTCTATAGGTACCTTTTCACTCTGTTCATTGTTTCTTTTGACATGAAGAAAATTTTAAGTTTAGTATAGTCCTTTTTGTCTATTTTTAATTTTGTTTCTTGTGCTTTTGGTATCATATCCGAGAAATCATTACCAAATCCAGTGTCCTGAAGCTTTTCCCTTATGTTTTCTTTTTTTTAATTTAATTTAATTTTTTTTATACAGCAGGTTCTTATTAGTCATCCATTTTATACACATCAGTGTATACCTGTCAATCCCAATCGCCCAATTCATCACCACCCCCCCTCCGCCGCTTTCCCCCCTTGGTGTCCATATGTTTGTTCTCTACATCTGTGTCTCAATTTCTGCCTGCAAACCGGTTCATCTGTACCATTTTCTAGGTTCCACGTATATGCGTTAATATACGATATTTGTCTTTCTCTTTCTGACTTACTTCACTCTGTATGACAGTCTCTAGATGCATCCAAGTCTCTACAAATGGCCCAATTTCGTTCCTTTTTATGGCTGAGTAATATTCCATTGTATATATGTACCACTTCTTCTTTATCCATTCGTCTGTTGATGGGCATTTAGGTTGCTTCCATGACCTGGCTATTGTAAATAGTGCTGCAATGAACATTGGGGTGCATGTGTCTTTTTGAATTATGGCTTTTTCTGGGTATATGCCCAGTAGTGGGATTGCTGGGTCATATGGTAATTCTATTTTTAGTTTTTTAGGAACCTCCATACTGTTCTCCATAGTGGCTATATCAATTTACATTCCCACCAACAGTGCAGAGGGTTCCCTTTTCTCCACACCCTCTCCAGCATTTGTTGTTTGTAGTTTTTCTGATGATGCCCATTCTAACTGGTGTGAGGTGATACCTCCTTGTAGTTTTGATTTACATTTCTCTAATAATTAGTGATGTTGAACAGCTTTTCATGTGCTTCTTGGCCATCTGTATGTCTTCTTTGGAGAAATGTGTAGGTCTTCTGCCCATTTTTGGATTGGGTTGTTTGTTTTTTTAATATTGAGCTGCATGAGCTGTTTATATATTTTGGAGATTAATCCTTTGTCCATTGATTCATTTGCAAATATTTTCTCCCATTCTGAGGGTTGTCTTTTCATCTTGTTTATGGTTTCCTTTGCTGTGCAAAAGCTTTGAAGTTTCATTAGGTCCCATTTGTTTATTTTTGTTTTTATTTCCATTACTCTAGGAGGTGGATCAAAAAAGCTCTTGCTGTGATTTATGTCATAGAGTGTTCTTCCTATGTTTTCCTTTAAGAGTTTTATAGTGTCCCGTCTTACATTTAGGTCTCTAATCCATTTTGGGTTGATTTTTCTGTACGGTGTTAGGGAGTGTTCTAATTTCATTCTTTTATATGTAGCTGTCCAGTTTTCCCAGCACCACTTACTGAAGAGACTGTCGTTTCTCCATTGTATATCCTTGCCTCCTTTGTCATAGATTAGTTGACCATAGGTGCGTGGGTTTATCTCTGGGCTTTCTATTGTGTTCCATTGATCTGTATTTCTGTTTTTGTGCCAGTACCATATTGTCTTGATTACTGTAGCTTTGTAGTATAGTCTGAAGTCAGGGAGTCTGATTCCTTCAGCTCCGTTTTTTTTCCCTCCAGACTGCTTTGGCTATTCGGGGTCTTTTGTGTCTCCATACAAATTTTAAGATTTTTTGTTCTAGTTCTGTAAAAAAATGCCATTGGTAATTTGATAGGGATTGCATTGAATCTGTAGATTGCTTTGGGTAGTAGAGTCATTTTCACAATATTGATTCTTCCAATCCAGGAACATGGTATATGTCTCCATCTGTTGGTATCATCTTTAATTTCTTTCATCAGTGTCTTATAGTTTTCTGCATACAGGTCTTTTGTCTCTCTAGGTAGGTTTATTCCTAGGTATTTTTTTCTTTTTGTTGCAATGGTAAATGGGAGTGTTTTCTTAATTTCTCTTTCAGATTTTTCATCATTAGTGTATAGGAATGCAAGAGATTTCTGTGCATTAATTTTGTATCCTGCAACTTTACCAAATTCATTGACTAGCTCTACTAGTTTTCTGGTGGCATCTTTAGGATTCTCTATGTATAGTATCATGTCATCTGCAAACAGTGACAGTTTTACTTCTTCTTTTCCGATTTGTATTCCTTTTATTTCTTTTTCTTCTCTGATTGCCGTGGCTAGGACTTCCAAAACTATGTTGAATAATAGTGGTGAGAGTGGACATCCTTGTCTTGTTCCTGATCTTAGAGGAAATGCTTTCAGTTTCTCACCATTGAGAATGATGTTTGCTGTGGGTTTGTCGTATATGGCCTTTATTATGTTGAAGTAGGTCCCTGTATGCCCACTTTCTGGAGAGTTTTTATCACAAATGGGTGTTGAATTTTGTCAAAAGCTTTTTCTTCATTGATTGAGATGATATGGTTTTTCTTATTCAATTTGTTAATATGGTGTATCACATTGGTTTTTTTTTTTTTTTTAATTTTATTTATTTATTTATTTATGGCTGTGTTGGGTCTTTGTTTCTGCGTGAGGGCTTTCTCTAGTTGCGGCAAGTGGGGTCCACTCTTCATCGCGGTGCGCAGGCCTCTCACTATCGTGGCCTCTCCCGTTGCGGAGCACAGGCTCCAGACGCGCAGGCTCAGCAATTGTGGCTCACGGGCTTAGTCGCTCCGCGGCATGTGGGATATTCCCAGACCAGGGCTCGAACCCGTGTCCCCTGCATTGGCAGGCAGATTCTCAACCACTGCGCCACCAGGGAAGCCCATCACATTGGTTTTTTGTGTATATTGAAGATTCCTTGCATCTCTGGGATAAATCCCACTTGATCATGGTGTATGATCCTTTTAATGTGTTGTTGGATTGTGTTTGCTAGGATTTTGTTGAGGATTTTTGCATCTATATTCATCAGTGATATTGGTCTGTAATTTTCTTTTTTTGTAGTGTCTTTGTCTGGTTTTGGTATCAGGGTGATGGTGGCCTCACAGAATGAGTTTGGGAATGTTACTTCCTCTGCAGTTTTTTGGAGGAGTTTGAGAAGGATGGGTGTTAGCTCTTCTCTAAATGTTTGATAGTATTCACCTGTGAAACCATCTGGTCCTGGACTTTTGTTTGTTGGAAGATTTTTAATCACAGTTTCAGTTTCATGACTTGTGATTGTTCTGTTCATATTTTCTGTTTCTTCCTTGTTCAGTCTTGGAAGGTTATACCTTTCTAAGAATTTGTCCATTTCTTCCAGGTTGTCCATTTTATTGGCGTAGAGTTGCTTGTAGTAGTCTCTTAGGATGCTTTATATTTCTGCGGTGTCTGTTGTAACTTCTCCTTTTTCATTTCTAATTTTATTGATTTGTGTCCTCTCCCTCTTTTTCTTGGTGAGTCTGGCTAATTGTTCATCAATTTTGTTTATCTTCTCAAAGAACCAGCTTTTAGTTTTATTGATCTTTGCTATTGTTTTCTTTGTTTCTATTTCATTTATTTCTGCTCTGATCTTTATGATTTCTATCCTTCTGCTAACTTTGGGTTTTGTGTGTTCTTCTTTTTCTAGTTCCTTTAGGTGTAAGGTTAGATTGTTTATCTGAGGTTTTTCTTGTTTCTTGAGGTAGGCTTGTATAGCTATAAACTTCCCTCTTAGAACTGCTTTTGCTGCATCCCGTAGGTTTTGGATCATTGTGTTTTCATTGTCATTTGTCTCTAGGTATTTTTTGATTTCCTCTTTGATTTCTTCAGTGATCTCTTGCTTATTTAGTAACGTATTGTTTAGCCTCCATGTGTTTGGGGTTTTTAGTTTTATTCCCCTGTAATTGATCTCTGATCTCATAGCGTTGTGGTCAGAAAAGATGCTTGATATGATTTCAATTTTCTTAAATTTACTGAGGCTTGATTTGTGACCCAAGATGTGATCTATCCTGGAGAATGTTCCGTGCGCACTTGAGAAGAAAGTGTAATCTGCTGTTTTTGGATGGAATGTCCTATAAATATCAATTAAATCTATCTGGTCTATTGTGTCATTTAAAGCTTGTGTTTCCTTTTTAATTTTCTGTTTGGATGATCTGCCCATTGGTGTATGTGAGGCGTTAAAGTCCCCCATTATTATTGTGTTACTGTCGATTTCCTCTTTTATAGCTGTTAGCAGTTGCCTTATGTATTGAGGTGCTCCTATGTTGGGTGCATATATATTTATAATTGTTATATCTTCTTCTTGGATTGATCCCGTGATCATTATGTAGTGTCCTTGCTTGTCTCTTGTAACATTCTTTATTTTAAAGTCTATTTTATCTGATATGAGTATTGCTACTCCAGCTTTCTTTTGATTTCCATTTGCATGGAATATCATTTTCCATCCCTTCACTTTCAGTCTGTATGTGTCTCTAGGTCTGAAGTGGGTCTCTTGTAGACAGCATATATATGGGTCTTGTTTTTGTATCCATTCAGCAAGCCTGTGTCTTTTGGTTGGAGCATTTAATCCATTCACATTTAAGGTAATTATCGATATGTATGTTCCTGTTACCATTTTCTTAATTGTTTTGGGTTTGCTTTTGTAGGTCCTTTTCTTCTCTCGTGTTTCCCACTTAGAGAAGTTCCTTTAGCATTTGTAGTAGAGCTGATTTGGTGGTGCTGAATTCTCTTAGCTTTTGCTTGTCTGTAAAGCTTTTGATTTCTCCATCGGATCTGAATGAGAAATCAGCTGTTAACCTTATGGGAGTTCCCTTGTATGCTCTTTGCCATTTTTCCTTTGCTGCTTACAGTAATTTTTCTTTGTTTTTAAGTTTTGCCAATTTGATTACTGTGTGTCTCGGCATCTTTCTCCTTGGGTTTATCCTGTATGGGACTCTCTGCGCTTCTTGGACTTGGGTGGCTATTTCCTCTCCCATGTTAGGGAAGTTTTCGACTATAATCTCTTCAGATATTTTCTCTGGTCCTTTCTCTCTCTCTTCTTCTAGGACCCCTATAATGTGAATGTTATTGCGTTTAATGTTGTCCCAGAGGTCTCTTAGGCTGTCTTCATTTCTTTTCATTCTTTTTTCTTTATTCTGTTCCACAGCAGTGAATTCCACCATTCTGTCTTCCAGGTCATTTATCCGTTCTTCTGCCTCAGTTATTCTGCTATTGATTCCTTCTAGTGTGTTTTTCATTTCAGTTATTGTATTGTTCATCTCTGTTTGTTTGTTCTTTAATTCTTCTAGATCTTTGTTAAACATTTCTTGCATCTTCTCCATCTTTGCGTCCATTCTTTTTCCGAGGTCCTGGGTCATCTTCACTATCATTATTCTGAATTCTTTTTCAGGAAGATTGCCTATCTCCGCTTCATTTAGTTGTTTTTCTGGGGTTTTATCTTGTTCCTTCATCTGGTACATAGTCCTCTGCCTTTTCATCTTGTCTGTCTTTCTGTGAATGTGGTTTTTGTTCCACAGGCTGCAGGATTGTAGTTCTTCTTGCTTCCGCTGTCTGTCCTCTGGTGGATGAGGCTATCTAAGAGCCTTGTGTAAGTTTCCTGATGGGAGGGACTGGTGATGGGTAGAGCTGGCTGTTACTCTGGTGGGCAGAGCTCAGTAAAACTTTATCCACTTGTCTGCTGATGGGTGGGGCTGGGTTCCCTCCCTGTTGGTTGTTTGGCCTGAGGTGACCCAACACTGGAGCCTACCCAGGCTCTTTGGTGGGGCTAATGACGGACTCTGGGAGGACTCACGCCAAGGAGTACTTCCCAGAACTTCTGCTGCCAGTGTCCTTGTCCTCACGGTGAGCCACAGCCACCCCCTGCCTCTGTAGGAGACCCTCCAACACTAGCAGGTAGGTCTGGTTCAGTCTCCTATGGAGTCACCGCTCCTTCCCCTGGGTCCCAGTGCGCACACTACTCTGTGTGTGCCCTCCAAGAGTGGAGTCTTTGTTTCCCCCAGTCCTGTCGAAGTCCTGCAGTCAAATCCCACTAGCCTTCAAAGTCTGATTCTCTAGGAATTCCTCCTCCCATTGCCGGACCCCCAGGTTGGGAAGCCTGAGGTGGGGCTCAGAACCTTCACTCCAGTGGGTGGACTTCTATGGTATAAGTGTTCTTCAGTTTGTGAGTCACCCACCCAGCAGTTATGGGATTTGATTTTATTGTGATTGTGTCCCTCCTACCGTCTCATTGAGGCTTCTCCTTTGTCTTTGGATGTGGAGTATCTTTTTTGGTGAGTTCCAGTGTCTTCCTGTTGATGATTGTTCAGCAGTTAGTTGTGATTCTGGTGCTCTCGCAAGAGGGAGTGAGTGCACATCCTTCTGCTCCACCATCTTGAACCAATCTTCCTTATGTTTTGTTTTAGGAGTTTAGTAGTTTTAGGAGTTTAGTAGTTTTAAGTCTTACATTTAGATCTTTAATCCATTTTGAGTTAATTTTTGTGTATTATGTCATTGATGACACAAATTACTTCTTTTTATATTGCATATGTATTAACATAGACTTAAAATTACTTTTTATGCTTAAAAAATTCTATACATATTTATAAGGGATTTACTAATCTGTTTTCCAATACAGCAGGCTTCTATATTTGTCTATGTATTTATCCTTACAATGACCCTGATGAGAGAGAGTGGAGTGTGTCAGGAAATCCCGCCTGGGTTTTTTTTTTTTAGTTTGTTATTTATTTATTTGGCTGCACCAGGTCTTAGTTGCAGCATGCGGGATCTAGTTTCCTGATCAGGGATCGAACCTGGGCCCCCTACATTGGGAGTGCAGAGTCTTAATCACTGGACCACCAGGGAAGTCCCCCCGCCTGGGTTTTGATGTGGTTGTCTTCATGCTTACCTGGGGTGCAGGAACCTTTTAATTGGTGTCTGGATGTCTCACAGAGGTATTCTATTGGCTTTCTGTCGTTGAATCCATGTCTCTATGGGGGAAGGAGGGTCTGGGGCTTCCTATTCTACTGTTTTGCTGATGTTACCCCTCCCAGCCTACTTTTCCAAACCATAACCTCCAAACACTTTCCACTTGGTTTAGTTAAGGATCTTTAGCACAGAGTTTTCAGAGAATCTGTGTGGTTGGAAATGTCTGGAAGAGACTGGAAGAAAGCATAGCAACTTACATTCGAGTTTATTAAGCAGAAGCAGAGTGCTTTGTTCCTCCCTGCCGCAGCCTTCTCTTCAGAAATGTTATGGACAAACATTTTCAGATTTCATGACAGGTGCTGGGGGCACAAAGAGAAATGGCCCTACCCATGTCCTCATTTTATATTGGCTTGGCCAGAAAGTTCATTCAGATTTTTCTGTAACATCTTATGGGAAAACCAGAATGAACTTTTTGGCCAACCCAATAGAATTAGAAACTGAAGTTTAAAGAAGTTAAAGACATTAACCAAGAAATACATCTGGTAATTGACTAAGCTGGGATTTCAGTTCATGCCTATCTGAACCCAGTTCCTTCAAGAAAACTATTGTTGGAAAGGAAATAAGACTTGGACAGCTCTAGGCAACTACTGTAGATGTCTCCTAGGTGTTTTCCGCTTGCACAATCCTTTTTCCTCTTTAAAGTTTTTTATTTTCCTATCTCACCTCTGCTCCTCGATCTGATGGCCTATTTCTCCCTTTGTTACCCTCCTTCACTTAGAAGCCCAACATAGATTTGAATGAAGCAATGATATAAGAAAGAGCCATCCTTAACTTTCTCTGGGTTCAAAGAGAAAATTAGGCTTCAGTGAGGAACCAGAAATTGACTGAGCTGATACATGATTTTCAGTAGATATTCTTGGCTATGGGCTTCTTTTTTTCTGTTTATAAAATGAAGGTTAGTTAAGCCCACCCCCAAGTGAGAGCTTCTACCCTCGAGATTGATAAAAAGTCGGTGGAGGTGGCACAAACATTTCAAAGAGTGCTATGGTTGAGCCTCCCTGCAGTTTTCAATTAGAAGGTTACTAGGAATATAGCTATCAGTGTAGAAAATAAAAATCTTTGAATGTCCACTCAAGAGTTTAGGTGGCCAGCCTGGGATGCTAGTGGGATATAAGGTTGTTGTTATTGGAAGAAACACCACCTCTTATTTTCCTCTCCCCATAAGAGGTTTGAGCAGATAAATGAAATGGGAACTAAATTCAGAGTGCTGCTTTTGAAGGCCTCCAGCCAACGAAAGGGTGACCTTGCATTTCCCTCCAAACTGGGGCAAACAGTGAGACGGTAATATGGGAGGAAGGATTTTTCTTTGTTAGTATTTGTTTTGGTTATGAGGTAAAATCAAAAGAGGGAATGAAATGCAGTGCAGTGAAAAATATTTAATATTTCTCTTTGGTGTTTTCCCTCTTCCATTCTTTCCATCCTATAAGTGTCTGCTCACAGAGAGAGCACTTAATGAACTGTGGCAGCAGATGCCAGTACATATAGATAAAGCAGACCTGAGGAGTGAATAATATTTTTCTCCAACCAATCCAGAATTGAGAGCACTAGTAACTGCTTTGAAGGAAAGATGATCCTCTCTGGACAGCGATGATATTCTATGGGCAGCCGAAGAAGATTATTTTTTATTTTCTTAATTAGGTGGATCATATAATATCTGGGGCATGTGTGTCTTAAGCAAAGAACCTTAACTGTGGGCATTCTTGTGTCTCATAAGGATTTCAATATTCCCACTTTTAAATTAATGAGTACACACACCCAGCTGTTAGGGCACACTCTGCTAGAGGAAAATAACTAATCAAAATATCTCCAAGTTCTGTTTAAAAAAAAAAGAGGACTACTTAATTTTCTCAATATCTTGAGGAGATTTAAATTTTTAGTAAAGATTTGTTTCCTTTACATGTATGTAACTGGAAAGTTATTGTATTTGTGAAATCTAGAAACCTGGAATTTTAGCTTCTACATAAAACCCCTTAAAATGTGAATATGTATATACCATATTTTCAAAATAAAAATAGTTCTTGGGGGCTTCCCTGGTGGAGCAGTGATTAAGAATCCACCTGCCAATGCAGGGGACACGGGTTTGAGCCCTGGTCTGGGAAGATTCCACATGCGGTGGAGCAACTAAGCCTGTGTGCCACAACTACTGAGCCTGCACTCTAGAGCCCGTGAGCCACAGCTACTGAAGCCTGTGCACCTAGAGCCTGTGCTCCACAACAAGAGAAGCCACGACAATGAGAAGCCTGCACCCCACAATGAAGAGTAGCCCCCCCCGCTGCAGCTAGAGAAAGCCTGCGCGCAGCAACGAAGACCCAACGCAGCCAAAAAAAAAAAAAAAAAAAAAAAGTTCTTGGTTCACCTGTATATAAAAATTGCATTCTCATAAACATAGAGATTTCCTGTAATTTAATTTCCTAAGCACTGCTTTTGTGCTTTTGTCTGCCTTCCTCTTTCGGCATGCTTTTATCATTCAGGGATACAGATATGGAAGACAAGTGTTTTGAAAACACTAGTTAATGCTACAAGCACCATACAACCTTACATTCATCAAGAATTTAGGATAAATTTGAGAAGTGCTTCACTTGTTTTTTCTTATAATGGTTATTCTGAAATAGAAGGCCCTTCTCAAGACACACTAGCAACTCTATTTTAATACAGCTCTGCAGCCAAAGCACAGAACCTCCAAAAGTTCATAGTGGATCGAAGATCCACCAATTTCCAATGTTATCTGTGTTTATGAGACATATTTTATTTAAAAAACCAGAATGCCCCAGTGGAATAGAATTTGTTTAAAGAGTAATGTCTCAAAGGGAGATCCTGGAAATGAGAGAGACATCAAATGGCTGAGATAAGCTCTCTACACACCTCTGTCTGGGAAGCTAAACATGCAAGAGTGACCTGAGAGAATCCAGTGGAAAGAGAACACCAGGGATATTGGAGAACTAGCTGTGACTTTGAATGCTTTCCCCACAATCAACACAGACACAAATTGATTGGTAGAGGGTGGAAGTATTAGCAGCTTGAGATGCTTGAGCACAAATCTTGCCCCTATTATTAGCTAGCCACTAAACAATACAGTTATAGGAGCAACCCCCAAGAAACCAGGATAAAAAATAAAAGTAAGAATAAGCAGAACACACTACTCAGGAGAGATTTTTTTGCAGTTTAAGTCCAGGCAAGTAAATAATAATAATAATAGTAGTTATAATAGTAATTATTATTACTCTTTATGGAATAATAATAAAAAGAATCCACAGCTCCTACAGTATATTATCTCAAAAGGAATCCACAGTGTCTACAATATATTATCTAGAATGTCCAGTTTTCAACCAAAAAATATAAAACATGCAAAGAAGTGAATGTGTGAGTCATGCACAGGGGGGAAAAGCAATAAAAACTGACTCTATAAGTACAGGATATTGGATTTAGCAGTCAGAGACTTAAATCAATGTTCATAAATATGTGCAGAGATTTAAGGAAATTGTATTCAGAAAATTAAAGGAAAATACAATGTCAGTGATGCACCAAGTGAGGCATCTCAACAGAAAAATTGAAATTATAAAAAAGAACTAAATGGTATTTTTAGACTTGAAAATGATAATACTGAAATTAAATATTTACTGGACAGGATTACCGGTATATTTTAGATGTTAGAAGAAATAGTGAACTTTATGATAGATCAACAGAAATTACCCAACCCAAAAACAGAAGAAAAAAAAGATTGAAGATAAATGAACAGAGAAGGTCAGACTGAAAAATGGCAGAGTAAGGAGCTTGGCAATTCTTATGTCCAAAAATCAGTGATGAAAGTGGACAGAGTTTTCAAAAACAACCATTTTAGGACTCTGGAAATTAACCAAAGGCATACAGCAATTTGATAAGCATTTATTAAAGATAAATACTTGAACTTTGGATAAGAACAATAGGAGTTTATGGCATTTTAGCCTGGGGATACTCTCATCCCACCCCATCTCCCGCAATTCTCTCAGCTCCATTGGCATAGTAGTTCTACCAGGGCAGGATAAGATGTGAAAACCAGAAACTTTGCTCTCAGAGAGGATTGACTTAAATTGGAGTGTGGTATTGAAAAAAATGAATGTTCCTGGGAATTGTTCCTGGGAAATGGTAGCAAATGAACAAGGAAGACCAATATAACAGCTAGTCTGATGTTGTAATCATAAGTGGGGAAAGCAATGGAGAGGCAGACTAGCCAGAAATGTAGCAGGGAAATTTGGGAATGAAGTAGCCATAGTGGATGACAATAAGCTCCCACACATCCTTGGAAGTCCTTGCAGTTGTGCACATGCATCAGGCTACATAAGCTTAGGAGACACTGAGAGGTCCCTAGCATTTTACATGTCCCTGGCTGAACATGATGCCTTGCACACAACAACATTTATGAGACATGTAAATAAGTAGGCACATGTAACACATACACAGGGGAAAAATTAGTCAATAAAAATGGTCTCTGAGGGATCCCAGGTGTTGGACTTAGAAGACAGAGACTTCAAAGTAGCTATGACAAATAAGTTCCAAGAACTAATGGAAAGCATGTTATACTATTACTCTTTATGGAATAATAATAAAAGGAATCCAAAGACTGACTCATATAATAAATGGTCTAAATAAAAATAGACATTTTATATTTAAAAAAAGAACCAAATGGAAATTCTGGAGTTGTAAGATACAATAACTGAAATGAAAAATTCACTAAAGGTATTCAGCAGTGACATGAGATGGCAGAAGAATAAGAAAACAGGAAGCTAGAACAATAGAATTTATCTAGTCTGAATAAAGGAAAGAAAAAAAGAATAAAGAGAAATGAACAAATTCTCAGAGACCTGTGAGGCACCATGAAGGAACCATTGTATGCATAATGGGAATTGCAAAAAGAGAGGAGAGAAAGAAATGAATAGAAAACATATTTGAATAAATAATGGCTGATATCTTCCCAAATTTGATGAAAAAATTAATTTTACAGCCACTTGGGAAACATTTGACAATCTTTAAAATCTTTAACATAGAGTTATGATCCAATCCAGTTATTCCACTCCTAGACGTCTACTCAAGAGAAAGAAATCATATCCATACAAAGACTTACACATTATTCTTAAAAGCTAAAAACTGTCCAAATACCCGCTTTGTTGTTGACTGGATGAGCAAAATATGGTATATCTATATAACACTATCAGGCAGTCAAAAGGAACAACCTACTGACATATGCACCAACAAGGATGGATTTCAAAAACATAATTCTAAGTGAAAGCAGTCGGACACATAAGACTGCACATTGTCTGATTCCATTTACTTGAAATTTCTAGAAAAGTCAAAACTATGGAGACACGAAACAGAACAGTTTTTGCCTGGGGCTGATTATAGATGTGGGGTTTGACCAAAAATGGGCATGAGGGAACTTTTGGGGGTGGTAGAAGTATTCTATAACTATACAAATTTACAAAAACTCACCAAACTATATACTAAAAATGGGTGAATTTTATGGTATGGAAATTCTACCTCAGTGAAGCTAACCAAGGTCTCAAATGACATTTCAGAGAGGAATACACAGGGGCATTCAGCCATGTGGTGGATAGTTCTGATAGATTTGCATTTAGAGAGTAACTGTCTCTGTAGAGGTCAGACTTCTTGATCTTGTATTATTCTTAACAATATTGGTATTGCTGTTATTAAACAAGATGATATCACCTATTTCTAAATCAATGTCTAAAAAGTGTTCTTTATATTGGAAGAAACACCATCTCAAAAGATCTGATTCTTTTGCCTATACTTTCTTGGTTGTGGAATTGAGGGTTATACCCAAATATGCCAGACTCTTGGAAGACCTAAGGAGGATAACTCTTGTCCTGATAAATCCTTCGCGTTCTTCTGATGGACTCTGGGCAGAGTGGTAACACTGTGGGAGAAAGCAGGACAGGAAGATAAGAAAACACTGCATGGGCTGTGATGTTTTTCTATGAGACTGTAACTTATGCATTCTTCTTCCAGAGCAGGAAAAGTCATAATCCACAGAACAGAAGAGATATGCTGTTGAGTTTGTAATTTAAAAGGGAACGAAAGCATTTCACCCATCTCCAAAACTGCAGCTGTCCTTCCTCTGCCTTGACATACTTTTTCAGGCTAGGGCTTGAGAGTTTCTTCTCAAAGGAGAAAGCTGCACATGGGACTTTCGGAATCAGCGTGGAGCTGCTGAGAGACATCACTGGTTTTGTCAGAAAGAGTCTCATCAAGAATAAACTCAAGGGCTTCCCTGGTGGTGCAGTGGTTGAGAATCTGCCTGCCAATGCAGGGGACATGGGTTTGAGCCCTGGTCTGGGAAGATCCCACATGCTGCGGAGCAACTAAGCCCGTGGGCTGCAACTACTGAGCCTACGCTCTAGAGCCCGTGAGCCACAACTACTGAGCCTGTGCGTCTGGAGCTTGTGCTCCGCAACAAGAGAGGCCGCGACAGTGAGAGGCCCGCGCACCGCGATGAAGAGTGGCCCCCTCTTGCCGCAACTAGAGAAAGCCCTTGCACAGAGACGAAGACCCAACACAGCCAAAATAAATAAATAAATAAATAGAGTTCCCTTTAAAAAAAAAAAAAAGAATAAACTCAATTCCCTAGGAAAAAGATTGCACAGTGCCATTTCCGGAATAAATACATGCGATGATCTCTTTCAGGAAAATAGATGACTTCCTTATTCAGTCCTGGCACAGATGAGAGGCAGAGCAGTGCCTTTGAGACCTGAGGATGGCACATGGAGGTCCCAACGAAGGGCAGAGTCCCCTTCAGCAGGGCTGGTGTGGGGCTCCGAGGTCACAGTTTGAGTAGCAAGGAATGAGAGGGTTTTGTCGACATTAAAAGAATAAAGTACAATTTGTTTGAAGAGTGACTCAGGAAGAAATGATTTTCTTTTTCATTAATATTCCTTTCATTTCAGTCAGAGACAATGAGATTTTTGTGGAATTCAAAGCGCTGAAGAGTAATTTGATTATTGTGTTTGAAGGCTTTAGAAAGAAACAGCTGTTTTCACTCAGCCAGTGGGCTAATCAAGGTCTCAAGTGATGTTTCCAAAGCTTACACTGAGTCGTTCAGCCATAATGTCAGGGAGAATAGTTCTGATGAGGGCTTGCATTCAGAAAGAAACTGTCTTTAAGATCAAATTCCTTGCCTTCTTTATTACATTTAACTACTTGTATTATTATTGTTAAGCAAGGGGAAATCACCTGTCAAGTGATTTCCAAAGTGGCTGTTATAGGGATGTGTGCAGCCTGAAAATGCACAAAAGGGTCTTCTGGCTTTGGGAAGAAGAGATTAGAACTTCTATACTTTTTGAAATGTAAGAATGAAAAAATAAATTAAGCTTTACTCTTACCCACTATAATTTCATCACATTTTAAAGGTGTACTATTATTGGGTATTCCAGAAAGAAAAAAAATGTTGACCATTAAACCATGACCCAGTGCCTTCTTTTAAATCTTATACTTACTGAAAGAGCCCCTTTCTACTTATATAGACATAATATAGATTTTTAAATCATATATTGCTCTTGTGCATACATGAAAAAGAGAATAAATTTCACGTATGCTCAGGTAATGACTAGGCCACAGCTGCTCTGGCCAACAGTGATCAATCATGAGATACATCTCGATTTCAGAGCCACTAGGGTGTGAAAGCCTGTGTCTTCAGATCATTGAAATATGGTGAAATGCAGAGTAATCTTATATAGGCATACCTTGGAGACATTATGGGTTTGGTACCAGACCACCACAATAAAGCAGATAACACAATAAAGTGAATCACATGAACTTTTTTAGTTTCCCAGTGCATATAAAAGTTATGTTTGTACTATACTGTCATCTATTAAATGTGCGATAGCATTGTGGCTAATAATGTTGATATTTTGACTTCTTTCCATGAGTCATGAATGTTCTTCATGGCATCTTGAATGGTGAATCCTTTCCAGAAGGTTTTCAATTGACTTTGCCCAGATCCGTCAGAAGAATCACTATCTATGGCAACAGTAGCCTTACAGAATGTATTTCTTAAATAATAAGACTTGAAAGTTGAAGTTATTTCTTGATCCATGGGCTATGGAGAGGATGTTGTGTTCACAGGCATGAAAACAACATTAATCTCCCTCAGAGCTCTTGGGTGACCAGGTGCATTGTCATTGAGCAGTAATATCAGTATTTTGAAAGGAATCTTTTTTTCTGAGCAGCAGGTCTCAACAGTGGGCTTAAAATATTCAGTAAACCATGTTGTAAACAGATGTGCTGCCATCTAGGCGTTGTTGTTCCATTTATAGAGCACAGGCAGAGTAGATTTAGCTTCAGTGTTAAGGGCTCTAGGATTTTTGGAATGGTAAATGAGCAGTGGTTTCAACTCCAAGTCACCAGCTGTGTTAGCCCATAACCGGAGAGTCAGCCTGTCCTTCGAAGCTTTGAAGCCAGGCATTGACTTCTCCTCTCCAGCTGTGAAAGTCCTAGATGACATCTTCTTCCAGTAGAAGACTGTTTTGTCTGCATTGAAAATCTGTTGTTTGGTGTGGCTACTTTCATTAATGATCTTAGCTAGATCTTCTGTATAACTTGTTGCAGCTTCTGCATCAGCACTTGCTGCTTCACCTGGCACTTTTATGTTATGGAAATAGCTTCTTTCCTTAAACTTCATGAACCAACCTCTGCTTGCTTCAGAGGAAGCTTTTCTTCTGCAGCTTCCTCACCTCTCTCAGCCTTCATAGAATTGAAGAGAGTTAGGACCTTACTCTGGTTTAGGCTTTGGTTTAAGGGAATGTCGTGGCTGGTTTGATATTCTGTCTGGACCATTAAAAATTTCTCCATATCAGCAATAAGGCTGTTTTGATTTCTTATCGCTCACAGGAGTAGCACTTTTAATTTCCTTCAAGAACTTTTCCTTTGCATTCACAACTTGGCTAACTGGTGCAAGAGGCCTAGCTTTCAGCCTATCTTGGCTTTTGACGTGTCTTCCTCACTAAGCTTAATCATTTCTAACTTTCGATTTAAAGTGAGAGACGTGTGACTCTTCCATTCAGTTGGACACTTAGAGGTCACTGGAGGGTTATTAATTGGCCTGATTTCATGCTGTTGTGTTTCAGGGAATAGGGAGGCCTGAGGAGAGGTAGAGAGACAAGGAACAGCTGGTCGGTAGAGGAGTCAGAAGACACACATTTATCAGTTAGGTTTGCAGTCTTACATGGATGCAGTTCATGGCGCCTCCAAAACAATTATGATGGTGAGATCAAAGATCACTGAATCATAGGTCACCATAACAAATATAACAGTAATGAAAAAGTTTGGAATATTGAGAGGATTACCAAAATATGACACAGAGACCCAAAGTGAGCAAATGCTGTTGGAAAAATGGTGTTGATAGACTTGCTTGACGTGGGGTTGCCACACGTTTTATTTGTAAAAAATGCAGTGTCTGTGATTGCTGCCCACATTTCTAAAGAAATGCTGAAAGAAAAAGGAGGTGTTATGACACATTGATTTTGCCCCAGAATGACTGTGACGCTTATTTTTACCTCTTTTCCTGGTGGCACTCACAGTACTGGTGGACAAAATGGTTGGAGTGAACTCAGGTTGCCCAGGCCCTGGCCACCCTGTGTGCTGACACCAGGACAGACTGGAGCTGGCCCTCAGGACATCACAGGGTGTGGACACTCCCACTCTCCAGCTCCCTCCTCACCTGCCTCCTTGGAGCAGTCCAGGCTTCCCCCCCAGGGTCCACATTTATTATCCTGAAGCTCAATAAAATTAACACCCTGTAAAGGGAGTTTGCTCAGTTAAGCCCTGTTTATTTTCTCCAGGATTAAGAAGCAAACTCCCAGGCATTGCTGACTAGTCATAAGTGAGCTCTGGTGAGGAAGATGGGAACAATTCTAATCTAGCCTCCCCTTCTCTCTCTCTCTCTCTCTCTATTTGTTCTCTCTCTCATGTGATAATATGAGGTTTTGTGTTCATTTATATAGCAAAAGGACTCTACCAGTGAAAGGGCCTTTTTTTTTTTTTTTTTTTGCTCTTAGATTGTAACTGATCTCAGCAGAACCTTACCCTGGAGAGTGCGATAAGCAGGGCAGACGTCTGCTATATTTATTTGAGATGCTTATTTTAAGTATATGATAATCCCAATATTAACTAGACTTGCAGAAAAAAATTAAAAAAATGAAAAACAGGGGCTTCCTTGGTGGCGCAGTGGTTGAGAGTCTGCCTGCTAATGCAGGGGACGTGGGTTCGAGCCCTGGTCTGGGAGGATCCCACATGCCGCGGAGCAGCTGGGCCCGTGAGCCACAACTGCTGAGCCTGCGCGTCTGGAGCCTGTGCTCCGCAGCAAGAGAGGCGGCGATAGTGAGAGGCCCGCGCACTGCTATGAAGAGTGGCCCCCACTTGCCACAACTAGAGAATGCCCTTGCACAGAAACGAAGACCCAACACAGCCAAAAATAAATAAATAAATAAATAAATTAATTAATTAATTAAAAAAAAAAAGAAAAACAAATTATTGTTCATATGAAATAGCAAAACTGTAATTGAGAAAAAAAGTCGATAGGGTAAGATAAGCTTCATTAGGAAATATTTTTTCATCTTTATGGTTTATGCCCATTTGGATACAATGAAAAAAAAATGCTTTGTTCAGTTTCCCATGGTGATGGGAACCAAATAGTTTTAGAATGTTCAGTAAAAATGAAAAAGACATAAATATTTCTTACAGCTTCCTAGGTGGGTGATTAGTAGTACCAAACTGATCATAAGTAGATGCCTAAGAAATAATAAATACATTAATTAATGAAGCTTAAAATATGAAATAGATGTGGAGTCAGCAATTCACTCATGCATAAAGCCTATCTTTAAAAATTAGAAAGATGGGGCAGAGTCAAGATGGTGAAGCAGTAGGATGTGGAGTTTGCATCTCCTCACAACTAGGACACCTACCAAGCACTGGTGGGGGACCTTGGAGACCTAAGGGAATGGGAGGAACCCCCGAGTCACTGGGTAGGACATGGGGGGAGGGAGAGGGGAGGAGAAGTGGAGGTGGGACGGGACCAGCACCCCTGAGGGGCGGCTAGGAGAGGGGAGGGGTTCCCACGCCCGGAGGAGCCCATTCACAGCAACAGGATCAACAGGGATGGGGAGAGACCCTCGGGGGACCAGAGGACTAGAAGGGAATGTGGCCAGCGTTTCCCCCACCCGCTTGGCCCATGGCGAGCCTGCTGGGGTCCTGGACCAAAATCTCTGCACTCCAAGGCCCCCTCTGGCTGCAGCGAGCCTAAGCCCCGTCCCCACACCCCCAGGGCCTTTTCCTGAACCTAGGCCCTGCCCCCTGCCTAAGCCCTGCCCCCCCCCCCCCCACAAACAAGGCCTTTTCTGGCTTTTTTTTTTTTTTTTTTTTTTTGCTGTTTTGGTTCTGTTTTACCTTGTTTCATTTATATTTTTGTTTTTTCTAAAAATTTTTTTATTTTTCTAACTTTATTTTATTTTTTATTCTTTGTTATTGTTCTGCCCCCCCCCCTTTTTTTCCCCATGAGGCTTGCAGGATCTTGGCTCCCAGGCCGGGTGTTGGGCCTGAGCTCCTGTGGTGGAAGCGCCAAGTCCAAACTGTTGGACTAACACAACCTCAGACCCCAGGGAATATTCATCAGAGTGAGGTCTCCTGGAGGTCCTCATCTCAGCACCAAGACCCGGCTCTACCCACTGCCTGCAAAATCCAGGGCTGGATGCCTCAGGCCAAACAATCAGTAAGACAGGAATGCAGCCACACCCGTCAAAAAAAATGAGATGGCAAAAATATATGTTACAGACAAAGGAACAAGGTAAAAACCTACAAAACCAAATAAATGAAGAGGAAATACGCAACCTACCTGAAAAAGAATTCAGAGTAATGATAGTAAAGATGATCCAAAATCTCGGAAATAGAATGGAGGCATGCATCAAGAAAATACAAGAAATGTTTAACAAAGACCTAGAAGAACTAAAGCACAAACAATGATGAACAACACAATAACTGAAATGAAAAGTACTCTAGAAGGAATCAATAGCAGAATAACTGAGGTGGATAAGTGAGCTGGAAGACAGATGGTGGAAATAACTGCCGAGGAGCAGAATAAACAAAAAAAGAATGAAAAGAATTGAGGGCAGTCTCAGAGATTTCTGGGACAACATTAAATGCACCAACATTTGAATTATAGGGGTCACAGAAGAAGAAAAATAGAAAGGGTCTGAAAATATATTTGAAGAGATTATAGTTGAAAACTTCCCTAACATGGGAAGGGAAATAGCCACCCAAGTCCAGGAAGTGCAGAGAGTCCTATACAGGATAAACCCTAGGAGAAAGACATCAAGACACATATTAAACTAACAAAAAATAAATTCAAAAAAAAATATTAAAAGCGGCAAGGGAAAAGCAAGAAATAACATACAAGGGAATCCACATAAGGTTATCAGCTGATTTTTCGGTGGAAACTCTGCAGGCCAGAAGGGAGTGGCAGGATATACTTACAGTGATGAAAGAGCAACACCTACAACCAAGATTACTCTACCCAGCAAGGATCTCATTCAGATTCGATGGAGAAATCAAAAGTTTTACAGACAAGCAAAAGCTAAGAGAATTCAGCACCACCAAATCAGCTTTACAGCAAATGCAGCAAAGGAACTTCTCTAGGTGGGAAACACAGAGAAGAAGAAGACCCACAAAAACAAACCGGAAGCAATTAAGAAAATGGTAATAGGAACATACATATCGATAATTACCTTGAATGTAAATGGATTAAATGCTCCAACCAAAAGACACAGACTGGCTGAATGGATACAAAAGCAAGATCCGTATATGTGCTGTCTACAAGAGACCCACTTCAGACCTAGGGACACATGCAGACTGAAAGTGAGGGGATGGAAAAAGATATTCCATGCAAATGGAAATCAAAAGAAAGCTGGAGTAGCAGTACTCATGTCCGATAAAATAGACTTTAAAATAAATACTGTTACAAGAGACAAAGAAGGACACTACATAATGATCAAGGGATCAATCCAAGAAGAAGATATAACAATTGTAAATATTTATACACCCAACATAGGAGCACCTCAATACATAAGGCAAATGCTAACAGCCATAAAAGGGGAAATTGACAGTAACACAATAATAGTGGGGGACTTTAACACCCCACTTAACACCAATGGACAGATCATCCAGACAGAAAATAAATAAGGAAACACAAGCTTTAAATGACACAATAGACCAGGTAGATTTAATTGATATTTATAGTACATTCCACTGGAAAGCAGCAGAATACACTTTCTTCTCAAGTGCACACGGAGCATTCTCCAGGATAGGTCACATCTTGGGTCACAAATCAAGCCTTGGTAAATTTAAGAAAATTGAACTTGTATCAGGCATCTTTTCCAACCACAATGCTGTGAGATTACAAATCAGTTACAGGAAAAAAACTGTAAAAAACACAAACACATAGAGGCCAAACAGCACACTGCTAAATAACCAAGAGATCACTGAAGAAATCAAAGAGGAAATTAAAAAATACCTAGAAACGAATGACAATGAAAACATGATGACCCAAACCTATGGGATGCAGCAAAAGCAGTTCTAAGAGGGAAGTTTATAGCAATTCAATCTCACCTCAAGAGACAAGAAAAATCTCAAATAAACAATCTAACCTTACACCTAAAGCAACTAGAGAAAGAAGAACAAAGAAAACCCAAATTTCGTAGAAGGAAAGAAATCGTAAAGATCAGAGCAGAAATAAATGAAATAGAAACGAAAAAAACAATAGCAAAGATCAGTAAAACTAAAAGTTGGTTTTTTGAGAAGATAAAATTGATAAACCTTTAGCCAGACTCATCAAGAAAAAAAGGGAGAGGACTCAAATCAATAAAATTAGAAATCTGAAAAAGGAGAAATTACAACTGACACCACAGAGATACAAAGGATCATAAGAGACTACCACAAGCAACTATATGCCAATAAAATGGACAACCTGGAAGAAATGGACAAATTCTTAGAAAGGTACAACTTTCGAAGACTGAACCAGGAAGAATTAGAAAATATGAACAGACCAATCACAAGCACTGAAATTGAAACTGTAATTAAAAATCTTCCAACAAACAAAAGTCCAGGACCAGATAGCTTCCGAGATGAATTCTATCAAACATTTAGAGAAGCGCTAACACCTCTCCTTCTCAAACTCTTCCAAAAAATTGCAGAGGGAGGAACACTCCCAAACTTGTTCTACGAGGCCAGTATCACCCTGATACCAAAACCAGACAAAGATATCACAAAAAAAATTGCAGACCAATATCACTGATGAACATAGATGCAAAAATCCTCAACAAAATACTAGCAAACGGAATCCAACAAACATTAAAAGGATCATACACCATGATCAAGTGGGATTTATCCCAGGGATGCAAGGATTCTTCAATATATGCAAATCAGTTAATCAGTGTGATACACCATATTAACAAATTGGAGAATAAAAACCATATGGTCGGGGCTTCCCTGGTGGCGCAGTGGTTGAGAGTCCGCCTGCCAATGCAGGGGACGCGTGTTCGAGCCCCGGTCTGGGAAGATCCCGCGTGCCGCGGAGCGACTGGGCCCGTGAGCCACGGTTGCTGAGCCTGTGCGTCTGGAGCCTGTGCTCCGCGACGGGAGAGGCTGCGATGGTGAGAGGCCTACGCACTGCGATGAAGAGTGGCCCCTGCTCGCCGCAGCTGGAGAGAGCCCTCGCACAGAAACGAAGACCCAACACAGCCAAAAATAAATAAATAAATAAATAAATAAGTTAACAAGACTTGACCCTGCTGTGTGCAAAAAAAAAAAAAAGCAATTGATGGAATTGGTTATAAAATAAAAATTAAAAAAAAAAAAAAAAAAAAACCATATGGTCATCTCAATAGATGCAGAAAAAGCTTTTGACAAAATCCAACACCCATTTATGATAAAAACTCTCCAGAAAGTGGGCATAGAGGGAACCTACTTCAACATAATAAAGCCCTTATATGACAAACCCATAGTGAACATCATTCTCAATGGTGAAAAACTGAAAGAATTTCCTCTCAGATCAGGAAAAACACAAGAATGTCCACTCTCGCCACTGTTATTCAACATAGTTTTGCAAGTCCTAGCCACAGCAATCAGAGAAGAAAAAGAAAGAAAAGGAATACAAATTGGAAAAGAACAAGTAAAACTGTCACTGTTTGCAGATGACATGATACTATACATAGAAAATCCTAAAGATGCCACCAGAAAGCTACTAGAGCTAATCAATGATTTGCTAAAGTTGCAGCATACAAAATTAATACACAGAAATCTCTTGCATTCCTATACACTAATAATGAAAGATAAGAAAGAGAAATTAATGAAACAATCCCATTTACCACTGCAACAAAAAGAATAAAATACCTAGGAATAAACCTACCTAAGGAGGCAAAAGACCTTTACACAGAAAACTATAAAACACTGATGAAAGAAATCAAAGATGACACAAACAGATGGAGAGATAAACCAAGTTCTTGGATTGGAAGAATCAATATTGTGAAAATGACTATACTACCCAAAGTAATCTACAGATTCAATGCAATCCTTATCAAATTACCAATGGCATTTTTCACAGAATTAGAACAAAAAATTTTACAATTTGTATGGAAACACAAAAGACCCCGAATAGGGGCTTCCCTGGTGGTGCAGTGGTTGAGAATCCGCCTGCCAATGCAGGGGACACGGGTTTGAGCCCTGGTTCAGGAAGATCCCACATGCCGCGGAGCAACTACGCCCGTGCGCCACAACTACTGAGCCTGAGCTCTAGAGCTCACAAGCCACAACTACTGGGGCCCGTGTGCCTAGAGCCTGTGCTCCACAACAGGAGAAGCCACCCTAATGAGAAGCCCACGCACCCCAACAAAGAGTAGCCCCCGCTCGCTGCAACTAGAGAAAGCCCGCACGCAGCAATGGAGACCCAATGCAGCCAAAATAAATAAATAAATAAATAAATTTATAAAAAAAAAAAAAAAAAAAAAAAAGACCCCGAATAGCCAAAGCAATCTTGAGAAAGAAAAACAGAGCTGGAAGAATCAGGCTCCCTGACTTCAAACTATACTACAAAGCTACAGTAATCAAGACAGTATAGTACAGGCACAAAAACAGAAATATAGATCAGTGGTACAGGATAGAAAGCCCAGAGATAAACCCGTGCACCTATGATCACCTAATCTATGACAAAGGAGGCAAGAATATACAATGGAGAAAAGACAGCCTCTTCAATAAGTGGTGCTGGGGAAACTGGACAGCTACATGTAAAAGAATGAAATTAGAACACTGTTTAACACCACACACAGAAATAAAATCAAGATGGATTGAAGACCTAAATGTAAGACCGGACACTATAAAACTCTTAGAGGAAAACATAGGAAGAACATTCTCTGACATATGTCACAGCAAGATCTTTTTAAAAAAATAATTAATTTTTGGCTGCATTGTGTCTTTGTTGCTGCGCACAGGCTTTTTCTCTAGTTGCAGTAAGCAGGGGCTACTGTTCGTTGTGGTGCGCGGGCTTCTGATTGTGGTGGCTTCTTGTTGCTGAGCATGGGCTCTAGGTGCGCGGGCTCAGTAGTTGTGGCTCATGGGCTCTAGAGTGCAGGCTTAGTAGTTGCGGCACACGGGCTTAGTTGCTCTGCGGCATGTGGGATCTTCCCAGACCAGGGCTCGAACCTGTGTCCCTGCGTTGGCAGGCAGATTCTTAACCACTGCGCCACCAGGGAAGTCCCTCGGCAAGATCTTTTTTGACCCACCTCCTAGAGTAATGAAAATTAAAACAAAAATAAATGGGACCTAATGAAACTTAAAAGCTTTTGCACAGCAAAGGAAACCATAAACAAGATGAGAAGACAACCCTCAGAATGGGAGAAAGTATTTGCAAATGAAGCAGTGGACAAAGGATAAATCTCCAAAATATACAAATAGCTCATGCAGCTCAATATCAAAAAAACAACCCAATCAAAAAATGAGCGGAAGACCCTAAATAGACATTTCTCCAAAGAAGACATACAAGTGGCCAAGAGGCACATGAAAAGATGCTCAATGTCACTAATTATTAGAGAAATACAAATCAAAACTACAATGAGGTATCACCTCACAATGGTCAGAATGGCCATTATCAAAATATCTACAAACAATAAACAATAAATGCTGGAGAGGGTGTGGAGAAAAGGGAACCCTCTTACACAGTTGGTGGGAATGTAAATTGATACAGCCACTATGGAGAACAGTATGGAGGTTCCTCTCTTACCTGAGACTCTGCCTCTGACAAGCAGTGACTGTGGCAGAACCTCAGAGGTACCCCTCCCTGCTCTTCCCTCAGGCTCAGCAATCCCACTACTGGGCATATACCCAGAGAAAACCATAATTTAAAACGACACATGCACCCCAGTGTTCATTGCAGCACTGTTTACAATAGCCAGGTCATGGAAACAACCTAAATGTCCGTCAACAGATGAATGGGTAAAGAAGATGTGGTACATATATACAATGGAATATTACTCAGCCATAAAAGGGAACGAAATTGGGTCATTTGTAGAGATGTGGATGGACCTAGAGTCTGTTATACAGAGTGAAGTAAGTCAGAAAGAGAAAAACAAATATCATATATTAATGCATATATGTGTAATATAGAAAAATGGTACAGATGAACCTATTTGCAGGCAAGAACAGAGAAGCAGACGTAGAGAAGGGACTTGTGGACACAGCGGGGGAAGGGGAGGGTGGGATGAATTGGGAGATAAGGTTTGACATAAATACACTACCATGTATAAAATAGCTGGTGGGAACCTGTGGTATAGCACAGGGAGCTCAGCTCGGTGCTCTGTGATGACCTAGATGGGTGAGATGGGGGGATGGGAGGGAGGTCCAAGAGGGAGGGGATATATGTATACATATAGCTGATTCACTTCACTGTACAGCAGAAACATGACATTGTAAAGCAATTATACTCCAACAAAAAACATAATAAACATATCTGCATACAATTATATTTGTAGATTTTGATTAGTATAATAGTAGCTGTTTGTCCTAAAACTTAGAGTAATTTATCAGTAACACAGTAAAAAGTGTACACTACCTTAATTAAAAAGAACACTTATACATGCAGGTCTAGCTGTTTTTAAAATGTCCTATTGGCTCCCAAACCTACATGACCTCTGATCTTACTTTTTGTGGTTGCCCTAAAATGACTCTCCACTTAATGCTCATGGAAGAAGTCTCCTTTCCTCCCTCCCTTCCTTCTTTCATCAGTGAATTGAGGACTCCAGGGAAGCTGAGTCTGACCCTCCCTGCATTTGAAGGTAACTCAACTTGGACCCTGGGATGAATGCATGTAACGTAAGATGTGATACGGTAGGAAGCACTACGACTCTCCTCCCTCAGCCTGGGTCATGACGACAGTGGTGGGATAACCCTGAGCAATGCTGGTGAGTCTCTTACCTGAGGCTCTGCTTCTGACAAGCAGTGACTGTGGCAGAACCTCAGAGGTTCCCCTCCCTGCTCTTCCCTCAGGCTCAGCTACTAGGAATGTAGCCCTTGGGGTCACCCATGTCGATTTTCAAAATAACAGTAATTACAGTGCTGACTTCCTCATCTTAAAAATTACAGAACAGATATTTGTACAGCCACATTCATAGCAGCATTATTCCCAAGAGCCAAAAGGTCAAGACAACTCAAATGTCCATTGACAGACGAATGGATAAACAAAATGTGGTATATACGTAGAGTGGAATATTATTCAGCCTTAAAAGGAAATGAAGTGTTGACACATGCTATAACATAGATGAACCTTGAAAACATTATGTTAGTTGAACTAAGCCAGACACAAAAGGCCAAATACTGTATGAAACAGAAAGTAGAGCCGTGGCTGCCAGGGGCTGAGGGAGTGGGGAATGGGGAATAATTGCTTAATGATTACGGAGTTTCAGTTTGGAAAGACGAACAAGTTCTGGAGATGGTTGCTGATGGTATTTGTGCAACAGTGTGAAAGTACTTAATGCCACTGAAGTGTATACTTCAAAATTATTAAAATGGTAGATTTTATGTTAAATATATTTTATCACAATAAAAAAATAAAAAATATAAAACAAGAAGGCTGTTCTTTCCCCCAGTCTAACAAATTGCACCAAAACCCAAATTCCCCCTCAAAAAACAAGAAAGTAATCACAAGGAGATGCTTGATTTTATTAGTGCAGGTTCCCCCACTCTCTGAAAGTAGAGCGTTCCTAGGAAATCTTTCGTAAACCTAAATGGCGTAAAGTGAAGAAGCAACTACCTTAGGATGCATCTTGCTAACAGATGCACAAAATAAATCGAGATAAATCACAGATACAGACACAGTTCAAAGCTATGGAGGCTTGCTGCCGAGATGCTGGGTGCAGTTCCCGGGGAAGAAGCTTGGTGGCGCCACTCTCACTGCTCAGGCTGCGTGCTGCTGCTATATGGGCTCAGCTCACTTGCAAAACCAAAGCTGAACACCAATTTTGCTTTTCGCCTTTTTTCTTGAAAGTGAAAATCCTCTTCGGATTTTTTTTCATTAGCGGAAACAGGTACTAATGTAGGTCTTTCGTAAAAGTGAAGTGGCATAAAGCAATCTTTTAAAAAGCGGGGGATACCTGTATTGTGGACAGAGGTATCAAATCGTGGGCAAGTAAGTGGCCAAATGATTTTGAGGGATTTGAAAGTGCTATTTGGGTGTTGCATTCAACGTTGCAGTGGTGAAGGAAAAATGCATATATGCTGGAAATACTAAAATATGCAGCTGTGTATTTCCAGTGCTTTCTTTCCCTTCCTCACCAGCATGGGTTTGTCAAGGGCCCAGGAGCCCGTTGCAGGTCTTCATGAGGTTAACCATCTTGAAGGCGTGTTTAGTGTGGCCAATGCTAACTACTTTCCTACTTTCCTTGATCCATTTACAACCCAGGAGAGGACAGGGAGCCAACAGGAATGTTTATTTAAAAAGTGAAATAAGTTAGAAGTCCAAGTTTACATTTTTACCCCAGACACTCTCCTTTTTCTCTTACGTTTTTGAGGCATCGGATTTGTACAGTGGACAGAACATGAAATTCGGAGCCACACAGTTGCTTCTCTTTAGTGCTGTAACCTGGAACTTCTCGGTATCAGTTTCCTCATTGGTAAATTGGGGGAAATGACACTGACCTTTCAGACTCTCTTTGAGTAAATGAGATGAGGGAAGTGACAGACACAGCGAATGTTCGGCACGTGCGAGTTTGCCTTCCTCCCTTCCCCTTCCTCCTCTTCGCAGCTGATGGAGGTGTCAGAGGTGCGGGTACTAGGTTGGAAGGCGTAGTGTGGCGTGGGGTGGAAATGTAAGCAGAAACGAATGCCAGCTGTCAGCAGTGGAGTCCCAGCTCAGCAGCCTGCTGGCGGCGGAACCTCAGGCATGTTTCTCTAATCTCTCATTTTTTTGTAGGAATATATGTAGCATATAAAATTGTAAACATACTTTACATGTTTTTTTGTTAATAGTGTGAAATAGAATTTATCAGAACT
This sequence comes from Balaenoptera ricei, assembly GCF_028023285.1. Taxonomy (NCBI): domain Eukaryota; kingdom Metazoa; phylum Chordata; class Mammalia; order Artiodactyla; family Balaenopteridae; genus Balaenoptera; species Balaenoptera ricei. The sequence goes on along the minus strand of NC_082657.1, from coordinate 53,129,181 downwards.
TCTATGTTTGTAAGGCAGTGTTCTGTAGTAGTACTGCAAACAGAAGGTACATCTGTATGTGAGGTTGCATGTTTTATGAACACCAACTATCAAAACCAAAAAAAATTCAATCAATCATGCTAGAGGAAGGACTAAATTAACATTCTGTTATTTCTAGAGAACATGAAATGATCAAAATGGTTGCCATATAAGAAAGCAATCAAAGCAGGTTACCAAAAAAAAATAGAAAGATATTTTCTGGATGTGTGTTGGGTACCTAATGAAAGTGTCATGTGTTTGGATTTTGTGATAATGGTGGTGGTTTCCAGATTTTTATCGACAATTTTTATAATTTCTCTGTCAGTCTAAATAAGCACCCACATATGTACATAATTCTGTTTTTTCACTTTATATTCTTTTTCTTCAATTGGGCACAAAAATTCGTTCCTGGAATTGCCTCTTACAAGATTCTCTTTCAGGTGAGTTGATGGGGGAGCCCAGGCAAGAGGAGGTGATTCAGAGGCTTGGGAGGCAAGAATTCCACCTACAGAATCATGTTATCTTTCTAAGCCCCAGAACCTTGAGTGATGAAAATAAATAGAAGAAAAAAAATTTCATAACTGCTTTTTGAAGTTTTATTATTAAATATTCACATTTTGAGGCTTTTAAAAATGCCAGGCACTGTGACCATTCCACATGCATTATCTCTCTTAATAAGCACAATTCGACAGCGTCCACACTGTCATTATCTCAGTTTAGTAAGTGAGGAAATGAGGTTTGGGGAAGTAAGCCCTTGTGCAGAGTTTTCTGGGCTGGAGACCACATTATCAGGTGTTTGAAACGCCTGATGAACAGATACTATGAGAATCTCTTGGTTGGCAGGCATCCCACCTATGTGAAGGCACGTGTGGGTACATTACTCAGTGAGTAACTGCATATTCTTCTCTACTTACGCTTCTGCTGCAGGTTGATGAATGAAGAGGCCTCTACCGAGACTTTGTGAGCCCGAATTTTTGTAGTTGCTAAATAAGGGCTGTGGCACTTTTATAAGCTTGCATTTATCACAACTGAAGAGGGCTTGTTGGGGGAAGGGGTCAGAGTTTTTTTAATTGTTTGTGATTTTAATATGAAAAAATGCTTTCCAAAACAAGCATGTTTTTGCCATGATTAAAATGATCTTTCTACCTCATTTCATTTTTCTTAAAGCTCTAAATGTCAGGGCTCAACTCCCTTGACATTTCTGTGTAATTAAAATGATTTACAAACTAAATAAATAAGTGACTTAATCATGTTTACTTGAATAATATTACCATTATGTGACCCAGGTTGAGGTCAATATATGTAAATGATGTGAAATGAAGAGAAGGGGGCTCACTTTTTCGTTGAAGAGTGAAAAAATAATGTTACTGTCAGGTACTTTGTTTTCCAAATTAATTTTTAGATGATTTAATATTTGCATACTTTATATAAATGGAAACACATTTTATGACTTACATTCAGTAGGAACTTTTGTATAAGCTAAATGGTTTATATTAAAAATAAAAGCATATATGTGCAAAAGGAATGGATTTGATTGAAGTTTGGAAAAGAATTTAAGAACATGGCTTACAGTGATGTTGAACCCAAACCTTTCTTATAATTTAAAGTTTCAGAAATGGCATCTAATATTCCTTTTAAACTCTTCATAGTTCCTTTTTCAGAACTTTGTATTATGAAAAAAAATTTTTTTTTTTAATATATCTTTATTTATTTATTTATTTATGGCTGTGTTGGGTCTTTGTTTCTGTGCGAGGGCTTTATCCAGTTGCGGCAAGCGGGGGCCACTCTTCATCGCGGTGCGTGAGCCCCTCACTATCGCGGCCTCTCTTGTTGCGGGGCACAGGCTCCAGACGCGCAGGCTCAGTAGTTGTGGCTCACGGGCCTAGTTGCTCCGCGGCATGTGGGATCCTCCCAGACCAGGGCTCAAACCCGTGTCCCCTGCATTGGCAGGCAGATTCTCAACCACTGCGCCACCAGGGAAGCCCTATGAAAAAATTTTAAATCACACAAACTAGGAAAATTGTATTTTAAAAAATCCCCATATAATGAACATCCACATTCAGCAAAGATCAATATTGTATCCATTCCTTTTTTGATCTGTCTCCCTATGTATTTTTGCTAGGGTATTTTAAAGCAAGTTCCACATATCATGTTACTTCACCCATCAAAAGTGGAGTAATAGAAGGCAGGTGTAATGCATGGTTCCTGAGATGACAGGATTTAAAATCTGGTTGAGGAGATAGCACCATGCACACACAGACCATGAAACCAAAATATGGTGCACGTAAGTTTACAGTCATTTCCTAAAGCCTTGCCTTTGCTTTTTTAAAAAAAATTAATTAATTGATTAATTTATTTTTGGCTGCGTTGGGTCTTTGTTGCTGTGTGCGGGCTTTCTCTAGTTGCAGCAAGTGGGGGCTACTCTTTGTTGTGGTGCGCGGGCTTCTCACTGCGGTGGCTTCTCTTGTTGTGGAGCACAGGCTTTAGGCACGTGGGCTCAGTAGTTGTGGCTCACGGGCTTAGTTGCTCCACGGCATGTGGGATCTTCCCAGATCAGAGCCCGAACCCGTGTCCCTGCACTGGCAGGCGGATTCTTAACTGCTGCGCCACCAGGGAAGTCCTGTTTTTTTTAAAAAATATAAGATGACGGTAAAAACAATCACTGTGGATTGGAGCATTTGAGGTTGGATGGAGAGAGGTGTGTGGGGAGGGAGGGTGCGCCAGCCCTGAATGGATGGTAAGGGATTTAAGAAGAAGGCAATGGATACAGCAGAGATTTTGAAGAAGTTTATGTAATAAAGTGGTGAAGTGGTATTTAAGGAAGAACAGTGTGTGATACATATGTAGGATGAAGTGGAGCATAGATGTGATGGTGGGGAACCTTGTTTGGGTACTCTTGCAGTAGTTCAGTCATGAGTTTATGGACGATTAACTTAGAGTAGCAATAGTGGGAATTAAGAGAAGGGGTAAAATTCCTCAGATATCATCAGTGAATATACATTTTTTTTTCAGAATATAAAATGACTGCATTTAATAACTTCTAATAGTGGTTAATTTTGAAAATGCAGAAAATTATAAAAAAGAAAAGAAAAACCAGCCACATTTTCATTGCTCAGAGATGACTATCAACAACATTTTCCCTCTACTTTTTAAAAATTACTAAGCTTTATTTTTTCGAGCAGTTTTAGGTTTACCAAAAAATTGAGCAGAAAGTACAGAGTTCCCATATAACCCCTGTTAACCCCACACCTACACAACCACCGCCCCTCACCCCATCAGCATCCCCCATTGGAGTGGTAAATTTTTTTTGCAATCGATGAACCTGCATTGACACATCATTATCGCCCAAATTCTGTTGTTTACCTTTGGGTGCACTCTTGGTGGTGTACGTTCTCTGGGTTTGGACAAATGCATAATGACATGTATCTATCATACAGAGTAGTTTCACTGCCATAAAGATCCTTTATGCTCCTCGTTCCCATGCCCCCTCCCTGCTAGCTAATCCCTGGCAAAGTCCTATAGTTGGAATCACACAGTATGTAGCCTTTTCAGATTGGCTTATTTCACTTAGTAATATGCATATAAGTTTGCTTCATGTCTTTTTTTTTTTTTTTTTTTTTTTTTAGTTTATTTATCTATTTAATTTTGGCTGTGTTGGGTCTTCGTTTCTGTGCGAGAGCTTTCTCTAGTTGGGGCAAGCGGGGGCCACTCTTCATCGCGGTGCGCGGGCCTCTCATTGTCGCAGCCTCTCGTTGCGGAGCACAAGCTCCAGACGCGCAGGCTCAGTAGTTGTGGCTCACGGGCCTAGTTGCTCCGCGGCATGTGGGATCTTCCCAGACCAGGGCTTGAACCCGTGTCCCCTGCATTAGCAGGCAGATTCTCAACCACTGCGCCACCAGGGAAGCCCAGCTTCATGTCTTTTCATGGCTTGATAGCTCATTTCTTTTTAGTGCTGAGTAATATTCCATTGTCTGGACAGACCAAAGTTTATTTACTCTTTAACCTACTGAAGGACATCTTGGTCCTTCCCAAGTTTTGCAGTTGTGAATAAAGCTGCCATAAACATCTGTGTGCAGGTTTTTGTGTGCACAAATGTTTTCAACTTTTTTTGGGTAAATAACAAGGGGTGTGATTGCTGGATCATATGAGAAAAGTATGTTTAGTTTTATAAGAAACTGTCAACCTCTTCCAAAGTGGCTGCACCAGTTTGCACTCCACCAGCGGCAGATGAGAATTTCGCTTGCTCCATATCCTCACCAGCATTCGGGGGAGTTGGTGTTCAGAGTTTTGGCTGTTGTAATAGGTCTGTTTAATTTCCATTTCCTTGATGACTTATGATCTGGAGAATCTTTCCATATACTTATTTACCATCTGTATATCTTCTTTGAAGAGGTGTCTGTTAAGTCTGCCAATTTCCCCCCAGCTTTACTGAGGTGTGATTGAAGATACAAATTGTGTATACTCAAGGTATACAATGCGATAATTTGCTGTACATGTACATTGTGAAATCATCACCAAGGTGAAGCTAATTAACATATCCATCACCTTACATAGTTAATATTTGGTGTGAGTGGTAGAACACTTAAGATCTACTCTTAGCAAATTTCAAGTATACCATACATTATTGTTAACAATAGTCAACATGCTGTACATCTCCAGAATTGATCTTACAGCTGAAACTTTGTATCCTTTAACAAACATCTCCTTATTTCCCCCACTCCTCAGCCTCTACCAGAGGTAACTACCTTCCTGCTCTCTGTTTCTATGAACTTGACTTATAGAGAGCAGAGGTTATAGCTGGGTAGGCAGCTAACGTCATGGCCGATAGGAGAGCATCCTTTTGGACATTTAGTTAAGAGTAAGAACTATTCATTGTATATCTTCTCCCTTCGTATTTCTTCAGTAGAATGCCTGTCAATTGGTAACTGCTCTTTAGCTATAGGTCGAATATCTAAGTGAATGAATAAAATGCTTGATCTTTGATAGCTTGTAATTTGGACTGAAAACGACTCAAACTACTGGTAGAAATAGAAAATCAGGAAGCAGAGTGTAAGTATCCTGAAATTTTGTGCCCAGAGAAAATTTTCAGTTATAACTGAAGAGAATCTAAAATACTGTATTAACTAATTTTCTAGGTTTTACATAGGCATGAAAGCTTTGGAAGTATCAAAGATTTAGTATCCCTTAGTAGTGCTTGAGCCTCGGAAGCAGACACAAATGGCTCTTCCACTTAACCATGAAACTGAGAAAGCGCATGTTTCAAACTTCCTTCCTAGAAATGCTGCTGTGGCAAGACAAAAGCTTCAGGAGCAGAAAGGTTTAATCAGAGAGTGATTTGCATTTTTATTACTGGTGCTGTGTCCTTGAGTAAAGCTTTTCCGTAATGGTTCCTGGTGCACGTGGGACTGGGTGACCAGATGTGTAATTCTCCTCTTTGTGTGTAAATCTGAGCTTGGTATATTACAGTTGATTTTGCATGATACATCCTGATAATGTACAGTGATTTTTTTCTGTTATATAAAATTTGGGTCTTAGTGAGAATTTGAAATTAAATTCTTTGAGAACTGTAGGAGAATACATTTTCACTATCGATATATGATTTAGCTATTAAATGTCAATATAATACTCTCATAATCCTATAATCAAGATACTTGCTGTTAACATTTTGGTGAATTTACTTACTAGATCTAATTTAATGTCATTTAAAGTATAAAATTAATGTATATTCTTTGTAAGAAACAAAAGTGGTATAGAACATAGAAATAATTGATTCCTCAAACCCCAATGCTTACCCTCCAAAATTAACTACTGTTAACAGTTTATAGCTTATTTTTCCAGATATTTTAGCGTGCTTATCTTTAAAGCATTTACTACCATCCATCCTCTCGTTCCAAGGGAAAAAGAAGAGCTGGGTTTTATTTAATGCCAAGAGACTGTTCTGAGGGTCCTAATAGATGCTGCATTCAACTTGGATATGAAAATCTTTTATTTCAGCTCAGCTGAATACCCGTTTCTGCAATTCACTTAAGTTCTCACTTAAGTTTGTCTATTTACGAAGAGATGATAATACCTTCTCAATGTATAATTCAGTTATTTCATGAATATTTATAGCACAGATACAATATGCTTGGCATGGTGCTGGTACTTAGAGGGCTGTGAAGAAGGCGCTGAGCAAAGTTCCTGTGTTAGTGCAAAAGAAAGGGTGAAAGTTTGGTGACTGGTTGTTCAAGTTACCTGTATTTACATAACACATGCCCCAAATACTTAGTGACTTAAAAGAACAAAATAACCAGCTCACAAACATGCAGTTTCGGCAGGGCCCAGCAGGGAAGGCTTGTCTGCGCCACTAGTGCAGCATCAGTGGGGCAGCCTGACTAGGGGCTGGAGGACATACTTACAGGATGGCTTACTCCCAGGACTGGCGATTTGGTCCTGGCTGTTGGCTGGGAGCTCAGCTGGGGTTGAGAGCTGCATGGGCTTCCCCCACAAACTTCCCTGTAACATTGTGGCTGATTTTCAAGAGTGGGCATTTCAAGAGATAGGGTGGCTGCCAGTAGCTTACTTTTTTTGGCCAGAAACTGGACAGTATCACTCTTACCATATTTCATTGGTTAAGCAGGCACAGGACCAGATCCACGTCCAGGGGACTTAGATCCACTTCTAATAGGAGGCATATTAAAGGAATTTGAGGGTGTGTGTGGTGTGTGTGTGTGTGTGTGTGTAAGTAATGTAGCACTCTCGCCCTTCCAATGGTAAGGTCACTCACCTTTCTCTGGGGAGCTTCTTCACCCCTACCACCCATTCCATAGCATGCTGGTGGGACCTCCACTCAGTTTTCAGCACATGGACTGCAGGGTGGGTATATGATCTCAGTCTGACCAGCAGTAATACCCTATGCATATGGCCAGAATGATTGATTGAACCTGAAGTGAGCACATGCCTCATTAGGCCAACCATAATCCTTCACTGAGATTATGACAACAGAATCAAAGATAGAGCATTCCTCATGCAGCTCAATATTAAAAAAACAAATAACCTCCAAAAATGGGCAGAACACCTAAATAGACATTTCTCCAAAGAAGACATACAGATGGCCAAGAAGCACATGAAAAGCTGCTCAACATCACTAATTATTAGAGAAATGCAAGTCAAAACTACGATGAGGTATCACTTCACACCAGTTAGAATGGGCATCATCAGAAAATCTACAAACAACAAATGCTGGAGAGGGTGTGGAGAAAAGGGAGCCCTCTTGCACTGTTGGTGGGAGTGTAAATTGATACAGCCACTATGGAGAACAGTATGGAGGTTCCTTAAAGAACTAAAAATAGAATTACCATATGACCCAGCAATCCCACTACTGGGCATATACCCAGAGAAAACCATAATTCAAAAAGACACATGCACCCCAATGTTCATTGCAGCACTATTTACAATAGCCAGGTCATGGAAGCAACCTAAATACCCATCGACAGACGAATGGATAAAGAAGAAGTGGTACATATATACAATGGAATATTACTCAGCCATAAAAAGGAACGAACTTGGGTCATTTGTAGAGACGTGGATGCATCTAGAGACTGTCATACAGAGTGAAGTAAGTCAGAAAGAGAAAAACAAATATCGTATATTAACGCATATATGTGGAACCTAGAAAATGGTACAGATGAACCGGTTTGCAGAGCAGAAATTGAGACACAGAAGTAGAGAAAAAACGAATGGACACCGAGGGGGGAAAGCAGCGGGGGGATGGGGGTGGTGGTGTGATGAATTGGGCGATTGGGATTGACATGTATACACTGATGTGTATAAAAAACAAAAAAAGAGAAAGCATTCCTCCCCAGTTCTTCTGGTGTTGCTTGGGACAATAGTAAAAGCCTGTGACCATGATTTCACTCCTTGCCACATAAAAAGAGCTTGTCTGCAGTAGGTTTGGATCCCATGTGCTATGTAAATATTTGGATATAGCTTCCCTGGGTGTCAGTTTCCTGCCTTGGTAATAATATCGACCTTGTAAGCTTGTTACAAGGACTAAATGGGACATGGTAGGCACTTACTAAATGGAAAATATGGTTATCATAGCATTATCCATATAGGCATAAATAGATGAAAATCTTGAAGTTTTATAAAACAGAAGTTTCCACATATTTGAAGTTTTATAGATCTTACCTTTTGGAGGGCATGAAAAGTTAATCAGAGGAAGAGATGTTAATTATCTAGTTAGCAAAAGTGACACAGAATATATGTTGGATTGCATCTAGGGATCCAGTTTATGTCTCAAATACCCATAATTATTAGAATAACTACACATTACGGATGTAATTGTAATATTTAATTATTTGTTTTTCCTTATCTAAAATATGATGAATCAAGCTTTATTTACGCATGTGACACAATGGTAGTATTTACTTCCTGTCGGTAGCATCTCAGCAAATGCGTCGAGAAGACGTGCACTGTTACAGGGATGCAAGAGGGTGTGTGATGTCAAGATAAGGGAGCAATACTGGGTTCAGAAATGACATCCTCATAAAAGTTGGAAATATAGACACTTCACAAAAATGAGAGTGTACCTACAATTGCAGATATAGCCACAATTAAATTATGACTAACTTGTTTTTTTTATTCTGTACATTTTATAAATAAAACCTACCATTTCACCAATGATTGAATACATATCTCATCTGTGATAAACTCTATTTTCAGTTTTGAAACCATATGTAGCTTAATTTTGTAGTCTCATCTTCCCCAAAATGGTCTGAATATACTTTTATCAAACAGAACGCGGGTATCACATGAAGTTGTCCCTAGGCTAAATAATGTTACGGCTCAATGGCCATGTTACATACAATTCAGCATAAAGCATGAATTAGGTGATGGTTAATGCAATTGTTACTATTGGGTTATTCACTTACTGAAAAGCATAGGCATATGCCAACAATATGAAATAGTAATAGGAAATGAAGTATGCCTACAGGAGGAGCCAAAAGTAGAAGCTTAGAGAAAGGGAAACATATGGTATGTACTCTCTGGAAAGTTTATGCAGCAGTGAAAAGTACTGTGGGCCATTGGAAGGGTTCATTATGCTTTGCATCAGTGAATTCTCACGCAGGAAAGCTCGATCTCTGGACGTGTAGAAGTTGAAGTGTCGGTGGCTAGCAGATGGAAACCCTTGCCGAGATCCATCTGGTCACTGTGCTGTTCGCACTCACAGGAGTGGCCTGTTGGGTGACACACAGGCATGCATTGCCATGGTGTGTCTTTGAACATTAGTTTGGAAGTCTACTGGTTTGAGAGATGAGAATCTGGGGTCCATGATACTTCGCCTTGTAGTTTTTAGCCTTTATCACTACCTATATTTTGTTGTTATTCTCAGCGTTCCCATTGAGCGAAGACTTATGTCCATAGCATTTTTTACATAAGAAACCGTAAGTTATTAAGGTCTTTTTTCCTATTTAAGGCTGGGAGAATTGAGGGAAAATCAATAAATATTACAACTCAAGATAACTGAGGAAATGGCTCTGCAGATGTTCTAGTTTCCTGGTGCTTCTGACTTATATCCCAGGATGCTGGGGTGAAAAAATGAGGGCAGGATAACGATATTGTTAAGTGGGTTCATAGCCCCTTGAGAGCTAATTACTATCTGCCAGGGTGGGGAGAGTTGGCAGTGGAGTGCTACAGGTTCATTCTCTCCTTTGGTCTGTTGTTCTTCAACATCTGGATGAAGACACAGGTGACACTTTTTATGATTTTTTAGTTGAAGGTGACCTTGAAAAGCTTGAATAGTTTCCCGTGGTGCATTTGAGAATATAATAGTGACATATAATAATATCCTTCATGTAGATCTTTATGCTAACTGTACTATGTATCAGTACACAAAGAAAATCACTGGAAGTATGTAGGCTCCCATTTTGTAGGGAGAAAAACCCAAGGGCTACACGTTTACATAAACACACCTGTGTGCATATTTATCGTAACTGGTTGTTATAGAGAGGGCCTCAGGGAGTGGGGATCTTGGACAGCAAGTGATGCTTACCTTATATAACATACATTTATTTTTCCATCATTTGAATTTCCTTTTTAACCATGTTTATTTTTTTAATGTCCATGTGATATTTTTTCTAAAAATGTACTTAAATTAATCAGAAGGAGCAAGTGAAGATGCACAGCATTAAGGAGATGTGGATTAACAGGAGCCAAATTGGAAAAACCTTAGGGATTGTGATGGCTGTAAATTCAAATGTGAGTCAACTTTCAGATGCAGTTAATTGGCAAAAAGTGAATCCCTTAGGTCTCAGTAGTTCATCTTCCTTATTAGGCCATGATGGTCTCTGTTGGAATGCAGAGTATACCTTCTCAAAGACTAAGAGATATGTGAAGGACTGAGGTTGAAGTGCCCATTGCTTAAGGGATTTATGTTTGGAAAATTGGGTCTGGCCAGGGAGACCTGGCACCCTATTCAGTTTACCTGGTTCAGAGAGCAGGTGTAATAGTCCAGGTGTTATGCCTAAATTAGGTTTTTTAAAAAGTCCTTAAATGGCTCTTCCATTTACTGGGTGGGCTGTTCAGTGTTACTCTATGGGCTTCTAATTTTCCTCCAAAACTGAAAGATGACCATACTAGGTGCTTAGACTTAAGCCAAGACACAAAATAAAACCAAACACACCCAAAATGAGGAGCTAATTTTACATTCAAAGAAAAGTTCATTGTCAATAAAGATTTCTCAACATTAGCCTAAGTTATGAAAGGTGGTGGTGAAATTAACTTTCTTGACATTCATCTTAGGATATTTAAAATAGTATAAGAGAGTATATGATGATCAAAGATGTTTTCCATTTTGAGACTATATGCAGTGCTTATTTTTTGATGGAAAATATGTTGTTGCTCATTTTGGTACACTGAACACTGTCTTTAGCAGAATTCCCTTTATATTTGATACTCTTACTGGTATCTACATTTGTTTTTGCCTGATGTTCAGTAATATCAGCGTAACTTTGGAAAATGGTAGCCCTACAGCAGTGTCTGCTGATGCAAAACAATTAAACCTACCGACTTTATTTAAACACAAGGATGTAATATGATTAGAACATTTGAGGCTATGTTCTAGGCCGAGCATGTAACTCACATTTCCTGTGTTGATTCATACTCCATGAGCCATCAGTTGCACCAGAGCATATTGGAACAGTATTTGGCTTCCTTCAAGGCAGCCATAAATACCCTACTTTCATCAGAAACTATATACATATTTTTTTTTTAATTTATTTTTTATTGAGGTATAGTTAGTTGATTTACAATGTTTAGTTTCAGGTGTATAGCAAAGTGACTCAGTTTTATATATATATATATATATATATTTCATATTCTTTTCCATTATGGTTTATAACAGGATATTGAATATATTTCCCTGTGCTATACAGTAGGATCTCATTGTTCATCCATTCTATATAAAATAGTTTGCATCTGCTAACCCTGAACTCCCAATCCATCCCTCCCCCAACCCTCCTCCCCCTTGCCAACCACAAGTCTGCAGAAACTATATTTTTAAGGTAGCTTAAGACTATATAAATATATAGATGTATAGAATATATAAATATATAGAATATAAAATTGTGACTGGGAGATTTACAACCATATCAGTCTCTGTGTGCTCTCCCCCTGCATTTTTTTTCCTATGGGAGAAAAACAGACACAAACTGCATGCTGGGGAAGCTTGAGCCAGCTTGGCATTAAACAAACAGGCACAGTAATCCTCCCTAGTCCCCTTGGAGCTTTCACCCAGTGCTTAAGCTGAACCAGCAGTGCTCCCAAGCAGATCTATCTTAACCACAATTTAAAGAGACTATTGACAAAAAAACCTTTCTCACAGGTGCAAATCACTTTTGCTTAATCTCTGTCTTTCACAGAGTGGGATTTTAGAATAGTTTCTGTTGGTCGCATCACTGCTGGAGGAGATAGAAGGTACAAGGGAAGGGTGTACTGAACACCTGCTGCAAAGCAGTCCACATCATCCCTACACCTGCCAGGACAGCTGGCTCCCTCCTTGGGGACAAAGACACAAAGAGCCCGTTTTAACAAGTTACCTCTTTTGATCTGAGTCTGAGGGAAATTTAGTATATTGGGAAAAAACTCAAGATCTTAAGCACAACTGCAATGTGTCTAGATGGGACATAGTTAGACAGATATTAACAATGGTTATCTTGGGGTTGTGACATAATGATTAATATTCTGTTTTCTGGGCTTTTCATATTTTCTACAATAAATGTCAGTATCTTTTATAATCAGAAAAGTTTAAACATTTTTTGCTTTATTCAAGCATCTCATATATAAAAGGATAATAGGATAACAATTTCATAAAAAATTTTAGGATTGAAGTATTTTGTTACCCTGATTTATTTCCTTGACTCTTGTTTTGGAAATAGAAAAAACTAAGTAAAAGCATCTCTCAAAGCACTTTCTTTCCTGGCAGAGATTCTTAGCTCAAATTAAGGCGGAGACAGACTCTGCTTAAGCATCTTTCTTGCAGTCTTAGATTTTCCCTGTTAAGTAGTGCTGTTGTTGGTTGGTTCCAAGGTAAGACATTTTTCAGAGCTCTGGGGGAAGACAGGTGGTCACTTCGCCTGATGGAAGAAGCTGAAACTTTGCAGGAGATAAAAACAGACAATAAATCACTCAACTAGTAAAAACTGACCCAACCCAGTCTAAGAGCCATTGGTTACTTTGATCTATTTCTCAGCTGTTTAACTTACTTATGGGGCGGTTCTGGCTCTGTGGGTCTTGAAACTGGAAAATAGATTTCTTAATAGGTAAATCCTTTTGAAAGATTACTTGTAAGGCCAGTTGCGTTCACAGCAAAGCAATTCAGATATATGGGAAAAGGCACAAGAAGCTGGCAATATTCATTGCATCTGGAGAGGAGGCTTGGGGTTCTGGATTTGGGAGATGACCTACTTTTCCTCATTTACCCTTTAATACTGTGTGCACTTATGTCTGTGTATTTGTGCTGCTTCTCAATTAGGCAACAACTAATAATTGTGCATGGCTCAAACTTTATTTTCTGACTTCTTGACGGGATTTTCTATATTCTGCCAGTGATATCACCATTAAAAGTATGTGAAAAATTTTTTTCAGTAAAGACAAGTGTATAAGCTGGTTCCTAAAATAAACATTTAAGGAAGTATTATTGGATATACTTGGCTCTCAACATACTTTTTTGCCCCATGCAAAGGCTCTTGAGTATATCACTATCCTGAGGAGCAATGTTTTTATTTTGTGAGGTGTCATGAGACAGAGCTTTTTGTACTTTCAGAAGGGAAAGGGCCTCACCCCGCCTTCTCCGAGAGTGGTTTGATGTCACCATCTCCACTCTCGTTACCCCTCTTGCTTTTTGGATATCGCCTGGAAGTCACCCAGGCAACTCACACTCAGCTGTTTCAAAACATGTTTTTCTGCCTTCTCTGCCCGGTGGGAAGGCTGGGAGTCACTTGTAATTCCCTCTGCGCTGTAATTCCTCTCCACCCCCTACCCTTCGAGGCCGTGTGCGCAAGCACAGGTGCTGCGGCAGCCCCCTCGTTAGGATCTCCCCTCTCACCTCCGCACCCTGCCCGCGGCTGACTGCCCTCGGTCAGTTTCTCATCTCATTCCTGCATCCGTGTAACATCTTCTCATGAGTATTCTGGGTTCTCCTCTGCTCTCCAGCTCATCCATCCTTCAGTTGGCTGCAAGGTGATTTTTCTAAAATGCAGCTGGAATCTTGTTGCTTTTTAATTTAAAATCTAACGCTTACCTTCTTTCTAGGATATTGTTCTCAAGGTTGTTCCTGACCTACTCTGGATGGAAACTTCCAGCCTCATTTCTCGGCCCTCGTTTACACTGTAGCCCCACCTGAGCTCTTGAAAATCTCGGTGGGCCGTGCTCTCTTTCTCCCACGCCTCTGCACATCCTGTTTCCTTGGCCAAAAATGCCTTCCTGCCTTCCCGCCTTCCACTTCTCCACAACGTGGTGCCAGGTGCGCCTTCCCGGCTCCTACTTATACATCCCTCTCATCTGCTTGCTCTAGTTAACCATGCATAGATCTGCTCTTGCGCTTTCTCTGTAATTCTAATGGTTGCTTTACTTACTGCTTTCTGTACTAGATTGTAAGTTCCAATTTACAGTTTGGAGGGGGCAAGTGTCTTTAAAGGGAACAGTTTGGGGGGGCAGGAGTTTTTCATAGGAACAGGCAGAGAATATGTACTTATTTTGAATTACTGTTTCTTCATCCCCCTGTAATAAAGAGTCTGACTCCATTTTGATGTTGGCCTGTTGACAGCTTCTCATCCCCATCGCTTTTCCCTCTCCTTTGCCCCACATTTGGAAGGGTGATGAGAAAGTCCAGGGCCTTCCTTACATGCAGCAGCGTGATGCTCAAACAGCGCAAGTCCTGGCCCGTGGGCAGGGACCTGACCCCTTCCCTACCCCGTAACCAACACAGAACCCCAGTCCAGCCTTTTTTCTCCTCTCTCAGGGCCAAGCTTAGCCAAGCTTAGGATCCACGCAGCTGTCCACACAGGGCTTCATTTTGTGAGCAGTAAATCTGTCCATACCTTCTTGGTGAGTTTGTGGCATCATCAGCCTCAGCGTCTGAACCACATTTTGGTTGAGAGCCTCTATCTACTCGTGAGAGGTGGACACAATACTCCCCTCCCCCCCACTTCAGAGTGTGAGTCTCTAGACCCAATTTGATATTTTATGCACCCGACACTCAACATAGTATTTACTGCGTGTATAGAAGTAAAAGGACAGATCCCAAAGCACTCCAGCACGTAGTCTCCTGCTTTCAGACAAAACATGAGAGGAGACGAGGGAGCGAATATAAGCACTAAGAAATCACCAAGGAAATGTATAAATACGAGCTATCGTTTACTGCATTATATGTGCTTGCTCCTCAAAGAGTGTGTTGTGGATGTCTAAAACAGGTGTTTTTTTTTAACATCTTTATTGGAGTATAATTGCTTTACAATAGTGTGTTAGTTTCTGCTTTATAACAAAGTGAATCAGCTATACATATACATATATCCCCATATCTCCTCCCTCTTGCGTCTCCCTTCCACCCTCCCTATCCCACCCCTCTAGGTGGTCACAAAGCACCGAGCTGATCTCCCTGTGCTATGCGGCTGCTTCCCACTAGCTAGCTACTTTACATTTGATAGTATATATAAGTCCATGCCACTCTCTCACTTTGTCCCAGCTTACCCTTCCCCCTCCCCGTGTCCTCGAGTCCATTCTCTACGTCTGTATCTTTATTCCTGTCCTGCCCCTAGGTTCTTCAGAACCTTTTTTTTTTTTTTTTCTAGATTCCATATATATGTGTTAGCGTACGGTATTTGTTTTTCTCTTTCTGACTTACTTCACTCTGTATGACAGACTCTAGGTCCATCCACCTCACTTACAAATAACTCAATTTCGTAAAACAGGTGTTTATACGTTTCACAGAATATAAATCTGTTTGGGAGTATTCCTTTTGCCACAAAATGTCATTTGAGCAGCGGGATATCTTCCACAAAGCTGTTTTTAGTAAGAACACAGCACTGCCCCAGAGCTTGTTTCCTGGCACCTGCCGACTTCCATGAAAGAGTCAAGTGGGCAAGACTTCAGTCTAATAAGGTCACTCCCTGCAAACATGCATAGTCAGGTCACATCAATCTATTTAGGTCCTGTGCCCTGTGGAAGGTGTGGGGTTGGAGAGCAGATGATAAATCCAAGACCCCTTGTTTGAATGGTGGTATCATTAAAGTCCAATTCATTCTCTTTGGGGATTTTCAAGGTCATGGTGGCCCAGCCCTTAAAGGACCCAACAAAGTGATGAATTCTGCATTTCAGGCCGAATTGTGTTAGTGACTGAAAGAACAAGAAGCCTCTTACTAAGTAATCCTGATTCAAGCACTTTGAAAATAGCTATAATGAAAATCACACCAGGAGAAGGACATCAGATGTCTGTTAGCAAAACAAAGCATAATGAAACCCTTTACCTTACGCTTTTACAAGGACTCAAATCACAGGCTACTAAAGACACTTTATAGAATACCATTTCTTTTTTCGTTCCTTTCTTTTAAAAAAATGTCTAACACATTGATGTAACGACACAAAGGAAATGTCAAAGATAGAAAATGTGTCCTATAATACAATTCTTTTCAATATGCATTATTACTGTTCAAGCCTTGTTCCAATGATTATACTTTTAAGTAGGTATCAATCTTTTATGTTCTATTTCATTTTAATGGATCGTATATTTTTCCTTTTGGAAGCATAGTTTTCAATATGATCGTTTTAAAATAACTGCATGACAATACGTGTTATTAATGAATTGCCTTTTCCAAAACTGTATTCCTCTGGTTGGGCATTTAAAAGTTTTCCAGTATTTTCTATTATAATTACACATAACAAATGGTTTTTTCAGGTGTAGAGTCCCTCTATATGTCAAACCTTTTATAGAAACACAGTGAGCATCTCTTAATTGAATCTTTATATTGATCTCTTTATAAACAGGTGTAGGAGACTGCTAGTAGATTTCAAGAACAGTGGTAGTAATATGGTTGAAATTCCTTTTGACCAAATGGTAAAGCTGGATTTAGTTGTAAGTGTAACGTTTCTAACTTTCAACAAGCATATCAAAGCTGTTCTATGTTCTTTAGTGCTTGAGCACATTGATATTAAACAATTTAGCAAACTAGGTCATTACTCCCTAATGCTAAAGAGCTCCTTTTTCTAGATAAAGACATATTTGGAAAAGAAATTTCATTAGCTTCTGCAGCTCACAAATATTCTACTCGAGGGAACAAACACATTATGGTGGCTTTTCTTGACCAATATCTTCCAACAAAACAAAGAAAATATTAATTTATTGAAACAAGAATTAATATTTAAAACAAAGACAGCTTTGGGCTTTTTCCTTCGGAAGTTGGCATTTTAATGGAGGTGATTGACAAGTAAAGAGGCAATTAACAAGTAGTGAGTTGCTAGGCCAGTCCTAATGAGACTGCCTTTTTTGTGATCAAGAATAATCTTTGAACTTATTATGATCATGGGAGGGAAGCAGTTAGGAAATGTGAAAGACTTTGAAAGGAGCAAAAATGATAAATGGATGTCCTTCTAGTGTACTCTTCCAGGTCATATGTTTGAGCCATTTTACAACTCTGTAAGTTGTGGGAAACTGATAGTAATGCAAGTGATTATTGTCCATAAAGATGTAAATAAATTTTTTCTGGTGCCATACTTGCCTTGGGGCTGTTCACCAGTTTTACATCTATTTGTAAACTCATTTCAGTATCCCTCACTGCCTCTATATGCATGTCTTCTCAGAATTCTTTGAACAAATTTTAACTTCTTACTGGTTCCCTCATTAATTAATGAATTAAATAAATTCTTTTGCAAGTGTTCATTGTACATTTGTATGACAGTCATGATTTTAACTTTATTTTTTTTTTCCAAAGAAATATCTTTTAACACTAGGGTACAGTAGCTGCTTAGTAGTTCTCTTATACAACCTTCAGTAAAGGCCACATTTGGCATTTCATAGGCTTTCTAACAAGACTGACTTTCAGTGACATAATTTTGCAATTATCCAGCCTAATTCAAGTCTACAAAGATTTATTGATCACTTGCTCCCCACATGCAGACCAATGATCAGTAAGATCCACCTGGGTGCCATAGAGACCACATGGGTACAATTACGACTCCAGGCCTGACCGTGCTGTGTGTTATGTTATGTGTAATGATAGAATCCTGTGCAAAATGCCTTGGGAGGCTGAAGAGGAAGCAGTGAATTCCAATGAGATAGACTGTGCTGTGCTTTAGCTAGAAGGTAGTATTTGAGTTGAGTCTTGTAGGATAGTAAGTAAGGTTTTTTACTGACAGAAAGAAGAGGAAAGGACAAATATTCTGGAAAGTCAGTGTGATATAGAAGGGCATTTTGTCTAGATAATCCCTCATGTAGATGGGTGTGGGTAGGGTGGGGATACCCTGGGGGTAGATGGGGAGATGTGAAATTTGGACAGGACCAAATTATGAAAGTTTTGAGGATCAAGCTTTGGAAATCAGGACTCAATTCTAGAGCAGTTAAGCCATATCACAGGTTTTTATACAGAAAGTGATGCTGTCAAATCTTTATAGAGGGGAGGTGGTTGGATTGTGGCATCTTGAAATATCCCAGCTGCTAAACTACTAGAAGAGATTTGTGATACAACCAGTATATATGGGTTATTTTCACCTCCAGTAGCCTGGAATGGTACACTAGACAAAAATGTCCTGTATTGTTTTTGCCCATTTCACTCTTTTACCTATATTCATGATGCTCTCCCCTATTAAGAACTTAATATTCTCGAGATTATTCTTGATCACACACACAAAGGCTGATCTCACTGTCACACCTCCTGTCAGGGAGTGATGGAGAGGTCACAGGCATTTTGGGAATCCAGCTAAAGAGAAGTTGATTCGGACATACATTTGGTTAGGGTTAATAATATATGCTGTGTGGTTTGTGGTCATTTCCATGTATAGTTAAATTATTGCTGGTCATACCAGTATAGGAATGTCTTCCAGGAATATTCTTACCACCCACTAGCTGACCCACTTCGCATCATGACATGAAAGCACAGGGCCAGAAAGTCTGTGGTCATAGAATCACATCCTTTGGCTCTGGGCATCAGAAGTGGTGAGAGGAGAAAGGCATGAATGTCCAGAGCCAGATGCGAATATCTGGAAAATTATTATTGAAGGTGTGTCAGACAAATAATAAATATTTTCTGATGTTTTTGACATTTGTGTTTTCTTATTCAAATAAAATTTTATATTATTAACTTTCTTTTTCTTAGACATCCCCAAATTGTATAAGCTTCAGGTTCTGTAAGCCAGGATGCATCTTTGGGTGTGTGACAGTAGATTTACCATATTAAAATGGTGCAACAAGAAGGTTTGGAGATGATCTCCCCATCAACTACTGTCTTCTGGCCCTCACCCCACCAGGGCGCTGAAGATCTTGCCAAACTTACTAATGACCTAATTACCATATCTGGGTGGGTAATTTTCTCATTTAATTTAAAAACAATTCCAAAACGATTTGTAAATGTAGGTAAAGAGTGCAGGAATTATAGAAATGACTTCAGTGTAAGTTTTCCTTCATCCCATCCCATTCTCAGTTCTGTGGGATTCCTTGCATGTGTCACTGTGAGTAGTTTGGAAGGCTCTTCCATACCTCTTTTTCTGTGCATTTGTGTGCATATCTATGTATATGTGTATGTATTTATATATGTGTATGTATTTTTGTTTCTAGATAGACAACTAATTTTGTACTTTTTTTTACATAATGGGGTATACTATACATATTATTCTGCAGCTCCCTTTCTTTCTTTCTTTCTTTGTTGAAGAATAGTTGATTTACAATGTTGTGTTAGTTTCTTCTGTACAGCAAAGTGATTCAGTTAAACATATGTATACATTCTTTTTTATATTCTTTTCCATTATGGTTTACCACAGGATATTGAATATAGTTCCCTGTGCTATACAGTAGGACCTTGTTGTTTATCCATTCTATATATAATAGTTTGCATCTGCTAACCCCAAACTCCCAATCCATCCCTATCCCATCCTCCCCCCTTGGCAACCACAAGTCTGTTCTCTATGTCTGTGAGTCTGTTTCTGTTTTGCAGATAAGTTCATTTGTGTGATATTTTAGATTCCACATATAAGTGGTATCATATGGTATTTGTCTTTCTGACTTACTTCACTTAGTATGATAATCTCTAAGTCCATCCATGTAGCTGCAAATGGCATTATTTTGTTCTTTTATGGCTGAGAAATATTCCAGCCATATATTGTATATATGTACCACATCTTCTTTATCCATTACTCTGTCGATGGACATTTAGGTTGTTTCCATGTCTTGGTTATTGGGAAAGTGCTGCTATGAACATAAGGGTGCATGTATCCTTTTGAATTATAGTATTGTCTGGATATATGCCCAGGAATGGGATTGCTGGATCATATGGCAACTCTAAGTTTAGTTTTTTGAGGAACCTCCATACTGTTTTCCATAGTGGCTGCACCAACTTGCATTCCCACCAACAGTGTAGGAGGGTTCCCTTTTCTCCACACCCACTCCAGAATTTGTTATTTATAGACTTTTTAATGATGGCTGTTCTGAGTGGTGTGATGTGGTGCCTCATTGTAGTTTTGATTTGCATTTCTCTAATAAATAGTGATGTTGAGCATCTTTTCATGTGCCTGTTGGCCATCTGTATGTCTTCTTTGGAGAAATGTATATTTAGGTCTTCTGCCCATTTTTCAATTGGGTTGTTTGTTTTTTGTTTTTGAGCTGTATGAGCTGTTTGTATATTTTGGAAATTAAGCCTTTGTCAGTCACATCATTTGCAAATATTTCTCCCAGTCTGTAGGTTGTCTTTTTGTTTTGTTTATGGTTTCCTTTGCTGTGCAAAAGCTTGTAAGTTTGATTAGGTACCATTTGTTTATTTTTGCTTTTGCTTCTATGCCTTGGGAGACTGACCTAAGAAAACAGTGGTATGGTATGATTTATGTCAGAGAATGTTTTGCCTATGTTTTCTTCTAGGAGTTTTATGGTGTCATGTCTTATGTTTAAGTCTTTAAGCCATTTTGAGTTTATTTTTGTGCATGGTGTGAGGGTGTGTTCTAACATGTGGCTGTCCAACTTTCCCAGCACCACTTGTTGAAGAGACTGTCTTTTTTCCATTGTATATTCTTGCCTCCTTTGTCGAGGATTAATTGATTGTAAGTGTGTGGGTTTATTTCTGGGTTCGCTATTCTGTTCCATTGATCCGTGTGTCTGTTTTTGTGCCAGTACCATGCTGTTTGGATTACTGTAGCTTTGTAGTATTGTCTGAAGTCTGGAAGGGTATTGCCTCCAGCTTTGTTCTTGTTCCTCAGGATTGCTTTGGCAATTCTGTGTCTTTTGTGGTTCCATATAAATTTTAGGATTATTTATTCTAGTTCCATGAAAAATGTCTTGCATATTTTGATAGGGATCCCATTAAGTCTGTAGATCACTTTGGGTAGTCTGGCCATTTCCTGGTCAGGGAACTAATATCCCTTAAGCTATGCAGTGCAGCCAAAAAGAAAAAAAAAGGTATTGGCCTGTAATTTTCTTTTCTTGGTGGTATATTTGTCTAGTTTTGGTATCAGGGTGATGGTGGCTTCATAGAATGTCTTTGGGAGTGTTACCTCCTTCCTCTTCAATCTTTTGGAAGAGTTTGAGAAGGATCGGTATGAGTTCTTCTATGTATATTTGGTAGAATTCACCTATGAAGCCATCTGGTCCTGGGCTGTTGTTTGTAGGGAGGGTTTTTTTTTTTTTTTATATTACAGATTCTTTTTCACTTCTAGTGATTGGTCTCTTCAGAATATCTATTTCTTCATTCAATTCAGCTTGCTTTCTTTTTTTAAAAAAATATCTATCAGAAATTTTCCATGTAGGCACAGACAGATACACCTTCTTATTTCTAGTATTATTAGTTACTTCTAGGATGGGGATACCATGGATTTATTAACCATTGCCTTACTGAGAGACACTTAGGTGTTTGCTAATTATTTGCTAGTGCTAATAACATTGCATGTGAGCATCCTTGAATATTCAACATTATGCAAAAAATCCTATGTGCATTTTTATAGGATAAACTCATAGATGCAGAATTGCTCTTGAGATTGGAAAATAAGGGATATATGTGCCCATAAGATAGGTGAGAAGAACGAAGAGAAATGAGAAATTGAGAAGACGAGTTAACTGGGATTCATCAAAACAGAGAGGAAATTTACAGTGAAATAGAGGCTGTGCTTTCAAATAGGTTTGGAGGATAATGAGGGGGGATTTGGGAATCCCATGGGATTTGTCCTGACTATTTAAATAGCAGCTTGTCTCATGGACATAAAGACTGTTTTCAAACAAATTCTCTGTGCAATATTGTACACCAGGGCCTGGAGACGATGCTGACAATTCACAGGAGGTTTTGCACAGTAATGGGGGTCTTGAGGACAGTGCCAGTTGGCAGACTGTGACTTTCCTGGGAGGGAGGACTCACAACAGGAGCCCTCCCCAGGAGTACAGAACACTGGCTCAAGGGTGACATTACTGGAACCATAGAAGGCAAAACATCAGAGTCTGCTTCATAGCTGGGAGCAACTGTGAGGCACCTCTTGTCGCCTTATAGAAATACTTGCAAAGGAGTGACTGAGTGAGGAAGAGATGCATCAACACAGGGTAACTGAGCTGGTGAGATTTAAGGGAAAACATGAGCAGCTACATCTTAAGTGCCTATGAATGATGGTTCTCAAACCTTGGTTGTACATGAGAATAACCTAGACCCTGCTTTTAAAAATCCTGATTCCTGGGCTACCCAGACCAATGAAATCAACTTTTGTTAGTGGAACTTGGCGTCAGTATTTTTAAAGCTCTCCAGGTGACTCTAATGGAATTAGAAATTACTAACAATGAATATCCATCAGTCACAAGGAATTATAGAATATGGACTTAAGCAGTAATGCTCAGATCTGGACTATGCCCTCAAGTTATATAGCCTTTAGGAAAGATGCTTTCCCTTTGCGCTCCCACTACACTTTATTCACTCTGATCTTAGAGACTTTTACTGACTATTAGCAGATAAGTATATCTGTGGGTATTAAATCTATGGTATGTTTCCTGTTTTATTGATTAAAACTCCATTGCAGGTGGAATAACTAGCTCCTGTTAGCAGGTATTTGTCAAATGTGCTTTTCCTTGGGTTGATTTTTTTTGGACTTGACACTTCCTTGCAATGTTGTGGAGATGAAAACATCGGCGTTTTTCACAGGGTGGCTTTGTCTCTCGGTAAAATTTGTCATCTGAGGTGGGGGAGCTACCTTGTATTTATCTGCAGTTATTTCTTGTAATTAGAGCTGCCCCACATGTAATAATGTTCTCTCTCCCGTGAGATCCCAGAGAATACATTTAAGGGTAAGGATCATATAATTCCTCTCCCTAGTGAACTGATCGCTTGCCCAAGTGTTCCAATTTGTACTAAAAAGTGCTATGTGGGGTTAGTCCCTATTTTTCTTTTTTAAGAAAAATAGATCCAGTGGCAGATAAGGAATGAGAAAATGTGTTTTTTTTTTTTTTGGCCCTGCCACGCAGCATGCAGGATCTTAGCTCCCCGACCAGGGATCAAACCGGTGCCCCCTGCAGTGGAAGTGTGGAGTCCTAACCACCGGACCGCCAGGGAAGTCCCAGGTTGGGTTCTTTAGGAAGCACACCCTGAGTTTATTAAGCAGGATGCTTAATAAGGAGTGACCTTGGGACCAACAGTTGTTGAAGGGAGGGGAAAAATTAGGACGTGGAGAATCTGAGCGGCAGTCCAGGCCCAGCAGTACTCTTGCCGGAACCCATGGGGAGCTTTAGGGCTAGAATAGCCGCTCAGAATCGTCCGGAGCCGTGCATACAAGGCCAGGACTTTACACTTAAGCATCTAACAGCCATTAGATATAGGCCACCCCGGGGAGATGCATGAGCTTGGGCGAGGCAGCTCTGCAGCTGAGGCGGTCGCCATAGGCTGACAGCATTCTCAGCCCGGGGCAGCGAGCCCTCCCTTGCAAGGGTGTCTGGGCAGCATATCTCAGGGTCCAGCACAAAGGTGAAAGAAATCTGCTCGTGGCCTAGTGAGCCAGAAAAGGCAGTTTTTATATCTTCAGATGCTTTCCTCGGGTCAGTGCTGTGACTGAGGAGGAGGCAGGCTGATAAGGATGCGCGATGCATGAGCATGCGCACACGGAGGAAGGAAGCGGGGGAGGCAGTGTCCCGCCACACAGCATGCGGGGGCGGGGGGCGGGGTCTGTCCAGCGCGCAGCCGCAGAGGCACCCTTACAAAGCCCTGAAGCCGTTTGCTGACGAGGGATGGGGAGCAGTTATAACGGGGCAGAGAGCAGAAAGTTAGTACTATCTGATACCTGTTTGGTGCTCATCAAAAATGGAGTGACTGGTCGACTTTAAACAGCGCAAGATACAAGCCAAATACTTCCTTTAAGGGAATGTGCATCTTGCTAGATGGCCAGATGCACACTTGGCATGATTTTTTTTGGTTCCCTAACAAACAGCAGCATCTTTTGCAATCCACACGCTGTGATTAGGTGAAAAGTAATAAATACCCAGGCCCCACAAACTCCCCTTCCTTACCATCAGCAACATTGATCTGAGCTCAGCTTCCATGGAGAATTTGCAGCCCAGTGGCTGAGTCTGTCGATATAAAAGCCTGAGTCATTTTCACACTGACACATGCTCCACTTTCCCCCTTCCTTTGGCCAGGAGGAGGGGTAGATGAGAAAACTGACCATGGAGCAGCCACTGATTTATACTTCTTTTCTGGACCAGGGAATGCATATTGATTAGTTGGATGAATGAGTCTGTCCCTTTGTTTCAAATGATTAGAG
Source organism: Balaenoptera ricei (assembly GCF_028023285.1). Lineage (NCBI taxonomy): Eukaryota > Metazoa > Chordata > Mammalia > Artiodactyla > Balaenopteridae > Balaenoptera > Balaenoptera ricei. The sequence goes on along the minus strand of NC_082657.1, from coordinate 53,104,707 downwards.
TGAGTGTCTGCCCTTGGAATATATCACAGCTCCACTGTGACATAAGGAAGAAGATCTACTGTGTTTTTTGTAAATCTCAATGCCTTTCCCATACTTACGAAATACACCTATCAATGATACTTGACCTGGTTATGGAGAAATAGGTCTTTCCGGAGTTCTGAAGAATGTGTGTGCCAGCAGGGATGTCAAAAAGTGTCAGATTCCTTCCTTGGGCTCTTTCCTGTCGCCTAATGTATGAATACTGAATTTGTCATCAAAGTGGTTGATGACATATTTTTTAACTCATCTGAACTCAGTTTTCTTCTTATTATTCTGTTGTGGGATGTCATAATTGATCAATGCTTATCCAGATAACTTTTGGCTGGTTTTCTCATCTGCAAGACTTGATTACCTACTGGGGGAAAACAACCACAATAGAGTAAACGTCTATGTTTTAATGGAATATTTGCCTTTTAACATTTGTAATTAACGTGTTTACAAAAATATATTTAACATTTTATGTTTTCCAGCAGTTATCTAGGTGAGGTGACTGTTTATGTGGAGAATACGCTCTTTCTATTGGTCTCTTTGCTGCATGTAGCTTTTGAAGGAAAAGATAGTCTTTTTTACAATATTGACTTCAGTCCTAAATTGGTAGAAATGAATTTATGTTGTGAAGCTCAAGTTTGCCTTTCTGCATTTTTCCCTTGGTACATCTTGAGTTTTCTCTCTGGAGGACCTCGAAGCAAACACTCATCCTTCTCAACCTGGCAGTCCTTCAAATATTGAAAACAATTCTAATGTTTTCCACTGGTTTTCTCTTCCCCTAATAGATTGTATTTTCTTCAACCATTCTTAAATTAAATCAAAAATTGATAATTTTTGATGCTAAAGTCTGCCTATTGATACCCCTCCAGGTGGTCACGGTCCAGAAGAAGTGGCTGGAACCCTCCTTTGTCCACCAGCAGGAGTTCATGTCTTCCTTTCTGTGTTCCAGTGGAATTACGCACCTCAGTGGTAGCATCGACCCTGCGCTACCCAGGTGATTTGTAATTATCTTAGCTCCCCTTCCAGCAGTGCTCTGAGCCCCTTCGTTGCCCAGTGACCTGGAGACATTTCTAATCAATTGGGCCTCCCTGTCTCAGGAAATTCATACACGGACAGGATGAGAGAACAAGGGATATGGTGAAGGATGAGCAAAGAGTAGTTGATGAAAAAACTTCGGGAAAGGACCATCATCATTTTTTGCAGGGCTTCCTGGAGTCAGCTTCTCTCATACAGAATTGTCTCTGAGTGAAAAAATATATACTCCAAATATGATAACTTCTTATCACAGTTCAACTTCAAGTAATACCTTTTTCAGAATACTTAAGACTTTGGCTTCAAGTTATATTCTCATCTCTTCTAGATGTGTATGGAATATCCCCAAATCTCCACAGATGCTCCCAACTCAGACATAAATAATCATGTTGATGCTTCATCATTGTAACTACATAATATATCTTGGTGAATTTTGTAAATTCAATTCAGAGAGCACCCTACTGCCGTAACCTGCCTCTCCCCCACCCAGTGTGTGGACACTGGATCGTTCCACCACCACTCCGAGTCCAGAGGACCACTTACAGACGTTTTGCTCCTCTCTCTCTTAATTGTTGGCATGAAACTCTATCCTTGTCTTGCATTTAACTTTTGACTCAGTGAAAAGTTCATGCTATAAAGCATGCATTTTGATTTTTAAATATGTGGTGTGTTCTTTTAAAAGAATGAGGAGGCTATAAATCTACAGATCTCTGCAGATGCCATCTGATGAACTTATCGAAAGGTGCAATTGGCAGGCTCCTCGTCTTCTGCTGCTGTTGGCATCTTCACCCTACAGTGTCTTGCTAGATCATTCTCCTTTCCTTTATCCACAGTATCATGTTCAGTCAATAGCTGGAGACTGTGATTAGTGTGAAGCAAAAACCAGTGCTGAGGACTTCCCTGCTGACGCAGTGGTTAAGAATCTGCCAGCCAATGCAGCGGACACGGGTTCGATCCCTGATCCGGGAAGATCCCACATGCCGCGGAGCAACTCAGTCCATGTGTGCCACAACTACCGCGTGCTGCAACTACTGAAGCCCCCGCGCCTAGAGCTTTTGCTCTGCAATGAGGGAAGCCACCACAATGAGAAGCCCGCGCACCGCAACGAAGAGTAGCCCCTGCTCGCCGCAACTAGAGAAATCCTGCACGCAGCAACGAAGACCCAGTGCAGCCAAGAATAAATAAATAAATAAATACATAAATTTACTAAAAAAAAAACCCCAAAAAACTAGTGCTGAATATTTAGTGGGTAAAATAAAACATAAACAGGGTTGAGAGGAGGTGAAGCAATGAGCAAAACACAGATGAGGGCAACTTGCTGAGCCCTGAAAATCAAAGATACGAGGACAGATGAAGTGAGAATTTACTGGGCTGCCTGTTCCCTCACAGCGTCCCTGCAGAGCCTCTGAAACAAGGAGTTCCGCCCAGAGCAAGTCTCGCTGATGGTGCCCGAAGCCCCCAGTGCAGTGCGCTTCCCACATGTCCACACCCTCTAAGGCTCTTCCTGCCCCAGTTGCAGCAGCTGACTTCTCAGGGGCTCTTTGCATAGTTGGTACTCTCTCTCCAAACCTATCCGGGTTCTTGAAGCCCAGGATACCCCCATGGTCTGCCCTAGAAAATGATAGTAATTCTCCTCTTCCTCTCTCTTCAGACATCTCCTAGATTGTACCAGCTAATTGCTGGAGTCTCTGAAGTTACTGTTACTGTCTGCTATGGTTTATTTGGCTTTAATGTTTTTTTTCTGTGTCATGCAGAGGCTCTGATCTACTCTGTGCAGTGTGGTTCCAAGGTGGCCCTAGGTATCCTGCTTTATGGCTGGGACAAGTTCTCGCATTGGGGCGACCCAGGTTTCTTTCTGTCTTTCTTTTCTTTTCTTTTTTTTTTAGGTTTCTTTATCTTTATGAGACTGCAGTGTGTGTCGGTCCACTCAGAAGTGAGCTCTCTTAGGTATGTGTTGTGTGTGCCTGAGTACTTTGAGGGGAAACCACAAGGAACTATGGTTTTGTACCAGCATATAATACGAACTGGTGAAATGAATCCAAACTCTTCAGAAATTAAATTCTTAAGTGTAGAGATAGCTTGTGAGGTGCCAGACTTGGCCTAAAAGTGTTGGGAGGAGTATGAGTGATGGTCCTTGGCCAGCTCTGTGCTTATAAACTATATAGTGAGATAAGCCATGAGTGAGAAAAGCGATAGAATACATTAGAACAGTGGCAACAAAAGGAGGTGCTAAGCAGGGAGCGATATGCTGAAGAGTTATGAGCCATCTTTACCCGTCTGATTTAACCCTGATTTATGAAATACTGGTTATCTGTAGGAGTGAACTTTTGCAATTTGGCTGATGCATAACTGGGCTTTGTGATGTTACAAATGTGAGCTTTCAAAGTATCGGATCATTAATAGATTGCTTTCATAGGAAACACATTTTCCTATGGAAACAGATGCTAAAAATGGTGATTGGATCTCCAGAAGTCAACTTAACTCAAAATATAACTGACATAGAGAGATGCTGATGTTACAGGTTTCCATTCTATATACAGGGACTAAGCATTCCATACTCCAGGTCACCTAGCTGCAGTCTTATTTTCTAGGTGCACCTCTTTGCTCCATTATGTACCCAACCTTGAGATCTACTTTTTTTTTTTACTTCCCAGCCCTGAAACAGTATTCTTTTCTTCTTAGACCAAGAGAGGGTGTCTTCCTTCCCCTGCCTTTTTTCAACATCTGGGTAATGCGAATGGAATCCCTTCCCCCCACCACTCTGCCCCAACCTGTCAGACACACACTCTCTGTTTCTGGAGGGTGTGGTTCAAAATGGTGCCGGTGGAAACAGAGAAAGAGGTTCTTTGTGTTAGGAAAGAGCTGGGAAGTGCACTTCAGAGGGAAGGTTGGGGGTGATAGGATGGGGTTAGCTTTAGTAGAAAGACAGGATTGGTGAGGGTGAGCTAAAAAGTAAGGCTGCACATTGTGGTCACATGTTTCAATGAGAATTGTTAAAAGCTGTGACTGCCTATGGTTTGCCATCCAAATGTCTCCAAAAAGTTGGAAAATTCCTGTTGACCTATATGTTTCTTCTATTTTTCTAAATGGCTTAAAACAATAACTATTCTATTATCTCTCACAGTTGTGTGGTTTGATTGGGTTCAACTGGGCAGTTCTTCTGTAGTTCTGGCTTGGGAATTTCCCATGTAGTTGTGGTCACATGGCAGCTGAGGCTGGATTCATTTGGAGGATTGACTGAGATGCTAGGGCAGCGAGGCCTCTCGCCAACTTTATATAGTTTGTCCGCTTTTCCTCTCTGTAACATCGCTATGTGGTTTCTCCATGTGGTCTCCCCAGAAGAACATCTTGACTTCTCATATGATGGCTTGGGTTTCCCAAAAGCACCAGAGGAAGCTGCAAGAATTTTTTAAGGATCTGGGTAGCCTCTGTTGCTATGGCTTCAAGTTCACTGATCTTTTCTTTCTGAAGTATCTAATTTGCTGTAAAGTCCATTGAGTGAAATACTCATTTTAGATCTTACATTTTTCATCTCTGAAATTCCCACTTGCTTCTTGTTTATATCTTATATTTCTCTTTTTATTATTTTTTGTGTTTTTCTTTAAAACCTCAATCCTATTGAATGTACTTATACAAGGTGTTTTAATGTCCTTTTCTACTAATTCTGTCATTTTGGTCATTTCTGATCTGTTTTTTTTTTTTTTTTTTTAATTTTTGCTTGTGGCCTTTTTTCAAGTTTATTTATTTATTTATTTATTTATGGCTGTGTTGGGTCTTCGTTTCTGTGCGAGGGCTTTCTCTAGTTGCGGCAAGCGGGGGCCTCTCACAATCGTGGCCTCTCTTGTTGCGGAGCACAGGCTCCAGACGCGCAGGCTCAGTAATTGTGGCTCACGGGCCCAGTTGCTCCGCGGCATGTGGGATCTTCCCAGACCAGGGCTCAAACCCGTGTCCCCTGCATTGGCAGGCAGATTCTCAACCACTGCGCCACCAGGGAAGCCCTCTCATCTGTTTTTGTTGGCACATTCTCCGCCTCCCCTCCCCTCCCCCATATGGATTACATTTTCCTGCTGTTTTCATGTCTACTGATTTTTATTGGCTCTAGGAGGACGTCGTGAGAGTTTACATCTTTCATTGCTTTTTTTTTTCTTTTAAAGACTGTGGACGTTTTGGGATGGGCAGTTAAGTTACTAAAGGATAAATTTGATCTTTTAAAAAAATTTTTTTTTTGATTATTTATTTATTTTTTGGCTGCACGTCATGTGGGATCTTAGTTCCCGGACCAGGGATCGAACCTGAGCCCTTTGTGTTGGAAGCACGGAGTCTCAACTACTGGACTGCCAGGGAAGTTCCAAATTTGATCTTTTTGAGAATTGCTTTTAACCTCTTTCATCATGAATCTAGAGTAGGTCGACCAACTGTCCTGGTTTGTCTGGGACTGAGGAGTTTACAGAGATGCAGCACTTTCAGTGCTAAAACCAGGAAAATTGTGGGTAAACCAGGGCAAGGTGGTTATCCTCGGACTCTAGAGTAGCTTAACAGAGAGGTGTGTAGAAAGTAAAATGTTTGAGACCATGTACACTAAAAGTGCCTTTATTCTACTTTTAAAATTAACTGATTGATAGTAAGCTGGGCATAAAAATATGTTGGAATTTATTTTCCTTGATAATTTTGAAGACATTGTTTTATTGCTTTTAACTTCTAGTATTGTTACTGGTTGACAAGTTGGAATCCATGTAAATTCTTAAAACTTTGTACGTGACCAGTGATTTTTCTTTGTAGGGGGGTTGTGTCTTTGGTTTTGCTTTTCCTTTCTGAGAACCTGGAGATTCTTCCTGCCACCGCCCCCCACCCCCCCCCCCAACTCCACCTGCCTCAGTCTTCTGAAATTTTGGAATAATATGCCTTGGCCTGAGTCTCTGTTCTCATATTATGCAGTTTTAAACTGGCAGCACCTGTCCTCTAGCTCTAGGAAACGTTCTTGTGTTTACATGTGAAAAAGTACTTTATCTCTGGTTTTCCTCTCTCACTTTTTTCCTCTCTCTGGCCGTCCTGTACATGTTAGACCTGCTGAACTCCTCTAACTTTCTAATTATCCTTCTCAATATTTCCCCGTTGAGTTGTTCTAATTGCTGAAAGATGGCCTCAACTAAATTTCCAGATTTTCTATTGAGTTTTTCATTTCTACTGTCATATTTTTTAATTTGCGTAAGCATTTTTTGGGAGGGCTTCCCTATGTGAATGGTTTTTTTTTCTCTTTAATTCTTTTTATTTTTTATTTTTTTATTATTATTTTTTAATCACTCATCAATTTTATACACATCACTTTATACGTGTCAATCCCAATCGCCCAATTCAGCACACCACCATCCCCACCCCACCGCAGTTTTCCCCCCTTGGTGTCCATACGTTTGTTCTCTGCATCTGTGTCTCAACTTCTGCCCTGCAACCTGGTTCATCTGTACCATTTTTCTAGGTTCCACATACATGCGTTAATATACGATATTTGTTTTTCTCTTTCTGACTTACTTCACTCTGTATGACAGTCTCTAGATCCATCCACGTCTCAACAAATGACTCAGTTTCGTTCCTTTTTATGGCTGAGTAATATTCTATTGTATATATGTACCACATCTTCTTTATCCATTCGTCTGTTGATGGGCATTTAGGTTGCTTCCATGACCTGGCTATTGTAAATAGTGCTGCAATGAACATTGGGGTGCATGTGTCTTTTTGAAATACGATTTTCTCTGGGTATATGCCCAGTAGTGGGATTGCTGGATCATATGGTAATTCTATTTTTAGCTTTTTAAGGAACCTCCATATTGTTCTCCATAGTGGCTGTATCAATTTACATTCCCACCAACAGTGCAAGAGGGTTCCCTTTTCTCCACACCCTCTCCAGCATTTGTTGTTTGTAGATTTTCTGATGATGCCCCTTCTAACTGGTGTGAAGTGATACCTCATTGTAGTTTTGATTTGCATTTCTCTAATAATTAGTGATGTTGAGCATCTTTTCATGTGCTTTGTGGCCGTCTGTATGTCTTCTTTGGAGAAATGTCTATTTAGGTCTTCTGCCCATTTTTGGATTGGGGTGTTTGTTTCTTTAATATTGAGCTGAATGAGCTGTTTATATATTTTGGAGATTAATCCTTTGTCCGTTGATTCGTTTGCAAATATTTTCTCCCATTCTGAGGGTTGTCTTTTCGTCTTGTTTATGGTTTCCTTTGCTGTGCAAAAGCTTTGAAGTTTCATTAGGTCCCATTTGTTTATTTTTATTTTTATTTCCATTACTCTAGGAGGTGGATCAAAAAAGCTCTTGCTGTGATTTATGTCAAAGAGTGTTCTTATGTTTTCCTCTAAGAGTTTTATAGTGTCCAGTCTTACATTTAGGTCTCTAATCCATTTTTTTAAAAAAATTATTTATTTATTTATTTTTGGCTGTGTTGGGTCTTCGTTTCTATGCGAGGGCTTTCTCTAGTTGCGGCAAACGGGGGCCACTCTTCATCGCGGTGCGCGGACCTCTCACCATCGCGGCCTCTCCTGTTGTGGAGAACAGGCTCCAGACATGCAGGCTCAGCGGTTGTGGCTCACGGGCCCAACTGCTCTGCGGCATATGGGATCCTCCCAGACCAGGGCTCGAACCCATGTCCCCTGCATTGGCAGGCAGATTCTCAACCACTGCGCCACCAGGGAAGCCCTCTAATCCATTTTGAGTTTATTTTTGTGTATGGTGTTAGGGAGTATTCTAATTTCATTCTTTTACATGTAGCTGTCCAGTTTTCCCAGCACCACTTATTGAAGAGACTGTCTTTTCTCCATTGTATATCTTTGCCTCCTTTGTCATAGATTAGTTGACCATATGTGCGTGGGTTTATCTCTGGGCTTTTTATCCATTGATCTATATTTCTGTTTTTGTGCCAGTACCATATTGTCTTGATTACTGTAGCTTTGTAGTATAGTCTGAAGTCAGGGAGTCTGATTCCTCCAGCTCCGTTTTTTTCCCTCAAGACTGCTTTGGCTATTCAGGGTCTTTTGTGTCTCCATACAAATTTTAAGATGATTTGTTCTAGTTCCATAAAAAATGCCATTGGTAATTTGATAGGGATTGCATTGAATCTGTAGATTGCTTTGGGTAGTATAGTCATTTTCACAATGTTGATTCTTCCAATCCAAGAACATGGTATATCTCTCCATCTGTTGGTATCATCTTTAATTTCTTTCATCAGTGTCTTATAGTTTTCTGCATACAGGTCTTTTGTCTCCCTAGGTAGGTTTATTGCTAGATATTTTATTCTTTTTGTTGCAATGGTAAATGGGAGTGTTTCCATAATTTCTCTTTCAGATTTTTCATCATTAGTGTATAGGAATGCAAGGGATTTCTGTGCATTAATTTTGTATCCTGCAACTTTACCAAATTCATTAATTAGCTCTAGCAGTTTTCTGGTGGCAGTTTTAGGATTCTCTATGTATAGTATCATGTCATCTGCAAACAGTGATAGTTTTACTTCTTCTTTTCCAATTTGTATTCCTTTTATTTCTTTTTCTTCTCTGATTGCTGTGGCTAGGACTTCCAGAACTATGTTGAATAATAGTGGCGAGAGTGGACATCCTTGTCTCGTTCCTAATCTTAGAGGAAATGCTTTCAGTTTTTCACTGTTGAGAATGATGTTTGCTGTGGGTTTGTCATATATGGCCTTTATTATGTTGAGGTAGGTTCCCTCTATGCCCACTTTCTGGAGAGTTTTTATCATAAATGGGTGTTGAATTTTGTCAAAAGCTTTTTCAGCATCTATTGAGATGATCATATGGTTTTTATTCTTCAGTTTGTTAATATGGTGTATCACATTGATTGATTTGCATATATTGAAGAATCCTTGCATCCCTGGGACAAATCCCACTTGATTGTGGTGTATGATCCTTTTAATGTGTTGTTGGATTCTGTTTGCTAGTATTTTGTTGAGGATTTTTGCATCTATATTCATCAGTGATATTGGTCTGTAATTTTCTTTTTTTGTAGTCTCTTTATCTGGTTTTGGTATCAGGGTGATGGTGGCCTCATAGAATGAGTTTGGGAGTGTTCCTTCCTCTGCAATTTTTTGGAAGAGTTTGAGAAGGATAGGTGTTAGCTCTTCTCTAAATGTTTGATAGAATTCACCTGTGAAGCCATCTGGTCCTGGACTTTTATGTGAATGTTTTCTTTTTCATACCATCCTTGTTTCCTGGCTATATTGTTTCCTTTTGGCTCTCTCAGGAGAATGATAGTTTTGATTTTAAGTTTCCCTCTTCTAAGATACAGCCTCTTTTTCTTCTCAAAGAATATAGAAAGTGTGAGCCTTTTTATGAATGTGGTGCACATTTGGGCATCTGTCTCTTTCTTCAGCAGAGTTTCAGACCATATTCCTACTTTCAGCCTCATACTTTCGTGCTTATGTCCTGCTAATTTGAGGATGCTGGATGTATATCCTATTTGTCTCCATTTTCCCCAGTGATGACTTAAGATTCACCTTTCTCAAGTCGGCCAAGCTAACAAACGCTTGTTCTTCTGTTTCTCAGCTTCCAAAACATGGTTGTTCTTTTTCCTTTGTTCTTAAGTTTCAGTGTCTAACAATATCTTTACTCTCATTTTAATAGAATTTGGGAAAGGATCCAAGTCTTTCTGTGTGTTCAATCCATTAAATTTATCCTGTTTTTGTTTAACATTTTAATTTACAATTTTTTTCTGTGAACCAGTATATTTACAATATGATGTTTAATGGGTGCATCTTAGATATTTTATTTAAACACTGTTTAGGCTTACTCTGGATGAAAAAAATGATGTCCAAGGGTCTTTAGAATTTTTCAAAATTTGTATAGAAACCTGAAAATATTACTTATTTTTAACTTCTCAGAATTTACAAATGTATAGCAATAATTCAAAATCATGAATTAATATTTAATGGGAAATGGAGAGTATTATGATTGAGAAACAGTGTTTGTAGTCATAAAATGAAATTAATACCGAATTAAATATCAAATTAAACTTTTAATGCTAACAGTTATACTTGGATTACAAGTATTGGTACATTTTGTAATTTTATTTCTTACTAAGAGCCTAAGCTCTTTGCATGTTTTCTTGAGTTAAGTTCTTGGATACAGGTAAATGGTTTTTTAATTGTACAGATTAAACCAACCAGCCATCGGGAAGTCTATGAAGAAGCTTAATATGTATTTTCCGATTTGTTCTTTCCCACTGTGGACACTTCCAGTAACATATTCATTTGGAGAGAAGCATCCCAGTGTTCTTTCTTCTTTTTTTTTTTTTTAATTTTTGGCTGCGTTGGGTCTTCGTTGCTGCGTGCAGGCTTTCTCTAGTTGCAGCGAGCAGGGTCTACTCTTCATTGTGGTGTGCGGGCTTCTCATTGTGGTGGCTTCTCTTGTTGCAGAGCACGGGCTCTAGGCGTGTGGGCTCAGTAGTTGTGGCTTGCGGGCTCTAGAGTGTAGGCTCAATAGTTGAGGCGCATGGGCTTAGTTGCTCCGTGGCATGTGGGATCTTCCCGGATCAGGGCTCGAAGCCGTGTCCCCTGCACTGGCAGGCAGATTCTTAACCACTGTGTCACCAGGGAAGTCCCCAGTGTCATTTCTCAGAGATGAAAATCAAAGATGAAGGAGACAGAGTTGAAAGCTGGAGCAGGATGCATTTTTAGATGGCCAGACTGCTGAGTTAAAATAGCTTATTGCTTTTTAAATTGCCTTATATTTTTTCCAAATTCTTAAACAGGCTCTAGGGAACAATTCATCCCATGTCTTTCAAAAATAGCCACTCTAAGAAATGCTGATTTAGTTTTTCAGTAGGAGTTGCAACAGTTGGAGAAGATGATCTAAGATTTTGGTCTCACTGTTGGTGTGAGCTCAGACAGCAAGCCTCTGGCTTATTAAATGTGATGACAAGAAGCTCTGAGTAGGGATAGGAAAAACAGTTCAGAGTTGATCATTCTTTTCTTGTATCTTTCCAGGTTTAATTCATTTGGTTCTTTTCTGTGTGCTTCTCCACATTTTTAGTGTTTTCATTTATTCTTTTTATTTTATTTGGGTCGGTTTCCCAATACAATCTAATCCAATCGAGTTAAATAAGCATTCATGGTATTCACGTCACCTCCACTTCCCTTCTCAAAGAAAGTCAGATGGGAGTTCACGCACAAAATGCTCAAACTTACTTTAGTTTATGCTCCTGTCCTTTTTCTTTCCTGTTAGGCCTGAAAGCTCTGCATAGTCTGGTCCCATTCCACACCAGGCACCCACTTTGCTTTTTACTTAAATCACATGGGCTCTTTCAATTGCTCAATTTAAATTCTCCTTACCACTTCACAGAGTACTTGCACACGATGTGTCCTCTCCTCATAAGGCTCGTCACTCTTCCTGCCTGGTGAAACCCATGTCTTCCTTTAGATATAAGGTCTTTCCTTTAGATATAAGATTTTTCAGTGTTTCTCGAGACACATCTATCCTTAATCTCTTTGATTTGGTAAATTTTCCCAATTTATGGCCTTACGTGCAGGTGGTGCTGTGGTGGACCACCAAGGTTGCTCCTTCACCAACAGAAGGTTTGTTCCTCCACCTGCTGGGAGTTTTGGCAGCTGATGGCTCCCAACTGTGTCCCTCTTCAAGCCCTGCCCTCAACTAAAGGATGCTGCACCACTCAAAGGTGTATACCCCATTCCTGGAGACAGCCCCCATCCAGTGATGGGTCAGTGGAGGGCAGGAGGCTGTAACCCTGGCTTCCTTCCCTCAATTTTGGGACATCTTCAAAGGGTCCTCCTGGCTCTGGTGTTGCCCATCACATAGGCTAAGGCCTCTGCTGTGACTGACTTGTTCTGTGTCTCCCTCTTCCTAATCCTGCTTCCCATGCTCAATTACACATGTTGTTCCAGGAGCATTCTCTGAAATCCTCCTACAGGTACATCTCTATCTCAGTGTCCGTGAAACCCAACCTAGGGCCCCATTTGCTGTTCCTTCCCAATGTTTATCATGCTTAAAAACATGTGCTGGCCTCTGAATCTTGGCTCTGGTGCCTAACAGCTGTGTGACTTTGCACATGTACATTATGTCACTTGTGCCTCAGTCTCCTTACCTATTTCACTGTGAGAATTAAACTGCTTTAGAACGGTGTCTTAGTGGTTTCAGGCTGCTATAACAAATTATTATAGATTGGGTGGATTAAATTGACAGGGAGAGATAGAGATCCCCTCTTTGATAAGGGAATGAATCCCATCATGAGCACCCACCCTCATGACCTCATCTAACCCCAATTATCTTCCAAAGGCCCCACCTCCAACTACCATCACATTGGGGTGTTAGGGTTTCAACATGTAAATTTGGGGAGGACACAAACATTCAGTCCATAGCAAATAATGTCTGATGATATAGTCGATTCTCAGTGATGGCTTTAATATTATGTTGTTTTTATCCCAAAGGAGTATTGCTGCTTTTATCTAGAGGCAACCTAAAATATAAATACCTTTAGGAGAGCATATTGCTGTTACTCTGACCCCATGAGTTAATACACAAATGAAGTATTGTCTGTTTCAGTAAGTGTGAGAAGAGCCCACAAAACCCATTTTTGGAGCCTCAGGGCATAAAACTAGAAGTGGAGAACAATAATCTGCTTCACCTTTGTCTACTGTAGAGACATTTTCTCCATTAACACCTATTAGTCCTTTGTGGATCCATTAGGAGCTCCTCAGCAGGGGTGATTTTGTGACGAGTAAGACAGGTTTAATGTGATTGTGGGGCAGGGAGGGGCAAAGGGGTCGATTACCCAAATATAATGACTGCATCGCCACCACCATAAAGGACTGCATCCAAGAGATCACAGCCCGAAGCATGGTAAGTTACTGGTGAATATTTGGTCTTGTAAAGTCCCAGACTGCCTAAGATCTCCTTCTTTCGCTGTCAACAGAAGCATCCAACAGAGGGACTTGTCATGTCCCGCTGCTATGGGCAGTGTGGCCTGTTCCTGGCTTGTTATCAGTGTATCCAGGTAACAATGACTGATGTTCTCAAGGGGATCCCACACCCAACTGCCAAAGCTTCTCATGGAACAGTTCCTTTTAATACACTCTACTGACTTAAACACAAATACACACATACACAGAGTTTTCCTTTGGATAAGCACATTTCCTTTTTACTGAACTGGACAAAATACATGAATGGTAATTTTTTGTGTACGTGTGGCTAATAGAGATGAAAGAAAATGGAGGAAAAGGAGAGAAGGCAAAGAGGTACCAAAATATGATGAGCAGATGCACGAATTACTAAGCAGCCTCAGTTTTCACAAAATGTTTGAGAGCTGGGAGTAAAAATACACTATATTGTATTATATTATATTGTATTATATTATATCCAGCAGTGGTCCTTTCGTGTCCCCCTAAAATTCATACATTGAAACCTTAATTCCAGTATGATGGTATTAGGAGGTGGACCTTTGGGAGGTGATCAGGTCATGAAGGTGGAGCCCTCATGAATGGGATTAATGCCTTGTAAGAAGAGGCCGGAGAGGTGGCCAGTTCTCTTCCCACCATGTGAGGACACAATGAGAAGATGGCCATTTGCAAACCAGAACTCAAGCTCTTACCAGACACTGGATCTGCCACCATCTTGATCTTGGACTTCTATCCTCCAGAACTGTAAGAAATAAATGGTTTTTGTTTAAGCCGCCCAGTCTATGATAATTTGTCATATCAGACTGAACTAAGACAGAAATATTATATATTTATGTATGTGTGTGTATATATATGTATATATAATTTCCCAGAAGAACAGTCAAACCTGTTTTATCCATCCATCTGTCCAGCTGTCCATCTACCTGTTTTTTTCATCTGTCCATCCATCTACCATTAATTCATTCCTTCAAGCAAACATGAATTGAGGTCAAATAAAAATAAATTTTGTTTATTCAGCATTCTTGCTTATGAAAGACTGATTTCCCAGTTATCCCCTGTTAAGTTGTGGGCAATCGAGGATCAGTAGCTAATGAAGCATGCTAATTCAGCTAATTCTCACAAAAGGGAAGATTTAGGACTATACCTTAGAAAATGCTTGTCTTGAAGTAATTTATTACCTGCTTCCTGACTCCAGAAGGTTTAAGCTTTTTCATGATAGAATGGCAGTGAAAACAATGTTTTGGAAATACCAAGCATTGCTAAATGGTAATTCATGCATGGAATTATTGCACAACTTGATGTTTTAGATAGGAAGGAATTTGAGATGAAAAAAAAAATTAGAGTACTAAACATGCCATCCTGGAAAAGTTTCAAGTTCCCCTGATCATCACCAACATGTTTCTAACAAAACCAGAAACAATTGACCTTTCTGAGACTCATTGGCACTTCCAGGTGCTAATATACTTGAACTGAGGAAATAGTAAGTTTCTTTCCATATTAAAGTTAGCTAGCAATTTCTTCAGAACTCAGCTAAGTGTCTGCCCTCATCCCTAGTATGTACTGATTTCTCCATTTCAAAGATCAGTTCTTAAACTGTGGACTGTCTTGTCAAAGATCTATCTATCTATCTCTCTATATAGATCTATCTATCTATGTGTCTATCTATGTATCTGTAGATATAGAGAGAGAGAGGGAGAAAGGAAAAGAGGGAAGGAGGGAAAGGGGAGGGTGGAGGGAGGGAGAGGATATATATTAAAAACTCTGGATACTTTCCTTTGTGTTGGATTAAAGGTTAGCTGAAACGAGGCCTTTGGAAAACTTGCCGTTTTGAGGATGTATTCTTATCTTTTATATCTTGTTAATTATGAACAAAACCACAGTAGAATAAACATAGTAAAGCGAGGGAGGTAAACCATAAAGGGTTAAAAGAAGAGAAAGAGAGGCAAGATAAAGGACTGTTTGGAAAGCAACGTTATTTTTTATTATTTGGTGCAGAAAACTGTGAAGCACATAAAACAATCTAGAGGAAGTGGGAAAGATTTCTTCTCATTACTGGCCTTGAGGCAATTTTTTAAGCTGCCATCAACTGACAGACAGACATGATGTATATCATTATAAAATACACTGAGTTGGAAAAAGGCACACAGAATGAAATGGTCCACATCAAAAGGGGAAAAAAAAAGTCCCACAGAGTTTTCCACAGAGTAAATAGCTCCAAGACTGTTAAAGACTGATATCACAAAATTAGCCCCGACCTTGCATTATTTTTTCTGGAAGACCATCTGATCTTTTCTCTATTACTTATATCTCGTGATTCCAAAATTCATGCCAAGACCTGCCAAGTAAAATTAAAGCTAGTAGCCCTAGTCACGTACCCTAACAAACAACAGTTATAATCGCCTTCAAATTTACATAATGAATTTCAAGGGCCGAAGACGTTGGAGCAGATCTCCCAACTGTTCAAACTCTTTGGTGCATGTGGGCATTAACTCTTTTAGGCCCACAAAGACACATTTGCACAAACACTAAATTGTTCCAAAAGAGTAATTAGCAATTTCTTCAACACTTCTTTGTACCCCTTTTGTTCTGAGGCCTCACAGTGGTCAGTTAAGGGCCAGCCCTGTAGGAAACCCTCTTCTGTTCCTGCTCCAGAGCCTGTTGGGTCATTGCCAGATGACAGGAACCATGCGGTTATAGCAAAACTGTGATGTGACACAGACACAAATCTGCCAGCCTTGGGATCCCCAGCCCGGCCCTGGGCTAAACCATGTGGCACGTCACGTAAGTTACCGGCACTTGTGTTTTCTTGTCTTTAAAATGGGTATAACAAAGTCTACCTTGAATGGTTATTGCAAGAGTGAAATAAAATAAATTATCAGTGACATAATCAATCATTACCCTATCTGTATCTGTTGACTGTTTTTAACAGGATGCCCCTGGCTAAGGGTTGCATATAGTAAATAATCCCACAGTCTATGGATTGATGAGGGCTGGCTTCCTGCGTACGATCAGATAAGTAGGAGGATCGGGTGGAATTGCTTCATCACTAAACATCCCCCCATATGAGGTGGTACCCTGCTCATCTCAGAGACTTCATCTTCTGTAGGCCAGAGCAGGCAAGTCTTCAAGGAGGGCCGGTGGCTGTCCTCCCTCCGTGACCCATACCTGTCCCTGCTTCATTGGAACGTGTCCTTGAAACTATTAGTAAGGCATGGTAATGCATACTGTTTCTAGGTATTGTCCGTATCCTTGAAACTATTAGTAAGGCATGATAATTGATACTGTTTCTATGTCTCATTTTCCACGAATTTAAATGGGACTAGTGATACTTACCTCGTCTCTGTCAGTTCTCTTGTGGTGGAAATAGTACTAGAGGTGCATGTAGCTTGGTGACTTTTAAGTTTGACACACAAATAGTTTTATTAAAAGCAAAATTCTTGAAATATAGTACAAATAACAAGTTTCAAGAAAACTGGTCATCGTGGACTTCCCTGATCTCAGTATTCCACCCTGCACATTGGTTTAACTATCAGTATTTCCATCATATTTTAAAATTCTGCTTCAGGTTTTAATTTCATGTTATGGTGAAAACATGTGAGAGCAGGAAACATGCCCTTTCAACTACCTTTCATCCTTCCGGTGCCTGGGAAAATGCCTCACTCACAGTGGGGTCTGTACATGTTCTGCACATTGAATATTTCAACTGGAGTGTTTTCTCTGAAACTTTTAACCACCTCTTCACACTTCACAGAAAGCCTGGTATTGGAGATATTCTTTAAAGGGAATTTTTATAGGTGCTAACATAGTAATAGCTATAGAACCATGGCATTTTTTAAGCTTTGGCTTTATTTTGTTCTTTTTTTCCTAATTTCTTGGATTATTTATTTGATAGCTTTTCCCCCCAATATAATCGTTTAATGCTAAAATTTTCCCTGCAAGGACTGCTTTAGCTGCATCCCACAGATGTAGGTGTGCTATATTTTTATTTTCATTCAGCTTGAAGTATTTTCTAATCTCTGGAGATTTACCCTTTCACATGTGGATTATTTGTATGTGTTTTTTGTTTAATTGCCAAGTATTTGTGTATTCTCCTATTATATTTCTGTTAATTCCTAGATTAATTTTTTATGGTCAGAGAACATACTTTTTATGATTTCAGTTCTTTTGTGTTTGTCAGGGTGTGTTTTATGACCCAGGATATGTTCTATCTTGGTGAATGTCCTATGACTACTTGAAAAGAAGGCTTCTGTTGTTACTGGTGTTCTGTGAATGTAAACCAGATCCAGCTGGTTGATGATGTTGTTCAGTTCTTCTAAATCCTTGCTGATCTGTTGTGAACATTTTTTTAAAGGAAAAAAATCAGAGTGGTTTCCAGGTTATCCCAATAACAGTGTGCTGTTGAAGTGGACACAGTGCACCACTCTGGATCTGTCTGTGGAGGGTGTCTTATGTTGCCCTCTGGTGTGGGCGCGCCGTTAGTGAGGAGGACAGATTGAGAAGAGCTGGTACACACTGGTGACAACACAAGACAGAGTGAGGTACAAAAAACCTGCCCCGAGACCACGGGAAAGGAGTGATTAATTCTGGCATGAATTATATTCACAAAGGAAAAGCAACAGAAGTAAAGCATAAGTGAAATCCACACCTAACCTTAAACAATAAATAAGGCATACTGGTGAATAATCTTTGTGCTGGTCTCTGCGCTGTCCCTTCGATGTGTGTGTGATGTCAGCATCAGGAGCTTGGGGAATAAGGTGGTGCTGGTTTTTCTGTGAACTCGTTTCTGTGGGTGCCCAGCGACCTAATTTCCTTATTTCTTGGCATTTAGCCAGATTTCCTATTCCCTGAAGCTTAAGAGTTACAGTGTTTATCTTTTGGTAGTCAAGCATGAGTGTATGTGGCAACAGTAGCTCACTGCCTCCTGTTTATAAAACTGCAGCAAGAAAGCGAGTGGCATGGACATATATACACTACCAAACGTAAAATAGATAGCTAGTGGGAAGCAGCCGCATAGCACAGGGAGATCAGCTCAGTGCTTTGTGATCACCTCGAGGGGTGGGATGGGGAGGGTGGGAGGGAGGGAGACGCAAGAGGGAAGAGATATGGGAACATATGTATATGTATAACTGATGCACTTTGTTATAAAGTAGAAACTAACACACCATTGTAAAGCTATTATACTCCAATAAAGATGTTAAAAAAAAAAAAAAGAAAGAAAGCAGTGCTCCCACCGCCGGCTGGAGAGACGGATGAGGACGCTGGGAGGCGGCCGAGAGGGTGAAGGGGAGTCCTTCGTCTTCCACCAGAGCCACAGGCTGCTCGGGTTTTCTGCCTCTAGTGCAGTGAGTGTTCGAGCAGCAGCAGCCCTGCTATCCTCTCAGGAGACGCATTTGAATAAATGCTTTGAACTCATATAGTACATTTTATCGGTAAGAACGGAAGTACATAGTTCACCCTGACATCTTGTGTATTTCAAATTACTATCGATAAGCGCTAAGCTGACACTTTTTTAGAGGATAATTTTCCAGTAGCTTAAAATAACATTTTAGATGCTCGTTGTAATAGCTATGTGAAATTGGTCCAGGTATTATCCTTCTTTTCGTAAGATATGGAAGCAATGGCCCCAAAGAAAAATGCCTTTAGAGGAGATGTGCTCATAGTCAATTCACAGAGTTTAAACACCCTTTCGTATCAGAATGGTATGTTTGCATTTCTAAACCCACTTAATAACTGCTAATGTATTTTATACAAGCAGGGTGGCCATTATTGTGCTCCTTTTACAGAGACAGAAATTGAGGACACGGAGGGTGCCTATGATAAGAGAGCCCGACAGACCATATATCTTATAATTCCTCTTTCAGCCAGGAAGCAGAAGGTGGTAGAATGGGTAATTGAGTTCCACACACACACGCGCACACACAGTCTTTAACACGGATGAGGCAGCTCCTGTAAAGGCAAAGATCCTGCTGGAAGACATTTCCAGGAAGCTTATGGCCAGAGGAAATCTATCCATGAGACTCTGAAGGCTGTTATGAAAGGAGATGCAGTCATGAGAGCACACTGAAACAATAGCAGGACTCACCCAAGAGATGTGGAAGGAAGTTTAGGTCTTAAGCTCTTGGAACAGAGAAAATCATTACAGGTAGAATAGGAGCAGGCTCAGGGTGACCTGCTCTTATCCTGGGTGGAGCCAGGTGCCTTGAAGTTATTTTTTTTTGGTGTTTCTTTTCTCTACGTATACCATTAGAACAAATCTTATGTTCTTTTGTAAGTTACATTGTCCTTAAAAATAATTTTATGCATTTCAAAAATGATGTAAACTCATTACAGAAAACTTGGGCAATGACCAAAATAGTAAAAACAATTATATTTACCACCCTTTCCCCTTTACTTAGCATTTTGTGCCTGGATTATAAAGGTACTTTAATAAATATTTATTGACTGAGTGAAGTGAATTCACAAACCCAACCAAAGATTCACATTTGGTATTCGGTGTAAAATGAAAATAGTTTTGTGTGTTTAATTAATACACACACACCTTGCTCTCTGTGTGTATATATACATTAATTATATTATATATATAGCTATATTATAGGTAGTATTTTCATATATATATATATGTGTAGATACAGACGCACATCAAATGTACATTCACAGAGGATAACTAGATTTATTTGATACTGATTGTTCACTGTTGAGCACTTTCCACCCTTTTTACTCACTATATAAACCTGGAGAGGTGAGAATGGAGGCTCAGGGATTTTACATACACGGACCAAGGATGTACTGGTAACATGTGATTGGCTCAGGATTTAAATGCAGTTCTATTTACATAAAAGTTCGACTCTGAATTACTGTCCCAAGTATTCTGAATCAGCCTTAAAAATAAAATATTGCAGTCATTTTATCTTATTTAATTTTTCTGTCAAATACCGTTTTCTAATGGCTTGATAATTTTCCATTGTGTAAATAGACCAAATCTTATTGGAAAATTCTGCCATTTGGGACATTTTTGTTCGTTTTCTATTATATCTGTTAGGTCTCTCAACAAAGGGTCTCTATCCAGAGGGAAGGGCTCTGAATGCCATTTCTGTAAATGGACCCCTTCGTATGAATTCATAGATTTAGTTATTTGGAATAGCTCATCCAAATTTGCAGCAGGACAGCGGGCTATGTTTTTGTTGCTGATATTTTACCCAAAGACATGAGGGCACATGAAGACAATGCCAAAGGAGGTTAAAAAAAGTGATTATTCCGTTGTTTTATGATCGCCCCAATGGGAAAAGGATTCAAGTGCGAAATTGTTGATGAAGAGAGTACCTCTCTTTCTCTCATACCTGTATCCAGTGTTTAATGACACCATCAGCATATATTCTGAATCTAATATCTACTGCTTTACCACATAGTAGGAGATATGTCTTGAGAGATGTATTGCAAGGAATTGGTTTACGTGATTGTGGAGACTGAATAGACAAGTTGGAAATCTGCAGGGCAAGCCATGGGAAGAACTGAAGCTGCTGTCCATGAGGGGATTTTTTTCTTCTTCAGAGAAGCCTCGGGTCTACTCTTAAAGGCCCTTCAATTGATTAAATTTGGCCCACTCGGATTGTCCTAGCTGATCTCCTTTACTTAAAGTCAGACAGAGGAAGAGAAATATCATATGATATTGTTTATGTTTGGAATCTAAAGAAAAATGATATAAATGAAGTTATTTACAAAACAGAAACAGACTCACAGACTTAAAGAATGAATTTATGGTTACCAGGGGGGTAAGGGTAGGGGGGAGGGATAGTTAGAGAGTTTGGGATTGACATGTACATACTGCTATTTTTTTAAAATTAATTAATTAATTATTTTCACACACACATACTGTATTTTATTTTTCCAAGAGATAAATAAACTGACACCAAGCATTGTAACTGGATGACCACAACAAAAGCAACAATGATTGCAATTACCAAACACGAAACACACTCATACTATGTCATAATATTGACATTCAGTCCACATACTGCTATTTTTAAAATGGATAACCAACAAGGACCTACTGTATAGCACAGGGAACTCTGCTCAATATTCTGTAACAACCTAATTGGGAAAAGAATTTGAAAAAGAATAGATACATGTATATGTATAACTGAATCACTTTGTTGTATACCTGAAGCTAACATAACATTGTTAATCAAATACACTCCAATATAAAATAAAAAGGTTAAAAAAATAAAGTCAATAGATCATGGACTTTAATCACATCTACGGAAATAACTTCACTTGAATTCATGTTTGATTGGATAACTGGAGACTATAGCCTAGCCAAGCTGACACATCGAAAAGATTGTCACACCCATCAACACCTTAGTCCAAGCGGGCATCACCTGTCACCTGGATGGTGTTATGCTAATTGATCTTTCTGATTCTACCCTTAGACTTCTACCGTCCATTCTCCTTTCAGCAGACCACAATATCTAATGATCTGACACCATTTTTCTGTTTCCTTCTTGCGATTTTGCTGTTTCTTGAACATGCCATGTGTACCCTTAATCAGGGCTTTCACACTTGCTGTTCCCTCTGGCGTAGTCTCTCTTCAGGTCATCACGTGGCTGACTCCCTTGCTTAATTGAGGTCTCAGCTCAAAGTCACCTGCTCAAAGTCATGGAGCAGTACTAACATGATGATTAGGAACAGGGACTCAAGCCACACAGTCTGGATTTGAAATAACTCTGCCGCTTTCTAGTTGTGCCCTTGGGCAGGTTGCTAAGCCACCCGGTGTGTCTGTTTCCTCATATAAAATGAGGAAAACAATAGCACACTTACCTCATACCATTGTTGTGAGGATTAAATGTGTTAATGTATATAAAGTGAACTCTGTAAGCATTAGCTTTCTTAATACCCATGCCTCGCTTTGTTTTTTCTTCATTACGCTTCTTTTTTTTTAACATCTTTATTGGAGTATAATTGCTTTACAATGGTGTGTTAGTTTCTGCTGTATAACAGAGTGAATCAGCCATACATATACATATGTCCCCATATCACCTCCCTCTTGTGTCTCCCTCCCACCCTCCCCATCCCACCCCTCTAGGTGGTCACAAAGCACCGAGCTGATCTCCCTGTGCTATGCGGCTGCTTCCCACTAGCTATCTATTTTACGTTTGGTAGTGTATATATGTCCATGCCACTCTCTCACTTCGTCCCAGCTTACCCTTCCCCCTCCCCATGTCCTCAATCATATTGTAATCTAAGATTCATATAAAGTGTTGTTTGTTTTCTCTAATAGTTCTCCATGAGGACAAGGATTTTGTTTTGTTTACTGTTTTCTTCTTACTGCATAGAGCAGTTCCTGGTACATTGTACACACTCAGTGAATGTTTGTTGAATGTGTGAATGAATAAATGACTGCCAAGTGGATGCTCTTAATTATAGGCAAACTTTATTAGCTTGCTTTTCTGTTTAAGCAGCTGTAGTACTTCCATTTCACCCAGGCTTTCTAATATAAGGCTTTAAAATCTTGCATTTCACTTAGTGATCACAGCTCCTGATCTTTTGGCCACTAGGGACCCTCGGGTCCCCACAGATGTTGTGGCTGGTTTTGCTTTTTTGCATCTGCACACCAAACCACATGTTCCATCCCATCTCCCCGGAATGGACATCTGTCTGCCTTCCTCTTTACTAAAACATGATTCAGAATTCTTCCAGAGAGTAACCTGTCTCAAAGCCTTTTCCAGTCAGCACTCTGTTATTCTGTGTATTATCGTTCTGGGTTCTTTAAAATTTGATATTTTGGACCTTTTAAGGACTTCCATGTTATTTGATTGCTTTTTTCCCTTTCTTTTTGTGTTCTATATGGATAAAGCGTATTGAGCACAATGTCAGTGTTTCTTGCACATGGTCATAAATTCTCACTAAATGCTTCTCCATAAACTTGGCTCACGTCCCTGACTTTCCATGTCCTGCTGTGTGACTTTGGGCCGTGTGTCTTGGGATACTCTAAAACACAGTGATAGAAGAAAAAACTAAATTTTATATGCCATTTTAGCTCTCATCTGTCAGTAGGTTTGAGTCTTCCCTTTATTTTGTGAGTGTAAGTAAGCATATAGTCACACAAACAATAATCTGTGTTATTTTTATCTTGTAGAGTTATTCTTCTTATAATTGATCATCTAAACTTTTTGGATGACACTTTTGAGAGTAAAATAAAAAATTAAAATAGTTAAATTCTCTAAATTATTTCCTTAATTTCTCTTGCTGGTAGTTGATTATTAGTGTATAGAAGTGCAGCAGATTTCTGCATGTTGATTTTGTACCTAGGGTTAATAATAAGTAGTTAAACTTATCTAATACATAAACTGACAAATATGGGTCATTTTATTGGTGGATCTGTAGTATACATTTATTCTAAAACTATTTCCTTAAAACAGTTTCTATAGCTCTAAAAATAATATATTTATGTACATTAAACAAAAAACCCTCTTTATATTGATTATCTGAACATTAAAAAAGGGTAAGTAGGGGAATTCTCTGATGGTCCAGTGGTTAGGACTCTGTGCTTCCACTGCAGAGGGCACAGGTTCCTGGTGCCGGTCAGGAGCTAAGATCCTTCAAGGCGAGCAGCCAAAAAAAAAAAAAAGGTAGAATATTATTTCTTGGTTCATATTCATCTGTTTTAGTCTGTTTCTTAGCTCTATCTTTATCTTATAATGTGCATCTGATTTCTTGATTTTAAAATGTATTTTAATTTTTAAAAATAAAAGAAAATCATTCTTCAAAACTGCATTTGTTGTTTAATAAATGTGAAAGTGTTTGCACATTCAAATGACTCTTTTCCGTAAGCCGTAATATTTTTAAATCTGAGAAAAAACTGTAAATGCCTAGTCATCAGGTAAAATCAGGGCACATTCTGCTAAATAGAGAATATTCTCAAGTTTGTTTGTTTCACATTGAGACATATAAATATTTCAGCCTAAATATTTTGATGAGCACTAGCTTTTTGCCTGCATGTAAAGTACTTTTCTTTGCCGAATATGTTTACAAGCAAAACTTAAGTTGTTTCTATTAATAATTATTTTGACTGTTTAATCAAATGTAGATGTCTTCCCTAATTGTAGCCTTTTTCAATATAGTTCTAAGATAGAATATAATATTTATCCAGTAATAAATAGGAACTTGGGATATTCTAAAACACTGTCATAGAAGTACAAAACTAAATTTTATATGCCAATTTAGCTCTCATCTGTAAGCTTGGGTCTTCCCTTTATTTTTTAAGAGTAAATATCATTACTATTCTCTTTGCAGACTTTATTTCAATAATACCAGGTTCCAAGTTTCCAAAGCTTCCAAAACTGCAGCTTATTAGGTTGCCAATTTGATATGACATATTTGCCAAATTTAAGTACATTAATGAAATGGTTGATATGAAATGTGATAAATGCCAAGTTTAAATACATTTCTAACCTATAGATTTCTTAATTTATTAAGAACATAACCTTTACCAAGATACTGTGGTCTACCAAAATTTCTGAGTTACCACTACAAAATCAGTAATATTTTCTTCAAAATAGAATTTTACTGAATTTTTTTATAGCGCCTACAATGACAATGGATGTTTTACCTTCCATCAAATAAATTTCCCAAAGCTTGAATTTGATTCCAGTAACTGGATGGAAACATAGAACACTTATTGAAACGTGTTAACACATAATTTTGTATTTAAAATGTGTGATGGTCCTGATATAAAATGGTATCATTTAACTTTTGAGGTGTTGTTGTTGATGTTATTATTATTATTTTACAAATGGAGCTAACATATTAAAAGCAGTCGTTTTTCTTTTTATGTGTACAGAAAATATTTGGAATCAAATTAAGCAAAATTAATTTAGGAGGACAGTTCCTTGATCTCAGTGAAAAGTTGGGTACTTTGCTGCTGAATGAGGATTGATGACTTTGGCGCTGTTTCTTAAAATAGCAACTGACCTTGAAATAGATGGTGGTGTTTTTCCAGCAAATCTGTGTTTTCTGGTTTTCCTGTGGTTGATGAGGTCTAGACACTGTATTCATTTGACATCAACTCTCAAGATTTAAAATAGTTAACACGATTTTGGAGCTCATTTGTGTCGAAGGTTTATTTCAAAACAAAACAAAAGAGCATTAACATACATAAATGAAATAAAGCAGACTTACACATACAACCAATGACAAAACCTCTGTAGCAAGAGTATGAGACTGTTAGGTCTTTGCGCACTGATTTCACGTAACCTAACTTGTAAACACCTAACCTGTAATCCCCCATGCTCCCCACTCCCCTGTCTGCCTTGTGTTCTCACAAGCAGTGGTGCAAACCACCACACCAGGGGGCCAGCAGGAGCTCGTGTCCTACCCTCCTGCTTTTACTGCCCAAGACCTGATGGGATCACTGTCCCTAGCTGCCCCTGTCCTGGAGCACTTCATTTTATCAGCGAGTGCCCTGCACACTGTCCTTGAGAGGGAGGTGTTAATTACCTTGTGTCTGAAAAGTGCTTGGAAAGGAGAGGTCACAGCCAGTTGCCGTACAGATTGGATCACATGTTTCAGTAAGCCCTCTATTTTTCTGCACCTGTGACTCAGACATTTCGTTTGCAGGCTCTGGCAGAAGCTGAGAAAGGACACCGTGTTGCTCTAGCAAATCCAGCTTAGCTCATGTGGGTGCAAGTATTAAAGTAATACCTTATTAAAATATGAAGAATCCGGGACAAGTGCCAAACCAGACAGGATGAAACAATATGCTAGGACAGCAGGGATAAACCGGGACACATGCCTACTTTATTTATGAGGATAAAACTATACATAAGAAAATTCTATATTGAACTATAAATGAATTGCCTATAAATGATAGTAGCTACTATCATTTTGGCTTAACTAGAAGCTGAAAATTGGAGAATCATTTGTTTCTCAAATCCAGATAGAATCATTATTTTCAGTAAAGGGCCAAGTAACTTAAATACTTTATATCTTTCATTTATTTATTCATTTATTCCACTTAAGCATCAAGTATTTTCTTTACAGAAACACTAGATTTTCTACAAAGATAAGTAAAGCAAAAAATGGCTATCCTCAAGACTACTGTTTTTTTTTTTTTTTAAACATTTTGAGGGTATCTGATACCTGGATTGAGAAGGAATGAAATTTCTTTTCAGAAAAAATATGCCCATACACATATGTTTCCACAATAATTGCAAGATGTCTCTGATTCCACAGACTCAGGCTGTGGGTCTCTTTGTCTAGGATCTAAATCTATATGCATGTATGAAGATGAAGACCACACAAGGTGGTATGTGAAAATAGGGTTCTCTAAAGAAACAGAACCAATAGGATATGTGTGTGTGTGTATGTACATATATACATACATATATACACATACATATATACACATACATATATATACATATATAAATATATATATAGAGAGAGATTGATTGATTGATTATAGGAACTGGCTCACGTGCTTCACGCGCTTATAGAGACGGAGAAGGCCCACCGTCTGCTCTCTGCGGGCTGGAGACTCAGGAAAGCCAGTGGTATAACTCAGTCTGAGTTCAAAGGCCAGAGAACCAGGAGCTCTGATGTCCAAGCAGGAGAAGGAGGATGTCCCCAGCTCAAGAAGGGGGAGAATTTGCCCTTCCTTCTCCTTTTTGTTCCATTCAGGCCCTCAGCGGATAGGATGGTGCCAACCCACATCGACGAGGGCTGGATCTCCTTACTCAGTCTGCTGACCCAAATGCTAACCTCATCCAGAAACCCCAACCCAGGCACAGCCAGAAATGATGTTTTTCCAGGATCTGGGCATCCCTGAGCCCAGTCAAGGTGACACAGAAAATTAATCATCACAGTTAGTAGCTCAAAAAGTGGTAGAGCCAGAATATTCTTCCTTACTTTGTTTTTATTAAAGGATAGCTCAGTGTGAAAAGTAAAGCCAGGGTCTTTGAGGTCAGTGTGAGTGAAGCAAAGATCATTACCTTGATCACCTGGTTAAAGGGGTACCTGCCAGTTTTCTCCACCGCTCTTTTCCTTTCCATAACCTGTGTCTTAGAAGCAGCTGACTAAGTCCAGCCGACAGCCACGGGAAACGTGATCAAGGTGTACCTCCTGGGCAGAGGAGCTTCAGAGATTTTGTGGATTTAGGTTAAAACTGCTCCAGTAATTAATAAATGTTCTGTTGGAGACGCTTGGAGGCCGTGCATGCACTCTGCTTCTCCTGAAAGTTTTACCCCCAAATTTTAGCATTCTTCCATGGATTTTTGCCTGCCCCAGTTAGTGCTAATGGTGATTTTGCACGTCCTTCATTGCTTCTACATTTATTATCCGGAATTCTTCTGTGACAAAGATTGTCTCTTTTCCCCTGTTTATTTATTTATTCAATCATTTATTAATCGGTACAGACTCATGGATATTCATTTTATTATTTGGGCTATAGTCCAATAATATCAATATTTACTGCTAAGGTTTTTTCAGCTTTGTCCATTGTGGGCTCTTTCAGTTGACCCCTGTTCCTTGTGATATGCCTCCATTCTTTTTTTTTTTTTTTCTTGTTTTGTTGATTAAGCACTTCCTTCTTTCCTGGCACCATAAGATATTTCAGTCTCAGTGTGTCTTTTTTCCTGACCCAGTTAAAAATCAGCCATTTCTCCAAAGAGCCGTGGCTCCTTTTATTGGAACATGGTATTTAGAAATTAAGATTTGGGCACCAGGTGTGTTCACTGTTGCTACTGGGGCGTCACTGATTCTAGGCTCACTTGGCGAACAGAGCTAGGAAATTAATGTGTACTAACTCATGTATACATACACACCTATTTTTATTTGTGTCTTATCTATAAACATGAGTTTATATCTATACTCTAATCCACATTCTAGCCTTTCCCCTTGCTTTTTCGTAACTTCTTCCTGGAATAGTGAGAAACCTGACTCCTACAATGTACAGATTATTTACTTGTTTAATCCTAGTATGCATATAAAGTAGTTTCAGAATGGCTAGGCCTGTATTCCTGTGAGAAACAAAACTTACCCATTAGAGTACAGTGTTTGCGTGTAGTTCTTTTTGTCTTTAATCTTCAATAGCCAGTCAGAATACTGTTTTCCAAAGTCACGTCGGTCAGCTCATTTTTCCCCACCATCTCCAGTGAGGACATGCCATACATTTGTAAGTCAAAGAGTATTAGTTTTCTGTTGCTGCGTTAATTTACCACAAGCTAGTGGCTGCAAAAGAATATGCATTTGTTAGCTCACAGTTGGATAGGTTAGCCATTGCAGGTGGGCTGCACCAGGCTCTTTGCTTAAGGTCTCAAAAGCAGACGTCAGGATGCTGGACTCTTGTCTGGAAGTTCTGTGGAAGAACCCGCTTCCAGGCCCATTCCGATTCTTGGCAGATGGCAGTTTCTTGCAGCTGTAAGACTGAAGTCTTCATTTCCTTGCTGGCTTTCGGCTGGGGTCACTTTCAGCTCCTAGAAGTTACTTTCTGGTCCTTGGATGTAGCTCCCTCAGACTTCAAAGCCAGCAATGATCCATTGCTTCAGAGTCAGCCTAGACTCTCTCCTCTGCCTAGAATATAACGTCTGTTACCAACTGGAGAAAACTTTCTTCTTTTAAATCGCTCATGTGATTACGTTAGACCTTCTGAAAAATCTGTCTGTTGATTAACTGGAAGTCAACTGCTTAGTAATTTTAATTACATTTGAAAAATCCCATTTGACATGTAACATAACATAGTCATGGGTGTGAGATCTCATATTCCCAGGCCCAGGGATTAGGGTAGGAAGTCCAGGAACAGTTTTAGAATTCTGCTTACTATGTGTAGTTAGATTCATTTGTCACCATCTGCATTCCATTTTGGGATCCCCTGATATCCAGGTTGATTTTTTTATTTTTAAAATTTTAAAATTTTATTTATTTTTTTTGCCGCTCCGCGCATGGCATGCGGAATCTTAGATCCCCGACCAGGGATCGAACCCCTGCCCCCTGCCAGTGGAAGTGCGGAGTCTTAACCACTGGACTGCCAGGGAAGTCCTCAGGTTGATTTTTTTTTAAAGTTAAGGGAGGTGTTGGCTATGTCTACTTCCTTGATTATGGTGATGGTATCATGGGTGTTTGCATATGTCTAGACTCATCAGATTGTACACAGATATGTGCAGTTCTTTGGGTATCAATTATATATCAGTAAACTGTAAAAAATAAAATAAATGTTTGCATATGGTTAAGTTCATTCTTGGTGGTGTAGAAATGCTTAGGGTTGTGTATATACCAACAAAGTAGCATAGAATAGTTTCATCACCCTAAAATCCCTTTGTAGTCACTCGTAGATATCCCCTTCCCCACAACCAACTGTTGGCAACCACATTTCCAAATCTGTTTACCTTCCAGACAGTTTGTGTTTTCTAGAATGTCACATGAATGGTATCATACAGTATGTAGCCATTTGGGTTTGATTTCTTTCACTTAGAAAAATGCATTTAAGATTTATCTATGTTATGGCATAAATCAAGAGTCCCTTCCTTTCTTATAGTTCAGTAGTATTCCGTTGTATGGATGTACCAAGTCTATACCTTTAACTAAAGTCTTAAAGTAACATTATAGTGTTTGCCGAAATGATGGGATTCATTTTATAACATTGTCTATAGCAACAAAGGAACTCAGATTTGTCTTGTTACAGAAGTAAACTTTCATAAATAGCCTTTGTAAGTAATAAGGGATACACATTCATACACATTTGTGTGTGTGTGTGTGTATGGATAATTGACCTCTATGTCAACTTGGCTTCTATATCAAATTGACTCCTGTAAAATATACAAGAGTCATACTGCCACCTCCAGCTGGTCTTAAAGGGAGTATCTCTAGCCTGGAAAATGAGAAAGTCATTTTTTAATTCTATCTGCATAAAGCCTTCTACAACCAGCCTCATTTATTTCCTAAATGTCAATAGTGATACCCAACTTTTTTGATGGTAGAGGCTCAGTAAAAGTTCCAAATATTTACTTAATGGCTATAAAACAGAGAAAGGACACTTTATAATCTTCAGGCAGTGCCTCCAAAGAATATCACTTAAATTAAAAATTAATTGTGAAGCCCTGTAAGACAGCGGTCCCCAACCTTTTTTGGCACCAAGGACTGGTTTCGTGGAAGACAGTTTTTCCACTGACGGGGAGTGGGGGATGGTTCTGGCAGTAATGCGAGCAATGGGGAGCCATGGGGAGTGGCAGGTGAAGCTTGGCTCGCTTGCCCGCTGCTCACCTCCTGCTGTGTGGCCCAGTTCCTAACAGGCGCGGAGCGGTACCGGTCCATGGCCCCGGGGGTTGGGGACTCCTGCTCTAAGAGGAGGAAATAATTCAAAAAATAAGAAATTAATTAAACCCTTAAATGATCATATTTTCCTGCAACTTTAAAATTATAATTTCACATCCTTTAATTCTGCTACTTTAGGAATATATTTTAAAAGGCGGAATATTTTCCATGAAAAACATGGAAAAGAGAAAATTTGGACTTACCGGAAATGCATAATTTATGTACAATTTATTTAAAAATACTCTTTGTTCCAAACCCTCTTCTTGTCTTCATACAAATGAATGACTAAAATAATGCATCTTATGCAATTATTTCACTCAAATATATTGCCAAAACAAACATGTCATTTAAAAATGATTCTTCCAGATACTGTGTATATTTTTCAATGTATGTATATAAATATTAAAAAGAAAAAAATAAAGCAGCATAATAGAATATTACCTTAGTGGAACTATCTTATGGATTTGAATGTAGTGCTTTTCATTGCAGTGATTTTAAAACATTTGCAATATGTGTGGGTTGAAAATGTGTTTAGAAAACTAATTTATAGAACAGAAAGTAAATATGAATTTTAAAGCAATATTCATGATTGAGGGCAAAATAATTTTCAGAAAAGAAAAATATTTCCTTCTCTAAGAAACTTATTATAATCATACTACAGATGTTAGACAATAGGCACAAAACACACTTAGGTGAAGTCATTTTGTGATGCATTAAGTTAATAGCAAGGTTTGCATCAACTTCTTCTGTTCCTAGTTGAGTTTTACTGGAATTCACTTTCTTTTTTAGGACAGAAAAGACTAGATTGTCCACCCACCACACATACACAAAGACACGTGTATGGAAGTTAATGCTTCATGGAACCAATGAGTCACAAGTTGTACCATATAGTTACTAGCAGTCCCTACTCCCAGGTGAAATGTGGAAATACTCATCTCTTTTTATAGATATTCCAATAATTGCTACAGACTGGATGTACTTGGAGTTATATCCCCCCTCTGTTTGCTTTATTGAGGAATGCAGCTCTCACTTTAAACCTCACTCTTTTTTTGAGAGAAGGGAAAAAAACAGCTAAAATACAACCAACTCAAATCCCTGTGATTTTAAATGGAAACCACAGGATTCCCTTCTCTCTCCAGAGGACTTTTCTGACTCTTCTTGGTTGGCTCACCTAAACAGGAACACCAGTGATACTTAGTCCTTTCTTCTTTAAAATAAGAGTTTGCTTCTTAGAAGGCTAATTTTCCTCTACCCTGCTTATGTGCAGGCAGTTTATCTTGGAAAGTCATCTCAGAGAAGAAGAGTAACAGACGGGGATTTAAAACAAAGATGGGGGGTGGGCCAGTAAAAGGTCTCTCTTTGAGCTGTTTAGAACATGCCTCAGAATTTCCATCCAAGAGGTGGATTCGGAAACATTCATCTGTCAGCTCTCATCCCACTGATCAAAGGCTTCTCAGTGGGGCATTAATCACCCCTACCTCTGCATAATAGGTTATGGGAATATGGGGACAAGCTAATCTTTGAGGGCATCCCAGATGGCTGGAGACCAGGAGCAAAGTGAAAACTTAGTAAGGCAAGGTGTTGCCAGATGACACCTGTAGGAAACCATTGTCTAGCAAGCAGTTTCTGCTGTAAGATGAGCAGAGAGGGCATGAGGCAGTGCCTGGGAGGTAATTTTGGGAAGCCTCAAACTGGAGCAGACATCAGAATTCCCTGAAGGACTGACTACAACAGATGGTTGGGTCCCACCCTGACAGTTTCTAATTCAGTAGGTCCTGGATGGCGACCATGTGACACGGTCCCCTGCTGGTCAGGGGATCACACTTTGAGAACCGCTGGGTTGGGGATCTCCAAGCCCTTCCTGTTCTTTCAGGTTATGATTTTAATAACTAAAGGAGAAAATTACATAGACAGAAGAGAAACATGGAAAAGGACAGGTACAGGCTAAAACAAAATTCACTGAAGCAATAAAGGAGATAAAGGTTTCACAAAATGTTATTCAGATGTGCTTGATGAACAAAACAGGGCAACTTAGGGTAATTAAAACTAACATCTCTAGCATTTAGGTTCTTATCTCTTTTTTCTTTTTCCATTCATCTCTCTCTCTCTCTCTCTTTATTCTCAACTCACTTTATTGCTTCAGATAGAAAAGTGTTAGGCAATGCTCATATTTTAGATTTTACATTTTGGGGTAATGTCCTACATGTTTATGTCCTACATGTTTATGTCCTGGTTTGTATATAAGGGTTATAATGAAAACATATGGAAATATCAATTTTGGAGCAAAATTAACAATACTCAACTGCAATGTTATTAGGTAGTTTCAAAATCTCCCATTTGAGTATCAAGCTGTATCTTCTGAATGAAAAATTTAGAGGCTTAAGTCATTAATGGTGGTATAATGTAAATTACAAGCGGAGAAATGATAGTCCACATCCTTTGCTGGGTGTTGGACCTTAACAGCATGAATAATTCATCGAAAAGTCCTGTGTAAAGGAATATGGAGTAACCTTCAAAAATAAATCAAGGAAAACCGGTTACTAATCTACAGAGTAGTTTACCTGGAGGAAGGTAATGTGAAGGAAAGCAGTCCATCATTTCACATGGCTTAACGCCATCCGTGATGAAAGTTACCTAGGGCTACATATTACACGTGGAATAGAAAATATTTACGCCCAAATATCTGCCACTTGGAGAGAAATCAGCCAAACAATGATAAATGAATTGAGCAAAGCAGGTATTAAATTAAGCAGACAAATTTCACTTTGATTGTGAAGTTCAGCCAGAGGGGAAGCAGTTGGAAGAGGAAGCCATAGCCAGAGGCGTCCGTGTCTGTTGTAGACGGACAATCACGTGATCAGGCATTAGGACCAAAATTACTCACTGTCCGTTCTATCCATGAGCGGCTACAAGGCAGTCTAATTTTCTTGATAAATGGTAAATCTCCAGACGGTGATGGAAAACAATACTCAGAAAACTCACCTGTCTAAGGAAGACTTTCCTTTATATATATTGCTAGTTTCATATTAATTTCTGATGAAGTTTATAGACTTTGAGAGTTTTCTTTGACACTGGTTAAAGGTATTAGCCTACACTTGACATAAATTTTGCTTGAGTTATGCAAATATAAAATGGTAACTAATGTTAAGGTTTCAAATTTCGAATTCTCTTATTTACAAACGAGTTTCTATGAAAGTTGGTAAATGAGGGAGGTTCTGGGAAGATATGGTGATTTGAGGATCAAACCTAAAGTTTACACTGTGTCTCAAAGAAAATATCTTCTTTAAGGTACTATTATGCAAAACACTTGGTTTGGCTTTGATTTGTATGAAAACACACTCATGGCCTGCTTTTGATTACCTATGACGCCTGGATAAAAGGAAGGAATGGGTAAAAGGAAATTCATAGCTTTGCCCATCTAAATCCTCTTTGGTGATAAGGGAGAAAGTTAATTGGAGGGCACATATACTCATCCACTATTACATTCTGGATTGCTTCTTACCTGTTTAGAATTCCACTTTCAGGGGAGTTGCTAGGGGTGGGACAAGCTCTGCATTCCCTGATCTGTTCCTCCTGTAAGCTGCTGTGGACTTACGGTGTAATAACCTCTGTTAGTTTACCATAGAGCACACTTTAAATGCAAGTGTTTGTCTGGGTGGTAATTCCAGAAAGCATTGACAGGGGTGTGAGAAGTATGTTTACGGAGCGATTTGCCACCGGGCTGCAGAGGCTGAATCATGTCAGTAAACACTGGAGATCTGTCAGGTTCCAGAATTATCCAAGCAAGGGACAATGAAAATGGACATTTATCTGCCAACTCCATTCCACCCTTAGTTTCCCAGCACTTTCATTTAGTCTTCCATGCAGGGACCGAGAGCAATAGGACATCTTCGCCATGTACTGCAGTGTCAAGTGCCGTGGGGAGATGAGCTGGGCACAGACCACATTTACTATTTATACGTGTTTCTATGTTCCCTTATAGGTTTCTTTGATAATTACACCTCCTTTACGGGTTGAGTTGAACAATGAGATTGAGGGGAAGTGCAAACCAGGCAACTCGGTCCAGTAATAGAGAGAATGTACATTGAAATTGGCAATGTTTGTCCCCAGAGGTAGGATGTGGGGACAAAGGTTGGATTTTTCACTCATTGATCCCAAAGGCTGATTTGTCTCCAACTTATCTAAACTTTCACGAATTTGCAGCGATTTGAATTCCATGGAGGAAAGTAGACTGCAATAAAAGCCTTCATGGATTTTAAGAGAAGGCTCATTGTAGAAATTAGAGGTGGTGATTTGCAAAGTGATTTGTTCATTTTAATTGCGTTGATTCCACTCTTGTCATGGGGTAGACTTCCGGAAAATAAACCTCTTGGAAAGAACTGAAGGGAGAGTGGATGAAGATGGTTTCATGCACTTTATGAGTCAGGCTCTCTCTGAATACCCATCAATTAGAGGTGAAGACGATAAAAGGAAAAATCTGCCGCATCTGGTTCTACATAAAACTCCCCAAGAGCTTTGACAAAAAGTCTTTTCTGCAAAGAGAGACCAGATCTCTGGAGAGGCATTTGTTTTTCAGGCTTGCTGAAATGCTTTTCCTTTGCAGGGATGTTATTTCAGTAGATCCAGATGAGATGCACTTGCTATTTTTATAAGTTTTTAAGGGCTTAAGCAGGGCAAATATGTCTTTTCAAGCTGCCTTCTGCAATATGCCTGATGCTAAAGCAGCTTTATGTCCCATAAAGAGTAACATTAGCCTCATGGAGCTATAGGCGATTTCTGATAATCTTGAGGATGATTCCTTAGTATCAGATTCATGTAGGGAAGGCTTGTATTATTTTCCAATTTTTAAAAGCTACCGGTATAAAAGTATATTTTGACCAAAATACTTTTTCTCTATTTGACCAAGTTAAGCTTTGACAATCTATATTTTTACAGGATATAGGAATTCAGGTATTTGGAGCATTTAAAAAAAATTTAATATATAGCTATATCTCACATTTCTGTATCCAGCCCTAAGCATTAATGTTATAATTGAATTTTTGTTTCTCCCCCTTTGCATGATATTCCCACCTGGGAGACCTTTGCCATCTAAAATAAAGTATATTAAAGTTGAAGTTCATGTTCTTTGTCCAAAATCCAAGTTTTCACCGTCAATCTTTTATTTGACTCACAAACTTGTATTCTTAGATATTAGTTTTTTTTGGTCCTTGAATATTGAATAAAATCTCCAGGCTTTACTCATTTATCCCTCCATCCAAATTCTTCTGTGATGACTATTTCCCTCCTGTTTCCCAGTCATACATCTAGCTGACTCCCAATTAACAGTGACAGCCCTATTTCTGGCTTTCTTGCTCTTCTAGTTTCTGCCGCCTTTAATCTGTCCTACTTGCAGAAGCAAGATTTATCAACAAAATAAGTTTTGATTATATCAAGCACGTTTTTTGGTGATTTTTAAACGGCTTCCAGTCGCTTCTTGAAATTAAGGTCCCAGAGTGTAGTTCTCCATAAATTGTTCACAGCCCACTTCACTCATTATCCTAACAGTTTTCTCCCACCCTCTGTGTCATTCTCGTGTATTTACACAGCAAATCATGACACGTACTAGTAGTGCCTCTGTCTATGAGCATGTTGGAGATGATATTTGCAAATGGATATTCATCTATTTGCCAGCTCTATCATGCACAAACACGTGCACACACATACATTCTCTCCATTTTCTTATTCTGAAGGCTGCTCAAGAGTTGACCCTGGGCGGCACTGAGTCTCAGGGTCCCTGGATTGTAATGTCAGCTCCATCACTAATTTACTGTGCAACTTGGGAAAGCCCTGACCTCTGTGAGCCTCACTCTCTTTGCCAATAGAAGGAAGGAGATGAAAGAGAGGTTTTCCAAAGTGGATTCCATACTGAACCTTTTTTTTTTTTACATTTTATTTATTTATTTTTATTTTTGGCTGCGTTGGGTCTTCATTGCTGTGCACAGGCTTTCTCTAGTTGTGGCGATCGGGGGCTACTCTTCGTTGCGGTGTGCGGGCTTCTAATTGCAGTAGCTTCTCTTGTTGCAGAGCATGGGCTCTAGGTGCCCAGGCTTCAGTAGTTGTGGCGCACAGGCTCTAGAGCGCAGGCTCAGTAGTTGTGGCACACGGCATGTGGGATCTTCCCAGACCAGGGCTTGAACCCGTGTCCCCTGCACTGGGAGGCGGGTTCTTAACCACTGCACCACCAGGGAAGTCCCTCCATATTGAACCTTTGACGATTTGCATTGCAATAAGAAATCTTTTTTTGATTAACTACGCCTGGCTATTGCCACGAGTCACACTTTTTCAGACTATATAGTGCCCAGTTGTTTATGTGCAGTTAATGTATGTCTTTGTCACTTACTGCCACTGTGAAATGACAGGTTCCTGGAGTTTGCCTAGTGCCATCATACTGGGGGTATTCAGGAAATGTGCAAATCATTAGCTCATGTAAGAACTTTCCCACACAATTTGGTTATGTTTGTAATAGAGTTCTATGTGCTGAGAAATGCAGTATCAATGATTAGGATTTCCAGTAATGCCTGGCTGGAAAAATAT
Organism: Balaenoptera ricei; assembly: GCF_028023285.1. Lineage (NCBI taxonomy): Eukaryota > Metazoa > Chordata > Mammalia > Artiodactyla > Balaenopteridae > Balaenoptera > Balaenoptera ricei. The sequence goes on along the minus strand of NC_082657.1, from coordinate 53,067,856 downwards.
AAACTTGCATTTTGAAAATGTGCTATTTTTTCTAACTTTTGGAACAACAAATGCCAGATTTCAATTTCAACATTACCTTTGTATTGGAGCTCTTTGCCAACTTCTCTTAAGTTTATGTCCCCCAATGAGCTGAATAATGATCCGTTGGGAGCTGAGTTCTCCCTCTTCATTTCTCTGTCATTTCTCCATTTCTCTTTCTTTGCCTTAAAAAATTCCACCATGCAGCAGTGCCTAATGTGACCATTAAATAAAACTAATTAAGGTGACATCGGCAGTTTTGGAAATTAGAGTCTTGCCGTAACTGTAAGAGTAAAAATAACATTCCCTGGCGCTGAGAGGGGGCAGCTGTGGGCTCACGTTGATCATGTACCTTGGCAATTTAACATGACTAATTGTAAGAGCACTTCTTCACAGGGGATTGTGTTCATCTTCAGAAGTTCTATCTCCATAGTTCTAGGAGCCATGTATTTTCTGTTTGTCCAAGGGCTGCGATTTCTCCCTTGTTTTATAACAGCCCCACATCCAGTTTCATAGTTCTTCTCAGTTGAGTTTGATGGGACTCATCCCTGTAGCTGTCTTGATGGGCTGCCAATTCTTTCTGATTGACAGACGACTTACGACCAGGCAGGCAAGCAGCACGCAGGTGAGTGCTGGCTGGGGCCCGAGGGGGCATTTTGTCAACTCTTCCTTTCTCAGTGGAGTTTTCTGCGTATTCGAATTTTTAAGTGTGTTGTCCAAAGTAACTGAATTATATAAGGTTTGTGATGGCTTCCGAATCTGGCCACATATCAAAGTCATCAGAAAAAAGCTTTTCTCCCATTCTGTTGAACCTGGTGAGGGACTGTTTGCTTCAGCTCTGTGCCATCCTCCTCATTGCCACATGCCTAGTCCTTAGTCTCCAGACCTGGATGTAATGTCAACAGCCTTGTGAAAGACCCAGGAGGTCAAGCAGAAACATGGTGACTCTCTTGATCTCCTCCCTTCATTGCTTTCTCACCCTCTCAATCCTTCACCTTTGATTTCTTGTGAGTAATCTCTTCTGTTCTTACTGCTTCTGCCATGGATGGAGCAGTCTAAACACTTCTCTCTCTTGACCTGGCCTCTTGGCCTTAGTCTTTCTAACCCGTTCTCCAGGCTGACATGAAGTCAGTCATTCTGACACACCCATTTGAAATCATGTCCCTCCCCTGACCCACACCGCATTTCGGTTCCACTTTACTTTGAGGATAGAGTCTGATTCCACACCAGGATGTACAGGGCTCTCCATGATCGAGCCCTTACCTACAATTCTGACCAGTCTGACCTCTCACCATTCCACATCCTTATCCCTGGGTTTTCAGTAATATTAACTATTTGCAGTTCAGAGTTAGCACTTGAACAATCCTGACCATGAGTGCCTTGAAGTGTGTGTCCTAAGGCACCTCTCTTTCCTTACCTGGGTCCCCGCCCTGCATGACTGTAGCCAAATCTCTGTTTACGATGATTGGCTGCTGGTCCAGGCACACATTAAAGCATAGATGTACGTTATTGGTTGGACTTGCTGAAAGTATGGAGGAAAAAAGTCTTAAAGTAGGAATCTGAAGAAGTAAACATACAACTAATATCATTGTATAAAAGAGAATAGACAGTGTTTGGTGGCAGAAAGATATGCCACAATTTCCATAGAAGGCAGCTCTTTGGGAATCGAGGGAAGAGATTCCAACAACAATGGGGAAGATTCCAACAACAAGAGGGAAGATTCCAACAACAATGATTGGAATCACCATGCAACACACTCTTATGAAATGGTAGATCAGAATAAAAGTGAGAAAACGGCCTTTCAGGTAAGGGAAAGAGCATTAACCAAGGCTGAGAGAAAGAAGAGCATGACATGTGGTAGGGACAGAAAGGTTATGCAGATATAATATATATACCTCTGTATATAATATATATGCAGATATTATATATATACATATACATGCATACAAACCTATGTATATATATGTAGTCATGACAGAGCAGATTATGCTGCGACAGGAAACAGAGCTAAATCTTGGAGGCATATTATAATCAAAGCTTATTTATTGTGTCATTTAGGAAGCCGGATGCTATCCCCCATGGAGTAGCATTACTTCTGAGTCAGGAAGTGGAGAGACAACTCAGCACTTATGGAGTTGGGTAGTATGTACACACAGGACTTCTAGCCAGGTCAGGGAGCTGGCAAAGGAAGTAACAGCCTGGTCCAGGAAGTCAAAGCATCTTTAGAAAGAAGATACTGCACCATTTTTCAGTCTTATGTAATAACTCAAATTTAGTTATTTCTGCTGATTATCTGTATGTTAATAACACAATCATTTTCTTAGATTTGTCCCTTGGAGTCAATTTCTATTTCTTGTTCCTCCACTATGTTCAATCAACTGTTGGTGTTATACAGAATCATCCTTCACAAATCTCACCCATCTCTACTCCCCAGTGCATTCTCAGCTATTTATTCTAAGCATCTTTGTTCATTCTAGTGAGAAATGGTATTCAGATTTAAATATCTGGGTGCCAAAGGCTCACTGCTTATGGTCTGTGTGACTGTTTCCAGGCCTTGTCAATAGACATAGCTAGGAATATATTTTTGTTTTTGTTTATGTTTTTCAGAGAAAATACATTATATGCTCATACTGATGTTTCTAATTCAAATTTAGAATTATAGGGTTTTAATTCTTAGATTTAATATTCATATATTTTTCACAGTGAGATCTTGATTAAAATAATTACTCATTTTTTTATTCTACTGTGTGTGTGTACATATAATAGTTTCAGATTAACAGTATCAGTATTATTGCAAGCAATATTACTCAACAGAATTTAAGATTTCTTAACTTGCTTTTATCCTGAGGATATCTCCCACTAGTCAAATTGTTGTGTTTCAAATTCACTTGAGGTAAATACTTCCTGGGTTGTTAAGCAATCACTGTGGTACTTAGCTTGTATGTTTCCCTTTGCTTTTGACTTTTAGGGATTAAGTTACTTGGAAACAGTTTGATCCCCTCAGATTTGCTTTTAAGCTTTATTAGGTGGAACCACAGCAACATTTAGTATAGTACTAATTTTGACCTACTACTGAGGTCAAACCTCTAAATTAAACCTTGATGCAATTGAGTTACATATTGGTAGATTATCCTCTGTAGGTGTTGCACCATTTTTCCTTCCTATCAGTAATGTATGAGAGAGTCTGTTTATTCACATCTTGTCAACCAAGTAAGTGGTCAATCCCTTTACAGTATAATAAGTGATGAATGTATTGCTTTACAAACTAGCCCTGGTATACAGAAGGCAAGGAGAGACCAAAGAAAGAGGCAGACTGCTCCAGATTGGTAGGTAGAAGGTTTTAATAAGCAAGGGGACTGACTTACAAGGCTTGTCTTAGGCAGTCACAAGATGAATAGATCACCACATACACCTGTGAGATTAAAAGTTTATACAGAGGCCTTAACTGAGTTCAGTCACCTATTACCATCCAGATGTTCTCAACAACCCCTTACCCTTGCAAGGCTGCATCCTTGAGACAGTTCCTGAAACCTGAGCAGGACCCTGTGGGGCCTTCCTGGGGACAGACACCCCTCTCCACCATGTCCCCCACTTCTTGTTTATAGAAAAGCTTTAGCCTCCTAGGCCTTCCTCGAGTTCCAAAGGGCAAATTTAATCCATTAATAATTAGAGAAGTGAGAAAATATAGAAACAAAGGAAAGCAGTCAAGCAAGACAAAATAATAATAGCTTAGCCATAAAACAAAGAAAAGGACCCCTTAGTTCCTCCTAAGGGCTACAGGTAATATCCAGACACATATCCTTGGGTTGTTCTGCAGAAACTAAGAGGCCCTCCCCCCCACTGCCCATACCAGGTGGAGGAAGTTGACTGCATGCTGACCACCAGCACGTAGACCCCAGACTGGTTGGAACCAGAAAACTGATGATTGAGATTCATGAAATACCACCCTGTTATGTCATCACCTCACAATCAGAAGACTGTCCATGAGCTAATCAGGCAGCCTGCAACTCTGGCCCCTAATGTTGCCTTTAAAAATCCTTCCCTGAAAGCCACTGGGGAGTTCAGGTCTCCTGAGCATTAGTTGCCCATTCTCCTTGCTTGGTGCCCTGCAGATAAACACTGTACTTTCCTCCACCACAACCTGGTGTCAGTAGATTGGCTTTGCTGTGCATTGGGCAAGCCGACCTGAGGTCGGTTAGGTAACAGTCCCGCTGTGGGAACGGTGAGCAGAGTGTACATTCCAAGTCAGGGGAGGGAATGAGGACCCTGCTGTTGCCTAGGTCCAGCTTGTAGGTCAGCTGGTGGTCACATCCTCTCAATGTCCTCCTCCAACAAAATGATATGTCTGAGTTTCATATTTTTCTCTTGTTATGGGTGAGGTTGAACATCTTTAAGATGAGAGCCATTTGCATGTGATTTGCTGTGAACTCCTGTGCGTGGCTCTGCCCATTCTTCTCTTAGTAGGTTCTCTATTTTTAAGAGAACTCTTTAAACAGTAGGAATATTAACCCTTGGCCTGATATTAATTGCAAATATTGTCCTAGTTTTTCATTTGTTTTTTAATTTGCTCTGGTATTTTTAAATCACATAATTTTTTTTGCATGGTTAAATTTATCTTTTCTCAAATTGTTTCTAGATTTTGAGTCATATTTAAGAAAAGCTTTTCCTAGTCCTGGGTTATAGAAGAATTTGCCTGTGCTTTCTCCTAATATTTGCTATCCTGCTAAATGTATTATCCCAATACTATTTTTAAAAATAATTCATCTTTTCTTCACTGCTTTGACATAAAGCCTTTATTGTATATTAAATTTCCACGTTGGTTGTCAACTTTTGCAATATCCTTTTTTTATTTTGCAATGTCAAAATGGAACAAAGAACTTTTAAAAGCAGAATTAAAAATGTTTTAGTAACCAATAAACATCAATCTAGTGATAATTAACTGAGTTAAATCTAAAATTGATTATATTGATAAATTCTGATCATTTAATTCATGTAATACGACAAAGAATTTCAGGAAGATTAAAGTGATAATCAAGTGAATAAATAATAACCAAATCCTCTATTTTGAAACGATGTTTATCACTACCATGATTATGAAACAGTGTGGTATTATTTAATATAGCTTTATGGAAATCTAGTTCTTCAAATAGCACAGATAAATTGGCATATTATATATATGTATCTTTAGCCTGAAATAAACTTTTTAAAGGATCTGATGTATAAAATGTGCTTTTTAGAAATTTAGCTTGCTACTAAGAATTTTTCATTTTTTTAGGGAAAGCTCATTGTTGGATCCACTTTGCTAATCTTTGCTAGATAACTTTAAGCCACAGACTTGTGTAAGATGTTGGATTTGGAAAGAACATTTTCAGATCTCCTGTTCCTTGGCTGCCAGCCTCCATAGGGTTATAATCTGCTTTCCTTGTGATTGCAGCTTTAGTTTTCCTCTGACTCTCCTTAGGTAATATAATCACTAAAGTTAAGTGTTCCGTATTTGCATAGTAAAACCCAAAATGAGATAACATTTTTGCATGTCAACTTGCATTTTTTAAAAGTACTCTTTTGGGGTTGTATGTGTGTGTTTGAGTCTGAGGAAATTGGCATTCTTAACTTGATATTGAGAGCAAAAATGTTTTGAACCTTCCTAGAGGAAAATTTGCTCATTTGTGGAATGACTTCATTTCTCGCTGCCGTTTGTCTGACCTCACTTATCCTTACAGTTTCCGCTCAAGTATCGTCTCCCCCAGGAAACTTTCTCTGACCACTACTCACTCCACATCCAAAGCATCCTTATTTGTCCCCATCAGAGCAATGGCCTTGCTTTCCTGACATGTTCTCTTTTTGTGTGTTTGGCCCCGATTTGGCTGTGCATTCCTCGAAGATAAGGATGATATTTTATTGGATTGTGTGGCTTTGTATCTCGTGCTCTATTCACAGTGCCTGGCACAGAGAAGGCAGACAGCTCGCTTTTTGACTTGCCATTTTTGGTTTGTGATAAAGTGTCCAAAAAGCGTGTCATTGATATGTAGTCATTGCATTATGGTAAGTCATTTGGCACCTGCTACATTAGTGCCTTTTTAATAAAAAAGTGCTACTTTCTATGTTACCGTTGGCCTCATTTCTCTGAAGTCGGAGAGTTTATGGCATTTTACACCCATGCTACAAAGGAAAATGCTAGTTGATGCACAAGATCTATTTGATGTGTAGTAAACTTGAGTGATACCGTAGTCAGAATATGCTGTGTCTGAGATCTGTGATCCAGGTAGAACGATTAATGTACTATGACTATTTCGGAATAGTCACAGAGAACACCAATTGCATAGTGAATAATTACACAGTGAAGACATAATGAATCTTTGCATGATTGAAAGCCTGACAGAAGATTGAAGGGCAAAGCAATGCCCAGGAAAAAAGGCATAAGTTTTAAAAACTAGTAAACTAATTTAAAACATTCCTAACCTGAAATAAGAAAGAAGCAAATTATCATTATACTAATAACATAAAACACTGAAGCTTATGAAAGGACTCATTGGCAGCTGTGACTGCCTTTTCAAAATATACCGAGGTCGTAAAACTTGCTTGGTCGCTGTTAGATTGTAGAGATAATCATCTGGGTTTATTCCATTTTATCTACAGTTGCTTCTCTGGAAAGATTTTGTTTTTGGCCACGCTGCGCAGCGTGCAGGAATCTTAGTTCCCCCACCAGGGATTGAACCCCTGCCCCCTGCAGTGGAAGCACAGAGTCTTACCCACTGGGCCACCAGGGAAGTCCCTGGAAAGATTTTTGAAACACACGTCAGCTTCATTTTGTTTCTTGGTACATTTTCAGTGCTCATCGCGCATTTTCTGAATGAAATGTTCCCAGCAAGGGTGGCTGTTTTGTTTTAGAGACAGGTTTTAGAAGAAACAACTGTACATTTGGCATTGGAAAGCCTGGGTCCTGTTCCTTGCTACTGCATCCCCGTATGAAATCCTTCGAGCCTGTTAACCAACTTTGTCTGAGCCCCATTGTACTAATCGCTCAAGTGACAATGAGAAGATCTGTTCTGCCAACGGTAGAGAGCTGTCACAGGGAGCCCGAGTGGTGATACATGAGAATACCCTTGGTATCACCCACGGAATCCTAGGCCCAAGTACGCTGTCATGATTGTTACTCACAGGCCTTTCATTATATGACTATCAGTAACAAAACCTGTTATCTTCCTTTTGTTTTCTTTGTTCTTTGTTTTAAATGTGAAACATATTGAAAAGTCCAAAGGAACAAAATTGTGATTTCTGTCCCTCCCCCCTTCCAATTCCAACCCCCAGAAGAAGGGACTGTTAACAATCTGCTATGTGCACTTTCTGACAGTTTCCAGGTTATATAATCCGTGCGTGCGTGTGTGTGTGCATGTGCACGCGTGTGTTTACAAAAGTGAAATCACTGGATACTGGTTCATATCGGGCACCTATTTAACATGCTGCTTATCACACTTGGACCACGTGTCATGGGGTTATTTTCCTTTGTAATTTGGCTTGTCTCCACAGTTTATGTTCTGTTCTTGGGATTGTTGCCTCCAAGAAGGAATATAAAGAGAATGGGTTAGAATCTTAGGGAGTAAGAGATTCAGTGAAAGTTCAGAGCAGAAAATTTTGCAGTTCTCCAAAATGTAGTTTTTGACAGTACCTATTAAGTATTGCAGATTTAATTCATTCACTGCATGTAGTTTTAGATATGAGGGTTAGATTAAAAAAAAAAAAGTCAACCATAGCATTCATAGTGGATTAAAATAAAAACAGTTAAGCTGAGTATAGCATTCCTGTTAAAGAGTCAGACTTTTATAAAAGTTAGATTTCCTACATATGTGAAATCAGTACCTTATGATGTTATACTTTTTAAAAAGATGGACTAGCAAAGTTATTCACGTGTAGCCATTCATGACCCCCTTCCTTTTTTTGGCAAATGGTGCGACCTATTTCCCTGTGGAAGCCATTTATTTCCAAGTGTTTTCCTATCAAACATTTAAGTAACAAGAACAGCTGGTCACAACTCCAGAGAGACATTAGGGAGAAAGCAGTAACCTCTGAAAATGAATGGAGTTTATAAGCACAACTAGCTAGAATGGTCATTTTCACTTTATGTTAGGAGAACATTTGTGTTTGGTAGGCACTTTAATTTTTATATTTCTCTTTTATATCACAGTTTAAAAGTACAGATGCAAGGGCAACCCTAGATCTTATTTCGCAAAATATATGAACATTCTTATTCAGAATGTGAGGAAGGACAACAGCATCTAAAACAAAATCCTTCATTTTTCCAAAATGCAAAAGCAGTTCATACTAAGTTTAAAGATTCCAATTCTGTTCCATGAACGTTGCTGCTGCATTTTACACATAGGCAACTGAAATCTTGGTTATTCATCTTAAGTTGACTAAAATATAAAAAAAATCCTGGACCAATGTGAGGTATGTGTGTATATATCTATATCTATATATCAATATATTGCTCAAATTTCATGTATGAGAGGATTAAACATTAGGATACTATCATTATTATATTTATTTATTTACTTATTTTTGGCTGCATTGGGTCTTCGTTGCTGCATGCAGGCTTTTCTCTAGTTGCGGTGAGGGGGGATTACTTTGTTGTGGTGCTCGGGCTTCTCATTGCGGTGGCTTCTCTTGTTGCAGAGCACGGGCTCTAGGTGCGCGGGCTTCAGTAGTTGTGGCACGTGGGCTCAGTAGTTGTGGCTTATGGGCTCTAGAGCACAGGCTCAGTAGTTGTGGCACGCGGGCTCAGTAGTTGTCGCTCTCGGGCTCTAGAGCGCAGGCCCAGTAGTTGTAGCCCACAGGCCCAGTTGCTCTGTGACATGTGGGATCTTCCCGGACCAGGGCTCGAACCCGTGTCCCCTGCATTGGCAGGCGGATTCCTAACCACTGTGCCACCAGGGAAGCCCTATCATTATTATAAATAAAACATTTTAATGTGTTTAAATAAAGTATATAAAAGTATAGAATCACAATACTAAATGTTTAACATGAAAAATTGCAGATTTATGTTTTCACTCAATTGTGTAAATTTAGAGTGGTACTATCACTCATTTTTTGGGTAAAGTTTTATACTCTGACTTACTTTCTTTTTGAAAATACTTTGTAGTATCATAATGTTCCTACATATCAGGAGATATGGGAATTCAAATGAGCTTAGAAAAAAAAAAGGAAAGAAAGGCATGCTGAAGTCCCACAGTGCATAACAGATGGCATCAAACCAAAACTGATGTTGACAATCAATGTCAAAATATCTTAGGGTGTTATTGACAGAGGTATGGGATGAAAGTTAATCCAAGAAGCTTAATGAAAAATGCAGAACTGAGAGAATTGACAAAAGAAATAACAGAAAATGGACCTCTAGGATATTTTAAAACATAACTTGAGCAACATTTGACTTATTTCTAGAGTCTCTGAAATGTATTTCTTAGTAAGTGTGAAGCAGAGAAATCAATAACGAATAGACTCTGCTTATCCATGTTTGTTTTACTTTATTTGGAAGGACCATGGAAAGCCACTGAGGGATGGAATAGGTATTGACATTATTGTGTGTATACTAATTTTTTGAGACTTTGCATTGTAAACTCAGTGAGCTGGTGTCTGAAACGTTCCTTTGTGGTGTTGTAAAAAAATCTCTCTTCATCACACAGATGTGTTTTTAAACATTGTCAAGGGAATTATCATGCACTTTTTGAAATACTAATATTCAGCCTTAGTACAATACTGTGTCCTCCGATTCATGGCCTCGTAGCATCCATGAACCTCCTACCATTAGATTCTGGCAGAGATCATCTTTTTTTAAAAGATGGTAATGCCAGAAGTAAAAAGGTAAGCCATCTTTTGATCTCATACTGTCCAAAATAGACCTGAGAATATATCATCACAGTCGCGGGATACTTGCCTTTTCACTAAGGACCACCAGTGGCCAACAACCCAAGGCTCCTACACACTTGAAGAAGAGCTAATGAATCTGTATTACCTACTGGCAGTTACACACATGCCAAAGGGTTTTATTTTGCCCTGTGCTTTCATTATTTGTGACTTTTTTTTTTTTTTGCTGTAATTTCAAACTTACAGAAAAGTTGCAAGAATCCTACAAGGAAGTCTCTTATACTCTTTAGCCAGATTCATCAATTGTTGGCTGTTGATTTGGTCCCATCAGCTCCTTCTGTCTGTGTCTGTCTCTATTACTCTTCTGTCTCTGTGGGAGTGAAGCAGTTGTTTATTGCTCTGTAACATTTTACCAGAAATATAGGGACTTAAAGCCATGCAAGTTTCTTATCTCACATTCTGTAGGTCAGAAGACAGGCCTGACACAGCTGGATTTTCTGCTTGACCCTCACAGAGATGAAATCCAAGCGTCAGCCAGCCGGGCTTCCTTCCTTTCTGGAGTCTCTGATGAAGAACTCACTTCCAAGGTCATTCAGGTTTGGGCAGAATTCAGTTCCTTGCAGTTGTAGGACTGAGGTCCCACTCCTCACTCACTGGCTGTCAGCCGGGGACATCTCTCTGCTCCTCGAGACCACCCGCATTGCACTCCTTGTGGCTCCCTCTGTCTTCAAACCAGAAACAGTATGTCAAGCCCTCCTCACACTTCATATCTCTCCTTCCCAGCCTTCTCCTGCCAGCTGGGAAAGCTGTGTGCCTTCAAGGACCCCTGTGATTACCCACAGGTAATCTCCTATTTTAAGGTTAACAGTGCCATATAGCACCACACGGTCACTGTGCCGTGTTAGATGGGAGTAATGGTGAGGGACATCTCATCAGACCCACAGCTTCCAGGGATGTGGTGTGGAATCTTTCTTTTCTCTTTTTTAAAATTTTAATCATTTATTTTTTATACAGCAGGTTATTATCTATTTTACACATATTAGTGTATACATGTTAATCCCAATCTCCCAATTCATGCTACCACCAACCCCCTCCCCTGCTTTCCCCCCTTGGTGTCCATACGTTTGTTCTCTACATCTGTGTCTCTATTTTTGCCTTGCAAACCAGTTCATCTGTACCATTTTTCTAGATTCCACATATATGCATTAACATACGATATTTGTTTTTCTCTTTCTGACTTACTTCACTCTGTATGACAGTCTCTAGGTCCATCCACATCTCTACAAATGACCCAATTTCATTCCTTTTTATGGCTAATATTCCATTGTATATATGTACTACATCTTCTTTATCCATTCGTCTGTTGATGGGCATTTAGGTTGCTTCCATGACCTGGCTATCGTAAATAGTGCTGCAGTGAACATTGGGGTGCATGTGTCTTTTTGAATTATGGTTTTCTCTGGGTATATGCCCAGTAGTGGGATTGCTGGGTCATATGGTAATTCTATTTTTAGTTTTTTAAGGAACCTCCATACTGTTCTCCATAGTGGCTGTGTCACTTTACATTCCCACCAACAGTGCAAGAGGGTTCCCTTTCCTGCGGTGTAGAATCTTGGGGGTCATTTTTAGAGGGTTTTTTAATTGAAGTATAGTTGATTTAAAATGTTATGTTAGTTTCAGGTGTACACCAAAGAGTTTCAATTATATGTACATACATACATATATATATATTCTTTTTCAGATTCTTTTCTATATAGGTTATTACAAGACATTGAAGATAGTTCCCTGTGCTATATACTAGGTCCTTGTTGTTTATCTATTTTATATATAGTCGTTTGTATCTGCTAATCCCAAACTCCTAATTTATCCCTCTTATGTCTCTGCTTTCCTTTTGGTAACCTTAAATTTGTTCTCTATGTCTGTGAGTCTATTTCTGTTTTGTAAATAAGTTCATTTGTATCATTTTTTTTTTTTAGATTTCACATATAAGTGATATCATAACGGTATTTTCTTTCTCTGTCTGACTTACTTCACTTAGTATGATAATCTCTAGGTCCATCCATGTGGCTGCAAATGGCATTATTTCATTATTCTTGTGGCTGAGTAATAGAATTTTGTTGACCGTAGGAAGGAATTAAGAAAATAAGACTCTGTACCTTCAAAAGTAGTAATTACCTCTTAGTATCGTGAGAATGCAGCTCTTTGCAGAATGGGGGATCTGAAGTGAGGGTGTGTGTTTGGAGAGGGTGTTTGAGGGTTTAATGAAGACCAGCACAGCTACTGAGAAGTAATCTCATCAGTTCATCACAACCCCTTGAAGTCAGTATCGGTCTAATTTTAAAACAGAGAAGAGCAGATCATAGCGAGAACTGAATTACCTAATGTCTCACGGCAAGTAGGTAGCAAACCCAGGTATCAAACCAGGTCTGCTTGATGCGGAGGTCCGCGCTCCCTCTGCTGGGATACCAGCCCTTACCTGGAGCCTGAGCTGTCTTGTTTTGGTAACTACACGTTCCAGGCTTTTCCTGGCCCTCTTCCCTGGAAATTTTATCAACACTTGTCTGTCTGCTTTCAGATTTATTTGAAGATTCGCTCTGTCCAAATGACATGTTTGCTGAACAGAAAAATTTTCCATGAAGTGAATGCCTTCCGGTAGGGCCTTCAAGTCCCTCATGCAAGGAATGCCTGGCTCCCACGATGTTATTTCTGTCCTGGAGCAGGCAAGGGCCTTGACACGTCCACAACCCTGGGGCAGAAACGGCCTAATCCAACTAACACTTGCTTGCATAGTATTGAGTGGGTTTAGTGGCTTCAAATGTTACTGCTTCTTTAAACAGAAGAACTGGGCTTCCCTGGTGGCGCAGTGGTTGAGAATCTGCCTGCTAATGCAGAGGACACGGGTTCGAGCCCTGGTCTGGGAAGATCCCAAATGCCACGGAGCAACTAGGCCCGTGAGCCACAACTGCTGAGCCTGCGCGTCTGGAGCCTGTGCTTCACAACAGGAGAGGCTGCGATAGTGAGAGGCCCGCGCACCGCGATGAAGAGTGGCCCCCGCTTGCCGCAACTAGAGAAAGCCCTCGCACAGAAACGAAGACCCAACACAGCCATAAGTAAAATAAATAAACAAAACAAAACAAAAAGTCAATTCTGGCTGACTCTAGAGTTCATAAAAAAAAAAACAATAAACAGAAGAACTAGCAATATAAAACATACTGTCTTAGCTTCCTCTGTTTGTTTGTTTGTTTGTTTAAAATATTTATTTATTTATTTTTGGCTGTGTTGGCTCTTCGTTGCCGCACTCGGGCTTTCTCTAGTTGAGGCGAGCAGGGGCTACTCTTCGTTGTGGTGCTCGGGCTTCCCATTGCAGTGGATTCTCTTGTTGTGGAGCACGGGCTCTGGGTGCGTGGGCTTCGGTAGTTGTGGCATGCAGGCTCAGTAGTTGTAGCTTGTGGGCTCTAGAGCACAGGCTCAGTAGTTGTGGCACACGGGCTTAGTTGCTCCACGGCATGTGGGATCTTCCCGGACCAGGGCTCGAACCCGTGTCCCCTGCATTGGCAGGTGGATTCTTAACCACTGCGCCACCAGGGAAGTCCCAGCTTCCTCTGTGTTTAATGCTGGGTTACCAAAAACTTCTACCTTTTTCTCTTTTTAAAGATTCAGTGTAGACCTTGTGGTGGTTTCTACTTACGGAAAATGGGCACACATTAGAGTCAAAATGTTCACAGTAGGTCAAAAGAAAAATATTAAATTCTGCCAGGAGTAGCTAGTAATTGGTTTCTCAGGCAGGGAGAGACCTTTTCCAGGGGGAAATAAACATTTATTAATAGGAAGGGCGCTAAGGAGCTGGTTTTCTCCAGTGCGCTTGCTAGTTCCCAGCAGTAGTGTGGTGCTGTGGTGATGACGAAGTGAATCATTGCTATGGCATGTTCTGAATCCTTAGGGGCCCCTACTGAACTTGAGTACTGGGGGGAGAACGTTGGGAGTATCTTGGGAACGTGAGCAAATCTAGCTCATTTAGTTGAATTACCTTGTTCTGTGGATGGCAGCATCTGCTTTTGTTATTTACTTGATTGTGAGGAGGAATACTGTAAGAACAATATAATTCATATATATCTAGGGGATAAGGTTATATATATGTGAATTATATGTGTATATATTCTTATGCATGTGTATATAGAATTATGTGTGTGTGTCTATAAATTATATATTGGGTTGGCCAAAAAGTTTGTTCAGGTTTTCTGTAAGATGTTATGGAAAAACCCTAATAAATTTTTTGGCCAACTCAATATGTGATATTTTTTGCCAAAAATCTTTCCTGTAGGAATGACTTTCAAGTACATATACTGAAATCTGTTTAGAAAACCATCAGTTCAAGCTAAGGAACCACAGTCTTAAGAGAAGTGAGGGTGTGCTGGTCTTCATTGAACCCTCAAGTCTTAAGAGTCTTAAGAGAACCCTAAATATTATTATGTTCACATTGTTGAGTTACAACCAACACATTTCCCCAGTTTTAAAAACAAAATAGAATGCCCTGGTGATATCCCCTTTTATTTACCTTTCTCTAATGTATTTCAAAAGATTTGATGTTTTAATGTGTGTGGTCAACACGGCTCATGGATGTCTACTGTAACCGAATGATTTGATGGCTAAAAGCTGCTCTTTGATTATGTCTGTAGTTTAACTTGGTTTTTTTTTTTTTTTTTTGATTATGTACATTTGAGCATTCTCTAACCTGTCCTCATGTTTTGTCTTTTGGGCTTTATAAAATCATTTATTTAAAAAAATTCTTTCAAAGTTGAAGGCCAACAGAGATATCCATTAAGGAAATGTTCTGGAGCCGCAAGGTGGGTATGGGGATGTCTGGTGCCACAGCTAAGGGCATAGGCTCTAAAGACAGACCGACCAGATTCAAACTCTCTTCACTCTCTACAGATTGCAGGACTTTGGACAAGTTGCATTCCTCACTTTCCTCAAATATAAAATGGAGGCAGTAATAAAACATACTCCCCTGGAGTTTGGCAGAATTAAGTGAAGTAGTCCATGTAAAGTATGTAGCAGTGTCCCTCATATCTGGTTTTTGGCTTCTAACAACAACATCAACCAAAACCAAGCTCTAACTAGTTGAAGGAATTTAGGGGGTGTATTGACTTATGTATCTGAAATATTCAGAAATATATGGAATTCAAGCATGGTTTGGTCAGGGCTCTGTCTTAATTCTTCTGTGATTCACTTGTTTTGACATCCTCTGTGTACCAGAGGTCAGACTTTGTTTCCATGCTGAGCTCTCTCAGGGTCACCAGATAGATTCAAAAAGAAATTGAGGTATCATACTTGCTCATTCTCCTCTAAGAGGCAGGAGATAGAGTTTCACTTTCATGATTATTGAATGAAATTATGAATGGACAATGCCTGCACAAGTTCTGTAGCCCAGGGAATATCATATACTGATTAGCTTATGCCTAGGTTACTGACTGTCTCTGAACTACTGTTGTGAGATCCATGGGATTCCCCTGAGTGGCTTGAACATATCATGACTCAACCTCCAGAAAGGTCTGGGATCACACACACCCAAATCATAAGGCTGCAAAACAATGGAAGAGGGTGGAGTGGCTTTTGGAAGGCAACCATAATATTTTTTACCGTGTTTCATAAATATCAGTTATACTTATTATATGATAATTGTGCACAGTAATGTAATAATAATGACAATAAGTAGTATTTTGTTTGCTCACAGGGCAAATTATTAGCCCTAGCTTTGTTCCTGTGTGCCAGAGGGCAATAAGGTAGAATCTTTGCTGATTTTTCTCTTTGACTTCTGGATTATTTGGTATGTTTTAGGTTTCAGTATATGTGTAACATAGCACGATCATGGGGGATAGTATGTGGGTTTCAGCTGGAGACTGTCCTGTGCCAGAAGCAATTGCCTCTGTCACTCCATGTATTATAATGTGTTTTTTAAAGCGTAAAGATCTGCTCAGTTGTTGTGATGGTTATTTGCCTGTTTACACTCAGAACCTTTTTCAGCTCTTCTGTGATCTGCTCAGTTTGCAGGGGTTGCACTCCTGTCATTTACCTTGCCTGGGCTCCCTTGCCAGCTGGCTGCCAGCTAAGACCAGCCAATGGAAAAAGCCAGGTGTTTCTCCCTTTCTTTCCACTCCAGGCAGGGTCTTCAGCTACAGTTGTGTCTCTCCTAGATTATTTTAGCTCCCTCCTGGCAGTTCTGGCCTTCTGCCTTGGTTCCTCTAGCCCTGTGGTGTGTAGCAACCTAGCTGCTGTTGCTAATCTCTAGCTGGCCTCTGTTCCCTGTTTGCCTTTCAAATCTTCCAACACTGTGGTTACTGGTGCCTCATATTAAATTCCCTCTATTGAATTACCTGGGGTGGGCTCTGTATTACTGCCTTGACCCTGACTGATAAAAGTCATTGAACTTCAAAATCCTGAAATTCTAACCTGACTAATGACTAATGACTTTTTTCCAGAGAGAAATCCTATTGTCTATAATGCTAATGTGATTTATTTTTTCTAAAAATATAGATTTCCTGGTGAAAAAAAAAGTGATAGGAGTTTTCTTTGAAACCTATAATTCCTATGACTTAATTTCTTAACTTCAAAAAGGTGTGAGATTTATTAAAACCAAGTATAAGCACATTGTTTGAAAAATACTGTGTTTCAACTCATTTTGATCAAACCCCCATATCTGAAATACAATTTCAGACATCTGTGATACTAAAATCTAGTTATTGAGGTGGGAAACTATATTCTTCTAGTCAAGGCTTGGATATTTTATTGAAACGCTCATATTGAACAAAAAGCACTTCGGTAAACTACACAAAATACAAAAGTTGACAGCCATTTGGAGCCTTCTCCAATTCTTTGGAGAATTGATCCTTTTTGATAGCTGGATTGTTTTTCAGATGACTGAGATTTTGCCCATTTGTCTTAGTGATGAATTGTTTGGTCACCAGGAAGAGAAATTCACTGGGATTGGGTTAAGCCAAAGTGAGTAAATAAGCAAAATGACTGGAAAGACGGTAGGGGACTCAAAGGCAGAAACTGCAGCCCCGTCTCTGGGGGGAGTGGGAGTTGGAACCCGGAGACCGTCGTGGTCCTTCCTGTGCCTCACAGTTGGCTTCTCCCGAGGCTCTGCTTCGTCCCTCTCTCCGCGTCTACAGGCCTGCCCCGGGCCCAGCCGGGGCCACACGTCCCACAGGGCAGACACGTATGTACAGGGAGTGTGGTCTCACGGTCCATTGTCTCCTCCGCAGGCCTGGTGGGAGCAGCCACATTTGCCAACATGTCTGTGACACTGCACGTGCACCCAGGCTTGTGTTAAGAAAATATTAGCCTTTTCCGATGAAGTAAAATATTTCTGTAATATTCTGAATTTAACTTAGTTGTTTCTCAATGCCGCATGGTGGCATTCACCAGTAGCAATGTCTGCTCTGATAACAAATGATTGCTATTTGTGTCTGTATATGTGTGGTAGATATTTTATTTACGTGTTAAATGTTTTTTGATGTATTCTTTCTTGCCAGATGTCACTTGTCGTTGTTGACTGGTATTTGCAGTTTCTAATTTGTTACTGCTGGGTTTGTTTGGTCTTAGAAACCAAGTAACCTTTATTATAATTGCATGTAAAATAGAGTTAATTAAATTTTAGCGAGAAGGTCTTTCTTTCCACTGAGAAAACTCATGGTCCTAAGGGCATGCACGTTTCTACATCTGACCAGGTGTGGAAGGGAAATCACTTGATTAAATAAATGTACTTAATGTATGTGGAGTCGCTTCATGGAGGCCCCAGAATCATTGCATTTAATTTCTTTAATTCCACTGCCATGGTCTCTGTTTAATCAAACACGTTATGTCTGTGGTAGGCCGAATTATGGCACTCAAAGGTGCCCAGCCCTAGTCTCCAGAATATGTTACCTTACACGGCCAAGGAACTCTTGGAATGTGATTCAGGTGCTAGAACTTATAAGGAGATTACCCGGGATTTTCAAGGTGGGCCCCATCTGGTCATGTGAGCCCTTAAAAGCAGAGGATTTGCTCTATCAAGGGTCAGTCAGGGAGATGCCATGGAAGACAGGGAGGAGAGAGGAGGTGTGAATGGCAGTGTGAAGGGCTGTTGCTGGCTTTTAAGCTGGAGGAAGGGGGCCATGAGTCAAGGAATGCAGCTGGTCTCTAGCACCAGGGAACGGGCCCCAGCTGGAAGCCAGCTAAGGTACAGGCACCTCAGTCCTCCAGCTGCAAGGGAATGCATTCTGACAACAATCTGTTTGAGCAAGAGGACCGAGTCTCCCCCAGAGCTTCCGGAAGGGAGCACAGCTCTGATGCCACCTTGAGTTTAGCCAGGAGAGACCTGAGACAGATTTCCGAGCTATGGTACTGAAAAATAATATTCAATAAGTTTATGTTTTAAGCCATTAAATTTGTGACAACTCGTTACGGCAACAAAGAAAACTAATACGGGACTTCCCTGGTGGTCCAGTGGGTAAGACTCCGTGCTCCCAATGCAGGGTTCCCGGGTTCGATCCCTGGTCGGGGAACTAGATTCCTCATGCATGCTGCAACTAAGAGTCCACATGCCACAACTAAAGCTCCCACATGCCGCAACGAAGATCCCACGTGCTGCAACAAAGACCCAAGGCAGCCAAAAATAAATAAATAAATACTTTAAAGAGAAGAAAACTAATACAATGCCCAAGTCTTTCTTTCCTCCCAATAAATTGGAAATTATTTCTTAAAATCACTGGGGTCTTCTTATCCCAACTAGCTTTTGGCAGATCATATTTTCCAAAAATGGCTGCAGCAGTATTTCCCACCTCAAGTGCTTTTCGAGAAGTTTGCCATACTCCCAGCAGGAGGGGGATGTCTGTAGCCTCTGTGACCAGCTCCATGAATGGAATTTGGCAGAAGTGATTCCGCATGACCTTCAAGACCAGGTGTAACAGGCGATGCTGCTTCTAATGGTTTTTTCTTGTGGTGCTCACTCTGGAAGGCTTTGGCCATCATGTAAGGAGACTTGCTACCCTGCAGCTGCCATATGGAGAGGCTGCTTGGAGTGACTACGTAGAGAAGGATGTCCACAGAGCCCTAGACATTCCGTTGTCCAGCTATTTAAGTTTTCTCAGCCCAGGCACCAGACATGTGGGTAGAGAAGCCTTTAAGATGACCCCAGCCCCTACCAGCATCTGCCTGTGGCTGTAGAAGGAACCTGAGCAAGAGCTCTCCAGACGGTTCCAGTCAATACCAGATCCATTAATTACGTAAGTTATTATTATTATTTTAAGCCACCCTTTTGGAATGATTTGTGATGTAACACTAGTAACTGGAAAATACATTTTTGGCTATGAATATAATTTTAATGAATTTGTACAAAGCTGTGTGGTTTTAATTCTAGATGTAAGAAAATCCATATACCCATCATTTAGTCAGTAATGACACCATGTTTAAGACACAATTCACTTACTAATACTAACCAATTTTGTTCTCAGTTACCTCATATTCTTTACTCCTCATTTTCTTGGAACTGTGGAGAACTTTTCCTGATCTTTGTCCTGGGCTGCTCTGTGCCCAGCCACCTGTGGTCTCTGAACTCCACATGACCTTAGAGCACACTTTTAGTTTTTATAATGAGTCACAGTTTTATTTCATGCCTCAGGTCTTTGGCAGAAGACCATGCGTGCTTTGTTATTCACTCAATGCTTGAGAGACCTGGAACTGGTCTTCCAAATCCATTCCTAGGTTCTTGAGGTGAATTAGATGAATCTGTTTTCAATTTACGTCGATTAAGGAGAAACAATGGAACACTATTTAAAACTTAACCCAAACTAAAACTTGCCTTCCTATTCCTTTATATACCTTACAATATATAGCTTAGAATGTATTTCTGCAGTTTTTAAGAATTTCTTGCAGATGTGTCGTACTCCATCATTAATAACAATTGAAGACTTATACTTCTCCTATCTGAGAACTTATTGTATGATATAGTGAGGACATTAATAATCCCGTATTTTGATTGCAGTTTATTTTGAGAATTCTGCTATATCCTTCTTCTTCAGTCCACAATTTGATAAATCATACATGGGAAGACTGGGGATTTAGGATATTTTAATATCACTGTGAAACAGAATAATGAAAATTATAGAACTAAAAGAGATGTGAGGGAACATCTAGTCCAGTCCTAACATTTTTTAAGATGTGGCATCATTAATCCAAAGAAACCAAATTAGCTGGTGGCAGAGACAGAATTAGAAAATTCATTTATCTGAGTGTGTCCAAGATGCTTTCCTGTGAGGTGGGTGACAACTCTGGGTGTGCTAATGGCACTCATGCCTTATTAGGCTGTAGAACACAACAAGAAAATTCTCCTCAAGATAATTTGTTTATCGAGTTCTCAAGAGAAGCCATGACATAATTGGCTGTCTAGAAAAAAGTGAATCTTTTAAATGAATGAATATCTGTACTTATATTGCTAGTGTGGCTGGATACTATTTTTAGAATGCTATTTTTTTCTACCTTTGGGTTCCCTGTTGCCTTTGGTCTTTTCTTCCTTCACTTCCCACCCTCCCACACTTTCCATTTGGTCAGAAGTTAAACTCCTACTGGGTCAAGTCTCAATGAAGGGATGAACAGCAGAAAGCTTGGGGATAGGAGTCCTTTCCTATCTTTTTACTCTCAAAATCCCAGGATCTCCTTTGCCATATGAGGGTTAACAAATTTAGGATTGATCATGATTACAGCTTCCCAAATCCAGTATCTCATTTTGAGTAAACAGTATGTTCTTGTATATGGAAGATGTTTGTTATCAGAAAAAAAAATATCAATCTTGGATCCTATTTGCTCTTGCAAAATTAAAAATATAGAATGCACATGTAATGCATATATGAATACATACATATTTGTCTTAGGGATTGATTTATCTTAAGGGGTTGCATCTCTGTGCTACACTGCTATTTGCAACAGGTTCCATTTTGAGAGTTCTTTTTCGAGTCTGCCCATACTTGAGTTTATCTCATGTATTTCATGTTTCATATTAATGACTTATTTTATTCTTGATAGGTCGTGCTTCTGTATTGTTGCCAGTTTGGGCTGCTATTACAAATTACCATAGATTGGATGGATAAACAGCAAACATTTCTCCCAGTTCTAGAGGCTGGGAAGTGTAAGATCAAGGTGCAGGAAGATCCAGTGTCTATTGAAAGCCAATTTCCTGGCTTATTTTCTTGCATCCTCACTTGGCAATAGGGCAAGCAAACTCTCTCCTGTCTCTTCTTAACTAATCCCATCAAGAGAGCTCCACCCTCATGACCTAATCACCTCCCAAAGGCCCCATCTCCAAAAACTGTCACATTGGAGAGAAGAGTTTCAACATATGAATTTTGGAAGTATAAAAACATTCAGTCCACAGCAAGTATCTTTTTTTAAAAAAAGCTTTTAACACTTTGAACTATTTCAACACTTATTTTAAAGCTTTTGTCTGACAATTCTATGAAATGACTGTCACCAGCAGTGAATTCCTGTTCAGTGTCCTGGTTGCGTTGACTGTCATTGTTAGCATTAAATTTCTCCATGTGATTTTATTTTATTTTATTTTATTTTATTTTATTTTTTAACATCTTCATTGGAGTATAATTATTTTACAATGGTGTGTTAGTTTCTGCTTTATAACAAAGTGAATCAGCTATACATATACATATATCCCCATATCTCCTCCCTCTTGCGTCTCCCTCCCACCCTCCCTATCCCACCCCTCTAGGTGGTCACAAAGCACCGAGCTGATCTCCCTGTGCTATGCGGCTGCTTCCCGCTAGC
The DNA here is from genome assembly GCF_028023285.1 of Balaenoptera ricei. Taxonomy (NCBI): domain Eukaryota; kingdom Metazoa; phylum Chordata; class Mammalia; order Artiodactyla; family Balaenopteridae; genus Balaenoptera; species Balaenoptera ricei. The sequence goes on along the minus strand of NC_082657.1, from coordinate 53,046,166 downwards.
TATCTGTTTTACGTGTGGTAGTGTATATAAGTCCATGCCACTCTCTCACTTTGACCTAGAGTCTGTCATACAGAGTGAAGTAAGTCAGAAAGAGAAAAACAAATCTCCATGTGATTTTAGAACCTGGGTTCGGAGGCATATATTGCACAAGAATTTTGTTTAGTCTTGGTTTTGTTTCCCTCTCATTCCCTCTCTTCTGTGCTGCTCGCTCTGTCTGTCTGACTCTTCCAGGCTCTTTCAAGCCCCATTTCTGAATCCGGTTACATAAATGACCACGCGGAGTTATTGCTTCAGAAGCTGTTGGTGTCACGGCCCGGCAGTCCATCTTCAGAGGCAGGGGTTGTTCTGATGTCTCCTCCTCTTTGGCGCTGCCACTCACCAGGAGCCTGGGTGCAGTTGTGTTCGGTCTCCTTTCATAAGTGCTAGATGTATTCATCTTCTATTGTGGCCCTAACAAGTTAACACAAATACACTGGCTTAGACAACACAAATTCATCATTTTGTAGTTCTTGGGACGGAAGAAGTCCAGCGTGGGTCTCATCAAGCTAAAATCAGTCAACAGGGCTGCCTTCCATTTCCTTGCTTTTTCCTGCTTGTAGAGTCTTCCCTTATGCTTGTCTTATGACCCCTTCCATATTCAAAGCCAACAATGGCCAAGCAAGTCCTTCTCATGTCACATGACTGACACTGACACTTCTGCCTTTCTATTTTGCATTTCAGGACCCTTATGATTACATTGGACCCACCCAGATAATTCAGGACAGTCTCCATATTTTAAAGTCTGCTGATTAGCAACCTTAATTCCATCTGCATCTTTTATTCCCCTTTGCTGTGTAATGTTATGTATCCACACGTTTTAGGAATTAGGTTGTGGACATCTTTGGGAGGCCGGTCTGCCTATCACACTAGGATGCAATGATGGCATTGGGGATCCTTTTACCTGCCCTGGTTTCCAGGTGTGCGCTTGGATCCAGTGACCCATCTTAAGGAGCAATGCCGGTCCCATTGATTTCTCCAGCTGCTTTCCCTCCTGGAGACCAGCAAACTGGGATCTTCACCCCTAGCTGTTTTGGATATTTGTTCTATTTCTGATTCAGAGAGCTATTTGTTTTGTATTATTTTTTGTGTGTGTCTTTGTGATTTTCTATTTTTCTATTTGACCTTTCTTAAGAGTCTGGAGTGGTGAGGGTTATGAAATATGAATCTGTCTTATCATCTTGATATGGAAGTTCTGTAAATCCTAATACTGGCTCAGTCTGGAACACTCAAATGCATTGTTAGAAACAGTTAAAATACTTGGCCAATTGTCATATAGGAGCACTGAGTCTTGTATTAGTTTCCTAGGGCCACCATAACAAAGTAGCATGAACTAGGTGTCTTAAAACAAGAGAAATTCGTTATCTCCCAGTTCTGGATGCCAGAGTCTGAAATAAAGGTGCAGGGCCATGCTCCCCTGAAGGCTCTAGGGGAGAAGACCTCCTTGCCTCTTCCAGCTTCTGGTGGCTCTTGGCATTCCTTGGCTTAAGGTAGTATCACTCCAATCTCTGCTTCTATCTTTACATAACCTTCTTCCCTCTGTGTGTCTCCTTTGTATGTATCCCTGGGTCCAAATCTCTCACCCTTCTTTTATAAGGATGACAGTCATTGAATTTAGGACCCATCCTAATCCTGCACAATCTTACTTTAAGTTGATTATATCTGTAAAACCCTATTTCCAGACAAGGACACATTCACAAATACCAGGGAGTTAGGAACTGAAAGTATCTTTTGAGGGGACATAATTCAACCCACAACAGATGTATTTTTAAATGTATTTCATATGTATTTGTTTTACTTCCTCATTTAAAGTTGACACTCACACTATAGGGATTGAGTCAATTACCCCTTCCCTGTCCCCCTCTCCCCCCACCCCCGTGTTTTCTAGAGAGTAACTGCTCAATAAATGCCTACTGATTGCCCAGGCGACTGTTTGCCATAACCTGCTAACCCTTCCAAGATCTGCTATAACCAGAGGGGAAGTGGACTTAACAGTATTTTCCAAAGCAACTGTGTTTGTAGTTTCATACTACAATGAGATATTGTCTCAAGGGGGCCTTTGTGGAATGCAGAGTGAAATAAAGGAAAAACACAGAACTAGAAGACATTCTGCAATTAAATAGAGTTAGCTGTACATTTGAGCGGTGGGAAAGACGTTTCTAAGCATGTTGTTAAAGGTGAAAACCAAAAAGAAACATCTCAATAGATTTGATTGCCTTTTTATACTCGTCGTGTCAAAGAAGATTATTACCTAAGTTGAAAGTAAAGGACAAGGCAGGGAAGCAAAAGCAGTCAGGAGAACTGGTGTCTCCTTAGCTCTGAGTGATGCAGTGATGAAATAAACTCAGGAACCTTCTCAATAGAGGACTATCAATCAGTATTGCTGTAGCATGAAGGATGCTCATTTTTAGTTTAATAAGACATGATGCTTCAATCTGATTTGGTAAAACTAATAATGCTTTTTTAGTGATTGCAAATTTTATCTTATCTTTTAAAACCATGACTATTTGAAAATCAAGATTGTATTTACAAAACTTTTATGTGTGTGTGTGTGTGTGTGTGTGTGTGTATAAAACCACATGGCATTGAATTTTAATTAAGGTAAGATAAAACAATAAATATTATTATGGGAGTAGAGAGATTAAATCATGTTTAAAAAGCTAGTTAAGCTACTTGATATAAATACATTTCACCATGTTTGTAGAGCTTCTTTTCTTTCAAACAAAACTGCCAAGTAATCATTTTAAATTTTAACTCAGTTTATGAGGTGTTTCACTTTGGCTTTAGGTGCAGAGAAATTCACAATCCCTATGAAAATTTCTCAGCCACTCTGCCTACCTTCTCTCCCCACCCGTCGTGCTTTCTTCTTCTTTACCCTAAAGCCTCACCAGCTTCTTCTCAAGTTGCCACGGCTGCGTTTGTAAAGCAGAGATACTCAGTGCTGGTTCTGAGGTCTCCTCCAGCCAGAGCAGGTGTCAGGACCCTCTGTTTACTGTCCCATTCCATTTTTTTTTTTTTATGAGGGCGCAGCTTCAGTGTCTATAGGGGGAGAGGCGTCTCATAAAGCCAGGCATCCCTCGTGCTGCCTGAGATGCTTGTGCCGCTTCCCTCCCCTGCATTCGGGAGCATCTCCATTCATCAAGTGGCTTTCATTCCCTGATGGTGGTCTCATAGGGCAGGTACCAGATTGTGCACAAGACCACTGTCACCAGGCCAGGCCCCTCCACTCCCCAGGGGCACTGAGGACACCCTGGCTAGGACCAGCCTCCGCCTTACTCGTGAGCAGTTCCCAAAATACCAGAGGGGTGGGGAGAGGTCATGAAACATGTAGTTGTAAGCAAGTTGTATGCATCCTAAAATTCGGTGACACACAGAGGTATTATCAGGCTGTTGCTATGCCCTTAATGTTCACTCGTTAACAGCTACTTTGTTTTTACCCCTGAGGTGTCCTCTTTATTAAGGGAAAAAAATCCAGAACCTTGGGTTTCAAACAGAAATCAGAACAGATTATGGTATACCCCCCGGTTCAGGAAACGGGAGTGATCATTTGTATTTTGAAGGAGGGGCAAACTCACAGAGATAGTCTGATTTTCAACTACACCCTGCACTTTCTGTTAAGAATCACTGCACAGAGTTTGCAGGATATTTCAGATGTGTCTGTGTGTAAGAAATGAGTGTGGGTGTAGTGAACATACAGGCGCCTTGGTTTCAACACCAGTGATTTTGGCTCCGTCTGGAGTGCACTCAGGAACCTGCATTTTTTTTTTTTTTTAAGTGCCATCCTAGAAACCATCTCATAAAGGAGGCGTGATTGCCACTTTTCACTAAGGCTTAGAGAGATTCATTTATTTGCCTAAAGTCGCCTAAATATCAAGGGGTGGAACCAAGGTTTCCCTCCGGTTCTGATGCCAAAGCCTGTGTTAGTAATCTCTCCACGAAACTCCTGCGGTGCACACAGCCAGCTTCCCTGTTAATCCGGAAGACAAACGTGATGTAATAAAGGACTGTTTTCGCTGAGCCTTGAGCCCGTGCACATAGCCGTGACCCTCGCATGACCCTTAGCTTGGAGGGTGTGAGAGGCTCCAAGGTGACAAGTAGTCGGGCCCCAGAAGGAGGAAACAGAGCTACTGCCTCTTTGGAAAGTTGAACAGAATCAGCAGAAAAAGAGGTCAGTGGTGGCCATGGACCTATCAGTGGTCTAGACACAGTGATACTGCTTGGCTGCAATCTAACAAACCTGACGAGTCACTGCAGTTCCTAAAAGTCAGAAACAGATCTGAGGGTCAGTGATTAGTCCCTGTTGCTCCACAGTAGCCGCCTCCCCGCCCCCAATCCAGAACTGGTTAGCCCTGGACTGACTTAGTCTGACCCCTCCTCGTGAAATGTGTGGGCCCCCATTAGGGAGCCCCGCCCTTGCCTTGCCTGTAGTCTAGGACACAGGACTGGTGTGCCTCTCAATCCCCATAGAAGAGGACACCACTCGTGTTTTCAAGTGATGGTTGTCGGAGCACACTTTAAAGCACGGCTGTGCTAATTTGTCTGATGAGTCTCTGAGAGGTAGACAGAGGCCGAAGGTTTGAAGCTGGAAGTGCCGTGTGCTCAGATGTCCCCTCAGTTGCGTGGGTCATGACCTGTCCGACAACATGCAGCCGTCTGGCCTAGATTAATGCTTGAAGCTTTAACGTGCTGTGCTTATTCAAGAAATTTTTTCTAACAGGCATTAGATACTGCTCTGGCTGAGTAACTCGAGTATATGTAGAATATTATTTCACTTCTTCTTGGTAGCAAAACTTGGGAATAACACGGAATCTTCTATAGGGCATAGAAAAATGGTGAAAGACAGAGGCTATTTGTAGTAGGGAAAGACACAGCAGAAAATGGGTGAGCAGGGACATGAAGAAGACTCTATGGAAAGGGGGTTTTCGATGTGTGGAGAGAAAGCTTGGGATGATGGATGCCCAAACAGGGAACTGGCACTGGGCCTGGCCAGGTGGAAAAGCACGTTACCCACGTTGATTAATGGCCCTAGTCTTACGAATGAGGATGTCATATTGTTCTAGTTCTGTGAAACCCACAGAAAGGATTATTCTAAACGTGCAACAACAACAAAACATACGGTAATTAATTCTTCTCTAGCCACCTGTGGGGATGCGCAAACAGGCCCACTCCATCTGGCGCTGTGAAAGCCATCCCCAGGGAACCAGAGGCTGAGATCCAGTCACGGCCTTCCTTCTGAAGTGCCGTGGTTTCTTGAGGTTATCCACTTTCTTTTCAAAGGCAGTATCCTGTTCCCTTGTGATCAAACAGACCGAGGGCACAGAAGCGAATTACAGTACCTATTTAGAGTTTTAAATCTTTATCTTTTTATTTGGGATTGAAACTGAAGAATAGTAAACCAATTAGATAAAAAAGCAAAAAGTCTAAATATCAGTAATTGTGTTCTGCGGCTTCTCCACAAAGAATAGTATTAGAGGGAAAACACTTTAATTGAAATAAGAACTTTAATTACGATATGAGGTAGTTACAGAGAAACGCTGTTTTTGAGACTTGGAAAAAAATTGAGTTGATGCATTTATATGAATGGCAGGATTAGATATGCACCTTTAATTAATTGATGAAGATGATCCAGAGGCATAATTAACGAGCTGGATGAAAGATAAGAGTGGGTGTGTTTTTGAAAGTGGTAGCTGCCAGATCACATATAAAAATGGGGAGACAGTAAAGCATGAGAGAGTGAGCTTTCATTTGGAATCAAAATGCCTGTGTTCAGGTCCGAGTTTTGCCATGGTCGGCTACTAAAGTTAACCAATTTGAGCCTCAGTTTTTTTTTTTTTAATCCATTAAATTGGAATAATAACCCTAGTCTTGCTAATATCGTGCAAGGTCCTGGGGATCTAATGCTGAGGAGAAACACATACAATGCTTGTCAGTCATGGAGTTTACAATGTGATGGGGGTAGGGGGAGAAATATGATAATGACACAATTTAATGCATGACTGTAAAATTACAGCTGACTGTTTTATAATCACAATCTACGTTTGGAATTCTGAAAATCAGGAAATTAAAGGCCCTTTTAAATCTGTCTTTGGACATCAGCAATTATTTCCTTAGAGGCATGCCTTATTAAAGAGGACCTCCAAAGAATATACTTAAAATTGATACGAGAATAATGGTTTAAAACCATAGAGACAGTCTTGCCTTTACTTCTGGGCTTTTCCTCTTTGCTTCAAGTAAGTACTGCAAATTAGTAGGTAGGTGAGAATTTTTATTGCAGATACTCAGAATTCAAGACCAGACAGCCTGTCTTGCACTTAGAGAACAGCAGTCAGAACAGGTCCCACCATTTCTTACTGTGTGAATTGTAAAATAAAAAGCCTCAGTGGTGGACAGAGAAAGTAGGTGAGGCTGGTCCCGTGATCCTGACATTTGAGGACCACCCCCTTTTTTTTTTTTTTTTTTTTTAAATAAGTTTATTTATTTATTTAGGCTGTATTGGGTCTTCGTTTCTGTGCAAGGTCTTCCTCTAATTGCAGCAAGCGGGGGCCACTCTTCATCGCGGTGCGCGGGCCTCTCACTATCGCGGCCTCTCTTGTTGCGGAGCACAGGCTCCAGACGCGCAGGCTCAGTAGTTGTGGCTCACGGGCCCAGTTGCTCTGTGGCATGTGGGATCTTCCCAGACCAGGGCTCGAACCCGTGTCCCCTGCATTAGCAGGCAGACTCTCAACCACTGCGCCACCAGGGAAGCCCGAGGACCACCCCCTTTGATGACTGCTATCAGGCGCAGCCCACCGGGCTGGCCAGGCTGCTTTGCGGTCGGTGCCGAACGTTCTCAAGATAACACCTCTGGGCACGAATCAGGACCAAGGCAGGTCTTGCTACTGAGTTCTTTTTTCCCAACTGAGCAAAATGTCTAACACAGAAGTTGGAACCATGCAGAACAAAGGACGATAAAACGAAGCTCTGTTTATGTTTTGGTGATTTACGTAGCCTCGTTTTCCCTCCTGTTAATGCTGCTGTTTTTAGAGATCTTATGTCAGGTGGTTTATCAGGCATAGTCTCACCTTTATTATATAACTAATCACTTCCCTCCTGTTCAGGGGACTGCTTCCTTTTCATCATCATCACCAAGATAGTAAAATATGTTTGATTTAGTATCTTTATGAGGACTGTCTGACGACCGTTTTTTCCCCTCAGCCCTATGATTAGCCGGCGTTCCCACCATGCGTGTCAGGCTCCAGCTACGTGTGTTTCCCTGTAACTCTTCCTCACTAGGCAGGACATTGCCATCAATCAAACATGGACTACATTTATTCATGTGGTTTGCTGGCAAATAATTCCCCTTCCACACTTTATAGTAGTCTCACATCATTTCTTGCGAATACAAATAGATGACTAATTCGGCCACATTACTGGCTTTTAGAGCATGGAAACAAACATTTTTTGAAATGTGACTGCAAGAAAGAAAATTCTAAGGAACACCCTTATCTGAAAGGAACCAACTGCAAAATCATGGCCAGCCACATGTAGGAAAAAAATTCAGTATTTTGTTGAACCAAGTTGGACGAATTCTAAGACATGCCAAGGACCCATCTCTTGTTTTTTGTTTTTGTTTTTGTTTTCTGCTCTCATTTAAAAAATTTCTCCATAGTTTATTTCAGGGACTGTTTTTCAGTAGTTCAAGTAACCTAAAGGATCATACATTTTACCTGTATTTGTTTAAAGTGTCTGTGCTGCAAAAAAAAATAGGGCAGTGGGATGTTTTGGTTATAATGTAACTGGTTCACCTTTAAAAGTCTTTATACTTGTTCTTTAAAGAAGTAAGAGAGTGTCTCAGCAGTTTGTAGGAAATTGCATTGCTCAGACAGTCAGTGCTGGTTCTTTTTTTTTCTTTCCAGCAAAGATCTGGATGTCACAGTCATTCTTGGTCTTATCTTTTCTCACCTTTGGCACCTAATAGGTCAGAGGCTTCGCAGATACACGTGTCAGCATCCCTGGGAGAAAGCAGTGTGAGCCTCTGGGGAATCAGTGCATGGAGATCTCTAGACGGCTTCCATGGGAAAGAAACATTGGCAAGGACTTTGGAATCACACCATTTGAATATATTCAAGGTGAAGCTTCTCTTTCTTTCTTTTTCTGAGGCTGCTTTTCTTCTTATTTTTGCATAAAGAAAAGCAAGAGAAAGAACCTTTTTCTTTGTCTCTGCTTCATGACTTTTCATACAATGACTAAAGTTCTAGCATTTATTAGTGCTTATTATTACTAAAATGTCTGCTCCACAACTAAGCCTACAGATAAAATGTGGTCCTTTTGAAAACTACAACAATATAACTTATAGAAGAAAGCATAGGACAATATTTTCATGACCTTGGGGTAGGCAAAAATCTTCTTTAATAGGACACAGAAGGCACTAGCTTTAAAGAAAAGAGTTGATCGGTTGAACTACATTAAGAATTTTTAGTCATCAGAAAACATCCCTGAGAAAGTGAAAAGGCAAACTACAGCATAGAAGACATTTATCTGCATTTATACATTTATTTGCTGAAGGGCCTATTTCAAATTATAAAAAAATTCCTACAAAACAGTAAGAAAAAAGAGAGCCCTTAAAAACGTGCAAGAAACTTGGGCTTCCCTGGTGGCGCAGTGGTTAAGAATCCGCCTGCCACTGCAGGGGACACGGGTTTGATCCCTGGTCCGGGAAGATCCCACATGCTGCGGAGCAAATAAGCCTGTGTGCCGCAACTACTGAGCCTGCGCTCTGGAGCCGGCGAGCCACAACTACTGAGCCCGCGTGCCACAACTACTGAAGCCCGCACGCCTAGAGCCTGTGCTCTGCAACAAGAGAAGCCACTGCAATGAGAAGCCCGCGCACCACGATGAAGAGTAGCCCCCACTCGCCGCAACTAGAGAAAGCCCGCACCCAGCAACAAAGACCCAACTCCACCATAAATAAATAAATAAAATAAAATAAAATAAAATAAAAATTAAAAAAAAATGTGCACGAAACTTAAGTGAGCACTTTATAAAATAGGCTATTCAAATATGAAAATGGGTTCAATATTTCTTATTTGGTGAGGAAATAGTAAAATCATAACATGATAGAATTATATGCTCATAGAGATGGCTGAAATGAAAAAGACTGAACATTTTCAGATGTTGGTAAGGAAATGGAGCAGCCAGAATTCTCATACACTTCTGGGGGGAATGGTACATTCTCTCTGGAAAACGGTTTGACGATATCTATTCAAGATAAATATTTGCATAATGCCGAGCACTTCCACTCCAGAGGTATTTACACATCTTCACCCAAAGACATGGGTAAGAATGTTCGTCGAAGAATTGTTTGTGATAGCTTCAAACTGAAAATGACCTAAATGTCTATTAATACTATTTTCTGCACAGCCATTTTGCCAATGTGCCACTGGACAGATCTCAAGAAGTTTCTAGGCAAAATTGTGGGGATGTAGTGATTGGTTGTTTATGGGGTGGCAGAAGGAAGAGACTAGTGTGACTCCTGGATTTCTGGGTTAGTCATTCAGGTGGGTGGAGTTGTCACACACCAAGACAGAGTACAGGAAGAGGAGGGAAGTCTTGGGAGCTGCATGAGATATACTGGGTGCCTATATGGGTTGAAAATTGGGTTTGGAATCTCTAAAGAGTGAATTGGGTTTGTATTGCAGATACGCTAAATAGATAAGTATGACTAGATATGACAAGATAATTTATAGTTTACATCTCCAAATTTTATTTTTCAAAACATTTTCTGTGGCACTGTATAACTGTATGTTAGTAGATTCGGTCTCTTGGCCTCCAAGCTTCACAAACTTTAGATGAAAAGCTTTGAATTTTCATTTATCATGATGATAGGTGATTTGGCTTAGAAGTGTCTTAAATAATATCTCTTTGTTTTACAAAATATAAAGGAACCAGTAATTTGCTGGATTTATAGTCAGCTTCATTAGACAGAATGAAACAACTGGCCTTAATTATATATGCTATTTTTTTAGTAAAAATCGATGCCTTTTAATGAAAATAAAGAATATGTGAGGATCGGAAAGATAGGTTAAATATATATTCATTTTAATGTACACAAATGAAAGGGGATTATATTACATTTTACGTATTTGGGTATATTTCAAGGATATTTTAAATTTGCTGGTAAGAAAATGAGGGTAAAAATTAAAATTGGAATTTGTAAACTCAGAGCGGAGGCCAAAATGCATGAGCTTCCTTAATGCAAGCCTGAGCATTTACATTTAATAAGTCAGTGATTCCAACACATTCACCACAAATTGAGTTTCTGTTATTGCTTTCCTGCCGGGAGCAGTGTCAGTTGACCCTGTCCCTCTTCGTCTAAACTTGTCTTCTCCTCATGGATTCTCTTCTCTGGTTTATCTGGTAACAGGTCATTTTTCATGCTTCAATGGCCTAGACAAATACTTAATGATACACTTTTAAAAACTTAAGTTGAAATCAAGGTGATAAGCCACAGAAGTGCAACTGACTGTAAACACCAAAAATTCCAGAAATTAAAGTTTTAGAAGCTCCTATGTCACAGGTGCCCCTGTCAAGGACCATCAGTACAATTATTATTACTTTTTTTATTGGAGTATAATTGCTTTACAATGGTGTGTTAGTTTCTGCTTTATAACAAAGTGAATCAGTTATACATATACATATGTTCCCATATCTCTTCCCTCTTGTGTCTCCCTCCCTCCCACCCTCCCTATCCCACCCCTCTAGGTGGTCACAAAGCACTGAGCTGATCTCCCTGTGCTATGCGGCTGCTTCCCACTAGCTATCTATTTTACATTTGGTAGTGTATATATGTCTATGCCACTCTCTCACCCTGTCACATCTTACCCTTCCCCCTCTCCATATCCTCATGTCCATTCTCTAGTAGGTCTGTGTCTTTATTCCCGTCTTGCCACTAGGTTCTTCATGACCTTTTTTTTTTTTTCCCTTAGATTCCATATATATGTGTTAGCATACTGTATTTGTTTTTCTCTTTCTGACTTACTTCACTCTGTATGACAAACTCTAACTCCATCCACCTCATTACAAATACCTCCATTTCGTTTCTTTTTATGGCTGAGTAATATTCCATTGTATATATGAGCCACATCTTCTTTATCCATTCATCCGATGATGGACACTTAGGTTGCTTCCATGTCCTGGCTATTGTAAATAGAGCTTCAATGAACATTTTGGTACATGACTCTTTTTGAATTATGGTTTTCTCAGGGTATATGCCCAATAGTGGGATTGCTGGGTCCTATGGTAGTTCTATTTTTAGTTTTTTAAGGAACCTCCATACTGTTCTCCATAGTGGCTGTATCAATTTACATTCCCACCAACAGTGCAAGAGGGTTCCCTTTTCTCCACACCCTCTCCGGCATTTATTGTTTGTAGATTTTTTGATGATGGCCATTCTGACCGGTGTGAGATGATATCTCATTGTAGTTTTGATTTGCATTTCTCTAATGATTAAGGATGTTGAGCATGCTTTCATGTGTCTGTTGGCCATCTGTATATCTTCTTTGGAGAAATGTCTACTTAGGTCTTCTGCCCATTTTTGCATTGGGTTGTTTGTTTTTTTGTTATTGAGCTGCATGAGCTGCTTGTAAATCTTGGAGATTAATCCTTTGTCAGTTGCTTCATTTGCAAATATTTTCTCCCATTCTGAGGGTTGTCTTTTGGTCTTGTTTATGGTTTCCTTTGCTGTGCAAAAGCTTTTAAGTTTCATTAGGTCCCATTTGTTTATTTGTGTTTTTATTTCCATTTCTCTAGGAGCTGGGTCAAAAAGGATCTTGCTGTGATTTATGTTATAGAGTGTTCTGCATATGTTTTTCTCTAAGAGTTTGATAGTGTCTGGCCTTACACTTAGGTCTTTAATCCATTTTGAGTTTATTTTTGTGTGTGGTGTTAGGGAGTGTTCTAATTTCATACTTTTACATGTACCTGACCAGTTTTCCCAGCACCACTTATTGAAGAGGCTGTCTTTTCTCCACTGTATATGCTTGCCTCCTTTATCAAAGATAAGGTGACCATATGTGTGTGGGTTTATCTCTGGGCTTTCTATCCTGTTCCATTGATCTATGTTTCTGTTTTTGTGCCAGTACCAAACTGTCTTGATTACTGTAGCTTTGTAATATAGTCTGAAGTCAGGGAGCCTGATTCCTCCAGCTCCATTTTTCGTTCTCAAGATTGCTTTGGCTATTCGGGGTCTTCTGTGTTTCCATACAAATTGTGAAATTTTTTCTTCTAGTTCTGTGAAAAATGCCAGTGGTAGTTTGATAGGGATTGCATTGAATCTGTAGATTGCTTTGGGTAGTAGAGTCATTTTCACAATGTTGATTCTTCCAATCCAAGAACATGGTATATCTCTCCATCTATATGTATCATCTTTAATTTCTTTCATCAGTGTCTTATAATTTTCTGCATACAGGTCTTTTGTCTCCTTAGGTAGGTTTATTCCTAGATATTTTATTCTTTTTGTCGCAATGGTAAACGGGAGTGTTTTCTTAATTTCACTTTCAGATTTTTTGTTGTTGGTGTATAGGAATGCCAGAGATTTCTGTGCATTAATTTTGTATCCTGCTACTTTACCAAATTCATTGATTAGCTCTAGTAGTTTTCTGGTAGCATCTTTAGGATTCTCTATGTATAGTATCATGTCATCTGCAAACAGTGACAGCTTTACTTCTTCTTTTCCGATTTGGATTCCTTTTATTTCTTTGTCTTCTCTGATTGCTGTGGCTAACACTTCCAAAACTATGTTGGATATTAGTGGTGAGAGTGGGCAACCTTGTCTTATTCCTGATCTTAGTGGAAATGGTTTCAGTTTTTCACCATTGAGGACGACGTTGGCTGTGGGTTTGTCATATATAGCCTTTATTATGTCGAGGTAAGTTCCCTCTATGCCTACTTTCTGGAGGGTTTTTATCATAAATGGGTGTTGAATTTTGTCAAAAGCTTTCTCTGCATCTATTGAGATGATCATATGGTTTTTCTCCTTCAATTTGTTAATATGATGTATCACGTTGATTGATTTGCGTATATTGAAGAATCCTTGCATTCCTGGGATAAACCCCACTTGATCATGGTGTATGATCCTTTTAATGTGCTGTTGGATTCTGTTTGCTAGTATTTTGTTGAGGATTTTTGCATCTATGTTCATCAGTGATATTGGCCTGTAGTTTTCTTTCTTTGTGACATCTTTGTCTGGTTTTGGTATCAGGGTGATGGTGGCCTCGTAGAATGAGTTGGAGAGTGTTCCTCCCTCTGCAATATTTTGGAAGAGTTTGAGAAGGATAGGTGTTAGCTCTTCTCTAAATGTTTGATAGAATTCGCCTGTGAAGCCATCTGGTCCTGGGCTTTTGTTTGTTGGAAGATTTTTAATCACAGTTTCAATTTCAGTGCTTGTGATTGGTCTGTTCATATTTTCTGTTTCTTCCTGGTTCAGTCTCGGCAGTTTGTGCATTTCTAAGAATTTGTCCATTTCTTCCAGGTTGTCCATTTTATTGGCATAGAGTTGCTTGTAGTAATCTCTCATGATCATTTGTATTTCTGCAGTGTCAGTGGTTACTTCTCCTTTTTCATTTCTGATTTTATTGATTTGAGTCTTCTCCCTTTTTCTCTTGATGAGTCTGGCTAATGGTTTATCAATTTTTTTTATCTTCTCAAAGAACCAGTTTTTAGTTTTATTGATCTTTGCTATTGTCTCCTTCATTTCTTTTTCATTTATTTCTGATCTGATCTTTATGATCTCTTTCCTTCTGCTAACTTTGGGTTTTTTTTGTTCTTCTTTCTCTAATTGCTTTAGGTGCAAGGTTAGGTTGTTTATTCGAGATGTTTCCTGTTTCTTGATATAGGCTTGTATTGCTATAAACTTCCCTCTTAGAACTGCTTTTGCTGCATCCCATAGGTTTTGGGTCGTCGTGTCTCCATTGTCATTTGTTTCTAGGTATTTTTTGATTTCCCCTTTGATTTCTTCAGTGATCACTTCGTTATTAAGTAGTGTATTGTGTACCCTCCATGTGTTTGTATTTTTTACAGATCTTTTCCTGTAATTGATATCTAGTCTCATAGCGTTGTGGTTGGAAAAGATATTGATACGATTTCAATTTTCTTAAATTTACCAAGGCTTGATTTGTGACCCAAGATATGATCTATCCTGGAGAATGTTCCATGAGCACTTGAGAAAAATGTGTATTCTGTTGTTTTTGGGTGGAATGTCCTATAAATATCAATTAAGTCCATCTTGTTTAATGTATCATTTAAAGCTTGTGTTTCCTTATTTATTTTCATTTTGGATGATCTGTCCATTAGTGAAAGTGGGGTGTTAAAGTCCCCTACTATGATTGTGTTGCTGTCGATTTCCCCTTTTATGGCTGTTAGTATTTGCCTTATGTATTGAGGTGCTCCTATGTTGGGTGCATAAATATTTACAATTGTTATACCTTCTTTTTGGATCGATCCCTTGATCATTATATAGTGTCCTTCTTTGTCTCTTGTAATAGTCTTTAAAATAAAGTCTATTTTGTCTGATATGAGAATTGCCACTCCAGCTTTCTTTTGATTTCCATTTGCATGGAATAACTTTTTCCATCCCCTCACTTTCAGTCTGTATGTGTCCCTAGGTCTGAAGTCGGTCTCTTCTAGACAGCATGTATATGGGTCTTGTTTTTGTATCCATTCAGCCAGTCTGTGTCTTTTGGTGGGAGCATTTAATCCATTTACATTTAAGGTAATTATCGATATGTATGTTCCTGTTCCCATTTCCTTAAATGTTTTGGGTTTGTTATTGTAGGTGTTTTCCTTCTCTTGTGTTTCTTGCCTAGAGAAGTTCCTTTAGCATTTGTTGTAAAGCTGGTTTGGTGGTGCTGAACTCTCTCAGCTTTTGCTTGTCTGTAAAGGTTTTAATTTTTCCATCAAATCTGAATGAGATCCTTGCTGGGTAGAGTAATCTTGGTTGTAGGTTTTTCTCCTACATCACTTTAAGTATATCCTGCCGCTCCCTTCTGGCTTGCAGAGTTTCTGCTGAAAGATCAGCTGTTAACCTTATGGGGATTCCCTTGTGTGTTATTTGTTGTTTTTCCCTTGCTGCTTTTAATATGTTTTCTTTATATTTAATTTTTGATAGTTTGATTAATATGTGTCTTGGTGTGTTTCTCCTTGGATTTATCCTGTATGGGACTCTCTGTGCTTTCAGGACTTGATTAACTATTTCCTTTCCCATATTAGGGAAGTTTTCAACTATAATCTCTTCAGATACTTTCTCAGTCCCTTTCTTTTTCTCTTCTTCTTCTGGGACCCCTATAATTCGAATGTTGATGTGTTTAATGTTGTCCCGGAGGTCTCTGAGACTGTCCTCAGTTCTTTTCATTCTTTTTTCTTTATTCTGCTCTGCAGTAGTTATTTCCACTATTTTATCTTCCAGGTCACTTATCCGTTCTTCTGCCTCAGTTATTGTGCTATTGATCCCTTCTAGAGTATTTTTAATTTCATTTATTTTGTTTTTCATCGTTGGTTGGTTCCTCTTTAGTTCTTCTACGTCCTTGTTAAATGTTTCTTGCATTTTGTCTATTCTATTTCCAAGATTTTGGATCATCTTTACTATCATTTTTCTGAATTCTTTTTCAGGTAGACTGCCTATTTCCTCTTCACTTGTTAGGTCTGGTGTGTTTTGACCCTGCTCCTTCATCTGCTGTGTGTTTTTCTGTCTTCTCATTTTGCTTATCTTACTGTGTTTGGGGTCTCCTTTTCACAGGCTGCAGGTTCGTAGTTCCCGTTGTTTTTGGTATCTGTCCCCAGTGGCTAAGGTTGGTTCAGTGAGTTGTGTAGGCTTCCTGGTGGAGGGGACTAGTGCCTGTGTTCTGGTGGATGAGCTTGGATCTTATCTTTCTGGTGGGCACGTCCACGTCTGGTGGTGTGTTTTGGGGTGTCTGTGGCCTTATTATGTTTTTAGGCAGCCTCTGCTAATGGATGGGGCTGTGTTCCTGTCTTGCTAGTTGTTTGGCATAGGGTGTCCAGCACTGTAGCTTGCTGGTCGTTGAGTGAAGCTGGGTCTTGATGTTGAGATGGAGATCTCTGAAAGATTTTTGCCGTTTGGTATTACGTGTAGCTGGGAGGTCTCTTGTGGACCAGTGTCCTGAAGTTGGCTCTCCCACCTCAGAGGCACAGCCCTGATGCCTGGCTGGAGCACCAAGAGCCTTTCATCCACACGGCTCAGAATAAAAGGAAGAAAAAATAGAAAGAAAGAAAGAAAGAGGATAAAATAAAATAAAATAAAGCTATTATAATAAAAAATAAGAAAAAAATTAAGAAAATATTAAGAATTTTTTTTTTAATTTTTAAAATAAATTTATTAATTTTTTATAATAAAAAATAAGAAAAAAATTATTAAGAAGAAAATTTATTATGAAAAAAATTTTAATTTTTTAAAATAAAAAATAAGAAAAAAATTAAGAAAAAAATTTTAATTTTTTAAAATAAAAAATAAGAAAAGAATTATTAAGAAAAAAGTTTTTAATTTTTTAAAATAAAAAATAAGGAAAAAATTATTAAGAAAAAATTTATTAAGAAAAAAAATTTTAAGTAAAAAAGAAAAAAACAAAAACAAAAACGGACGGACCGAACCCTAGGACAAATGGTGAAAGCAAAGCTATACAGACAAAATCTCACCCAGAAGCATACACATATACACTCACAAAAAAAGGAAAAGGGGAAAAATTAATATATCCTGCTCCCAAAGTCCACCTCCTGAATTTGGGATGATTCGTTGTCTATTCGGGTATTCAACAGATGCAGGTACATCAAGTTGTTTGTGGAGCTTTAATCCGCTGCTCCTGAGGCTGCTGGGAGAGATTTCCCTTTCTCTTCTCTGTTCGCACAGCTCCTGGGGTTCAGCTTTGGATATGGCCCCGCCTCTGCGTGTAGGTCGCCTGAGGGCGTGTGTTCTTCGCTCAGACAGGACGGGGTTAAAGGAGCAGCTGCTTTGGGGGCTCTGGCTCAGTCAGGCCAGGGGGAGGGAGGGGTACGGATGCAGGGTGAGCCTGTGGCGGCAGAGGCCGGCGTGACGTTGCAGCAGCCTGAGGCGCGCCGTGCGTTCTCCCGGGGAAGTTGTCCCCGGATCACGGGACCCTGGCAGTGGCGGGCTGCAGAGGCTCCCGGGAGGGGCGGTGTGGAGAGTGAGCTGTGCTCGCACACAGGCTTCTTGGTGGCGGCAGCAGCAGCCTTAGCGTCTCATGCCCGTCTCTGGGGTCCGCGCTGATCGCCGAGGCTCGCGCCCGTCTCTGGAGCTCGTTTAGGCGGTGCTCTGAATCCCCTCTCCTTGCGTGCCGCAAAACAAAGAGGCAAGAAAAAGTCTCTTGCCTCTTCGGCAGCTGCAGAGTTTTCCCTGGACTCCCTCCCGGCTAGCTGTGGTGCACTAGCCCCTTCAGGCTGTGTTCACGCCGCCAACCCCAGTCCTCTCCCTGCGATCCGACCGAAGCCTGAGCCTCAGCTCCCAGCCCGGCCCGCCCCGGCGGGTGAGCAGACAAACCTCTCGGGCTGGTGAGTGCTGCTCGGCACCGATCCTCTGTGCGGGGATCTCTCCGCTTTGCCCTTCACACCCCTGTGGCTGCACTCTCCTCCGTGGCTCTGAAGCTCCCCCCCTCTGCCACCTGCAGTCTCTGCCCATGAAGGGGCTTCCTAGTGTGTGGAAGCTTTTCCTCCTTCACGGCTCCCTCCCACTGGTGCAGGTCCCATCCCTATTCTTTTGTCTCTGTTATTTCTTTTTTCTTTTGCCCTACCCATGTACGTGGGGAGTTTCTTGCCTTTTGGGAGGTCTGACGTCTTCTGCCAGCGTTCAGTGGGTGTTCTGTAGGAGCAGTTCCACGTGTAGATGTACTTCTAATGTATCTGTGGGAAGGAAGGTGATCTCCACGTCTTACTCTTCCGCCATCTTGCCCAGACCCTCCACCAGTATTATTTTTACTGATTTCTACTGTTGTTAAATGTTAGACCTTCTTTTATATTTGCATTGAGATGCAGAATATTTTTTGAGCTATAGTTGACATATAATGTTATATTTTGATTAGAGTATTGCACAAGCATAATGTATTTCTGTTCATAATTGTATTTTATGTGAGGGTCCATTCAACATTTGCTTGTTTAGAAGAGCTGTTTTTCAGATGTTTCTTCTCCATGCTGAGTATCAGCAATTCATACAAAAATCATTACTGAACTGTTTTTGTTTTATAATTGTATAACCCTAGAATGCTTTGGTATTCAGGATAAAATAATAGCAATTATAATGAAAAAAAGGAAATCTTGATCTGCAATCAGAAAAGACTGTTAATTTCCTTCCTAAGTGACCAATTGATTTGAACCAGCCATTCAAATCTCAAGTCTTGGAAAAAAATGTGCAAAATGGCTTTGGGTCTTTAAAAAGAAAAGCATTTTAAAAACAACAGACTGTGATTGATTGCACATTGATATAAACATGCACATGGGGCTAGTTCTGCAGCCCAGAGATGGAAAAATTCCTGTTGGAATCACAGAAAAATAGATGCATTTAAAGGGAGCCTTAAGGCAGTGGAAGCAAGAGGATTGAGGGTTGGGGAAACAGCCTGAATTGCACTACTGGAATGTTATTAGAAGTGTGTGTCTGGGATGCCCTTTTGAGTAGTTCATTTTAAGGAAGTATAGCCTGTGGGGTACAAAGAAGAATCAGCAGGAGCCGATGGCGTAGCCCTGGCCGGGACCTCACAGAGCACAGTGTGGACTCAGACGTGTGCGTTTGTTCCCCGGAGTCTTGAGATGGAGTGAGACGGTAGAAAGTAGGCGAGCACCGACCCGAGTGGAGACTGTGAGATCCGGGCACCGCTCTGTCACCCCTGAGCTGGCTGGACTTGAGGCAGGTCACTTCACCTCGCTGGGCTTGAAAACAAGAGGGCTCATCACCACGTGGTGTGTAAGACAGCTTCCAGTAGTGATGTTCTGGGACTGGTGGTGGGCTGATACTTACCTGTGAGGAAGACGTCTGTCAAACAAGGTCTTTAAACAGAATCATGGGAAGATGGGACATTAAGCGGAAAACAGCCTCCCCGCAAAAAAAAATAGCCCTCTGGTTCTCTCAGAGCACTGAGTCAAGGCCATCTGCAGACACTGTGCATTCAGTGATTCACCAGCGGACGGCTGTTGGACAGTCTGCAGGCCAGACCGGTGCCAGGTACTGGAGCTGGCGGGGTGCAGGTGGCACAGAGCTTCCGCACAGGTGAGATCCCATGGCTCCAGCAAGCCTCGTTACGAAAAGGCAAATCCAAGGTGCTGTCAGAGTCAGGGAGGGACATCTGAGCTGAGAGTAAGAGTAGGTGTTGCCCAGGTGAGCGTGTAGACAGAGGGAATTCTGTGTGAAGGTCCGGAGAGGAGAGACACCGTGATGAGGTCCAGGCATTCAAAGAACTACGGTCTAGTTGGAAATAGGGAAATGGTGAGAGGTGAGAGCGGAGGGTAAACACAGGCGGTTTCAGAAGATGTGGGTATTTGTTCTTCACCAGGGGAGTGGTGGGCAGGGGCTGAGAGGGGCAGGTGTGTGGGGCGGGGCCTCAGGCCCGTGCCTGCACCTCGCTCCTGGTGCCTTGGACACCCAGCGCCTCTGCAGCCTCGTTCTCCTTCCCCCTTGTGAGCGAAGGGGAGTCCCTTTCTCCCTGGAGGGGTCTGGGGTGAAGAGGGGCAGCTGGTGCCAGGCAGGTGGAAGGGGTGGAGTCCAGTCACCTGGTATGCCCTCTGGACGTCAGCAGAAGCCTCCAGAATGACAGCCACCTGGAGTTCCCAGCCTCGGCTCTACCCAATTAGGACCCCCAGACGTCGGCGCAGGGTTGGGGGCAGGTGAACAGGCAGTTCCCCAGGAGCCTGGAGCCCTCCATCGTGTTCTCTTTTTAGAAGGAGCACTGGAAAGATGCCTGAATTTGGTGTGAAAGAGGATGTACTAAGGAGGGGAAGACGGGAAGATAATTTGGGGCTGTTTGGGGTTGAATTATGCCCCCCCCCACCCCTAATCCATATGTTGAAATCCTAGCCTCCGGTACCTCAGAACGCTCCCTTGTTTGGAAATAGGGTGATGGCGGCTGTGATTACTTAAGATGCGGTGATGCTGGGGTAAGGTGAGCACTTCCTGTAACGTGCTTGGTGTCCTTATAACAAAGCGGAGATGTGGGCACAGACGGGCACACAGGAAAAAATGCCATGCGAGGTGCGGGTGACGCCTCCACTAGCACCCCCAGCAGACTAACATAGGGACAATTCAGGTAATTTAGTGTGAATGTTTTACAGGAGCTATTTCTTTCCAATTGCTGAAATATACGATAAAATATAAATATATGCCTCTGATGAGGACACTGAAGCTTCATGGTTGTCTAGATATTAATAAGAATATAAGATATTAATCTAAATCCTGGTTTGGGACCAATACTTGTATTGATAGGATCGACCTGTCCACAAATGTTAAATGTGAAATAAATGTCAGCATGTTTTTGAGCTTGGAAATAGTAGTATCGAGGCTATTGCTTTTGCACAATTTAAAATTATTATTAAATAGATATAGACATGCCTGTTTATCCCTAGAGGAAACTACTTAGAAGTATTGAAGAAACGTTATTACCTAAAAGTGACTTTGTTGATGTTTTATGAAGTCTTTGGGAATTAGACATAATGGAATGAAAATCAGCAGAATGGAAATTAAGTTTCTGACTTTATTTCTGACTCATTAGTGACCTAAGGGCACCTACTAAATTAATATGTTATATTGAGTTTCTCCAGATGCAAGCTAGAGATTAAAAATTACCTGCTATTTTATTCTCTTTTGATTTTGTCAAGAAGATTAAGGATTCCATTTTTTTTCTGAAATACAAAGTGGTGTTATTCTGTGTACACAGCATAATTCAAAAACAACATAAAGATGTGTGTTAGTAAATGCCAAAGGAGGAAAATGTACCTGTGTAACTATGTGATAAATATTACGACTGCTCATAGACATAGGAGAGTGAACGTAATTATGCACTGGATTGCATTATATTCCAAAATAAGCCCCAGTGTATGTGCTGTGTGTTGAAGAAGATATGTCTCGATAACATGTTTCAGGTAAGTGGGAGTAGTCGCTCTTGAAATCATGAATGTAGAGGTAAATTGACTTATAAGATTTTTAAAATCAAATTCATTAGGGCGTAATTTACATTCAAGAGAATACACCAGGGCTTCCCTGGTGGCACAGTGGTTGAGAATCTGCCTGCCAATGCAGGGGACACGGGTTCGAGCCCTGGTCTGGGAAGATCCCACATGCCACGGAGCAACTGGGCCCGTGAGCCACAATTGCTGAGCCTGCGCGTCTGGAGCCTGTGCTCCGCAACAAGAGAGGCCGCGATGGTGAGAGGCCCGCGCACCGCGATGAAGAGTGGTCCCCACTTGCCGCAACTAGAGAAAGCCCTCGCACAGAAACGAAGACTCAACACAGTCATAAATAAATAAATAAATAAATAAATAAAAGAACGTGAATTTCTTTAAAAAAAAAAAAAAAAAAAAAAGAGAATACACCAAAAGTGAACAATTCAGTGAATTTGGACGAATGATGTACCAACAGAGCCACCGCCGTAATCAAGACATAGAACATTTCCATCACCCCAAAGTGTTCCTTTTTGTCCCCTTACAAACTCCAGCCCCAGACAACCAGTGATCTGCTTTCAGTTACTATAGATTAATTTTGCTTGTTCTGGAACTTCATATAAATGGAATCCTATAGTATGTACTATTTTGTGTCTGCCTTCTCTCACTCAGCATGATGTTTCTGAGACTCACCCATTTTGCTGTGTGTGTCAGTAGTTCCCATTTTACTGGTGAGCAGTGTTCTGCTGGATGGAAACACCACATTTGTTTATCAGTTAAACCTCTTGATAGACATTTGAGTTTGAGTTGTTTCAAGTTTGACATTTATGTATAAAGATGGTGTGATCATTATGGTACATGAATTTTAATGGACATACTACTTCAGTACACTGTTTTAAAACTTCCATACCTAGTTAAATTCAAATAAGTCTGTGAAAATTGTTGATGATATGCTACCAGGCAGTATATTGAAATATATTTATTTATATATTTACTTGAGCCCACTTCATTCTGAAAACATTCTTTTTATGCAGACTACCAACTGTAAAACTCCAGAATTTAAATGAATTATACAACTTGAGCCAAAGGAAAGAAGGGTAGAAGAACATTTTGTGCGTTTGTATACTTTTTAGAGAAAAGAATACATAACCTTTATTGGATTCTCAACAAAAAGTGTTAGGACCCAAAGTAGGATAAGAATGCTGCTTTAAGATTCTCCAATTTCTTAGGGACTTTCCTGGTGGTCCAGTGGTTAAGACTTCGCCTTCCAATGCAGGAAGTGCGGGTTCAATCCCTGGCTGGCGAGCTAAGATCCCACATGCCTCGGGGCCAAAGAACCAAAACACAAAACAGAAGCAGTATTGTAACAAATTCAATGAAGACTTTAAAATTGGTCCACATCAAAAAAAATTAAAGAAAAAAGATTCTCCAGTTTTTATTCCTGCCCTAAGAAAGATCATCTGATTTGTAATATTTAGGGTATATTGTCTGCATTTCTCTCCCCAAATGTTACATTAAAAATTTTTTTTCTTATGGAATTAATCACTGGTCTAACCCTACACTTGACCTTTTTTTCCCACATTCTCAACAACACTTGGATCATCAGCTTTTTAATTTAAGCCATTTTTAAAAAACTGATAATAGTGTCTCACTGTGGTTTTAATTTATATTTCCCTAAAGACTAGTGAAGTTATCCACCTTTTTATGTGCTTATTGGCCATTCTTATTTCTTCTTTGGTAAGGTGTCTATTCAGTTTTGTGACAATTTAAATTTATTTTTTGTCTTCTTATTCAGTTATGGGTTGAATTTGCTAGGTAGATGTACTGCAAATAGTTTCCTCTGTTTTTTTTTTTTTTTTTTAGAAATTCACGTTCTTTTATTTATTTATTTATTTATTTATTTATTTTTGGCTGTGTTGGGTCTTCATTTCTGTGCGAGGGCTTTCTCTAGTTGCAGCAAGTGGGGACCACTCTTCATCGCGGTGCGCGGGCCTCTCACCATCGTGGCCTCTCTTGTTGCGGAGCACAGGCTCCAGACGCGCGGGCTCAGTAATTGTGGCTCACGGGCCCAGTTGCTCCGTGGTATGTGGGATCTTCCCAGACCAGGGCTCGAACCCGTGTCCCCTGCATTGGCAGGCAGATTCTCAACCACTGCGCCACCAGGGAAGCCCCTTTCCTCTGTTTTATGTCTCGTTTTTATTTTCTGAACAGCGTTTTATGAAGAGTGAAGGTTTTTAATTTTGTTGAAATCTGATTTGTCATTTTTTCCTTTTTTGGTCCTTTTATTTATTTTTTTGTTATGTACTATCTAAGAAATCTTTACCTGTTTCAAGGTCACAATGATCTCCTGTATTTTTCTTCTTTGAATATTATAGTGTTTGCTTTTACATTTGGGTCTATGATTCATTTTGAGTTAATTTTTGCTTGTCAGCTAGATTTGGTAATACTTCCTTAAAGTAGACTTTTCCTTCTCACTGTATAACATTTCTTGTTATTTTTGTGGTTGTTAAAAGTATCTTATAGAGAGCAATTTTCATTGAAATGAGATTGTATAGAAAATTCTTTTCTTGCATAGAAACTTCCGAAGAACATCCAGAAAAGTAGTCTTCCAGCCTCATGTTGAACATGTCCAGTGACATGAGATTTGCCCTCCTATGAGAGCCCATTCCGTAGTTGTGAGCCTCACAGTCAGAAGAATGAAGGCGCCCATGGGATTCTTTAGGGGTCCTCGTGAAGCTTCTGGATTCTCAGGTTTGCTAGGCAAAAGGAAAAGAAAGTAGCATATTCTGTGAAAGTAACTTCATTTGTACCTCTGCAATAGGTGATGAAAGTTGCCTTGTTTTGATAATCAGAACTATTTTTTTCTTGAATTTTTGAATTTCATTTATTTATTTTTTTATAGAGCAGGTTATTGTTAGTCATCAGTTTTATACACATCAGTGTACACATGTCAATCCCAAGTGCCCAATTCATCACGCCACCCCCCCCCCCACTGCTTTCCCCCCTTGGTGTCCATACGTTTGTTCTCTACATCTGTGTCTCAATTTCTGCCCTGCAAACCGGTTCATCTGTACCATTTTTCTAGATTTCACATATATGCATTAATATACGATATTTGTTTTTCTCTTTCTGACTTACTTCACTCTGTATGACAGTCTCTAGGTCCATCCATGTCTCTACAAATGACCCAATTTCGTTCCTTTTTATGGCTGAGTAATATTCCACTGCATATATGTATATACATCTTCTTTATCCATTCATCTGTCGATGGGCATTTAGGTTGCTTCCATGACCTGGCTATTGTAAATAGTGCTGCAATGAACATTGTGGTACATGACTCTTTTTGAATTATGGTTTTCTCAGGGTATATGCCCAGTAGTGGGATTGCTGGGTCATATGGTAATTCTATTTTTAGTTCTTTAAGGAACCTCTATACTGTTCTCCATAGTGGCTGTATCAATTTACATTCCCACCAACAGTGCAGGAGGGTTCCCTTTTCTCCACACCCTCTCCAGCATTTGTTGTTCGTAGATTTTCTGATGATGCCCATTCTAACTGGTGTGAGGTGATACCTCATTGTAGTTTTGATTTGCATTTCTCTAATAATTAGTGATGTTGAACAGCTTTTCATGTGCTTTGTGGCCGTCTGTATGTCTTCTTTGGAGAAATGTCTATTTAGGTCTTCTGCCTATTTTTGGATTGGGTTGTTTGTTTTTTTAATATTGAGCTGCATGAGCTGTTTATATATTTTGGAGATCAATCCTTTGTCCGTTGATTCATTTGCAAATATTTTCTCCCATTCTGAGGGTTGTCTTTTCGTCTTGTTTATGGTTTCCTTTGCTGTGCAAAAGCTTTGAAGTTTCATTAGGTCCCATTTGTTTATTTTTGTTTTTATTTCCATTACTCTAGGAGGTGGATCAAAAAAGATCTTGCTGTGATTTATGTCAAAGAATGTTCTTCCTATGTTTTCCTCTAAGAGTTTTATAGTGTCCGGTCTTACATTTAGGTCTCTGATCCATTTTGAGTTTGTTTTTCTGTATGGTGTTAGGGTGTGTTCTAATTTCATTCTTTTACATGTAGCTGTCCAGTTTTCCCAGTACCACTTATTGAAGAGACTGTCTTTTCTCCATTGTATATCCTTGCCTCCTTTGTCATAGATTAGTTGACCATAAGTGTGTGGGTTTATCTCTGGGCTTTCTATCGTATTCCATTAATCTATATTTCTGTTTTTGTGCCAGTACCATATTGTCTGGATTACTGTAGCTTTGTAATATAGTCTGAAGTCAGGGAGTCTGATTCCTCCAGCTCCGTCTTTTTCCCTCAAGACTGCTTTGGCTATTCGGGGTCTTTTGTGTCTCCATACAAATTTTAAGATTTTTTTGTTCTAGTTCTGTAAAAAATGCCATTGGTAATTTGATAGGGGTTGCACTGAATCTGTAGATTGCTTTGGATAGTATAGTCATTTTCACAATATTGATTCTTCCAATCCAAGAACATGGTATATCTCTCCATCTGTTGGCATCATCTTTAATTTCTTTCATCAGTGTCTTATAGTTTTCTGCATACAGGTCTTTTGTCTCCCTAGGTAGGTTTATTCCTAGGTATTTTATTCTTTTTGTTGCAATGGTAAATGGGAGTGTTTCCTTAATTTCTCTTTCAGATTTTTCATCATTAGTATATAGGAGTGCAAGAGATTTCTGTGCATTAATTTTGTATTCTGCAACTTTACCAAATTCATTGATTAGCTCTAGTAGTTTTCTGGTGGCATCTTTAGCATTCTCTATGTATAGCATCATGTCATCTGCAAACAGTGACAGTTTTAGTTGTTCTTTTCTAATTTGGATTCCTTTTATTTCTTTTTCTTCTCTGATTGCCATGGCTAGGACTTCCAAAACTATGTTGAATAATAGTGGTGAGAGTGGACATCCTTGTCTTGTTCCTGATCTTAGAGGAAATGCTTTCAGTTTTCCACCATTGAGACTGATGTTTGCTGGGGGTTTGTCATATATGGCCTTTATTATGTTGAGGTAGGTTCCCTCTATGCCCACTTTCTGGAGAGATTTTATCATAAATGGTGTTAAATTTTGTCAAAAGCTTTTTCTGCATCTATTGAGATGATCATATGGTTTTTCCTCTTCAATTTGTTAATATGGTGTATCACATTGATTGATTTGCATATATTGAAGAATCCTTGCATCCCTGGGATAAATCCCACTTGATCATTGTGTATGATCCTTTTAATGTGTTGTTGGATTCTGTTTGCTAGTATTTTGTTGAGGATTTTTGCATCTATATTCATCAGTGATATTGGTCTGTAATTTTCTTTTTTTGTAGTCTCTTTGTCTGGTTTTGATATCAGGGTGATGGTGGCCTCATAGAATGACTTTGGGAGTGTTCCTACGTCTGCAATTTTCTGGAAGAGTTTGAGAAGGATGGGTGTTAGCTCTTCTCTAAATGTTTGATAGAATTCACCTGTGAAGCCATCTGGTCCTGGACTTTTGTTTGTTGGAAGATTTTTAATCACAGTTTCAATTTCATGACTTGTGATTGGTCTGTTTATATTTTCTATTTCTTCCTGGTTCAGTCTTGGAAGGTTATACCTTTCTAAGAATTTGTCCATTTCTTCCAGGTTGTCCATTTTACTGGCATAGAGTTACTTGTAGTAGTCTCTTAGGATGCTTTGTATTTCTGCGGTATCTGTTGTAACTTCTCCTTTTTCATTTCTAATTTTTTTGATTTGAGTCCTCTCCCTCGTTTTCTTGATGAATCTGGCTAATGGTTTATCAATTTTGTTTATCTTCCTAAAGAACCTGCTTTTCGTTTTATTGATCTTTGCTATTGTTTTCTTTGTTTTTATTTCATTTATTTCTGCTCTGATCTTTATGATTTCTTTCCTTCTGCTAACTTTGGGTTTTGTTTGTTCTTCTTTCTCTAGTTCCTTTAGGTGTAAGGTTAGATTGTTTGCTTGAGATTTTTCTTGTTTCTTGAGGTAGGCTTGTATAGCTATAAACTTCCCTCTTAGAACTGCTTTTGCTGCATCCCATAGGTTTTGGATTGTCGTGTTTTCATTGTCATTTGTCTCTAGGTATTTTTTGATTTCCTCTTTGATTTCTTCAGTGATCTCTTGGTTATTTAGTAACGTATTGTTTAGCCTCCATGTGTTTGTGTATTTTACGTTTTTTTCCCTGTAATTGATTTCTAATCTCATAGCATTGTGGTCAGAAAAGATGCTTGATATGATTTTAATTTTCTTAAATTTACTGAGGCTTGATTTGTGACCCATGATGTGATATATCCTGGAGAATGTTCCATGTGCAGTTGAGAAGAAAGTGTAATCTGCTGTTTTTGGATGGAATGTCCTATAAATTTCAATTAAATCTATCTGGTCTATTGTGTTATTTAAAGCTTGTGTTTCCTTTTTAATTTTCTGTTTGGATGATCTGTCCATTGGTGTAAGTGAAGTGTTAAAGTCCCCCACTATTACTGTGTTACTGTCGATTTCCTCTTTTATAGCTGTTAGCAGTTGCCTTATGTATTGAGGTGCTCCTATATTGGGTGCATATATATTTATAATTGTTATATCTTCTTCTTGGATTGATCCCTTGATCATTATGTAGTGTCCTTCCTTGTCTCTTGTAACATTCTTTATTTTAAAGTCTATTTTATCTGATATGAGTATTGCTACTCCAGCTTTCTTTTGATTTCCATTTGCATGGAATATCTTTTTCCATCGCCTCACTTTCAGTATGTATGTGTCCCTAGGTCTGAAGTGGGTCTCTTGTAGACAGCATATATATGGGTCTTGTTTTTGTATCCATTCAGCAAGCCTGTGTCTTTTGGTTGGAGCAATTAATCCATTCACATTTAAGGTAATTATCAATATGTATGTTCCTATGACCATTTTCTTAATTGTTTTGTTTTTGTTTTTGTAGGTCCTTTTCTTCTCTTGTGTTTTCCACTTAGAGAAGTTCCTTTAGCATTTGTTGTAGAGCTGATTTGGTGGTGCTGAATTCTCTTAGCTTTTGCTTGTCTGTAAAACTTTTGATTTCTTCATCGAATCTGAATGAGATCCTTGCTGAGTAGAATAATCTTGGTTGTAGGTTCTTCCCTTTCATCATTTTAAGTGTATCATGCCAGTGCCTTCTGGCTTGTAGAGTTTCTGCTGAGAAATCAGCTGTCAACCTTATGGGAGTTCCCTTGTATGCTCTTTGCCATTTTTCCCTTGCTGCTTACAGTAATTTTTCTTTGTCTTTAATTTTTGCCAATTTGATTACTATGTGTCTTGGCATCTTTCTCCTTGGGTTTATCCTGTATGGGACTCTCTGTGCTTCCTGGACTTGGGTGGCTATTTCCTTTCCCATGTTAGGGAAGTTTTCGACTATAATCTCTTCAGCTATTTTCTCGGATCCTTTCTCTCTCTCTTCTCCTTCTGGGACCCCTATAATGTGAATGTTGTTGCGTTTAATGTTGTCCCAGAGGTCTCTTGGGCTGTCTTCATTTCTTTTCATTCTTGTTTCTTTATTCTGTTCCGCAGCAGTGAATTCCAGCATTCTGTCTTCCAGGTCACTTATCCGTTCTTCTGCCTCAGTTATTCTGCTATTGATTCCTTCTAGTATGTTTTTCATTTCAGTTATTGTATTGTTCATCTCTGTTTGTTTGTTCTTTAATTCTTCTAGATCTTTGTTAAACATTTCTTTCATCTTCTCCATCTTTGTGTCCATTCTTTTTCTGAGGTCCTGGATCATCTTCACTATCATTATTCTGAATTCTTTTTCAGGAAGGTTGCCTATCTCCACTTCATTTAGTTGTTTTTCTGGGGTTTTATCTTGTTCCTTCATCTGGTACATAGCCCTCTGCCTTTTCATCTTGTCTGTCTTTCTGTGAATGTGGTTTTTGTTCCACAGGCTGCAGGACTGTAGTTCTTGCTTCTGATCACAGTGTGGGCTTCCTTACTGGTCCCAGCACTTCAGCACCTCTCAATAATCAGAACTTTTGTCTCTGTCTATCCTCAGCCAGGACCCTAACATCCACCACGACTAGGAGGGGAAGGTATATAGCTTGTCTTACAGCTGCCCTCAAATGGTGCTGCAGAGAGAGCAGTGTGCAGTGGGAGACTCACCCAGCTCTTGGAGTGGGTACCAAAGCTGCTTTTCTTTTAGAAATCATCCCCAGTTTCATCATCACTCCACCAGGTGTGATTTTCCCGTGGTTCAGATACTACTGGCTTGTACTGAATTGAGTGAACCTGGAAGATGCCATGCCAGAAAATGATTACATGTAAATGAATGACCTGTCACTGCACGGCCTCCTCAAGTCATAGCTCTGTCCAGGATAGGCATGGGCTGGCCATTAGTGTCTTGGAATGTGATTTTCCATAATTAACCATAATTAACTTGGTTACAAACATGCAACAAGTGTTAAATGCATCTTCAGCTGCAATGGAAAATATTGACATTTTTATAGAGTAGAATTTTATTGAAAAAACAGGGATGATTCCAGTTGGCTGACAACAAATGTGTGTGTGGGGGATGGGGTGGGGGTGAGAGTGGTATGAGTGTTTGCTTTTTAATTTTTCTCTATCATTTTCCTTTTTGGACAGTGTGGCCCAAGAAGAAAGGATTTATCTATGCCTATGGGAGATTAATTCTTTCAGTGGTTACTAAGGGCCTGAAGTGCAGCAGGGGAGGTCAATGGGAATGTGACCTCATGAAATAGTTTTACATATACCGGTGACTAGTTATTTTAATAATCAGATGGTTTGGCTTTTCCCTAATAGACAGCTAGTTTTCAGAGTCACACTGCTTTTCTTTGATGCAAGTCTCAGGAGATTTAGTGTAACAGAGAGAGTGGTCATTTACTACAAACCACTATTTGCCATTCAGCTGACTACTGTGATATATATGTTGATTGTACAGATAGGATTTATGAAGAAGCAATTCATTTACTTCATTTGGCTGTGTGGTAGGCGTAATAATGGCCACCCAAAGAAGACCACGTACCTTGGAACCTGTGAATATGTTACCTTACAAGGCAAAAGGGATTCAGGAGATAAGTTAAAGTTTTTTGGTTTTTTAAATATTTATTTACTTATTTGGCTTCACCGGGTCTTAGTTGCAGTATGCGGCATCTTCGTTGCGGCATGCAGGATCTAGTTCCCTGACCAGGGATGGAACCCGGGCCCCCTGCATTGGGAGCACGGGGCCTTAGCCACTGGACCACCAGGGAAGTCCCAAGTTAAAGTTCTTGAGACAGGGAGATTATCCTGGATTCCTCAATGTGATCACAAGGGATGTTTGAAGCTTTCCCAGGTGTGATCAGAAGGATACGTGACCACAGGAGAAGGACACAGAGATGTGCAACATTGTTGGCTTTGAAAATGAAGAAGGAGATTTCGAGGAGCTGGAAAAAGCAAGGAAATAGATTCTCCTCTAGAGTCTCCAGAAGGGAAATGCGGCCCTATCAACACATTGATTTTAGTCAATGAGACCTCTTGGTCTTGTGACCTACAGAAATTTAAGACAGTACATTTATATTGTTTTAATTTGCTACAGCAGCAATAGGAAACTAATGTAGACTGTGTACTTCAGGTGTGGGAAATGGAACCACAAAACCATCATTAATTATTTTTTAGAGTGCAGGGATACACATATATAAACACATGCGTATATATGTAAACACACATCTGTACACACAGGCATACATACATGGGTATATATTTGTATATTATATAATCTCTAATTGCTAAAATTAAAAATTTCTGCTGAGTTGCTGTCTCAGAGGGAATTCATACAGTAAATGATATATAAAAGGAGTAAAATTGGGATAGTTCCCTCATAATAGCAAATCCTGGAAAAAATGGTATTTTAAAATATTTATCAATATCTTTTTAGTTATGCGTTACACCCATCTCATTATTATAAGTGCCTTTGAAAGATTAAAAATTTTGAATGCTATTGATTCTGATTCAGAAAATATGGATTTTTCTTCTTTCCTTTTCAGAAATGACAATAAAATAAGCAATTGTTATGTGTATTTCATTAAGATAAATGACACTATCGATGATATGCTAAAGCAACAAATCTCAAACTTCTGGCTTTGGATAACTTTATAATCTTAAAAATTATTGAGGACCCCCAAAGGGTCTTTGTTAATGTGGGTTATATACAGACTTGGTTATTGTACTAGAAACTTAAGCTGATGAATTTTTAAAATATAGTTCAATAATTCATTAAAAATAATAAAAGGAACCTATCATTTGATAATGTAAATTATATATTTTATAAAAATAGTTGTATTTCAAAAATTAAAAAACAGAAGAATGACATCGTTTTAATTTTTGAAGATTTCTTTAAAGACTGGATTAACAGAAAATAGCTTGATTTCCACATCTACTTCTACTTTCAATCAGTTGCAGCCTGTTTTGGTTGAAGTATGTGAAGAAGAAAACGGCCTTGGACAGATACGTAGTTGTGCTGGCATATTTTAATAGCCTTTTCAGATAATTGTGCTCTTTCTTCTTTAATACTGTACCCAAACTTGAAAACTGCTCATTTCTTGAGGGCTGGTTGCAGTGTAGAATCTGAAAACATATCTGCTAATGTTTTGTACCTTGTTATGTTAAAACTCACTGCTCTATCCTGTGAAGCATCTTTTACTCATGGATAATTTTGTAACACAATGTATTAGACATTTGGGAAATATTGGCTCATTTCCAAATTTCGGCCCAATTCATACAATATCAAAAAATTACATTTGTTAATGTTATGACCATTCTCATCAGAAAAGTCTTTACTTTTTTGGGAAAGATGTCAAGCTCCTAGTAGCAGATACAAATTTTCTAACTTTTTTTTTTTCCTAGAGAGCTCAAGTTGGTAACAGATACTGTTAGTTGTTTTCCTTGAAGTGACAGCTCATGTCATTCAGTTTCAAGAAGATTTCTGGTAAATATTAGTTTGTCAGCTGTTCTTTAAAAAAAAAAGGGGGTTTCATGAAAAATGAAGCTATTTCAGCTCGAAATGCAATCACACAAATGCTATTATCAAAATAGCACTCCTGCAGTTTTACCACCGTTTTTGCGCTCTAGGTATAAATATCAACACAGGGAAAAGTCAGTTAACATCTTTATTACGAAAATAGTTTTGACCTCTAGATGCCATGGCAGGACCATGGGGACCCCACAGACTACAGTTGAGAACCACTGTGCTATAGATAAGGGTGGCTCTGTTGTATCTACAATCACCTTTCCTCACTGTGGATTTGGGCACTTTCACAGTGTTAGGAACATAGTAAGAGGGGTATTACGAGCTCATGTGTTTCCATGGTTATGTAGATTACACCTGTATCTGGTGTCAGACACGGGGAGGGCTTCCAGAGTGCAGAAAATACGAGCGTTTCTAGAGGGAAAACAGCCACCTCTCCATTCCAACCGATGTTGCCATACAGAAGCACAAGCCAGTGTGGGTCACATCTGTTTCTGAAGAGACATCAGAAATTGTCTTTTATGTAAAACATTTTGATTTTTAGAATGTGCCAGCTGATTAAGTATTTGAACCTAAAACACTAGCCAAGTAGAAACAAAACACTTCTTCCCTCTGGATTTGGCCTGCAGTACATGAGCAGCAGCTACGTGCTGAATAAATGAATCAAATTCAGAGTGCCCAGATCAAAGGGTCAGCAGTTCATAGCCCCTTGTGTAGGTTGTGATAGTATTTACTGGGATTTGGTCCTCTGAATCTTCAGCTGTCACGGATAGAGGAGAAAGTTGTCATCATCTTGTCCTCAGTTCAGGTCTTAGCTGTCTTAGGTATCAGACCCAGTCATGCCAGTGTAACATTACAGAACTTTTCCTTGTGAGTCAAGGCAGAAAAATCCAACTCAAAAATGAGAGATGCTGAAGAGCAACCGAGGGAATACTGTGATAATTATGGATGTAGCCAAACACCTAGAATTGAAAGAATGCTGGGGCTGACCATTGTGATAAAGCTAAAACAAATTAGTACGAACTCCTTTCTTGGATTCCCTAGATGTAGCTACCTACAACGATTATCTCACAAGTGATCTGTGATTTTTTTAATATTGTTCTAACATATTTTATAGGCCAGCTGGGTCTCAGTCAATTGAAACTACCCATTAAAAAAAATATTTGGATACAAACAAACTGATTGTATTGTAGATTTTTTGTTAAATTCACATTCGGTAGTAAACATTTTCTATGTTCAAATCACCATGTGTGGTGTTCTGGGGCTGAAAAGCTGATCAAGATATAGATTTTTCTTTTCCTGCTCAGAATTTCCTCTGTGGCGAGTGGTAGTCAGACATGCATAGCAGGTGTGGCAAGTGCTTCGTGCGCCCATAGCGTGTACTGAACCCGGGCTCTTGGCCATGTGCTATTCTAGGCTTCAGGGAAAGAGGAATGAACAAAACAGCAAACGTCCCTGACCTCAAGGAGCTTACATTCTAGTGCCTTCTTGAGTAAAAAGATAAGTAGCATGAAAGCAGAGGAGATGGTGAAATTGACTCCACTGGAAGGATCAAAGATTTTAAGCAGAATGTGGCATCTGAGCCCAAACCTATGACATAGGTAACTTTTACAGGTAGAAATGAGGAGTTGCACTAGAGGTAGGGACCGGCTCTTTTTTTTATTGAATTATACCTGACATATAATATTATATTAGTTTCAGGTGTACAACATAGTGATTAGATATTTTTGTACATTACAAAATGATCACCAGGATAAGTCTAGTTACCATCTGTCACCAGAGTTTTTACAGTATTATTGACTGTATTCTGAATGTCAGAACAATACTTGCAAAGGATGAAAATCTAGGGTACCTTTAGAGAATTGCAACGGGGACATGGTGGCTGGAGAATTAACCACATTAGCTTCCCAAACTGCACCACAATGTCATTTTTTATGTAAAAAACTAGGGCTGTGGATTGAATGTTACTGAGTTTGCAAGCTCAGAATTTCTGAATTCTAAATTATATAAACGATGACAATAAAGTTACATTTGTGAATGCATTCAGCACAATGTGAGAATATACTAGCAACTCAATACCTATGAATTGATACTGAAAGTTTTAAAAAACAGTATCAGTCAGTCTTCGCTAAGGTTTTGGTTTGATAATAAAATATCAGTAATTTAGAACCACACAGGTTTATTTTTCTTGTTCTTAGTGCATTTTAGCTGCAGTCTCTGTAGCTTAGCTGTGCCTTTGCTCTATTGTCTTTTTCTAGTCCAGATCCAGGCTAGAGGAGCTACCACATTTGGGACGTGGTGTGCACAGAGCAGAGCGAAAAAGTGTCAATGGACAAAAGAGCAAGGACTTTTAAGCCTTCTAATTGGATGTGGTGTACATGACTTTCATTGTGTTCTGTTGGCTAACAGAGGTCACGTGACCAAGCGTGTCATTTATGGGACAAAGGAGGCATTGTAAGTCACATGGCAGTGCTTAGGAATGTAGGCTGGTAATTGGGAACAGTAATACTATCTATTGCAATTATTCTCCTATTGTGCCCCAGTGTAGGTTGAGTTTTGGGGTATATAGAATATAGGGTGAGCAGAGTGGCTTTACTGCAGTCTAGTTTAGAAGCAAAGTCCAAGAATTTTGTACAATTCAATGATAAAACCAAAAGAAATTTGTTGTCCTAGTTCTGGGCCAAATTCCAGAGGCAACTGTCTTGAAGATTTATACAATCTGGCTGGTTATACAGGCTGTAATTCATCCATGAATTCAGAAAAGAACAGAGCCTATGAAAGCTCCAGTTTGGGAATGTTCCTGTCACTTGGTAAAATTCTCCTAATAGAGACGTGAGTATCTTTAATACAGTTTTATAGACTCAGCCGAGAAGAATTACTTATACTTGTCCGAGAGTTCAGAATATGCACCTTTTCTGAGCTAGAAGCCCACAAGGCCATTTTCCTTTCTAAGCCTGAATAAAAATCGCTTTGGAGCATTTAAAAATCCAATAGTGAAATTTATCTAGCAGTACTAAGCACCACATTTGCTTTTCAAGAGTTTTCAGATTTCTGTAGTCCAGGCACTGAGGACAAATTCTCAGTCTCCATTTTTTTCCCAAGGATGCAGGAGGGTCTGGACAGAGCCCCTGTTGTTACCCATGATCCTTTTCTTTAATACAATGAAGCATTTACTGACACAAGGGCAACATTTCAAAGTAGTGTGATTAGCTGCTCACACCACCCCATGCCTTGTTTGATACTGAATTGTGAAACTCAATCATTGATTTAAAACAATGAGTATTCCTCTGGTCTTAAATTAGGTGTTGCTCTTCCTGAGTTGCTCTTCCTGAAAATGCCATTTACAGCATGTGACGGGAAGAAATTTAGGGGGAAGCCTAGTCACTCAAGAAGCAGATCTCAGTGTTTACTTTTAAAGCTTTTCTGCAGAAAAGAAGACTGCTTGCATCTGTTTTATAGCACTACAGCATCCTTTTGGAATGCTTAGCTCCCAGAAATTCTGTGTGAAACTGCTCTGGTTCCTCTGGTAATGTTAGAGTCTTTTGACAAAGTATAATACAAATAATTAAATAGCAGTGTTTGGTGCAACCCCCTCCCCAACTTCTATCAAGTAGGGATTTGCAAGTTGATGTAATAGTTCTGTATCATACAGTAGATTTTAATTAAAATCAGAATGCTGTGGAAGATTGAGCAAATTGTGTTCCATTTGAAGAATTAAAGAATTACTCAGGCTTGCCAGCATGATCTAAAATTCTAATTCTAAACTCTCCTATGAATGCCAGATGTACAGGATTCTTACTGTCCATCAAATACCACCTGAAAGTATTTATCACAGCAGAAGGAGCAAGCCTCTAATATCCTTTTTGGAGGGAGACTTTTATTAAAATTGGCTTCTTTTGATAACGTCCACATTTATAATAAATGGAACCCATGAAAGGTCCTTAAGTCTAATCAGGAACGCAGAAATGATTACAGTGTTTTCACGACCATATAAAAGATAAAACCCTCAAAAGATTTTGCTTCAGTGGTAAATCAACTCTTTATACACCAAAGAGAAACACAGAAGCAAGTAGAAATTTGGCGAAATAGCCTTATTTGTCATCAACCGACTTGAAAGAAAAGAGTTCAAAAATATTTCCTCCTCCTGGAAGAATACTAGTTGATTTGGGCCATGAAGTCCTTTACAAGTTCAGGAAGAGAAGAGTGCATTAGAGTTTGTCAGCAGAAACTCCGGCTTTTCATGGTTTTCATCTTCTATATTTCAGTAGCAGTCAGAATTTGCTCTCAGTGTTTCTATGGATTAAAATGAAAAGATCATGAATAAAATGATGTCTTGAACTTGGAAGGAAGTTTGATAATTTGTATCCTGTCCTGAGAGTGGAGCCCACCTAATTCATATCCTAAAATTGAGATTCCAACCTAATAGAAAAGGGGCTTTTCCAGTTTTCCTTAAAATCTATTCCTGAAGTTAGGGAAATTAAGTAAATGCACACATTTCCTCCCAACTTATGTCACCCTATGATGACAGTCAAAATGGTTTCCACTTCCTTTGTCTCCTTTGCCTTCCTCTCTTTCCACCCTCTCTCCCTCCTTCCCTCCCTTCTTTTCTTTCTTTTCTTTTCTAGGGATATTTATTGAATATCTACTGAGTCCTAGGCACTATTCTAGGCATTTGGAAAATGCCAGTGAACAGAACAGACAAGAAGCATTACCCTCCTAGACATTACATTCTAGTGGACGGAGACAAGTAAAGATTAAGTATAACAATTACACTGTACAGATGATTCAACAGATCAGGTCATGGTGGATCATCCTGAGAAAGTAGGCAGGTTATTGTTTCAAAGTGAGTTTAGTGGCGCTCTTCTCACCAGATGAGTGTTGTTTTATCTAGCTGACCTTCTCTTCAGGTGCACCTTGCTTATTTCTTCTCATCTCATAGAGAACAAGCCTCATTATGCCTTTCTGCTAAATTGTTCTGCAAAGACCATGTGTAAGGTGGCATAGTTGAGTATTTACTCAATTCACTGGAATGTGTTTTTGTGTAAAACAACAGAAAACTATGGAAGAGGTCATGGAATGTTCAAGCCTAGTGCCTAAGAGGGTGAATTTCATGGACAGACCTCTGGATTTGAATCTCACTTCCTCCGAGCAGGGTGATCTTGGGCAGAGTAGCTAATCTCTGAGCTTTTACTGCTTCTTCTCTGAAATGTCAATACTAGTAATATCTGTCACCTGGAGCTGAAGTGGTGAGTAAATAATGTATGTAAAGCACTTAGTACAATAACCCCTCAATAAATCTGGGGGTATGGGTGCTGTTGATTGATGTTGGCCATAATTCATCTTTCTTTCTTTAAGTCTTAAGAATCCTGGATCCTTTCTCACAATAGTTGGCCGTATCCATTTGTCATGCAGTCAGGTTTCCTTTGCTTTTAAAATAAATCTTTTGTTTTGAAATAATTTTAGTTTTACAGGAAAGTTGAAAAGAGGGTGGAGAAAATTTCCATATACTCCTCACCCAATTTCCCTTGGTGTTAGCATCTTACATTACCCTAGTACATTTATCAAATGAAAGAACTGACATCAGCACAATATTAACTAAATTCTCAACTTTATTTGAATTTCATCTGTTTTTCCACTAATGTCCCTTTTCTGTCCCAAGATCCCAACCAGGATATCACATTACATGTAGTTGTGGTGTCTCCTTCATGTCCTCTGGCTAGTGACAGTTTTTCATTGTTTCCTTATTTTTCTCGACCTCGACAGTTTTAAAGAGTACTGGTCAGGCATTTTGGAGAATGTCACTCAGTTTGGATTTGTTTAATGTTTCCTCATGATTGGTCTGGGGTTGTGGGCTTTGGGGAAAATACCACAGAGGTAAAGTTCCCTTCTCATCACATCATCAGGGACTACATTATATCAACCTCAGTTGATAACTGAGGTTGATATAATGTAGTTGTTAACCTTGATCACTTAGTCAAGGTAATGTTTACCAAGTTGTCACATTTCTTTTTTTTTTTCTAATTTATTTATTTTTGGCTGTGTTGGGTCCTCGTTGCTGTGCGCAGGCTTTCTGTAGTTGCGGCGAGCGGGCTTCTCATTGCGGTGGCTTCTTTTGTTGTG
The DNA here is from genome assembly GCF_028023285.1 of Balaenoptera ricei. Taxonomy (NCBI): domain Eukaryota; kingdom Metazoa; phylum Chordata; class Mammalia; order Artiodactyla; family Balaenopteridae; genus Balaenoptera; species Balaenoptera ricei. Next base: position 53,007,890 of record NC_082657.1, on the reverse strand, counting down.
GAGCACCGGCTCTAGGCACGCGGGCTTCAGTAGTTGTGGCACACGGGCTCAGTAGTTGTGGCTCGTGGACTCTAGAGCGCAGGCTCAGTAGTTGTGGAACACAGACTCAGTTGCTTCACGGCATGTGGGATCTTCCTGGACCAGGGCTCGAACCTGTGTCCCCCTGCATTGGCAGGCGGATTCTTAACCACTGCGCCACCAGGAAGTCCATCAGGTTGTCATATTTCTTTTTTATCTTGTAGCATCACCTGACTTCATCATGACTGTTTCTGGTCACTGCTCCAATTTGTTAGTGACATTTTTTTTTTTTATATCTGCTCAAGCAAAGTTTATTAAATGCTAGGAAAATGAATGTTCCAGAAAAGGGGAGAAGATGGCACTCCAGAACAGGGAAGGTTCAAATGGTAAACTATACGGGCAGAATTTAATAGGAAGAATTTAATAAACTTTAAGCAGGGTTAAAATGTCTGCAAATAACAAATAGTAAATTAAAATTAAAGCTTTTAATCATGTATTTTTAACTGCAGATATTGCAATGGGGGATAAATTTATTAGCTGACGCTTTGCTCCATGCTAATCTTGGAACCTGCAAATATGTTATCTTATATGGCAAAAGGAGAATTGGGGCTGTTGATGGAATTAAGGTTGCTAATCAGATGACCTTAAAAACCCAAGATTACTCTGAATGAGCTGGAATGGCTCAATCTAATCACCAGAGTCTTAACAAGAGAGAGGCAGAAGAGGAGAGTAAGAGGGAGATGTGACTGCAGAAAAATGGTCAGAAAGATGCAACTTCGCTGTCTTTGAAGAGAGCAGAAAGGGAAGTCCGGAACCAAGGAATGTGCTCAGCCTCTAGAAGCTAGGAAACGCAAAGAAATGGGTTCCTCTGGAGCCTCCAGAAAGGAACATGCTTCTCCCTACACCTTGATCTTAGCCCAGTGAAACTCATTTTGGAATTCTAACTTACAAAGCTGTAAAATAATAAATTTATGTTGTTTTAATTCACTAAGTTTTTGGTAACTTGTTACAGCAGGGAATAGAAAATTAAGAAGGTAATGATTTAGCTCAATTACACACCTTTCTTCTTTCCACTCAGCAGTCCAATACAGTGATAGCACTGTTTTTCATTTCTTCTTTTGAATGCAGGGCATTGGCTTCTTTATGTCCACTTGCCGTTATGTATGGTGCCTTTCACTTGTTCTGTACAATAGATTTCCCTTCTGCCTTCTACACTTAACATTTTCTATTCAACCGTTACCTTTGGTTTGTTTCTAAAATTATTCCATTTTCTTTGTGCAGGATATCACACAATTAGGTTGACTCAATTCACTATGCTCCTCAATTAGATGAACAGTATCATTATTCTAGGTCTTTTTTTTTTCATTCCTCTTTTTGACGTCTTTACTCTTATTGCCAGTTCCATTCTTCTCCTCCTGCCTCATGCCCCCATTTCATGGTCTATAATCCTTCTAATATGTATATATTATGTTGTGTTGCTTTAAAAATATATGTAAATTGTATCACAGTTTAGGTCTCATTCTGAATCTTGCTTGCTTTACTAAAGATTGTGTGTCTGAGCTCTATCTTAACAAATGCAGGTTTATTTTATCGCTTTTACTGCTCTATGGTATTTTGCTTTATGAATTTGGCAAATTTCATTTCCCATTCCACTCTGGTGGACATTTAGTTTGTCTCCAACTTCTAGCTAGTAGAAACAGGGATGAAAAGCACATAGTTGTATACATACACGTGTTTTCAGTTTTGTCAGATGATTGTGCTTCACAGAGTTGTCATATCAATTTACCTCCCAGGGAACAGTGTGCAAGGATGTTTATCCCCAAAGCCTCTGTAGTATTGTGTTGTTTAAAACTGTGTTGCAGGAAGTGTGGTATTTCAATGTTTTCATTTCATTGATTACTACTGAGATTTTAACACCTCTTGCTATGCTTGTCACTTGTGTGACACTGTCTATCCTCCAGTATTGTGTTTTTTTGTTGTTGTTGACTTCTAGGACGTGTTTATGTAGTCTAATGCTTATTAGTTATACACTTTACAGGTGTCTTTTCAAGGCCTGCTACTTTAATTTGATTGTATCTATGGCATTCTTCTTTATAAAATGTTGCTAATTTTAACATAGCCAAATCTATGAGTCTTTTCTTTTGTACTTCATTTATTTTCTTCAGACTTACTTAAGAAATCTGTTCTTACCCTAATAACATCATAAGTTTTTATCCTGTAGTTTCTTCTAATCTTGCCAAGATTCAATTTTCACACTAGTAGGTTTCCTCTACCTGAAATAATTTTTACATATTGTATGAGGAGGGATTTAATTTTTCCCCCAAATGATGAACTCCTTTCTCTGCACTGTTTGTCATAGAGTAAGTTGTAGTAAACTAAGCCCTTTATTTGGTTCCATCAATCTATTGTTTTTTGTTCTAGTACCAAATGTACACTCTTTTAATTATTATGACATTTCAAGTTCCCTTTGTATGATTTCGATATTTTTAAGCTATTTTCAGACCTTTACTGAACAATCATTCCTCAGTGTAATGTATAATAGCAGTATGTCAAGTTTCCAAAAAAATGCAATTGGATTTTGTTTTAGATTAGATTAGATTTTGTTTAGATCAGTTTTAGATTAACTGCATTCTCTAAATTAACCCACACATTATAGTGTGGAGCCTTTTCCACATAAACATGGAATATCTTTTCATTTATTAAGGTATCTTTTATGTCTTTTAATAAAGTTTCAGAATGTGCTTCATAAATATTTTACACAATGCTAGTTATTTTCTCAATATTTTAAAATTAATTTAAAAATTAATTCCTGCTGTTCCTTTTTTCATTACATTTTCTCATTTACTTTTGCTGATGGTGTTCAGGATGAAATCTTCTATTACTTAAAATGTCTTGGTTCTGTAGTAGGAAAAGACCCAGACTTCAGTGGTATGATGTTGTCTCCAGTGAAATATATTTCCTTTTGAAAAGCCTTGCATGCTGGTTGGCAATCTTGGAAAACTCTATTCAAATTGGTGTGTATCACTCCTAAAAGTATATAAACTGACTGTTCTCTTTTTAAGGAAATAGAATTTCAAAATGTATCTCCATCTCTTCTAACTCTAGGCCCAAATTTAAATTGCTGACTCTGGAGGAGTCATTACCATTAAAAAATGATCAGGAGAGATATTGTATCGTGTGGATTTTGAAAGTTTGATAAAACTCTATAGGACTACTTACTTCAGTGAGGTGACTTTTGCAAAAGAACATTTATCACTGTTTTGATTTTTCATGATCTAGTCATGTTTTCCACTTCTCAGGTCAATTTTGAATGTTCATTTTTTAATCAAGAATATTATCCACTTTACCTATATTTTCAAATTTACTGGCAGATGAAAAAGAAGTGCTCTTTTATTTCCCAGAACACATGGGATTTTTAAGCTATGTATTATCATTGATTTCAAATTTTATTACAGTCTGATCCAATAATATAGCTTTTATAATATTAGTTCTATAAAATTGTTCAGAATTCTTTTATGATCTCTACACGGTCATTTTTTAAATTTGTGTTTGATGCAAGTACATTTTCTACTGAGGTATAAAATTCCACTTTTTAAATCATATTATCCAAATGTTATTGTTGCTTATTTTTATATGCATATCTCAAAAGTTCTGAAAGGACTCTATTAATATCTCAAAATTATAGGTTTGTTTTTTTCTGTATCCTTTCAATTTTTACTTTATTTCAAGGATACAACATTGCTTTTATGTACATGACACTTAAAATGACGTCTCGTTGCATAATATGGGAGAGGGAGAAACCTAATACGTGGTCATAAAAAGGGTTGGGTGGAGGGAAAAAAATGACAGCGTCATCACTGGTTTAGTATATGAGTGTATATCATGTATTATTGAGTTTATAAAAGATGTAATAGAATTAGCCTACCTTCTGCAATAGTTAACATTCTGGGCTTAGAGGACAACATTAATCCTGAAATCAATTTCAAAATACATATAAAGGCGTTAACCATAGTGTATAATTATTTTTTAGGAAAAGTTAGTTTCAGATATCAGGAAAGGAGAAAGTGATTAACATTTGTTTTTGAAAGCCTAGGCTTTAAGAGAATTATAAGTTATTAAACAAGGCCTTTAAAAAAGTGAAGATTTTAGAATCGTGGAGAGAAGGGATGTGGTGGTCACAGTCACAAGAGAAAGAATAAAGGAAGACACAAAACTAGAAGAAGGTATGAGCTTGTTTAATCTGAGGCCACATGGCTCAGTATTTAAGCAGAATCCCTGTCCAAGAAACATGGCCCAGGAATCAAAGAGTTCATCGACATTAACTTGCTTGTTGTTTTTATACAAGTCTTGGCCATTTAGTTACTTTTTAAAAAGTATGTTGAATAGAAAGGAGAGTGAAAGAAATCCTAAGGTCTCAGACCAGGGTTAGGAAAGCATTACTGGGGGGTTAAGAATGTTGAGTACGGTTCTGAATCACCACAGACACTCTGAAGAGGAGGCAAGAGTCTTTTTTCAAAGTTCTATTTTAAATGATCATGACTGAAAATTAAGCCCCAGTAGTATAAGAATATACTTTCCGTCTCTAGGCTCCAAAGCCACTCTTTAAAAAAAAATGATCTCTTGCATCATTTATTTATTGAATAAAAATAAATAGTTAATAAGCTATTACAATAGCGAGCTTATCACTGAAGTAAGCTCCACAAATGCTAATCGTTTTTCTTGTTTGACTACTTAATCTTAACCTATTAATACTAGGACACCGTTGAGATTGTTAGTACTAGTATAGAAAAGAGAAAAAAAAAATCCTTCCCAAATACATAGAGTCCAAATAGGGGAATATGCATTTGTGAAATTAATTTTACAGAGAAAAATTGCCAAGTAATACAGAAAACCTGCTTTGGCTCTATCTTCATGCCGAAGTCAGTTTGTTTGCTAAATTCTGGGAGAGCAGGATTTTTCCCTATTGAAGAAAGTGGAGGTGGATGAGCCACTGCTTGTAAAATCCAGATGGTGCAGAGTTCTTTTAAAAAGGTTGGGAATGTAACCACCTTCTGAAGGATGAAAGTGTGTAAACGCCACACACATTTCTTCAAAAGCTAAATGTTCTCCCTTTTTCCGGTTTGATTTTCTCAACTTGAAGCTTTTTGTCTTCTGCCAGGAGCCAGAAATCTTGGAAGGAGAAAAAAGTTAAGAAGTTGCAATAGTCACTGCCAAACAGTCTGGTCAGCCGGACAGGGGCATCTGGGGCTGATGTGGCTCTAAATTCCTGGCTGGACAACTGTGTAATTGGGATGCTCCTCCACTGTGGTATTGCTTCTGAGATTGTTTACTTCATTGTAATTCACTTCTGTAAGGTTTTTTAAATTGAGATTCCTCATACAGAAATCTCTTATGTTTTATTGCCTTGATGATGAGCGGAGATTACCTTTGCATTTGCAAAATTAAATAACTTTCCCAAAGTATTTCTTAATTTTCATGCAGATGCCACTGAAAATTCCAAGAGAGTGAAAAGTTGTTAGCTGCACTTTAAATACCAGAAAATCTCTGTGTGGGAAGGAGAAAGGAAACGGGTGAAATTACTTTTATTTTAAAATTGAACATAGGGGTATTCATTCTAAAGAATACACATCTGGAGAATAAGTATCTAAGGGGAAAACACTTTCATAGTTCAAATTTTGAACATTTTAGTGTCAAACTTTTGCATCAATATCATCTACCAAGGAAAAATAAAAGGAATTAAAAATGAGGGGTGAACAGCTGTACTACCGTGAGAACAGGATCCTGGGCTCATTTCAAACTTGTTTCTGAGAATTCAGCTTCTCCCAGATTTTATAGATGAGTTGGGATCTATCATGATAGTACCTCTCTGATGTCCTTCCAATTCCATACCCTGTTCTCATCTCCAAATCAACACGTTCCAGGAATTCCACGTTTTACCCTAGTATGATACTTTCTGGGGGGACATAAATGTTTTCCTCCTCCCTCTTAGGTTCAGTGACTGGAGACTGTGAATTAAATTGACAAAAGATGAGAAGATAAAAGGTTTATTTGTATGCCCACAAGAGCCAACAAAAGAAATAGCTTGCTGGTTAAATGGTTAAAGTTAAAGGGCAAACTTACTCGGGGAATGGAAGTAGGGAGAAATGGCTTTTATGGGAAGAACAGATAGGGTTCTTTAGGAAAGATAAATGGGTATTTAGGAGAAAAAATGGGAGATGAGTTGGTGGTAATGTTTGTCTATGCAGGTATTTCTGTTTTTATTTTCTGTCTTCTGCAGTGTCTTTCTGTTTTCTTCAGGGTCATAAAACTCTCCCAGAAAGGGGATTTATGGTAGGTTTACTCTTAGTTTCTGTCCTTGGAGTAGAAGCTGCCCTGAAGAGGGAATTTAAGGCAGTCCTCATTTCTCAAAATTTCTGTTTTTAGTCAGATATGAGAAGCTCTGAAAAGGCTTCTATCTCCATATGTGAATTTCAAATGTCTTCAGCTTAAAATAATTCTTATACCAACTCTGGGGTTCCAAGTGAGTCCCCACACTTTGAGGAATTCAGGTTTCCAAAGTTAACACTTCAAATGTGCTAAAGTTACTCTACGATCAGTTACACCATAAAATATAAAGAGAAAGAAAAATGGAGAAAATATTCTTAATCCCCTTAAACCTGAAAAGCTCCCCTAACGTTTCTCTTTAAATGAATTGGCTACCTTAAATGGCAAAAAGAGACTTTAAATTTTTGTCAGTAAACTATCCACATAAATGGTTATCTAATTAGGTACCAAGTTCTGAATAACCCATATGTTATTAAACATTTGATCAATCAGCTAACACTTAGCAAGGTAGATGACTGACACATTATAACTTCCGAGTGTGATTGAGCCTTTTGTCACTTGACGCCTTCTGGAAAACATCTAGATCAATAATAAACATGGGCAACATGAAGCCTTAATTAGATTATTTGTTTCATTGTGAGCATGTAATTATTGTATGCATTTAGAGTTTTAGTCTTGTTTTTACCTCTTATGGGAAAATGAATAGCTTCACTGTTCATGCTATGATAGATGAATCTCAAAGTTTGAAGGGCGGACTTTGTTCATTATTCAGATTGGACTTATTTATTAAAGACCATATTTCTAAATCATAATGAAAATCAGTGGCAGAATGAATCGATGTATAAAGTTATCTTTACATCTATTGAAGAAACAAATCTAATAGGTAAAGTAAAATCAAGTTCTGCTGGCATTTTGTACATTTATAGAGCAAAATTAATGGCTTTAGGTTTTGTGGTTTTGGTGGGGGTTTTTTGATTCTTATTTATCACAGAAAAACTGGCAATAACATCAGAATAAGTCAACTTTGTTTTCTTTTCCTTCGTCATTAAAGCCTCATGTTATTCTGCACGGGTAGAATCACCAGCGTGAGGATTTTCAAATAAGCTATCAAATGTCTCACGCTGCTGCAGCCTTTATGTTTTCACGTGCTTTTCCGGATGGAAGATTAACGACCCTTTCAACCGTCTTGATATTTAGTTATTAGGGAGTGGGTGCGTATAATTATACTGAACTTCTTAGTAAGAATGTCATGTTTCAAGTATCCAGTGTTCTGGAGTCAAATAGGCAAAACATCCAATTGCTGTCTCAGCCTTTGAGTTTTATCCAGACATCCCAAGTTGTGCCGCTGTCATCTGTCTAATGTGTTTGCTGGTCTGTGGCCACAGAAACCAAACCTATACTATACTGTATACTCTACTGCTTCCTATACTAGACTGTAAGCTCCACACAGGAGCTGAGTGCTCATGGGCCCATATCGCCAACATCGAGCATATCATACTGCCTGAGCACGTAGTACCCTGTCTCTCTCATTTGAGATTAATTATAAGAATTATTAGGAGAAAAAACCCCAAGAATGTGACCTGTGACCATGATAGGTAATAGGTAAGAGGAAGTCATTGTGTTGATAGCATGAACGCAGCTTATCCTCTGCTAGGAAAAGAAAGCTTAGAAATCACATAAGATGCAGAAGCCAACATTTATAAAGATGATGTATGTAAATTTTAAATAAGACCATGATTTATTTATATATTGTCCTTTGAGGTTTTGAATTATGACTTAAAATTTCTACATTACCTTTTCTCCCTCCACTAGGATATATTTTTGCTTAAAGTGGATAAGGCAAGAATAACTGAAGACTAGAGTGTATTAACCATCCGTTTCTGATTCTTTGACATCTGGAGTTTTGCTGACCCTGGAGAGACTCCCCCCGACAGGGTGGGCCAGTTGCTAGAGATAGAAGGTGCCTTTCATGTGTGAACAACCAATCCAGATCCCATCCCCCAACCGGCTGCTTCTGTTGAGCTCTCATAGAGCTCTCACCCTCTGGGCCCCTAGCCACCCGCCCTAAGGAGCCCAGGGCCGGGTGCCAGACAGCTAGGGGCAGCCTCTATGCCTCAGAACCCACTGCAGTGAGTCAGATTCACCAGTCCCAAACCTGCTTACCCTGCCTGCCTTTTCCTTCCTGCAGAAACCACCATAGAGGCTCTTGCCTACTTTCCCCCCTTACTCTCTCTTTCCTCTGGAGGGACCCTAGCAACCCCCATATGGCCCCCCTGTGGTGTGGCATGCCCCCTCCTCTCAGAACTGTGAGCTCTACAGTTGCTGAGATAGTCCTCTCATAGAACTCTCTTTCTATGGCAGTCACCTCCTGATCTGCTGGCTTCACCATATATGAAGAGTAATATTTTCAAATAATAATAGTTAGAACAATTTGAAGAGATAGATGGTGTTAGCTTTGAGAAGACTAAGCATCCGAGGAATTAAGCTGGCCAGATTCACTCTGCAGCTTCAGCAGTCAGCGGGCGGTGGGTGCCACAGTGTGCTCATTTTAAAAGGGGTGCCTGGGGCTTCCCTGGTGGCGCAGTGGTTGAGAGTCTGCCTGCCAATGCAGGGGACACGGGTTCGAGCCCTGGTCTGGGAAGATCCCACAGGCCAAGGAGCAACTGGGCCCGTGAGCCACGATTACTGAGCCTGTGCGTCTGGAGTCTGCTCCGCAACAAGAGAGGCCGCGACAGTGAGAGGCCCGCGCACCGCGATGAAGAGTGGCCCCCACTCGCCGCAACTAGAGAAAAAGCCCTCTCACAGAAACGAAGACCCAACACAGCCAAAAATAAATAAAAATAAAATAAAAATAAAAAATAACAACTGTTTAAAAAAAACAAAAACAAAAAACAACGGGTGCCTGGAGCACCTTACATGAACTGTTTCTCAACTTTGAGCTTTTTTATTTCCTATCCAGCTGAGAAGACATCCCGTGCTGTTGTTAGCTGGGATCTTCTCAGGTCTCCCAGAATAATACAGCCTATAATACTGTTCTCTTGATTTATAATCCCATGAGTTGGATGGGATAGTATGGGAGAGGCTATATATTTCTGAGAGCAGAGGACTTTCACTTTGGAAAGGACAGACAGACGTTACAGAATCTCATTTACAATAAGGAGCCTCTCACCTAACTACCTCCTGACACATGCTGGGCTTCTGAAACGATAAACTGCACCTCCTTTCTTCACATCTGAGTTTGGAAACAGTTGAAGGATAGAAACAGGGGTCAGATGAGACAGACACCGAAAATGCGTGCTTTCCTACGGAGAAAACATCCCGCATCAAATTGCTCCAGCTCTGGTGGCGTAAGTGGGCTTCCTTGCACTTCCCTCAGAGATCGGCCAAGTAACGCAGCCTGACACAGGCAGCAGGACAAGTTTGGATCTCTTGGGACATGGCCGTGAAAAGATGACGGCGTTCTCTTGCCCCTGACTGGAAAGGGCGAGCCTAGCTTGCCGGATGTGAAGGGAGAGCTTGAGGAACAGGGGACGAGTGTCCACCACTGTATTTGTTTCAGCAAAACTGTTTTCCGAGTGACACCAGGGAGCCAACTGAATTCTGACTTTTCCAATGAGGAGTCATATGACTTCAAGAAACCATATAACTCATGTATTGCTCAGGTTCCCCATCTGTAAAGAGTGCATTTATAATGAGCACTCATTGGACTTTTGATTATTAAACGATAGAATATTTGCTCAGTAAACACTAACTGGTAGCTCTTGTTATAATTAAGTTCTTTTTCAGGTTGTTTTCAGCATTAAGTTCCATTCTGTGACACAGTAATTGCAAACTAAGAAAAAAAAACAATGCTTCTCTTGTGAAAATGTTTTTGCAATATTTGTTTATGTTCAAAGAGGTATAGCATAAACTTATTAAAACTATCAACAATGGACAGCAGTAAAGGCCAATCCATTCCCTGTCATGTGAGACACGTTGGAGAAGGGAACTAATCCATGTACATACTAAACTTAATTGTATTTATTCATTTATACAGATAGATGGGACAATCTTCACGGAGTATTATAACTTATTTCCTGCATCATCGTCTGTTTTTGCAACGTACACTTACTAAAGGGTTTGTATGAATAATAATTTCCATTGACTTTTATTGAATTGTACTCATACAAAGAGATACCATTTTTGAGCCAATACTGTGGGCCAGGGCTCTGCTGAGGGAATCTCAGGGAGCAGGCAGGTGTTTCTGTTTTACATGAGCTCCCTGGCAGCTAAGGGACTTGCCCCCGGTTATATGGCTTAGGTGGCAGTTAGAATGTAAACCAGCCCTGACATTGCTCTGAAGCTAAGAGCCAACCCTACACTGAGATTCACAGGCAGGTGCCACCCTTATCCTTCTAACCCTTCTTCTAAGCTTCCATCATGCAATATTTATTCTTCAAATAAATTAGGTCTGTGTCACGACTTGTATTTAGATTTTTATTCCATTTCTTTTCAATAGATAGTTCAAAAGTTAAGCCTTTCCTCTAGGGACTAGATCTTAGAGATCTTTTAGAAATCAGAGTTTCTAAAAATGCCATATCATCAAACCTGCCTTTAGGGCGTTTGCCTCTCACACTGAGAATATTTCTTAAATCAGCAGAAAAGCAACTTGCGGTTTCTGTTTGGTGTAAAGCTCCCACGATGGCTTAAATCAGCTGTAAGGTGACTTCTCTGGGGATATTCTCCAAGCTAAGCAGATGGCAACTTTAATTGGTCAGAAAAGCATCACTATTTATTGATATAATTCAATTTATTCCTCTATGAATCATCTTTTTAGACATCTAAGGGGAGAGAGATGCCCAATATTCTATTCAAAGAACTCTGGTATATTCTACCCAAGAAACGGTGCTTCTTCTCAGGCGCCACTTGATTTAACAAGCACCGCACAGGAAGCCTTCTCACTAAAAACGCTTGTTAGCCTACGTTGGCTGTGGCACCACTGACAAGATTTCTAATGTTATCTGAAATGCTAGTTAATTTTAGGTTGTTATTTCCATGCTGAGTGGAATGAAATATTGTAATATACGCCCCTCAAAGGTGTAACGGCAGACTTGTCGGCAGCTTCATTTGTCTCACCTTCTGCCTGATAAGCAGGAAAAGTGAGATGTACCGTCACTACATCCTGGCTGCTGCCTGCCATCGTCATAGACTGAGGGACCAGATGGATTGTGTCCTCACTGAACATACTGTATTCATCACCTGAGCGTCCATAGCAGTTATCGCCATCCATCCAGGGCTCGGCTGGGTTAGGGTGGGTGTTCATGCATGGTCCACGTGCGCATGCCTATGTGTGCATTGTTAGTGAGGTTAGGCATACAAAGAGGAATTTTCAGTCTGCTTAAGGCTTGTTCTGATTTTTTTTTTTTTAATTCTTTGAAGAGAAAGAGATCAGAAAACACCAAAAGATGTACATACTTATATATTTAAGGTATTATTCTGCCACTTTCTGAGCTCACACACAAAAAAATCATGATACAGAAATATAAAATGTCACAACAGAGTGTATATTGGATCCCTATGACTTCTAGGAGAAATTCTAGCTATCTAAATATTCTTACCATAGTATAGAAAAAACCACAAGTGTAGGGATTGAACAAGCTTGGGTTTGAATCTTGTATCATCGATTTATATTGTCATTTTTTTTAAGTTTATTTATTTTATTTATTTATTTTCCGCTGCACTGGGTCTTCGTTGCTGCATGGGCTTTCTCTAGTTGCGGCGAGCGGGGGCTACTCTTCGTTTCAGTGCGTGGGCTTCTCATTGCGGTGGCTTCTCTTGTTGTGGAGCACGGGCTCTAGGCTCGCGGGCTTCAGTAGTTGCAGCACGCGGGCTCAGTAGTTGTGGCTCGCGGGCTCTAGAGCACAGGCTCAGTAGTTGCGGCACAGGCTTAGTTGCTCCACGGCGTGTGGGATCTTCCTGGACCAGGGCTCGAACCCGTGTCCCCTGCATTGGCAGGCGGATTCTTAACCACTGCATCACCAGGGAAGCCCTATATTGTCATATTTTTATTCGTAACTCTCCATCACTTCCTATCTCTGTGGCATGTGGTAGTTATGAAATATGTAAAATAATAACAGCAAAACCAATGACAATGGATAATATTTCTTCATCACTTAGTATGTGTCAGGTCCTTCTTTAGCACTTTACACGTCTAATCTCACTTAATCCCCAAAACCACTTTATAAATAGGGACTTCTTGTAGTCTTGCTTTCCAGATTAGGAAGCTAAAGTTTAAAGAGGCAGTGTGCCTAGTATCACTTAAACAGGGAGTGGCAAGGTGCAGGGACGGAGCCTGGGTGTGTGTGATATCCAAATCCATACTCTCAACCGCTCACCCTGTCACTGTGTTTCCTAAGTCTCAATTTACCCAACCAAAAAATGGAGGTGTAATGTGTTCCCATAAGGAATAACTTAAAAAACAAACCAAACAAAAAGCTAAAGAGCTGAGGACAGTATTTCAGACATAGCTTACATACCACTAGGTCACATTTCATTTAGAAATCGATACTTTTAAAAAAATGTTAAGGTGTAACTTACTTACGTTAAACTCAACCTTTTAGTGAACAGTTCTGTGAGGTTTCTTTCTAGTTGTATTGAAAAATAATTGACATACATCACTGTGTAAGTTTAAGGGGTACAGCACGATGGCTCGATTTATATGTATTGTGAAATGATTACCACAGTAGCTTCAGCTAACATCCATTTTTTCATATATATACAGTAAAAAGAAGAGAAAAAAGGAAAGAAAAAAGGAAAAACAATTTTGTCCTTCTAATGAGAACTCTTAGGCTGTGCTGTCTTTACAGCTCACCTGTGTACTGTACAGCAGTGTTAACCATAGCCAACCTGCTGTACATTACATCCCTAGTATTTGTTTTATCTTATAACTGGAAGTTTGCATCCTTTGACCACCTTCCTCCATCCCCCCCACCAAAAAAATGTAGCAATGTTTCCAATACTGTATTATGAATATGTCTAATACTGTATGCCATAGAAATTTTATAACCATTCATTAGTGTGTAGGCTAGGCTACCATAAAGCAATCAGATTGCTGCTTTTTCATTATCAATGCATGAATCATTATACCTGTAAATAAACATGAATTTCTTTTTCACATTATCTTTTCATGTGTGAGGTCTAGTGTTAGTAATACGTATACTACAGTGATTGGTATCATGAGAAAATATTGATGTAGGTACTGACAGATGATTTATCTTGTAAACAGATGATGTAAACATGGTATTGATAACTACAGTGCATGACTGTAAATGTATTTTCTCTTCTGATTTTCTTAATAAAAAATTATTTTCTCTAGCTTACTTTATGGTAAGAATATAGTCTATAATACATATAACAAACAAAATACATGTCAGTTGACTATTTATGTTATCGGTAAAGGCTTCTGGTGAACAGTAGGCTATTGGTCATTGAGTTTAGGGGGAGTCAAAACTTATACGCAGATTATCAACTACATGGGGGGTTGGCACCCCTAAGCCCACCTTGTTCAAAGGTCAACTGTATTCCCAGAAGTGGAATTGCTGGATCGTATGGTAGTTCTATTTTTAAAGTTTTTTGAGCATCCTTTACACTGTTTTCCGTACTGACTGGACCAATTTACAGTCCCACTAATAGTGAACAAGGGTTTCCTTTTCTCCACATCCACACCAGCGTTTGTCATCTCTTTTCTTTTCAATGATGGCCATAAAAATTGATATTGCTCTAAGTGACAGAAAACATGAATATGATCAATTAAGCAAATAGAGGTTTACTTTTCTTATATAATAAAAAGTTCCAGAGTAAAACAGTCACTGGAGTTGGTTCAACAGTTCAGTCATGTAAAAGCTGACATTTGTATGATTTGTTTGGTATTGTCTTATGTTTGCAAAGTAAATGCTGCTACTGCAGATATTCTATCTGCCTTCAGAGATGAAAGAATAGGGGAGAAGGACACCAGCTTCATCTCTACCTCTTATCAGGACGATGGGCCATCGGTCTTTATCCCATGGGAAAGAACTAGTTTACTGTCCATTGCTCGCTGCTAAGGAGGCTGAGAAAATGCATTTTGATGCTTTATATTTTTCCAGTCTCTGTTGTTGGTGGCAGAAGGGTTGGTGATGCCTTTTTTTTTTCAGCGAAGCATCAATTTCTTCCACACCCCCGCCTTTTCTGCTTGTAAAATTCTTTCTAACATGAACTGATTTTCAGCTGAGAAAATATGAGGAACTATGTGTAGAGGTAGGACAAGGGCCAGACAGGAAACGTAGCCCCTACTCTAGCCAGACTGATGCTTGGTATGAAAGTGAGACAAACCAGCAGTGAAACTTGGCTGTTTGATCTTTCATATTTCAAACCATGAACTTGATAACCATAAGATGGGAAATAGGATGGTAATAATTCATAGAATATCTATTAGATATGTAGCACCTGGGGATATGACAGATGAGGGACAGAGAGGGAGGTCATCATGTCCCTTTCAACTTTATTAAAATATGGTTTAAGGAGTTTTAATTGTATTCTGCAGGCATTTGCTGAGCATACAGTGTGAAGAGCCAGATGAGTGCTCAACCTCGGAAGGGATATTTATATTTTGTCCTATAGATGGTACTACCTACAGATGGAGTTCTATAGATATCCTATAGATGGAATCCAGTTGTGTGAATGGTGCTGCTTTGAAGTTGCATCAGAGAATGACCAGTAGCATACACTTAGCTCTATACTTGCAACACAAATTAATAAAGTGTACTTTCTTCTTAAGAAGTACTTATAAAGGTGGGAGGATAATTTTGCTGAACTACAAGACATAAGGTGAATATGATAAAGGAGCATCATAAAGGCTCAAAAGTGCTTATTCAGTCCCTAGTGTGATTAATTCTAAGGCTTTACCGGGGAAATGTTATTTTTAACTGGAGAAGATTAGCATATTTGGCAAGTAGAAAATAACAAGGGAAGATGTGGAGTGGGGAGGATACAAGATCTATTGAGTGAAGTAGAATGGTGAGGCTTGAACTCAGGGTGTATGAGGCATAAAAGAGAAAAGTTCATTTGGAATCAGAATTTGGGAGATAATAAATGACTCACTAACTTTAAAAATCAGGTTTTTTGATCTGGCAATGATAGTTATCAAAGACTTTATTATTTGAGATGAAGTTGGAAATCATTATCCGTGTGGATTCCAGAGACATAAATTAGTCATTGTGAAAAACACAATGGAGAGCTGAGTTTAGAGGAAGAATGACAGGTGGAGGTTATTAAAATAACATAGGCAAGAGAAACGGGACAGACTGGAGGGTGAGGAATGTAAGTGGAGTTTAAGGTAGGAAATCTCTCTCATTTTATAAATCAGAAAGTTGAAAAAAAAGGAATATGTAGGGGGACTTAAATTCGCTCCACATAATATCCCCCGAATTCCTACTATGTGCAGGTTAGATAAAAAGGATACAAATGACTTCCAATAATGGTGAAGTAGCTTGTATTAAACTAACACTCTGTCAGGTAGCAATTATAACTATAGACCAATATAAGAAAGCAATATATGAATGCACTGGAGAATGACCAAAAGCAGTCAGAAACTGTAGGGTACATGGTCTTTGAAAAAAACGAGAAGTGCCTTGGATATGATTTGTTCTACCAAGTTTGTTTTGCATGGGACCAGGACATCAAGAAGAAAACCACTGTCTTACTAATTGACAGTCAGAGAAATGGAGTTTAGGGCTTCCTAAGTGGCTAGAATGTGAGGTGAGGAATCCCACAAAGAAGGAAGCCATAGAAGGAGAGCCCCTAATCTTTGTCCTACCCTTGCACTTGGCACATATGGGGGAGATGTCACAGTTGCCACTGAAAAACAGCAGCAGGAAACCTGAAAGAACGGAGAAGAGATTTTCACTGCTATTTATCTCAGGGAGACAGAGTTTGAAGTTTGGGTCCAGCCAAGCTAACTGTTTGCTAAAATAAACATCAATATTTCAGAGAAGAATAAGAGATCCCAAAGTCTCTATAACATATCTTACACGATATCTTGGATTAAAAAAAAAATCCAACCTGTAAAGGAATAAGATGATGTGACCCAAAATCAAGAGAAAAAATACAGGCATCCCCTGCCTTTTGAAAGTTCGCTTTCCACCACTTGGTTTTTACAAAAGACCTACATTATACCTGTTTTTGCTAACTGGAGGAAATCCAAGGGGGATTTCCACTTTTAAGAAAAAAGACCAAAAGCGAACACAGGAAATGGCATTCAGCATTGATTTGTTGGTTTTGCAGTGAGCTGGTATAGAGGCGGTGCTCACCCTTAGCAGGGAGAGTGGCACTGCTAAGCTCCTTCCCCAGGAACTGCACTCAGCATTTCAGCATCAAGCCACCGTAGCTTTTTGTTTTCCTTCAGTTTTATTGAGATATAATTGACATACAGTACAGCATAAATTTAAGGTGTCCAGCATAACGATTTGACCAACATACATCAAGAAATGATTAATGAAATAGTTCTGTGAACAGCCATCATCTCATATGGATACAAAATTAAAGAACTAGAGGGCTTCCCTGGTGGCGCAGTGGTTAAGAATCTGCCTGCCAAAGCGAGGGATACGGGTTCGAGCCCTGGTCTGGGAAGATCCCACATGCCGCGGAGCAACTAAGCCCTTTCGCCACAAGTACTGAGCCTGCACTGTAGAGCCCGTGAACCACAACTACTGAAGCCCACGTGCTTAGAACCTGTGCTCCGCAACAAGAGAAGCCTGTGCGCTGCAACAAAGAGTAGCGCCCACTTGCCGCATCTAGAGACAAAGCCCGCACGCAGCATTGAAGACCCAACGCAGCCAATCATAAAATAAATTAAAAAAAAAAAGAAACTTTGTAACAAAAAAAACTTAAAAAAAATAGAAATAGAAAAATGTTTTCCCTTGTGATGAGAGCTCTTAGGATTTATTGTCTTGGCAACTTTCATATATAACATGCAGCAGTGTTCATTATGTTTATCCTGTTGTACATCACATCCCTGGTACTTATCTTCTAACTGGACGTTTGTACCTTCTGACTGCTTTCATCCAGTTGCCGCTCCCTCCACTCCCCTGTCCCTGGTAACCACAAATCTGATCTCTTTTTCTTTTTTTTTTCTTTTTTAAAAATAAATTTATTTATTTTATTTTTATTTATTTTTGGCTGTGTTGGATCTTCGTTGCTGCGTGCAGGCTTTCTCTAGTTGCAGTGAGCGGGGGCTACTCTTCATTGCAGTGCTTGGGCTTCTCATTGCCATGGCTTCTCTTGTTGTGGAGCTCAGGCTCTAGGCGCACGGGCTTCAGTAGTTGTGGCACACAGGCTCAGTAGTTGTGGTTCGCGGGCTCTAGAGCGCAGGCTGAGTAGTTGCGGTGCATGGGCTTCATTGCTTCGTGGCATGTGGGATCTTCCCAGACCAGGGTTCGAACCCGTGTCCCCTGCATTGGCAGGCGGATTCTTAACCACTGTGCCACCAGGGAAGCCCTGATCTCTTTTTCTATGAGTTTCTTTGTTTGTTTTTGAAGTATAATTGACCTACAACACTGTGTTAGTTCCTGTAATACAACACAGTGATTCAGTATTTCTACACATTCAATATTTCTACACATTTCTGCACATTCAATATTTCTACACATTTCATGAGTACCACAAAATTTCAGTTACAATATATCACCATAAAAAAATATTACATAGTTATTGACTATATTCCCCACACTGTGCATTTCATACCCATGACATTTATTTTGTACCTCTTAATCTGCCTCACCTATTTCTTTCCTCCTCCCAACCCCCTCCTCTCTGGCAACCACCTGTTTTTTCTCTGTATCTATAATTCTATTTCTGTTTTGTTATATTTATTCATTTTTTTAAAGATTTCACATATAACTGAAATCATGTGGTACTTATCTTTCTCTGTGTGACTTATTTGACTTGGCATAATACCTTCTAAGTCCATCCATGTTGTTGCAAATGACAAGGTTTCATTCTTTTTTATGGCTGAGTAATATTCCAGTGTATATACATACCACACCTTCTTGATCCATTCATATACTTATGGGCACTGAGGTTGCTTTCATATCTTAGCTATTGTAAATAATGCTGCAATAAACATAGGGGTGCATATATTTTTTCTAATTAGTGTTTTTGTTTTCTTCAGAAAAATACTCAGAAGTGGAATTGTTTGATTGTATGGTAGTTCTACTTTTAATTTTTTGAGGCATCTCCATACTGTTCTCCATAGTGGCTGCACCAATTTACCCCAATTTACATTCCCACCAACAGTGCAGGATGGTTCCCCTTTGTCCCCATTCTTGTCAATATTTTTTATCTGTTGCCTTTTTGGTAATAGCCATTCTGACGGGTGTGGGGTGATATCTCATAGTGGCTTTGATTTGCATTTCCTTGATTAGTGATGTTGAGCATCTTTCCATGTGCCTGTTGGCCATTTGTATGTCTTCTTTGGAAAAATGTCTATTTTAGGTCCTCTGCCTATTTTTTGTTTTTGTTTTTGATGTTGAGTTGTATTAGTTCTTTGTGTGTTTTGGATATTAACCCCTTATCAGATATATTGTTGCAAATATCTTCCCCCATTCAGTAGGCTGCCTTTTCATTTTGTTGATAGTTTCCTTCACTGTGCAATAGCTTTTTACTTTGGTGTAGTCCCATTTATCTTTGCTTTTGTTTCCCTTGTCTGAAGAGACGTATCCAAAAAAAATTACTAAGATTGATGTCAAAGCACTAAGCTGCCGTAGCTTTGCACTGTATCTGTGAGTGTCTGTGCTTTATCTCGATTTATTTTGTTCACCCATTAGCAAGATGTGTTCTAAGGTAACTGTTTCTTTGCTTTGTGCCATTTCAGTTTATGAAAGGTTTCATAGGAATGGTCTACTTTTGGGTACTAGGGGGAACCTGTAGTACATAAAGACTCAGCTCATGATAACTCAGATATTGTGATCAACATACAAAAACTTTAAAATATGTGTTATAAATATATTTTCAAGAATGTAAAGGGAATTATGGCCATAATGAGGGACTAGAAAAATTTAAGCAGAGAATTACAAACTATAACATAGAATCAAATAATTCTAGAACTTAAAAGTAAATATGTGAGATGGAAAATTTACTGGACGGATTTGACAGCATCATGAAGATAGCTGAAGAATGCATCAGTGAATTTGTAGATATAACAAGGAAATTATCTTTTCTAAAGTACAGAGAGAAGTAAGATTAAAGAAATGAACAGCACTTCAGTGACTCATGTGACATATAACATATGTGTCATTTGAGCCCCAGGGAAGGCAAAAATGGGACAAGAAGCATTTGAGGAAATAATGACTTAATTTCCAAAATTTGGTGAAAAACATAAACATGTAAATCCGTCATCCTTAGCAAACACCAAATAGGATGAATACAAAGAAGAGCTCAACTAAGCACATGGTAGTCAAACTGCTAAAAACCAGAGATGTAGAGGAAATGTTAAAAGCAGCAAAAGAAAATTACACATTACACGATGGGAACAAAAATACAAATGATAACTGATTTCTCATCAAGAGAAGCCAGAAGGCAATGTGAAAATTTTAAAGTGCTTCAAGAAAATAATAGTCTAAATTTTACATGTATCAACAATCTCCTTCAAAAATCAAGGTGAAATAAAGACATTTACAGATAAAAGTGAGAGAATTTGTTGCATTTAGATTAGCACTACAAGAAATGCTCAGGTTCTTGTGGGTAAAGAAAAGCGACAGAACATGAAAGCTAAAAACTCCAGGAAAGAATAAAAAGCACCAGAAATTGTAAATATGTGGGAAAATATCAAATATTTTCATTCTTTTAATTTTTTAAAAGACACATAAATGTTTAAACAAAATAATACCATCTCAATGGTGATCATAATGCATTTGGAGTAGTATATGTGACCATACCCCAAATGACGGGGGCTACATGGAACTCCATTATTACAGTGTCTTTGTATTTTATATGAAGAACAGACAGTGATAAGTTAAGAGAAAATACTATAACTCCTAGAGGAGTCTTAACCACACAAATTTCCATGAGAGAATTAAACAATACATAAAATGAATGTAGGGACTATTTTCCCAATTGCCACCCAAATGGTCCATAGTTGCTGTCATTCTAGTGCATAGATAAGGTAGTTCATTACATTCAGTGGATATTTTGGGGCCTTAATCTTCTCATGGAAACTCATTTGAGAAAGATCGCACACAAAAGAAAGACCATAAATAATCAGTATCAGGGATAAAAGAAGAGCTATTTCCATAGTGTCTACAGATATTAAAAAGATAAGCAAATATTACAAACATTTTAATGTCAATAAATCTGAAAACCTAGCTTAAATAGACACATTCGTAAAAGCCAGAATTTATCCAGCTGGCACAAAATGAAATAGAAAACTGAACACACACACACACATACACACACACAAATGAATTTGTTCCAAAAAACCTTCAAATACATATAAGCACACTCAAATCTGAGATAGTTTCACTGGTTAAATTCTATAGAACATTGAAGGAAGAAATAACACCAATCGTACAAATTCTCCTTCAGAAATTAGAGGAGGAGGGAAGAATTCCCAACTTGATTCATGGGGCCAGCAGTACTCTGATAGCAAAGACATTACAAGAATAGAAAATTACAGACTGCTGTCTCTTGTAAACATAGCTGCAAACATCCTTGATGAAATATTAACAGTTTGATTCTAGGAATATATCAAAAGGATAATGCATGATGAAAAGTAGAGTTTATCTCTGGAATGCAAATTTGACTTTAACATTAAAAAAATCAATCAGTGTATTCACCATTTTAACAGACTAAAGGAGACTTTTTCCTCATCTCACCATACCTGTCCTAAGAGAGAAGAAAGATCTTTTCAGAACAATTAATAAACTGTTTCTGGTTCAGGTTGGTAATCCTGTTGTGAAAATGGCTATATCTAATTCATATTGTATTGTTAAGTTTTCAGCAATGCTGTCTTTGTCAATGCCAAGACCTAGACGCCAAGAGCTGGGCTTAAAAATGAAGGTAACTTAAGCCATAGGTTATGATATGAGGGAACAATAATTTTAACCAGAAGCTGTAAAAAAACCCGCTGTAATTTCATGTTAGTTATATTAAAAATATTCATGTATTGTTCCATGTTATTGGGAGTCATCTAAGATAACTCTGTCATAGTTTCTATTGACCATTTCACAGTTTATTTCAAAAGACATTAATCTTTTATACCTATTATTTTAATTTCCAAGGTTTCATTTGGAGATGTGAGAGAGAAAGAGAGAGAGTGTGTGTGTGTGTGTGTGATTGCCTGTTAGTGAAAGGAAAACTTAGGAAAACTAAAAATCTGAAGTCCTAAAAATATGATTCATTTTGACAAATATCATATATTCACAGAACCTATCTTTTTGAAATACTCTGATACATTGTTATAGCAGGTAATCTGCTTTTTGGTTTGAGAATTAGTAAATTCAAGGTGAAATGGCTAATTGGTGGCAGGGTCTAAAGAGGTCTCTCATGTCCTAAGTTCTAGGTCATTGCTCTTTTGCCCATGCCCTTTATCTACCAGAGTTGTATTTTTGGATTGCATTTAAGGTGGACCTGGAAGAAAACATAAGCATAATGTGCCAAAATAAATTTGGTGGTATAAAATATATTTTTAAATGGTAGCACAGGATAGACTTATTGTAAATATAAATTTCTATTAAACATTTTTATTTAGACTGGAACAGAGGAGAATTATTAAACAGATTTCCTGTTCATGAACAACATAAAACAATATATGAATCCAAGATGAAAAGATTAATTAAACAAAAAGTATAGCTTGAGGGCATTAATAAAAAAAAAGCTGTAATAGCATCACAAGTTAAAAAAGCCAACATGGGCTTTTTTCCTTTCCATTTTTTCTTCTTACGGTGTATTACTATATTTCTTGAAGTTGACTTGTATTTTAAAACTTGGATATGTCCAATACAAAAAAGGTGCTTTGGGAATATGGTCTATCACATTTTTCCCTTTGAAGAAAATCCTGCAAGATTATTCATTAAAAAACCCCATAAATCTAATGATGATATTTCTCTGTTAAAGAGTTTTCAATATCTCCCCATCTTCTATCATCTAAAATTCAGATTCCTTAGCACTCTACTGTAGACCTGTCATGAAATGCCACCTTTACTCCATCCACCTCTTTTTATTTTTCTCTTACAATATTACTTAGCAGATACCTGTACTTCAGTCTTGCTAAACTATCTACTGTTTCTCAAATGTCCTGTCTCTAAAATTTTACTTATGCTGTCACCTCTGCCTGGAGTATCCTTACCTTCTTGCCTAATTAATTTACTAATGTTTAGATATATTTCTCAAATGTTTCTTCCCCTGAATACCTCAGGCAGGATAAATCACTCCTCCCTCTGTGTTTCTGCAGTGGCTTATATATGCCACCCTCAGGACATATGTTGCATTGTAATACATTTATGTAATTGATTTTTCCAGAGATGGGCAAACTAAGTCAGCCCTCATCCTGTTTTTGTCAATAAAGTTTTATCGGCACCCAGCCATGTCCATTTATTTATGTACCGTCTCTGGATGATTTCCTGCCACAGTGGCAACATTGAGTAGTTGCAACAGAGATCGAATGGCCCACTAAACTTAAAATATTTATGATCTGGGCCCTGACAGAAAAAGTTTGTCAACCCCTGTACTAGATTGTGACCTTCAGGAGGGCAAGGACAAAGATTTAGTCACATCTGAGTCCCTGACATTTTGCTTTGTGCTGCCTCAGCTCATAATTATTTGTTGAACTGGCTACAGATAAGTATATTACATACAGTGGTTAAGAGAATTATATCTGATGTCCAGCCATCTGAGTTCTAATCATTCCACATTCTACATGTGAGACCTAAAATGAATTACACCATTTATCTGTGCCTCATTCATCTTTTCTGTAAAATAAGGGTAATAATAGTGCCTTTCTCACGTGGCTCATGTGAGGATTAAATCTCATAATATACGGGTAGCCCTTAATGTACTGACTAAAGTATATCAAATCCTCCGTACACACTCTTGTTATTATTACACATCATTCCTAACATGCTGTAGGGCTTTAATAATTAGTTTGAGGACTCCAGGCTCATTTTATCTCCCGTAAAGCAGAAGAGTTAGCTTACTGAGTTCCCTCATACTTCTATAACCTTTGGATCAGGTGGGTCCATGCGTGGTTCTCAGTGCTGTCCTGAGCTTGCTCAGGGTTCATATGGAACAAGCAGAGAGAAAAGTGACGTCAGCTCGGGCAGCAAGAGCAACTGACTCAGCCATAGGATCCGAGTCACCCTCAGAGCCAAAGAGTCACCACTTAGAAAATAGGCCTTTATAGTTTATGGGGTTAAAGCTTTATGGTCTGAGCTCAACTATAGCAGGGCCAGAGGGCCATCCGGCTAACCAGAAAAAAATAAGTTACCTTCTAAATCTCTGAGAAATGTTTAGATGAGTCATTTTGATGAGATTGCAATCTAGAGTCAGCTTTGATTAACTTTTGCTCTACATGGTAATTGTGTTTTTCAAATGTATTTTCTCAACCAACTTATAAATTATGCGGAGAAGTTTTTCTTTAAAAATATAAGTATAAAACTTAAACATCAAAAAATGACATCACATTTGTATTTTACTATGTCTCTAGAAAAGTTTCTTTTTCAGCTTTCAGTAATCGGGAAGATACACAACCTCAGCTTCAAGACCGTCCGAAGAATGGACAAAGTATGGCAGAGGTACAAAGAACAAAGAGAAAAACATGCTACCAAACCTCTGAGAAGTTGTGTTGTCAGTCAGTTACAGTGACCTGATATTTAACTCAAACCAGTCCTCGACTCCTTTCTCTTGGTAATAAAGAGGACTTTGTATGCTGAACATGACAGGGAGCCCTGAAGACATACTTCTAAAAGGTTACTGCACAAATAAAGACAATGAATGTCTATACTGAGGACCAACAAGGATGATTAACTTAAGTTTAGACCCTTAAATACGAGAGAAGGGTTGACTAAAGAGTAACATAAGAGAGTGTTTTAGAGCAGATTTGTTGGTGAGATTGAGAATACCTGGGTAAAAGACCTTTTCTGCTCACTTCTAATGTTGATCATTTATAGCCCAATTACCACAAAATATTCGCTTTTGCTAACTGATTGTGAGAAGACCCATATTAACTTTCATAACGCCGTAAAGTTTATTATTGAAAATCAGAGCTTACTCTCACTTCATACATAAAATACATTTGTTTTTGTTGAGATTTGTTTGTTATATGATACACAGTGAAAGCTGTATCTACAGAGATGTCTAACTTTAATTTTTTGTGACTGCGTTGCTTTTTGTGGCACTTACCAGTGCCTTTCAGAAAGAGAACATCACAGGCATTTCTAAGATTTACAAGAATTTTCTGAGTACTTTAATTAAAGAGAAATGAATGGGTTGGATAAGTTGAGAAACATGTAGAACTTTATAAATTAGAAACGGACAAACACTACTGCATCATTTTGGACTGCGCTGTTGGCAGATAATAATTACATGTTTTGTCTGTTCTTTTTTTTAAGGGCTGTGAATTTCAAATGATAACACCCCTCTCACCTCAGTGTGAGAAATTGAGTCTCTATAATCAGCTCAGGTTATTCCTGCTTTACTTGTATCTCATTATTTAAAGCATACTCTTTTTCAGTAGTTAATTATTATATATTATCTTCCCTATAATTATT
Organism: Balaenoptera ricei; assembly: GCF_028023285.1. Taxonomy (NCBI): domain Eukaryota; kingdom Metazoa; phylum Chordata; class Mammalia; order Artiodactyla; family Balaenopteridae; genus Balaenoptera; species Balaenoptera ricei. The sequence continues at coordinate 52,982,772 of NC_082657.1, read as the reverse complement.
TTTTCTTTCTCTGCCTCACTTATTTTTAGACGTCACCATTGCACTTAGTTGAATACTAGATCAAAATACATCTAGTCATTGCAATCTTGCCTCATTACTCTGCCCTTCCACTGCTCTGACTCATTCTTTTTGTGTGTGTGTGTGAACTTCTTGGAACTCCTTCCAATTTGTCTTCTCTGTGTCGTTTCACGGAGCTAAACTAAAACCCAGGAGCAGCCTCTGCGAATAAAGGCAAGAACTTCCCTGCCCTGGAAGGGAGGGCCAGTCGCAGCAGCACTTCTTAGTGGCGTGTATTTGTTAGAAAACTCCTTCACTTATACTGGATTTGTTAATTTCCTGGATTTGCCACCATGTATAATATGCTTTGTTTTCAGTAGGCTTGACTGTAAGTGTTCTAGCCAGAGTTGATAGAGCCAGAAACTTCTCTAAATTTCTGGGCTCTCTGTGGTGTCCAGCACTGTGAAATTAAATTTTATTCTACAGCATAATTTTGTATGTCTTGATCAACATTCTGCATCCACCGCCTAGGACAGTACCAGACTCGTCTCTGCTCTAAAGGTGCTAAATAATGCCAAAGAGTAAAGAGTGAATGGGATCTTCGCGACAGGGTGGTGGTATAGAGATACTGCTGGGTCAGGCCTGCTCTGGTACGGAGACAGGAGTCACATCAGTTATTTTAATAGAGAAAGAAAGTTGCTTTAAAGAATTGTTCATTTGGTGGAACACATTGTTTGCTAGGCAACTGAAAAAGCCAACAGAGAAAACTGAGCTCTCACAGGTAGCAGTTTCAGAAAGCAGCTGTCACCACTCAGCCTGAGGCTGGAACGATTACAACTAGAAGCTTGGAGGGCAGCCTCAGAGGAGGAGGCCTTGCTTGGCTGATGCTGGTGTCTCTGGTGTCAGGTGGAGCCACGGGGGACTGGGGTTCTGGGCTTTGAGATCAAGGGTTGCCACTGTGCAGGTGTCTCTGATGGGGAGAGGCCGTGATGAGGCTGGTCCTGTGGCAGTGGGACAGTTCCAGCCTGTGTTCAGAGGCTGTTATGGGAATGAAGTGCTGCTGCCAGGGTGGAGAAGCAAGGCCAAGGTCGTGCTGACAGGAACAGGGGGCAGACAGGCAGGCTGGAGGGAGTGAGAGGAAGCAGTCAGGAAGGAGCGGGTCCCTCCTCCAGCCTCGCGGTCTAGCTCTGGCGCCTGCTATTGGCAAAGCCCAACAGAGAGGGGCGGGCTGAGGGGAAGTATTAGACAGAGTCCCGGCCCAGCCCAGCTAAGTGTCATTGCCTTGTTTTACAGGTAAGATACGAAGGCAGAGAGAAGTTAAATAACTTGCACATGTCCATTGTTTTCCAAGTTCACACAATTATGAGAATAGGAGAGTAAAAGCCCAGATGAGTACCATTTCCCAGTAAGTCATATTACATGGTCTGGGGGGTGAGTATGGGAAAAGATATTATTAGCATGACATGTGTTACATTATCAATCCTGTATGTGTTATAAACATACACATAAACTATAGGAGGGGTTTTCAGGCATCTTTGTAAAGCTCAGAAAACAATTTTTCCTTATATTTCTTGAAAGATTTTACCTCTTGCAACCATTGAATCACAAAAGTAATTTTCTTGGAAGAAATAACAAATCAAATAATTCTGTTTATTCTAAATACTTTTAATTTAAAAGTATTCTAAATATTTTTAATTCTAAAATACTTTTTATTTTATATTTTATTTTGCATTATTTTCAGACATTATGCTTCTTCATAAGAGTCTGTATTTTATTTTAGGACCACATTTTTAACAATTATAATTACTTTGTTTAAGAAAAATGATTAAACTCCAAAACAGGACAGTAATTTAGGAGCCAGAGATCCGCTGTTGCTGACAGTTATGGATCTGTCACCAGGTGCTTATCATTGTAAAATATCCCCTTTAAGTTAAAACATAGTGTACGAGGTATTTGCACAGAAGCAATTTTCTGCTACTAAATGAATTTTGTTTATATTGATTTGGCCATTTTTAGGACTCTTTTTAGTCTATGCTGTCGACTAACATCGTCTGTTGAAAAATATTTGCTAGTTTGGAAATGAGGGAGTTTAAAGAGAATAGTGTTCCATGGCAGTTTGTCTGAGAACTTGAGACGACAGTCCTTCCGGTACATGGGTAACGCAAGCTAGGGTCTGTGTGCTTTATCTTTTAACATTAATCATGACGATTCTCATTAACAACAGCCATGTGGAGAATCCAGTTGTCTGAAAAGCTCCATTATAAAAAAGACTATTTCTGGTAGATTTAGGTCATGGTGTAGAATTATGTGTCTAAGATAATATCAATAATTCTAATGCTTTTAAAGAAAAGATAAAAGTGATAAATGGGCCCAGAAAGCAGTATACAAGTTACACTCATTTCAAGAGATTCCCTCGTCTCAAGATGACAGAGTACAGTAGTTGACATTTATAAAATATTGGCAAACATTATTTTTTCAAGTATGTGAACCAGTCATTCATGTAACAAGAGTTTTATTAATTAAATTCACTGTTTTCGGCACTGGTAAACACTGGGGGCTGCAAACAATGACCAGGACAGTGATTGCCAGCAAGGAGATGTCAATTAATCATGGAGACAGTGTTTTTTACCCAGAAACAAATTTGAGAACAATTTAGGGCACTAATTAATTATAGTCAACTTTTCATAGTAACTAGGGAAGTAAGCCAAGTGATGGGATTCGGCTGGAAGTGAAAATCTGTTTCTAATTATTTTTGGTGGGGAAGCTCTAAAGTGGATGAGTCCTTCCGGTCTTCACCTAAATGCCTATCTTTCTCCAGACCGACTTCCCTGGCTTCGCCTACAAGGGGTCCTTTCCTTCCCACCTGCCCACCTCCGTGAGATTCCATTAGGTGTCCTCGTTTTGATCTTCCGTAGCACTACTTTTAATGCCCTAGTGCAGACTTGATCATGCAGTATTGAAGTTTCTGTCTTGTTTTCTGTCTCTGAGGGCAGGGACAGACTCTGTCTTGCTCTCTTGGTCTCTCCAAGCCTCATACAGTCCCTGTTCAGAGATGAGCCGGATGACTCGTCGGGACCTATCCTGCCTCTTTGTCCATTCTGTATCCACTGCATCTGCTGTTCTGGTTGCTCAAGAAGTTTGGCGGCAGTATCTAGACTTTTGGCAAGAGTGCCAGAGGCTCAGGTAATTCTGTGAGAACCAAATGTGACCTACCTCTTAAAGGTAGACATTTCTCAAGGATGGAAATTGGACTGCCCGCACATTATCAGGAGGGTCTTCTTCCAGTCTCTTGCAGTGGTGCTGGAAGGAATTAAAATCATAGATGGGTGGGCGTGGGTGAGGGCAGGGCAAGTCCAGTTCTTGGTCGAGACAAAGCACTGATGTTTGGTTTGGCAGCAGCAAACACCATCTTGCTCACCTGGGAGGGAAAGTTCACAGCTCTTGATCTTGGGTCAAGCTTAGTGTAGAAAGTGAGTTTCTGGTCAGGCCTGGGAAGATAGCCTTCCCAGTGCATACCCTGAGGGTCTCCAGGGTCATCTGGCCCAAATGCCCAGGACACTTCTCCCTGGACCGAATACCATCTGGAACTCCCCCTCGGTGTCTCCTGGGGCTCCTACACTGGCTGCACTGTCCTTGATACCTGCACTGCATGCACTTCCCTTCTTTCCTGCTCTGGCCAGAAGAGACATTCTAGAAGATTCTTGAGTAACCTGGAAGCCTGAATCCTGCCTCTTCACCCCGGGTATGGCTTATAGTGATTTCCTTCCTGCCCCTCTACAATTTTTAGGTATTAAAATATTATGCATGATTTAAATACATAATGAGGATAATAATACTCAGAGCAATAATTGATTGAAATCAGTGAGAGAGAAGAAATGTCATTATCAACAAACCAAAGGACACCAGCTGTTATAGGACATCAACTACTGGAACCCCATAATATGTGACGTGCCTATTCACAGATAATGAGGGGCCGGCCAGTGTAACCTCTCAAACATGGGCCTTAGCCTAAGTCTTTCCATTCACCATTGTTAGCACTTTGTGAGTAAAAGAATAACGTTATGTATTATTTAGATAAATGAAAAATCTAAGCATGCACGTGGTCTTACCCAGTAGGCTTTTAAGAGCTTTGAGAACATGAGTAATGAGAGATGTTTATTATTTGGCTCGGGAAAAAAGTAGGAAAAGACATCTATTGCATGTATTACCCATTATCTATTTAATGGATATTCGATAAATATTCTGAACTACTGGGGATGATACTTTGAGAAGCAGTGTCTGCTTTTAATCAGTGACAAACCAATTCATAGCTAGTGATTTGGACTAAGAAATAATACCATACAAGTAAGGCACTGTTTTATTATTTAGAATCTTGTCAGTTTGCATCAACAAAACATGTCTTTGTGTTTTCACAAATAAAAGGGCAAAATCAAAGTGAATATGATCTGTAGGTTGTTGGTTTATATTAACTGAACAACAATAACAGAAAAAACCCCAAAGCTTTTAAGAACCGAAAATATCTTGTTCTTTCACTGAGGCATTATATCCTCAATCTTTGTTCAGGTGTAATATTTATATGGGTGCTAAACAGCACTGAAAACAAGATTTTTAATGATGAGACCTACAGGCTCTTAACTGCATAATATGTTGAGCAGTGCTATAACTTAGCACTTATAGGGCTTTCATATGTTTTGGAATAGTTTGTTTAAAACTGTACTAATGTGCTTATAGCTTTTCCTGCCAAACCTGATTTAAACTGTGCCTTACCAAATTTTTACTGTACATACAGGTGGAAATACTTATTTTGTGTATTTCTTTAGCTGAAATTCATAAATCAGAGAGCCACAATGCAACTGCACAGCTGTATTGGATTTCTAATAAACTTGAGACGGCTTGAGTCACTGCAGACTATTGGCAAAGCACCCTTCCTGGGATTATTCAGGTACAAACATAAAGAGAAAAGTAAAGGAGGGAGAAGCAAAGAGAACCACAGGATAAATGAAGTCACGCTTTTAAGACCATGAGTCTTGCTTCAAAATCGATTATGGTGCAACTTCCTATTGTACATTGTACTTTTTTCTGATATTTTTGAAAAAGTGGTCTTGAACCAAATCAGGGAACTGTTTCAGTCTTGCAAGGTTAGAGTTCAAAGAACTTTCTGCTTGTTTCTTGTTTTACTATTAAAGACCCTACATGTTTGAATGTCACAAACCACAAACAGTAAGTCATGCGTTTTGAAGCTTAGCGGTTATTAGAGAGATTATGTTGGCAGTTAACGAAGGGATTGTTAAAGCACATTTGATGCCTGTCTGGAAGGTTTTTTCCACAGACTCAGTCAAGCCCATGGGCCCTGTAAAAATAAATAATAAGAAAAAGTATAGAAGGGCACACTCAAGATGGTCAAAACAGGAGGCATAGCTGATGTATCTAAATTCATTTATCTTTTACAATGGCCTGAATTATTATCAGAAGAAACTATGGCTGATAACTATTGGACTATGTCTCAGTGAGTCAGATCAGACTCAAACATTGGGATTGGTGTCCAACATGAATAATGATGATAGTGAGTATATTTTCCCCTTCAAAATTGGGATTCCAGTTCTGTAAAATATAGTGGAAAAAAGTAGACAAATTATTTGAACCTGGGAAAGTTGTGGAGTTTGGGGATTTCTTTCTTTTTTTATACTCTCCAAATATTATTTACGACTGCTTACAGAAATACATATAGGATAAATATTAGATCCTAGAAAATGAAATGTGAAGACAATAAAATGTTGGGGACACCGCTGACTGACAATGCGTGTACACAGGCTGGGGCTATTTAGCAGCTGGGGGCCCTGTCCTTTGCAGGTAGTGGGTCTTTATCCTTGTTTTCCCTCCTCCTGGCACGCTGCCCCCTACTTTTTCAATTGCTGGCCTCTTCTCAACTTCCAGGTCTCAGCTTAAATGTGATGGCTTCCTTGAGTTCTTGCCTACCTGAATGCTCTTAAGCTAACTAAGCATGGCGTAAGTAATTAAAGGGCTGGGGAGTCCAAGGTTTATCAGCTCAGCAGCGCCATCCAGGACCCAGCTCTGTTCATCTTTCTGCTCTGCTATCCTCAGGACATGGCTGGACACAGCCTTGTCACCTCACGATTGGAAGTTGTCTGTCGCAGTTGCAAGCATCGCAGGTGTTTATGGTGACATGCACACAAAAAGGAAGGAACCTTTATATCTATGTCTTTTTTTCTTAGAGAGAAAAAAATCCTTCCAGGAAGGTGCCCCACGGATATCCCTGTATGTCCCATTCAGTGGGGTCGTGTGTCATGCCCAAGCTTGAATGACTCAGTGTCAAGGGGGTGGAATTACCATGATTGGCTTGGAGTCACCAACACTTACCTCCTGGAACTGGGGATGAGCCATTCTCTTGGGTACATGAGAATGTAAACACCTGAACTAAAGCAGACAATGGAGAATAAGGAGGACACCAACCCCCGCCCCCGACTCGTCCTGTCCCTCAGATCGAAAGTCACCTCCTTCATGGCATCACCTGACTGACTCCTTTCCTATTAATACCAGGACTCATCTCTACTTATTTTGTTAATTTCATTTTTTTTTTTTTAATGTCTTGAAACTCCATAAGAGTAGGGACCTTGTTCACTGCTGTATCCATAGTACTAAGCACAGTGGGGATAAATAGTAAATACGTTTACTGAACAAATGAATAGTAAATATGTTTACTGAACAAATAATGACAAAAAGGGAATTACAGTTGACCCTTGAACAGCACAGGTTTGAACTGGTGGTGGGCCCACTTATACAGGGAGTTTTTTCAATAAACATGTATTACAGGGTACAGGAGCTGCAGTTGGGTTGAATTTGTGGATGGAGAACCATGGATAAGTAGAGCCGACTGTAAAGTTATATATGGATTTTCAACTGCACAGGGGTCAGAACCCCTAATCCCCTTGTTGTTCAAGGGTCAACTGTATATAATTCACAAGTATCATCAAACATTAATGTCTTTACTTAGAAGAAATGAAGCCATCCCTTATACCAAGACCTAAAAACAATTTTTAGCTCACAAAAGAAAACATTATGTAATGATACCTTGTGAGGGTGTATTCTTCCCAAAGTCTTGAGTCACCGTGTACAGCTGACCTGATATTCACAGACATGACAACCGTGGATGAGTCGGGCCCTGGCAGGCAGCGGATGGCACCCTCTGAGTGAACTAAGAGAGTGTAACGAAGAGCCAGGTGGAGGCGTAAGTGAAGAGCAGGCAGGGGCATCAGGAGGTCACCAGGGTCTGGTCACCGTGGACAGTGGTCCCTTTGCCGAGGCCCGAGGGACAAGAACCTGGTCCGGAAATTGGTCAGAGCTTTAGCAGTGACAAGAGTGCTACTTACTGGTTTGTTGTTTTGTTTGTGTTTTTCACAGTCTTTTTTCTTTTTTTTTTTTAATGCCTATTGCGCCATGAGTTGGTAGGGAGTGGGTTCCAGCAGCTCAGCCCCTTTCTCGGTGGTTCTCACAAAGCGCGCTTTTCTGGGCAGAGCAGGCTGGCGCTTCAGCCCAGCCCACGTGACTTTCTGTTCAGCTTCCTTCTTTCTCTCTCTGATCATTCCCTTCACATGCTTCAGGGAGCAGTCTCTGCTCTCGGAGTGTATGTGCTCAGTTCGTAAATTAATTCTCTTGGCAAGAACCTTTGTTTCATTGCTGCAGCAATGCCAACAGCTTGCCGCCTGACACTGTGGACGCTTCCGGTTTCGCCCTAGGAACATTGACTCGGGGCTCCTTTGTGAACAGTGCCGTTCCCTTGATGTCTACCACATTGCTCTCCTGGAGGATTTGCACATACGTGGCCAGAGGAACAGCGCCATGCTTTCTAAAAGGCCCGGAGAGCGGAGGGCGGGGCCTCTCCTCTGTCCCTTTGTGTTGGTCGTTTTGGTGAATTACTGGGTCATGGTGGTTCTGGCCATCAGGGGAACGAGGCCATATCAGGCTTTGGCGCTGGCTTCCGCTGCTGGCAGAGTGGACACAGCGCTAGCAGCAGCCAGGTCAGATGTGGGGGTTCCTGCTATTGCGCTCACACGGAGCCTCCGTTCTTGCTACCTTGGCCGCTTTGTATGTGGGACCATTGAACAAGCCCCAGGGTAACCGGAAAAAGGGGGTGCCTTGGATCCACAGGGGTGGGTCATCTGGGCAGCTGACCATTGAGGGCATCCTGAGAAAAACTTCACAGTGGTGCCAGCCTCACAACAAAATATTTAATGTTCTGTGAAAGTCGTATCCTGTCCCTTCCTGGGGTAGGTTTAGGGGTAGCTGAGCAGTTTGCATAGATTAGGTCCATTTTCTAAGTCATTGACCCCATTCATTCATGATTTACCTTGAGGAGTTCTCATTTGAACCTTTCTTTTTTTTTTTTACTATAAATGCCTATTGATGAAAGAATTGATCCATCATGCAGAATGCTAGTACCATTCCCGGGTGCTTAAATCAATTTATTAAATCCCAAGTTTGGGATTATATGCACCCATATAATCCCAGATTATATGGGCGCATATAAATAAATTTAGCCCAAATTTAATACTATTTTTTCCTTCAATCGTATACTTCTGATGGTAACAGAGAGATTTGGAGATTCTGATTTTTCAACCTCAAGTATGCTTCAGCCACTGCCATGCAAAATCCCACTTCTTTTCAACCAAGGCTTTACCTTAGCCTGGGAGACCTGCAAGTTGCATGTTTAACTCTGTAGGGCAGGCAGGGTTGAACATCACCCTGTAAGGCTTGCAGGGTTGCAATCCGCAGTACTTGGAATTAAGTCAACACTTTAAATGTATCTGTTCCCTTGGTTACACTCCCCAGAGCAGTCACGAATAGCTATCCCACCTCACATCTTGATAAATAGTATTGTTGCTTTGGTAACTAAGTGCCAACCTTACCCTGCCCCCGACCTTCGTCCCACGCCACCAGGAGTGTTGGTGTGAGTAACAGTGATGCCACTGCAGGCCGCAGAGCTGGAGGTCCACTTTCCCCATCAGGGAGGCGTTTTCTGCCTTGATGAAATACGGGAGCAATCCTACCCCATTATCCTATTTTGAGGGTACGCTTTGGGGGTAACTCTAGTAGTCATTACTCTCACAGTCAGGAGACAGTTGTCACAACCAGAGAGTCAACTGAGGAGAGTTTAATTGATGTGCTGTTGAATCACCAAGGAACTGATAACTTCTCAAAGCTGTCACCTCCATCCGGTCTGAAGGGCTGTGGAGAGGAAGCTATTCTTGGGATGTGATGGAAGCTGTAGCAGAGGGAGAACAGCCAGACGACAGGAGCTGTGGCTGCAGAGAAAAGAACACAGCCACTGCCAACGCCATAATCTGGCGGGGAGGGGACAGGCATAAAAAGATCTTGATTCTCTCCTTCTCCTACAGTCCATGTTCCTGTGTCTCTCACTGGCTGAATCTAATGGGGAGCCGAAGGTGGGGAAGCCTGGAAATCGTAGTCTGTAGATTTCAGCCTCGCAGGGCATAGAGCAGAGCAGAATGGAAGAAGAGGAAAAATGAAATGTAACCAGAACATTCCATTTTTATTCCTGCGTGAAAGTAAGAGAAGATGAATAGGAATGAATACCGTCATTATTTCACATGGTTCTGAGTGTACTGCATTTGTAAAATGTTAATTACCATCTAGTTATGACTTTGTAACTATTTATCTCATTATTTTTCTAAAAGCACTCTCGGGAGATGAAATCAGCAAATTAAAAATAATTGTGTTTTGATTTTTTCCTATGGTATTTATAAAGTTTTCTTTTTGATCCTGGTTAGATATATTGAGGTTCTGAGACACAGAGCTTGGAGGTCATTGTTCAAAACCCGCTGCGTCAAATGGCCTTCAGTTCATCTTCAGTAACAGTAATTCTAAATGGCAAACTGTACAAGGGCGGTGGAGCCCTTAACTGATTTAACTGGGGGACAGCAAGGAAGAAGCAGAGCAGAGAATGAGACGCACCTGGGCAGCTTGGCAAGGCTAACACTCGGGGGCCAGTGGTCTGGGCTGTGAATCCTGGCTTTGCCATTTGCTAGCTCCGTGAACTGCAGAAATTATTTAAATTCGGAGTCACAATCGACTCATCTATAAAATTGCAATAAAATAATAATCCTCTTAATATTAGAGAGTATGAGCCAAAGTAAACATGCTTATTAGCACCTGCATTACGATAGGACCTGGCTCATAGTGTATCTTTTCCTCTCACTTCTTTTCATGGTTTCTGAGCTGCCTCAAAAACTTTTGGGAGCTTAGGAGAGGAGCCTGGAAACTTGAGGAGGTGTAATACAAGCAATACATATTTTCTATTTCGACGTGGCATCCTCCAGAATGGGATGGGATGGAGAAGAGTGCAAGAAGAGTGACGCATATAAGAAGACATTCGGGGCAAGAGGACACACTGGCTTATTATCTCCCATTCTCGCTGCCTCACTGGCAACTGGAGACTCAGAATTAATAATAACAAAGTAACGCATAGATGGGGGAGCTCCGGAATGCATTATAAAGGACACATGGCTAGTTTTTCACGCAGACAGACATGGGGTTATGGTCCCTTGCTAACAGTTACATTGAAACTTGGTACAGAATGAATGAGAACATAAAATTTTTATGTCAAATTATAACAGACTATAGTGGCACACTGTAATTCTTTTTTTTTTTTTTTTTGAGATAATATCTCTAGATGCTGAGATAGAGAGAGAGAGGTTGTTGTATATGTTGTCATTTAGTTCATGGTAGAATTGGCAAATTTTGGTAGATGGGTGAATTTTGTTTCTGGCCAGGCTTTTCTCCATATCTTGCAGGACCTTATGAATTACAAGCATCATGTAGATATTTCTGTAATACCAAGAACTTGATTGTATAGAATTCTACCAGAGTAGAAATATTTCTAAAACTAAGTTTACTAAGTAGAAAGTTAAATAAAATTCATCCTCTTTAAACTTCTTGTCTAGTATCTATTATCAGACTTTACAAATATCTTATATTGAAAAATATTTTTTAAAATTTTATTCTCTTATTATGTATTTATTGAAAACTTTCTCCTCATACTGAACTACAATAGAGAAGTCTATTTCCCTAAGTCATATAGGGAAAAATAAAGTGAGAGTGTTGCCTCCAGAATGTCCAAACTATACATCTCACATATGTCTTCCACTAAAAAACTGAAAGATAATATATACTTTTAATCCACTTAATTTGATAAAGGAAAAACTATGATGTCATATTAAACGATAAAAATCTACCACCCCTTTTGTAATTTCTTACTGAGGAGAGATGTGCTGAGCTTTAAGAGTTGGTGTGTATAAATTGCTAAATACTGTTCAATAAATTTATGCCATTTCTCCTGTGTAAAGGAAAGAGATTCATTTGAACATTTCTTCTGATTGGTATGAGTTCAGACCCATTTAAAAGCCTCAATGAATATTTTATTTTAGAATATAGAATAAGAATTGTATTCTAGAATATAGAATACAGACTCTCTAGATCTTTCGTTGCAGAGCATTGCTCCTTTTGATGCAAAACTTTATTATTATTATTGCTATTACCGTTATTTAGGAAGCATGAGATACAAATCAAATATGTTAATTAGGAAATTGATACACATCTTGCGGGACATACACGAACATTCCTTTTATTTTTCTCTCAGACATGGTGCAGGTTTTCGATGTCCTGTTCACTGACAGCACAAAGTAGACAGTTGTCTCTGATACTCCCAAGTGCTAGTTGAGCAAAAACTAAAGTCAGAACTTTCACTTGCATATATTAAAAACAGGATCCCATTCCACTGAAAATAATCTTCCCTCAGAACTCTCAGGCGATTTTTCTAGCATCTTTCTGGTGTTTCTTCTGAGAAGTCTGATGCCATGTTGATTTTCCATCTAATTGAAGATTGAATGCCTGGCCCTCTGGAGACTTTCAAATTTTTATTTTTTGAAAAATTCTGAAAACCTGTTTGACGTGGTTTTTTTACGTCATGCTGGGTTTGGGGAGCCATCTCAATCTGAACTTTCATGTCACTTCTGGGGAAATTTGTTGGCTGATTTTTTGGGGACAATTTCTTCCCCTTAATTTTTCCGTTTTATCTTTCCAGAAATCCTATTGTTGGATTTGGCCCTCCTGGATAGATACTTTACTTTTCCTATCTTTCCTCTACTGTTTCCCTTTTTTTGCTGTTTTGTTGTTGTTGTTTGTTTGTTTGCTTTTTGCTGTTGTCTTCTTATCTTCTTGGAGAGTCCCTTAAGTTTATCTTTCAGACTTTTTTTTGAAAGAAAAAAATTTCATTTCTGTTATTGTATTGCAGTTTCCAAGGGCTCTTTAGTGTCCTCCAGGTGTTCTTTTCTTATATTCTCCTGTTCTTGTTTCTCCAATAAAATACCTTCTCAAATCTCTTTGAGGATATCAATTATAGCATTAAAAAAAAATCTGCTCCAAACACCAATTTCCCTTTGTTCTCTCTTTTTTGGTTTCGTGTCTGTTACGGTAGGAGCTTTACCTCAATGCCAATTGGACTTGCCTGTCTACTCATGTTTTTGAGAAAGTTACTTAAAACTTTTTTGGAAGCTCAGGAGTGAGGGTAGCTTGGGCATTGTCCTCCAGTGGTCCTCCTTGTGTGGTGACCCAACAGAGCTATCTCACAAGGGACCTCTAGCTGTCTGCAAATTGGCTTGGTGTCCCTCCCAGTGTGGCTGGAAATTCTAAGACTGATTATGTGAATTTGGTTGATGCATCGGAGTCTTGCTTCTCAGTGGCTACTTTCACCTGTTCCCTTTGTTTTCAGCACGAGACTTGTGCCTGGAGTCCTAGTGCCTGTCCAGAGAGCAGGAGAGTCAAGGAGGCAGCCAGATGCAGGGCGTGTTATGGAGGAAACCTGGGGCCTCTAACTCATCCTTCTGTTTCTAATGCTTGTACACTTTAGCTTCTAGAAGTTCCTGGTGCTTCCTTTGCCCTAGGTTTATGGGATCTGAAGCACAAACTAGTCTTCTATGCTCAGTGGCTTAAAATAACAACAAGGTATTATTTCTCACAGTTCTCTGGGCAGGCTGTGTTCTTCTGCTAGTTTTGCATATACACCCAGAAGGTTGACTAGGGAGGGGCTTAGCTAGAATAACTGACTGTGTCCCTCTGTCTACAGGTCATCTCCCATACCCCGAGGTACTACACTGTTCTTCCTCATATGGTGACAGCCTTGTCCCAAGAGGGCTCCAATGTCCTGGCACTTACCAAGCCTCTGTTTACTTTCCATTAGCTGACGTTTCATTGGCCAAGCAAGTCACGTGACCATGCCCGACACAAATGGGAGAGTAAATGGGAGCCAGTAGGGTAACAGTCTGCCACAGTGATTGCACCAACTTACATTCCCACCACCAGTATGAGTGCTTCTGTAACTCCACAGCCTACCCAATACGCAATAGTTTCCATTTTTAGTGGTTACACCATTTTTAGTGAGTCTGGTTTGTATAAACTGTTTTCTCATTGTGATTTAATTTTTATTTTAATGTCAATGAATGATGTTAAACAACATTTTGTATACTTGCATTTGTTTGCTGTTGCTGTTGTAACAAATTACCAGAAATTTAATGTCTTCAAACAACACAGATTTATTATCTTACAGTTCTGGAGGTCAGAAGTCCTAAAATTAAGGTGCCAGCAGGACTGAATTCCTTCTGGAGGCTCTAGGGAAGAATGTATTTCCCTACCTTTTCCAACTTCTAGAGGCTGCCTGTGTTTCATGGCTCCTAGTCCTGTCTCCCATCTTCAAAGACAATGACATAATATCTTTCAATCTCTCTCTCTTTCTGTTTCTGATCTCTGCTTCTAACATCACGTCACCTTCTCTGATTCTGACTCTCCCTCTTCCATCTTTTAAGGACCTTGTGATTACACGTGGCCTGAACAGATAATCTAGGATAATCTCCCTGCTTTAAGAGCCGTAACTTATATTTGCAAAGTCCCTTTATCACATAAAGTAATATATTCACAGTTTCTGGGAACAGGGCATAAACATCTTTATGGTGGGGGGGGAGTAGGGGGGTGCATTATTCAGCCTACCACATTACTTTTGGCCTATTTTGATAACCTCTTTTATAAATAATGTTTGTCTTTGCCATTTAAATGAATTAAAATAATTTTGAAAATATTTAGGTGCACAGACCATATTTTTAATCATGTAGTTTGAGTCCACTGCTGAAACTAGAAATTTAATGTAAATTTAAGGTACATAATTTGGTAAAAGGAAAAATTCAATGACAAAATGAATAGTCATCCTAACTTTTAAAGAGTTTTTTGGATCCAACTTTAAACCAACTTGCCAGCATCTTATCTATGGCCTCCTACTTAAAATAGCCTGAAAGGGTAGTCAGTGGAATTGCGTGTTCCTTTCATTCATCAGTTCATGAGTTTATTTCTCCCAGCAGCAATAACATAAGTGGTTACAGAATAGGGATGGAGTGACCTGGATCTGTCTTGGTCTTTCTTCCAGGAGAAGGGGATTAATGATTGTTTACTGACTGAATTAATAAATGACTAAAAATACTGGTCTTATTTTCTGCTTCACCACCTTGGTTTCTTTTGTGTGGCTTGCTTTAAATATTCAGCTGTCTTCTCCTCACCGCAAAGCAAATATTCTTCCTTAATCTTTAACTACGTCTTATCAACTCATACCTATGCGAGTCCTTATCTCCAATTCCTGCCACATATATTCTATTGTATATAAACTTATCTTTTATGGAGCTCAAATACTTATTCTTGGAGCAAATTTTAATTAACTTAATTTTCCTTGGAAATAGGATTTCTCATTTTTCTGGATCTTCTATTGTAACTAGCACTGTTAACATCTCTTGGCCCTCTTTTAGAGTCTCAGAATTTGTTGCATCTGTTTATACGTTATCTATCTATCCATCCATCCATCATCTATCTATCTATCTATCTATCTATCTATCTATCTATCTACCTATCTATCTATCTGTCAATCATTTATCCTTGTCTCTCTCTTTCTCTTTTCTTTCTCATATTATCAGGTGATACATTTTTGCTGTAGGTAAGAAAGTTTTGATTTAATTTTATAATTGACAAAAGTCATCAAAGTTAATTAAAGGACCTTGGTTTTTTTGGATAATTTTATTGGAAATGTTTTATAATAATTTTAGTGGAGAGCTAATTCAAAGGAACGTGGCTTGGCTCTGCACTCTCTTGACACACACTCTTCTACGGGAGGGCATCAATTAGTCTAGTCTGGGCAGAATATCCTAAGTGTTGCCAGGGCATACTTTGCATTAATGTACAAAACCCCTCTGATGATCGTACTTGTATCAAGCTGCTTGGGATTTGTGGGAAACTGTGAAGCTGACAGAGAAGGAAGAAATGACAGATGGGTGGAGAGTCAGTATTGGAAAGGAACATCTTTTCTCATGCATGTCAGTTTCCAGTTAATTTCATGTAGCCATTCAAGACCCTAATGCATCAGTTGAAAGAAATCCTGGTAGGGAATTACATTTGGGAGAGAGCCAACACAGGACACAACCCGAGGCTGCAAATGCTGGTCTCCTTGTCAGCTGCAAGGGGAACTGTTTGACAACAAATTATTTGATAGAAAGCCCCTAGAATCAGCAAAAGACTAAAAACAGAAAGATGGGATGGGTTTCTATGGCTTCCGAGAGAGAGAGAGAGAGAGAGAATTCAGTTCCCCTGACTGCAGGGATACATCTGCAATGCCAGAACCTTTCTTAGAGTTTATGTGCTGCAGTGTTCGATGACAACCAGAAATGGCCACAATGAAAGGAGTAGTTAATTCTGTTCTAAATCACTCTGCCAGTTGTGCTCCATGACCTTGCATATTACTTAATTAAACTGTATCTGAATTGGCTCATAGCATAATAATGCCATTCCTCTCTCACAGGACACATTTCAAGGCTATTAAACTATAAGATGTGGGACTGATAATCCTGACGTGACTCTTCCGTAGAACAGGATCCTCAGCCCAGCATTGATTTTATTCAGAATGTGTTGGTTGGTTTCCCACACCCTTGGCATATATTTGTATTTATTTTTCAGAGCATTCTCTCCTGCGACTAGGAATACATTTCTCTGTTACAAAGCCAAGAGTATTATTCTCTTTACTTTGTTCTTCTGAGAGTACAGCTGGTAATTGCCAATGAATCATAGATCCATGCTTCTCGAAATTTAATTTGCAGATAAATCACCTGGGATCTTGTTAAAAGACAGATTCTGATTCAGTAAGTCTGGTGTGAGAGGCTCTTTCATTGCTTTAATTTTTCTTTCTTTAACACAAACTAGTGGCACGAACTCCCCAGTCTCCTGGTCTTCTTAGGGTGGTGGGCCCTCATGGTCCCTTTATCCTAACATAGGGTACCCAAGGCTCTGAGGGTGATTCTTCTTGGATTATATTTGGCTGCTTCTTGGTGTCCAACCTGATTAGATTGTTTGGTTGAGGGGGAGAACATGGTAGAGTTGAATAAAATTCAAGGTATCTTATCCACAAACAGAATGTGATTCATGGCAGACCTGCTGTATGACCTGGCCTCTGACATTTTACAGTGTCATTCTCTTTCTGTTATCAGAAGCAGGGCCTGCTTCTTCTGTTTCTGTCTCCCAAGCTTGCTGTACTGGAAACCAAGATTTGTGCACTTGTTTATTTCTAAATGGATCACTAGAAACAGGGATCCATTTCCTACTGACTGGACTGCTTTATCTTGTTTAATGAGACTAAATTTGGTAATATCATGAAATAAGTTATTTTTGCAGTCCACAATTTTTAAAAATTGAAGTATAGTTGATTTACAATGTTTCAGGTGTACAGCAAACTGATTCAGTTATACATGTACATACATATATTCTTTTTCAGATTCTTTTCCATTATAGGTTATTGAAAGATACTGAATATAATTCCTGTGCTATACAGTAGGTCCTTGTTGTTTATCTATTTTATGTATAGTAGTGTGTATCTCTTAATACCAAATTCCTAATTTACCCCTCACCCCTATTCCCCTTTGGTAACCATAAGTTTGTTTTCTCTGTTTCTGAGTCTGTTTCTGTTTTGTAAATAAGTTCATTTGCATCATTTTTTTAGATTCCACAGATAAGTGGTATCATATAATATTTGTCTTTCTCTTTCTGACTTACTTCACTTAGTATGATAATCTCTAGGTCCGTCCATGTTGTAGCAAATGTCGTTATTTCATTTTTTTACGGCTGGATAGTGTTTCATTGTGTATATGTACCACATCTTCTTTATCCATTCATCTGTTGATGGACATTTAGGTTGCTTCCATGTCTTGGCTATTGTAAATACTGCTTCAATGAACACTGGGGTGCATGTATCTTTTCAAATTAAGAGTTTTCTCCTGATACATGCACAGAAGTGGGATTGCTGGATCATATAGTAACTCTATTTTTAGTTTTTTAAAGAACCTTCATACTGATTTCAATAGTAACTACACCAACTTATATTCCCACCAACAGCGTAGGAGGGTTCCCTTTTCTCCACACCCTCTCCAGCACTTATTATTTGTAGACTTTTTGATGATGGCCAGTGTCAGGTGATGCCTCATTGTAGTTCTGATTTGCATTTCTCTAATAATTAATGCTGTTGAGCATCTTTTCATGTGCTTCTTGGCCATCTGTATGTCTTTTTTTGGAGAAATGTCTATTTAGGTCTTCGGCCCATTCTTGATTGGGTTTCTTTTGGTATTAAGCTGTATAAGTTGGTTGTATATTTTGGAAATTAATCCCTTGTTGGTTTTGAAGTCCACAATTAAGAATCAGCACAAGGTGATTAATATTACTTTCTCTTTTTTTAAACATCTTTATTGGAGTATAATTGCTTTACAATGGTGTTTTAGTTTCTGCTTTATAACAAAGTGAATCAGTTATACATATACATATATCCCCATATCTCTTCCCTCTTGCGTCTACCTCCCTCCCACCCTCCCTATCCCACCCCTCTAGGTGATCACAAAACACCGAGCTGATCTCCCTGTGCTATGCGGCTGCTTCCCACTAGCTATCTATTTTACGTTTGGTAGTGTATATATGTCCATGCCACTCTCTCACTTTGTCTCAGCTTACCCTTCCCCCTCCCCGTATCCAAAAGTCCATTCTCTAGTAGGGCTGAGTCTTTATTCCCATCTTGCCCATAGGTTCTTCATGACCATTTTTTTTCTTTGTTTTTTAAATTCCATATATATGTGTTAGCATACGGTATTTGTTTTTCTCTTTCTGACTTACTTCACTCTGTATGACAGACTCTAGGTCCATCCACCTCACTACAAATAACTCAATTTTGTTTCTTTTTATGGCTGAGTAATATTCCATTGTATATATGTGCCACATCTTCTTTATCCTTTCATCTGTTGAAGGACACTTAGGTTGCTTCCATGTCCTGGCTATTGTAAATAGAGCTGCAATGAACATTGTGGTACACGACTCTTTTTGAATTATGGTTTTCTCAGGGTATATGCCCAGTAGTGGGATTGCTGGGTCGTATGGTAGTTCTATTTTTAGTTTTTTAAGGAACTTCCATACTGTTCTCCATAGTGGCTGTATCAATTTACATTCCCACCAACAGTGCAAGAGGGTTCCCTTTTCTCCACACCCTCTCCAGCATTTATTGTTTGTAGATTTTTTGATGATGGCCATTCTGACCGGTGTGAGATGATATCTCATTGTAGTTTTGATTTGCATTTCTCTAATGATTAATGATGTTGAACATTCCTTCATGTGTTTGTTGGCAATCTGTATATCTTCTTTGGAGAAATGTCTGTTTAGGTCTTCTGCCCATTTTTGGATTGGGTTGTTTTTTTGATATTGAGCTGCATGAGCTGCTTGTAAATTTTGGAGATTAATCCTTCGTCATTTGCTTCATTTGCAAATATTTTCTCCCATTCTGAGGGTTGTCTTTTCGTCTTGTTTATGTTTTCCTTGGACAGCTTTTCCTGTGCAAAAGCTTTTATGTTTCATTAGGTCCCATTTGTTTATGTTTGTTTTTATTTCCATTTCTCTAGGAGGTGGGTCAAAAAGGATCTTCCTGTGATTTATGTCATAGAGTGTTCTTCCTATGTTTTCCTCTAAGAGTTTGATGGTGTCTGGCCTTACATTTAGGTCTTTAATCCATTTTTAGTTTATTTTTGTGTATGGTGTTAGGGAGTGTTCTAATTTCATTCTTTTACATGTAGCTGTCCAGTTTTCCCAGCACCAATAATTGAAGAGGCTGTCTTTTCTCCACTGTGTAGTCTTGCCTCCTTTATCAAAGATAAGGTGACCAGATGTGCGTGGGTTTATCTCTGGGCTTTCTATCCTGTTCCATAGATCTATATTTCTGTTTTAATGCCAGTACCATACTGTCTTGATTACTGTAGCTTTGTAGTATAGTCTGAAGTCAGGGAGCCTGATTCCTCCAGCTCCGTTTTTCTCAAGATTGCTTTGGCTAATTGGGGTCTTTTGCGTTTCCATACAAATTATGAAATTTTTTGTTCTAGTTCTGTGAAAAATGCCAGTGGTAGTTTGATAGGGATTGCATTGAATCTGTAGATTGCTTTGGGTGGTATAGTCATTTTCACAATGTTGATTCTTCCAATCCAAGAACATGGTATATCTCTCCATCTGTTTGTAGCCTCTTTAATATCTTTCATCAGTGTCTTATAATTTTCTGCATACAGGTCTTTTGTCTCCTTAGGTAGGTTTATTCCTAGATATTTTATACTTTTTGTTGCAGTGGTAAATGGGAGTGTTTTCTTAATTTCACTTTGAGATTTTTCATCATTAGTGTATAGGAATACAAGAGATTTCTGTGCATTAATTTTGTATCCTGCTACTTTACCAAATTCATTGATTAGCTCTAGTTGTTTTCTGGTAGCATCTTTAGGATTCTCTATGTATATTATCATGTCATCTGCAAACAGTGATGGTTTTACTTCTTCTTTTCTGATATGGATTCCTTTTATTTCTTTTTCTTCTCTGATTGCTGTGGCTAAAACTTCCAAAACTATGTTGAATAATAGTGGTGAGAGTGGGCAACCTTGTCTTGTTCCTGATCTTAGTGAAAATGGTTTCAGTTTTTCACCATTGAGGACGATGTTGGCTGTGGGTTTGTCATATATGGCTTTATTATGTCGAGGTAAGTTCGCTCTATGCCTACTTTCTGGAGGGTTTTTATCGTAAATGGGTGTTCAATTTTGTCGAAAGATTCCTCTGCATCTATTGAGATGATCATATGGTTTTTCTCCTTCAATTTGTTAATATGGTGTATCACATTGATTAATTTGCTATAACGAAGGATCCTTGCATTCCTGGGATAAACCCCACTTGATCATGGTGTATGATCCTTTTAATGTGCTGTTGGATTCTGTTTGCTAGTATTTTGTTGAGGATTTTTGCATCTATGTTCATCAGTGATATTGGCCTGTAGTTTTCTTTCTTTGTGACATCTTTGTCTGGTTTTGGTATCAGGGTGATGGTGGCCTCGTAGAATGAGTTGGGGAGTGTTCCTCCCTCTGCTATATTTTGGAAGAGTTTGAAAAGGATAGGTGTTAGCTCTTCTCTAAATGTTTGATAGGATTCGCCTGTGAAGCCATCTGGTCCTGGGCTTTTGTTTGTTGGAAGAATTTTAATCACAGTTTCAATTTCAGTGCTTGTGATTGGTCTGTTCATGTTTTTTATTTCTTCCCAGTTCAGTCTCAGTAGATTGTCCATTTCTAAGAATTTGTCCATTTCTTCCAGGTTGTCCATTTTATTGGCATAGAGTTGTTTGTGGTAATCTCTCATGATCCTTTGTATTTCTGCAGTATCAGTTATTACTTCTCCTTTTTCATTTCTAGTTCTACTGATTTGAGTCTTCTCCCTTTTTTTCTTGATGAGTCTGGGTAATGATTTATCAATTTTGTTTATCTTCTCAAAGAACCAGCTTTTAGTTTTATTGATCTTTGCTATCATTTCCTTCATTTCTTTTTCATTTATTTCTTATCTGATCTTTATGATTTCTTTCCTTCTGCTAACTTTGGGGTTTTTTGTTCTTCTTTCTCTAATTGCTTTAGGTGTAAGGTTAGGTTGTTTATTTGAGATGTTTCTTGTTTCTTAAGGTAGGATTGTTACTGCTATATACTTCCCTCTTAGAACTGCTTTTGCTGCATCCCATAGGTTTTGGGTTGTCGTGTTTTCATTGTCATTTGTTTGTAGGTATTTTTTGATTTCCTCTTTGATTTCTTCAGTGATCTCTTGGTTATTAAGTAGTGTATTGTTTAGGCTCCATGTGCTTGTATTTTGTTTTTAAATTTTTTTAAATTTTTTAAAATTTATGGCTGTGTTGGGTGTTCGTTTCTGTGCGAGGGCTTTCTCTAGTTGCGGCAAGCAGGGGCCACTCTTCATCACAGTGCACGGGCCTCTCACTATCGCAGCCTCTCTTGTTGCCGAGCACAGGCTCCAGGTGCGCAGGCTCAGTAGATGTGGCTCATGGGCCCAGTCGCTCCGCGGCATGTGGGATCTTCCCAGACCAGGGCTCGAACCCGTGTCCCCTGCATTGGCAGGCAGACTCTCAACCACTGCGCCACCAGGGAAGCCCTATGTGCTTGTATTTTTTACAGATTTTTTCCTGTAATTGATATCTAGTTTCATAGCGTTGTGGTCAGAAACGATACTTGATATGATTTCAATTTTCTTAAATTTACCAAGGCTTGATTTGTGACCCAAGATATGATCTGTCCTGGAGAATATTCCATGAGCACTTGAGAAGAAAGTGTATTCTGTTATTTTTGGATGGAATGTGCTATAAATATCAATTGAGTCCATCTTGTTTAATGTATCATTTAAAGCTTGTGTTTCCTTATTTATTTTCATTTTGGATGATCTGTCCATTGGTGAAAGTGGGGTGTTCAAGTCCCCTACTATGATTGTGTTACTGTCGATTTCCCCTTTTAGGGCTTTTAGTCTTTGTCTTATGTATTTAGGTGCTCCTATGTTGGGTTCATAAATATTTACAATTGTTATATCTTCTTCTTTGATTGATCCCTTGATCATTATGTAGTGTCCTTCTTTGTCTCTTGTAATAGTCTTTGTTTTAAAGTCTATTTTGTGTGATATGAGAATTGCTTCTCCAGCTTTCTTTTGATTTCCATTTGCATGGAATATCTTTTTCCATCCCCTCACTTTCAGTCTGTATGTGTCCCTAGGTCTGAAGTGGGTCTCTTGTAGACAGCAGATATACGGGTCTTGTTTTTGTATCCATTCAGGCACTCTATGTCCTTTGGTTGGAGCACTTAATCCATTTACATTTAAGGTAATTATTGATATGTATGTTCCTATTACCATTTTCTTAATTGTTTGGGGTTTATTATTGTAGGTCTTTTCTTTCTCTTGTGTTTCCTGCCTAGAGAAGTTCCTTTAGCATTTGTTGTAAAGCTGGTTTGGTGGTGCTGAATTCTCTTAGCTTTTGCTTGTCTGTAAAGCTTTTAATTCCTCCATCAAATCTGAATGAGATCCTTGCTGGGTAGAGTAATCTGGCTTGTAGGTTTTTCCCTTTCATCACTTTAAATATGTCCTGCCACTTCCTTCTGGCTTGCAGAGTTTCTGCTGAAAGATCAGCTGTTAACCTTTTGGGGATTCCCTTGTGTGATATTTGTTGTTTTTCCCTTGCTGCTTTTAGTATTTGTTCTTATTATTTTATTTTTGATAGTTTGATTAATATGTGTCTTGGCATGTTTCTCCTTGGATTTATCCTTTATGGGACTCTCTGTGCTTGCTTGACTTGATTAATTATTTCCTTTCCCATATTAAGGAGGTTTTCAACTGTAATCTCTTCAAATATTTTCTCAGTCCCTTTCTTTTTCTCTTCTTCTTCTGGGACCCCTATATTTCGAATGTTGGTGGATTTAATGTTGTCCCAGAGGTCTCTGAGACTGTCCTCAATTCTTTTCATTCTTTTTTCTTTATTCTGCTCTGCAGTAGTTATTTCCACTATTTTATCTTCCAGCTCACTTATCTGTTCTTCTGCCTCAGTTATTCTGCTTTTGATCCCTTCTAGAGAATTTTAAATTTCATTTATCGTGTTGTTCATCACTGTTTGTTTGCTCTTTAGTTCTTCTAGGTCCTTGTTAAACGTTCCTTGTATTTTCTCCATTCTATTTCCAAGATTTTGGATCATCTTTACTATCATTATTCTGAATTCTTTTTCAGGTAGACTGCTTTTTTCCTCTTCATTTGTTAGTTCTGGTGGGTTTTTACCTTGCTCCTTCATCTGCTGTGTGTTTCTCTGTCTTCTCATTTTGCTTAACTTACTGTGTTTGGGGTCTCCTTTTCGCAGGCTGCAGGTTCGTAGTTCCCGTTGTTTTTGGTGTCTGTCCCCAGTGGCTAAGGTTGGTTCAGTGGGTTGTGTAGGCTTCCTGGTGGAGGGGTGTAGTGCCTGTGTTCTGGTGGATGAGGCTGGATCTTGTCTTTCTGGTGACCAGGTCCACGTCTGGTGGTGTGTTTTGGGGTGTCTGTGGCTTTATTATGATTTTAGGCAGCCTCTCTGCTAATGGGTGAGGTTGTGTTCCTGTCTTGCTAGTTGTTTGGCATAGGGTGTCCAGCACTGTAGCTTGCTGGTCATTGAGTGAAGCTGGGCCTTGGCGTTGAGATGGAGATCTCTGTGAGATTTTCGCCGTTTGATGGAGCTGGGAGGTCTCTTGTGGACCAGTGTGCTGAAGTTGGCTCTCCCACCTCAGAGGCACAGCCCTGACACCTGGCTGGAGCACCAAGAGCCTGTCATCCCCAGGGCTCAGAATAAAAGGGAGAAAAAAAAAAGAAAGAAAGAAAGAAGAAGATAAAACAAAATAAAATAAAATAAAATTTAAAAGTTATTAAAATAAAAAATAATTATTAAAAAAAATTTTTATAAGTAATTTAAAAAAAAAGAAAGAAAAAAGAGGGCAACGAAACCAAAAAACAAATCCAGCAATGATAACAAGTGCTAAAAACTATACTAAAAAAAAAAATATGTTAATATAAATGTTTCAGACATTAAAAAAAAAAAAAAAAAAAGAAAAAAGAGGGCAACGAAACCAAAAAACAAATCCAGCAATGATAACAAGTGCTAAAAACTATACTAAAAAAAAAAACCGGACAGACAGAACCCTAGGACAAGTGGTAAAAGCAAAGCTATAGAGACAGAATCACACACAGAAGCATACACATACACACTCACAAAAAGAGAAAAGGGGAAAAAAAAATATATCGTTGCTCACAAAGTCCACCTCCTCAATTTGGGATGACTCGTTGTCTATTCAGGTATTCCACAGATGCAGGGTACGTCAGGTTGATTGTGGTGATTTAATCCACTGCTCCTGAGGCTGCTGGGAGAGGTTTCCCTTTCTCTTCTTTGTTCGCACAGCTCCTGGGGTTCAGCTTTGGATTTGGACCCGCCTCTGCGTGTAGGTTGCCTGAGGGCGTCTGTTCTTCGCTCAGACAGGACGGGGTTAAAGGAGCAGCTGATTCGGGGGCTCTGGCTCACTCAGGTGGGGGGAGGGAGGGGTACGGAGGAGGCGGGGCGAGCCTGCGGCGTCAGAGGCGTCGTGACGTTGCAGCACCCTGAGGTGCGCTGTGCATTCTCCCGGGAAAGTTGTCCCCGGATCACGGGACCCTGGCAGTGGCGGGCTGCACCGGCTCCCGGGAGGGGCAGTGTGGATAGTGACCTGCGCTCGCACACAGGCTTCCTGGTGGCGGCAGCAGCAGCCTTAGCGTCTCATGCCCGTCTCTGGGGTCCACGCTGATCGCCACGGCTTGCGCCCGTCTCTGGAGCTCATTTAGGCGGCGCACTGAATCCCCTCTCCTCGCGCACCAGGAAACAAAGAGGCAAGAAAAAGTCTCTCGTCTCTTCAGCAGCTGCAGAATTTTTCCCGGACTCCCTCTCGGCTAGCTGTGGCGCACTAGCCCCTTCAGGCTGTGTTCACGCCGCCAACCCCAGTCCTCTCCCTGCGATCCAACGGAAGCCCGAGCCTCAGCTCCCAGCCCCGCCCGCCCCGGCGGCTGAGCAGACAAGCCTCTCGGGCTGGTGAGTGCTGCTCGGCACCGATCCTCTGTGCGGGAATGTCTCCGCTTTGCCCTCCGCACCCCTGTGGCTGCGCTCTCCTCCGTGGCTCCGAAGCTTCCCCCCTCTGCCACCCGCAGTCTCTGCCCGCGAAGGGGCTTCCTAGCGTGTAGCAACCTTTCCTCCTTCACAGCTCCCTCCCACTGGTCCAGGTCCCGTCCCTATTCTTTGTCTCTATTTTTTCTTTTTTCTTTTGCCCTACCGAGGTACATGGGGAGTTTCTTGCCTTTTGGGAGGTCTGAGGTCTTCTGCCAGAGTTCAGTAGGCGTTCTGTAGGAGTTGTTCCACATGTAGATGTATTTCTGATGTATTTGTGGAGAGGAAGGTGATCTCCACGTCTTACTCTTCTGCCATCTTGAAGCTCCTCCCTCAATATTACTTTCTTGTGATAGTGTTTGTCTTATAAAACTATAGGTCGAGAATTCATTCTCCTTCCTTATTCCCCAAGGTTTGGTGATCACATGCAGAATTTAAAGAAATTTACCACACAGCTATAATTAAGACCATTTTACATGAGACATAATTGACTTTTTACACATTGTTAAAGTTTTATAGAGATATACTCATTCAATATTCAGCATGCTGTTGTATAATAATGAGAATTCAAATTTGGAATGAAGTAGGTTTCTGTAGATATATTTCCTTTAAGAGTGTTTCAAAGACTGGTAAGAAGTGCTATTCGTCTTGACCTAAATTACCTGGCTTATTTGGACAGTTGCACTTTTCCCAATAAAAATGTAGTTTGGGGGATGAAACACGGATGTGCCTTTGCTCATTATCTGAGTCGTAAGATTAAGAGTAAATATTTAGTAGTATATAATACCACTTTAGACATTTGTAGCAGCAAGTGATTTATATAGGGAATTTGGTGTTAAACAATGCTGGAAAGGCTGCAGAAGGCATCAGAGGCTGAAGCTTGTTTTCAGGCTTATCACTACAGTTCCGGTCCAGAGGGTCAGGAATATACTGGTGCTGCCCTAATAAGGAAATTGTGGGAAACCAGTGCTAATGATCACTGAAGTGAATGAATCAGGGTAAGAACCTGTGGGAGTGCAACCTCACATCTGGCACTGTGAGCCTTTGCTCACCAGTTCTAAAGAAGAATAATACGGCATCTGTCGTCTTTGCATTTTCAAAATCTCGTGGAAATGAATCTCAATGGCAGAACATAAATAGAATCCACAACCTTGGCATCAAAGGAATGTGAGAAATGCAGATGTCAAGTGATGCTGGGAAGAGCAAAATAAAAGAATCAAATAAACACTGGTTGCCAACACAATATTCATTACACAGAGAATGTGGAGCTTACTTGTTGAAAGGCTTAAAGTTGTAGGTTATTTATCTACTTAGTTTAACATCTCTGTTTTACAAGGTGAGAGACAAAACCTTTGAGACTTTCCAGGGGTCCTCTGGGAAATCTTGCAGTTAGTTTGAGGTCCAAATGACTCCATTTAGAATTTGATTTTGGGAAAAGGTCAAATGTTTGAACATTTGATTAAATAGGAGCATAGATCATTATGAAATAATATTTAATTATCTATGTAACCAATAGAAGATTTTAAAGGCAAATACAGAAGGTTACATAGTGTGAACAAAACTTAGCTGTTTTAATGTTGAGAAGCCTGGGTTTTCTTAAGTAATTAAAGATATATTAAGACAATATGAAGCAGAGTAAATTATTTGGTAAGCCACAAAAATCTTTGCTTTCCAGGTAGATTACTCAAAAGTTAAAAACAAAACAAAATAACCCCCCCATCCCGAAGCTTTAACAGTCACTTATCAAGAGCAGACCAATAGTCCATAGAAGTTTGTCATTTTAATAGAAAACTAAATTCCAACTTTGCTCCAGTATACATTTGATATTAAAACTCACTCTTTTAAAGACTTAAATAAATCCATTCCAATCTCAGCTAGTGTGGCCACACATAAAATTCCTTTCCCAAGATTCTTTTTCCACAAGCCTTCTACAACTTTTTAATATCCATTTAGATTTTGCCCTTGGTTTTTTTCCTCTTTCTCATTCTGGACCAGTCAGTCGTTTTACTTTTCTTACTTTTCATACACAGTTGTTTCCTTTCACCTTTATTATTTCTAAGTAGTTTTAATTACGTATATTAATTAGAATTATTAACCTTTAGAATGCTTCGTTTCTAGTGAAAACTAAGAAGTCAGCAATTGTGGACTGTCTGTTACACTAGCATTCTGTGGATTGGAAAATTTATAAATATGTACATTTCACATTTTCTAGAAGTATATTCTTCCTCATAGTAAAATTTTCAATGTGGCATAAGACGTGTTTACTAATAGACCCAAAAATCTTTGGTGCCTCTGTAAAAGGAACAAAAATGGATAAACCTATGTTCAGTAATTAATGTTTCAGTATTTTGTCTTATTTGGAAATGATGTAGATAGTGAATATCCATGATTTAACTTACCTCAGTATAACTTTAAGGTTTAAAGTTACCAAAAAATTATGGAAACCATTTTTAAGTAGACATATTATAAAGCATAATTATTGTTGAAAAGTTCATTTATAAACTTTTATTTACATTTAGTTAATTCAGTTGTTCTCAACAATTATATTTAGATTAGTCTTGAAATTTTCATGAGACATTACACAGCTAACCACCATTATAAGTTATCTTTTTTTTTTTGCTGACAAATTCTGTAACAGAGATAACATGAGCTTATTTAACTTTTAGTAAACCTAGGTAGAATGAAAATATTATATTTAATGCAGATAACTCTAAAGACATGCCTGTTTTAATTAAACCAACAAACTTAAGCTAGCTTTTATTTACCAAAGATTACCCTAGATCATGTAAACTTGTAAAACACCTGGGTTAGTTTCTATATATATGTATGTCTATTTTTTTAATTGAAGTATAGCTGATTTACAATGTTATGTTAGTTCCTGGTGTACAGCAAAGTGATTCATATATATATATATATATCTTTTTTCATATTCTTTTCCATTATGGTTTATTATAGGATATTGAATATAGTTAGTTTCTATATTTCTGAGAGTATACTTATATAAACACTCATCTGTCTTTTTTTTTTAACATCTTTATTGGAGTATAGTTGCTTTACAGTGGTGTGTTAGTTTCTGCTGTATAACAAAGTGAATCAGCTATACGTATACATATATGCCCATATCTCCTCCCTCTTGCGTCTCCCTCCCACCCTCCCTATCCCACCCCTCTAGGTGGTCACAAAGCACCTAGCTGATCTCCCTGTGCTATGCGGCTGCTTCCCACTAGCTATTTTACATTTGGTAGTGTATATATGTCCATGCCACTCTCTCACTTCGTCCCAGCTTACCCTTCCCCCTCCCCGTGTCCTCAAGTCCGTTCTCTACATCTGCATCTTTATTCCTGTCCTGCCCCTAGGTTTTTCAGAACCATTTTTTTATTTTTAGATTCATCTGTCTTTAAGTCAGTTAAACAGAACTCTTCACTAATTAACTTTGGCAATATTATCTGAAGGTAGAAAAAAAGTCACTATCCTGATTTTAGTCACAGGATAGGTACACTAATGCAAAACTCACTAATTTATAAAAGAGCGGTTGGATTCAAATTGCTTTTCTGGCAGATGGAATAAGTTAAGATTACTTGCTCAGATGGCTAAAGCTTTTTACAAATATTTGTGGAAGAGACTTTTAAGATTTTCTTATAGGTCTAGTTTTCAAAATAGCCTTTATGTTGTTGTTTTTTCTTTCTGATTAAGAATTACGTTGGCTACTGGAGAAAACCATGTAGAATAGTTACATCTCAAAAGGCACTGAAAAACAATACAAGTTCTACCATGAAGGGCTTCTGTTTCCTAAATCCAAATTTTTTACAATATTGGCAGTCCTTTTGAGATGGGTAGGGGAGGTTTTGGGCTTGGTAAGAAGGATAGGTGGGCTTTGAATTATTTCTAGGGCCACATTTCTGATCTTCTAAAGGCTAGAGTTATAAAACTAGTACAATTCTTTTTTTTTTTTGGAATTCCTTTATTTTTATTATTTATTTATTTATTCATTTTTTAAAAAAATTTTTGGCTGTGTTGGGTCTTCGTTTCTGTGCAAGGGCTTTCTCTAGTTGCAGCAAGCGGGGGCCACTCTTCATCACGGTGCACGGGCCTCTCACTATCGCGGCCTCTCTTGTTGCAGAGCACAAGCTCCAGACGCGCAGGCTCAGTAGTTGTGGCTCACGGGCCTAGTTGCTCCGTGGCATGTGGGATCTTCCCAGACCAGGGCTCGAACCCGTGTCCCCTGCACTGGCAGGCAGATTCTCAACCACTGCGCCACCAGGGAAGCCCTAGTACAATTCTTTTTCATTTCTCAAAGAGTTGGGGCTCACCTGAATGATAAGGAGGCTGACCCACCCATCCAACTACATTATTTTCAGTTTGCTTCTTTATATTAGGGAGAAGATCTTCAACTAAAATGGAAACCAAAATATTCTTATGTTCTGCATTTAGAGCTTTGTGTTTTTTGAATGTTTTAGTAAATCTTTCCACAAATGCTTCAATTTTTCTTTCCTTGCATCTAGGTTCATCATTTCATTTTAGCTTAGCAGAGAAAACCTAAAAAGAAAAGTTCCTATTGGGCTCTGAATATCAGCTTCCGATTTTACCAATTCTGACCATAGAGCTACTTTTAAAACATTCCTTACAAACATCTTGTCAGGTTTCAGCTGGGACAAACAGTAGATACTCCTGGCAGTATTGAACAACCGCTTGGACACAAAAGATGTCCCCAAAGAGGGTGCAAAAGACACTACTCTCCCAAGATCCAGAGCCACTCCCAAGGACAGCCAAAAGGAAAGGAGACGTAGACGGTTCCCCCGAGAGCTGGCAGCAGTTGGCAGAACCCTAGCTGCCAAGAGAGTGCAACCTGCATTTCTGTCTGGCCACATCTTGGGGCCCCCAACCTGATGGTTGCCAAGCTAAGTTCTCAGGACACAAAACAAGACAAACAAGAAGGCAATAGCTGTCCTGTGTGAGAGGGATCAACAAGCAGTGGGTACCAAATTCTTAAGAGTCTGAATCTGCAACGACACGAAATGTTATCTTTCTCTCTCACCCAGCCACCCCAGATAGAGATCCGGGAGAGGTGATTTTGGTAACAATTGTCACCCTTTGCCTGCTTCTGCCAGTTTTCCCAGGATGCCGTCTGCCAGCTCTGGAGTGAGTGGACTGTCCCAGGGATCTCATCCTGGTCACCAGAAACTGTAAAGGAGGAAAGTTAATTTTCCCTCCACCCTTAGGGTGAGTGCTTGGTTGAGACCCCTTTTTCTCTAGAGCATCTCATAAATGGATTAGCTTATTGTTTAGGAAAAAAACTCAGTTCTCCTACTCCTGACTGGAGAAAAACCCAGTTCCTCCCCACCGTGTGTTTCTCTCCTGTGAGTCTCTAAAGAACACTTTACTTCTAAAACTTCTGGTCACCAAATGTGTGGAGGTTCTTCCCCGCACCAAGCAATTCTCTGAGCCAGCAGCTGGGTGTCCTACAATTTATAACTGACACTGTCTACCCAGAGAGAGTGTCAGATCCCACAGATTGAAGGCTCAGTCCCACAAGGCTGCTCCCCACTCTGCACCCCCAAACACACTTCAGATGCCAGTGGCAGCTAGGTTACCACCTGTGCTAACGACCAACTGGCTATAGATGGGAGGTTCCAACAGCCCCTCCTTATGTTTGATGAGATTAACCTGCTAGAGCAGCTCATAAACTCAGGCAAATGTTGGCTTACATTTATCAATTTATTAAAGGGTATGATAAAGGATACAGTTGAGCAGCCAGCTGAAGAGATGCACAGAGCAAGGTCTGGGAGGGTCCCAAGTGCAGGATCTTCTGTCTCCCTGGAGTAGGGGTGCCCCACCCTCCTGGTAGAGATGGTTCACCCACCTGGAAACTCTCCGAATCCCTTACTATTGGATTTTTATGGAGACTTCCTCATGTAGGCATGACCAATGATTAACTCTGTTTTTAGCCCCTCCCTGAAGGATGAGGGGTAGGACTGAAAATTCCAAGTTATTAACCATGGCTTGGTGTTTCTGGTGACCAGCCCCCATCCAGTATCTCACCAGGGGTCCACCCAGGGTTGCCTCATTAGAAACAAGATGTCCCTGGTGCTCTTATCATTTAGGAATTTACAAGAGTTTAGGAGTGCTGTGTCAAAGTCAAATATTAGAGCAAGAGTTGCTCCTAGTGTTCTTATCACGTAGGAATTTATAAGGGTTTTAGGAGCTCTGTGCCGGGAGCCAGGGGCAGAGACCAATTTATATATATACATATGTATTTATTTCACACTTACCTAGGTTAAAAAGTTCTCCACTATGGCCCCTCTAATTCAAGATTATCTTTGATAAGTTTAACCTGCTAGTTCAGCCTTAAAACACAATTTTATTCACCTGAGGCCTCACGCTGGCTCCGCTCCGGCTCAAGTAAGATCCACTCCCACACCAGGCGTGAGCCTTTCTACGTCAGACCAGTCAGCCTCCAGCAGGTTTCTGGACCCAGGCCAGAAAAAGAAATGCTCAGATGGTCGGAAAGCTCATGAGGCAAGAGCTGCGGGTCCAGGATCCGGGACCGAGAGGACTTGCCCAGCACCTCCAGAGGCAGCGAGAAAACAGCCAGCTCCAGGGACTCGGCAGGTACCTTCCCTGGTTGCTCAGTGCTCCTGGGGGCTGTCGGGGGACGGGGTCTCCTTAGGTTCCCTCTCTGACGCCTATTTATTTAAAAGATAAACCGAGGCATATTAAAAATTTTAAGAGCAAAAGTTGATTTGAATCAGGCAGCATCCAGTGTAGCAGATGGAAAGAAGCTCCAAGAAGCTGTACAAAATGAAAGAATTTTATAGGCATAAGGGAGCAGGAACAAGGAAGTTTTATTAGTCAAAAAAGCCGGTTGGTTATTGCAAAGTTACTTTCCTTCAGGGGATGGCAGGGGCCCATCAGACAGATTACCTGACTAGCGCCAGTCAGGGGCTTTCTGGTGGATTTATTTAAGATTCCATTTCTGGGAGAGCTGAAACTGTTTGTCTCGGTTTGGTGATGCGGGGCTTAGACTGAGTGACTCCATTTTGGGCCCGCTGTCTTGTTTTTAACAAAGGCTGGGGGCATTATCTTAATCTTTGTTAAAAAGATGGGGTGGAGGTGACATCGTGGGCACTTGAAATGGCAGATGCAACTTTTGTTTACATGTCATCCGTGTGCGCGTGGGTTCCCAGTGTTTCTGCAGACCTTGAGAAATACAGCTGGTTGGTTTTTGCTTTATTTCTGCACCTGAAGTAAGTTCTTGTTAACCATCAATACTGAAACTACTGCTCTCAGTTAAAAAGAAGCTCAAATCAAATATTGTAACTCTTTCTGTTGAAAGAAGCCTCAAAGATTCTCGTGTGCCTGGGCGCATAACATCTCACTGAAAGGCTGGGCCCCTCTGGGGGGAGAATCTGTTACATTTGCCTCCTCATTTCCTTAGAATATTTAGGAGTAGCTTATACGATGGGCAGCATGTTATAAAGATGACTTTAAAAACCTGTCCTAATTATCTTCTGGCTTCTGGCCAAAGAAGCAGTGTCTGGGAGCTGACTAGAGGTGCAAGTTAACTTCCTCTTGTCAAACTCTGGACGGCTTTGTTTTTTTATACACTTTTTAAAGTGTGTTAGTGAAAGAAATAAAAGGAGAGAGGGGGAGGGGAGGGGTGGAGAGAGTGAAAGGAGGAGGGGGAGGGGGGAGGGAGAGGGAAGGAAGAGTGGAATATCTTGGGTTCTCATTACCAAAGGAAGGATTATTCAGTAAACAGTTAACGTGCTAGATTGACCATGAAGGGGTCTCGTATTCCTCATGTTCTCAGACCCCATCCTACGCCTGGGCTCAATAAGCTCTTCAGGGGGACTTGGAAGAAGTTACAAAACCAGAGCAGGGCCAGAGATGTACCTGCATCCTGGGTTCTGAACTAGGAATTGGAAAGGAGCTCTGTTATCAAACATTCAGATACATGAATTTGAGGAAGAATAGAGGTCAGGAAGAATAACTTTAGACTTCATAGCACTTGTAACTTCTTACAGAGCACTTTTTAACACTACAGACTTTCTATTTTAATAAAGTGCTTTTATGTATCCATGATCTCATTAAATTCTCAAAATAATAATGTAAATAAAAGAGGTAGATGTGGCACCAACGATGAGGTTCCACTTGTAGTAGGAAGACTTCCAGGATGAGCCAGTGATCCAAGGCCATGTGGAATCCATCCTGTTGATTGGGGGCGGGACCTGTAACTATAGAGACAGATGCGGGGCGGGGCCTTCCCGTGGTGGTGGGAGTGTGGGATGCGGCACAGCTGACTTGAAGGAGGGCATGTGTCCCCTGGGCTATTCAGGTGAGCACTTGGCAGGCACTGAGTGCTTCCTGGTGAAAGAGTCAAATCCTGAAAGGGGTTCAACACAAGGGATATTCTTCGTCACTGGCTTAGAAGCTCAGGGGCCACATGACAAGGAATGAGGCTGCTTCCATCTCCTGAGGGTGACAGCCAGGGACAGCCAGCAAGGAGGCCTCTCATTTTCATTTGCATTATTAATAGTCTCCATCAGGTTCAAGAACATTTCTTGCAACCTCATAATACATAATAGTCTGCCTCTGTCACATGTTTTCTGTCTCTCTTTCTCTCATGCTTTTGCTCTCTCCCTCCCACTTTTCCTTCCTTCCTTCCTTCTTTCTATACTTTAAAATGTAAAAAAAAAAAAAAAAAAATCCTTCTTAGTGTAAGGACTGAGTGAAAGCAGGTTCTCCGTGGTTTGTTAGCTCCTGATCTTAGACAATCAGCAGAACAATAAATTTAGGCCTGAATTGGTATGTTTGCCAATTCTGTAGTGTAAACACACCAACCATGATGGATTTCAAGATGCAGCATGAAGGGTCTTCACTGTCTGCAGGCCTGCAGGGACCCGTGGTCATGTGGTTTCCCACACAGAGACGCTAGGAGTAAATAACCAGAGAACAGGGGTAACAGTGAAATGTTGTGCTGTAATTAGGAAGGGTTGAGATCTGGGCATCTGCTGCCCTTGTTTTTTTTACATAATTTGTGAATTTCTATAATTTTTAACAAAGGCTGTGTTTAACAACCAGCTCCTGTAGTTCCTGAAAAGTAGACAGCTGGCTCTCATAGGCTGGTTCTGACCATCCCCAGCGCAGCACTGCTTGTGCCCTTAGGAGAGAGAGGTCTGTGTTTCACCCGTTTCCCCCTTGTCAGCTGGGATGTGACCCCAGCCGGTGTGATTATGGGCCTCCTTTCACCCTGCAGACACAGCTACATCATCAGTGATGAGAGAATAAGAAAGCAGCGCGCGTTCCTAGCCCCGCGGAGCTGCCACATCAGGCGTGGGTGTCTCAGGAGCCTACTATGAGGCACAGGGGAAATCACTTCTACCTTGTTTAAGCTTCTCCTGTTTTGGGTTTGTTACAACCATCGGCTCTATATTCTAACCAGATGTTAGAATTCCCTTGTTTGAGTGAGGAAACTGATGCTTAGGTAAAATTACATTCCCGACGTCAGAGGGCTGAAAGTCTCT
The DNA here is from genome assembly GCF_028023285.1 of Balaenoptera ricei. Lineage (NCBI taxonomy): Eukaryota > Metazoa > Chordata > Mammalia > Artiodactyla > Balaenopteridae > Balaenoptera > Balaenoptera ricei. The sequence continues at coordinate 52,948,119 of NC_082657.1, read as the reverse complement.
TACTCAGCATTTAAACCACATCTTTTAACTCCAAGTTCACTGTGGTTTCCATGACATCGTGTTGAAGATGCAATCAGTCAATCATTCGTTAGTCCGGGCAGGCCTCCAGCTAGGGATTTAACAGACACAAGGCTGCTCTTGACTGACTAGCGGTCTTGTCTCTGGAACTCTTTTACTAGTAAGTGGTGTAGTTTGGAGAAGGTGCCCCATGAAGGGGTGAGAGCAGGACCCCTGCCTGGGCAGTTGGGGAGGAGGACAGAGGTGGCAGCAGTGCCCTCTCATATCTGAAGCTTTATTGAACACAAACAAAGAACTTGTTCCTGTGCTGCATGTTACAGGGATTAGAGAAATAGAGGGAAAAGGAATCTAGTATCCAAATATTTGCATATCCCACATGTATTAACTTTAATGTCCTTTTACTAACATGCTTCAGGACCACTTTTGATGACAGTAGTCTTTCAAGACCACGTGTGCCCCAGGACCTAATTCATTCGTAGATCAGACACTGAAAATAAATATGCTTTGTAATCATTTTTGAATTGAAATTTTCTAAGTTCTTGTAAAACAAATACATACTAAAATATTATTAGTAGTTTCGTAAGCAATTAAACAGTCAAAAGCATTGTGACGTCTCAATTAGCATGGCTTTTCCGTGAATGAATTCTCTTTCCTTGTTACATGTGTCGGACTATGTTTATACATCAAAGGCAATAGTGATCTTTTTCCTCAAAATAACTTTTTTCAGACATTAAAAATGTCTTATGTTCTCTTTATATTTTGTTGTGGTCAGCCTAAATTAATCCTTAATCTCAGGGTAGATTATTTTCACTGTTGCTTCTCTAAATTCACGCTAGCTGAAGACAAGTGGTTTCAGGATTCCCATTATTAAATGGGAATCCATTAGTATGATTGTATTCTGCTCACTCTGTTGGAAGGGCAGGTGGCTGTATATTCCAGTAACATACATTCTGGCATCCTACAGCTTTCTATTTCCCCTTTTAGGAGAATTTATTTACTTCAGAGCTTTACTGTGTTGACACTTCGTTTGTCAGAGTCTTCCCAGGTTAAACCTGTGTGGGTCACGTTTCTCTTGGCTTCACTGGGTCTTGGGCTTTTGGCTACTTGTTTATGGAGTGAGTCCCAGCCTTTGCTGCCATCTCCAAACCATGGCCACTGCCCCATCATCTAATAGCATAGGCTCTCTCGTCCTCCCCCCTGGGGTGAGTGCTGGCATCTAGAAGGATCCCTATTGTCACCACTGGATGGAGACACACAAGCTGCAGTAGGCGGTCCTGACCTGATGGACCCCCAGAGGCTCTGATTCCTCCTACCAGTCTGCTGTGGTCCAGAGTATGCCATGTGGCTTCACCTGTGAATGTCTGAAATGCTCGGGTGATGTAAGCTGGCAATGAGGAGTTAACGCCTAGTGGGCCGGACTTTGACCAGTGAGAGACAGGAGGTGACAGGGAGCTGGAGATACTTGTTCTCTCTTTGTCCTCTAATGCTATACACAGTCCAGAGATGTCCTGTGTGGCTGGGCCAGCTGTTTCTCTTTGTGAAGCAGTGGCCACCTGACTAATGCACAACTTCATTTCTGCTTCCAAATATTCCCTGCCTCTCTCCTCTTTTCCCTGGGAATTACATCTCCTCTTAAAACATTAACACTTTCTTATTTATTTATTTAAAGCATCGATTTGTCTCTTGTAAGGCAAAGATAACAGATGGTCATTTGAAAAAATTCCTTAGTTTTCCTTGTGAACGTGGCACAAACTAAAAATAAGAAGTCAATCCTTATGTGATGACAGTTCAATTCATTGCATATTGGCCTTGATGATAAGTTGGAATCCACATGGAAGAGTAGAAATAAAAATACAAGCTTTATGAGAGAGAACCTAATCAAATGAATTGTGTGGTAATCACACATCAGAGGACTTGAGTTGCCCCTGTACAGATATTTATAAAGTTGGATTCTGAGTGCAGAGTACATGTTGGAAAACAGGACAAATTGTGTAGGCTCAAGTTACTGAGAAGAATCAGCCAGTGAAAACAGCAATAGCCTTATCTGTGTTTCTGCTTTTGAAACAGTCACACCAAGATCTCCTTCTCAAGTGCCAACCAAGCAGAAACATTGTTTCTTACTCTCTTGTGAAATCAGTCAAGATCCCCCAAATGAGAGCGAGCAGAAACTGTTAACTCAGAGTTGGTACAGCAAGGGAGTCGGCCACCATCACCTGGGTTTGGCAGTCTCTAAGGCAGGCATTAGAGAAGGAGGGGCTTATGACCAAAGACTTCAGGTGTGCCCTAATTGGGGCTAATTCTAAATATTGAAGCTGTGATTGTAATCTCATCTTTTTTTTTCCCCCCCCCCCTCTGGAGAGGTAAGTTCTAGATTTTTGCTAAAAATGAGCTTTAAGAAAAAGTGATATGATTTTGAGTAAAAAGGGATGAGTGAAATTGGAGAGACAAGGTAACAAGATAAAAAGATTACCAAGAATGCATTCCATCCTCTACTGTGTAATAGCTGTATGATTGACAAGATGAAGGGTAAGCTTTTTCTGAGAAAGAAAACGTTTAGGAGGTGGGGTGATGTGGTCTGACAGCAAGTTGCACTGCATTCACAGTATTTAACAAAGTGTTTAACAAATAAGGTGTTGTTGTTTTTCTTAGTCCTAGAGAAGTTTCTCTTCCAGGTTTTGTTATGTAATGTTGAGAAAGAGATAAGTGGAACAATATCAATCACTTCTGGGGTTTGGTTTGGTAAAAAGGCAGTGAGTGGTATTTCAATTGTTCTATCCACGAGGTAATCAACTAAATGCAAGCAGACATGATTTTCACCCTTAATGAGACTGTAATTCAATTATTTTTAAAAATGGAAGAACGCTTGAATAAAAATAGAAGAAGATAAATCGAGGTCTGGAGAGAGATTTAGAAGGAACCTCTATACTTCAGATAGAATCAGCCGTAACATAAGCAAATTTCATTTGCGACTGCAAATGGAAAGAAGTAAATTAAACACTGTCAGTTGTTCTGCTCTCTCACAATTCCAGATTAACCACAGAAAAATCTACATTGCGTACTTCAAGAGACACTGGAATCAAAGGGCATTTGGCTTCATGAAGAAATTGAGTTTCATTAGTAAATAAATTCTTTTCTGTAAGTGATGGTAGACTGACTTCCTAGGGCTGCTGTAACAAACTATCACAAACTGGGTGGTTTAAATCAGTAGAAATGTCTTCATTCACAGTTCTGGCAGCTGGACGTGGGAAATCAAGGTGTTGGCATGGCTAGCGTCTTCTGGGGGCTCTTGGGGGGAAACTGTCTCGTGCCTCTCTCCTCGCTTCTGGCGGTTGTAACAAATCCTTGGAGTGTCTTGGCTTGTGGACACATCACTGCAATCTCCACCTCCATCTCCATCGTCCTCTTCCCTGTGCCTCTGTGCATGCTTTTCTCTTCTAAGGACACTCTCATTAGATTTAGAACACACCCTAATTCAGTATGATTCAATTTCAATCCTTAAGTAATTAAATTTGCAAAGACCCTATTTCCAAGTAAGGTCACATTCAGATGTTCTGAGTAGAAATGAATTTGGGGGGATACTGTTGAACCCACTGCAGATGGACTCTCTAAATTAATTATCTTAGAAAAAGAGCTAAATGAGGCACAAGCAAGGTTTTTACTACAAATTCTGGCTTGTTGCCTAATTGGAAATATGACCTTGATTAATAAACCAATCTTGCAGAATCCTATGTCTGGATTTCTTCATCTGTAAAATATAAATAACTTTGATCTATCTATCAAAAACATGGTTGTGACCTTTGAATGAAATACTAATTTTAAAATTTGTTGACAAGCATAAAATACTATTTCAACGCACAGTGAGCTTAATTTTACCATTATTTACTTTTTTCCTTCTCTGTTCTACATTGATCAGTTTCAAAAACTATTGGATACGCTTCTTATCAGGGAAAGATTTTAGGAAAACAATTTTGCATATTTATATAAAACTTAAGTTTTCAGTAGCTGTTTTCTAGTTTGCTCTTTGCTGATTTTCATAATCATTGATACCATCAGAGAAAGATCACTCATGAAATCCAAGTCAGTCAGTCATAATCCTTTCCAGAAACTTGGGGAAGAAGGTTTCATGGAAAAGAAAAGATTGTTGGATTAAACGATATTTCTCTGTTATTTGCAAATTCACCCACTTGTTTCCCCCACCCCACTGCCATGATAATTTAACTGAAGGATGCTTCTCTGAGTCTTTCCCTGGGCTCCTCCCTCCATTAACATGGCTCCAGTACCACATATATTGATGCGTATGTGGCTGCCAGACTCTTACGTCCTGTCCAGCCTTTTCTGTGAGCTCCAGACACATATCCAACTCTGTATTCAGCATCTTCTCTTTGATGTCTGAAAGATGTCTCAAATTCACAAATTTTCTAGGCAGAGAATGGTGTTCTTGGACCCACTCTTTTCTTAAACCCACCATAAAACCTGGTCTTTTAAGTGGTTTCCCATTGCAGTGAATGGCACAGCTGTCCATTCAAGCATGCAGCCTGGAAGCCTGTGTGTCAGCCTTGATGCTTCCATCTCCCAGTAACCTCCATATGCCCTGAGTCATCAGTTTCTGCCCCTCTTAACTCTACATGGACCTTCGTCCCTTTCACTTAACTTAATTTCCATCAGCAAACTAGGGTAGCTTTAATGATTATGAACTCATGGCCAATCTTGACTTATCTGTATCCCCACATACACTGCCCCCTGGATGACTTTGAAAACATTCTAATCACCATACCGTTTCATCTCTATATATTTCTATACACCTATAAAAGATAAAGAATCTTTTAAAAGTCATCCCTTCAGTTTCATTGTCACAACTGAGATAATAATTTCTTAACAATGTTGAGTATTCAGTAAGTATTGAAACTTTTCCAATCATCTTGTTTTTTTCCTCATACAATTTTTTGTTTGAATCAGGATTTGTTGCAGTCAGTGGTCATATCAACCACCTGACCGAAACCCTTCTATGATTCCCATTGGTCTCAGAAGAAGTACAACATTGACACAGCCTCTAGGACAATCAGTATTTGGACCCTACATATACCTGCATTCTTATCTTGCTTTCCACCCCCTCTCTGTTCTCTTGTCTTCGAACAGACTGGAATTATTTCAACATATTATTCACTGAGTGCTTATTTTGGCAAAGGGCTTTTGAAGAAACTATTCCTTATTCCAGGAATACCTTTTCCTCCTCATTTTATCCCCACCTTTCTGGGAGATCCCAGATCAAATGCATAAACTCTGGATCACTTCTCTGACCAGGTCTGGTCAGTTAGCACATGCAGTCATAGTACCACATCTTCCTCCTTTGCCCCACTTAGTCACAAGTTATGCAAATACTTGTACACCTTTTTACTTGTTTTTGTTTCCTCTCATTGGCTCAATTCCTTCCTCTTTCAAATTGTTTCACCATTTTAGAACACTAAGTTTTTAAAAATTTAAGCATGTCTTCAAATCTGTAAGGCTAGTTCAGGCATTGTTGGGGACTATTGAAGCAGATAGTAAATTATTTTTATTAGAAATATTGTAAAGAGATAAATATCCACAGGTTGCTCAACTCTTCAGAACCCTTGATGATTTTAAGTCAGTATTCCAAAGCTTACTTACGGACAGTGAAGTACGATCATCTGTCCTCCTCAGAGATCCTAAAACATACATACATTGTAGATTTCCAAGTTCATCAGTTATAATCTATGTTACAATATTATGCTATTTTAATATCATCCACAGCTTATTACATCGCATCTCAGAAATGAGGAATTAAGTCAAATTATACATTTTTTACTTTAGAATCAATAGAGAATTTTAGTATGCACTAAAAATAGTTAAGAAAGAGCAGCAAAAACATGGACAGATATTCTGAAGGAAAAAAAATCAATAGCCTCTGTGGTGATAGCAATCCTACAAAACACCAGCAAGACCATGATAGAAACAAACAAAACTGGGAAAAAGTTTTATCTAAAGTCAGGAAAACAGAAGAAAGATTATTTTCAAGATACTATCTTTTCCCCCTTTTTTATGTTTATAAAGTTTGTATGTAAATATCTAAAGGAAACTTAAGGGAGGCTGAGATATATTTTAAACCATGTGTCAAAGCATTATCTTCTGTATATAGGAATGGTATTACATATGGGAAGACATATTTTTAAAAAATTTATTTAATACCATAACCTGAAACTTGGTATGTGGTATACCCCCAATTCATTGCTTTGTAATGCCTTCAAATTCACTGTTTTAAATCAAAAACTACTGATCAAATTATATTTTGATAATCAGTAATGTTCAGTATAAGAAAATTTCATCTTGGAAAACTTCTATATCTAAGACGTAGTGTGATCTATAGTAACCAGTCATAATGTATGTCGTGATGGTATGTGGTTTGCCACAAAATAATCCATTTTTAAAATATTTTAATTTTATTGGAGTATAGTTGATTTACAATGTTGTGTTAGTTTCAGGTGCACCGCAAAGTGATTCAGATTCTTTTCTTATATAGGTTATCACAGAATATTGAGTAGAATTCCCTGTGCTATACAGTAGGTCCTTGTTGGTTATCTGTCTTATATATAGTAGTGTGTGTTTGTTCATCCCAAGCTCCTGATTTATCTCTCCCCTCCACGTTTCCCCTTTGGTAACCATAAGTTTCTTTTCTATGTCTATGAGTCTGTTTCTGTTGTGTAAATAAGTTCATTTGTGTCATTTTTAAAAATTAGATTCCACATATGAGTGATATCCTGTGATATTTGTCTTGCTCCATCTGACTTACTTCACTTAGTAGAATGAGCTCTGGGTCCATCCAAGTTGCTGCAAATGGCATTATTTTATTCTTTTATATGGCTAATATTCCATTGTATATATGTATCACATCTTCTTTATCCATTCCTCTGTTGGTAGACATTTAGGTTGCCTCCATGTCTTGGCTATTGTAAATAGTGCTGCAGTGAACATTGGGGTGCATGTATCTTTTCGAATTATGGTTTTCTCCAGATATATGCCCAGGAGCGGGATTGCTGGGTCATAAGGTAGTTCTATTGTTAGTTTTGTTTTTTTTTTAATTTATTTATTTTTGGCTGCGCTGGGTCTCCACTGCTGTGCACAGGCTTTCTCTAGTTATGGACAGCTGGGGCTACTCTTCATTGCTGTGTGTGGGCTTCTCATTGTGGTGGCTTCTCTTGTTGTGGAGCATGGGCTCTAGGTGCGCGGGCTTCAGTAGTTGTAGCACGTGGGCTCTAGAGCACAGTCTCAGTAGTTGTGGAGCACGGGCTTAGTTGCTCCGCGGCATGAGGGATCTTTCCAGACCAGGAATCCAACCCATGTCCCTTGCACTGGCAGGCGGATTAGATTCTTAACCACTGCGCCACCAGGGAAGCCCTATTATTGGTTTTAATAGGAACCTCCATAGTGGTTGTGTCAATTTATGTTCCCACCAACAGTGCAAGAGGATTCCCTTTTCTCCACACCCTTTCCAGCATTTACTGTTTGTAGATTTTTTGATGCTGGGCGTTCTAACCTCTGTGAGGTGATACCTCATTGTAGTTTTGATTTGCATTTCTCTAATAATTAGCGATGTTGAACATCTTTTCATGTGCCTTTTGGCAATCTGTATGTCTTCTTTGGAGAAATGTCTATTTAGGTCTTCTGCCCATTTTTTGATTGGGTTGTTTGTTTGTTTTTTTGACATAGAGCTGCATGAGCTGTTTGTATACCAAATAATCCATTAAGGTGGCTTGTCACAATTATCACTATCACAATTTTAATTTTTTAAGATGTGTCTTCATGTCTTTTTGATAATTCCTTCAGCTCTTTAAAAACCTAAATTTGAATATCTTATTTGATCTGGAAGCAAAACATAGAAACTGATGAGGGATGTCAGTAGCTAAACAACACTGCTATGTGACCACAGAGTCTTTTATGGTAATTGAAATATATGTGAGAGGGAAAAAGAATAAGTTGAAAGGGAGGAACAGAGAGAAGGGATTCTAGAGAAGACTGGGCTCTCCATTGTATCTTTAATTCCTAAAGCAGTGCCTGTCACAGATAAGCATGCACAGTTTGTGTTGAATAAGTGCATGATTAAAAGATGATGAAGTTCAAGGGAAAATCGTTGATCAAGAGTGACTGTAAATGAGGGCTGGATGTTCCTAATTAGCCAGAGGACTGGCCAGACGAGTCCCAGTTCCTCCAAATGCTCCAAAGATGATGCACAATCACAGACCTTGTTGAAATTCTTAAATTCATTTTGGAGTCTGAGATCCATGGTTTTGAATAGTTCTAATTATGACATTACCTTTTAATCCTTCCTAAAATGGAAAGTTTAGCATTTTGTTTGAGGCTAAAAGTCATTTGGTGACTAAAATGAAAAAAAGGAGACTATATTTTATTAGCTGTAAGGTGGAACTATATGGCAATGAATCATTCTACTTCTAAATGACATTAGGAAAAGAGTCCAATGCGTTGGTCACCACTAATAAAATAAGAACCCAGCCTCCAAAGTTTACTACTTAGGAAGTTCTGATAGTCTTTCAGTAGAGTATTTCTAAAATGCTTTCTAATTTCTTAAAATAGTGGTTTGAAATGTTCTGTGTAGAGCCCTTGAGTGGCTTTGTAAAATGGATCAATGCCTAATTGAGATGTATTTTGATTTTGTATTTCTATATTTTATTTTCTATTTTTTGTGCATACCTATAAGTTGATTTTTGCTATATTTCCCTTCTATCCAATGACTGTGCTAAACTCACATATTAATTGTGACAGCTTATCTCTGTATTCATTTGGATTTTCTATGTGCACCAGTCATCTGTGAATAATGGCAGTTTTATTTCTTCATTTCCTAAGTTTGCCTTAATGCATTACATAGACCTTCCAGTAAAATGTCAGAGAGAATTGGTGATAGCAGACATCCTTGTTTTATTTCTGATCTCAAGGGAAAGCTTTCAATATTTCACACTGAAATGTGAGGTTTGCTGGAAGATTCTTTCAGATACACTCTATCAGATTTATGAAGTTCTCTTTTATTCCAAGTTTGCTAAGAAAGTTTTCATTAATGAAAGCTGAATTTTATGGATTGCTTTTTCTGCATCAATGTGAATGTTATTTTTCTTTATTTTTCTGCATCAATGTGAATATTGTTTTCTCCATTGTTTTGTTAATGTGGTGAATTAAGTTGATTTCCTTCTCTTTTGGGGAAAATGTTATTGAAGTAGAACATGCATACAGAAAAGTGCAAAAATCATAAATGTATAATGCAGTGAATTTTGACAAATGAAATTAGAGTGATCAACTGTCACATGAAGAAACAAGCCATTACTAGGGCACCAGAAATACTCTAGGACCCCTTTCAGTGTAGAGACTGGGTAACTAGAATCTTGACTTCTAATGCCATAGGTCGGTTTTGCCTTATCTTGGGGTGGGTGGGCATCTGGCTCCCTTCATTCAAAATTGTGTTTGTGTGATTAATCTTTGTTACTGTAAGTAGTTGTAGTTTGCCTGTTCTCATTGGTGGAGAGTGTTCCATTATATGAATACACGACAATATGGTTACCCATCCTACTGTCCATGGATGTTTTGCGTCTTTTGGGGGGGGGGCTGTTATGATTAGTGCATATGACAACATTCTTGAACTGGTCTCTCATGACTGTATCCGTGCATTCCTTTACCAGACACACACACACATCCCCCCCAAGAGTGGAGTTTCTGGATCAGAGGTTATGCCTATCTTCTGCTTTAGTAGATACTGCCTAACAGTTTCCCTAAGTGATTGTGCCACTTTGCACTTCTACCAGCAACATATGAGAGTTCATAGTACATTCTAAGTAAATAATAGGTGTTATTATTAGAGAGTATCCTTCCTTCCTAGGGAGGTGATTGAGGGCTGTAAAAAGTAGTGGCATTGGCCTCTGGTCAAAAGAAGTGGTTATATGGTGTCTGGTTTTATATTTTGCTTCCATGGTGTTGAACATATTACCTTACAGCAAGTAGCTGTCCAGTAGGCTTCAACTGAATTGAAAGGTATCACTACGGCCTCCTCCATAATACCTGGCTTGTGGAGTCAGCAGGTGTATGGTGGATTTTACTGGTGGACATGGGCAGCCTGTAAGCACCATTGTAGATGGGAGTGGTGAGAGAGAACAAGAGAGAAGAATATGGAAATTGATGTGGAAGGACCTTGAAGATGAGTTTCCCACCTTGTATTTTTTCTCAGGGTTGTTTGTGGTAAATAGTCAATGTTAATTATTCCATTTAGTATCCTTATCATTTAATATTGTTTAAAAACTGGAATTGTTTTGGGGGCAACCTTAGAATGATAAGGGGGAAGTCTGGTATCAAGAAATCCCGTTCCTTCACCCACCACTAGCCCTCCCCACAATCAATCTGGGCATTTCTGTTCATTTCAACTGATTGCCATCGAAGATTTCATTCAAAGATACTGTTTTGCTAAAAAAAAAAAAAAAAAAAAAAAAGACATCATTGATACAGTAATATTTTTCTTGATAAATACTGAGTTCTTTATTTCCTGTCTCAACCACATGTGAACCATTTTTAGCTTTTCTTTTCAGCTGTCACTTAATGGTAATGTAGGCGTGTATTTTTCTGTGTGGAAGGGTCATTCTGACATATTGTTGGTTCTTTTGGTTGTTAGTTTTGTCTTTAATCACAGCACCCATTTGCTTATATTTCTGTCAAAGAATATCTATTCTCCCAGTCTTTCAGTGACATCTAACTGTGTGATATTTTTACCATTCCTAACGTGTGCCATTTCTTGCAATCAAAAGAACTGGAAGCAGATTTTTACATCAATCGGATTTTAACAAAGCAATCACATCTTGATATATATGACGTGGCATGAATTAGCCAGTTTTAAAATTTCCCATCTAGAAAGGAAGTGAAGTCTACTAAATAATTCTTGATGATGCTGTAAATGTTGGTAACTCAGAAAAGCATGATTTATTTAATCATTTAATGAGAAGAAAAGGCAAATTTCGCAGGGAGGTATCAATGTTAGATAATAATAAACATCATATAAGCAGTATTTTGTCTCTTAGGAATGTAAGAATTAGACAGATTTTCAACAGTAATTTAATTACTTTTGAGAATTTAGTTCTCTGTTCGGTTTTTGTGGTGGTGGTGGTGGTTTATTCTGTTCCAAATCCATATGTTGAAACATAATCCCCAAGGTGATGATTAGAAGGTGGGGCTTTGGGGAGGTGATTAGGTCATAGAGGTGGAAACCTCATGAATGGGATAAGTGCCCCTATAAAAGAGGGCCAACGGAGCTCCCTTGCCCCTTAACCCTGTGAGGATGCGGGTGAAGAAGTCAGCTCTCTGTAACCTGGAAGAGGGCCTTTACTAGATCCTGACCGTGCTGACACCCTTCCAGCCTGCAGAACTGTGAGAAAGACGTTTCTGTTGTGTATAAAGCCAGCTAGTTTGTGGTATTTTGTTATAGCAGCCTGAACAGACCATGCACCAGAGTGCACGACTGTACAGTTTCTCCTTTTCCTACTTCACACTTCTTATTAGAGCATCTCTCATGACCCAAGCGTAAGACACACCTCACCATCATCAAGATCCTACTCCTCTTTGACATATACACACTACTATATATAAAATAGATAACTAATAAGAACCTACTGTATAGCACAGGGAACTCTACTCAATACTCTGTAATGGCCTATGTGGGAAAAGAATCTAAAAAAGAGTAGATATATGTATATGTATAACAGATTCACTTTGCTCTACACCTGAAACTAACACAACATTGTAAATCAACTATACTCCAATAAAAATTAATTAAAAAAAATGATCCCACTCCTCTCTATGGGGGAGGAGCAGGAGGCAAGGAGCTATTGGGAATTCAAGAGGGGGTGCTGAGGATCCTGGAATCCCTCGGGCACCCACTCCATTCAAAAGTTAAAGCCCACGCAAGAGTGAAGAGATATGGGGATATATGTATATGTATAGCTGATTCACTTTGTTACACAGCAGAAACTAACACACCATTGTAAAGCAATTATACTCCAATAAAGATATTTTTAAAAAAAGTTAAAGCCTTTTTACACCGGAAAATAACACAACATTGTAAATCAACTATACCCTGATAAAAATTTTAAAAGTTAAAACCTTTTTTAAAGAGGCAGCTTCAGCTATGAAATGGATTAAAATATATGGATATGTATCAAGAATAATTATTCTGCATTTCTTAGCTGAATATGCCTCTAATAAATGTCACTGGTATTTTTCTCAAAAATATATTTTTCAGTATGATCTTACTAAAAATTTTTATTTAAGAAAAGGTTAAGCGCTTTTCAAATTGTCAGGTGTCTGTTTCCTCATGGGACAGTACGGTATTTGCGCAGTTCTGAGTTCTTCGAGTCTGGGGGGATTTCTCCGAGGTGGTAGCAAGTGAGTGTACAGTGAACAGAGTAAGCAGGTGGGTATCACTGATTCTGCAGTTGCCTGGCTGGACCACAGGGGTAGCCAGGAGACCACTTCCCCACGGAGCCGATGTCACAGAAAACTTGGTTGTGTCCTGCTTTTTTTTAACGCCACATTTCCTGCCACACTGTATTCGGCAAACCAGTACTTGGAATCATTTTTCAACTTTTCAACCTTTAATTTTGTTTGCTAGTTTTGTTAAGAAAAGGTAATGAGTTTTGTTTCTTTTCTTTTTTTTTTTTTTTTTGGTTAATCTCAGAAAAGATATTTTCCTTCTTTTATCACATTTACTTTGGCAGGGTACACATCTGCTCAAGGGCCCTCAGAGACCTGGAAAAGGAGTTTTGAGTTTGTGAAATCATATTTTTTTTTGCTTTGATGGAACTGTTCAAATCTCCATCCTGCCAGCTCTTTTAAAATACTCGCCTCTGACTTGCAAGACACTGTTTTTGACTCCCCTAATTTATTGAGCATTTTAGCACTTGGCTCAGTGATTTTTCTCCCCACCACTGAATGTGACATTTTTTCATGGTGATCTTACCATCTTTGTAGATGTTGCATCCAGTGTTCTGTCTTCCTTGTTTTCATCTTATCTCAACCCAGAATAACAGCCTAGATTTTGTTTTCATCAAGGGCTGTGCTGTGTCTCACATCTCCCTGGCCACCTGTCTGTCTCCAGCTGCTCTTTCTGGTCCCTCCGTTCCTTGAGGACTCCCCACTCAGGCATCTCCTCCGGGGAGCTCAGCATCCTCTCCCTGTCCACACTCTCCTCCCGTTCCCATTCCTTTCCTCTGATTCACTTCCACAGTCCATTGTCACAGTTCTGATCTTGGACACTCAACTCCCTTGCCCTGTCTAACTCTGTTGTAGTCACTGGGCCGTACCTCTTCTTGGTTAAATCCGATGTTCTACCTACTCTGTGTCTGTAACCAAGTATCTCATTACGGTTGAATAAAAGCCCTGGGCCATCCTGAGATGTCTCACTTTAATTAATGACCACTGACCTCAAGTGGAACTTCAGACTTTTTGGTGATACATTTCCCTTTTATTTGACTTTCTCAAATTTCCTCTGTCCATTACTTTTACAGAAAACTCAAGTGAAACTGTAACTTTAGGCATCTATGCAAAGACCAATTTAACAGACCAATTTAACCAGAGGCCAATTTAACAAACTATTTTCTTATCAAAAAATTATAGATTCTACAAATAATTTACAGCCAATATGAATTCATATAACACTTGCCATGGCCTGAACTTTCAACTTCCATTATTGATTATTTCAGCAGAGCTTCAAAATGAAAACAAATAGACATTAATTAAAAATTACTCAGTGATTTAAAAATCTATGACTTGCCATTTCAGCTATCTAAAATTAAAATCTAGGCTATTACACTGGGGGAGCAATAATGAATGTTTGAGTCTGAAATGCACACAAGAGGCTGCAGGGATATACATTTATATCAACTTAATCGTTACCAATAAAACGCAGTGAGGAGAGAAGACATTTATCTTCCACACACAGAGTAATTCTAGTGTTTTGTGTCTTTTTTTTTTTTTAAACATCTTTATTGGAGTATAATTGCTTTACAATGGTGTGTTAGTTTCTGCTTTATAACAAAGTGAATCAGCTTTACATATACATATATCCCCATATCTCCTCCCTTTTGCGTCTCCCTCCCACCCTCCCTATCCCACCCCTCTAGGTGGTCACAAAGCACCTAGCTGATCTCCCTGTGCTATGTGGCTGCTTCCCACTAGCTATCTATTTTACTTTTGGTAGTGGATATATGTCCATGCCACTCTCTCACTTTGTCACAGCTTACCCTTCCCCCTCCCCATGTCCTCAAATCCATTCTCTACGTCTGCGTCTTTATTCCTGCCCTGCCCCTAGGTTCTTCAGAACGTTTTTTTTTTTTAATTTTAGATTCCACATATGTGTGTTAGCATACAGTATTTGTTTTTCTCTTTCTGACTTACTTCACCCTATATGACAGACTCTAGGTCCATCCACCTCACTACAAATAACTCAATTTCATTTCTCTTTTTATGGCTGAGTAATATTCCATTGTATATATGTGCCACACCTTCTTTATCCATTCATCTGTCGATGGACACTTAGGTTGCTTCCATCTCCTGGCTGTTGTAAATAGAGCTACAATGAACATCGTGGTACATGAGTCTTTGATGGACGAAACAATCATTGCTTATCATCAATCCAGGAGAAGCCACCCATTCCTGATGGTGCCAGCACAGGAGCACAAAATATAGAAAGCTGAGAATCCTGGGTGAGAGCATCTTCCCATCGGCCTGGGCCAACTTCATTGTTGGATACTGAGGAAAAGAGAAATTCCAGTTATTCAGGGGAAACATGAGAAACATGGACACAGTTCAAAGTGTTGAGGCTATATCCAGGCTTGTCTCTGTCCTCAGATGCTGGTTTCTCTCTGACTGTTTTCCTGGGTGTTATTGTGGAAACCTGGCAACACGGACACTAGTAATTTCATTTGTTTCATATAGTGCAATTCCCAAAAGAATTTTGTGAGGGAAGTTTAAATTCGGCATTCTTCTAATATAAAATAGAAAGTGAAAATAGAAGCTGGTAGGAGAAGCACAGAAATAAAACAAGAGATGACAGAAAGTATCGACTGAAAAACAGGAAAGGCGAAGGGAAAATGAAGAGATGATTCACAAAAGAAGATAAAAAAATTAGAAATTAAACTTAATCATGATAATCAAATACATTCAAATTACTATAGTAGGAGTAATAATTTGACTACCATTTATTTAATGGTCATCTAACATTGTTCTGTGACTTCATGTGGATTAACTATTTGAATCCTGACTATGGCCCTAGAGGTAGGTGCAGTTATTCTTCTTCTTACCAATGCTTTAATAAAACAAGAAAACACTCAGGTTGCAGAGGGCACAGTGCATTCATTATTGGTCATGGATGTAGAACAAACATGTTGGAAAGCATTTTGGTAATAGGCATTGAGGAACTTAAGAATAATTCGCCCATTTTCAGTTTAATCAACTCTTCTCAAATTAACTCTTCTCAAGAAGCAATATTATATATAATAAAGTTTTAGAAATTTGAAAATGTTTAAAGTAATGTAGTATAACAGCAAGTCAGACTATTAGGCAGGCTTAAAAAATCATGGAGCTTAAGGAGAATTCAAATTTGTGAAAATGGGCACAATATAATAACTGGAAAAAGGATACAAATCATATGATTCATGTTTTGTAAATGAAAGTACATATAATCATAGAAAAAAAGACAGGGCAGAGATATAGCAGGATATTTTTTCTCTAGATAGTGAAATATGGTGACTTTATACCTTTTCAAATTTCCAAGGTTTCTGAATTTAAAAAAACAACAAAAAAATCAGGGGTGGTAGATTGAGTGCATCTCTGGTCCTGGACCCAGACCTTTCCTTCGTGCCCTCCCACAGTGATTCTGGCCTCAGATGACTTGCTTTAGCCAATGGGACAGTAGCACGTTGGATGCTTGCACTTCGGTGCTGTCTCACCTGTGATCACCGTCAGAGGGTTCCCTGGTGGGGATTTGGAGGGAACCTGCGGGAGAGCTCATTCATCCCCGCCCAGGCCAGCCTCCATCCACGGGCTTCCAGCCAACAAGCCGGCTTCTACAGACACGTGAGCAGCTCAGCAGGCAAGCCTCACCCAGATCGGCAGAACTGCCACTGCCCCCTGGGCGCATGGGGATTAACACACGGCTGCTATTTACCCCCTTCGCCCACTAAGATTGGGAGTAGTTTGTTGTAGGGCCAGTTAACTTACATAGGAGGCCATTTAGGGTCCAGAGCTTTACTGAGCAGCAGACCCAGGTGTATACGCATTCGTCCGTAAAGACGTATGCAGGGGCTTCCATTGCCCATTCTCTGAATCACCCCGTGTTCCCAACCTGGCTTTATATCCTCCATGTATTTAACTAGCCGCCTCCACGCCTCTTTTCCTAATTACTGTATCTGTGATCAGATTCTTTCTCAAGGCAGCCGCAGCTTCCTCTGACGACCTGGGCTGGGAGGCGGGAGCGGAACAGGGTCATAGGCAGAGGAGGGTCAGTCAGGCCTGCGGCACGAAGCCCGATGGGCGATGGCGATAATTAATGTGTCCGTGGCGTCATCAGGTGTGTTGGAGGGAGCTCACGGCTGTGACACGGGGGAGAGAGCGACAGTGGCCCCATCTGCCCTGGCTCCGCCCTCTGACCCCTCACAAGCTACAGCGCGTGGCTGAGTCTCATGGCCTTTTTTAAGCAAAGGTAGGCTGGTTTGCATCTGCTTGGAGGGAAACATTGCCTGCCGAGTCAAATAAATTCTCCCCAGGGCCTCTTCGGAGCAAGCCCATTAGGTGCCCTGGGCCTGGGGGTGAATTTTGACCTTTCCAAATTTCCCCTTCACAACGGAATAGCAGTGGTTCTCATCACTACATCAAGAAGCAGTGAAATCCCGGGCGGTCCAGATTGCTCCCTCAGGACCGATTAGCTCGACAGAAGGCGTATGTGTGTGCACGCAGAGCGGTCCAGCCAAACTGATTTGGTGAGAGTGTGGTCCGGCCTTGTGCCCCCGGCATGTCGTTCACCCGTGGATACAGGGCTGCATTCACAGGGACTTTCTGGGCTCAGGGTGGTCTCAGCGCTTCAGAGAAACATTGGGAAACATCTCATGACCCACAACTCTTGCTTCTGGTGTTAACATGGCATCCGGCTTGCACACAGTAGGTCCTCAAAAATTAGTTCGTAAGAAAGAAATTTAAATACCCTGTTTGACCAGGTTAGGTGATCAGGTACATAAACTGGATAGCTAAAAATATGTGTAAGTGTTGTGAAAACATGGGGAATTCCCTGGCGGTCCAGTGGTTAGGACTGCGCACTTTCACTGCCATGGGCCCGGGTTCAATCCCTGGTCGGGGAACTAAGATCCCACAAGCCGCTTGGCGGCCAAAAAAAAAAAAAAAAGTTGTGAAAACATAATAATCCAGTGTAGTAGTTCTTCAAGTGTGGCAGCATCAGAATTACCTGGGGACTTGTTAGAAATACCTGTTTCCTGTTCCCCCTCCTCCTCACAGAACCAGAAGAGCTTGGGGGGGGGTGTGTGTGGCCCAGCCACCTGTGTGTTTAGTGCCTTATGTGATGCACATGCTCATGTGAGACCCATGGACTGAGTGGTTAGAGACTCTGGTTTCTAACGAAGGGTTGCAAAATTATTCTAAAGTTAACTCTCACTCACTTTTCCAAACAAATGGAGAATGTGCGATTGGTTAAAACTGCATTAGAAATGAAAACAAAATAGCTACAATTCCCAAATCCCATATCCATAACTTAATGTTATTAATATATGAAGGCTTTTTCCCATAGTTAAACACAATTCACCGCCAGTTTTAACAGACCCATTGGATCAGTTAGAAAATTTTCATTTGAATTGGTATTAGGTAATATTAGGGAATTATTATTTATCTTATTTGTTATCACGGTATTGCAACTGCAGGGATGTGCTGGAGCATGTATGTTTGAAATGATTATTGTTATCAATACACCCGAGTGAGATAAAATGCAAAATTCATATTAAACGTATTATATGCATGTGTTTTTAATGGATTGGATTAAAGTAGGACATAACAAATGAAAAAGTGATTCTTCTGTACAAATAATACAAATCAAAACTGAGTTTTTTTGGATTCTAGAGGCAAGTTAAAGAATGTCAAATTAAAATTTAAAACAATATAGGTCAATATATTACTAATATTCTAAGTATATTCCTAACTGCGGCAGCCATTAATGTTGATCTGTTGTTTGTTATTCTGAAGCTCATGTCAGAATCTGTGCCTCACCCTCCTTTCATCTCCATAACGACAAGGGAAGCTATTTGTAGCACTCCCTGGTTTGACACATGGTGAAGATAGGATGTAGGGAAATTAAGTAACTCGTTCAAGGTCTTTTAACCACTAACAGTGCAGTTAAGATTCATGATATGTTCTCAAATCAAAATTGTAGGGAACAGGTTCTTTCTACACAGTAAGCAGCTTCAGGAAGGAGCTTATCAGAAACAGCTGCACTTACGGTTTGAATGCAGTACAGCTGTCAGGAGCCATCCTAGACGAACAAAAGCATGTGTACACATATAGCTTGAAGGATTGGGGTTGGGAGTGGAGCTGGAGATGGGGGAAGAAGCAAAAGTCTGTATGAATATGTAGTCTGGGAGAGATTAGAGAGCAGGAGGATGTTAACAGCTAGCATCTGGAGAAGATTATTATTGGCCAAAAAATGCTACAATTTTTGCAAAGGGACACTAGGTCACTTAGAAAAACAATTACTAAAAATGAAATCTAAGTCCTTACCCAGACCTCAATGACCCTGCAACAACATATGATCCATTCCTGCCTCTTAGACTCCTTTTCCAACCTCTCTGCCTCTGTCCACTTGGCTCCAGTTACCTCCTTGAGGCTGATGATGCTTCTGCCTCAGGGCCTTTGCACTTGCTCTTCCCGCTTTTTCCTTGATGACTAATGACATCTGTGTCAGTTTTGTCCCTAGGTATTTCATATGTTTGATGTTATTATAAATGATATTGTTTTTATGTTTAACTTCTATGTCATAAGTGTGTGGGTTTATTTCTGGGCTCTCTCTTCTGTTCATTTAATCTATGTGTCTGTTTTTGTGCCAGTACCATACTGTTTTGATTACTGTAGCTTTGTAGTATAGTCTAAAGTCAGGGAGCATGATTCCTCCAGCTCTGTTGTTCTTTCTCAAGATTGTTTTGGCTATTTGGGGCTTTTCTGTTTCCATACAAATTTTAAAATCATTTATTCTTTTGGTGTGAAAAATGCCCTTGGTATTTTGATTGGGATTGCCTTGGGTAGTATTGTTAGTTCCTAGGGACACAGAAATATAATTTATTTCTATATTTCAATCTTGTATGAACTTTGCTAAATTTAGAGTTTTAAGAGATTTTTGGATTTTATAGATTTCTCTATATAGACATGTGCCTTTGAGATAATGTGTATTGTGCTATTTTTGGTGCAAAGTACTATAAATGTCACTTAGGTCAAGTTGGTTAATAATGTTGCTCAAGTCTTTTATATCTCCCGATTTTCTGTGTACTTTTTCTATGTGTTACTGAGAGAGGAGTGTTTAAATATTTGACTATCATTTGGGTTTGTCTGTTTCCTTTGTGGTTCTATTAGTTTCATCTTCATGCATTTTCAAGCTCTTTTATCAGTTGGATAAAGGTTTAGGGTTATGTACTCTTGGTGAATTTTTCATTATGACTGCTTTATCATCATGAAATGACCCTCTTTGTTCCTGGTGTACTCTTTTCTCTAAGATTTACATTGTCTGATATCCTTTTCTGTACTTTTAATTTTAAATTATTTGTATCTTTATATTTAGTGTGAGTTCCTTATAGGCAGCCTAAAGTTGGGTGTTGCCTTTTGTCCAATTGCACAGTCTCTGTTTTAAATAGCATGTTTAGACTGTCTCCATTTAATGTGGTTATTTTTATGGTTGGGTTTAAATTCACCGTCTTGCTCTTTTTTAAAATCAATCTCATTGGGTATTTGCTGATTTTTCCCTCTTTTTGTAACTTTTGGATGGTGTATTTCTTTATTCCATGTTACTTTGTTGTTTTACTAGCTACATGATTTGTTATTTTAAGGATTTTTTAGGGTAAATAATACAACCGTTTAGGTTATCTCTATCCAAGTGATATTATATTTCTTTGCATAAACTATGGTTATACTTTAATTCTACTATTTTAGAGATAAAGGAAGCTGAAATTCAGAGAAGTGATGTGACTTATCTGTGGCCACACACCTTGGTTAGGGGCTAAAATAGGAATTCTAGTTTACTGACTTCAGACTCGGTGCTTTTTTCACAGTGTAACACAAGGATGAGCGTCACTTTCTTTGGAGAATACCAAGTCACCCACCATAGTTACAAATTATACTTATAAGCACCAATGTGGAAAAATTTGGGATTATTCTTTTCCTGTTTAGGAAAATGTAAGTTTTAAACATCCAGTAGGAAAGCCGTAAAATTTCCCTGCAGACCACTTGGATAGGCATCACACAAAGCATCAGGTAAATAATTAGAGATAAACCTGTGAGCCAGCTTTTAGTTGAGACCCTGGAGCAGAATTTGGCTTCCTTTGGCTTCTCATATTAGTCACTGTGGGAGAGTGATTCACATCCCATAAATCACATTCTGCCTGTGGCTGGTAGGGTTGTCTGAAATTGTATTTACTCATATTATTCTATGTGCCAGGATTAAGGAATATCTGAGACCGTCAGCATGATGGGTACCTCTGTCTAGGCCTGGTTATGTAAAAACTGAACGGAAGATGCATATTTACTTCTTGCATTTGGAACATTGGGATTGCACAATTAATATACTCAATTTGGGCAGATCACATTTTATGTTCCCTGGATCATCATAGGAACAAAGAAGAGAGTCTATTAATAATAGAAATGAATATGTTAATATTACTTTTAAACACAAGTATGACATAGATAGGAGCCAATATTTACTAAAATTTAAAATCTTGAATTGCCACGGTTCTCTCAGATGTATTTTCCTTGTTGTAATTGCATTTATGTCCAGCTTTATTCCAAGTATTATATATTTATACCAGATTAAAATGAAATGCTCTTCTGAGTATTTACACACCATCACTTTGTCATTAGTATTCATGAGCTCTAAATAGCAGATACTTAACTCTGAACCTAGGAGACAGGTCATAAAAGTAATCAGTTGTTATAACTAGTCTGATTTCTGCTTTTTCTCTGGTTGAAGAAAATAAAGAGTAGAATTCTTACATTGAAACAAAGTTTATCAGACCAGAAATTTATGTATGTATGTATATTTATATATGTATTTTTCCAGAGCTTGCTTTTAAAGAAAATCAGTGATGCCAGAATGCCTGGATTTTTTCCTATATTCATAAGAATATTATATAGAAATAGCCTCAAATTATAACTTTTTGACTAATATTTGTATAGTCAAAAGAATTCTCCAAGTTAGTTGTTAAGGCATTTGACAGTATCTAATCAGCTTCTCCTAGAAGTTTACATTGTATTGGGGGGAAGAAAAAGGAATAACCATCGTCCGGTGGTTTCCACTGTAAATGCACAAAAACGACTGTGTGTGTGCAGGCAAATGATCATCACAAATGTAGGCCTCTGAAGACAGTGTAAAGACGAGTTCCTGTGCTGGGTGTGTGATAGTGGAGAGTGGAGAGGTAAACAGTGAAAATGAGAGGACCGAAAAACGAGGCCACTTAGCCTAGCCCCATCACTCTTTGCTGTATAGCTGTGCAACTTCCAGACCAAATGCAGCTCTTTTCAGCCTTTCCCATATGGTTTAATAAAAACAGATTTCTCCAGCATTCCATAGTGCAGTCATCTATTGGAATAGATGTTTAGCTGGCGGTTTCACTGTCTCATTTCTTTAAAAGAGGCATATTTTTAGTGCTCCTTGCATTTCAGTTTCAGGAAATTGCTTTCTTTCTGTGTGGCGGCTCTCCACCACACTAGACTCGATGATGGCGTGTTATTACCCTGCACGTCCACTGCAGGTGACCATGATGAGCCCCATCCTGGGCATGGCTTGACCTCATTTCCTAAAATGTGCTTTAGGCAGGCCGATCATTTGGGTGAATGATAACACAAAAACTCTGTAAAACTGAATTGAAATGTTTGCTCAGGAAAAGCAAAAACGTAGGGTGAAATTTTATAAAGGATTAATAGTAAAATATTCGGTTTGATTGATGAGATGTGCATTCATTTATTCAAAGATATTTCTGAATGCCCTCCATGTCCCAGGCACTGTATTGTGCCTGGTTATAAGTTGGCAAATTAAAAACACATGACTACTGCCCTGGGAGCTCAAAATTTAATCTGGCAGGAGGTCAATAAACAAGTGAACAAATAAAAATTTAAATTTTATATGATAATACAATTATACACGATGAGTGCTATGGTAGAGAATCATTTAGTTGGGCTCCTATTCAGAAATTGAAGTCATAGAAGATCTCTCAGAGAATTTATTTAAACAAGGACTCAGTGATATGAGCAGTCCACCCTGTGAAAATTTGGTGATATCATTCTACGGAAAGGAAGTAACATGAGCAGAAGTCTGGAGTTGGACAAAACTGAGAATAACTGGAAAATTGAAAGGGAGCCAGTGTGCTGGGAGAAGGCAGAACTGAAGTCAGGAAATAATCAGTTTGGATTATTTAGGGCCTTGTAAATCACCGTAATGTATTTGCAATATATATAATTAATGGGTCAATATTTTAATTCCGTTTCTTTACTAATTGGTGTTACTTCTATTCAGTATAAATTATTGAATAGATACAAGTTTTGAATGAAGTATTTATATTACTCTATATACATTAATAGATATCTACTTTCATTCTGAAAACAAACAATTTCAGATCATCCAGTGGAAAAGTATAGGCATTGTGATAGGGCTGACATGCTGAAGGAAATGATAATGACTTTGAAATGACATAGACTAAGGTTAAGTAGCAGAAGCAGATTTAGAACTCAGTTCCTGTTTAATCTTTAATATGATTCTGTTAAACATCAATGGATTGAAAAATAAATCCTGGATGTATTGATGTATCACGATAAAAGGTGACAAAACACACTGTATGACAAGCAGGATTCAGGAATGGATAATGTAATGATGGTGGAACAGTTTTCTGGTTTGGTTGTCTATACTTCCTAAAGAAGACGGAAATGAGTAGAAACTTAAAATATCATGAGATGCTGTAACCCATATGTGTGTCAAGAATGTTGAAATTAAGAGCTGGACCAAAAATGTCCCCAGTTATGTGGAGCATTCCCTTTACTACAGCAGCTGGGGGGAAAGGCATGCAGGATAGGTCAATACTGTGAGTAGAGTTGTCATCTAAAGCATTTTTCTATATTGGTTTGTCTGCCCTACTTTCAACCTCACATTGAGGTTGAAATGTATTTTTCTCTTTACCTGTTATCCCTTCGTGTATTCCAGGCTTTTAGGTTCTTCCCTGTTTTTTTTTTTTTTTTCTTTTCTGACAGTGCTGTCTAATATATCCCCTTCACAGAGTAATTCACTATTTTTTTAAAAAAATAATTGCTGGAACACCTACTATGCAAGACATAATGAAGAAGATACTGCCTCTCCTGTCCAAATAGTGAAACTGGATCAGTAGAAAGAAGTATTTACATTAGTAACTACACATTCAGGGAAAAAAGTTGTAGGTGGTGCTGCAGAAATTAGAAACATCTGCGGAGGGAATTCAGAAGAGAAAGTGCAACATTTAGTTGGGAGGAAGGATGAACACAATTACACAAGCAGAGGAACTTTAAGTGATACTTGAAGAGTGGGCGTTATTGTGCAGGTCGGGAAAGGAGGTCCAGGTGAAGGAATACGGTGAGCGGAGGAGAGGCGGGCACACGCACATCCTCAGGAGAACAGGGTGATGCCACCGACTGATGGTTTGTTTGGACACAAGCCAGTATTCTCCAGCTTGCTCACTTACTTGGTTCATCCTGCTTGGCACCAAGTGACTCTTGGTTATTATCAGAAATAACCCACCTAGTAAGATAAAAATATGTATCCTGATATGGCTGATTTATGTTTGTTTTACTGTGGGAGCCAGGTTCCCTGTGATTCGTGCTCTTGTGTAGTTCACTCCCACGTTGCACCAGGGTTGGTCTCCGGGTAAATATGATACAGAAGACAGGATGGAAAGCAGCTTCTGAGGTGAGGTTATAGGATACTGCTGCTTCTGGCTTGGTTGTTTGCTTGCTGCCTCTTGGGTCGCTTACTCAAGGGAGAGTCAGCTGCCATGTGATGAGTAGCCCTATGGAGCGGTCTGCATAGTGAGGAACTGAGGTCTGCAGCCAGTAGTCACCTGAGTGGCCTTTGTAGGAGATCCTGAAACCCCAGTGAAACCTTCAGACGAGCGAATCCTGGCCGCCATCTTCAGGGCAACCCCATGGGAGACCCTGAGCCAGGACCACCAGCTAAAGCGCTTCTGGATTCTCATCCTCAGAAACTGTTGGTGAATGGTTTTTGTATTAAGCTGCTGGGTTTCGGGGTAATTTTGTTAAGCATCATCAGTAGATAATTAACACTTTTCCCAACACCTAGAATAATGTCTGATATATATATATATGAAAGATTCTCAGTAAAGGTTTAACATTTTTTTTTTTTAATAAATTTATTTATTTATTTATTTAGTTTTTTTGGCTGTGTTGGGTCTTCGCCTCTGTGCGAGGGCTTTCTCCAGCTGCGGCAAGTGGGGGCCACTCTTCATCGCGGTGCGCGGGCCTCTCACCATCGCGGCCTCTCCCGTTGCGGAGCACAGGCTCCAGACGCGCAGGCTCAGTAGTTGTGGCTCACGGGCCCAGCCGCTCCGCGGCATGTGGGATCCTCCCAGACCAGGGCTCGAACCTGTGTGCCCTGCACTGGCAAGCAGACTCTCAACCACTGCGCCACCAGGGAAGCCCTTTAACATATTTAATACATAGAATATTCACTAACTTTTTATACTAGAGACTCATTTTTAAAATTTTAGTTCTAAATATGTAATTTTTATAAAGAACTCATGTTTAAAGAATATTTAAAGACATTACTTAGCAACTCTGCAATGTACCGTTGACTTATTCCCTTCTCAAGTTAGTCCCTGACCTTCAAATACCAATGTTGGCTGCAGGTTAAGATTCAGTTTTCAGCAGCTAGCTCCATTCCATATAAAAGGCTATGATTCTATTTTTATTACATATGATTTTTATTTTAGTCTCCAGAAGCAAATTAGGAAAAAAAGATTCATGAAAGTGTTGATTATTCAATGCAAAATTCGTAGATCAACTTGTAAACATAATCAAGAGACTTAATTTTTAAAATTTTGTCTTTAGTTTTTATTACACTTAAAAGCTCTTTGTCGGGACTTCCCTGGTGGTCCAGTGGTTGAGAATCCGTCTTGCAATGCAGGGGATGCCGGTTCAATCCCTGGTGGGGAAACTAAGATCCCACATGCCGTGGAGCAATAACAAGCCTGCACGCCACAACTACAGAGCCCATGCGCTCTGGAGCCCGTGCGCCACAATGAGAGAGAAGCCCTACACCGCAACAGAGGATCCCGTGTGCCACAACTAGGACCCGATGCAGCCAAATAAAGAAGTGTTTTTTATTTAAAAAATATATAAAAGCTCTTTGTCATGAGGATAGATGATTTAAGAACTTAACATTTGTACAGAGTCACAGTGAAATGGAGACTTGAGGTATTATTCTGCATAAGTCTTGATCAATCCTTTAATTTTTAAAAAGACATTATTTTCTGAGAGTTTAAGGTTCACAGCAAAACTGAGGGGAAGGTACAGAGATTTTCCATATACCTCTAGCCCCAAGCATGCATAGCCTTCACCATTATCAACATCCACCCATTAGATGGTATATTTGTCTTAATTGATGAGCCTATATTGACACATCATAATTATCCAAATACATAATTTACATGATGGTTCCTTCTTGGTGTTGTACAGTTTATGGATTTGAACAAGTGTATAAGGACATGTTTCCATCATATGGTATCATACAGAGTATTTTCACTACCCTGTTAATCCCCTGTGCTCTGCCTCTTCATCCTTTCCCTACCCCCAACTCCTACAACCAGTGATGTCTCTGCTGTCTCCATAGTTTTGCCCTCGCCAGAATGCCTTATAGTTGGAATCACACAGTATGTAGCATTCTCAGATTGGCTTCTTTCACTTAAGACTCTTGATATGTCGCATTTTGTTTAGTGCTGAGCAATATTCCATTGTCCAGACACAGTTTATTTATCCACACCTACTGAAGGACATCTTGGTTATTTCCAAGTTTTGGCAATTATGGATAAAGCTGCTATAAACATCCATGTGCAGGTTTTTGTGTCGTCTTAAGTTTTTGACTTTTTTTTTTTAACATCTTTATTGGAGTGTAATTGCTTTACAATGGTGTGTTAGTTTCTGCTGTATAACAAAGTGAATCAGCTATACATATACATATATCCCCATATCTCCTCCCTCTTGCATCTCCCTCCCACCCTCCCTATTCCACCCCTCTAGGTGGTCACAAAGCACCAAGCTGATCTCCCTGTGCTATGCGGCTGCTTCCCACTAGCTAGCTATTTTACATTTGGTAGTATATATAGGTCCATGCCACTCTCTCACTTCGTCCCAGCTTACCCTTCCCCCTCCCCGTGTCCTCAAGTCCATTTTCTACATCTGTCTTTATCCCTGTCCTGCCCCTAGGTTCATCAGGACTGTTTTTTTTTTTAGATTCCATATATATGTGTTAGCATATGATATTTGTTTTTCTCTTTCTGACTTCCTTCACTCTGTATGACAGACTCTAGGTCCACCACCTCACTACAAATAACTCAATTTCGTTTCTTTTTATGGCTGAGTAGTATTCCATTGTATATATGTGCCACATCTTCTTTATCCCTTCATCTGTCAATGGACAATTAGGTTCCTTCCATGTCCTGGCTATTGTAAATAGAGCTGCAATCAACATTTTGGTACATGACTCTTTTTGAATTATGGTTTTCTCAGGGTATATGCCCAGTAGTGGGATTGCTGGGTCATATGGTAGTTCTATTTTTAGTTTTTTAAGGAACCTCCATACGGTTCTCCATAGTGGCTGTATCAATTTACATTCCCACCAACAGTGCAAGGGGGTTCCCTTTTCTCCACCCCCTCTCCAGCATTTATTGTTTGTAGGTTTTTTGATGATGGCCATTCTGAACGGTGTGAGGTGATACCTCATTGTAGTTTTGATTTGCATTTCTCTAATGATTAGTGATGTTAAGCATTCTTCCATGTGTTTGTTGGCAATCTGTATATCTTCTTTGGAGAAATGTCTATTTAGGTCTTCTGCCCATTTTTGGATTGGGTTGTTTTTTTGATACTGAGCTGCATGAGCTGCTTGTAAATTTTGGAAATTAATCCTTTGTCAGTTACTTCATTTGCAAATATTTTCTCCCACTCTGAGGGTTGTCTTCTCATCTTGTTTATGGTTTCCTTTGCTGTGCAAAAGCTCACTCAGGCGGGAGTTGGGGGGAGGGAGGGGTACGGAATGCGGGGCGAGCCTGCGGCAGCAGAGGCCAGCGTGACGTTGCACCAGCCTGAGGTGCACCGTGCGTTCTCGGGGAAGTTGTCCCCGGATCACGGGACCCGGGCAGTGGCGGGCTGCACAGGCTCCCAGGAGGGGCGGTGTGGAGAGTGACCTGCGCTCGCACACAGGCTTCTTGGTGGCTGCAGCAGCAGCGTTAGCGTCTCATGCCCGTCTCTGGGGTCCGCGCTGATCGCCGCGGCTCGCGCCTGTCTCTGGAGCTCGTTTAGGCGGTGCTCTGAATCCCCTCTCCTCACGCACCCGGAAACAATGGTCTCTTGCCTCTTCGGCAGCTGCAGACTTTTTCCCGGACTCCCTCCCGGCTAGCCGTGGCGCACTAGCCCCCTTCAGGCTGTGTTCACGCCGCCAACCCCAGTCCTCTCCCTGCGATCTGAACTCCCAAGCCTGAACCTCAGCTCCCAGCCCCGCCCGCCCCGGCGGCTGAGCAGACAAGCCTCTCGGGCTGGTGAGTGCTGGTCTGGTGAGTGCTGGTCGGCACCGATCCTCTCTGCGGGGATCTCTCCGCTTTGCCCTCCGCACCCCTGTGGCTGCGCTCTCCTCCGTGGCTCCGAAGCTCCCCCCTCCGCCACCCGCAGTCTCCGCCCACGAAGGGGCTTCCTAGTGCGTGGACACCTTTCCTCCTTCACAGCTCCCTCCCACTGGTGCAGGTCCCATCCCTCTTCTTTGTCTCTGTTTTTTCTTTTTTCTTTTTTCTTTTGCCCTACCCAGGTACGTGGGGAGTTTCTAGCCTTTTGGGAGGTCTGAGGTCTTCTGCCAGCGTTCAGTAGGTGTTCTGTAGGAGCAGTTCCACGTGTAGATGTATTTCTGATGTATCTGTGGGGAGGAAGGCGATCTCCATGTCTCACTCCTCTGCGAAATTGAAGTTCCTCTCCCTCAACTCTTTTTGGGGAAAGACCAAGAAGTGTGATGGATGGATTGGATTGTAGGTGTATGTTCAGTTTTGTAAGAAGCTGCCACACTGTCTTCCTGAGTGGCGGTACCAGTTTATACTCCCGTCAGCAGTGAACGAGCGTTCCTGTTGCTTCAGTCCTCACTGGCATCTGCTGTTGTCAATGTTCTGGATTTTCACCATTATAATAGATGTGTAGTTGTATCTTGTTGTTCTTGTAGTTTGCATTTCCCTGATTACATATAATGTGGAACATCTTTTTATATGCTTATTGACCACCTGTATGTCTTCTTTGGTGAGGTGTCTGTTAAGGTCTTTGGCCCATTTTTTAAAACACATTGTCATTAAGTTTTAAGAGTTCTTTGTGTAGTTTGGATAACAGTCTTTTATCAGCTGTATCTTTGATAAAGATTTTCTTCTAGTCTGTGGCTCGTCTTCTCATTCTTTTGACATTGTCACAGAGCAGACATTTTTAACTTTAAGAAAGTCCAGCTTATCAGTTATTTCTCCCAACCCTTTAAGTATTGAGATAATGGATACAAATGTGTTTTTTATAAGTTACTCACATAACTTAATGTAGAAGACAGAACCTAAAGTGATCCCCAGTGATTCCCAACCTCTGATGTTCATGCCTTTGTGAAATCCCCACTCCTTGAGTGTAGGAGGGCCTGTGACGGTATTCTTACGAGTAGAACACAGCAAACGTGATGGGCTGGCGTTCCTGTGGTTATATTAGGTTACATATGACTCTGTCATATCCGACTGGAGCTACAGACTCCCCCTGTGAACCTGACGAAAAGAGTGGCCATTTAGAGAAGCCCCGTGGAAAGGACCTGCAGGAGGCTTCCAGGGCCCGTGGGCCCCCCATGACCTGTGGTCACCTCCAGCCAACAGCCTGCAGGAAGCCGGGCGCTCACTTGTACAGCTGCAGGTGTTGGACTCGGACAAACGGAATGAGCTTGGAAGCCAATTCTTCCCCAGTGAAGCCTCCTCGTGGAAGGCAGCTCCGCAGACACCTTGATTGCAGCCTGGTGAGACCATGAACGGAGGACCAGCTACGCTGCGCCTGGACTCCTGACCCATGGAAACTGAGAAAATAAAGATGTGCTGTATTAAGCGGCTAAATTTGTGGTAATCTGGTGCACAGCTACAGAAAACTGACACACTTTGTGACTTAAATGTATTGTTACTCATGTTCTTAACCTTTTAAACCCACTTCTGTCTTTGATAATAACAAATATATATATATATATTTACTATTTCAAAATAAAATTACTTCAAAACAAATAATTACAATGACAAATCAGAACAAATCTTTTTTTTCCTTCTCTGAAACTGGATGACAATCATTTTCTAACTTATTGGAACCTGTTAAATTATTTTTACATGTAGGAATACGAAAGGGAAGTGGGAAGGCAGGACCATTTGCTCTTGGTGGTCACTCATGCATTTTCTTGCAAACAGAAGTGGTCCTGCACGGTGATCAGTCCCCTTGTGGTAAACGCCTGGGCCCGTTTCAACGTGGGGCAGCCAGCTGGCTTCTTTTCTGCAGGGAGGATTGGCTGCCATCCGTGTACCAGTTTTCCTCCTGCGTTAGCTCCAGTCTCAGTATATGGGCATACGAAGAACGGCTGCATTTAACAAAGTCACTACGTGTGATCATCTAATTCAGTATGATTTACACTGTGACGTGAACCTCAAACTTTTTTCAGTCTGTACCAGGTCATTCACTGACTTGTCCTGGCGAAAGTAGACAAGAAACAACTTCAGATGCTACAGTCCACATTCTCTGCTTTTGTGAAACATCCAACTTCAATGTATCCTGAATGGAAAGACTGCTCTCATCTCTGTGACATCTCTCTAACAGTATTCTGCATGCTTTCTTGTTATTTTCTGTCTGCATATTTCCCTGTCGTGTGAAACATCATATCCTTCAGGGCAGATATATATTTCCTTTCGCGTTCTCAGCCTGGAGTCTGGCTCTTCTTTTTGCTTCTCCACCAATTATTCCGTTGCTGTTGTTGGGTACTAATTTTTTTTTTTACTGCATTGTTTCATTGCGTTCCCCTAATAACTTTATGTTTGAGGTAATAATATTATCTACAGTCTGCAGATGAGGAAACAGGCTAAACAGGTTGTTTAAAGCACTTGGCATTGGAAAGGCAGTTGGAAAAGATTTTTGAAAAGGATAAGCAGAAAGGAAATGAAAGATAAGTTTTGTGTGTGTGTGTGTGTGTGTGTGTGTGTGTTTTTAAAGCAAAGTGACTCAGCTATACATATATATATTCTTTTTCGTATTCTTTTCCATTATGGTTTGTCACAGGATATTAAATATAGTTCCCTGTGCTATATAGTAGGACCTTGTTGTTTATCCATCCTATATATAATAGTTTGCCTCTGCTAATCCCAAACTCCCATTCCTTCCCTCCCCTCCCCCTTGGCAACCACAAGTCTGTTCTTTATGTCTGTGAGTCTGTTTCTGTTTCATAGATATGTTCATTTGTGTCATATTTTAGATTCCACATATAAGTGACTTCATATGGTATTTGTCTTTCTCTTTCTGACTTACTTCGCTTAGTATGATAATCTCTGGATCCATCCATGTTGCTGCAAATGGCATTATTTCATTTTTTTTGGTGGCTGAGTAATATTCCATGGATGGTGTGTGTGTGTGTATACACATCTTCTTTATCCATTCATCTGACAGTGGACATTCAGGTTGCTTCCATGTCTTGGCTATTGTAAATAGTCCTGCTATGAACATAAAGGTGCATGTATCTTTTTGAATTATAGTTTTCTCTGGATATGTGCCCAGGAATGGGATTACTGGATCATACAACAACTGTATTTTTAGTTTTTTGAGGAACCTACATACTGTTTTCCATAGTGGCTGTACCAGTTAGTAAATTGTTAAAAGATAAGTTATATTTTTCTCTATTTTCTGTTTTAAAAATATGACACAGGAGAACTTTCAGGGGAAATATTCAGTGAACAAAACATGTTTAGGGCCCTGACCTAGGCTCTGACAAGATTCCAGATATATTAAGTGTGATCTGATGATGAAGGAAGCACATTGCTTCCCCAGATACCCGATAGGGACAGAAGTGTGGACTGAGGGGAACAATGAGAGCTACTGGACCTCACAGAAGGGACGGCCATTGATGGTGACAGGGGCCACATGCTGAGATTTGATAGGTTAGTATAGTAGTAGTAGTAGTATATATTTTGACAAGGCAGAGAGTGAGAAAAAAATTCTTCTGGACCAGGAAAACTAGGTTACTAATAATGGGAAAATGAGTACGTGTATTTGGGGCAGATTTAAAAATTTTTTTAAAGTAAATAAAATAATGCAGAAATGAAGGCAGAATAGAGGGGGAAATCTCTATGCCTTACTCTCCTCTTGAAAGTCAACCTCATGACCCTAATCTCCCCAGTCTGAAACCCAGCACCATTTTCCTACCAAGTATGTTAATTTGCTTCAATTGATGAGGTGACTAAATAGATGAGTTGACTAAATACCCAGTTCCTAACTGAATAAGACCAAATCTCCAAAGTTCTCCTCATCCTTCTGAGTCATTTTATTTTAATGACATATGTGCATGGTTCATTTGGCTGCTAAATATCCAAGTAGGGTTTATATTTGCATTTATCCAAATGCCACAGGCCACTCAGCACAGTGAGATCCTAGTAAGCGATTGTTGAGAGCCCTGGAGGTGAGGTTGGGGAAGGGGGATTAGGTGGGAGCGGCTGAATTGGTGGCTCCTTCTTGGTGGGAGCAGGAAGGGCTTGTTGAGAGCACAGCTGGGAAGCAGGGCGCAGGAGTCCAGGTTGTCTGTGTTTTCTCATCTCGTCACGAGCAGCCACTTAAAGGTCTCTTGAGCAGTGGAGCAGTCATGAGCGGATCCACTGTTTGAAAAATTGAACTGAGCAGGAGATTGAAGGAGGAAAGATGGTACTGGAGTCTAATCTAATAGTTTAGGAGGAGGCAACAGGAATAGGAAGAGATGACAATACTGAGATCTAAAGAACAGGGGTAGAAGTTCAATTCTAATTCCTTCTTTGAGACGCTCTGGGGTGTGAAAATTGAGTCACTGTGTTCCTTTGATTGCTGGCCTCCAACAGGAACGTCCTGTTGCTCTATCTGGGTGGAAGGCGTGTTGGGTTGGTTACTGGCATCGTGCCATCGGTCTGGTGGAGCTCAGCACCTGATTCCTACTCACGTTAGGGAGAGTGTAGCGTACACAGAGGGAGCTGCTCAAGCTCTGCTCAGACCACCTGGGCTCAGATCCTTGCCTTCCCACCTGTACCTGCGAGTTCACTGCTGACCCTCCCTGGTCCCCCGATTCAAGTGCACACGAGGTCAGCAGGACTGCGAGTGCAGCGTGGCCCCCGTGGGGATTCAGGGATTTCTGTGAAGCCCCGAGCACAGTGTCTGACCCACACGAAGCGCTCGTGCCCACTCGCCAGTGTGCAAACTTCTCAGGGCACGTGGTTCCTAAACTCTGATCACCGCATTCAGTGAACAAACCAAGGAGTATACGTCCTGCTTGATAGGGTCTGCCTGTGTGTATCATGTTCTTCAATACTGGGCTCGCAATTATTTTTATAATGGGGCCTATTAAGCTTATTTTCTTACGAACAGAATTGGTATGCATTGCCCCTTTTCAGTGAACAAAATAAAAGATTCACTGTCGAACTTTCTTTTGAATAAGAGGAAAATTTCCACACAATGGAACTATAAATTTGAGTGAAATACACTCTGGAATTTACAATAGATGGCAGACCATGTTCTTCGTCTTTCTGAAGGTGTAAAATTGTAGTTAATTGCTTTGTTCTCAATTTTAAAGAGCAAAGAGTTCATAAATAATACGCTTGAGTGGCAGTTTGCAAAGGCTCTAAAACCTCTCAATGTAGTTTCATTGCCAAAGAGGTAATTCTTCTGAGTGCTGATTATTCCTATGCATTTTAAAATATTTAAAAATACCCTACAGAGACTAAACAGATGAAAATGATCTCTGAATTGCCTTTGAATAGAGCTGTGTGTGTCAATGAGGAGCTCTTTGGTTTGCTATGACACATGCATCTTTTATCTAGATAGAATATTTCTTTAGAATATAATGTAGGGTTTTACAGTGAGATGTAAATAATGAAATTACTGCTTCCGAAGTACATAATAAGTCAATTTTCAAAAATTTTAGGTTACACAGTACACGGGTGTGGGCGTGTGTGTGTGTATATATATGAATATAGGTAGAGAGAGAGGAAGGGAAGGAGACTATTTTCTTCATATCTGGCAGCTATTTGCTCATTGACAATACCAATCATTAAGTGAAAGCATGATCTATTCAGTATCCTAAATTTTTCTGAATTAAAAATTTCACCAAGTATATAAAAATGCTTACATGTATCTTTAGAACTATACCACTCTTAACGGTAAAAATGCAATAAATATGCATCAGTTTTGACCCCTTCCCACCAAAAACCAGCACAAATATTCTCATGAAAACTGCAACTACCTGAGGTAAATGTAATTCTTTGGGACACCCCAGCACCAAATGATTGAGATTTTCAAGGCACTGACTCTTTCTGGCTATGCGGTGTCATCATCTTCTTTGTTTTTGTTCAGGCAGGTTTTGTATATGAAGAGTTTTCACGTTTAACAGGGTGATCAAAATCCTTGTTTTAGTGGCCACATGTTTAGCAGACAATAGTAGCAGCAAATAAATACATAAGCAAAGCAACCAAATTAAGGCATGAATAGAACCGTTGTTTTGCTAACTCAAACCCCTGCCCCAGGAGTCGAGGCGGTAACTAAGGTTTGTTTCATTTAAGTTACCAAGAATCCCATTTTCCTCTGGGTTCTTCAAATCCCACAATCTCCCACACAAGCAATTGGAAATCAGACTTTGAAAACACTATTCAGAGAGAAGAAACAATAAATTGTTTAACTTGTTTCTGAAGTCTAATGTCACTTATGTTTTGTTCTTGGGAAATTACACAAGGGAAAAATCTGTTTTAGGTAACTTTAACATATTAAATTATTAAATTGCATGCCGTGAGAACCATTGGGATTTTGCCCTGGGAAGCAGCCAGTATTCAGGTTCTGAATACAGTATTTGAGTCCCAACTTGGTCACTAAGAAATTTACCTCATTCGTTTGCACTCTCTTCATTTAATTAGGTTTCCTTGATGAGTGGAATGCTTGAGAAAATGGTTTGTGGATTTAAAATGCTATGCAAAGATTAATCACTCTCATTTTTTCCATTTTTTTCTCATTTTACAATGTTTGAGGAGCCATCTTGTAAGCTCAACCTGAGTGTGATCTGTCATCATTTGAGATTTAAGTATCATGTCAGTACTAGAATTATTAATAATGCCATTGGTGTAGATGTAAAAATTAATATTTCCATCGAAGAGCAGGCATGTCTGAAAGTACAGCACGAGTCATCACTGTTTGCTGAGATTCTTTTCAGAAGCCATCTTAGAGGCTGCTGATTTTCTTTTCACTCCTGTAATTCCATTTTTGTTTTGGTTTAAGACAAATGACCACTTAGAGGATACACTGCATACAGGAAAATGAAAAGATGGCTGTACTATACTACACTATCCTTGAAATCTTTAGAAAAGAAATTTCTTTGTCACACAACATTTTTCCCATCAGAGCTACTGTTTGTAGTGGTTGCATGACAATTAATTTTATAGAACAAAACCGTGTGGTATTCTTTCTCTCCTTGGACTTGCATCATCTAACTGACATTGTTGCCTCCAAAATAATTGGACAGCTCGCTGTTGGCACTCTCAGGGAATGAATGGCTGAAATGAGAGCCATGCTCTTTTCTGATTTTCATCAGATTCTCAGCAAAAAACCTTTATCTTACTCCATCCTCATATTTTTACTCCTTTTGTCATCCAAAACAAAAACAACTACTAGAATGAAAACTCTGTACTTTAAAGGTTATAATCTTTCTCAACATAGTATCTAAAACGGTCTCATTTCCTTAAATCATAATATACATATTTATATAATATAAACGTTTAAGATCTAGAAGGAGGAAAGGAGGATTGTGAAATAAATAGGACTCATCTCTGATGTCTCTGAAACCAGAGAACCTACTTTACTTGCTAATTCACACAGATAAGCTCGGTCCAGCTTCATCTGCCACTCTGTGCCCCACAGAGAAGAGATGCAGTTACAGCAGCACAGAGATGATGATGTGATCTTTCCAAACGACAAGAACTGGGACACGCTGTGGTGTGCAGCATAAAGGGACGGGATTTTCTACATACTTTAATAAGGCGTGAATGGTTTGTGACCTTTCCTCCTATTCCATAAAACCTCACGTTGAAACACTAAGGACACAGGAAAGTTGTATCCTTTAAAATTAAGTAGAATTTAATACACATTTCATACATATCTACTTATTTATAAATAGTTTTTAAAATTAAAAAAAGCAGAATTCCTCTTTCTCTAATTTTACTGGCTGGGTTTCACCTATGTTGATCATAAATTTATTCTCACTCAAAACATCATGGTAGCTCTGTGTGTGTGTGTGTGTGTGTGTGTGTGTGTCTGTGTGTGTCTGTCCGTCTCTATCTCTGTCCATCTCCATCTCTGACTTGCAGGAGTTAGAAGCATATATGACACATGTAGTCATATAATTTCTCAGTGGCCTGGAACAGGTAATGGCACACAGCCCCCTGGGCTGCTTCTCTTCAACTCCATTCACTAAGGTTATCGTGGGTTTCCTTTGTCAGTTGGGATGATTTGGGCTGCAGGTAAGACAGTGTCCTCACTATAGTAACACCCAATGCAGTGAGAAGGTTGTTTTCTGCCCTAACGATTGTTGGAAGGGTTGCCGGCTTCAGGCTTGGTGGTGCCGCCCTCGCTGACATCTTCAGGCACCTTGATGCTTCCCTTGTCTCTCCTCTGTCTTGTGCTTTTCCATACAGCCCCCCTTCCTGTGTTGTGTGATGGCTACAGGGATTCCAGGTATCACGTAGAAAAGACAAGAATGAGCAGAGAAGAAAGGAATATCCTCCCTTGCATCTTTTCAAATTAGGTTTGAATGACTCTTGCCAAAGTCAGCCCTGTGCAGCCCTTGCCCGTGGCATCTTGCACTGTCTCTTGGGGCACCTGAGAGACAGCATTTCACCTGCATCGTGTCAGCATCTGCCATCCCTGCTCTAAGCAGAGGGTTTGCAGTATTTCCAAACAACTGTTGCCTTCTGCCGTGGCAGCATTTGCCTGACTGCCTGCCTGGTTTGACGTTAAAAACTTATCTCCTCAGAAAAAATTTATTTTTGTTAGTGTTCTGGCAACAAGGTTGTGTAGCTATGGGGAAACTTATTTTTCCCGTAAACCCTATTATTATATTTTAACTTCAAAGGGAAGTTGCAGATACATGGGTATAATAATTATAAGCAACAGTCTTTGTGTTGCAGGCATGGTTGACCGATGGATGCTAAAATTAGGAATACTCTTTGATCCTGAGGTGGAGTTCTTTCACGTGGTTTACATGTTTTACCTGGTTTGAGTGCTTTACAAGGGTCCCTACTTAAGAATTTAGACTCATCCCTTCCTCTCTTCAGTACTGCAAACCTTACAACATGGATCTTACCTTGTCAGCTGCTCAGCAATCTCCTCTGTGTACATTTTCGGCTCTGCGTGGACCTTGTTCTCCCCATCTCTTGTCTCATTAACTTCTGTAATTCCTCAGATCTCAGCTGATGTGTCACTGCTTCTGGGAAGCTTTCCCTGGTTCGTCTAAGTTAGCCCCCTCTGCTTTACCTAACCCAGCTCTCATCATTCTGTGGTAGAACTTCCTGCTTGATAATCTCTATTCCCCACTAGCCCTTAAGATGCATGCAGGCAAGGATCTAATATGTGTCAGGCACTTAGTTGACAGACAAACGAGGAATAAAGTAAGGAAATGGTCCTACTCTTGGTCTTGCCTTATCCAGGATACTTCTTGCCCCACACCATTCCCACTTTAAGCCCCTCTTTTAGCATTTTCTTTCTTTCTTTTTTAAATATTTGTTTATTTATTTGGCTGCGCTGGGTCTTAGTTGCGGCATGCATGCGGGATCTAGTTCCCTGACCAGAGATCGAACCCCGGCCCCCTGCATTGGGATCGTGGAGTCGTAACCACTGGACCACTAGGAAAGTGCCAGCATGTTCTGATAAGTGCCTTTTATTCTGTCTTAACAAGATATTTGCATTTTTGCAAGTTATCTCTTGAGCACCAAGGCCTTTAAGTAACATCCAGATTAATATGTTGGGAAATTCTAGGGCTTGAGAGACTGACCACTCAGACTATATCCATTGACCCGTCCACTCAGACTATATCCCCCGGCTGGCTCCCTATTGGTAAGGTCACACCTGACACACTTTTTTATTCTAAAGTAAAAATTAAGGAACAGAAGCAAATAAATTTTAATAACTTCATACTGTCAGTTAATATTACTAATTCCTTCAGTTCATTTAATAATTGCATGCTTAGAATAGAATCTCTTTGTGTTAAGCTACATATATGGAATTTGGAATATGAAGATGAAAAAAAATGCCTGCAGACTTGGACCTTGGCCTTAAGATGTTAACAAGCTACTGGGATAATAAATACACAAAACAAAATTCCAATATAACCAAATAATTGCTACGGTGGATCACTGCACAAAGCACAGGGGGAGCATATGGTAGGAACGTCTGTTAGGAGTCCAGGAGGGAGGAAAGTTTTAATTCCATGCATATTAAGTTACAAAATCATCAACTGGTTAGGCTGGCTAAGTATTGGAGGTCATCTGGTTTATCCTTCCTCCATCAAATTCACGCTTTTCTTAATTAATGAAAAAAATGTGTCTGGAGAGATTATTTATCTTGCCTAAGGTTGCCAAACAGTGTCAGAATCACAATTACAACCAAGATCACATCCCCGGAAATCCAACTTAAAAAAAAAAAAAGTGAAAGGCACTTTCACGATCTTTAATTTGTCTTGGGAATTGTCTTTGCAAACTGCCAAACTTTAAAAATCTTCCATTTGCATTCATGGGAAAAAAAAATCAGGGCTGTTTGTGCAGTCAAGGACGATTTACTCTTCCTCTCCACAAGTCAGTTGATAGACCAGAGAAGCTGGCCTTAAGCACTGTGTAAAAGGAAAATGTTAGGATTTCAGCTCATTGTACCAGAGATACCGAGAAATCTCAGAAGAGGAGTTCAGGTAGTTTTCTTATGCTCGCCAGGGTAATTGATACCCATATAATTAGGAGGCTGGTTAGAAATTTCTTCTTGATTTTATATATATATTATATATATATATATAAAATCATGTAATGTAGAACATTAACATATAATTAAAATTTTTTTTCCTAATTAAAATGAAGTTTTTATCCAAATCCTTTTACAATTCATGAAAATATGATGTCTGGAGAAAACAGGTTGAACAACAACAGCAGTCCTAGCAGGAGAAGTGGGGATTGGATTGTGAAGCGGGCATGGCTGGTCTCGCACGGAGGCCACGTTCTGGACTTGAAGCAGAGGGCCTAGAAGGGAAACCTTCCCTCCACCATCTCTTATCTCTGGTTGAGTCGCTGTTAGAGCTGCAGATCTTGTGTGGGAATGTTTCACCCTTTCTTTCTAACATCACGTTTGGGGCTAGAGAACTTGCCATTTGACTTTGCTTTGGTGCATCTGAGAGCTCTCTGTAATGCGGACTCACTGGGGGAGGCTGTTGATAGAATGGGTCCCTGCAAAGGCTGTTTTTACTTCCTGCTTATTTCCTGCTCTGTTGTTTGTTGATTGCCTTAAGGACTTGGCTGAATGAATCTGGGGAGGTCTATTCCCCCCACAGTCTGCATGGTCTCATTTCCCTGCTCAGATTGTTTTACTTCCTTCTTGTTCTTGAGTCTGGCTACCTGGGTTTTCCTGGGTAGAGTAAGCCAGTGATGGCCCAGTGTTGTGCTTAAGTACTCTTTGCCAGATAGATGTTTTACCCTTTATCATTGGATGTGTCTGTGGCTTGGAGGGTACTGTCATAGTTCCAGGGGTTTACATTTTTTGGTGTATCTTCAACTAGAGTCTATTAATTTGGAAGGTCCCTGCTCCTGAGAGGACGCAGGTTTAGTCATACAGAGTCTTCCAGACTTCCAGGGACAAGTGCCATTTAATTCGGAAACCTGCTTTCTCGAAGTTCCCTCTGGGTCAGTAACTTATTTGCTCACTGTTAAGTCAATATTTGTCCAGAATTTGTGTTTAAGCTCATTGTACTTATAAGGCCTTGCCCTGTGTTGAAAGAGTGTTTCTCCTTTTACTGTATGCCTCTAGGACAATTTCCAGAGAGTCAGAATGGTTTTTAAAATTAATTCTCAAGAGATAAAGGATTGTTTTGCTGGGGGAGAGAGTTTGCCAAGTTCCTGATTCTACCAGTTTGCTCGTAGGAATTTTTGAGAATCGAATGAAATCACATATGAGAAAATCTTAGCAATGCTTTGCCCATGGCCAATGCTCTGCCCATGGCTAATGCTCAGAAAAAAATGTTTTCTTTCTCTCTCTACTAGAGAATCGGCTACTGTGGTTTTTAAGTTATGGTGATTATGGGTGCAATGAATGAAAGATATATTGCAGAATTTATATATGTTTATATTGAATATACATATATTTCATATAACTACATGTATTAATCATATATGTGAGTATTATTTGTACCTACATCTATATCGCTATATAATCATAGCATGGAGAACAGCGTTATAGCTTTTGTCTGTAGAATCCACATTATCATTCTTTGTTTCATTCCTCCCATGCTATCCTGAAGGGCCAAGTCAATAAGGCTATATACAATCTATATATATAGCCTATATATAGTTAAAATATAAAAACATTTCCTGGGGGAAGTGTCTATTTAATTACTACTGTTCTGAATATATTTATGTCTCTAACTCATGATGAGTAAGACTAGATCTGATGGAAGTAGTTTGGATTTACCTGCCATTCTGAAGTCATCTAGTACAGGGGCTCTGCCCTTGTCCTTGGAAGAGCGTACAAAACTCAAATCATGAAGACTATTTCTGAGAATGAGCCCACTGAGTTCCCTTGCTTGACTCCTCTATCTTCTATCTCCTGGGTGGGTTTACCAGCGTTAAACTTTCAGCAAGACAACCTTATTGAATTTTGCTTTGCATTTTCCACGTATTGAAGGGAAGTTGTTTTGTTTGTATAAAAGCGGAACAACATTGACTTCTCTATAAAGTCTTTGCAAGCCCCTCACACATATATCCCAGGTGTATGGAGTGGGGATTTTACGGGACTAATGTACTACCTCAGCATCGACAACATACGTGGATGTAAAATATCCATTTGGCAAAGGTTTTTGTAGAAAGAGGGAAATTCCTAGACAGACTTCATTCAGCAAAGTCAGACAAAGTGTCATCCCAGCAAAGTCCAACTCCTTGTATCCGTCACTCACTACATGCACGTATTCCTATCTCACTGCAGCAGAGAGTTTCACCAAGATATAGAAGATGTGACACAGGAATAAGTAGGAAAATATCCAGTGATGGGGTTTGTGTAGGGTAGACAAAATATCAGTTAACAAGATGAAATCACCGTTGTAGACTCAGTCATTTTCACATCCTCCCGTCAGAAAGAGAAGAGCGCATGCTTCAGCTGAGTCTTTTGAGGATCCAGAAAGAAACGCTGATGAAAATAACAAACCACAGCATACAGAATACTCCAGGATGGATGCAGATCTCGTTTCAACACCAGTGTGTAGAAATGTCGTGTCATTCACTCAGTGCTCTGAAATTGTTTGTGTTGTACATTTTTGTGAGCCTTGTCACGTCCTCAAATAAGGTAGCTTCTTTCAGGAAGATCAGAGGTTTCGTGCATAGCAACAAGAGCTAATGTTGCTAAAGTGACTGGAAAGAAAGGGTTTTGATGTACAAGTTAAGAACAGATTTTTCTCCTTTACTCCAAAATATATATATATATATATATATATAGAGAGAGAGAGAGAGAGAGAGAGAGAGAGAGAGAGAGAAAAGAAATGCCTCTGGCTTGTCAGCATTCAAGTTGACTAGAAGAATTTTTATTCTTCTTGATACAGTATATATATATATGTAGTTATATATGATAGTGCTTTGTGTGTGTGTGTGTGTATATATGTATATGATGTCATATATATCATATATATGATGAGAAGGTAATTACATTAAATAAACACTGAATCATATGCTAAGATTTTTTTGAAGGAAGAAAATTTTGCTTCCTCCCAACTATTATGCTTAAAAAATAGAACAAATAGGATAGCAGGACAGTAAAACTAAGAATCTGTGGAAAATAATAACCGAAAAGAAAAATAAAGAATAAGCAGCACCAACAAAAATACTAGATGCAAAGTTTTTTTTTTTTAAATGTTTTACATATTGAACAAGCTGTAATTTTAAATTTACAAATAGAAGCGACTCAGTAAAACTGCAGTATAGTTTGAATTTAATATTTAATATTCACAGATACTTGTATATGTGTATGAGTGTGGGTCTGTGTTTGTGTGTGTGAGCTTTGTGTGGGTGTGTTTAAGTGTGCATTGAACCTTTAATGTGCATCGAACCCTTTATGTGGGGTGTGTGTGTAAAGGGATTATAAGGGGTCACCCACCATCCTGCCATATGACTCAAATGGGCTTCAATGGGAAAATGGGGGGAACCCGTGGAGGACTGAAATTCTCTGTTTCCACATGGTTTTCAGGATAAATACAGGGCTTTCAGCTGGGAACCAAGTGAATTAGGTCAGGTGACTTCTTGGCGATGATGTGAGAAACTGGTCTCCACCTTGCTTTTTCCCTCAGCTTTGCAGTGCTGTTAGGGAAGAAGGCATTTCTTAGG
Organism: Balaenoptera ricei; assembly: GCF_028023285.1. Lineage (NCBI taxonomy): Eukaryota > Metazoa > Chordata > Mammalia > Artiodactyla > Balaenopteridae > Balaenoptera > Balaenoptera ricei. The sequence goes on along the minus strand of NC_082657.1, from coordinate 52,905,682 downwards.
AGGAAGGAGGTGCTCTTCGTTACAGAACAGCAGGACCGCACTGCTCTGGGCACCTGGGAAGAAAGTCTCGATGGGAACATGTTTCCTAGTCCTAGTGGCTCTTTCTTCAGTGGCTAAATTCACAGAAAGTAAAAACAAAGGAAAGTAATATTTGCTCTTGTTGAACATTAAGTACAGAACGTCGAGGAGCTTCTCTTTTATTGACAGTGACATTGACTGTCTCTTCAGTTACTCATCATTCAGTCATGTCAGCGTTTCTGCCCGTTCTGGCGCAGGATCTGTCCAGCCCTGGTACATTTCCTGTCTCAGTCTGGGACCAGCAGATTTTCTCCCCCCACCCTCGCCCCCTAGTGTTGCTTTTGCTAATAACACTTAACTTGCTTCGTGTCTCCTTGAGATCATGAAATGCTATTTATGAAGCATAGGCCCTGGGATTTAGTTCCTTCTTCAATATTTATTAGTATTAATCATTATTGTGCATGTTTATTGGATCGCACTTACTTAAGTTGAAAGAGATTAAAAGTGATACTATTAATTGGCATCAAGTTGGTTTAGACCTTGAAGAGAAAGTGATCTGCTTTGATTAATGTAATGAGATAACGAGAAAGTGATCTACTTCAGATATAGTCTTATCGACATAAAGAAATAAGGTAGTTAGAAAATTTAGCTGTTTTACTGGGATGCCATTTTCAATACATATTTTTATTAATAGTTCTTTTTTTTTAACATCTTTATTGGAGTATAATTGCTTTACAATGGTGTGTTAGTTTCTGCTTTATAACAAAGTGAATCAGTTATACGTATACATATATCCCCATATCTCCTCCCTCTTGCGTCTCCCTCCCTCCCTCCCTATCCCACCCCTCTAGGTGGTCACAAAGCACAGAGCTGATCTCCCTGTGCTATGCGGTTGCTTCCCACTAGCTATCTATTTTACTTTTGGTAGTGGATATATGTCCATGCCACTCTCTCACTTTGTCACAGCTTACCCTTCCCCCTCCCCATATCCTCAAGTCCATTCTCTAGTAGGTCTGTGTCTTTATTCCCGTCTTACCACTAGGTTCTTCATGACCTTTTTTTTTTTCTTAGATTCCATACATATGTGTTAGCATACTGTATTTGTTTTTCTCTTTCTGACTTACTTCACTCTGTATGACAGACTCTAACTCCATCCACCTCACTACAAATAACTCAATTTCGTTTCTTTTTATGGCTGAGTAATATTCCATCGTATATATGTGCCATGTCTTCTTTATGCATTCATCCAATGATGGACACTTAGGTTGTTTCCATGTCCTGGCTATTGTAAATATTAATAGTTCTTTAAAAAATATATACTCCTTATAATTTAAAAAAAAAGAAACTGCATTGTCCAGTCTGGTAGATATTAGCCACAGACACTACTGAGCACTTGTAATGTGGTTAGTCCAAACTGTGAGATGCAGTAAGTGTAAAATACACAATGGATTTCAAAAACTTTTTGGAAAACATACAATATCTCTAACACTTTTATATTGATTGCGTGTTGAGATGATACTTTTGATGTATTAGGTTAAATAATATATATTATTAAGGTAAATTTCACCGGTTTCTTTTTTTGTTTAATGTGACCATTACAAATTTAAAGTCATATGTGGCGCCCATGTGTGGCTGACATATTCCTCTTGGAGGGAAATATTTTTGAAGAATAAATAAAATAAGTAATATAAAATTAAGATAAAACAAGTAAAAAATAAAAAGGTGCCACTTTCTCATCTTCCACCAACCCCAATCCCTCTCCTGAGAGTGAAGACATTTCTTGGCGTTAAAAAATACACAATGCATACATATAAACTGTTTTCTAACACCAAATGAAAGCAAAATCCACGTGGAGTTTTGCAACTTGCCTTTTTCATTTAAGAATATATAATGGAAATCGTTCCATAATTATACACTTTTCTAAACTTTTTTTATTTTTTTCACTTCAGTGTGTAATGAAAGCAGCAGACTTGCCAAAAAGTGCAGTTTAGTGCTTTCTGGCATTGGCTGTTGGTGGTGAATTCTACTCTATGTTTCTACTGCTTGACTCCTAGGGCCTTTCAGAGGCCTGGCCTGGTCCTGTGTTCATCTTCCTCTGTTGTGGTCCCAAAGGATCCAACTTCCTTACCATCGTCCCCTTCAGAGCAGTCCTGTCTATGATGCCTTCGATTAGCCCTGGTTGTATGTGGAGAACGTTCCCTGTGAATTTTCCTGTTCCGCTCTGAGTACAGCTCAAAGAGCTTTTGTGTTTAAAGACTCTGCTTCTCAAGGCCCCTAGCGTAATGAAGCTTAAGACACCTTTGCATAGAAACCATTGGGTTAATAGTTCCAAATGTCAAACATATAGTCAATCATTATGTCAGCCAATCATATAACTGCCCCCTGGTTAAGGGGTTTTGTATCTAAATACTTACTAACATCCTTAAAGAGAGTCTTTGGATTCAGAAACATCAGGTAAAAATGAGGGTGAGGTGAAGGGGTTTTACTGAAAACAGCAAGATTACGTGAAAGTCTGCTAACTGAACATTGAGACACCATCTCTCTTCTCATGCTTGGCTCCCAGTATTTTGGATCCAGATTTGTAGGCTCAAAGCAGAGAGATTGGAGGATCCCTCTCTGAGGAATTGTGTATAATTTTTTTAAAGTGAGGGGGTTACTCAAAGTAACGAATGGCTTCCACCATGAGCCCTAAGAATGAACAAGTCTACCACATCCTGGGTGAATCCTAATTCAGGACTGAGCACATTAAATTGAGATGATTCTGGCGTGGTGCTTAATTTCTATAGCTAAATAAAATCATTTACCCTAAAGAGGTAAATTATATCATTTTATGAAAATGTTACTTTTTTATCAGCTTGTCTGCCCATAGAGAAGTTTCCTATGAACTAGCTCTTCTTCCTTGTCTATGAAAGAGGTTGGAGCTTTGAGTTGGTGGCTTGTTTGACTCATATTGTCTAATTGAATGCAGGTTTTCTCTTGGATTAAGCATGTTAGAATGCTTGCTTTGGTCCCCAAGGAAAATATTCAAGGACATTAAGTAATAAAACTTAACAAAGGAGCAATTAAAATATGGAATATAATTTATGAAATATTGGAAACCAAGTTGAATGTTTATTATTGCAAACGTTAATAAAAAGTTAATTGTGCCCTTTAGCAATTAATTTATGCACAATTATCTCAAAGTGTTACCAGGCCTTCTAACTAATTATAATTATATAGAGGTATTAAAAAGAAAACTCCAAAGTATCTACAAAATAGCTCCATAAAAGTCTGTATGCTTAGCTGATGTGGAAGCCCCCAGCTATGTAAGTAATATTAAATGAGTTAAGACTGTACTCCAATTACTCTATAAGAGTTGATCATTTAAAATTAGCATGCTGTGGTTGGGTACATTTAAGGAGCTTTAAAATCATCAAGAGGCATTCAAAACAGTTACTGTCTATTGTACATTTTATTTAATCACAAGCTCATTCTTGTATGTTAGAACGCTTGCATTTAGTTCAATAGGTATTAAATTAATGCACTGGAAGAATGTAAATCTACGTAATATTGCCTTCCTAGCTGCATTTCTTTTTTCAGGCTTCCACCCCTTAAAAATAAAAATAAGGCAGCTGCTGTCAGTTGAATTTGTTATATTACAAGTAATAATACTATCTATTGAGAACCTGCCAGATGTCATGTATTTTGCATATAGCAATAGATAACTCTTATGAGGCTCTTAGATCATGCTAGGCTCTGTTCCAAACATCACACACACACACACACATTCTCTCTCTCTCTCTCTCTCTCTCTCTATATATATATATATATATATACACACACGCACACACACACATACATACACACACATAGATATACATAGTGTTTATATTTCTATGTTATATAATATATAGTATATATTTTATATTATATGCACTATATATTATAATGTATACATTATATATTGTAATATATTATATGGTATACATTATATGTTTGTTTAATATATTAGTGTGGTACTCTAAGTTTGGTACTTTCCATATATACAAATCTTGGGTTGGCCAGAAAGTTCGTTCGGGTTTTTGGTACGATGTTACAGAAAAACCAAAATGAACTTTTTGGCCAACCCAATATTCACTTACTCTTCATAAGAAACATATCTGCTATTATTATTATTTTGAAAAAACTGAGGTCCAGGGGACTTAAATGACTTGCCGAATTGTAACATTACAAAGTATTAGAGCAAGAATTTGGACCCAGGGAGCACAGCTCCGTCAATGGTGCTCCCTAACCACTAGCCCACACTGACTGTTTGGAACCATATATTTTTTAGGTTTGACACTAGCTCTCTGCTTCTTCCCAGAGTTGTGACATTGGACAAGTTATTTAACTCACTTGTGAAATGGAGGGTAGTACCTGAACCATCTGATAGGGATGTCAACAGCATCAAATGAGATAATCTGTGCATGTGAGTTAGCACAGTTGCTGGCATGTGGTCCATATGTCCAGGAAATGCAAGCTTTTGTTACCACCATCTATTATTGCAGTTCTCCAGGTTGGAAACTACTACCCAAATTTCATAACAGAAGAGCAAGCTAATGTCCTCAAAGTTAAGTGTATTGCCAAAGGCTTATTTGAGAGCAAGCGTTCTAACTAAATGTATCTAATTCCAAAATTCTACATTCTGTCCATTCTAACAGAGATACCTTAGCAATGATGGCAGGTCTAAAACTGACGACTACCTTTTCAAGGTGGCTACATTTGGTTATACATGTTGGGGCTGAGTGTGTATGGTGTTTACTGACCTAAGACTAATTACTTCTCTTGCTGCTAATTCTCCAACCAGCTGATGTTCAGCCCCTTACTTTCCCATTTAAGAAGCCAGTGAATGTGGTCAAGAAGCTCCAGTTTAGTGAACACTAATTTTTTCCCCAGCACTGAATTGTGCTAGAATTGGGATGGTGTGGCAGAAGATGGGCATGAAGACTATGAGGAGGGCAAAGGGCCCCCCCCGCCCCCAGGATTCAAATCTTTTTCTTGACTCACTATGGAGACATTTTTATTTTCTGATAAAATAGCCTAAATATTTATTTAATGCCTCAAATGTTTATTTTTCCCCACTTAAGTTGCCTTTCTGAGGTAGCCTTGAGCTGATTTTTTTCCTCTTCAATATTGTACTATCCTTTTCCAGATTATTAGGTGAAAGTGTGCTGTTTCCTTTATTTTAGTGTTATTTTTTTCTTTTTTTTTTTTTTAATTTATTTATTTAATTTATTTATTTTGGGTTGAGTTGGGTCTTCATTGCTGTACGCGGGCTTTCTCTAGTTGTGGTGAGCGAGGGCTACTCTTCATTGCAGTGTGTCGGCTTCTCATTGTGGTGGCTTCTCTTGTTGCGGAGCATGGGCTCTAGGCCCGCAGGCTTCAGTAGTTGTGGCATGCGGGCTCAGTAGTTGTGGCTCACGGGCTCTAGAGTGCAGGCTCCGTAGTTGTGGTGAACGGGCTTAGTTGCTCCGCAGCATGTGGGATCTTCCCGGACCAGGGATCGAACCCGTGTCCCCTGCATTGGCAGGCGGATTCTCAACCACTGTGCCACCAGGGAAGCCCTATTTTTTTCTTAGTTCTTTAAAGGGTACGCTGGTGACTGACATTGTTGCCTTTCTCTAGAAAAGAGCTTCAGTGGTAGATATTTTAGTATATTTTAATATTTGATCTGATTTCAGGCTTGCAAAAAATAAGTTGTAAAAATGATGCAAGGCTCTACTGTAGCCAAACTCACTAATTGTTAACATTTTATTCCATTTGCCTTATTCTCCCTCTCCCTCCCTCTCTCTCCTTCCCTCTCCCTCTCTCTCTCTCTGCGCACACACACAGACAAAACAGCACATACACACACTCGTATTTTTTCCTTCATTTGACCATTTAGCAGTTAATTTATAAAGACTTTGGTAAGTTAACATAGTATGTAGGCAAACTGAGTCAGTTATCTGAAATAGATCATATGTGGTAATGAATTGATGAAGAAAATAAATTTACCCAAAGCTAACACATTATCCAAGGTCCCTACATACAAATAAACATGTACAATCCATTTATGCCAATATGCAGTGGTATTACATGCAATTGAAAGACATTGTCCAATTTGTTTAGGAATTTTAGCAAGTCAGGATTTTAGAATATTAGTATATTTTTAGTCCACAGATGGACTAAAAAAAAAAGTAAGACAGGGGAGAATGGACAGAGGCAGGAGAAACCCTCCAATACCTGCCAGAGTCTAAAGCTGACAAATTTGAGAAAAAGAACTGAATTCCTTTGGTTTTAAATACTTATATCTTTTGTTAGATTATTTTTATTTGCTCATTTGTATGTATGTTTAAGTAAAGTTATAGAACACAATGTCTGTTTTTTATTTATTAAGTGGTCCTGCAGTGCCTGTACAGATTATAGAATCTGGCCACTCTTAGAACATAAAGGGTGTTAAAAGTCATTTCATCAAATTTCTTAGTTTACAGATGAAAAAAATCGAGACCTAGAAGTAATAATTAGTTGTAGAGTGCTAGGCACTAGAATTCTGATTGTTGACTCCTGATCTGGTGTTGAGATGACCTTGTTTCTTGAAGGCATTCTGCTTGATACAACTGGGGATTTGAAAAAAAGCATTAGGTTGAATTTATGATAGTGGAATATTCTTTCAGGTACCTGTTTTAAATTGTGTGTGTCCTTTCCTCTTTGCTGTAATGGGCTCTCTACTGGGATAAAGGGGCACAGGTGAGACCATTGTGATGGATTCTTAATATCATTATTAATTACATTGTTCCCACTTTCTGTAGTTTACTGTCTGATGCTGAAGGAAAATAGACTCTCGACTGCCCATTCCTTTTAATGAAAAGCTGTATCCCTTGCACCCATCCTAGAAAATCCTAATGAACTTCTCTGAAGAGACATAGTTCATCTCAACTTCTAATGTTATCTTCACTTTGGGAAAGCCTCCAATGTATTCTTGATTATTCTTTGAAATATCATTTGGTTTATGGCCATAGAGCTCAGGAATCCTTTTAGAGCCCAAGGCACTGGAGTTTCCGTAAGTCTCAATGGTGCACACTTTATCTTTGGGACTGTACCAGAAAATCCATTTAAAAACAATCTTCTTTACAAGTAGCATTGCTTCCATCATTTGCCTTACACCTGATTTTTTTGGGAAATTGAGAACCTATAAAAGAGGACCTAGTTGTAGTATATATCTTTTCTACTTTTCCAGTTGGATGAGACTTTTATAAACGCCTGAGCACCACTACCAATAAGGATTTGTCATCTGTTGTCAAAATAGTCGTACATAATTTTTATTTTGAACTCAAGCCTTAGATTTCCTTATGTGTTTGTTTTGTCTTTTTTTTTTTTTTTTTTTTGACCCCCCTGGCTTAATGTTTTAAGCTCTGTAGCTATGATAATATATCTTCGACTCCCATTTATAAATCCATCAATAACATTGCAATCCAGTTATGCAAAAGAAATCATTAGTCGATGCCTGTATATTAATCATTCAAAAACAATAAACATAAAATTGAGGGCAGAACACTAGTTGCCTCGAAGTACTGAATAAGCAAATTCCTCTAGGAGTTTTATCATCAGGATTTACAATTATTTTTCCTAATGAAATTGAGCTTTGTCTGTTAGAATTAAAGTGCAGATCACCTTTCCTGAGTCTTGTAACCATGAAAATATATTCTTGAAGAGAATATAAGGATCAGAAACCTCATATATTTAGAGTTTTTTGCACCTTTTTATATATTCATAAAATAGAATATATAATCTTTGTAAATACAATGATTGCCCAGATACTACTAATTTATCTGAATTGATTTCTGTCTTGGAATTTCTGATGAATGAATAAGTACCGTAAATCAAACAGTCAATAAATTGACTTGAATAAAAACACCTGTAAACAAATGTCAAGGAGTAAAGATGTGTAGCATCAGTATAAGTCATACTAGATAGAATTTCATTAAGATAAAAAGTGTCTTAATGTTCTAGAATATACCTTTCTTTTAATATACAATGTCATCCTATTTATAGAACCACAAGCATGGTCAAAATTCTTGAATTGCAAGCAACAGAAATCAAACTAAGCATAGATTAGGCCAAAAAGTTTTTTTTTTAATTTTTATTATTTATATAGTTGGTAAGTCCAGGATGGTAAGATGGGTAGATTGGATTTCAGGACAACAGGGTCTAGGAGTTCGGACCCTGATGTCTTTTTCTCCCTTTGTGCATCACTGAGCTCTGCTCTTATGTTCTTATCTTCATTCTTGGGGCTTTCTCCATGCTGGCTCCAGCAGGCTCCAGGCTCATGCTCACTGATTTCAGGAAAGATATAGAGAAGCATCCTTCTCTAGAATCTGGCAAAATCTCAGGAATGTTCTAGTTGGCCCTGTTTGGTCACATGCCTACCCATGAGGCTAACAACTGTAGACTGGAAGATGAGAATACGTAATGGATTAAGTCCAAATCAAAGGTGATACTCTTGCCAGAGAGCAGAAAGACATTGTGATTGACAATCCCACCTGAATCACATGGGATATAGAATGGGCATTGTCCAGTTGAAAGAGGGGTGCTGGATAGAAAATTAAAATAGATGTCCATTATATCCTGCCATGACTTTTATAAAAACTGTGTAATATTTGCTACCTTGTCTGCTACTGACATTCTCGTTCTAAACAACGTGCCATTAGAATGAGTCACCCATTATTGAAGCAACTTGAGTGAGGCTTGGGTGGGACTCTTCCTTATAACTATGGAAGAACCCCCAGAATAGCTCAAGTGGGGCTCTTCCTTATAACTGTGTAGAGCACCCAGAACATCAGGGTTTCTCTTCTGCATAGCAGTGTCACTCATCTGTAAAATCTCTTCCTTCCATTTCTTCAGAATTCCTGTTTTTAGGGCATATGAATGTGGGGAGTAGATTTTACCCATCATCTCTCATACTCATCGTCCTATAAAGGTTTCTAAATGACCCTTCATAAGAGTTAAAAAATTTTTTTAATTGAAACTTGGTAGTCAAAAGTTCAGAGATGTTTGATTGGCTTAAGGCTACATCTTTCCATTTTTCTTCTTGTCTTTCTGGAGAGATTCTATAGCTCTTCAATTTTCCAACAAATATGAATGCTCATATGAGTCAACCAATAAAAAAAGGCAGACTGGTTGGCTACAAGAAGACTGGAATGTGAGTCAGAGATTCTGGATTTCCATCCTATGTCTGTCTATTAGGAGTGGAACTTTAGTCATTTTTTATAAGATCTGTGAGTCTGTGATTTCTCATTTGTCAAAGTAAGGGCATAATTTATTTCATCAGCACCTCCTATATCCCATGCATGTTGTAGAGGTGGAGTACAGTTAGGAAAAGAAAACAAAATGGAAGAGGCCTCTGCTTTCATAGAAATTTTTTTCTAGGGTGAGGGAGACTAGCAATGAATAGTTAGACAAGTAAGCAAGCAAATAAGGGAATTTAAGCAGAGCTAAGTGCTGTGAAGAAAATGCAATGGAGCAATGAGAGAGCACATGATTGGTGAGGGCGTGGTGAGGACTACTTATGCAGGGTAACGAAAGAAGGTCTCTTTAAAGGGACATAAATAGAACCTTATACCTCAGTGATGAGAGTAAGTTAGTCTCATGAATATTTAGGAAGAGTGCATTCCAGGCAGAGGAAAAGAAAGGGAAAAAGTGCTGAATTGGGAGTAAGCTAGGCCTATTTGAAGACTATTAAGCAGGTCCATCTGTCTTGTCCATAATGAGGAAAGAGAAGAGAGAGAGCTGAGTTCAGGAGTAGTGACGGGGGCCACCATGGGATGAAAGGACCCCCTGGATGGTTTTAGGAATGGGGAGGATATAATCCAATTTTTGTTTTTAAAATTTCTTTTGAGATGGCTTGTCGGCAGGAAAAAAAATGGAAGTGATGAGTCCAGTTAATGGCTTATGGTAATAATTGAGGCAAAATGTGTTGGTGGCTTGAAACAGGCTATTTGAAATGAAGGTAGTGGTGAGTTTTATTTAGTGATAGGTTTTATTTAGGCAACATCATAGACAGGACCTACAGACGGACTGAATATGAGGAGTGAGGAGAGAGATGACTGATTTCCAGAGTCTACCCAAGTATGTGATAGTTAAATTAAATGATATGACTAGGGTATGAATAATTAAATATTGGCCTTCTAGATATAAAGTGCTGTAGTCCTATGATGACTTTGAACTTATGGTGAGCCCTGGGCAAGTGAAGGCAGGACCACCCATGCTCTGCTTCCCCCAGGACACTCGGGAAACTGTGAAGTGCAACAGATACTCAGGAGCCCAGAGCTCTTCCACACCCTGAGTCCAGTAGCATAGTAGAAGTTTTTTGACACACTACAACAGATGTGCAAATGTCAGATATTCTTTTTGACTTACTGCCAGATATTTTTATCCCCTTCTATGATTTCTTTTCCCAAATTTTGTAGGCAGACATGAGTTTGGCCGTTGCTATAGAAATGGAAAAATTATAAGACATGCTGAACTACTCAATAACTAGATCTAGCTTTGAAATGTATTTTTTTCTACCTTCTTTCCTCCTAATTAATTACAGCTTTGAACATTTGGGTAGCAGATAAATTGACAGGAGGTTTTGCCCCCCTCTGGCTGAAATGATCATAATATAGTGAGTAGTTCTTCAAATTGGGTGACCCCAGACTGTGATAAATAGAACTTTGTGAAACAGTAGAAGTGTTTCAAATGACAGTGTTTGAGGCTGTGACGGTGGCATGATGCCAGTGGAGATAGCTAATAACAAGGGTTTCTGTTGGACAGGAAACATATGAAAGTAGCTTTAAAAAGTCATTAGAATTCAGTGTTCAGGGTAATCTTAAGCAATGTTGATTTGCCTGATGTTGTTTGCAATTAAGTCTTTGTGCTTAATTCAGGTGTGGGTGAGAAAAGGGGAAAGGGTCTTCGGAATTATTAAAAATATTTAGGGGTGTGTATCATTGTGTACCTCCCCTTTTCCATCTCTCTGTCAACGTGGAAGTCCCAGAAGGGAACACGTGAAAGCAATCATTGTGAGAGGATTAGCAAAGAGAGAGATGGACCCACCACTCAGTTTCTCCGTTTCAGAATTTATTGTGCAAGGACAAATCAGAGTCAAGGTTTTCAGGGGGTACAAAAAAACGCCTTGTCGGTGAGGTGGACTCTCCAGCTGGGTCCAAAAAAAGAGAGAGCAACAGTAATACCAAATTAAGGCATTGGCACTGGTGCAGGGCGTCATCACAGCCCACTCACGCTGGGTGTTTCTTGTGTCTCTACGTGTGTCAGTCTAAGGAGTATAAGTTGGGAGTATATATTGTGGTTTTGGTCCCATGTCCTTGCTTGCTCCTGGAGTAAGACCCATTGTCATGAGTTTATTGGCATTTTCAATTACCGTTTCAGATATTTCTTTATGTCCTTTGCCCTGTTTTCTATCATTTTTTAAATCATTGGTGTAATAGAAGTTATATCTTTCCTGTTTTTGTACATGCCATGTACTTTTATAGTGGCTTTTTCATGTAGATATTTTTAGCTTGTACAAAGTCAAAGCATTCAGTCTTTTTCTTTCATGATTGCAAGCTTTGGTGTCATATTTAGGAAGTCTGCTCCTGACCCAAGATTCTAAAAATGTTCACCTCATTTCTGTCTAGGCCAGTTTTTTCATTTTTACGAAAACACTTTATTATTTTTGCTGTCTTATCATTCCATGATTGATTGTAATACAAGGTGAGAGATACAAATTCAAGTTTATGTATTTTTTTAAATGCTTAACCTTATGAGACCAGGAACTCTATCCATCCCCTCCCATCTTGATACAGTATATAGTGCACAGTGGGCTCTGAATAATTATTGAACAAATGAATGAATAAGCTACATCTAGAACCTCATGGCTCCCTATGGTATATGTGAGTCACAAACTCAAAGGTTAATAATAATCTGATAACTGCCTATTAAATTAGAGAACTGAGTTACAAGAGCTCTATAGTACTCAGTAAGAAAAGAGGAATCTTTTAAATCTAGGGTCTAGAAAGTTTTTGGACATTATAAAGACAATTTTAAAGACACAGTACACTGACGTATTTTAACCACGTGAGAGATGGCATGGTGAACGCTTTTGACTGAAACATATTCAGGTTTGAATTCTAATCTTTGAAGTCCTTGTTTTTTAATCTGGATTTTGTTACTAATCTAGACTCAGTTTTTCCATCTTTTTTTTTCTGCTTTGTCCTCACACGTCCTTTCCTCTGAGCACACATGGAGAGAGCGAGTGAGCTCTGGTGTCTTTTCTTCTAAGGATACTAATCCCGTTGTATCAGGGCCCCACCAACATGACCTCATTTAACCTTAACTATTTCCTTACTTCAGATGCAGCCGCTGCGGGTTAGGGCTTCATATACAAATTGGGGAGGACACCTATATTCAGTCCATAACATTTCAACCTGGTCCCCCCCAAATTCATGCCCTTCTCACGTGCAGAATACATTCATTCCATCCCAACAGCTCCAAACGTTTTCATTCATTTCAGCATCAATTCTAAAGTAAAGTTCAAAGTATCATCTCAATATCAAATAAATCAGGTATGGGTGAGACTCAAGGTATGATTCCATCCCGAGGTAAAATTCCAATCCAGGTGTGAACCTGTGAAACCAGACAAGTTACGTGTTTCCAGAATTCAATGGTGGGATATTGTCCTTCCAAAGGGGAGCAATTGGGAAAAAGAAATAAAACCTAGCAAGGCAGATTACCATCAGATTGTAAGGCTCTCAAGAATAATCTTCTTTGATTTGATGCTCCGTGCTTCAGACCCCTCCATCTTTAATGTGGGACTAAAACTGCGTACTTTCCAGGGACAGTGTAGGAATTGCAGTGTTAGCGTACACAGAGCATCTAGCATGGTGCCTGTGAGAACAGATGTTGTATTAATTCTAGTTGTCCTTTTCAGCCCTCCTCTAAGCATCCTTCTAGAGTTCTCAGAATTTGAGAGATCTGTCAGTACATGTTAGCATAACAGTCTTTAAAGCGTGTGTTCCTTATGTAAACTTTGACATGTGAGTCATTTCCTAGTATGAGTGTGTGCTGTTCTCTAATCTGTCATTGTGGACTGAGTGTAAAGATTCAGATTGAACGCTTTTGTTTGTGTGTGTTCAGTGTAGAGTATTTTAAATTAATAAAAAAAGAGGCAGGTTGAATGAAATGCAGACTGCAAAGTTTCAGGTGATTTGCAGTTAAATAGTTTGTTGTCCAAACAATCACACAGTTAGTGTAGTTATGACAAATCCTGTACCAAGTCACACTGCTACGGACACGTATGTCTGATGCTCCAATTAAATAAATGCCCGTTTTCATCCAATAGAACATCCAGCAGTGTTTAAATCGGGCTTTTGAATTGCCCTTTCAGTGAGTCATTTGTATGTTCACGTGCTCACATAAAATAAACTAGATGCTCATACGCTGTTCAGTCGCAGGGAAAATGCCAACTGAATTGCTGAATGATCCGAAGTATAACAAAAAATCTAAAGAAACTAATCATGTGTCTAGTGGACAGCTGTGACGCAGTCACTGTTGAGAGCTTGTGCCAAAGGAATAAATCATGCGCTAAAGGTATTTCTCCTGTTCCACTCCCTGGACAGAAGGACCCGTTTATATTATCCTATAAAAAGCATACTGTGACTGGGAACAAACAATATTCTTACATACGTTCCCAAAAAGGCTCAGCATGGTTCTTTTTTCATAAAATAGAATTCTCTCTAGCAAACTAATGAAATACGATGAAGAGAAAAGAATATCATCAGGAGTACAAATTATGCTAACTGAATTTCTGTCACTCTGATTGCTGTAGATGGCAAACGTTAAACTTGCCAAAGGAAACTTGACAAGATTAAATGCTACCAGAAATAACTTAGGCAAACCAAGCTGGGTTTCTGCACATCTTACAAAAGCATCCACTCCCAAGCAAAATGTTGAGCCAGTCTGGTTTCCATATTCTGGAACATTTTTCTCCCTTTTCAACAATGTGTCGTTTTCTTACAAATGCTTAGAACCCTCTTCTGTCAGCCACTTTGCCTAAGAGTGCTAATCTGTTCTATTGCTTTAAAATGAACTTTTCCACCGAGAGCTGCATGACTTCGCCTTACTTTTTTTAAAAATGAAAACATCTTTTTCAATAAAGACTACATTCTCAATGACTAGAATGCTGGTAATGAAAAAAAATTCATAAACATTTTTCATTATTCTTTATTCTCTTTGGAATAAAAATAATAGTTGACAATTCTAAAAATGTATTAATTTGATTAGAAACATATTTACTCACTAGTAATGAGCGTTATTTTGTTTTTCTGACAACCCTAAGCGAGTTTATATCACGTGTTAAATAATAAATACGTGGGAAAAAAACAGATTGACAAAAATGTCATGTATTTATTTTTTAAGATTGGACATTAATTCAGGGTTGTCAGAAAAACAAAATAATGTATAATTTTCTTTACATTCAAAGTATCTGTTTCATCAGGGTTGACTTTTAGGTCTCAAGTTTAAGTTTTTTCAACTGAATTATATGTAGGTAATCATTGTACATAACTGAGAAAACACTTAAATAATATGGGAAAATAGTATTCATAGGATGAGATCATATTCTATAGTATCTTGGCAGTAGCTTAGGACTAACGTTCAGGTACAGACTTTCTGAAAAGTGAATTTCACCTTCTATTTTTATATCTGTATCTCCTGCCATATGTAACACAGTGCGTTGCACATAATAGGACAGCCATCTGTTGAATGAATGAATGAATGAATGAGAGAATGAGCACAATAGACTTAAGCTCCTTTAACAGTCCTTGGTCCAAACTAACCATGAGAGCCCATTCTGTTGTTCTGTCCTCTATCATTTGATGAGTACTCATTTGCCAGTGTAGACAAGCAAGGTCAAGTGCCAGTAGGTAATTTCATATCCTTTCATTCACAAAAGTGATATAGAAACTCTGTTTCTTTAAAAATTACTGTATTATAGTTTTACCTAGAAGGACTGTATAAAACATTTTTTACACGTTCATTCTGCTCTTTCTTGAGCCTAACCATCCATACCTAAAACAAACCTGGAAAATATGTAACATCCTTTGCTACAATATGGTGGGAATTGAACTATAATTAAGTGAATTCTCTTTCGCATTTGGAGTATGTCAGTAAAATGAGCAGAGAAGAACTGCTAATAATTGAGATTAAAAATGTGCTTGTCTAGGTGACTATGTGGTTTGGGCAGACATTGCCAGAAAAATTACTTTTGAGGCAAGGATTTTTCAACAGATAGATTAAAGTACCTTTAAACTGAATTATTGCTTCCTTTGTGGTTTTCTTGACTGTGGACTAAGAATAATGAGCTGTCCTTGGGTCCCCAAGTATAGTAGCAGAAGTGCTTGGTAGAGGGCTGGCACTGATGCTCCTGGTCCTGTCACAAGGTTGGTGAGATTTCCTAGCATTCAAATATACACGGTGCCTTGGGGTCTCTATTATCTGAGTAACGCGGGAGTCTGGCAGCCCCAAGCGAGACTGTCTTTGTCGGTCTCTCTGGTCTCAGCTGCCTTCCCCTCTCTTCTCTCTACCTGCTGTGAGGAGCATGGCATGTCTTGCATCTTCGGTTTTGAAGGGAAGCAGCAACTTCCAGGCTGAGGTGAGCTCTCCTGCAGGTCAGTAGATTCTCCAGAGCCCCGTAGCATCCTGCATCCCTGCTGCCACTGCAGCTATTTAGCATCTGTTATGTGACTGTTCACTCTGCCCAAATGGGTACCTTTCCTCATTTTTGACATACCCACTGAGATGCCAACTGAATACGTTGAAAAATGGGTTGTACACTTTCAAATGGCAGTTTTCCTCTCAAATACGTCATTTACAAACAAAGGAACAAATAAAATGTCATCAGGTATTTAGCCGCCTCTCCACACCTCCTCAACAGGCTGGTCCAAGCCTTGATACTTCACATGTATAGGGAAGCCTGGTGGTCTGAACCCTAGTGCCCACCAGGCCTCCCAGACCTGCCTCTGTGGAAGTTTCTTTCATTCTCTCTCCCCCAGGCAGGTAACCTATTTGGGACAGGCAGGAAACACAGATGGACTTCTCAGTGTTAGGAGTGGGGAGTTAAATATAGGAGCTGAAGGTAGTGTCCAGGTGTGATATTGTTGCTAATAAGAAATACATGTTTGGTCTTTGCCCCAGGCTCCGGCACAGAGCTCTTAAAACCTTTGTAATTTCCTGAGTGATAGGGATGAGAGGAGCATCTTTTGTTATTCATAATAAGCCCCTTTCACCCAGACCTGAGTTTGTTAATGAGATGACTGGTGACAAGATGCTCCTGAGAGCTTCAGGATGACGGCTGGTTCCCAGAGGAACCAACCACGTGGTTAGAGGGTTTGGACTTTCAGCCGCACCCTCCAACCACTGGGAAGGGGACAGGGGCAGAGGATTGAATTAATCACCAATGGTCGGTGATTTAATCAATCAAGCCTACATAATGGAACCTTCACAAAAACCCCAAATGAAGGGGTCTGGAAAGCTTCTGGGTCGCCGAATGCATCCATGGGCCAGTAGGGTAGCACACCCAACTCCAAGGGGACAAAAGTCTTGCTCTGGGGATCCTTCTGGACCTCTTGATCTAGCTGTTCCTTTATATCCTTTATAATACCCTTTATAATAAACTGGTAAGAGTTAGAACAGTATCCAACCTGAGGAGGAGGTCATGGCAGACCATGATTTGTAGGCAAAGCAGACAGAAGTGTGGGTAACTTGGGGACTTACTACTTGTGATTGGCATCTGAAGGTGGGGGGGTAGTCTTGTGGGACTGAGCCTTCAACCTGTGGGATCTTCACTAAGTCCAGGTAGTTAGTGTAAGAATTAAACTATAGGGCACCCAGTTGGTGTGTCCAGAGAGTTAAAGAATTGATTGGTGTGGAAAACCCACACACTTGGCGTTTATAAGTGTTGTGAGTAGAGAAATAGTTGTCCCACCAGGCCATCTGAATTAATGTACATTTTTAAAGCATAGTCATTAAGAACACAGACCCTAGCTAGACTACTTAACCTCTATGAGCCTCTGTTTCCACAACAGCAAAATAGAAATACTAGTACCACCAGGCTCATTGAGTTATGAGGAGGGTCACGTGATTTAATATTTACAGATAATTTAGAAATTTCCTGGCCCGTAGTAAGAAGTAATGCTTAATTAAATGAATGAATAAAGTAGAAGGAAGCTATTTTTTCCTGTCCTACTTTGTCTTCTGTTTTCTCTGTTTTTTTTCTTTTTGCCTCATGGATAATTCATTTTCCTTCTTTTTAAAAAATATTTATTTATGTATTTGGCTGCACCAGGTCTTAGTTGTGGCACACGGGATCCTCGTTGTGGCATGCAGGATCTTTTAGTTGTGGGATCTAGTTCCCTGACCAGGGATCGAGCCCGAGCCCACTGCATTGGGAGCTCAGAGTCTTAACCACTGGACCACCAGGGAAGTCCCGATAATTCATTTTCTATTCCTATTTACACTTTTTATCATTAGCCCTTGATATTCAGCTAGTATCTTTACATAATACTTCCCTTTGATTACCATGAAGGGCTAAATAATAACAAAAAAAGGAAACCAAAAAACAACACATAATTTGCTATTGAAATATTCCTACTTAAGGGTACAACAGAAAATGTTTATTCTCCGAGTTGAGAACACCACTGTTTATATATTATTTCTTCATGATTTTTATTTTTCATTATAAACACAAAGAGGACCTTCATACTATGAGAAAAGAATTAGCATGCGTTTCTTCTCTACTCTTGAAAATAGCTCGTTAATATGACACTTCTCTAAAAACAATCATGTATTCCGTCTGCATCAGTGATTCTCAACCAGGGCAATTCTGCACATCCTCCTTCCCGCAAAAGGGATGTTTGGCAGTGTCTGGAGACAGTTTTTGGTTAGCATAATTAGGGAAAAAATGCAACTGGTATCTAGTGGGTAGAGGCTAAGGATGCTGCTAAACATCTTAAAATTCACAGGACAGTTCCCCATGACAAAGAATTATCCATCCTAAAACGTCAGTAGTACCAAGGTTGAGAAACTCTGATTTATATAAATCCATCATCGATAAAATTCCTATGCTCTCTCTTCCTGGGACCAGGACACCCCTTTCTTCCCACCACTATATACTGTCTTCATCTCTTAAGACACTCAGCTTATAATAGAGAAGACAGAGAGCAAAAATGGTAACTGAGACTTGGGATAATTTTGTGGAACTAGTAATGCTCTGGGACACCATGGAAGCAGGCTGCCCTGTCTCAGGAATGATTCCAGAAGGAATCATTCATGAAGATTTTATAGATGACCTCTGACCACGTTAGTACATTCCCAGTGTCCTTTCTATTCATCTAACATCATCATACAACTCAATTGTCGCAATAAACAGTTACAAAATGATTACTGTTATAAATGATTAGTGTTATAAAAAGTGTTTTGATGTTTGTCTTTTGAAAGTATTTGTCTTCTTGACATTTCAGACAGTACATAGAGCATATCAAGTCAAGCCAGGCCCTCCAGCCACCCAAACATGTGTGTTCACGTGATTTGAACCAAATGGGATCTCTGCTTACACGGCACACAGCAGATAAGAATCTACAACTCGAGGTATCAGCTTGCACCTAACGAAAGGAAGAAGGCAGAACTGTAGAACTAGATGAGAGTGTAACACTGACATCAAACTAGGCCATTAGCATTCTGAGAGTCAAAATTATAGGGAGTAAACACTCCCTATAAGTTCTGAATAGATTTATCCAGTTTTGATGGCTGTCTTTTAAAAGTATATTCTACATTGAACACTTGAATTATGTTCATGATAATTTTGATATATATATGCACACCACATTTTCTTTATCCATTCATCTGTTTATGGACATTTAGGTTGCTTGCATATCTTGGCTATCGTGAGTAGTGCTGCTATGAACATTAGGGTGCATATATCTTTTCGAAATAGTGTTTTCGTTTTTTCCAGATATATGCCCAGGAGTGGTATTACTGGATCATATGGTAGTTCTATTTTTAGTTTTTTGAGGAACCTCCATACAGTTTTCCATGGTGGCTGCACCAATTTACATCCCCACCAACAGTTTGTAAGGGTTCCCTTTTCTCCACACCCTCCCTAATATTTATTTGTAGGCTTTTTGATGATAGCCATTCTGACACGTGTGAGGTGATACCTCATTGTGGCTTTGATTTGCATTTCTCTAATAATCAGTGATGTTGAGCATCTTTTCATGTGCCTGTATGTCCTCTTTGGAAAAATGTCTGTTCAGGTCTGTTGCCCATTTTTTGCTTGGGTTGTTTTTTGATATTGAGTTGTATGAGCTGTTTATATACTTAGGATATTAATTAACCCCTTGTGGGTCATATCATTTGCAAACATTTTCTCCCATTCTGTAGGTTGTCTTTTTACTTTGTCAAAGTTTTCCTTTGCTGTGCAGAAAGCTTTTAGGTTTAATTAGGTCCCATTTGTTTAACTTTGTTTTTATTTCTTTTGCTTAGGATACAGATCCAGAGAAATATTGCTACAATTTATGTGAAAGAGTGTTCTGCCTATGTTCTCTTCTAGGATTTTTATGGTTTCAGATCTTTTTTTTTTTTTTTTTAATATTTGAGTTCGATTTTTATTTATTTATTTATTTATGGCTGTGTTGGGTCTTCATTTCTGTGCAAGGGCTTTCTCTAGTTGCGGCAAGTGGGGGCCACTCTTCATTGCGGTGTGCGGGCCTCTCACTATCGCGGCCTCTCTTGTTGCGGAGCACAGGCTCCAGATGCGCAGGCTCAGTAATTGTGGCTCACGGGCCCAGCCGCTCCGCTGCATGCGGGATCTTCCCAGACCAGGGCTTGAACCCGTGTCCCCTGCATTGGCAGGCAGATGCTCAACCACTGCGCCACCAGGGGAGCCCTGTTTCAGATCTTATATTTAGGTCTTTAATCCATTTTGAGTCTATTTTTGTACATGGTGTGAGGAAATGTTCTATTCTCATTGATTTACATGTAGCTGTCCAGTTTTCCCAGCCCCACTTGTTGAAGAGACTGTCTTTTTTCCATTGTATATTCTCATCTCCTTTGTCATGGATTAATTGACCATAGGTGCATGTGTTTATCTCTGAGCTCTCTATTATGTTCCATTGATCTATCTGTCTATTTTTGTCTCAGTACCATGCTGTTATGATTACTGTAGCTTTACAGTATAGTTTGAAGTTTGGGAGAGTGATACCTCCAGCTTTTTTTTTTCCCTCAAAATTGCTTTGGCAGTTGGGGATCTTTTGCTGTTCCATGTGAATTTTAGGATTATTTGTTCTAGTTCGGTGAAAAATGTCATGGGCATTTTGATAGACATTGCATTAAATCTGTAGATTGCTTTGGGTAGTATGGCCATTTTAACAATATTAATTCTTCCAATCCAAGAGCATGGGATATCTTTCCATTTCTTTGTATCATCTTTAGTTTCCTTCATTAATGTGTTATAGTTTTCAGAGTATAGGTCTTTCACCTCCTTGGTTAAGTTTATTCCTAGGTATTTGATTCTTTTAGATGTGATTTTAAGTGGGATTTTAAAAAACGTTTTCTGATAGTCTATTATTAGTGTATAGAAACACAACATATTCCTATATATTAATCTTGTATCCTACAACTTTGCAGAATTTATTTATTAGTTCTCATAGTTTTGGGGTGGAGACTTTAGGCAAATAGTGACAATTTTACCTCTTCCCTTTGAATTTGGATACCTTTTATTTCTTTTTCTTTTCTGATTGCTTTGGCTGGGACTTCAAATACTATGTGAAACAGAAGTGGTGAGAGTGGACATCCTTGTCTTGATCCTGAATTTAGAAGAAAGGCTCTCAGCTTTTCACTGTTGAGTATGATGTTGGCTGTGCATTTGTCATAAATGGCCTTTATTATGTTGAGATATGTTCCCTCTATACCCACTTTGATGAGAGTTTATCATGAATGGATGTTAAATTTTGTCAGGTGCTTTTTCTGCCTCTATTGAGATGATCATGTGGTTTTTATCCCTCCTTTTATTAATGTAGTGTATCACATTGATTGATTTGCGAATGTTGAACCGTCTTTATGTCCCTGGAATAATTCCAACTTGTTCATGGTGTATGATCCTTTTTATATATTGTTGGATTGAGGATTTCTGCACCTGTGTTTATCAGAGATATTGGCTTGTAATTTTCTTTCCTTTTTTTTTTTTTTTTTTTTGGTAGTGTCTTTGTATCAGGGTAATGTGGCCTCGTAGAATGAATTTGGGAGTATTCCACCCTCTTCAATTTTTTGGAATAGTTTGAGAAGGATAAGTATTAGTATATCTATATATCTATATCTATATCTATATCTATATCTATCTATATCTATATCTATCTATATATATATATATATAGATATAAAATGTTTGGTAGAATTCCCATGTGAAGCTATCTGGTCCTGGACTTCTGTGTGCTAGAAGTTTTTTTTATTACAAATTCAATTTCGCTACTAGTGATTAGTCTGTTCAAATTGTCTGTTTCTTCTTGATTCGGTCTTGGCAGGTTGTATGTTTCTAGAAATTTGTCCACTTCATTTAGGATGTCCAATTTACTGGCATTTAACTGTCATATTTTTGTGATTTTTTTTTGTAACTCTGTGGTATTGATTGTTGTTTCTCCTTTTTAATTTCTTATTTTATTTATTTGGGTCCCCTCTCTTTTCTTCTTGGTGAGCCTGGCTAAAGGTTTATCAATTTTCTTTATCTTTTCAAAAAACCAGTTCTTGGTTTCATTGACCTTTTCTGTTTTTTTGACTTTATTTATTTCCTCTTTAATCTTTATTATTTTCTTTCTTTTGCTGACTGTGGGCTTTGTTTGTTGTTCTTTTTCTAATTCTTTTAGGTGGTAGGTTAGGTTGTTTATTTGAGATTTTTCTTGTTCCTAGAGGAAAGCCTGTATCACTATAAACTTTCCTCTTCTTAGACCTACTTTTGCTACATCCCATAGATTTTGAATTTTCATGTTTCCATTTATATTTGTCTTGAGGAATTTTCTGATTTCCTCTTTGATTTTGTAATTGACCCATTGGTTTTTTAGCAGTATTGAATATGTTGTTTAGTCTCCACATGTTTTTATTCCTGTTTTTCTTTCCGAGATTGATTTCTAGTTTTATACCATTGCGGTCGGAATAAATGCTTGATATAATTTCTATCCTCTTAAGTCTTTTGAGGCTCATTGTGTGGCCTAGTATGTGATCTGTCCTGGAGAATGTTCCATTTACACTTGAAAAGAATGTGTGTTCTTTTGTTTTTGCATATAATGTCCTATAGATATCTATTAAATTCAACTGATCTATTGTGTCATTTAAAACCACTGTTGCCGTATTGATTTTCTGTCTGGATCTGTCCATTGATGTCAATGGCATGTTAAAGTCCTCTACTATTATTGTATTTTTGTCAATTTCTCCCTTTATTTCTTTTAGTATTTGCTTTATATATTTTGGTATTGGGTGCATATATGTTAATAAGTGTAATATCCTCTTCTTGTATTGATCCCATTATCATTATATAATGGCCTTGTCTGTCTTTTGTTATATAACCTTTGTTTTAAAGTCTATTTTGTCTGATGAGCATTGCTGCCTCTGCTTTGGTGTTGCTTCTGTTTGCGTGAAAGATCTTTTTCCTTACTCTTGCTTTCAGTTTGAGTGTGTTTAGCCCTGAAGTAAGTCTCTTGCAGGCAGCATATTGAAAGATCTTGTCTTTTTTATCCAATCAGCCACCCTATGTCTTTCAATCGGAGCATTTAGTACATTGATATTTAAAGTAATTATTGATAAGCATGTATTTATTGCCATTTTATAACTTGTTTTCTGGTTATTTTTGTAGTTCTTCTCTGTTGATTTTCTTTTTCTTTTTCTTTTCTTCCCTTATGGTTTGATGATTTTCTTTAGTAGTATCCTTGGGTTCCTTTCTTTTTGGTTTTTGTGTATCTATTGTAGGTTTTTGATTTGTGGTTATCATGGGGTTTATGTATGTTGACCCATAATTATGTCTACTTGTTTTAAACTGGTAGTCATTTAAGTTCATACACATTCTAAAAGATCTACATTTTTTTTTACTCCTCTCCCCACCATTTTGTGGTTTTGATATCATATTTTATACCTTCAAGTTTATCACTTTATTGTTTATTGTATTTATAGTTGCTTTTATACTTTTTTGTCTTTTAATCTACACACTGGCTTATTTAAGTGATCTTCAGTCCTTAGTACATGTTTATTAACTTTCCTAATGGGATTTTCCCTTTCCTGTTGATTCTTATTTTTTCCATTTGGAGAAGACACTTAAACATTTATTTTAGGGTAGGTTTAGTAGTGATAAATTCTTTTAGTTTTTGCTTTTCTGGGAAGTTCTTTATCTCTCCTTCTATTCTACATGATAATTTTGCTGGGTATAGTATCCCAGATGGCAAGTTTTTCCCTTTCAGCACTTTGAATATATCATTCCACTCCCTTCTGGTCTGCAGAGTTTCTGCAGAGAAACCAGCTGACAGCCTTATGAGAATTCCCTTGTGACTCTTTGTTTTTCTCTTGCTGCCTTTAGAATTCTCTATTTATATTTAACTTTTGCCATTTTAATTATGATATGTCTTGGTGTGGGTCTGTTTGGGACCCTCTGTGCTTCCTCTGCCTGGATATCTATTGCCTTCTTCAGGTTAGGGAAGTCTTCAGCCATAATTTCTTCAAGTATATTTTTTATCCCAGATTCTCTCTTCTCCTTCAGGAACCTCTGTAATGCAAATGTTGGAATATTTAATGTTATCTCAGAGATAGCTTAGATTGATTTAATTTTTTAAATTAATTAATTAATTTTATTTTTATTTTTGGCTGCATTGGGTCTTTGTTGCTGCATGTAGTCTTTCTCTAGTTGCGGTGAGCGGGGGCTACTATTTGTTGCGGTGCACGGGCTTCTCATTGTGGTGGCTTCTCCTGTTGCAGAGCACGGGCTCTAGGCACATGGGCTTCAGTAGTTGTGGCACGTGGGCTCAGTAGTTGTGGCTCACAGGCTCTAGAGACCAGGCTCAGTAGTTGTGGCACACAGGCTTAGTTGCTCCATGGAATATGGAATCTTCCCGGACCAGGGCTTGAACCCGTGTAGCCTGCATTGGCAGGTGATTCTTAACCACTGTGCCACCAGGAAAGCCCTGCTTTAATTTTTTTTTTTAACATCTTTATTGGAATATAATTGCTTTACAATGTTGTGTTAGTTTCTGCTGTATAAGAAAGTGAATCAGCTATACATATACATAAATCCCCATATCCTCTCCCTCTTCCTGCTTTAATTTTTTAAAATTTGTTTTTTTTCTACTGTTCTCATTGGCTGATTTCCATTTTTCTCTCTTCCAGATCGCTTATGCATTCTTCTGTGTCACTTAGTCTGCTATTCATTCCCTCTAGTGTGTTTTTTATTTCAGCTATTGAATTATTTATTTTTGTTTTTTTAAAATATTTTCTAGTTCCTTGTTAAAATGTTTGGTGTTTGGATCAATTCTTTTTCCTAATTCAGTTAACATTTTTATTACCAGTGTTTTGAATTCTTTGGTAAATTGTTTATTTCTGTTTTATTGATTTTTTCAGGAGTTTTCTCTTGCTCTTTCATTTGATAGTAGTCCCTCTGCCTTCTAATTTTACTTAACTTTCTCTGCCTCTATGAATTCAGGCGAAACAGTTACTTACTGCCGTCTTGAAGAAGTATTCTTATGTGGGCGTGTCCCTGTGAAGACTGTCTATGCCCACTGCTTTTGGTGGGAAGGCTAGATTTGATGTGGATGCCAGTTACGTCTCTTCTCTGGGTTTGCTTTAGTTCTCATCTTGGTAGGAGGTGGAGCTGGAGATGGTGGAGCTGGAGATGGAGGGGCTAGAGCCAGCACCAGGCGTGAGGCTGGGCTTCCTCTCTGCTCAGTGGCTGTCATTGCCCTATTAGGGGTGGAGTCTGATCCCAGGTTCTGGAGGCAGAAGACCTGAGGGTTGGGTTTGATCTGTCTCTGTTCCCTTTAAGTGTGTGTTCTTCCCTCTCCCCAGACCAGGATCTCTGCTTCAGAGGAGGGGAAGGGCCTGTGTGCATACAGAGGTCCAGTGCACTCTGCTCAGCTCTGACACAGCCCACGTTCAAGTCTTTTCCCTGGTCATGGGAGCCCAGATCCAGTGCCACACTGTGGCATTCTCTGAGTGGGACCAGAGCATTTGCTCGGCTTGAGCTGAAGTGCTTGGCAAGGCTGTCACAGGAAACCTGGCAGCTAGTAGGGCAGACCTCTCTCTGCCCTGCCTCAGGTGCAAACCAGCATGGGTGCCCTCCTCACGAGCAGAGTGCGGCTTCTCCAGCCTTTCTGTCTGTCCCAGTGGTCCTCTAGTCAGTCAAGGAGGCTTGTCTTCTCCGTGTAGGACCCTGGGGCTAGGGTGCCCAGTCTGTGTTTTGACCCACTCACTCCCCAGAGCCGGTTTCCGCTGATGCAATCTCCCTTTACTTCCACATCCACTCCCAGGGGCAGCGGTCCTGACCCTATTACTTTTCTTCCCTTCCTACCCAGTTATGAGTGGGTCTTCCTTCCAGCCTTGGTTGTGCAGGTCTGCCAGCTTCCGGTTAGTTTTCAGTGAGAACTGTTCCCCACGTAGATGGATTTTTGATGTGTTTGTGGGGGGAGGTGAGCTCCACATCCTCTTACTCCCCCATCTTGATCTCCGCCCTCAAGAAACTATTTTATAGGCAATAAATGTGTCACATTTTATCTAGTTTCATAAATGTTTCATTATTATATGTTTGTATAATTACTTGTTTTTGTGGTTTATCATTCATGTAATCCATTTTATTACAGCAAGCTCAGATTTTTCAAAACGAAAACAAATCACTTGACAGAATACATATTGTCATATTGTTTATTCAAGACTATTCTGAGACAATTTCAGAAATGTGGGAGGGAAGTAGGATTGGGCAGAAGGTAGAAGGTTGGTCTTCATCTGACTCTAATCTACTTGGAAAGAAGAACATCCACCAGTGTAAAACTTAGTGCATCTGCACGAATGGAAATCAATTGAATTGATTTTTGAGGGACTTTTTCCTACGCTGCCATTTAAAAACTCAATACCGTGTAATGTTCTAGGATAAGGTCATTACAAAGATCAACAGAACAAAATATAAAGTTTTACTTAATGCATGAAGATTACACATTTACAAAAGCCTTTAATTGTACAAGTTTTCAGTGAAATTTGAAGTTTTAATTTAATTACAAATCTATAATATGCACGTAGGCATTGTGCATTCCAGTACTAAGAAATCCATTCTTCCACTGATGTGTGAAGGATTTAAATGGCCATCAACTCTGAACACTAATAGATTTTCTCTTTTTCGCTCTTGAATCTGCAGCAGGTATTGCTGTTGCCCAAAGGGTTCTGAGCAGTGTTTCCG
Source organism: Balaenoptera ricei (assembly GCF_028023285.1). NCBI lineage: Eukaryota > Metazoa > Chordata > Mammalia > Artiodactyla > Balaenopteridae > Balaenoptera > Balaenoptera ricei. Next base: position 52,879,161 of record NC_082657.1, on the reverse strand, counting down.
AGCACATCTTAGAATTAAATATTAAACTTCTACTAAATTATAATGCTAAAGTGATAAAATGTCAGCAGTAATTATACCCACCAGATTATGACAATAGAACTTTCTTTATTCCATTAAAAATAAGAAACGTCAATAACAAAATTTGTATTCAGAAGTTTTTATTCTTTAAAAAGTATTTGCTTACAAGTGGTAATATTCTTTTAAAAGTCAGCTAAAGTGTTTGTGCTTATAACAATTTCAGGCTTATTACTAAGTTACTGTTAGGCACCACTGTTTTATGGTTTTTAAATTAGGTTTGTAAACATAATATAAACACAGGTGTGTGTCACATATGGGTATATGTGTATTCAGTCGATTAAAAAGAGAAAAAGCATCACTTGACCATTACTGTGTAAAGTAGCAACATCAACTGAATATTAGGATGAATTCAAACAACCAGAAGACGGACTCTTGCATAAGGATATGCATCATCTAAATCTAGATGGGATTCTTTTTTTCCCCAAATCTCCTTAGTATGACAGCTTTAGTCTTGTTTCTATAGTTAACATGGGGGCATAGGAAACTCAAACCCTGGACCATCTGGCACAAAAGCCCATGTTTTGAAAATTGCATTCTTTTACCGACACATCAACTATTTTTTTGGCTGCACCGCGTGGCATGCGGGATCTTAGTTCCCTGACCAAAGATCGAACCCGTGCCCCCTGCAGTGGAAGCTCAGAGTCTTACCCACTGGACTGCCAGGGGAGTCCCTCAGCTGCTTTTTTATGTACATTAAATTTGAGCAAAAGAGCCCTCACCTCTTTGTCCCAAAGATTGTTGCATGAAAGTAACCAAAATTTGAATAGTTAAATTTAAGCCTCGGCTTTCTCCAAGCATGGAGTCATTAGCACTGCTAATAAGTGTTTAACGTGGCAGACAGTCCCTTTTGTCAATTGTGAGCTGCTTCACCTAAACTGCTCATTCCCTCTGAGACCATCCTCATATCTGCGTGGTGTTTAGCTTTATCTCTCAGCCAGGGCTTCTGACTTTCGACCTTCAAGTCATTTGCATTGATTCTGCCTCTTCTGCCAGTTTGCATAGGACTTTGGCCCTGGCTTTTGTCTTGATCAGTTCAGTAATGCCAACACCACTGTGATGTGATGCTGTCCATTTCTTTGTTTATCTGGGAACATTTTTCTCTCATTGTCTCTAAAACTCATTATGAGGATTATGCTCTCCCAGGTTTTTGGCTGAGGTTCCATGATATCCATTGGATCATAGAACTTCCTTTCTGCAATTGATTCCCTGCAAGGTAGGCAAAAAAATATTTATTTTTTCTTACTGCCCTTTCCTAAAATTCCAGGTGAAATGCTTTGTTTATTTGTTTTTCTCCAACTTAGTTAGATTTATGAACTCCACTCAAGCTCAATATACAATTTTAACTTGGTCAGTCCTCATTTTCCAGAATTTTATCAATCATTTGTCTTAGATGATTTTCTAGCTAATTTGTTGTCTCATTTAGACACCAACAAGTGCCTGGAAACACTTTACTAAAAGTAAAAACTTGTGATTGGTACTACTAGCATTCTTGGTAAATAAAAGTAGATACGCAGAATAATATAAAGTAGACAATGGAATACTATAGCAGTGATTTTGTTTCTGAGATCTCAAATATAAACTAAAATATTTTCCTAAAAAGTAGGTATCAACAACTTAATATAGGAAAAAAACTTAATTGAGGTTGTTTATCAGAATGTTGTAGGCAAGTGTTCTAGCCTGGTGTTAGGATGTTAGTGTCCTTATCCTTTGAGAATTTCTAAATACATTGGTAGAAAGGTGTATATATATAAACCTTATGAGACTCCAACACATGTGTGTGTATATATATATATATATATATATATGTATGTGTGTGTGTATATATACATGCATACATATACATATATATATTTATGATATTACTAGAAATGGAACATCTGAGGACATTTTATTTTAGAATGGAAAAATTCTTTATCTTGATTGGTGTGGTGGTTAATCACATGTATACACTTATCAAAATTCATCAAATTATGCATTTTGTAAGATCCATGCATTTTGCTAATGGAACTTTTACCTTAGAAAAAATATTTAAAAAAATTTTTAAAAATAAATAAAAAGAAAAAGAAAAAAAAATTTTTTAAAAAGGAAAAATATTGGTAAAACATGTATACTAATGTATATTTGTAAATTTAGTTTTATTTACTTTATTTATTTTTGGCCATGTTGGGTCTTCGTTGCTGCACACAGGCTTTCTCTAGTTGTGGTTGAGTGGGGGCTACTCTTCGTTGTGGTGCGCGGGCTTCTCATTGCAGTGGCTTCTCTTGTTGTGGAGCATGGGCTCTAGGCGCGCGGGCTCTAGAGCGCAGGCTCAGTAGTTGTGGCGAACGGGCTTAGTTGCTCCGCGGCATGTGGGATCTTCCCGGACCAGGGTTCAAACCCGTGTTCCCTGCATTGGCAGGCGATTCTTAACCACTGTGCTACCAGGGAAGTCCCACTAATGTATATTTAGACTTAAGTCTAAAAACTATCTCATGGTCTATAAGGGGTAACTGAGATAGCTATTTAGTCATCTTACTTTCTTTTTGCTTACACTGATAAGCTATTTGAATGAGAATCTCCATCTTCATTTTCATTTCCCCTCCACACCTTCTCTTGCCCCTCTTGATATCTCACTAACATCCATATATGTTTATAACTGTCTCTGTGGTTGACAGCATAATAATGGCCCTCAAATATGTCAACATTTTAATCCCAGAACCTGTGTGAGTGTTACCTTACATGGCAAAAGGGACTTTGCAAATATTTGATTAGGTTAAGGATCTTGAGGTAGGTAGATTGTCCTGGGTTATCTGGGTGGGCCCAATCTTACCACAAAGGTCTTTAAAAGGGAAAGGGGGAGATAGGAGGGTCAGAGTGAGAGACGACGTGACCACAGAGTCAGAGGTCAGAGTGATGCAGTTTCTGGCTTAAAGATGAAGGGGACCGTGCGTCAAGCAAGGCAGGCAGCCTGCCTCTAAATGCAGGAAAAGGCAAGCAAATATGTTCTCCCCTGGGAGATTCTTCACTGCTTCCAGAAGGAACACAGCTCTGCGAATACCTTGATTTTAGCCCAGTGAGACCCATTTTATATTTCTGCTCTTTTGAATTATAAGGTAATTCTTTCGAGTTAAGTGACTGCATTTGGGTAATTTGTGACAGCAGCAGCAATCCGAATCTAATACATTGCCCTAAGCTTTAAAAATCCCTTTGTCCTTAAAATTATGACAGTGAACTTTCCTAGATTTCACCTTCACCTCTTTGTACCCTCTGTCTCCTTGTAAAATTTTTCTCTAAGAGAAGGATTTTTTTTTTAAACCTCTAGAAATCTAACTGTGGATGATTTAATGTCACTTTAAACACAGCATTCCAAATCTTAATTTGTTATATTATTTCTCAAATTAGGACTTCTCCAGCTCTTCCTCTTTCTGTAAATGGTGTGACTACTTCCCAGACATTATGGTCAGGACAAACAGCAAAGCACATGCCGCCTCCTCTCCTGATAATGGTCCCCTTGAGAATCATCATGTGGGGTCATTCGTGGGGAGAGGAGTAATCTGTAGGAAAGGATATTTGTCAGTATTAAATGAGGTAAAAAGAGAGGCATAGTCATCATTTAATAACTCCTAGCATTATTATTTTTTTGTGCACACATCCTAGTCCTTCTGCAGAATCGATTTCTAGAAGTAGCCTGTGCTAAATATGCAAATAACATGGAGATCTGGAAATTGCCTAGTGATTTGCATTATTTTATAAAATGTTTGTATGATTATGCCATAATTTTATTGCCAGATTATGTGTGCAAAATAAATTTGTATCTCCCCAAAGGATTTCAGAGATGGATTCTGTGTACTAAAGAATTTTCTTTCTTTTCTTCAGTAACATTTTAAAATAAATCATTCAAATGAGTCCTGATGCAAAATATGTTTTTTTTTCTTTTTTTAAGCTTTTTATGTCTTTTCCACAAACCATGCTTGGATAGATACTTTTAAAAGATTTTAACAGTTGAAGAGTACACAGGGCAAAATGGGGAAGAAGCATTCACCATCCTCCTCTGTGATGATGCCAGCTTAATGCTGGGGTATCTGAGGATTATTGTTAAAGAAAATAAAAGCTTCTGAAGCTGTTAATTAGATTAACTTTCTTGTTTCTTCACTGATTTATTTATTTTTTTACTGAAGGTCATGCTCAAAGTCTTAGCTTACTGGCTGCTAATTTTAGTCTTTTATTGTAGCAAGAATACTTAACATTAAATCTCCCTCTTAAATGTTTAGGTGTAAAATACAGTATTGTTGACTATAGAAACAATGTTATGCAGTGGATCTCTCTAAGGATGCATCTTGCATACTTCAGATTTTATTCCCATTGATTAGCAGCTCCCCATTTCCCCCTTCCCCCAGTCCCAAATAACCACCATTCTACTCTCTGCTTCCATGAGTTTGACTATTTTAGTTTCCTCATATAAGTGGAGTCATGCAGTGTTTGTCCTCACACTGGCTTGTTTCACTTAGCATAACGCCCCCAGGGTTCATCCATGTTGTTGCAAATGGCAGGATTTCATTCTTTTGTAAGGCTGAATAATATTCCATTGTATGTATACACCACATTTTTTTTATCCATTCATTTGTCAAAGGATATTTAGATTGTTTCCACATCTTGGCTACTGTGAATAGTGCTTCCATTGAACATTAGGGTGCTAATATCTCTTCAAAATGCTGATGTCAGTTCATTTGGATAAATACCCAGGAGTGTGATTGCTGGATCATAAAATAGTTCTGTTTATAATTTTTAAAGAAATATCTAGGGCTTCCCTGGTGGTGCAGTGGTTAAGAATCCACCTGCCAATGCAGGGGACACGGGTTCAAGCCCTGGTCCGGGAGATCCCACATGCTGCGGAGCAACTAAGCCCGTGAGCCACAACTACAGAGCCTGCATGCCACAACTACTGAAGCCCTCACACCTGGAGCCCATGCTCCGTAACAAGAGAAGCCACTGCAATGAGAAGCCCATGCACTGCAACGAAGAGTAGTCCCTGCTCGCTGCAACTAGAGAAAGCCCGCATGTAGCAACGAAGACATAACGCAGCCAAAAATAATAAACAAATAAAATAAATAAATAAATAAACAAAACTAAAAACTTTATAAAAAAAGAAAGAAACATCTATACTGTTTTCTATAGTGGCATTGGTTTTGACAGTGATTTCCTGGATATGACACCAAAAGCATAGGCGACAGAAGCAAAAATAATTTACAAGTAAGATGTCATCAAACCAAAAAGGCACAACAAAGGAAACAAGAGTGAAAAGAAAAGCTATGGAATGAGAGAAAATATTTGCCAACTCTATACCAGATAAGGGGTTAATTTCCAAAATACATAAAGAACCCCTACAACTCAATAGCAAAAAAAAAAAAAAAAACCCCTAAGAAGCTAATTTTAAAATGAGCTGATTAATGACCTGATATGAAAAAGATGCTCAGTATCATTAACCCTCAGGGAAATGCAAATCAAAACCACAATGAGCTGTCAACTCACACTTGTTAGGATGACTATTATCCAAAAAAACCCAAAAGAAAACAAGTACTGACCAAGATATGGAGAAATTGGAACTTTGGAATTTTAGTACAATACAATGTACAATACCAAGATTGTGATTTATTGACCTGTAGGTAATATTCATGACAGTGGGTGGTCCATAAGGAAGCCAGTTTTACCATGTGAGTCTAGTAGTGACAGACCTTGTTCAGTTTTAATGTTCTAAGTGCATCCCTCTTTGGGTTTGTTTGTTAGTTTGGTTTTGGTCTTTCTTTTGTTTTTATGTAATTTATAACTAACAAAATACTTAAATAATTTTGTTTCCTGAATAAAGTAAAACTAGCAAAGTGTTTTAGGTTAATAATATGCCTAAGCCATCCTCCTTTCAAGAATGCTCTCAATATCATTTTAGCTAGTTATTATATGTTATGCAATTAGCACTGAACCATTCTAATAAGTGCTAGAGTGTTTCTAATGAAAATTATCAGAAGAGTTGTGAGAAATATTAGAATATATCTTTTATAATTTGTGATAAATAATAACATAATCAAATCTGGTTCTAAGTCTATATTTCAGAGCTTTAATTAGGTTTTATAATTCTCTTGCTACTAAAATTCAGCATACTGTGTAAAACATCAATTATTTTAAGAAGCCAGTGTCAGTAATAACATGAAACAAGCATTGGAAGAGAACGTTAGAAGTGGAGGGATTTTAGGAAACCTCTCATCTGAGCTTAAACAGGTAGAGAATCTGAGATCCAGAGTCTGGAAATGAATGGCCCTAGTTGGCTCTTCCTTTGGGTTGACCTTTTATGTGAGAGGAATGAATGGCTCCAATGATGTGATATCCCAGAGGCACGGCGGGGAGCCTGACATCTGTCCATCTCCTGTTATGTGTGGTCTACAGGGAGTCCATACTTATGTACTACTCTACACAGTTCTCACAAAAATTCAGAGAAAAAAAACTTTGTGTCCCTGTTCTGAAGTCTCTGCTTTTTTTTTTTTTTAACATCTTTATTGGAGTATAATTGCTTTACAATGTTGTGTTAGTTTCTGCTTTATAACAAAGTGAATCATCTGTACATATACATATATCCCCATATCTCTTCCCTCTTGTGTCTCCCTCCCTCCTCCCCTCCCTATCCCACCCCTCGAGGTGGTCACAAAGCACCGAGCTGATCTCCCTGTGCTATGCGGCTGCTTCCCACTAGCTATTGGTTTCACATTTGGTAGTGTATATATGTCTATGCCACTCTCTCTCTGTGTCCCAGCTTACCCTTCCCCCTCCCCATGTCCTCAAGTCCATTCTCTAGTAGGTCTAAATCTTTATTCCCATCCTGCACCTAGGTTCTTCATGACCATTTTGTGTTTTTTTTTAGATTCCATATAAATGTGTTAGCATACGGTATTTGTTTTTCTCTTTCTCACTTACTTCACTCTGTATGACAGACTCTAGTTCCATCCACCTCACTACAAAGAACTCAATTTCTTTTCTTTTTATGGCTGAGTAATATTCCATTGTATATATGTGCCACATCTTCTTTATCCATTCATCTGTTGATGGACACTTAGGTTGCTTCCATGTCCTGGCTATTGTAAATAGAGCTGCAGTGAACATTGTGGTACATGACTCTTTTTGAATTATGGTTTTCTCAGGGTATATGCCCAGTAGTGGGATTGCTGGGTCGTATGGTAGTTCTATTTTAAGTTTTTTAAGGAACCTCCATACTGTTCTCCATAGTGGCTGTACCAATTTACATTCCCACCAACAGTGCAAGAGGGTTCCCTTTTCTCCACACCCTCTCCAGCATTTATTGTTTCTAGATTTTATGATAATGGCCATTCTGACTGGTGTGAGGTGATTGATAACCTCATTGTAGTTTTGATTTGCATTTCTCTAATGATTAGTGATGTTGAGTATCCTTTCATGTGTCTGTTGGCAATCTGTATATCTTCTTTGGAGAAATGTCTATTTAGGTCTTCTGCCCATTTTTGGATTGGGTTTTTTTTTTTTTTTTGATACTGAGCTGCATGAGCTGCTTGTAAATTTTGGAGATTAATCCTTTGTCAGTTGCTTTGTTGGCAAATATTTTCTCCCATTCTGAGGGTTGTCTTTTCATCTTCTTTATATTTTCCTTTGCTGTACAAAAGCTTTTAAGTTTGATTAGGTCCCATTTGTTTATTTTTGTTTTTATTTCCATTTCTCTAGGAGGTGGGTCAAAAAGGATCTTGCTGTGATTTATGTCATAGAGTGTTCTGCCTATGTTTTCCTCTAAGAGTTTTATAGTATCTGGCCTTACATTTAGGTCTTTAATCCATTTTGAGTTTATTTTTGTGTATGGTGTTAGGAAGTGTTCCAATTTCATTCTTTTACATGTAGCTGTCCAGTTTTCCCAGCACCACTTATTGAACAGGCTGTCTTTTCTCCATTGTATATTCTTGCCACCTTTATCAAAAATAATGTGACCATATGTGCATGGGTTTATCTCTGGGATTTCTATCCTGTTCCATTGATCTATATTTCTGTTTTTGTGCCTGTATCATACTGTCTTCTTCTTTTTTTTTTTTTCATACTGTCTTGATTACTGCAGCTTTGTAGTATAGTCTGAAGTCCAGGAGCCTGATTCCTCCAGCTCCATTTTTCTTTCTCAGGATTGCTTTGGCTATTTGGGGCCTTTTCTGTTTCCATGCAAGTGGTGACATTTTTTGTTCTAGTTCTGTGAAAAATGCCATTGGTAATTTGATAGTGGTTGCATTGAATCTGTAGATTGTTTTGGGTAGTATAGTCATTTTCACAATGTTGATTGTACCAATCCAAGAACATGGTATATCTCTCCATCTGTTTGTATAATCTTTAATTTCTTTCATCAGTGTCTTATAGTTTTCTGCATACAGGTCTTTTGTCTCCTTAGGTAGGTTTATTCCTCGGTATTTTATTCCCTTTGTTGCAGTGGTAAATGGGAGTGGTTAATTTCTCTTTCAGATTTTTCATCATTGGTGTATAGGAATGAAAGAGATTTCTGTGCATTAACTGTGTATCCTCCTACTTTACCAAATTCATTGATTAGCTCTAGTAGTTTTCAGGTAGCATCTTTAGGATTCTCTATGTATAGTATCATGTCATCTGCAAACAGTGACAGCTTTACTTCTTTTCTGATTTGGATTTCTTTTATTTCTTTTTCTTCTCTGATTGCTGTGGTTAAAACTTCCAAAACTATGTTGAATAATAGTGGTGAGAGTGGACAACCTTGTCTTGTTCCTGTTCTTAGAGGAAATGGTTTCAGTTTTTTACCATTGAGATCAGTGTTGGCTGTGGGTTTGTCATATATGGCCTTTATTATGTTGAGGTAAGTTCCTTCTATGCCTACTTTCTGGAGGGTTTTTTTTTTATCATAAATGGGTGTTGAATTTTGTCAAAAGCTTTTTCTGCATCTATTGAGATGATCATATGGTTTTTCTCCTTCAATTTGTTAATATGGTTTATCACATTGGTTGATTTGCGTATACTGAAGAATCCTTGCATTCCTGGGATAAACCCCACTTGATCATAATGTATGATCCTTTTAATGTGCTGTTGGGTTCTGTTTGGTAGTATTTTGTTGAGGATTTTTGCATCTACGTTCATCAGTGATATTGGCCTGTAGTTTTCTTTCTTTGTGACATCTTTGTCTGGTTTTGGTATCACGGTGATGGTGGTCTTATAGAATGAGTTTGGGAGTGTTCCTCCCTCTGCAATATTTTGGAAGAGTTTGAGAACGATAGGTGTTATCTCTTCTCTAAATGTTTGATAGAATTCGTATATGAGGCCATCTGGTCCTGGGCTTTTGTTCGTTGGAAGATTTTTAATCACACTTTCAACTTCAGTGCTTTGGATTGGTCTGTTTATATTTTCTATTTCTTCCCGGTTCAGTCTCAGAATGTTGTGATATTCTAAGAATTTTTCCATTTCTTCCAGGTTGTCCATTTTATTGGTATATAGTTGTCTCTCATGATCCTCTGTGTTTCTGCAGTGTCAGTTGTTACTTCTCCTTTTTCACTTCTGATTCTATTGATTTGAGTCTTCTCCCTTTTTTTCTTGATGAGTCTGGCTAATGGTTTATCAATTTTCTTTATCTTCTCAAAGAACCAAGTTTTAGTTTTATTGATCTTTGCTATTGTTTCCTTCATTTCTTTTTCATTTATTTCTGATCTGATCTTTATGATTTCTTTCCTTCTGCTAACTTTGGAGGTGTTTTTGTTCTTCTTTCTCTAATTGCTTTAGGTGGAAGGTTGGGTTGTTTATTTGAGATGTTTCTTGTTTCTTGAGGTAGGATTGTACTGCTATAAACTTCCCTCTTAGAACTGCTTTTGCTGCATCCTATAGGTTTTGGGTCATTGTGTTTTCACTGTCATTTGTTTCTAGGTATTTTCTGATTTCCTCTTTGATTTCTTCAGTGATCTCTTGGTTATTTAGTAGTATATTGTTTAGCCTCCATGTGTTTGTATTTTTTACAGATTTTTTCCTGTAATTAATACCTAGTCTCATAGCATGGTGGTCGGAAAAGGTGCTTGATACAACTTCAATTTTCATAAATTTACCAAGGCTTGATTTGTGACCCAAGATATGATCTATCCTGGAGAATGTTCCATGAGCACTTGAGAAGAAAGTGTATTCTGTTGTTTTTGGATGGAATGTCCTATAAATACAATTAAGTCCATCTTGTTTAATGTATCATGTAAAGCTTGTGTTTCCTTGTTTATTTTCATTTTGGATGATCTGTCCATGGTGATAGTGGGGTGTTAAAGTCCCCTACTATGATTGTGTTACTGTTAATTTCCCGTCTTATGGCTGTTAGCATTTGCCTTATGTATTGAGGTGCTCCTATGTTGGGTGCATAAATATTGTTATATCTTCTTCTTGGATTGATCCCTTGATCCTTATGTAGTGTCCTTCTTGTCTCTTGTAATAGTCTTTATTTTGAAATCCATTTTGTCTGATATGAGAATTGCTACTCCAGCTTTCTTTTGATTTCCATTTGCATGGAATATCTTTTTCCATCCCCTCACTTTAAGTCTGTATGTGTCCCTAGGTCTGAAGTGGGTCTCTTGTAGACAGTGTATATATGGGTCTTGTCTTTGTATCCATTCAGCCAGTCTACGTCTTTTGGTTGGAGCATTTAATCCATTTACATTTAAGGTAATTATCGATAAATATGTTCCTGTTACCATTTTCTTAATTGTTTTGGGTTTGTTTTTGTACATCTTTTCCTTCTCTTGTGTTTCCTGCCAGAGAAGTTCCTTTAGCATTTGTTGTAAAGCTGGTTTGGTGGTGCTGAATTCTCTTTGCTTTTGCTTGTCTCTAAAGGTTTTAATTTCTCCATCGAATCTGAATGAGATCCTTGCTGGGTAGAGTAATCTTGTTTGTAGGTTTTTCCCTTTCATCATGTTAAATATGTCCTGCCACTCCGTTCTGGCTTGCAGAGTTTGTACTGAAAGGTCAGCTGTTAACCTTATGGAGATTCCCTTGTATGTAATTTGTTGTTTTTCCCTTACTGCTTTTAATATTTTTTCTTTGTATTTAATTTTTGATAGTTTGATTAGTATGTGTCTTGGTGTGTTTCTCCTTGGATTTATCCTGCATGGGACTCTGTGTGCTTTCTGGACTTGATTGACTGTTTCCTTTCCCATATTAGGGAAGTTTTCAACTATAATCTCTTCAAATATTTTCTCAGTCCCTTTCTTTTTCTCTTCTTCTTCTGGGACCCCTATAATTCGAATGTTGGTGTGTTTAATGTTGTCCCAGTGGTCTCTGAGACTGTCCTCAATTCTTTTCATTCTTTTTTCTTCATTCTGCTCTGTGGTAGTTATTTCCACTATTTTATCTTCCAGGTCACTTATCCGTTCTTCTGCCTCAGTATTCTGCTATTGATTCCTTCTAGAGAATTTTTAATATCATTTATTGTGTTGTTCATCGTTGTTTGTTTGCTCTTTAGTTCTTCTAGGTCCTTGTTAAAGATTTCTTGTACTTTCTCCATTCTATTTCCAAGATTTTGGATCATCTTTACTATCATTACTCTGAATTCTTTTTCAGGTAGACTGCCTATTTCCTCTTCATTTGTTTGGTCTGTTGGGTTTTTACCTTGTTCCTTCATCTGCTGTGTGCTTCTCTGTCTTCTCATTTTGCTTAACTTACTGTGTTTGTGGTCTCCTTTTCCAAGGCTGCAGGTTCGTAGTTACCGTTGTTTTTGCTGTCTCCCCCAAGTGGCTCAGGTTGGTTCAGTGGGTTGTTTAGGCTTCCTGGTGGAGGGGATTGGTGCCTGTGATCTGGTGGATGAGGCTGAATCTTGTCTTTCTGGTGGGCTAGTCTGTGTCCGGTGGTGTGTTTTGGAGTGCCTGTGACCTTATTATGATTTTAGTCAGCCTTTCTGCTAATGAGTGGGGTTGTGTTCCTGTCTTGCTAGTTTGGCATAGGGTGTCCAGTACTGTAGCTTGCTGGTCATTGATTGGCACTGGGTCTTAGCGTTGAGATGGAGATCTCTGAGAGATATTTCACCGTTTGGTATATACGTGGAGCCGGGAGGTCTCTGGTGGGCCAGTGTCCTGAACTCAGCTCTCCCACCTCAGAGGCACAGGCCTGACACCCGGCCAGAACACCAAGACCCTGTGAGTCACACGGCTCCAAAGAAAAGGGAAAAAAAAAAGAATGAAAAAAAGAAAATAAATAAGTAAAATAAGGTTATTAAAATTAAAAATTAAAAAAATTATTAAAAATAAAAGTTTTTTTAAGTAATTAAAAAACAAATGGACAGACAGAACCCTAGGATAAATGGTAAAAGGAAAGCTATTCAGTCAAAATCACAGAAAGAAGCATACCCATACTCCCTCACAGAAAGATAAATAGGAAAAATATATATATATCTATATAAAAAAAAAAGGAGGAAGAGAGCAATGAAATCAATAAACAAATCTACCAATGATAATAAACTAAGATAAACATAAAACCAAAAAACAAATTGGATGCAGAAAGCAAACCCCAAGTCTACAGTTGCTCCCAAAGTCCACTGCCTCAATTTGGAATGATTCGTTGTCTATTCAGGTATTCAACAGATGCAGGTACATCAAGGTGACTGTGGAGCTTTAATCCGCTGCTTCTGAGGCTGCTGGGAGAGATTTCCCTTTTCTCTTCTTTGTTCGCACAGCTCCCGGGATTCAGCTTCGGATTTCGCCCTGCTGCTGCATGTAGGTCGCCTGAGGGCGTCTGTTCTTCGCTCAGACAGGATGGGGTTAAAGGAGCAGCTGCTTCGGGGGCTCTGGCTCACTCAGGCGGGGGGAGGGAGCGGTACGGATGCGGGGTGAGCCTGCGGCATCAGAGGCCGGCGTGACGTTGCAGCAGCCCGAGGCGTGCTGTGCCTTCTCTCGGGGAAGTTGTCCTCGGATCACGGGACCCTGGCAGTGGCGGGCTGCACAGGCTCCCGGGAGGGGCGGTGTGGAGAGTGACCTGGGCTCGCACACAGGCTTCTTGGTGGCGGCAGCAGCAGCCTTAGCATCTCATGCCCGTCTCTGGGGTCCACGCTGATAGCCACAGCTCGCGCCCGTCTCTGGAGCTCGTTTAGGCGGCGCACTGAATCCCCTCTCCTCACGCACCAGGAAACAAAGAGGCAAGAAAAAGTCTCTTGTTTCTTCGGCAGCTCCAGACTTTTTCCCGGACTTCCTCCCGGCTAACTGTGGTGCGCTAACCCCTTCAGGCTGTGTTCACGCCGCCAACCCCAGTCCTCTCCCTGGGATCCAACCGAAGCCCGAGCCTCAGCTCTCAGCCCCGCCCGCCCCGGCGGGTGAGCAGACAAGCCTCTCGGGCTGGTGAGTGCTGGGCGGCGCCGATCCTCTGTGCGGGAATCTCTCCGCTTTGCCCTCCGCACCCCTGTGGCTGCGCTCTCCTCCGTGGCTCCAAAGGTCCCCCCTCCGCCACCCGCAGTCTCTGCCCGCGAAGGGGCTTCCTAGTGCGTGGAAACCTTTTCTCCTTCACAGCTCCCTCCCAGAGCAGCAGGTCCTTTCCTTATTCTTTTGTCTCTGTTTTTCTTTTTTCTTTTGCCCTACCCAGGTATGTGGGGAGTTTCTTGCCTTTTGGGAAGTCTGAGGTCTTCTGCCAGTGTTCAGTAGGTGTTCTGTAGGAGTTGTTCCACGTGTAGATGTATTTCTGATGTATTTGTGGGGAAGAAGGTGATCTCCACGTCTTACTCCTCCACCATCTTGAAGGTCTCCCCTGAAGTCTCTGCTTTTTAAAAAAATTTTTTTTAATTGGAATATAGTTGATTTACAATGTTGTGTTGAAGTCCCCACTTTTAATAGGAAAACTGAGACTGAAAATCTGTTGCTGTGGACTGATTTTGTGTGATTTCTCCTGCCTCTTCAAAGTTCATATGTTGAAGCCCTAACCCCCAAATAACTGTATTCAGAGATGGAACCTTTGGGGGATAGTTAGGGTTAGAATGGTTCATTGAGGGTGAGACCACCATGAGGGGATTAGCGGCCTTATAAGAAGAGAAAGAGAGAGAGAGCTCCTTTTCTTCATGTGCATTTATCTGGGAAAGGCCACTTGAGGACAATGAGAAGGGGTCCATCTATAAGCCAGGAAGAGAGCTCTCAGTAGAACACGACCATGATGGCACACTGATCTTGGACTTGGAGCCTCCAGAACTCTGAGGAAATAAATTTCTGTTGTTTAAGCCACCCAGTCTAGATTATTCTGTTATGGCAGCCCGAGCTGAGTGAAATATCTGTCAAATAACTTTCCCAAAGTTGCCAAGATACTGAGTGCTGAGTTGAGCTCCTGAAGCAGATGGATCTCTGTGCCAGTCTGTCCCTTGGGGCTTAGACATCAAGCTCTATTAGGCTGTTTTAACGTTTTCATTGGCTGTCCATCACTACTTAAACTATTACCATGCCATTGTAAAAAAAAAAACAACAAAAAAACACACACACACAAATAATTAAGGCTCAGATTTATGGAGCCTTTACCAGCCACTGTGCTTAATATTTTATAAAAATTGTCTCATTTAAGCTTATTTTCTGCTTTTCTTACTTTTGGTCTATTTTTCTTCTCCTGAAAGATAACACTTTACTCTTACCTTCTTCAATAGTTTCTCATGTCTGATTCTGGAAATAAATTACAATAGGGTCCATGGGGAAGAAAACCCAGTTTATTCAGAGGCTACAGATATGTATCTTTATGATTTTCTTATTAAAACACCCCATGTGGATGTTATAAATTTGTGCAGTGTCATTGCTTCAAAAAAAGTTTTTTAAAGAAACTCTACTCTTTAGCACATTTTGGTAATTAGTGTGAGCCCTAAACTAGGAGTAATTGGGCAAGTTATTGTTTTTAGAGCATTGTCATTGTTTCAATGTACAGTCTTGTGTAAATCATTTCATTTCTTGATGTTCCCCAATTCTGACATCCATCCATGGTTGCTACTTAGGAGAGATTATGTAAAACAGTAAGATAATGCATATGAATGTTTGGCTCGTGTCAGTTGTATTATAGAATAGCCTCTGGGGAATACACTAGTGAAGGAAAAGTTTCCATACAGAAGGTCAGAGGGTCCTATGGTTGGCTGCCCTTCCTGCCTGTCTCCTGCCTGCACTGAGGCTTAGCAGAGATACCGTAGGTCAACCTGGAAAATATAAGTCACTGGCCTGGCAAAACAGTCTTTCAACAAGTTCCTAATGAGAGCTTACAGAGATATAAGACTCATTAAAATGAAAATGAGGAGATAGAAGTAATCTGAACAGGGTCCCTAAGTAAAGGAACTGTAATCCATTGAGGAGATTAGAGATTCGATTCATCCATATATTCCATGAACATGCATTGGTAATGTGTCAGGATCTGTGTCAGCTCCTGAGGACGGAGCAGTGAAAAAGGCATGGCCCCTAAAGCTTGTGATCAAATGCAGCATTTCTCCTGCAGGGTTTACTGAAGCTCTGGGAAATGCTGTTCTCTCTGTATCTACTTCCCGCTATCTGTTGAAGAGAATTTCATAACATGATTCCTGTGGGGGTAAAATACCTCCTGATGGAGGTAAAATACCATTTTTTAAGGAGCATGGGTTTTAGAATCATATAGGTATGGTGTGAATCTCTTTCTTGCATTCCATGTGAAATCTTGAGCAGTTGCATACCATCCCTAAACCTCAGATTTCTTACCCACTCAATGGCGGATAATCCAGTTCCAACCTCCTGATTTTGTTGAGAAGATTAAATAAGATATAAAGTGTTTGCTATCACAAAGATATATAATAAATTCTTGAAAAAATTTAGCCATTATTAATATTCTCATCAGCTGATTAAAATTTTATAGGAGAGATGAGATAGGAAGAATAGTGCTGCCTTAGTTAGGGTTGCCCCAGAAGTAGATCTTGAGACCTGGACTTAAGTTGCTTATTTGGAAATAGATTCTGAGAAACGTCACAAGAAATCAGGGAGGTAATATGCAGCAGGGAAAGAAGCCAAAAAAAAAAATAAGGAATTATCAAGTATGTCACCCCTGTGGGCCACTGGAGTTTAGCCCTGTCAGGAAACTCTGGCAGCAATGCCAAGCGCACACCTCAAAGTTACCCCGCCGAAGACGTGAGGCAGCTGGGGTATCTCCATCTGTGATCAGTTCCCTGGCACTTGTGTCCTGCATCCTGCTAGGGCAGAGTAGTAGGCTCTAAAGGCCAGAGAGAGCCTTCAGAGAAAGAGATGTGGCCTTGGCAATTTGAGGTTGGTCTGTGTTTTAGTTTCCTATAATGACTGCAAATTTAGCAACTTAAAACTGCACCCACTTACTGGCTCACAGTTATGAAAGTCAGAAGTCCAGGGACAGTTTGATTGCACTGAATCCTCTGCTTAGAGTCTCAGAAAGCTGAAATCAAGGTGTCAGCCAGGATGTATTCCTTCCTGGAGGTTCCAGAGATAAGCCCGTTTCTAAGTTCATTCAGTTTGTTGGACAAATTTGGTTCCTTGTAGTTGTAGGACTGGGGTTTCCTTTGTACCTAGAGGCTGCCCGCATTCCTTCTCATGAAGATACCCACCAGCAACAGTGGGTTAGGCCCTCTCCCACTTAGAATCGCTCTCCCTTTCCTTTCTGCTCCATGTCTTGAACTTCAGCTGGAGAAAGTTCTCTGCTTTTACGGGATTATGTGATTAAATTGGGCCCACACAGATAATCCAGAATAATCTCCCTGTTTCAAGGTTCATAACCGTAATTGCACTTGCAAAATGCTTTTTTTCCCAAAGAACATAATATGCACAGGTCCCAGGGATCAGGGTGTGGGTGCCTCTGGCATGTGTAGAAATGGTAAGGCCTGGGCACACACATAGGCCACCAACATAAACGACTAGAACTCCCAAACATTGTTCAGTTATTCACGTGCCTAAGTTTTGAGGGATAGGGAAAACTCTAAAACAGTATTTTGTAGGGGCAAAGGGTGGCAAGATACGGTAGTTTTTCAAACCTTTCTTATTAAGAAAATAACATTTATCAATATGCAGAAAAAGGAAATCTGTAACAACTGGCTTTTTGACATGGCAAACCTAGGAAGACTAGGGTCTAGGATTCGTGGAAATGTGTGCTTTATTCTTGGTTTGGAGCCAGTCAACAGTCGTTGCAATGTCAAAATTTACATGGAATTGAAGAGAATTGATTCCACGATGTTTTAATTATGGAATCTGGGATATGATACATTGAGAACCACCTCTGTGCCTTTTTTTCTGACAAATATATCTAAAACAGATTTCTACCAAATGCTCTTTCAAGCAGAAGATAATAACTGACACACTTGTACCCATTCCAGTTTATGTTCTGTCCATGAATGTTTGTCCTGTATTTGTGATCTCTTAAAGAAATCTGATGCGAAGCCCTCAGTGACTGAGACAATGCACAACCAAGCTCTGTGCCCTTCCTGTGGGGAAACAATGAGTAAAACTTTTCTGGGTTTTTTGAAATTGAATTATAGTTGACTTGCAATGTTGTGGTAGTTTTAGGTGTACAGCAAAGTGATTAAGATATCTTAATATATATAGATATGTAGATATATTCTTTTTCAGATTCTTTTCCATTATAGGTTATTATAAGACACTGAATATAGTTTCCTGTGCTATACAGCAGGTCCTCATTGTTTATCTATTATATATATATAGTAGTGTGTATCTGTTAATCCCAAACTCCTAATTTATGCCCCCCCCTTTCCCCTTTGGTAACCATAAGTTTGTTTTCTATATCTGTGCATCTCTTTCTGTTTTGTAAATAAGTTCATTTGTATCATTTTTTAAGATTCCACATGTAAGTGATACCATATGATATTTATCTTTCTCTGTCTGACTTACTTCACTTAGTATGATAATCTCTAGGTCCATCCATGTTGCTGCAAATGGCATTATATCATTATTTTTATGGCTGAGTACTATTTAATTGTATATATACACCACATCTTCTTTATCCATTCATCTGTCAATGGACATTTAGGTTGCTTCCATGTCTTGGCTATTGTAAATAGTGCTGCTGTGAACATTGGGGTGCATGTATCTTTTTGAAGTATGGTTTTCTCTGGATATATGCCCAGGAGTGGGATTGATGGATCATATGGTAATTCTATTTTTAGTTTTTTAAAGCACCTCCATACTGTTTTCCATAGTGGCTGCACCAGTTTACATTCCCACCAACAGTGTAGGAGGGTTCCCTTTTCTCCACACCCTCTTGAGCATGTATTATTTGCAGACTTTTTGACAATAGGCATTCTGACCAGTGTGAGGTGAAAACTTTTCTTTTGATCTGTGAATACTGTTTGATGTTTTGCACTCAAAGGTAAAGAGGTGGGTTAAAGCTTTCTTATCTCTTCCCAATGGTAACAGGGCTATATTCAGAACACCCCTGAGACTTCATTTAAAAAAATGTCCCCATGACTTCAGGGTTCCAGCAAATAGAGGCACAGTGTAATAAATAGCATGTCACTGTAGATTGATTACCCAAATGTTATAAGAAAGGTTTTGGAGACTAAGAGAGCAGCATTACCTGCTCTCTTCCATGATGGTGGAGACTTTCTTTGTTCCCTGTTTCATCTGACTGCACCAAAGCGTAGCCCTTGCAAAGCTTTTACAATGCTTCCAAAGCACATTTTTTGCTCCGTATATGGCGGTTGACATTTTCATACTCAAGTGTGAACTATTAGAAAGAAAAAACTACGTGTTTCCTTTAAATCTGAAGATTTTTTAGCATATCATCAGTTCTGTTGACCTTGTATTTGCTCCCAGGAATATGCTTAGGAAGGTGTCAGTGGTTTTGGTCTGAGGTCTGCTATAAAGAGTTCACTGGGTATGCTCACTTATTCTTACTGGAATCTCTGATGTATACTTATTTTCCAGATTGTTTTGTTTGCTTATTTCTCCTCATGGAAAAAAATCTAGAATGGAAAACACCAGTGCAGCAATAAGTACAAAAAAATAAATAAACAAGGCTAAGAATTCAGACAACAAAAACATTGCCAAGTTCCCAGCTAATTTTATCCCAGGAGGGAAAACAAAACAAAAAAGCAACCCTTAAAGCAAAATTAAATACAACGCTAGAATACTGAACTGGAGTTTGCTTAAAGATTTGCTTATTTGTCCACTAGGTTTGCTTTTACATATATGGAAGGATATTAGTCAGAAGCAAATACTACAGAAAAGCATTCACTCTCTAATATAATATATGTTCAATTTCTTTGTTGCTTTCAATTTTATTTCCAAACAATGCAGGCCCTGATTCAAGATGCATATTAAACAACCCTGTGCTAAATTTTTTACCTTTCATTTTTGCAGTATCATAATTAGATGTGCCTGAGAGACGGGGGAGAATGTTTATCTACAATCATATTTTGTTTATATTATAAGAAACCATTTGAGAAGTTAAACATGATATGCATTGTAATTAACTAGGTTCTCTTCAGATATTGAACTTAACTGAAAGAAAATGCCAACTGATTAGCAGGTGGCAAAACTTAAATGGATCTGGACGAAAGTGTCATGAATATGTCCTGTTGGGATGTGCTTTTCTTTTCATTAGACTTCCTCTGCAGTTCTATTTTGTTTATTAGGAGTTAACACATAGCCTAAAAGAACCTATACTTTCAGATATATTGAACACAATTTGTGACCTACTCTAAGAAATGTCCCTAGATGTGACACTGATAAGAGTGAACTAAGGAACTAGTTGTATTTTATGTCACTGATAGCAAACTAATGATTGGCTAACATTTCTTTCTATGTTTTGTAATTCATTTTTTTTTATTACCAAGTTTTTAATCATTCATGATCCCTTAAGGGGAAAAAGGACAATCTAAAGCAAGGTTCCTTGCTGAGAAGTGAAAGTACAATCATAAAAACCTCTGGTTACACTTGTTCTTTTATAATTTTTTTTTTTAGTTACTCAGAACTAAACGTTCATGTTGACATACTATTGTGTACTCCACACTGCACATTTGTGGGTGAACGTGGGAATGTTAATGGTGAATAAGGAACATTAGAGTAATAATATGACAAATCCTCCATCAACCCTAACTCGGAGAAGTCAGCTGTCCCTCATTCCCAGGCTCCCTGTGTGGGCTGTCCTACCACATTCCTTAACAGCATGTACAATAAAATGCAGTAATTGTAGGACTTCTATCAGTGATTTAATCTAAAATTCAGCAGCAGAAAGTTATCGTTCTCTTTTGAAGAGCAGGCATGCTTTCCTTCATTGGATAATATACTTTAGAAAGGCCACCTGAAAACAATGTATTTTAATTATCAATCAGAATAATTATATTAGACTAGGATTTTCTATATTTAATCCCATCTAAACTGACATTTTAATCTGCTTCTATTTTTATACTTTTACAGTGTAGGTAGGATTGGGTTTTATGTATGTGTCCTTATAGGAAAAAATAGAGATCTTTAGTTGTAAACCTCCTTTTTTTTTTTTAACATCTTTATTGGAGTATAACTGCTTTACAATGGCGTGTTAGTTTCTGCCGTATAACAAAGTGACTCAGCTGTATGTATACATATATCCCCATATCCCCTCCCTCTTACGTCTCCCTCCCACCCTCCCTACCCCACCCCTGTAGGTGGTCACAAAGCGCCGAGCCGATCTCCCTGTGCTATGCGGCTGCTTCCCACCAGCTATCTATTTTACGTTTGGTAGTGTATGTATGTCCATGCCACTCTCTCACTTCGTCCCAGCTTACCCTTCCCCCTCCCTGTGTCCTCAAGTCCATTCTCTATGTCTGAGTCATTATTCCTGTCCTGCCCCTAGTACATTGGAACCATTTTTTTTTTTTAGATTCCATATGTATGTGTTAGCATACGGTATTTGTTTTTCTCTTTCTGACTTACTTCACTCTGTATGACAGACTCTAGGTCCATCCACCTCACTACAAGTAACTCAATTTCGTTTCTTTTTATGGCTGAGTCATATTCCATTGTATATATGTGCCACATCTTCTTTATCCATTCATCTGTCGATGGGCACTTAGGTTGCTTCCATGTCCTAGCTATTGTAAATACAGCTGCAGTGAACATTGTGGTACATGTCTCTTTTTGAATTATGGTTTTCTCAGGGTATATGCCCAGTAGTGGGATTGCTGGGTCATATGGTAGTTCTATTTTTAGTTTTTTAAGGAACCTCCATACTGTTCTCCATAATGATTGTATCAATTTACATTCCCACCAACAGTGTAAGAGAGTTCCCTTTTCTCCACACCCTCTCCAGCATTTATTGTTTGTAGATTTTTTGATGATGGCCATTCTGGCTGGTGTGAGGTGATACCTCATTGTAGTTTTGATTTGCATTTCTCTAATGATTAGTGATGTTGAGCATCCTTTCATGTGTTTGTTGGCAATCTTTATATCTTTTTTGGAGAAAAGTCTATTTAGGTCTTCTGCCCATTTTTGGATTGGGTTGTTTGGGGTTTTTTTGATATTGAGTTGTATGAGCTGCTTGTATTATTTTAGAGATTAATCCTTTGTCAGTTGCTTTCTTTGCAAATATTTTCTCCCATTCTGAGTGTTGTCTTTTCATCCTGTTTATGGTTTCCTTTGCTGTGCAAAAGCTTTTAAGTTTCATTAGTCCCATTTGTTTATTTTTGTTTTTATTTCCATTACTCTAGGAGGTTGATCAAAAAGGATCTTGCTGTGATTTATGTCATAGAGTGTTCTTCCTATGTTTCCCTTTAAGAATTTTATAGTGTCTGGCCTTACATTTAGGTCTTTAATCCATTTTGAGTTTATTTTTGTGTATGGTGTTAGGAAGGGTTCTAATGTCATTCTTTTACATGTAGCTGTCCAGTTTCCCCAGCACCACTTATTGAAGAGGCTGTCTTTTCTCCATTGTATATTCTTGCCTCCTTTATCAAAAATAAGGTGACCATATGTACATGGGTTTATCTCTGGGCTTTCTATCCTGTTCCATTGATCTATATTTCTGTTTTTGTGCCAGTACCATACTGTCTTGATTACTATAGCTTTGTAGTATAGTCTGAAGTCAGGGAGGCTCATTCGTCCAGCTCCTTTTTTTTTTCCCCCTCAAAATTGCTTTGGCTATTCAGGGTCTTTTGTGTTTCCAAACAAATTGTAAAATTTTTTGTTCTAGTTCTGTGAAAAATGCCATTGGTAGTTTGATAGGGATTGCATTGAAGCCATAGATTGCTTTGGGTAGTATATTCATTTTCACAATGTTGATTGTTCCAATCCAAGAAGATGGTATATCTCTCCATCTGTTTGTATCAACTTTAATTTCTTTCATCAGTGTCTTATAGTTTTCTGCATACAGATCTTTTGTCTCCTTAGGCAGGTTTATTCCTAGGTATTTTTTTCTATTTGTTGCAGTGGTAAATGGGAGTGTTTCCTTAATTTCTCTTTCAGATTTTTTGTCGTTAGTGTATAAGAATGCAAGTGATTTCTGTGCGTTAATTTTGATCCTGCTACTTTACCAGATTCACTGATTACCTCTAGCAGTTTTCTGGTAGCATCTTTAGGATTCTTTATGTATAGTATCATGTCATCTGCAAACAGTGACAATTTTACCCCTTTTATGATTTGGATTCCTTTTATTTCTTTTTCTTCTCTGATTGCTGTGGCTAAAACTTCCAAAACTATGTTGAATAATAGTGGTGAGAGTGGGTGCCCTTATCTTGTTCCTGATCTTAGAGGAAATGCTTTCAGTTTTTCACCATTGAGAATGCTGTTGGCTGTGGGTTTGTCATACGTGGCCTTTCTTATATTGAGGTAGGTTCCCTCTATGCCCACTTTCTGGAGAGTATTTTTTATCATAAATGTGTGTTGAATTTTGTTGAAAGCTTTTTCGGCATCTATTGAGATTATCATATGGTTTTTATCCTTCAATTTGTAAATATGATGTATCACATTGATTGATTTGCGTATAGAAGAATCCTTGCATTCCTGGGATAAACCCCACTTGATCATGGTGTATGATCCTTTTAATGTGCTGTTGGATTCTGTTTGCTAGTATTTTGTTGAGGATTTTTGCATCTATGTTCATCAGTGATATTGGCCTGTAGTTTTCTTTCTTTCTGACGTCTTTGTCTGGTTTCGGTATCAGGGTGATGGTGGGCTCGTAGAATGAGTTTGGGAGTGTTCCTCCTTCTGCTATACTTTAGAAGAGTTTGAGAAGGATAGGTGTTAACTCTTCTCTAAATGTTTGATAGAATTTGCCTGTGAAGCCATCTGGTCCTGGGCTTTTGTTTTTTGGAAGATTTTTAATCACAGTTTCAATGTCAATACTTGTGATTGGTCTGTTTATATTTTCTATTTCTTCCCGGTTCAGTCTCGGAATGTTGTGCTTTTCTAAGAATTTGTCCGTTTCTTACAGATTGTCCATTTTATTGCCATATAGTTGCCTGTAGTAATCTCTCATGATCCTTTGTATTTCTGCAGTGTCAGTTGTTACTAATTCTGTTGATTTGAGTCTTCTCCCTTTTTTTCTTGATGAGTCTGGCTAATGGTGTATCACTTTTGTTTATCTTCTCAAAGATCCAGCTTTTAGTTTTATTGATTTTGCTATCATTTCCTTCATTTCTTTTTCATTTATTTCTGATCTGATCTTTATGATTTCTTTCCTTCTGCTAACTTTGGGATTTTTTCTTTTGTTGTTATTCTTTCTCTAAGTGCTTTAGGTGTAAGATTAGGTTGTTTATTTGAGATGTTTCTTGTTTCTTGAGGTAGGATTGTACTGCTGTAAAGTTCCCTCTTAGAGCTGCTTTTGCTGCATCCCATAGGTTTTGGTTCATCGTGTTTTCATTGTCATTTATTTCTAGGTATTTTTTTATTTCCTCTTTGAGTTCTTCAGTGATCTCTTGGTTATTTAGTAGCCTATTGTTTAGCCTCCATGTGTTTGTATTTTTTACATTTTTTTTCCTGTAATTGTTAGCGTTGTGGTCAGAAAAGATACTTGATATGATTTCAGTTTTCTTAAATTTACTGAGGCTTGATTTGTGACCCAGGATATGATCTATCCTGGAGAATGTTCCGTGAGCACTTGAGAAGAAAGTGTATTCTGTTGTTTTTGGATGGAATGTCCTATAAATATCAATTAAGTCCATCTGGTCTAATGTGTCATTTAAAGCTTGTGTTTCCTTATTTATTTTCATTTTGGATGATCTCTCCTATGTTGGGTGCATAAATATTTACAATTGTTATATCTTCTTGGATTGATCCCTTATTCATTATGTAGTTTCCTTCTTTGTCTCTTGTAATAGTATTTAATTTAAAGTCTATTTTGTCTGATATGAGTATTGCTACTCCAGCCTTCTTTTGATTTCCATTTGCATGGAAT
The DNA here is from genome assembly GCF_028023285.1 of Balaenoptera ricei. Taxonomy (NCBI): domain Eukaryota; kingdom Metazoa; phylum Chordata; class Mammalia; order Artiodactyla; family Balaenopteridae; genus Balaenoptera; species Balaenoptera ricei. Next base: position 52,854,753 of record NC_082657.1, on the reverse strand, counting down.
ATCTTTTTCCATCCCCTCACTTTCAGTCTGTATGTGTCCCTAGGTCTGAAGTGGGTCTCTTGTAGACAGCATATATACGGGTCTTGTTGTTGTATCCATTTAGCCAGTCTACGTCTTTTGGTTGGAGCATTTAATCCATTTACATTTAAGGTAATTATCGATATGTATGTTCCTATTACCATTTTCTTAATTGTTTTGGGTTTGTTTTTGTAGGTCTTTTCCTTCTCTTGTGTTTCCTGCCTAGAGAAGTTGCTTTAGCATTTGTTGTAAAGGTGGTTTGGTGGTGCTGAATTCTCTTAACTTTTGCTTGTCTGTAAAGGTTTTAATTTTTCTGTTGACTCTGAATGAGATCCTTGCTGGGTAGAGTAGTCTTGGTTGTAAGTTTTTCCCTTTCATCACTTTAATATGTCCTGCTACTCCCTTCTGGCCTGCAGAGTTTCTGCTTAAAGATCAGCTGTTAACCTTATGGGGATTCCCTTGTATGTTATTTGTTGTTTTTCCCTTGCTGCTTTTAATATTTTTTCTTGTATTTAATTTTTGATAGTTTGATTACTATGTGTCTTGGCATGTTTCTCCTTGGATTTATCCTGTATGGGACTCTCTGTGCTTCCTTGACTTCACTGACTATTTCCTTTCCCATGTTAGGTAAGTTTTCGACTATAATCTCTTCAAATATCTTCTCAGTCCCTTTCTTTTTCTCTTCTTCTTCTGTGACCCCTATAATTCGAATGTTGGTGTGTTTAATATTGTCCCAGAGGTCTCTGAGACTATCCTCAATTCTTTTTCATTCTTTTTCCTTGTTCTGCTCTGCAGCAGTTATTTCCACTATTCTGTCTTCCAGGTCACTTATCTGTTCTTTTGCCTCGGTTATTCTGCTATTGATTCCTTCTAGAGAATTTTTAATATCATTTATTATGTTGTTCATCATTGTTTGTTTGCTCTTGGACAAACCCTAAGACAAATGGTAAAAGCAAATCTAAACAGACAAAATCACACAAAGGAACATGCACACACACACTCACAAAAAGAGAAAAAAGGAAAAAAAGAAGAAAAGGAAGCAAGCAACCAAACCAATAAACAAATCTACCAATGATAACAAGCACTAAAAACTAAACTAAGATAAACATGAAACCAAAAACAAATCAGATGCAGAAAGCAAACCCCAAGTCTACAGTTGCTCCCAAATTCTACCGCCTCAATTTTGGGAACATTCGTTGTCTATTCAGGTATTCCACAGATGCAGGGTTTATCAAGTCAATTGTGGGGATTTAATCTGCTGCTCCTGAGGCTTCACAGAGAAATTTCCCTTTCTCTTCTTTGTTTGCATAGCTCCTGGGGATCAGCTTTAGTTTTGGCCCTGCCTCTGCATGTAAGCCATCCTCAGGCATCTGTTCCCCACCCAGACAGGAGGGGATTAGAGCAGCATCTGATTAGGGCTCTCTCGCTCACTCAGGCCAGGGAGAGGGAGGGATATGGTAGTCATAATTGGAATGCGGGGTGAGCCTGCAGTGGCAGAGGCCAGTGTGATGTTGCAACAGCCTGAGGCACGCTGTGTGTTCTCCCGAGGATGTTGTCCCTGTATTGTGGGACCCTGGCAGTGGCGGGCTGCACAGGATCCCAGGGGGGTGTGGTTGGTGACCTGCACTTGTACACAGGATTCTCAGTGGCAGTGGTGGCAGCGTTAGCAGTCCATGCCCACCTCTGGGGTCCGATATGATAGCCATGGCTCACGCCCATCTCTGGAGCTCACTTAGGTGGTGCTCTGCCATCTGTGGGCACACGGAGCAGAAGGCCCCTCTCCTCACGCACCCTGAAACAATGGTCTCTTGCCTCTCCAGCAGGTCGAGACTTTTTCCTGGACTCTCTCCCAGCTAGCTGTGGTGCACTAGCCCCCTTCAGGCTGTGTTCACGCAGCCAACCCCACTCCTCTCCCTGGGATCTGACCTCCGAAGCCCAAGCCTCATCTCCCCGCCCTCGCCCACCCCGGCGGGTGAGCAGACAAGCCTCTCGGGCTGGTGAGTGCCGGTCGGCACCAATCCTCTGTGCGGGAATCTCTCCACTTTGCCCTCCGCACCCCTGTTGCTGTGCTCTCCTCCGTGGCTCCGAAGCTTTCCCCCCACCCTGCCCACCCCCTGTCTCTGCCAGTCAAGGGGCTTCCTAGTGTGTGGAAACTTTTCCTACATCTCCCTCCCAGAGGTGGAAGTCCTTTCCCTATTCTTTTGTCTCTATTTTTTCTTTTTTCTTTGTCCTACCCAGGTACGTGGGAATTTTCTTGCTTTTTGGGAAGTCTGAGGTCTACTGCCAGTGTGCAGTAGGTGTTCTGTAGGAGTTGTTCCACATGTAGATGTATTTTTGATGTATTTGTGGGGAAGAAGGTGATCTCCATGTCTTACTTCTCTGCCATCTTGAAGGTCAGACCTAGTTGTAAACTTCTTAAAGTAAACTTGTGATCCTGTGAAATACAGGACATCAATTAAGAGTCTCCACAATTCAAAGGTTCATGAGCAAGTCATTGAAGAGCAAACCCAAGAACCGCATAAGGGAATCCACTTTGGAGTAATAGCAGTCTTGCCTGGCAACCTCCTGCTTTGGAAATTAAATTTTTAGGAAGAGCAACTATGATGTTTGGGACCTGAAGTTGAGCCAATTTAGCATAAACTCAGCTTTCCCTTTTTTTCTCTGAGAGTAGGTTGATGGATGTTACCATGTCCTTTGAGGAATGGAACTTGCCAAACTAAGGAGGAGATAAAAGGAGAACTCTTAACACCCATGCCTTCCCCACAGTAATCTTTGCTGACTTGAAGCCAAAGCCTATGAAATATCTGGAGCTTTTCTTCCCTCTCTGCTTTTATCTTTAATTAAGGGTTAGATGTGACCTGTATTTATGAACACACACAGTGTCACGTGGATGACGGTGGGTAGTGCTGTTGGTGGATTCATTTCTCCTCAGGCGATCTGGATCATTGGTGTCACTGACAGTCGTGGGATGGGGAGCAGCTCAAATAGCAGCTATGCTTTCATATGTGTGTTTGCCAGTGACCACTGTTTAGGTCAGAGGAGAAAAGAAAATATTAGAATTATCACATTTGCCTACGTCCTTCTCCAAAACTGCCATAGTTATGGGAACAGGGTTCTAAGACCAGCCATCACCAGATCTTCTCTTTAAGATTTCCCCTCTTCATCTCGAGGCACAGAGCTTTGCTCTTCATCTGCTAGCCCTTTGCAGAGAGCTGGGAATCTCCAAAGCTCTGCCTCATTGAGCTCCTGAACCCAGAGGGCAAAATCCAGTGAGAAACTGTGTGCAACAGAGTACACACCTCATGGACCAACGAGTAATTTAGGACACAAATGGCATAACTACATTTCTTTTTAATTGAGTTATAGTTGATTTACAATGTTGTGTTAGTTTCAGGTGTACAGCAAAGTGATTCAGATATATATATATATATATTTTTTTTTCAGATTCTTTTCCATTTTAGGTTATTACAAGATATAGAATATAGTTCCCCGTGCTATACAGTAAATCTTTGCTGTTTATCTATTGTATATATAGCAGTGTGTGTCTTTTAATCCCATATTCCTAATTTATCCCTCCCCCATCCCTTTCCCCTTTGGTAACCATAATGGGGTATGGATTTGAATGGTGTCAGTTTTCAGTCTGTTACTACACTCAGGCTATCCTCTTTTTGTTCCCTCACTATTCAAAGCTCAGAGTGATACCCTCTCTATTTGCAGCCCTTTCTTTCCATCTATATATACCAAGTGATGAAGTAAAATCAAACCTTTCCTTTTATCCCAAATCCCACCAGGTTGGTCCCTTACCATTGGATGGTCAGAGCATCATGCTGGCCTCCCAGTTGCACAAGACCTTCAGAGATTTCCATTAACTTTGAATACTTGGAAATTACGTAATTCATTTGTTCAGTATTATGTTTACTGAGCAGTGATTGTTGCATCCTGTGCTACACAGTGGGAATAAAATAAATAGATGAGTTGAGAACCTGCTTTTCAGGGAATATTAGCAAAGTGACAGCTTTGAATACACTTATGGGAAGAAATACAAAATGTGGATTTTGTATTTTAATATGGTATTTATGATGTAGAAATTGGATTAAATTTGGGGAGTCATGGTGGAGTATTGGTAACAGAGAATGGAGCAGAATGGGGATTCAGATACCTGGGCGGAGAAGACAAGGCATGAGAGTGTCAGGACATTGGGAGGGTAGTTCAGGGCAGTGGGTGCCCGAGAAGGATCCTGCAGTTGTGATGCGGATAAGTATTACTTTCAACTGTTGCCAGTTCCTCTGTCTGTGCCTTCACTCCTGGCTGCGATCTCTGGTTATGTTAGCTAGACAACCCAAGGTGATGCTGAGCTGTGACTTGAGCTCCTCGCCACTCACCATAGCAGCATAATGGAGGTTCTCATGTCGTTCCCTCCCGCTTCTGAGGTGAGCCAGGTGTGACTGATGATTTTTGCTGACAAGGATTCTGGAATAGTCATCAGGGTAATGAAGCTCAGAAGCTGTTAGTGAGATCCACCCTTATGTTCTTTCACGATGGGAATATACCTAAAGTAAGTTAAACATGAATTTTTCGATAAAGTAGTTTATCTATGGTCATCCCATCAGCATTACAAGGAACTGTCAGAATCTAGTAGATCCATTATGTGTGTGTGGTTTCCTCTAGGTTGTTCTAGAATAAAATTAGATCGAGTGAAATCATATCATAGCTTTACCAGAGATGATTCTACTTTAACTGCTTTGCAAGACTGAGAAGTTTGCTGGGGCTCAAGAGAGTATATCTGTGCATATGGCTTCTCTTTATCACTCTCAGAACTGCCACTCGGATTTCCATTTTAAATTATCTGGGGTGTAGCAATCCCGTTATTTCTGCACCACCACTTCTTGAAGATGTGAAATAGCTCTCATCACAGCCCCAAAAATAGAACACCAAAAACAGAACTAATGAAATCATCGGCATTTTTAAATTAAGAAAAAAGATGAAATGTCTTACTTTGGTCTGAAAGAATAAGGACTATTTAAAATGTTTCCTATGAGATTGAGGTCTGTTAGGAAGAGGCTTTACCCCTTTAGTTATCTTTGTTTTTTTCTGTGTAGTTTATAAATGAATACAAAGTTTTTGTTCTTACTTCCTCTATTTTCTCAGGTACTCGTCTTGTATTTATTCAGGTTTTGGTTGAGGAAATCATATTATTTTTTCAACAATAAATGTTTGTCATATACTTTTCAGAAAAACAATCATCTCAGTTGCTATGATTCGTAATGTGATGTGTAAAGGAGAGATTAAATAGGTATTAGACTTTTTAAATAGATTGTGATGGCTTCTATCTGTATTCCAAACATAACTTGGAAAGGAGGGGATTGTTAAAACGTATAAATGCACAAACTCGTGTGTGTGTGTGCGCACGCGCATATTTTGCCATTCTGAAAAGAAAGCTTCCATATTGGAGCCAGATCTAGGGAGCTAATGTTGAGAGTCACTAAATATCTCTCACCTCCCTCCCAGCTCTGCCATCAACCCATATAGACCCAATGGGAAGCAGAGGAAAAGAATGATAATTAGGAGAAAGCAGAGCTAGATCAAAGCAGGGACGTGTGTTGGTGCTTGTGTGTTGTGATGCTGGGGTGGTGGGAATTAAATATGTTCAGAGCTCTCAGAAGCCTGCTGTCTGATTTTCATGCAAATACCAATTAGACTCAGTTTATATAATAAAATATAGGGTTTGGATGGGGGAAAGGCATAGACTCCTACATAAAACTTTTCTTTTAAATTGTATAATGGAAAAAAGGGTTAGGAAAGGAGATGTATATATTTAATAGGACATAGTTTGGCAGGAAGTAAGTCAAGGGCAAGAATCTGGTACCTCTTTTTGGATGTATCCTTTCAATGTTGTTCTTGTGAGTAACCCTCGCCCTCGCTTAAATTTCCTATTTGACCCAAAGCAATATCCACAAAGTTATTGAATTGCATTGGAGAAAGCAAATCTTATTTTAAGATTTGTACGTTCTTCCTGACAGCAGACTGTTTACTGACTTTAAATACTATGTGACTTCTTGGCAGGCATCCCTTCTTTCTCTCTCCCTCTTTCTCCATTTAATCCTTAAATAAAGACTTGTATGTGTGTGCGCATGCACCTGCATGCGTAAGAGAGCACATTTTTCTTGTAAAAAGAGTATTAGGTGCCTGAAGATCCAGTAAAGGCCCAGAGGTGCAAGGGGTGGGGGACAATTCCTACAGAGGGATGAACGCGTTCTGGAAACTGCCGTCTTATGTTAATTTTCATACAGGTGATAATATACAATTAAATACTGTCATATAAGCTATTGGCTGCTTAATTGTATGAACAAGAGGGTTGTAGTTCTGTTTGAAAGGGGAATTATATACCAAAAAAGGAAATCTACCAATCACACCTTGGGAGTAGGGCCACCATTTAAAGGATCTGCCAGTAAAACTTAGGAGATTTGACCATAGTCTTTAAACTCTACAAACCTAAAGAGGGTGCATGGAAGCATTTGTATCTGTTGGTACCACTATGTAAAGGGTTTGCATTAAATATACATCCTACAGTGAACCCCTCCTCCTGTCACATATCAGAACTAAAATCAGAGAAGAATTATGACTCCCATTCTCCACTGTGTTTAAAAACTGATGGGAATTATATCTATACATCCATGCACATATATACCAATTTCTCTATCCCTCCCTCTCTCCCTCCCCCGCAGTCCATCCATCTATCTATTCATCTATTCATCTTCCCTTTAGGGAATATTTTCCTGAAATCATATTAGAGTTCTGTGAATGATATTCAGATGCAAATTAGAGACTTTAATTGTGTTATGCTCTGCAAGCAACTCAAATATTTTTTGACCTAATTGATTTGTGCACACAATAACAATAACTGAAGAACTTTGAATAACTGCTACCACTGCTGAGCTTTGCTGCTTTTCTTGAAAGCTACATATTTTAATGTTTATCCTGGGACTTAACAAATTGTCTCTATTATAAAAGTTTTTCCAGGATAACTTGTAGATATTTGTTCTGCAAGACTAGAGAACAAATAATATAATACTTCCCTAATCATTTTAAAACTGGGTCTGTGATCCTACCTGACAGAGCTCTCTAGAAATAAAATCTCAGACATATTTTGAGGTTCATTCCATCACACCATGGTCCCACAAATTTTCTGGGGTCTTTCCTGAGAGAAAATGTGTACTGGGCTTGTCTTTAGTTTTTGGTTGTCACTATTGCACTATTGACTTTTATGCCAGAGTCAATCTAGAGTTTTCATCTACTGTAGAAACCCCACAAAATCAAGCAAATTAATCCAAAATGGAAATGCCACATAGAATTATCCCAGGTAATACGTTGCTAAAATATTTTTTAATAAAGAATACATGATATTCCCAGAGCCTGGTTTTACCGCCACTGTATGTGTTAATTGTGACCCAACACTGTGAACCCTTTCCAGTTCACAAATGCTGGTGAACTGGAAAGACCATTGGAGAGTTGAGCCTGTCTGCAGGCCCCTTCTGTCATACCTGGGTCGTGTGTTTCCATGGGTGAAGGTTAGAACAACCAGCGTCAGCCCACACACCTATAGCATGATTTCGAGAGAAGCAGGCATGCTCTCGCCACTTTGGCAGTGACATCTATTGTCTTTCTGCTGGGAATGAGTTTGGGAACTGGCATGCCACTCCGGTGCTCTTATCAACCACCCTATGCTCATTTCCTATTATACATGCGTCGGACGATATTCAAAATGTTTATGCATGTCTTTCTCACAGACGAGGTATGAACTTTCTGAAGGCAGGTTGGATGATATGTTTCTACATGAATTCTAGTCGCCAAAATGTTAAAGGTTCAATCAAGGGATTAGAATAGATGAATTCCTTATTTATCTATAGGTATACATTCCTGGGGGATCACAATGATGCTTTAGTCATCTTTCATATTTCACACACCTGGTGCTTTTTTTTTCTGGTGGAAATGCAGAAACATTAGTAAAATCTGAGACAGACAAGATCTGGATTTGAGTGGTAGCATGCTGGTAGCTCCGTCTGAATCACCCGTCTGATATGCATAGGGCATCCAAGATTAGTAGGAGAGAATAAACTTAAGCCAGATGTGCACAGAAAGATGCATGTACTTTTCAGAGCATATACTATCCCAATCTCCAGTTGTGCTAGTTGGTTTGTACCTGCATGTTCCCACTCTCTATTCTCTTTTCCACCTCAAATCATCCTCTTTCCACTTCTGGATGCTGTCCCAAGCATGGATCCCAGCAGTGGATCCTCTAGAGGAGTGCAGGTCCAGGTGACCTTGACTTGCCTGGGAACACTGAATACTGAAGTGACTCTAGTGTCTATACGTGCAGTCTCTTTCAACAGTGAGTTAGGAAAAAGGTAGAATACATAGTAGTTATGCTACCTAACTATCTAATCAGACATGCCAAGATTCAAATCCAAAATCCAGCACTTGGATGCCAAGTGATCTTGGACAAATAGTTAAACTTAATAAGTCTTTGTTGTCTTATCTGTAAAAAGTGAGTAAATGTATTTATTCATAGAGTGGTAGGAAGGATTAAATTAGGCAGTGCAAAGCATTCAACATAGTGCCCGGGAACATACTAAGTGCTCATTAAAGAGTAGCAGTAAATAGTTATTTAAGAGACTATTTGGGCTGCTGGAAATGTCACATTGGTATTTAGTTGAATTAAAAACTATCTGCATATTGTAACATTTTGTTGAGTAATTACAATTATAGGATTCCATAGTTCTTTAGAGACATGACAAATGATTTTTATCAATTGATTTAGTAAAAATTTACAAATATAATGTCAATGTAAATATTTGCTTTTTAGAATTCGGTAATCCTGGAAAAAATTGTTGCATTTGTATCCTAGCATATATATTTATTGTATATAAAACGTGATCAGTGTGATTGGGAGAGAAATACATAAGAAATATGATATAAAGAAGATGCAAAGCTCATTTTGTTTTCAATATCAAAGCAAAAGGGGATATTATTAATCTCTTTACCCTCTAACAAAATGATTTATTACCCTGTATTCATGTATCATACTGAATTTTGTGTAAGTGTAATGTTCCAAAATATAAAGTAGATGGCCTTTCAGCTTCTTTTACACTGTTTGCCTACAATGCAAAACTTAACGTCTCTGTTAACATAAAGTTTGTGCATATTATGGCTATTGGAAGATCCTGAAAAATATCCTTGTTTTTCATTGTTATTCTAAGAAAACAGTGACTCCCAAATAATCGGAGTTTAGCATCTGATGGGTTTACTCTTTAGTCAGACATTTTAGATTCAAATATTATCAGAGAAATTAAGATCCTAATAATTCTTACAGGATATAAACTGACCTCAATTCAAATTCAAGTTAATAATCGATATAACACATCAATTTTGAACAATTACCTTGTTCTACAGTTGATGATTTGCCAGATAATCATTTCATTCCAATTTTATTTTTTGTTTTGAACAAGTATTCAATTCCCCAGAATCAAATGAAAGCTCTTTAGGGACTGTACCTATTTCTTTATGGTCATTGATGGTAATTTTTAGTATTACTTTGTGTTACTGGCTTCTTATATTAATTTTACACTTTCTCTGTGCTTAATCTCACCCCTGCCTGTGATGTATGCACAATGAGCAGGTATTTGAGTACTAGAGAACCTAGCTGTTCATTTGGTTGCAACAGCGAAGCAGGTTCATTTTAATTTGATGAGCAAGGCTCTCTGGATCAGAAAGATTAAGCTGGTCTGCTATACCGGGAAATGATTGCCCTTGCTTTCAGCCTAACCATTCATAATTTACTTTCATCCTTTCACTCATCATGTTTTTTTCATTAACTCGGTAGAAATGCATTATCACAGGGCATTCACATTTACTTGGTATGTGAATTAATGGTTTCCATTGGAATTAACTGACTAGAAATTTGTAAAGCAAAAATGATTGGGATCAGACAGAAATAACAAGGGTTGGCAATAATACAGGGAAGTGGGAAACCTCATATGTTGATGGTAAGGATGTGAAACAGTACAGCTACTTTGGAGAACGGTTTGGTAGTTCCTTAGAAAGTTGAATATATATTTCCTATACAACTCAGGAATTCTACTCTTAGGCATGTAACTGAGAAAAGGTTTAGAGCAGCATTATTTTTAATCATCAAAAAGTAGAAACAGTCCAGATGTCTGTCAACTTAATGGATCAACAATATGGTAATTTTATACGATGAAAACTATTCACATGAAAGAAACAAACAACTGGTACATGTTACAATATGAATGAACCTCAAAAACATCAGGTTACGTTAAACAAATCAGACACAAATAACCACATATTTAGACAAGTGGATAATTCTAGGACTATTTGGAGCTCGACCAATAGATTGGATGTAGGGTATAACAGAAAGTGAAGATCATAGATAACTTCTTAAACTTGGCCAGGTTCAACATATGCAAATCAATCAGTGTGATACACCACATTAACAAAAGAAAAGACAAAAACCACATGATCATCTCAGTAGATGCAGAAAAAGCATTTGATAAAATTCAACATCCATTCATGATAAAAACTCTCACCAAAGTGGGTATAGAGGGAACATATTTCAACATAATAAAAGCCATTTATGACAAACTCACAGCCAACATAATACTCAATGGTGAAAAGCTGAAAGTTTTCCTGTTAAATTCTGGAACAAGACAAGGATGCCCACTTTCACCACTCTATTCAACATAGCATTGGAAGTCCTAGCCACAGCATTTAGACAAGAAAAAGAAATAAAAGGTATCCATATTGGAAAGGAAGAGCTAAAATTATCATTATTTGCAGATCTCATGATACTCTACATAGAAAACCCTAAAGACTCCACACAAAAACTATTAATGAACTAATAAATGAATTAAGCAAGGTAGCAGGATACAAGATTAATATAGAGAAATCTGTTGCATATCTTTATGCTAGCAATGAAATATCACAAAGTAAAAAAAAAAAAAAACTCCTTTAAAATTGTGTGCAAAAAATAAAATACTGAGGAATAAACCTAACCAAGGAGGTGAAAGAACTATATGCTGAAAATTATAAAACGTTGATAAAGGAAATTGAAAATGATTCAACAGAATGGAAAAATACCCCATGCTCTTGGATTGGAAGAATTAATATTGTTAAAATGGCCATACTACCCAAAGCAATCTACAGATTTATGCAATCTCTATCAAAATACCAATGATATTTTTCACAAATAGTCTTAAAATTTATATGGAACCACAAAATACCCAGAATTGTCAAAGCAATCCTGAGGAAAAAGAACAAAACTGGAGGCATAACCCTCCCAGACTTCAGACAATACTACAAAGCTACAGTGTTCCAAACAGCATGGTATTGGCACAGAACTAAGATATATGGATCAATGGAACAGAACAGAGCCCAGAAATAAACCCACACACCTACGGTCAATTAATCTATGACACAGGAGGCAAGAATATACAATGGAGAATAGATAGTCTCTTCAGTAAGTGGTATTGGAAACACTGGACAGCCTCATTTAAATCAATGAAATCAGAACGCTCCCTCACACCATACACAAAAATAAACTCAAAATGGTTTTAAGACCTAAAGATAAGACAGAACACCATAAAAGTCCTAGAAGGGAAAATAAGCAAAATATACCCTGACATAAATTGTGGCAATATTTTCTTAGATCAGTCTCCCAATGAAAAAGAAATAAAAGCAAAAATAAATGGGACCTATTCAAACTTAAAAGTTTTTGCACAGCCAAGGAAATCATCAACAAAACAAAAAAACAACCTGTGGAATGGGAGAAAATATTTGCAAATGATGCAACCAACAAGGGGTTAATTTCCAAAATATACAAACAGCATATGACTCAATATCAGAAAAACAATCCAATTGTTTGTGCCTGCCCAATCCTGCAGATTTTCTGCCCCAAAAATGGGCAGAAGATCTAAATACACATTTCTTCAAGGAAGACATACAGATGGCCAACAGGCACATGAAAAGATGCTCAACATCACTAATTATTAGAGAAATGCAAATCAGAACCACAATGAGGTATTACCTCACACCAGTCAGAATGGCCATCATCAAAAATTCTACAAATAGGGCTTCCCTGGTGGCGCAGTGGTTAAGAATCCGCCTGCCAATGCAGGGGACACGGGTTCAAGCCCTGGTCGGGGAAGATCCCACATGCCGCGGAGCAACTAAGCCCGTGCGCCACAACTACTAAGCCTGTGCTCTAGAGCCCAAGAGCCACAACTACTGAAGCCCATGCACCTAGAGCCTGTGCTCTGCAACAAGAGAAGTCACCGCAATGAGGAACCCATGCACCGCAAGGAAGAGTAGCCCCTGCTCACTGCAATTAGAGAAAGCCCGCGCGCAGCAACGAAGACCCAACGCAGCCAAAAATAAATAAATAAAATAAATTTAAAAAAAAATTCTACAAATAATAAATGCTGGAGAGGGTGTGGAGAAAAGGGAACCCTCCTACACTGTTGGTGGGAATGTAAATCGGTGTAGCCACTATGGAATAGAGTATGGAAGTTCCTTAAAAACCTAAAAACAGAGTTACCATGTGATCCAGCAATCCAACCTCTGGGCATATGTCTGGAAAAAATGAAAACTAATTAGAAAAGATACATGAACCCCAGTGTTCATGGCAGCATTATTTACAATAGCCAAGATAAGGAAACAACCTATGCCCATCAGCAGACAACTGGTTTAAGAAGATGTGGTGTGTATATATGTCTTTGTGTGTGTATGTCTGTATATATATATAATATATATATATATATATTATATATATATACAGACATACACACACACACAATGGAATATTACTCAGTCATAAAAAAGAGTGAAATATTGCCATTTGCAGCAACATGGATAGACCTAGAGAATATGCTATTAAGTGAAGTAAGTCAGACAGAGAAAGACAAATGTTATATGATGTCACTTACATGTGGAATCTAAAAAAATAATACAAATGAATCTATATACAAAACAGAAACAAACTCACAGACATAGGAAACAAACTTATGGTTACCAAAGTGGAAAGGGGGTGGGGGGAATGATAAATTAGGAGTATGGGATTAACAGATACAAACTGATATATATAAAATAAATAAGCAACAAGGATTTACTGTATAATACAGGGAAAATATTCAGTACCTTATAATAACCTATAATGGAAAATAATCTGAAAAAATATGTATAACTGAATCACTTTTCTGTATACCTGAAACTAACACAATATTGTAAATCAACTATACTTCAATAAAAAATACAAAAACAAAATAAAATTTGGCTAAAGGAAAAAGGTAGATTTTGAGCCTATTTAATGACATGGAGAAGACTGGGAAGGGTGTGGATATAGAGATACACCTGAGGGCAAAAATTTAGAAATGCCCAAGAGAGGTCCAGGTGAGGAGTCCCATGCAGTTGGATATGTGTCTCAAGCTTTGAGGAGTGGTCAGAGCTGTAAATATATAGATGCTAATTAAAGTCATGACTTGATTAATTCTTATAGAGTGTAAAGGTGGAGAGGAAAACTAAACCCAGATTCTTGGAATAAACCAGCATGTAGAGATCTTAAGAAGAGAAGAAGCCAAAAATAAGAGTGAGAAGGAGTGGATAGTGAGGCAAAATTAGGAGCATGGTGAATAAAATAAAGAGAAGACATTTTAATGGAATAGAACAGAATGAATATAACTATAAAAAGAGCCCAATCCTGCTACATTTATTTTAATTGATTAATGTATATTTAATTATTTCTTACTGGTAAATATATTCTCCTAATTAAACTTTGCATTTTGACTTCTTTTTATTTAACGGAAGCATTCTCCATGCATCCATATTAATGATGACATAAAGTTTCATCTTCAGGAAATTAATTAAATAGTGAGACATGCTGGAGATGAGTCCATTTCCAGATAAATAACCCCTGTTTTAGAAATAAATTATCATACCCAACAATTGTTACTGCAAGTGTTTGAAAATTCTAAGTGGCTCTGTTCAAAAATTCTCACCAGTCTAAAGCTTTTCAACAAATTATCAGTTCCCATATTTACATAATATATTCAAGAAAATGTGCAAGTGTGACAATGAAGCAGTTTCTGTGAAGAGGCCAAAGGACAGGAGAGAGTCTCAAATGAGTTGTGAAGTCTTTTATTGAAACAGATTTTAGTTTAAATGTTCATTAACTTAAGATTTTACATTAAATTTTGTGTAAAAATGAGAACCGCTAGAATTTTTTTGTTTCCAATGCATGGGTGTTCAATTAGCTACTGTCTAAACAGGTAATCAAACTGATATCCTGAGTCAGAAACCAGTAAACAAATGTACTCAGAAGGAAGAGGTTTGGCTTTTCTCTTCCTTGTTCTCTGTGCACAGCATAGAATTCGTGGACCTTTCCCCAGCACCTCAGAATCAAGTAAGGGTCACCATGGACCAAGGAGGACCTGCCTGATGTCCTGTCCATCCCTAACCCCTCTGGTCAGTCTCTCAAGACCTAGTTACTCAGTTTCCCATTGAATGAATGAATATATTACATTATAAAGATGTTATATTCTTCTCCCTTTTAACCATTTGAGCTACAAACAATAATTGAACAAGGAATAACCATTAATTCACTCTGATGAAGGAGGATTAATTATGATGCAAATCTATTGATACAAACTCTACTATGTGTTCTCAGTTGTCACTGAGCAATGTAAGTGCTTAGGATAACATACATGTTGAAGAGTCAGAAGGTTTCACCGCTGAAAATGAGGAAAAACAGAAGAAATCAGAGAAGGCACATTATATACCAGAATGTGATATTTTCCAGCATCATAAGTATTTTCCCAGAAACCCACTCCACAATCAACTTACTGTATGAAAAATAAACTCTTGTTTGGCATATCCCATTTTCTAGAACACATTTAAAACTAGTCTGATGGCTACCTGGAGAAACGTCTGATTCTTCTTCTGGGGTAGGAAATATAAGACGATCCTGGAGGATCCTGATTGCCAGAAAGTAAGGAATTGCTAAAGAAAAAAAATGAGGCACGCAAAAAGGAAATAGGAGTCAACCTAAAAGAGCTCCCGGGGCCAAAACTGGAAAATGATGAGCAACAAAATAAATTAGGAGAGTATTTTATTGTAACTCCAAAACCAGAATGAATATCTGAGTCAATATTGATATAAATCAATGATTGTATAAATAAATAAATGTAGGAGAAGGGATAAGTCTGCCTTAGAGAAAAATTCTAAATAATTCTTCTCCTCCCGGGGAAAATACATCCCCTCCAGGTGGTATAACAATTTCCCTCCTGCTGAGTGTGGGCTGGATTTAATCACTAGCTTCCAAAGAATAACATATGGAAAGGGAAAAATAGAAACTTTCCAGTGAAGAAAGCTGGCAGTGTTCAAGATTAGCATCACCATTGAAGGCATGTTGATGTCAGCAGTGTCTGCCTATGATTAGGGTCAATTACCTCTGTAAGTATAGTAACTCATTTCTGTGTCTTTCTAGATATATTTTAGAGTGTCTTTTTCTACTACAAAAGATACCTCTAGTATCGTGAAGTCTGTTGAATCATTTGGCTGAAGAGGCAGGGGTACGTGCGCCTCAGCCTGGATCAGCTACAGCAAACTATTTTTCTCAGGACCACGCTCAAAACTAAAAGCCTTCCACATAACCCAATAAATGGGTCAGCGCATTATTTATCCTCAAGTGTAGAGTGTGCAAAACCTGAAGAAGTTTGCCTTGCATGACGCTTTCTTTGTTGTAAAAGATGCAGTGTGCAGGATTCTTCCTTTATTTTTAGGGGATGTTCTGGCAATCTTCTGAATCTTTGTAGAGTTTCTCTTCTACTATTGGAACATCTAGAGTATTTGCTTCTTTTAGCTCAACAGATTAATATGATGTCCTAAATATAGTGGACCAAGGTGATGTTCTGTAGAGTATGCAAAGTGCCAAGACACCTTAAGACTATGTTGTGATGGACAGCAGGAGAATTAGCCCCCTAAGAGAAGCAGCCCCTCTTGGCTGAGGGCAATTCCCAGAGAGGGAGTGCCATACAGGATACATGAGTGGCTAAAACCCAGAGTGATTGGGAGATGGATGAACTTGGGACCTGGAAGGGCACCAATTATACTTGTAATGAATGCCATGAACAAAAAGAAGCTAAGAAAAAAGACACGAGAAAAAACATGAATCGCCCGGGAATTAAAATAGAGAAGATATTTTAGGCAAATGACTGACAATTAATTTGTTATAATACCAAAAAGAGAAAAGCCATTTACTTGTGGTTCAATGAGCCATGATAAATTTCATGAGGTTTCATTTATATTTATACTTGTAGAACGTGGATTGCATATGACATCATTTTAAAGCCAGTAACTGGAATGAAAAATCAGAAACAGAATATAAATGAAAGCTTTAAAAATAGTTCCATTTTCTGATTGCAAACGTTTTGTATTTTGAAAATCCTTCTGTGAAGATAAACACATACTGTCAAGCCACATTGTAAAGTGGCTGATCAAAACCCTTTTTCAAGTTGTTATCAAGAACAGCTCTGAGAGAATTGCCTTTATGACTTGTATAGTTGTCCAATGGGTACATCGCTGGGAGGATGACTGACATTCACATACTTGAGCACAGAGACTCCGTTCTCTGGAGATCCTAAGCATTCATAACATTGATGAAGAGAATGAAATAGTAAAGTGACCATTGAAATGTGCAAGGCTCAGCCATAGGCTGAGAACTTAGGTGCTGAGTAATTTTAGAGCTAAAGACGATTTTTGCAGTGGTTTGCTGGCCATTTTAGTGAACCTTAGATAGTGTGTATGAGCTCCTTCAGAGCGGCTGGGACTTCGTTAGTGATTGCAGAGGATATGGCAACCCTCCGTGTAACAGCTGGACTACAGTAAATGCCTTGGCCTATGACGTGTTGGCAGAAGGTAGATTATACCAATTCAAACCTAGGCCTGGAGAGGCCTTGTGCATTTCCACCTGTGCTTTTGTGTGTCAGCTTTGCCATGAGAGGAGCAAGGCCTGGCTATCGTCCCCCAAGAAGGATGCAAGACACATGAAGCAGAGTCACTCCAGCTGCTGCGGCCTGAAGCAGGGCTCATTTCTGTACGCCTCTGAGCATTGCTGGTCATTCTTCATGTAGCAAACCCCAACCAAGCCAGCTGATTTTGTACAAGTCTATTCTGCACCCTCGTCTCCTGCTGTGGATCTAAATTTCCTTCAGTCCTGCCTCTGTTTTGGGTTGCAGCCCTGCCACTGGAAGTGTAGCCAACTCAGGCCATATGACCTCCACCATCTTTCCTGACTGCACAAGCCTTGGCCCTGAATCTCATGTAAATTATGCCTGTAAGCTTCCACAGGAATCAGTCGCAAAGTGAGGAATTAAACCAGTTATCAGAAAAATATGATACTAAAGATTAATTTTCCTGCCTATGACCTGTTTGGGGACTGAATAGCATTTAGTGAGTACCTACTATGTGTGTGTAGGACGTTTTGCTGCGGGTTCTAATGCCCAACATCTCCTTTAATCTTTATAATGAATGTTCACAAGGGTATCATCACTCTAAGAGAAGGCTCAAAACTCAGAGGCTATGTCACTTGCTAAAAGTCACCAATCTAGGAACTGAGCTGCGGACACAGGATTTTATGGTGCCAAAGCTCACTCTTTCTCCATTACTCCAGTGTGTCTGAGTCCACAGTGATATTGTTGTAATGACTCAACTTTGCTAAAATATCTAATATCTACATGTCTCATCACAAAATGAGATAGTGCAGGAAATACTAATCTCCATTTTTTCTCTAAAATGATATAGGTAAATAAGTTATCCCAATACCTGGTTCCTAATTGTTAGCTACCATTAAGGGTTAGCACTCTTCACTATTGTCACAAATATTGCTAATACAAATTAAAATAAAATATATTTATAAAGACAGTGGGTTCCCAAGCCATTTACTTTGGCTGTCACTGTGGAAGACACAGATTCTTTCTTTTTTAATTTTATTGGAGTATAGTTGATTTACAACGTCGTGTTAGTTTCAGGTATACAGTGAAGTGATTCAGTTATACATATTCATATATTCATTCTTTTTTAGATTCCTTTCCCATATAGGCCATTACAGAGTATTGAGTAGAGTTCCCTGTGCTATACAGTAGGTCCTTGTTGGTTATCTATTTTATATATAGTCATGTGTGTGTGTGCATCCCGAGCTCCTGATTTATCCCACCCCACGTTTCCCCTCTGGTAACCATAAGTTTGTTTTCAATATCTGTAAGTCTGTTTCTGTTTTGTAAATAAGTTTGTTTGTATCTTTTTTAAAAATTAGATTCCACATATGAGTGATATCATATATTTGTCTTTCTCTGTATGACTTGCTTCACTTAGTATGATAATCTCTAGGTCCATCCATGTTGCTACAAATGGCATTATTTCATTCTTTCTATGGGTGAGTAGTATTCCATTTTATATATGTACCACATCTTCTTTATCCATTCATCTGTTGATGGATATTTAGGTTGCTTCCATGTCTTGGCTATTGTAAGTAGTGCTGCAATGAACATTGGGGTACATGTATCCTTTCAGATTGTTTTTCTCCAGATTTATACCCAGGAGTGGGATTGCTGGATCATATGGTAGTTCTATTTTTAGTTTTTTAAGGAACCTCCATACTGTTCTCCGTAGTGGCTGTATCAATTTACATTCCCACCAACAGTGTGAGAGGGTTCCCTTTTCTCCACACCCTCTCCAGAATTTGTTGTTTGTAGACATTTTGATGATGGTCATTCTGACTGGTGTGAGGTGATACTTCATTGTAGTTTTGATTTGCATTTCTCTGATAATTAGTGATGTTGAGCATCTTTTCATGTGCTTTTTGGCCATCTGTATGTCTTCTTTGGAGAAATGTCTATTTAGATCTTCTGCCTGTTTTTTAAATGGGTTGTGTTTTTTTGACATAGAGCTGCATGAGCTGTTTGTATATTTTGGAGATTAATCACTTATCTATTGCTTCATTTGAAGATAGTTTCTCCCATTCTGTGGGTTGTCTTTTTGTTTTCTTTACAGTTTCCTTTGCTGTCATAGATTCTTTTTAACATGATAAATGCATTCACTGGTGAACTAATGTCAGAACTTCTCTTTGGAAGGAACTATTTTTTGTTTATAAAATATTTAACGTGCCCTCTGGAATAGAAGAGAACCTAGGGGCCTGGATGTCAACAGAACTCTAAGAGTGCAAAGAAGAAGGACTGAATTCTACATGATATGTGATATAAACTAGTGGCTGATACTAGCATGGTACTGACCGTGTACCATGAAAACAACTGTGTACATTAACTCGTGTAATCCTCAAATACTACGAACTAGGTGTACTTCTACTAACCCACTTCTCCAAATTGGAAAACTAGCCATGGAGGTTAAATAACTTTCCCAACTGTATACAGCTCGAAGTTGTATGCTTAGGAATTAAGAACTAGGTGTCCTCAGCTTCATAGACAGTTGTCTTAATAACTGTTTTTTTGAATATTTCCCTCTAGAATGGGATATTCTGCAAAAAAAAAAGAGTAAGGATGGAAATGGAATCTCTACAGGGAGAAATATTGAAGTCCTGAGTTTGATGAAAAGTCACTAAGTAATACCTGATGGTTGAATGGATTATAGTGTGAAAAGTGAAATAAGAATTAATGGCTAATATAAAATGGGGTATTTTTGTCTCTTTGGTACATGATATAAATTCAAAACCATAGTAAAAATCAACTGTGTGCACAGTGACTCCTTTAAAGGGTGTTAGATTTACTGGGGAAAGAAGGTAGGTGATGAAGAAGATGTTGAATTTTCTCATAGCATATTTGTGTATATAAATAGCTATTTCCTCAATGCCATAAACACCTGTAAAATAATCTAAAATTAATCAAATGTGTGGCAGTATTTTAAAAAACAAACCAAGTTTGAGGCATTTTGAATGAAGAGAAAAGTCTATGAAACAAATGAAAACATTTTTCAGGATCCTCTTTCATCTCACTGGTAATAGATTATTAGTTGGAATAATTTTCTCATTGGAAACACAAGCATGTTTTAGGAAATGGTTATAGTCTATTCTCACTAGAATAGAATAGGCTACCACTTAAAGGGGATAAGAAAAAATCTGGAGGAAAAAGGGAGGAATAAAAAGATTTAATAGCATGAAACTCCTAAAAGGCTAAATACAAACATCGTTAGCAGCAGGATGAAATGAGACACGACAGAAACTCACTCCTTGAGAATCGGTTTGATATTCTCCACCATGCGTCCTCCACATCTCAACGAAGAATTTCTGTTAGCAAGGAAACTCAAAATAGTTCCTGCTTACATGAAGATCTGCAGTGGCAAAGGTCATCAATTATTCTTTCCTGAAAATGTAGGAAGGACGGAAGTAATTATACTTTGCGGGTGAAACAGGGCTTCCTCCTAGTGGGAAAGAGTTGATCTTTCCTGCCACCAAGATGTTCACAGTGTTTGATAAAGAGAGAGCCTTCAGTTAGTGGTCATATATGAAACACTGAAGACCACAACTCTGTATGTGCAATTTAATTTACCCTTTTCTAACTACAAAAACTCCAAAGTAGGAGGAATCTCCATCAAGCTGCATATTCATTTTTTATTCTAAGGGCAATATAGTTTAGTTATGCCCAAGGTAAAATTTCTAATTTCTAAATTCTTAAAACTTAAGTTTCCCAAGTTCTGCTGGTATTGATCCCAATTAAAGACAAGTTTTGTTCTGCCATTAAGTCAGCAAATTAAATGAAATCAGGACAAACTGTCCATATGATAACTTTTCCGTTCTGATTTTCTGCATTTTAATAATTAGGTAATAACTTATGATCCATTACCATGGGATCCCATATAGAAAATAAACACCACAGGCAAAATTTTTTACACAATTCTACATTTATTTCATTTATTCCCTCTAGAGTCAGAAAGACTTAACGTTTGAATTCAAATTTTCTCTTTTATCCGCTATATTATAAAAATCCACTTAAAAAAAAACTGACTATGCCGAATACTGGCAAAGATAGGGAACAACTGAAACGCTCCCATATCATTGGTTGGAAGCAAAATGATACAAGCCCTTTGTACAAGAGATTGGCATATGACCCAGCAAGGAAAAAAAAAAAAGACATACGTCCACACAAAAACCTTACATGAATGTTTATTGCAGCTTTATATGTAATTGTCCAAGAGCTGGAAACAACCCAAAGTGGAAAACCCCATTTTCCATTCAATGGATGAATGGAAAAATTATAGTACATCTACACTATAGAATACTACTCAGCGATATATGAGAATGAACTCTTGATACAGAATAACTGCCTTTAATGAATCTCAAAAGCATTATGCTGAGTGAGAGAAGCCAGACTTAACAGACTACATACTGTGTGATTCCATTCACATGACATTCTGGAAAAGGGAAAACTATAGGGACAGAAATCAGATCAGTGTCACCCAGGGACTGAGGAGTAGGAAGAGGGATTGACTATGAATTAACCTTTAAGGGTGATGTCAAATATCTTTCTTGACTGTGGTGGTGTTACATGACTATATGAGTTTGTCCAAATTTATAGAACTGCATCTGTAAAATGTGTGGATATTATTTCATGTAAATATAATACATACCACAATAGACAAAAAATGCAATGACTATGTATTTACTACCTTAAATTATTTTTTTTCATATCAAAAAATAAAACATTTTAAGCTTCAGTTTCTTCTGCAGATTACCCCGTGGTAACCTCACAGGACTGTCATGAAGACTAAGCAGTACATAACACCAGTGTTTCCTAAACAGTCACTTATATGCAGTTTCTGTTACCTGGGGAGAAGAGGTCAGAGGTTATTGGTCCTTTTCTAGATTAAGTCAGTTACTTGTCCTTGGCACTAACTGGTAAAGTACATGGTTGGGACTAAACTTCAGATTCCCTTTCTGGGAGTCAAGGGAGACTTTTCCCATATATTTTGTTTTTCTCCATCCTAGGTAGTAAAAAATAACCCCAAGATCTTTAATCTTAATTCCTTTGGAAAAGGATAATCTCTCCATAAAATTGTACATATACACATACCATTTTATAGTCCATGATGGAGGATTCATAATTGTCCCCTGGAAAACCATCTGCTTGTACCATGTTCCCATGAATCCTCCCCTCTGAAGGGAACACTCTCCCCTTTACTCTAGGGAAGATCTTCTCCCTTTCACCCCACCTTTAATGATGTGGTTTCCATGGTGATTGGCCAGAGAAGGGAGCAGATGATGTAGCCCCAGGGACTTTCTAGTTAGAATTGAAGAGAGGAGTCTTTCCAAAGAGTGGGAGATGTGTTCCAGGAGCTGCTGGAGACAAAACCTCCTGTCTCATGTGAAAATCCGAGGAGAACGAAGTAAGGCAGCCTGCAGAGTGTGGAGACAGGAGTCACAGGATCCTGAGCATTGAGCTTTGCTCTCGTTCTTCTCCACTTGACACAGACGACGCACCCAGTAGATACTGGTCCCGTGCCCTCTCTTCAGTGTAGTTGTGTCTTATCATGAGTTGGTTTTGAAATGAGTTTTTGTTTTGTTTTGTAACCAAATGAGCCATGACTAATAGCCCAGAGATCCCTGTTAATAATCCTTGATATAAGCCATGGGGCCGTGAACTTTTATATTGAAAGTTAAGGTAATGTATGCAATCCTCTAGTATTAATTTTAATGAAGGAACTGAAGCCTATAGAGTGAAGTAATTATTGCATTATCACATGATGTAAATGAGCATAACCAGGAATCAAATTGATGGCTTTTTCTGTGGCTCCTCCAGTACATGTGAGGAAGAAGCAACACATATGTCATGTCTGAGTCTCTTATGATTCAGCAGCGGGTGATGATACTAGTCTATGTGTGTCTCTTGTCCCTTGTTGCTACCAAACACAAGTTCGTGTGCCTGATGCACAGTGAGGCCAAACAAACTGAAACACTGCAGTTTGGAGCAGAGAAAGGTTTCTTGCAGGGCCATGCAAGGATCATGCCCCCCAAAAACCCTAAACCGCCCAAAGGGTTTCAGTAAAGCACTTTTAAAGGCAAGGTGAGGAAGGGGCATGGTTAGTTGTTGCAAACTTCTTGGTGTTGGAATCCTTTGTTCTCGCAGGTGTCCACATAGGTCAGGTCACGATGTTTCTGTAAACCTCCACCAAACAAATGTTATTCACTGTTGTGCAACTTTTTTTTTGAAATTTATGTCACTATTTATTATTTATCAATACAGTGATCAAAGATAAAAACCATTCTTTTTAAAAAATGTTATTGTATAGTTGACTTACAATGTCATGTTAGTTTCAGGTGTACAGCACAGCTATTCAGATATTGATATTGAGTATAGTTCCCTGTGCTATACAGTATGTCCTTGTTTGTTATCTGTTTTATATTTAGTAGTCTGTATATGTTAATCCCTTTTAAGCAACTTTTTATCTCTTTATGAATGGAAAAGAATTATACTCTTAAAGGTCAGAGCCTTAAGAATAGGCTAACCTGTATATATCAGGCTATAGGCAAGATTCTTTTATAAAAGGTACAGAGCCAGCATGACTAAGCACAGGCAACAGAGCACAAAGGTTAAAGTAAAAGAAACAGATCTAATGTGGAGTCAGATTTGTTCTTCCCTATTACATTGTTTACATTGTTACCAATAACTTTTTTTTTTTTTAATTAAGAGACCTGAAAACAAAGTTCTACATAATTTGGCTACCTGTTGCCTCTGGGACCTCTATTCTCCACCCTTCTCAAGTACACTTCACTCTAGCCACCGGATCACCTCACTATTTTAGCATATTTTTCTCCATCTATTTACTTTAAACCTATTTATATGTATCTTTATATATGTCTTTAAAGTAGGTTTCTTGTAGACAACATATAGTTGGGGCATGTTTTTTGATCCACTTAGGCAGTCTCTTTTAATTGGTGCATTTAGACCATTGACATCCAGAGTGGTTATTGATACTGACACAGTGTTATGTTGATATAGTTGGATTAATATTCACTATATTCATTACTGTTTTCTATTTGTTGCCCTTGTGCCTTGTTCCAATTTTTGTATTCCACTCTTTTTCTGCCTTTTGTAGTTTTGAGAAATTTATGATTCCATTTTCTATCCCTTCTTTGTACATCAGTTATACTTCTTTTCCCACTTTTTTTTAGTGGTTGCACTAGAGTTTGCGATGTACAACTTACCGACATCCAATTTCAGATAACGTTATACCCCTTCATGGCAATATGAGTACCTTTATTTTTTTTTTTTAATTATTATTTATTTATTTATTTATTTTTTGGCTGTGTTGGATCTTCGTTTCTGTGCGAGGGCTTTCTCCAGTTATGGCGAGCAGGGGCCACTCTTCATCGTGGTGCGCGGGCCTCTCACTATCGTGGCCTCTCTTGTTGCGGAGCACAGACTCCAGACATGCAGGCTCAGTAGTTGTGGCTCACGGGCCTAGTTGCTCCGCAGCACGTGGGATCTTCCCAGACCAGGGCTCGAACCTGTGTCCCCTGCATCGGCAGGCAGATTCTCAACCACTGCGCCACCAGGGAAGCCCGTGAGTACCTTTTATAGTTGCCTCACAGTCCTTGGACATTCTCTTCTTTTTTGTTGTTGTTGTTTGTTCGTTCCTTTTTCTTTCAGTGTTTGTTCTCTTTGCTTTTCAGTTTGGAAGATTCTGTTGCGATGTCCTTCAGCTCAGAGGTTCTTTTCTCAGCTGTGTTCAGTCTACTAGTAAGCCCATCAAAGGCATTATTCATCTTGGTTACAGTTTATTTATATGTAGCACTTGTTTTTTGTTCATTCTTTAGCAGTTCCGTCTCTCTACTTCCATTGCCCTTCTGTTCTTGCATGTCGTCTACTTGATCTAATAGAGCCCTTAGAATATCAATCTTAGTTGTTCTGTATCCCCAGTCAGATAATTCCAACATCCCTGCCACATCTGGTTCTGATGCTAGCTCTGTCTCTTCATATTGTGTTCTTTGTCTTTCGATATGCCTTTGGAGTTTTTCTTGATAGCCTGACGTGATAGCGCGTTAAAAGGAACTGCTGTAAATAGGCCTTTAGTACTGTGGTGGAGAGGAGTAGGGGGAAGTGTCTGTAGCGCTACCATGGGTCTCATTCTTTTCGTAAGCCTGTGCCTCTGGACTGTGAACCTCGTGAGTCCTGCTTAGTTTTTTTCCCTCTCCCCTTAGGTGGGACAGGATGGCTGGAGAGGGCTGGAGTTGGGAGTTGCCCTTCCCCAGGTCAGTGAGGCTCTGGTAATACCTCAGCAGGTCAGACTCTGGTTAAGTAGTTTCTTCTCAGAGCAAGCCTGTTAAGAACAGAGTGCTTTAGCGTATCTCAGAGTGATTCCTTTCCCCTCCCCGTGCTGGAGGAGGGGAGGGAAAAGGAATATTTGATGCTTCCTTCCTTTCTACATATCAGAAATACTTCTCTGATATTTCCTGTGGGAGCCTGGTTGAGCTCCAGGAGGTAAATCTCACCATTTTGGGTGGGGGGGTGCCCTAACAACCGGGTCCCCCAGGAGTTCTAACGCTGACTGCTCCACACTGAGCCTCCAGAAGCTCAACAGTCACAGTTCAGGCTTTCCAACGCGGTCCCTGGTTTGCACAGTGGCTTATACATCTCTGCTCTGGGAAGCCAGCTGCAGCTCCCGGTCACTTGCCTGTCTCTCTCTCCAGTCTTGGTGCGGGAGGGGCATGGCTCCTGGGTCCATAAGAGTGTCCTCACCTCTCTTATGGATCCAGAAAATCCAAGACCAGTTGATTTTTCCAGTCTGTTCAGCTTTTTACTTGTTGTTAGGACGGAGTGGTGACCTCAAGGTCCTTACGTGTGGAACTGGAAACCAAAGTCTCCCGTCACTACTCTACATCATTGCTCGTCATGCTTCCACCTAAAATCCTTTTTACTTATTTCCACCTGTGAATTCTCTGCCGTCAGCTGTCCTCTTGGCCCTACTCCCTTGTCTTCTTCAGGTGTCCTTTTGTCACATAAAGGCTCCTCTGGACACTTCATAGACTATTATAACCACCTCCAACATGAATTTTGCTGTCTTCTCCCTTATATTAATTTTCCTCCTTAGAAGACATCATTAACATCTATTACTTCTTTTATATTCTTCTTACTTATTACCTGTCTTCCCCACTGAAGTGCAAGCTTCATGAGGACAAAGATATGTGTCCATTTTGTTGGTTACTGTATCCACAGACCCTGGAAAATGCCTAGAATATATGAGGTGCTCATGTATTTCTATCAAAATGTGTAAAATGAATGGATAAGTAAGTGATTCTGGGATTTTATTTATTTTACCATTGAGTTTTGTTCACTGAATACAGAACTCACCCATGAAATATGCTGGGGGCTTTCATTTTGCTTCTAGTAAAAAGAAGACTCCAATTCTAACCAAATTCTATACAATGAAAAAAGTCTTTATGGTAAGGAGCACCTGTAGAATCTAAGGACAGAATAAAAACATTTCCTGGCCTTGAGTGGTCTGGTCCCTAGAGACAGGGGCTGTAGCGAGGTTGGGGCAGCTCTGCTCTCTAATCAGTCCATCCAGAGCCTTCTGGTCTCTTTTCACTCTCTGCTTCTCTGTACATGAGTTTGTTGTGGTTACCCCAGTCAAGTTTATAGAACAAAGACAGGGAACAGGACTGTCTATCAGTGATCAGGTGTCCATCCCTTTGTGATCATCCATGACCAGGATCACGGAGAGGAAGGTGGAATCATGGGAAAAATAGGAATGCCTCTTCTAGGGACTGTGGAGAAGCATATTCTCTACAAAGGACTAAGGACAGGTCTGACAATGAAACGTCTTCAGTAGTATTCTGTCATTTATAAAGTTGTTGATGTAATATAAAATTAAGTCTGTGACTCTCGGCCTTTTGATAGATCTGAAGTAGACCTCAATGGATGACATACATTTTCCTTTCTTCATTTTACAAGGAGGAAATTCAAATCTGAATTTGAATTTTGAAGTACTGAGTGTCATCAGTGTTAACCACAGTACTGAGCTTTGATATCTTATGAAACTAACCTCAACATCCTAGGGTCTCAGTTTCCTGGTTAGTGAAATAAAATGAATTAGAAATTTAAAAAAAAAATAGTATTGGCCTTGAAATTAAATTTCACCAGTAATCTTACCTACCATTCTCCCACTATTTCTGTCCTTGGAACACTTTAGTCTCTATGTTGGCCCTTTTTTTCTTTTCCTCCATAACTTAAAGAGTCTTAATTGGTGAAAAAAATCTCAGGAAAAGAAGCAAAATACCCCACAGGAAGTTCTTGATTAAGAAAAGACAAGTATAGCAGCTTTATACAAATGAAACAAGAACTTGTGCAGAACACTTACACATACAAACACATACATACAAAGGTGAATTCTCAGATATATTCACACCCCAAACATTATTCTTGTGTGAAGAAAATAAACATAGTATCTACAAAAGTTCATTTTGATTTGAGCAACAGAGGAGGAACAGGTTTTGTATCATTCCTTGAGAAGCATCTGTTTACTTTCCATTTACATCTGTATACTTTACTGTACATATTTCTTTTTTTGCATGTATTTATTCTTATATACATCTTAGCAAAATCACCAGGAACACTTTAACAAAATGAAAGGAAAGCTACTAAATTAATGTGTACTGCATAGTTCTTAACACAAATCAACGTTAAAGGATTATATACTGAAGAAAAAAAAAGACAAAAAACCCTTGAAGTGGATGCCACAGTGTAGTGTGAAGCATGATTTGTCTGAAAAATCATGAAAGCTAAAAATGAGCTCCACAGCTACTGCTATAACTTAATAGATCTTTACACAAACGCTAGGATGTTTCTTTGTCGACAGGAGTGCTTTTTTTGTCCACTGTCACATATTAGTGAACTCTGAAGTTGTAAACAAATGTTTGTTTTTATTTTCCAGACTGTATGCAACTAAAAAATAACTAGATGTTGGCATCTTAAATACATAAGTTAATTTTTAGGAAAAAGGAAGAAATAGATGCTTATTAATTTAACATGTTTTATCAGTTACCTTGGCAGTTACATATATGAAAACTTAGTTTTCCTGAATGACCTTGGGTACATAACCTAGCCTTCTTGAACCTCAGATTTTTTTACTTTGGAAACTAGATCCTAACACAAAAGAGTTATTGGGAGAAATTAATAAATTTCGGTCTTCAGAAAGCTTAGCACAGAGCCTGGTATATAGTAAAATGGTCAATAATATTTGCTGTTCTTATTACTATAATTCTCTAGCATCAGAATATTACCATGGAATCCAGTACTCTCTAGCAATGAATATTTTGGAAGACTATTATATTTGGAACACTCACAAAACAAATTTGCTTTCTTTTCATTTGGCAATGAGCAGTTTTCAATTACAGATGAATTTGTATCTTGAGGTTACGTAGAGGATGTCTCTGCCAGTGGATGATAAACGCACCTTGACCAGACCTGCCTTTACACACAATAGAATAAATGGCTGAGCTTCTGCAGAGTGGCTAATGTAGTCGTGGAAAATGATCTGTCCACTTTTGGAGTTGTTGCTGTAATGAACTTGCCTTGATGAAATGGTAGTTCATATCACTTAAGAAACTTAACCATGCCAGATAATCATCCTGTATATCATTTCGTTCCCATAATAGACAAAACACGCTGATTGCACACCTCTGAAATGTGACCTGTTCCTCTCCTTTGCATTGTTCTGTATTCTGTGAAGGATTTAATAGATGTGAGTAGCTTGAAAAGAAAAATATTGTCAAAACAAATTGCTACATAATTTTATTCCCTTCTTTATTTTCTCATGGCCATCTTTGACTTGGATAATGACTCACTTCAAACACTTCATCAACAAGGTGGACATTCAGGGGCTGGTGGGGGAATCTGTATTCATAACAGAAGTCATCATCATCTACTTAGTATCTCTAAACTGGATTTGGTTCATTTCTCACTCTTGCATTCAGCTGGCTCCCATTATAAGTTGCTATCTTTTAACTACTAGCGTATATTATGTCTCTATTGAAGTTTCAAGGCTAAATAAGGATGACTTTTATGTTGCATATTTCTAGACCGCAGAGCTATCATGCTTAGGAAAAAAACCAAACAAATAACTATCTAAAAATCTTCCTTGCTGATTTCAGAAAATATTTCATCTGCCTTAGTTGATAAAACCATACATAGTTTAGCCTGGATGTTTATTTTAAAACTTAAAAAAAATAACCTTTTGTGTTTATAAGGGAGGTTACTTTTTGGCAAAATGCACTCTTCCTGATACTCATCCTACTTTCATGGTGTATAAAAAATATTTTCTATAAGCAAATTGAAGACATCATCCAATAAGTTGAGATTTGATGCCAGTAACTCTAGATGCTTCTAGAGTTTGAGGGCAACTAAATTCATGTAAAATATACAATGGGTAAGCTATTACTTATACCTTATATAATTATTTAGTTGTCACAATCAAAAGACTTTTATAAAGCTGGAAAGTTTGCAAAGCACTGTTAAGTCAAAGCATCTAAAAATATAAAGAGCTTTTAAATAGATTTAATTAACATATATATTTATATTTGCAAATTCGTATTTAAAATATAGAGGTAACTGGTCAGAACTGTAAAGAGAAACATGTTGGTTCACTGGCTGAGAAAAGCAGGGCATCATCTCCTCTTATCAGTAGCCACATACAGACCCAGACACAGAAAAGAACAATTCTGAATGTGGGGTTTCAGACTAGGAATCCTCTGCCTCTCCACATTTCTGGCATATTCTTTCCAGGTCATGCAAATGTTTCAAGAGCTGGCACTCACTGAAAAAGCCTTCCATGTGCCAACCAAATGTGCACCAAGAAATGGAAAGGATTTTGTGCCAGTAATCTTCAAGTACACTTTGCTTGGCACAGGTTCTTGCACCAAATTTTCTGAGGAACAGGCATCAAACGTAATGGATTTTTGTGGCTCATGCTTTTAAAATTTGTCAGAATAATAATATTAGCCCCTCTCTACAAAAGGGTTCTTTCCTTATTGAACAACATCAACAAAAAGACAAACACGAGGAGAGGGAAAGCTTTCTTTCAGTAGAATCACAATACTATAAATGTAGGAAGACTACAGAAAAGCCACCATCTTGAAAATAACATAGAACTAACAACGTATCAATGGTTGTTACAACCCTTAAGTGAAAACTTCAACAGGACATTAACGCAGTATCAAAATTTCTCACCACAGGCCACTTATTAGTAAAAATAGGAACAGAACACCTTTTAGGTAGAGAAATCTGGTGGACACCACCTTAACCAAGTGATCAAAATTAGCATGACCATTAATAAGAGGAAGTGACAGGTGCCTCATGGTATGATCCACAAAGAAGGACAAGATATCACTGATGTATTGATAGTATTCTGCCAAAACATGCATGTAAATTGAAACACGAGGAAAGATTCAGTTCAACCACACAACACAACCAGCCTGACAGCCTGTTGGTTATTCTCAAAGATTATTTGTAATTGCTTTCAATGAATCATTTGTCAAGCACCTTTAATGTTTCTTACCAAAAAAAAGAAAATAAAATCTTAATATATGTATGAAGTGAAGTGAAAAATATAATTTTAAGACCCACCAAAGTGTTTCACAGGAACAATAAAACAAGAAACCATCACTTTGAGGCAAAAAGAGACAAATTCAACTAAATACAGCATTCATTTTACACCAGAGACTATATTTTTTGGAGATGGAATTTTATCTATATATTTTTTAACATCTTTATTGGAGTATAATTGCTTTACAATGGTGTGATAGTTTCTGCTTTATAACAAAGTGAATCAGCCATACATACACATACATCCCCATATCTCCTCCCTCTTGCCTCCCTCCCCCCCTCCCTATCCCACTCCTTTAGGTGGTCACAAAGCACCGAGCTGATCTCCCTGTGCTATGCGGCTGCTTCCCACTAGCTCTCTATTTCACATTTGGTATTATATATAAGTCCATGCCACTCTCTCACTTCGTCGCAGCCTACCCTTCCCCCTCCCCATGTCCTCAAGTCCATTCTCTACGTCTGCATCTTTATTCCTGTGCTGCCCCTCGGTTCCTCATAACCACTTTTTTGTTTTCTTTTAGATTCCATATATATGTGTTAGCATACGGTATTTGTTTTTCTCATTCTGGCTTACTTCACTCTGTATGACAGACTCTAGGTCCATCCACCTCACTACAAATAACTCTATTTCGTTTCTTTGTATGACTGAGTAATATTCCATTGTATATATGTGCCACATCTTCTTTATCCGTTCATCTGTCGATGGACACTTAGGTTGCTTCCATGTCCTAGCTATTGTAAATAGAGCTGCAGTGAACATTGTGGTACATGACTCTTTTTGAATTATGGTTTTCTCAGGGTATATGCCCAGTAGTGGGATTGCTGGGTCGTATGGTAGTTCTATTTTTAGTTTTTTAAGGAACCTCCATGCAGTTCTCCATAGTGGCTGTATCAATTTACATTCCCACCAACAGTGCAAGAGGGTCCCCTTTTCTGCACACCCTCTCCAGCATTTATTGTTTGTAGATTTTTTGATGATGGCCATTCTGACTGGTGTAAGGTGATACCTGATTGTAGTTTTGATTTGCATTTCTCTAATGATTAGTGATGTTGAGCATTCTTCCATGTGTTTGTTGGCAATCTGTATATCTTCTTTGGAGAAATGTTTATTTAGGTCTTCTGCCCATTTTTGTATTGGGTTCTTTGTTTTTTTGATATTGACCTACATAAGCTGCTTATAAATTTTGGAGATTAATCCTTTGTCAGTTGCTTCATTTGTAAATATTTTCTCCCATTCTGAGAGTTGTCTTTTGGTCTTGTTTATGGTTTCCTTTGCTGTGCAAAAGGTTTTAAGTTTCATTAGGTCCCATTTGTTTATTTTTGTTTTTATTTCCATTACTCTAGGAGGTGGGTCAAAATGGATCTTGCTGTGATTTGTCAAAGAGTGTTTTTCCTATGTTTTCCTCTAAGAGTTTTATAGTGTCTGGCCTTACATTTAGGTCTTTAATCCATTTTGAGTTTATTTTTGTGTATGATGTTAGGGAGTTTTCTAATTTCATTCTTTTACATGTAGCTGTCCAGTTTTCCCAGCACCACTTATTGAACAGGCTCTCTTTTCTCCATTGTATATTCTTGTCTCCTTTATCAAAGATAAGGTGATCTTATGTGTGTGGGTTTATCTCTGGGCTTTCTATCCTGTTCCATTGATCTATATTTCTGTTTTTGTGCCAGTACCACACTGTCGTGATTACTGTAACTTTGTAGTATAGTCTGAAGTCAGGGAGCCTTATTCCTCCAGCTCCGTTTTTCTTTCTCAAGATTGCTTTGGCTATTTGGGCTGTTTTGTGTTTCCATACAAATTGTGAAATTTGTTCTAGTTCTGTGAAAAATGCGATAGGTAGTGTGATAGGGATTGCATTGAATCTGTAGATTGCTTTGGGTAGTATATTCATTTTCACAATGTTGATTGTACCAATCCAAGAACATGGTATATCTCTCCATCTGTTTGTGTCATCTTTAATTTCTTTCATCAGTGTCTTATAGTTTTCTGCATACAGGTCTTTTGTCTCCTTAGGTAGGCTTATTCCTAAGTATTTTATTCTTTTTGTTGCAGTGGTAAATGGGAGTGTTTCCTTAATTTCTCTTTCAGATTTTTCATCATTAGTGTATAGGAATGCAAGAGATTTCTGTGCATTAATTTTTTATCCTGCTACCTTACCAAAGTAAATCATTGATTAGCTGTAGTAGTTTTCTGGTAGCGTCATTAGGATTCTCTATGTAGAGTATCATGTCATCTGCAAACAGTGACAGCTTTACTTCTTCTTTTCTGAGTTGGATTCCTTTTATTTCTTTTTCTTCTCTGATTGCTGTGTCTAAAACTTCCAAAACTATATTGAATAATAGTGGTGAGAGTGGGCAACCTTGTCTTGTTCCTGATCTTAGTGGAAATGATTTCAGTTTTTCACCATTGAGAAGGATGTTGGCTGTGGATTTGTCATATATGGCCTTTATTATGTTGAGGTAAGTTCCCTCTATGCCTACTTTCTGGAGGGTTTTTATCATAAATGGGTGTTGAATTTTGTCGAAAGCTTTTTCTACATCTATTGAGATGATCATATGGTTTTTCTCCTTCAATTTGTTTATATGGTTTATCACATGGATTGATTTGCGGATATTGAAGAATCCTTGCATTCCTGGGATAAACCCCAGGTGGTTGATCCTTTTAATGTGCTGTTGGATTCTGTTTGCTAGTATTTTGTTTAAGATTTTTGCATCTATGTTCATCAGTGATATTGGCCTGTAGTTTTCTTTCTTTGTGAGATCTTTGTCTGGTTTTGGCATCAGAGTGATGGTGACCTTGTAGAATGAGTTTGGGAGTGTTCCTCCCTCTGCTGTATCTTGGAAGAGTTTGAGAAGGATAGGTGTTAGCTCTTCCCTAAATGTTTGATAGAATTCACCTGTGAAGCCATCTGGTCCTGGGCTTTTGTTTCTTGGAAGATTTTTATCACAGTTTCATTGTCAGTGCTTGTGATTGGTCTGTTTATATTTTCTATTTCTTCCTGGTTCAGTCTCAGAAGGTTGTGCTTCTCTACGAATTTGTCCATTTCTTCCAGGTTGTCTATTTTACTGGCATATCGTGGCTTCTAGTAATCTCTCATGATCCTTTGTATTTCTGCAGGGTCAGTGGTTACTTCTCCTTTTTCATTTCTAATTCTATTGATTTGAGTTTTCTCCCTTTTTTTCTTGATGAATCTGGCTAATGGTTTATCAATTTTGTTTGTCTTTTCAAAGAACCAGCTTTTAGTTTTATTGATCTTTGCTATTGTTTCCTTCATTTCTTTTTCATTTATTTCTGATCTGATCTTTATGATTTCTTTCCTTCTGCTAACTTTGGGTTTTTTTTGTTCTTCTTTCTCTAATTGCTTTAGGTGTAAGGTTAGGTTGTTTATTTGAGATATTTCTTGTTTCTTGAGGTAAGATTGTATTGCTATATACTTCCCTCTTAGAACTGCTTTTGCTGCATCCCAAAGGTTTTGGGTTGTTGTGTTTTCATTGTCATTTGTTTCTAGGTATTTTTTGATTTCCTCTTTGATTTCTTCAGAGTTCTCTTTGTTATTAAGTAGTGTATTGTGTAGCCTCCATGTGTTTGTATTTTTTACAGATTTTTTCCTGTAATTGATAACTAGTCTCATAGCGTTGTGGTCGGAAAAGTTACTTGATATGATTTCAATTTTCTTAAATTTACCAAGGCTTGATTTGTGACCCAAGATATGATCTATCCTGGAGAATGTTCCATGAGCACTTGAGAAGAAAGTGTATTCTGTTGTTTTTGGATGGAATGTCCTATAGATATCAATTGAGTCCATCTTGTTTAACATATCATTTAAAGCTTGTGTTTCCTTACTTATTTTCATATTGGATGATCTGTCCATTGGTGAAAGTGGGGTGTTAAAGTCCCCTACTATGATTGTGTTACTGTCGATTTCCCCTTTTATGGCTGTTAGCATTTGCCTTATGTATTGAGGTGCTCCTATGTTGGGTGCATAAATATTTACAACTGTTATATCTTCTTCTTGGATTGATCCCTGATCATTATGTAGTGTCCTTCTTTATCTCTTGTAATAGTCTTTATTTTAAAGTCTATTTTGTCTGATATGAGAATTGCTACTGCAGCTTTCTCTTGATTTCCATTTGCATGGAATATGTTTTTCCATCCCCTCACTTTCAGTCTGTATGTGTCCCTAGGTCTGAAGTGGGTCTCTTGTAGACAGCATATATACGGGTCTTGTTTTTGTATCCATTCAGCCAGTCTATGGCTTTTGGTTGGCGCATTTAATCCATTTACATTTAAGGTAATTATCGATATGTATGTTCCTATTACCATTTTCTTAATTGTCTTGAGTTTGTTATTGTAGGTCTTTTCCTTCTCTTGTGTTTCCTGCCTAGAGAAGTTCCTTTAGCATTTGTTGTAAAGCTGGCTTGGTGGTGCTGAAGTCTCTTAGCCTTTGCTTGTCTGTAAAGATTTTAATTTCTCTGTCGACTCTGAATGAGATCCTTGCTGGGTAGAGTAATCTTGGTTGTAAGTTTTTCCCTTTCATCACTTTAAATATGTCCTGCCATTCCCTTCTGGCTTGCAGAGTTTCTGCTGAAAGATCAGCTGTTAACCTTATGGGGATTCCCTTGTATGTTATTTGTTGCTTTTCCCTTGCTGCTTTTAATATTTTTTCTTGTATTTAATTTTTGATAGTTTGATTACTATGTGTCTTGGCATGTTTCTCCTTGGATTTATCCTGTATGGGACTCTCTGTGCTTCCTGGACTTGATTAACTATTTCCTTTCCCATATTAGGGAAGTTTTCAACTTTAATCTCTTCAAATATTTTCTCAGTCCCTTTCTTTTTCTCTTCTTTTTCTGGGACCCCTATAATTCGAATGTTGGTGCATTTAATGTTGTCCCAGAGGCCTCTGAGACTGTCGTCAATTCTTTTCATTCTTTTTTCTTTATTCTGTTCTGCAGTAGTTTTTTCCACTATTTTATCTTCCAGGTCACTTATCCTTTCTTCTGCCTCAGTTATTCTGCTATTGATTCCTCCTAGAGAATTTTTAATTTCATTTATTGTGTTGTTCATCATTGTTTGTTTTCTCTTTAATTCTTCTAGGTCCTTGTTCAATGTTTCTTGTATTTTCTCCATTCTATTTCCAAGATTTTGGATCATCTTTACTATCATTACTCTGAATTGTTTTTCAAGTAGACTGCCTATTTCCTCTTCATTTGTTTGGTGTGGTGGGTTTTTTCCTTGCTCCTTCATCTGCTGTGTGTTTCTCTGTCTTCTCATGTTGCTTAACTTACTGTGTTTTTGGTCTCCTTTTTGCAGGCTGCTGGTTCGTAGTTCCCGTTGTTTTTGGTGTCTACCCCCGGTGGCTAAGGTTGGTTCAGTGGGTTGTGTAGGCTTCCTGGTGAAGGGGACTAGTGCCTGTGTTCTGGTGGATGAGGCTGGATCTTGTCTTTCTGGTGGGCAGGTCTGTATCCGGTGGTGTGTTTTGGGGTGTCTGTGACCCTATTATGATTTTAGGCAGCCTTTCTGCTAATGGGTAGGGTTTTGTTCCTGCCTTGCTAGTTGTTTGGCATAGGGTGTCCAGCACTGTAGCTTGCTGGTCGTTGAGTGGAGCTGGGTCTTAGCATTGGGATCGAGATCTCTGGGAGAGGTTTCCGCATTTGATATTACATGCATTTGGGAGGCCTCTGGTGGACCACTTTCCTGAACTCAGCTCTCCCACCTCAGAGGCACAGGCCTGACACCCGGTCAGAGCCCCAAGACCTTTTCTGCCACACAGCTCAGAAGAAAAGGGAGAAAAAAAGAAAGAAAGAAAAATAATAATAAAATAAAATAAAGTTATTAAAATAAAAAATAGTTATAAAAATAAAAAAAATTAAAAAGTAATTAAAAAAGAAAGAAAGAATAGAGTAACCAAACCAGAAAACAAATCCACCAATGATAACAAGCGCTAATACTATTCTAAGAAAAAAAAACAAAAACGGACAGAAAGAACCCTAGGACAAATGGTAAAACAAAGCTATACAGACAAAAATCACACAAAGAAGCATACACATACACACTCACAGAAAGATAAAAAGGAGAAAAATATATATCATTGCTCCCAACGTCCACCACCTCAATTTTGGGATGATTCATTGTCTGTTCAGGTTTTCCACAGATGCAGGGTATTGACTGTGGAGATTTAATCCACTGCTCCTGAGTCTGCTGGGAGAGATTTCCCTTTGTCTTCTTTGTTCGCACAGCTCCTGGGGTTCAGCTTTGGATTTGGCCCCACCTCTGCACGTAGGTCGCCTGAGGGCATCTGTTCTTCACTCAGACAGGACGGGGTTAAAGTAGAAGCTGATTAGGGGGCTCTGGCTCACTCAGGCTGGGGGGAGGGAGGGGTACGGAATCCAGGGCGAGCCTGCGGTGGCAGAAGCTGGCCTGACGTTGCAACAGCCTGAGCCGTGCCATGTGTTCTCCTGGGGAAGTTGTCCCTGGATCATGGTACCCTGGCAGTGGTGGGCTGCACAGCCTGCCGGGAGGGGAGGTGTGGATAGTGACCTGGGCTCGCACACAGGCTTCTTGGTGGCGGCAGCAGCAGCCTTAGCATCTCATGCCCGTCTCTGGTGTCCATGCTGATAGCCATGGCTTGCACCCTTCTTTGGAGCTCGTTTAGGCGGTGCTCTGAATCCCCTATCCTCGTGCACCCCGAAACAATGGTCTCTTGCCTCCTAGGCAGTTCCAGACTTTTTCCCGGACTCCCTCCCGGTGAGCTGTGGCACACTAGCCCCCTTCAGGCTGTGTTCACACAGCCAACCCCAGTCCTCTTCCTGGGATCTGACCTCTGAAGCCGGAGCCTTAGTTCCCAGCCCCAACCTGCCCTGGCAGGTGAGCAGACAAGCCTCTCGGGCTGGTGAGTGCTGTTTGGCACCGATCCTCTGTGCGGGAATCTCTCCGCTTTGCCCTCTGCACCCCTATTGCTGCACTCCCCTCCGTGGCTTCGAAGCTTCCCCCCTCCACCACCCACAGTCTCCACCAGTAAAGGGGCTTCCTAGTGTGTGGAAACTTTTCCTCCTTCACAGCTCCCTCCCACTGGTGCAGGTCCCGTCCTTATTTTTTTGTCTCTGTTTTCTTTTTTCTTTTGCCATACCAGGTATGTGGGTAGTTTCTTGCCTTTTGGGAGGTCTCAGGTCTTCTGCCAGCGTTCAGTAGGCATTCTGTAGGAGTTGTTCCACATGTAGATGTATTTCTGATGTATTTGTGGGGAGGAAGGTAATCTCCACATCTTACTCTTCCGCCATCCTGAAGGTCTCTCGAATTTTATATATTTTTAATTCCTTATATAGCTCCAGTCTTCCTACCTGTTTGGAAGTGCTTAACTCCTGTTTTGTAAAGAATTTCTAGGGAATTCTCTGGTGGTCCAATGGTTAGGACTCTGCACTTCCACTGCATGGGGCACAAGTTCACTCCCTCATTGGGGAACTAAGATCCTGCATGCCACACAGCGTGGCCAAAAAAAAAAAAAGAAGAAATATTTCTCTTGGCTACTAGACACTGGGATGAGGTTGAGAGATGCATTAGATGCTCTGTTAACACATTTAAAAAGCTGAAGTAAAGAGATTACTGAGTAGATTACAGTATTATGAAGATACCACAAAATGTTTTCTGGTCATTAAGGTACTAAGCAAGTGCTGATTTAATTTATACCTCAGTTCTTTGTTGTCCAAGAAGTGGTCCCACGAGTCTGTTTAGCATGGAAGCAAAAGAGAACTCTTTCTCTGCATTCACGCAGGAAGATTTTCTAGCTTTGCCCATGTTCAGTGAAAATGATGGAAAAGCAGAAGAAAATAAAACATAGCACGCTCATCCTGACCGTGAATCCAGTGACTGTCAGGCTAAACGGCAGGCTATCCTAATATCTACATCTGTGCCTCCCCACATGTTAGCCTGTTTTTAATTCTTACATTGATTAGGTATGATCACACTGTGATTTCCTCTCCTGCAGACAACTCATTTGTTAATAACATCCTAAAGTCCAAGAATATTATCATCACTGTGGCCCCTACAGCCTTCATATTCACTTCCACATTATTGAACTAACAAGCCTGGACACAAGGACAGCTGTAGCTCCTGGTGAAGCTTATGTAATCAGAGCTGGCTTTCCCAGTGGGGGCCTCAAACTACTAGAGGCTTGTAAAGACTAGGTGAATCTGATGAGCAGAGGTGAAAGCATTTGCTTCATTTGTCCTTTTTGTTCATACATACAACATTAGGAATGCTAGTGTTTCTTTTACCAGGGGACTTCATATAAGCATTCCATCTTTATATCTATATTCATAGTCAGTATTTTATCCTCCAAATATAGCTCAGGCTAAATTTATTGACCAGCATATACAATGAATGTGTTATCAAACTCAGGTCCAGTTACTTGCTGCTCAAAAGCCAATAATTCGAGAGGCAAGTGTCAGTAGAAAGGAAAGTTGCTTTAATCAGAAAAGCCAGCAATCTGGGGAGAAGGTGGACTCATGTCCTGAGACCAACTCGAAAGATTCTGCTCAGCCACAAAAGTTTTTAAAGGGAAAAATGGAGGGGTGGGAAGAATCTCAGTGAGTCATCAGGGGAGGAGGTTGGATTCTACATCGTTCTCCATTGCATGCAGACTGGCTGAGTCTGTGTTCAGATGTTATCTTGCCTGTGTGATCTGCCTGCAGGATTGCTAAGGGGGCTGTTAGGTGTAGAGAGTTAGTCATTAATTACTTAATTTTTCATTCTTACTTCTTTTTGTCTAGGGAAAGAATCAACAGGTTAGGCAAGGCATGGTGTACATTCAGGAAAGCATAAGGCAGGAGTTAGTTTCAGTTGCTTAGTCATCTCATTCCTATAATTAGGTTTTTTGAAGGTTAGAGGAGGACAGAAATGGGTAAACAGGAAAGGGGCAAAAGAGCTGCTTTCAGATATACCTTTGGGCTTTGGAATCAAATACACTTGTGTTGGAGTTTTGGCTTCTCTGCTTAACACAGTGTGGGCTTTGAACAAGTTTCTTTTCTCTTTCTGCCTGTTGCCTCATTTCAAAAATATAAATAACAGTGATCCTTTTGTGGATTTAATGAGTTGTATTTAATGAATATGTGGATTAAAGTGCTTGTGTACAATAAATACCAGCTACTGCTACAGCTAATCATTAAAGTGCTTTCTGTGGTAAGGGTATGCTATTTCTCAGATTTTAGTTTAAGTGAAATAAATATATTATATATTCAATTGGATTCAATATATGCTAATAGTTTCCAAATTACATCTTACATGTTGGAATCTTGAGGGGCCAAATGAATATAACTCCATGAGACATTTGAATTAGCAAATCGGCAAATAATCTCATTTGAAGTATGGTCATACATTTACTTAAATAGTTTAGATTGATGGTAATTTTGTCCTATCAATCATTTCCTTTCACTTTTACGGTTTAATTTTGGACTCAAGAGTGTGGTATTTGAAGATTTCTGCTTCTGGCTGTGATGGATTAGTTTGCAGCTGACCAAACAGAATGCCAAGAACACTAGAGAAGGTAAATGCAATAAAAAACACATTTTGGAAGGTACCCGAGAGCTATCAAGGCAGTTAGAACTTGTGGAGCCAAGAACATGGAGAGAAGGAAAAGACACTGGAGGCCAGCCCAACATCCTCTGCCTTTTTAGTCCAGGCATTTGTAGATGGTTAAACAGCAGGGGGCAGGATGTGGAAAAGCTGAGCAGAAATCAGAGCAGAAAGTAGCTGCTAATGAGTGTTTCTGACTGACTTACAGGTGAGAGTCAGAGATTGGGGATCAGCTCTTTCAAAGCAACCAGGACCTGAGGGACCAAATCCTGCAGTGAAGGAGAGGGGAGCAAAACAAACTCAACTCTGCTCCAGTTTTCATCTCAAAGTGGTTTGTCAGTGCAAAAGCGTCGTAGGGCAAAAGGCAGAGATTGGCCCCTAAACGTCTAAGATACTGAGAGATGTTTGCAGATTCACAGCACAAGAAGGTGAAAAAATTGAGACGTAGGCCCCTGAGAAGGAAGGGATCCTGATAAACAATCTGTTGGAAGAGTAACCAGAAAATAGACCAGGTCTTACAAGAACCTAAACCCACTCTTGAATCTGTGCAAGTCCTGCTTAAGGGCATCATGAGGTGATGCCGAAATTAACTACGTGCACAAATTTAAGACCTAGTTCCCTGGAGGAATATTGCATCACCTGCAGCGGGTAAAAATTTTCATGCAAAATGGACTGCACTTAATTCAAAACAATTAAGAGGTGAACAAAGCAACAGGTCCAGGAAAATAACACCATTAGAAGAGCCAGTGATCATCCTTATTTTGAAGTAAGCAGAAAAAAAGTTTAAAACTGTGACCTATATCAAGAGGAAAGATGATAAGTTAGAGAATTTCCACAGACAACTGGAATCCATAAAAATTCCTTCATGATTTGGGAGTAGGCAATATTTTCTTAAATTGGATGCAAAAAGCAGTAATTATATTGTCTTCAAGGTTCATCCATGTTGTTGGCAAATGGCAGGAGCTCCCTGGGGTTTTTCTTGTTGTATTTTCCTCATCCTTTTAAAAAAATTTTATTGGAGTAGAGTTGATTTACAATGTTGTGTTAGTTTCAGGTGTACAGCATAGTGATTCAGTTATACATATACATATATTCATTCTTTTTCAGATTCTTTTCTCATATAGGTTATCACAGAATATTGAGTAGAGTTCCCTATGCTCTACAGTAGGTCCTTGTTGGTTATCTATCTTATATATAGTAGTGTGTGTATGTTAATCCCAAGGTCCTAATTTATCCCTCCCCCGCTCCCACATTTCCCCTTTAGTAACTGTAAGTTTGTTTTTGAAATCTGTGAGTCTGTTTCTTTTTTGTAAATAAGTTCATTTGTACCATTTTTTTAAAAATTAGATTCCACATATGAATGATATTATATGATATTTGTCTTTCTCTGTCTGACTTACTTCATTTAGTATGATAATTTCTAGGTCCATCCATGTTGCTGCAAATGGCATTATTTCACTCTTTTTTATGGCTGAGTAGTATTCCACTGTGTATATGTACCACATCTTCTTTATCCATTCTTCTGTCAATGGACAGGTTGCTTCCATGTCATGGCTATTGTAAATAGTGCTGCTATGAACATTGGGGTGCATGTATCTTTTCGAATTATGTTTTTCTCCAGATATATGCCCAGGAGTGGCATTGCTGGATGATATGGTAGTTCTATTTTTAGTTTTTTACGGAACCTCCATACTGTTCTCTATAGTGGTTGTACCAATTTACATTCCCACCAACAGTGAAGAGGGTTCCCTTTTCTCCACACCCTCTCCAGCATTTGTTGTTTGTAGACTTTTTGATGATGGCCATTCTGACCAGTGTGAGGTGTTACCTCATTGTAGTTTTTTTTTTTAACTTCCTTATTTATTTATTTATTTGCTTATTTATTTTTATTTATTTATTATTTACTTTGGCTACACCAGGTCTTAGTTGCAGCATGTGGGATCTTTGTTGTAGCATGTGGGATCTTTTAGTTGCGGCATGCAGACTTCTTAGTTGTGGCATGTGGACTCTTAGTTGCGGCATGCATGTGGGATCTAGTTCCCCGACCAGGGATCGAACCCGGGCCCCCTGCACTGACAGCACAGAGTCTTACCCACTGGACCACCAGGGAAGTCCCTCATTGTAGTTTTGATTTGCGTTTCTCTGAAAAATTAGTAATGTTGAGCATCTTTTTGTGTGCTTTTTGGCCATCTGTATGTCTTCTTTGGAGAAATGTCTACTTAGAGGATCTCACTGTTTTTTAAGGCTGAATAATACTCCATTGCATATGTGTGTGTGTGTGTGTGTGTGCCCGTTAATCTGTTGAGAGACCCTTAGGTTGTTTCCATATCCTGGCTATTGTGAGTATTAAACACATAGAAGCAGAGAATAGAATGATTGTTACCAGGGGTAGGGAGGGGAGGAAAATGAAGAGAGGGGAGAGATGTTGGTGAAAGGGCACAAAGCTGCAGTTAAGTGGGAGGAATAAGTATAGAGATCTGGTACACAGCATGACGACTATAGTTAATAATACTGTGTTGAATACTGGAAATTTTCTTAGGGAGTGGATTTCAGGTGCTTTCATCACAAAAGAAATGGTAACTATATGAGATGATATGCTAATTAGCTTGAATGTAGTAAGCATTTCACTATGGATATGTGTATCAAAGCATCATGTTGTTTACCTTAAATATATACAGTTTAAAAATGAATAAAATATCATTTTGAAAAAAAAAAGGAGTAATCGTATAGGAAAATTTTGATAATAGAATTCTCTGAGCACTAAGAACTTTTGGTCATTAAAAGACACCAAGAAGCGATTAGAAAGGCAAGCCAGAGAGTGGGTGAAGTTATTTGCAGTATGTAACAAAGGACTCATGTACAGAGTAGATCAGCAACTTTAACAAATCTCATTTCACAAATGAAAACAACCAATAAGCCGATTAGTATATAAGAAGATACTCTACATCATTAGGCATCCAAAAATGCAAATCACATGACTACCAGAGTGGATAGAATTGAAAGGATGGCAGTATGTTGGAAATTCGGATGGAGAAGAACGTAACTTGTATTCTGCTGGTAGAAAGGAAGATGGTTACTAGCACCTTGGACAGTTCTTTGCCCCTGTATATTAATCAATTAATGTGTGGATATTCCAAGACACAGTCATTCAACTACCAGGTTGAATCAAAAGAAATGCATAGACTATCTACGTTAAAGATGTATGATCGTGTTCATAGCAGCATTATTTACAATACCTCAAACTCGAATACTTAACTGTAGAATGGATAAATAATTTATGGTATATGCATACAATGGAATAACACATAAGAAAATAGAATTTAACTTATGCTACAAGAAACAACTGTGGATAAATTTCACAAACATAATGTTGAACAACGGAAGTTAGACACAAACATGAATATCTTGTGTTAGTACACTCATATAAATTTCATAAACAGTCACAACTAAGCAATGGGATTAGAAGTCTAGATAGTGGTTATATTTGGCTGGAGGTTATGACCCACAGTAGCTAAGCAGGGGTTTGTGCAGTGCGGTGATGTTTGATTTCTTAACAAAGATAATATTTACATGAATATATTCATTTTTAATGCATCAGCTGGTTCCCTTGTAATATGTATATTTTCTTAGTATCTAACAAAGTGAACTCAGTCCCTGAGAATCCTGCAAGTTTGCCTTCAAAGTTGTTATTAATTTTTAATCAGTCAAACCAGACCACAAGCTTTTGTAGCTTGTCTTTACATATAAATATAAATGTCTATACATATAAATAGCATTTGCCTTCTTTCTAGCCAGAATTTACCACTTTCTCAGCTTCTCCGAAGTGAAGACCGCTTATCATTTTAACTTTTAGAGCAGGAGCACATTGGGCATAGCTATTTCACCATTTCTCATATATTAGAATCATCTTTTTATTATAATATAAAAGAATTAGTACATGACTTGGGCTTCTGGATGTAATACAAAATTGATTGTGCCATGAGTTCTTATGATGGCTCGAATGATGCCATTCTACTCTGATGCTTTCCCCCCACCTTCTCTTATTCATCTGCCTGCAAAAGTCTGGAAGAGGTATGTCCAGATGGAGGAGTGTGGGAGTGTGGGGATACGATGTCCCCCTATAAGCACAATTTTAACAACATATTAATTTCCTTACATTTCAATTATTATTCTTTTTAAGGTCCAAGATTCAGCAAAGTCAGCCTAAATCAGAACTTAACATTTGTATTGCACCAGTGTGGTTTTGCTTTTGCTTTTGCTGTACTTTGCTTTTATATTTATCTGTTCATTTGTCAGGGTTAACATGCCCTTGGTTGTATACAATAACACTATCTCTCCCCAAGGAGAAGTTAATATACTCTATGAAAATATTACTATTATTATATCTGCTCATTTTTTTTTTTAGATCTCCCAA
The DNA here is from genome assembly GCF_028023285.1 of Balaenoptera ricei. NCBI lineage: Eukaryota > Metazoa > Chordata > Mammalia > Artiodactyla > Balaenopteridae > Balaenoptera > Balaenoptera ricei. Next base: position 52,810,076 of record NC_082657.1, on the reverse strand, counting down.
CAATCTAATAATGCTTTATCTATTCTCTTGCTTTGCAGCTTTACTGATTCTTATTGTAAATTTTTACTATCTTCACTATCCACACTTCTTCTACCGTTTGGAAAAGAAATTATTTTTCTCTAAACAAATCATGCTTTAATTGTCAGCAAACAATACTTGCAAAAATGGAAGCTATTATCGCCTTGCTGATCTGTGAATCAATATCCAGGAGACATTTTATCCAAAACACTCAGATCAGATTAACTCTGCAGGTTGGCATGCTGTCTGGGAATAAGGGAGTGAGATTTAGGGACACTGGCAAGACCAGCCAGTGAGCTCTTCCCCTAATAAAGCGCTGTTTATTCCCTTAATAACACACTCTATCAAATCTCTTTTAGCTTTTATAATCTGCATAGGGGAGTTCGGCTCTTGATAATAGCAGCCTAGTTTGTGACAGACCAACTTTTGTCCTGAGAGCTACTGGAAGAAACTGGACAAAAACAAACAAACAAAACTGAAGATACAAAGAGATCTACCTTTAAGGCAGTGGGTATTTGGGGAACTAAGATCTAAGGAAAAGAAAAAAGCCAAGAGATGTGAGTCTAGCGTTTGGCTCCATTCTCCACTCAAGGCAATGACAATTCTAAAAGCAGTTGCTAAGAGACTAAGAAGAAAAAAAAATTTTTTCCACAGTCCTGTGGGAATGGGAGAAGGAAGCAAAAATGGAGTTTATATTCACCCAGGAGGACAGGTCCTTGAAATCAGTAAGGGTTTCTATTGGGTCCCTTGTATCTCCACACAAGATTATAGGTGAACCAGAAACCAGCAATCACTAATACGGAAACATCTAATTTAAAATCTACTCAGTTCCCAGTTAGATTAAGGAGATCATCTCTAATTCAGCTGTCTTCCTGAAGCAGAAGTAAATCCTTATTCCATGTTTTTAGGTAAATATACAGGATTCAATAAATAGAATTTGACATAGAAGAAGAAAAGACTAAGAACCAAAGAAAAAAACATATAATAAAAACAAATGCAGAAGAAAAGCAACTAAAATATCAGATATATACTTTGAAATAATGATAGTTAGAATGTCCAAAACATTAAAAAAATAAGAGAATTGGCAGAGAACTAGAAACTCTAATAAACTACACAATGAAAGTTCTAGAAATGAAACCATACAAAACCGAGACAAATGCTAGATGTAGTTTGAGATATAGTTTAGGTGGAAGGGTGAGAATAAAATACCAAGAATGAAGCAGAGAGTGAAAAAAGTATGACAAATCCTAAAAAGATTTTTCTTTTAATTTTTAAGTTTTTGGCCATGCCACACGGGATGCGGGATCTTAGTTCCCCTGCCAGGGATCAAATGCACACCCCCTGCAGTGGCAGCGTGGAGTCTCAACCACTGGACCACCAGGGAAGTCCCTAAAAAGAATTTAAAAGAGATACTGGACTTGGGTAAAATTCTGACATATGTGTAATTGTAGTCCCAGAAAAGAGGAGAAAAATAATGGGGCAGAAGCAATATTTGAAAATATAATGGCACTCAGTTTTCCAAAATTAGGGAAAAACATTAAGCTACACTTTTAAGAAATGATATAAACCTCAAACAGGATAATCACTAGAAAACCATATCTAAACACTGCTAAAGTTCAAAGACAAATAGAAAATCTTAAAAATCAGCCGGAAAAAAAATATGCATTACCTTCATAGCAGGAACCCTAAGAGGCTCCAATGGCAGAGGCTCTGTTATAGGAGTTGGGGTGTTGTTTCTGGAGAACCCCCCAAGTCTCTTTGTTCAGGTCCTACAGAGCCTGTGACCTACTCAGTTTTCTTTCCACAAAACTCTACTTTGTGGTCCAGAGTGTGTGTCTCTCATATGCAACTAAAATTCCTGACTGCTGGGAAGGAGAACACTGAATATTCAGGCATCTCCTTGACGTCAAAGAACCAAACATTTAAAGGAATATCAACGAGAAATAATTAAGATTCCTCAGTAGAGACATTACAACAGAAGGTAGCTTTATGAGTTACATTTGGATCTCACATTAAACATCTGGAGAATTATAAGTACTTGGAGAACTGAAAGAGTTATCTGGTGAAACCAGTTTCTGAACAGAGGGCCATGTGAGCTCAGATAGCAAAAGAGAATGTTCTAGGTGTGGAAAGGAAGATATAGTCAAATGCTGATGTAGGGAAGGTACCTCAAGCTGTAGGAACAGTATCTGGACTGCCATTCAGAATATATTCAGGCTTAAGCATTATATCTAAATACAAGAGAAATACTTTAAAAGTCCTTTTGTACAAAAACAATTAACATGAAAGAGTAAAAATTTAACTTGGAGTGGGGGTAATATGTTCAAAAAAGAGAATGCATAAAATTATATATCTTTAATTTGCTGTTCTCCCTTTACATTAATTATCACTAACCTTTGAAATGGAAGGAGAAAAATATTTGGCCCTAATTTTCTTTTTTGGTGGTGTCTTTGTCTGCTTTTGGTATCAGGGAGATGGTGGCTTCATAGAATGTCTTTGGGAGTGTTCCCTCCTCTTCAGTTTTTTGGAAGAGTTTGAGAAGGATGGGTGTAAGTTCTTCTTTGTATGTTTGGTAGAATTCGCCCGTAAAGCCATCTCGTCCTGGACTTTTGTTTGTAGGGAGTTTTTAAATTACAGATTCTATTTCATTTCTAGTGATTGGTCTGTTCAAATTATCTATTTCTTCTTGAGTCAATTTTGGTGGGCTGTATGTTTCTAGAAACTTGTCCATTTCTTCTAGGTTGTCAGATTTATTGGCAGGAAAGAGAAAAATATTTAAGTGAAAGTGGAAGCATAAGAAGTGGGATAAGAGTTTCTTGTGATTTAATGATCATTTAAATTTCCAAATTTGTAAAATAATCCGAGTTAGTATACTAAAAGAATGAATAAAGCCATGTTTCTGGTGATGGAGTGGGCCGGGGGGAGGCTATTTACTGGAAGATGGGAATTAGGTAGAATCTCCCACAAATGACTGTTCATTCAGAGCTCCACAAATAAGATGGAAAATTATGTAATTTAAGGAGCACCTAAAAGAGCTGGCAACATTTAGGTTACAGCATAGAAGAGTAGAAATGGGGAAATACTTGCAAAATTGTCATGTGCAGGACAAAGCGCCCATCTTTTAAGTGTTTATGTAACAGAGATCCTCATCTTTTCTAGATATCTAGGAGAATTACAGTATCTCACGGCCTGAGCCTAGACCAAGGAGTGGAGAAGTGCCTTTCTCATATACTTTCATCCTCTCTTATGTCTCTTTTACCTAAAGGTTGGCTTAAAAAATTAATGTCTGTGTCAGTAATGGTTTTCCATGAAAGATAAAATGCTTCTTCAGGTAGAGATGAGAGTTGAGTGTCCTAGGTACCTGAGCCCTGGAACCAGCCAACCTGTGCTGGAAACCAGCCTCCACTTACCACCTGTGCGACCTGAGGAAAATTAGGTGAATTCTGAGTGTCTCAATCTCCTCATCTATAAAATGGGGATAATAATGTATCTTTTTCTAAAGCTGAAGTATAATTATGAATGTAAAGCACTTAGCATAAGCAATTCCACTTCCAGGTTATATACCCAAAAGAATCGAAAACTACATTTGTGTACACCCATGTTCACAGCAGCATTATTCACAATAGCCGAAAGGCAGAAACCACCCAAGGTCCATCCACAGATGAATGGATAAACAAAATGTGATCTAGCCATACAGTGGGATATTATTCAGCCTTATAGAGGAAGGAAATTCTGTTACAAAAGGACAAATATTGTGTGATTTCACTTTAGGAGGTACCCAGAATAGTCCAATTCAGAGACAGAAAGCACAATGGTGGGTGCCAGGGGCTGGTGGAAGGAGGAATGGGGAGTTATTGCTTAGCGGGTGCAGGGTTTGAGTTTGGGAGTATGAAAGGGTTCTGGAGGTGGATAGTGGTGATGGTTGCCCAACAGCGTGCACGTCATTAATACCACCGAACTGTGCACTTGAAGATGGTTAAAATGGTAAATTTTATGTAGTGTGTGTTTTACTATAATTTTTGAAAATGCTTCCGCTAATGCTTAGAGCAGTGGTTGTCAGTCAGGTGTCAGGACTAGCCACAGTGTCAGCCTCCCCTGGGACCTGTTAGGAAAACAGATTCTCGGGCCCCACTCCCAATCGACTAAATCCTAGACTTCAAGGGTGGAGCCCAGCCTTGTGTTCCAACAAGCCTTCTAGGTCACGCTGATGTATGTGAATGTTAAAGTTTGAATTTTACAGAAGACAGCTATAAGCAGTTGCCAAATACTAGCTATCATGATATCACTCATCTTCCTTTTCTGTATTCTTTAGGCTTCCTTGATTTATTACCCAGAAAACATTTGTGCTTTTGTTTAATTCCGTATTTGCCTTCTTGATAATACCTACTCTGATGTCTCAGCCAAAATGGCTAACAGAAGAAGGAAATATTTAGGGATAAACCATACAGTAAGTTATTGGCTGGTGGAGGCATCTCCCCAAGGCTTATCTTTCATGTATTTGAGTAACAGATAGACCAGAGGTCGTTTCCATAGTAACGCATACTCTGCAATTTATAAATTGCAGAATGTAGAAGGAAATTACTGAAAATGCCTGTGGAAACTAAAGTTTTTCTGAAGAATGTTTGTAATACCGTAAATTGGCATGTTCCCTCTCATGATAAACCTAGAGGTTATGGGTTATTTAAATGGGTTGTAAGCATCTGGGGGGCCATTGTAATCCTCATTAAACTTCCACTAACCGTAGAGACCTCTTTATTCTTAAAATGAACATGCTGTGAAGGAACTCATTGCAAAATACCCAGACTGTGACAGACATTAACCTCCTACATCAATAGCTTCTACTTTTACCAAACTCCAGTAAAACCTAGGAATTCTCAACTCGAAGTACTTTCCTTCTGCAATCAAGTTTGCTTTTTGCGAACCCATAGATCACATCACTTTCCCTGTTCTGAACAAAACCTAAACCAGATTCCTTTCCCTCATTTTCGTCAGGCCTCCAAATTGGTAAACTCTTTCTTTACTCGATTCTTGGTAACTAAAGGTTGTTTCTTCAGGAAAGTAAGCTCTCAGAACATGCAGCTAACCCTGGTTTTTGCAGGGGCTAACAACGTGTACTCGATATTTTGGAGGAATGACTCTATAATGGATGTCTATCAATGGAGTGCTGGACCCCATCAGTGGATCTGAAAGCTTGTCTTGGTGTAATTTCAGGCCACCTGTGATGATGTGTCCCAAAGTGTGTGTCTTAGGGCTCTGGACTGGAGCCAGTGAGACTTATTTTGAGCTCAGCTGTGCCACTTATTATGTGGCCTCTTGCAGGTCACCTGGGCCTCAGTTTATGTATAAATTAGACTAGATTCTCCCTAAGTTTCCTTCTAAATCTAAAGGTGTTATGACACTTCCCCCCAACCCACAAGGGGAAGTTTCTAAAAGCAAGCTGGATGTTCATAATTAGTGACTAGTGACTCAGAGGGAAAAGAAATATAAAAAATGGTTTCTGATTCATGGTCAGCTTTCACTGGAGGAATCAAAATGAAGCAAAACTCTGAGTGCCCATTAAAGGATAATTTGGTTTGGGGAAGGACATAGGCCTATATATACAAAACCATCTTTAGAAACGTCACCTAGAGATGACCCTCTGAGCCCTGTGTATGAGGATTCCACCAAACTGAAAGGGACCTTCTGGGGAAGGGGAAGGTGGTGGCTTCATTCCTAATAGCTAAATAATGCAAAACCTGAGTGTCATTTATGTTTTGTAGAGGGGTCAGATTTGATCCTGCTCAAATTGAAATGTTCAACAGAAGTAGTTGTTTTTTGTTTTTTGTTTTCTCAAGTGTTCTATAACTTGTTTTGGATCCCAACTCCTAAAAGTAGCAATCTATGGCAAGGAGATCAGGAACCCACAGGATGATTTAAAAGCAAACAAATTCAAGGCAATAATTTCTTCCAGTTCAAACCCGTCTCTTTCTGTTAATTCTAGTTGGTTAGGAGAAAGAACCAGCAAAGTTTAAATCCCTTTTTCTGGCTGTTTCTCCATAATCTACGTTTCCTTTTTACCTCCTTATTCCCAAGAGGGCTGCTGGGTGAAGAGGGAGACTTAAAAATCCTAATGATGTATGAAGTCATCCTCTGTTCCCTCTGCTGTCCCCTCTGCTGTCCCCCTACATATGAAGCCTGCTGAAGCTCCTGGTAGGTCTCCCTTTGAGTGGCTTATCTTTCCTGCTACTGATTGGGGGGCTGTTGATGATGTCTGGTACCCACTGCTGTTTCTAGCCTTTGCCTCCAGTTAAAAGGCCCCCACTCCCTACTGTCTCCTTGTCCCACCCCGAGACCTCCACAGGTCACTGGCTGAGGGTGTCCTTGATGTCCTCCTGATCGCAGCACATGGGAACCCCTGGGGATTGTGCTGGGCAATGACATCTGTGGGGCTTGGACTCAGGGCGCTATCGCAAGCCTTTTATCCAGGACCACTTTTCACCCTGTGCTCTGTGTAGCTCTCGCAGCATCTGAGTGATGACGTGCAGTTGGCACCCTCAGCGGGGAGTTCTGGTATAGTTTCTGTCACTCACATCCCCCTTGACCTAGTCCCAGGGGCACGAAGGATGGTGGTCCTCTCTCCAGGTTCAGGTCAGGACACTGAACCTAGTAATGGCACCACTCTCTTTCCATCAACAGAAGCTCCTTGCTTTTTCATCCTGACGATAGGGATTTCACATTCAAGCAGTCTTCCATTCGACCTGCTACCCTACATCATTACTCACAGTGAAACTCCATACTCTGAATCATCCTGGCTTAGTTCTTACAATGCAGGAGAAAGATTTTGAATTTAGTTTACCCTCTTCTCATGAACAAAGCCTATTCATCCGTCAAAAGCTATTAGATCACTTGGGCTCAAACGTCGTAGTTAAAAGTCAAATGCAGAATAACTGATGCTGGGTGTTTTCCTCTATCTTTTAACAATCTGATCTTCCTTGATGCAACACATGCCTTGGGCCACATAGAAAACTATCTGACACTGATTGGGAGGCTACTCTGTGCTAGGTTGTGTTCTAAGCCCTTGTTATATTGATTGAGTTAATTCTCTCAACCATACTAGGAGACAGGTACCATTAATACCCCCATTTTGCAGAGGAAGCTGAGGTTTAAGTGAATTAGAAAACTTGGCCAACAGCATGTATCTAGCAAGTGATGGAGCTACTATCTTGGGAAAGTGCCACCCCAAGAGCCATAATGAATTCATTTTTATGAGCTATATATACTGTTTATTTGTGATATATGTTTAATTATTATATATGTTGATATTTATTATTTATAATATCTATTATGATCTATTTCTATGCATTATATATCATAAATATATATTATTTATTATATACTTCCTATTCATATATTAATTTCCATATATATATACATAAAATGTACGCAATACTAAAGGGTTTAGTACTTAATTAGCCAATTATTCTCTTCTTTTTGTTTTCATATTTTTAAGGCAGAACAACCACCTTCATGGCTCTCTTGGATGGTAAGCGGAAAAGGAGCCGTTCAGGTTAAAGCAGGGAAAGAGAGCGGCATTGTCTGTGGGTCCGTGATAGTGGCCAGTCCAGTTTACCTCCTCCAGGGCAGCTCTGCTGACCCCGAATTCTTCTCAGATTTCAGTTTGAAAACCCTCTCCCTGCAGGTGGCCTTCTCACCATCGTAGTACCTCCTGAGGCATAAGTCAAAATCCAGGTGCCAGGGACTCCCCTGGCGGTCCAGTGGTTAAGACTTTGCCTTCCAGGGCAGGGAGAGTGAGGTTCAATCCCTGGGGGAGCTAAGATCCCACATGCCTGGCAGCCAAAAAACCAAAACAGAAAACAGAGACAACATTTTAACCAAAATTCGATAAAGACTTAAAAAAAAAAAAAAGAATCCAGGTGCCAGGACTGGACTGGGTAGACCAGTAGACCATCCAGTTTAGTTTGTAGACCATCCAGTTTAGTTTTTGACTGGATGGGGGCCCACAGGTGAGCACTTGAGCCGCAAGCTGTAACCTCCACCCCTTGACTTTCCACTTCTATCCGTATTTGGAGGCCCCTGAGGCCCCCAAAGCAGAGAGTGCCAAGTTGAAGTTAGTATTCCCACTTATTTTGTTCCCAGGGCGTGCTGTGTTTGGTTGCTGTGTTATGACAGTGTGTTCCCACAGTCTAAGCCCTTGCTTTCCACCTTCACTTACTTACCTGAACTGAGTGGCCCCTGACAGCTTTTCTGTGTGCAGCCTTGACCCCCAGGCACTTCCTGATAAGCCTGAAATTAGGGTCAGGGGTGTCAGCTCATACACACTGCCATGTCACATGCTCTGTGAGGCAGTGACTATATTTTGTTCACTTTTATGTCCCCGGCACGCAGTACACTACTTGGGACATGACAAGCACTCCACGCGTGTTTCTTCAATTGTTAATTAACTAATGGCACTAGCTTGTGCTCTTATCAGTTGATTTAAATGTCAGTGCATTAACTATCCTGAAGAAGCAGATGTGGTTTTACATGCTTAATTTATAAGGAGAAAGCCTTCTGATGATCATGGGTTTTGTTTTAAAATCTTAAAAAAAAAAAAAATTAGGGGGATTTAGTGATTTGATGAACCATGGAATTAATTGCTTGCTCTCCCCAATTTCCATCATCTCTCCTGAGTCCAGTCTGTTAAAGATGCTTTTGACAGCTCTGACATGTTGTTTTACATCTTAACTAGCAGGTCAACTCACCTTCCTTGTGAACAAGGAACCGTCTTTCATGTTTGTTTTCCTTATTCCAGTGTAATTCTCTGGAAACAAAGCTATCAGCTGTCATTGTTTTTCTATCATTATTATTTCAAGTGACGTTATAACAAGCTTTTTCGGCCCTCTGGGATACTTAGAAGTATTCATTAACCTCATATCACAAAGTATAGCTCTCTTAAAACTAAAAATGCAAATATTTCATCAGCTTATTTTTCTCATGGTTAGTTATCATGAACGATAGAAGTTTTGTGAGTCAAGTGACATTTTTACAAAAGAAGAAAATGTGTGTGCTCTTAACCACATCAAAGCTATTTTAAATAATAGGTATGTCAACTCAATGTCCAAATAACTTCAAATTATCAGAATGTTAAAGGCAAGAAATAGTTCATCAGTTTGAAGTCATGCCCAATTTTTCTACATTCTAGTATTGCCTTTTCTTTTGCACTGGATTTGAGCAAATATTCTCAAGGATAATTAAACACAGGTGAAATACCTGGCCCTTACTATTAATTTGATACCAGAGTTACCCCAAATAGGAGAAAACATTATCCTGCTAATGGTAATATCATATAGTGCCTTGCTTTCTATTTTTTATATATCATTTTTCCACCAATATTCAGCTTTTGAGTAACAGGTCCTAGACACTACAGCAATTAAATCCAACTTTCCCACAAACCTACATGGCCATAGGGCAAGTAAGAGGCCAGAGCCAAAGATTCAGAATCAGGTTGGCTAGATTTTTTATTAGAAATTTTATGGACACTATTTTTTTTTAAAATTAATTAATTAATTTATTTATTTATGGCTGTGTTGGGTCTTCGTTTCTGTGTGAGGGCTTTCTCTAGTTGTGGCAAGCGGGGGCCACTCTTCATCGCGGTGCGCGGGCCTCTCACTGTCGCGGCCTCTCTTGCTGCGGAGCACAGGCTCCAGACGCGCAGGCTCAGCAATTGTGGCTCACGGGCCTAGTTGCTCCACGGCATGTGGGATCCTCCCAGACCAGGGCTCGAACCCGTGTCCCCTGCACTGGCAGGCGGATTCTTAAGCACTGTGCCACCAGGGAAGTCCCAGTCTCAGCACTATTAACATTTGGGTTAGGTAATTATTTGGGGGGTGTGTGTGTGCACGCGTGTTAGTGGGAGGGTGCTGCTCTGTTCATGGTAAGACGTTCAGCAGCATGCATGGCTTCTCTCCACTACATACCAGTAGCACCTCCCCGAGTCCTGACAATCAAAAATGTCTCTAGATGTTACCAAACATGGTCTTGGGTATCAAAATTGCTCCCTTGAGACTTACTTAATAATCCAATACATGCCTTCCTCTGACCAAAATCAGTCACATTGACAAAATAATAAAATCTTACTATCAATAATAATAAGACAAATTCCAGTTGTGTCTCTAACTTGCCTAAATACCTTTCGCTGGGTCACCATGTCTATAGAATTTATAACGTGCGCTGTAAATAATGGCGTTGTCGAAAGCAGGATCTGAAATATCTGCATTGTACTTACTGTCTCTGCCATGAGTTGCTACTTTGACCTTTAGCAGGTGCTTAGACCTCCCTGGATTCCAAGTTCTTCATTCCGAAAGCTAGGCTAAATGATTTATACTATTTTTCTCACTCCAAAATTCTCAGATTCTTTATACAATTCAGTTACCCATGCGAATTGGCAAACACTGTCTTTACACGTTTAGCACTATGTTCAGGCAACACCTATTGTTTAAAGTATTTTTAAATATCACATCTGGATGCTATCTAAGAATTCAGAGATTGCCTGAAATATTTTTCTTATGAGGTACCAAGAAACCCTATGCAACACTTTGCATAGTATATTATTTAGAAAATAAAGTGTGTTCTTTCTCTAATAGACTTCAAGTAGTAGAGTGCTATGCTGTTGAAAGATGGGACCCTTAATCTTGGTAACTTATTACGTGGTTTTGGGGAAGTGATTTAATTTCTGTGAACCTACTTTCTCCCATCTGTAGGTTAGAAGTTATAACGGTACCTCATATGGTTGTTGTGAGGTTTAGGGTTTGGTACAATGCCTCATGCATAGTAAGTGTTCAATAAATTTTACTGCTTTTTTTTTTTTTAACTAATTCTAAGACATTTTTTAGCAATGGCAACTGCTTTAATCAGCAACTTTTTCTCTTAGTGCCACATGTAAGAAATGTTCACCTTGTAATCAACAGCATCAAAGATAGGAGATTAGTATTACGAGCTTTTTGGTCCACACATTATATGAGCTCATAGTGTCCAACAGTATAGGAGCTCAATACAAATTTGTTGAATTAAATATCATGCATCAGTATACATGCATGTTTCAGCGATGTGTGGGCATAGGTTGTTCTACTTTATGGAAAAATGAAGTTTTATTGACCTGTATGGAAACCAACAAAAGTCACTTCCTGTTTATGACCTAGATGGTCAGATTAAAAATCTCATTCTAAAGTTATCCTCATTTGCATAGAATGTCCTTTACTTGTAACATTTAATTAATATCATAACTCATCAAAGGTGCTGAATAATAATATATGCCACTATCCCATTTGGCTAATCCCAAAGGGGCATATGTTTATTTAGATTTCCCATACCAGAGAGATTAAGGCCTGAAGATGCTGCATTAGAACCTACAGCTATCTTTGTTTATTTTTCCCAAGGCTGCTAATTATGTTCTCAAAATATGATTAGTTGAAGCAATTTGTATGCAAAGCGCATCCTATCATACAATGCCTTTATATCTTTGTCATGTGGCTGCTTAGCCCATATAACCTAACAATAACCCATTATCAAGAAAGATGATCTGGGACTTCCCTTGCGGAGGAGTGGTTAGGAATCCCCCTGGCAATGCAGGGGACACGGGTTTGTGTCTTTGTCTTCATTATGTTTTCTGGACAACCGCACACGTTTAGGGTATGGAACATTCCTTATTCCTTTGGCCCAGACATCTCTGTTGAGCCTGGTGTCAGTGCATACATCTGGAGTTCCTATCTCCTTCATGGCAAATTTCTGCATTTCTTTGAGTGCCTGAGGGGCATGCTTCTTGAAACCCACTCCATGGGGGTGAATATTGTGAATGTTGACAGTATATTCTCTGGTCACCACCTCTTTGATGGCGGACCGGCCCTTCTCGGCGCCCTTCTTTGTGGGAGCCATCCTGCCAGGCTGGGGTTGGAAAGCAACAATTTTTATTTTAAATCACGAAGTTTTGAGGTGGTTTGCTATGCAGGAGCAGAAACATGGTATAGAAAGTAGGACCTAGAAGTGGGATGTTGCCATAGCAAAAATCTAAAGTATGTGGCATTGGGAAGAAGGAAACTACTTAGCTAAGCTGACCCAAAAAAAGGACGAGGAGCTTGGTTGGCAAAGGCTTGGGAAGTGGTGAGAAAAATTTTATTGGATGTTGAAAAAAATGATGACCCATTGTTTATGGACAAAATTGTCCCTTCTGTTTAGTAGAAAATGGAAACAATGTACCTAAACGCACAGCATCTCATCAACTGTGGTTGCCCACTGTGAGTTTAAGAAATGATTTTTCACTCTAATCTTGTGATAATTATCCATAAAAGCGGCCAAGTTTACTTGAATTGCTTTTTAAAATTTCATACACATTTGTCACTCTTTATGCTTTAGCCTGGAAACTTATTTTAACAATTACATCAATTTATTTAATAGATTGGTTTTCCTATTTGTTTTACAAAGTTCATCACATAGTGTTTTTCTTGTGGTTTGCTTGCTTATTTGTATTTTGCCTCCGTACTACCTGATTTAAATTGTTTGGGCATCTAAATGCATCTTCTCAAGAAATCCTTCATTTGCTTCTGTGTAAAATTATCCTAAGTACCACCAGAATTACCCATAATATTGTTTAGTGCTAGAGGAATTTTAAAGAAAACGCAGACTCAATTTTTATTTCATGTTCAGTCAGCACTTTTACATAAGTATTACAGAAGCCAAGTTCTCTCTCAAAGATGGGTAAAAATATCAACGTAGGCTAAGAATGGGGAAGAATAAATAATGTAAATCTTCAAAATCATCCATTTTAGGAGTTTTATTATTTTTATTTATCTGTTACGCATAGGTATTCTGTATGTTATACAAGTATATTAGAGAACTGAACTCTGTGGCATCATGATCTCAATAATTAATCTCTATAATTATATCTCTATAATTAATAGCCTTTAAAATTTGAAAAAATAAATATAATTATAATAAAATATGTAAATAGATAAGCCAAGTATATTTCAAAATCTTACCAAAAAATACATTTGTTTTTTATTTCCCTGAGAGCAAGTTAGTGCTTCTGAGAATGACAGATTCATGTTTAGGTGGATGACTTTCACTCTGTACACACTCACTACATCTATTTAAGATCAATAACATTTCTGAATATTTTTAAGGAACAAAAAAGATTTGCCTTGACCATGATTTCCTTTTCAAGCTTGTATCTATTTGAAGGGATATATTTAAATCATGTCAATATTCATGTTGTCCACATACAGTTGTTGTTTGCTGATATAAAGCAGATCACCCTTGAGCTGGTGTTTTACTCATATCATAGAAGTGCTAGAGAAGCCTGAAATTTTATCTGTAGGTACACATGTTTTAAATTATTTTATTTTTACATTGAAGTATAGCTGATTTACAATGTTTCTGGTGTACAGCACAGTTTTATATATACATATGCATATATAAAACATGTAACATAATATATATATTACATATATAACATACTCTTTTTCAGATTCTTTTCCATTCTAGGTTATTTCAAGATATTAAATATAGTTCCCTGTGCTATACAGTAGGACCTTCTTGTTGGTAAACATTTTTGTACAACGTTTGTTTTGGGTGCTTCTCATGACAAAAAAATGCCCCACCATCTACAATAGTAGCCCTTGCTTAGAATAGTCCCTGACACGTAGGATGACGTTCAGTAAATGAATGATGAGAGAGGAACATCTAAGCTCCCGTAGCAGATGAAAGAATGAGGCAGAAGGTATAATAGCATGAAAATCATGATGACACTAAAGTAAGCATGATGCTTGGCCGTCTAGGCAGCTGATGCAGTGGAAACATCTTCCTGGCATTAGGGATCCTGGATTCCAGTCATTCATCCTTTACACTCACTCATCTGAGCCTTGATTTCCTCATTGTATTATCAAATCAAACTTTAAAAGATCCAGCTTTAACATGCAAATATTCTGTCATTTTTGGTATAATATACCTCCTTACAAATACGATTCTTGTCAGGATTTTATGTGTAAGACTGGCAATCTTCTTAGTGTTATTTCCTTTTTCTCTTTTTTTCCTTTACTACTGTAGAGTCTTTCTTTTAACTGAAGATTCTGCCCAGCAATAGTGTTCTTGCTAACATAAATATCAGTTATTTAGGTCTGGAAGAAATCTTACAGATGGTCCTTTCCTATTTACTCATTTTTACCTAAGAACTGAGATGCTGACAGGTAACACGAATTGTTTAAGTTTCTACATGGAGTTGCTGGTAAAGCCAAGATTCTTGGTTTTCTGATTTGCTGCAAAGAGAGTTCTTTCTACTCCTCCATTGTGCCAGCTCAACAGAGCCAAGTTTGTTATTTAGGATTTAATTCGCATCTTGTTGTCTTCTTTCTATCATTTGCTTTTATTTTTCACTACATGAACAGACATAGTATCCTTCAAATAACAATCACCAACCTAGCAGAAAGAGTAAAACACATGTGAGACTGCAATATGGTTATAATTGGTGAAAGTTTATTTAAAAAAATAATGTAGCCATCACCAGGAGCAGATTCTCATTAACAAAAAAGTTTTTAGCATCTGAACTTTAAATACCATTCATGTAGTTTTGAAATGTTCTTAACATAGCCAAGTCATACTTCTCAATCTTTAATTTGGGGCATTTTGCTTGTAGGGAATCAAAGAGACAAAAAAATTTTCTTTCATCTTCTCTTTCCAACCACATGAATCCCCCTGTGCTATAGCTCTAAACCCAGAAAACACATCTATTCCTTTTATTTATTTTTTTTACATCTTTATTGGAGTATAATTGCTTTACAATGGTGTGTTAGTTTCTGCTGTATAACAAAGTGAATCAGCTATACGTATACACATATTCCCATATCTCCTCCCTCTTGCGTCTCCCTCCCACCCTCTGTATCCCACCCCTCTAGGTGGTCACAAAGCACCGAGCTGATCTCCCTGTGCTATGCGGCTGCTTCCCACTAGCTATCTATTTTACATTTGGTAGTGTATGTATGTCCGTGCCACTCTCTCACTTCATCCCAGCTTCCCCTTCCCGCTCCCCGTGTCCTCAAGTCCATTCTCTACGTCTGCGTCTTTATTCCTATCCTGCCCCTAGGTTCATCAGAACCTTTTTTTTCTTTTTAGATTCCATATATATGTGTTAGCATACAGTATTTGTTTTTCTCTTTCTGACTTACTTCACTCTGTATGACAGACAAGATGTGGCACATACATACAATGGAATATTACTCAGCCATAAAAAGAAATGAAATTGAATTATTTGTATTCCTTTTATTAATATCATTATACTTAGCGTATGTTTCCCTGGGACTGGAAGTAGATGGCTGTTTCAACACTTAAAATGTTTACCAGCGGCAGCTGTTTCCATGAATTTGCATCTCAACACCGTGGGGAATGTTACATTAGTCTCTAATCCTGAGCTGAAACTGTCAAAGAAAGTAATGAGCAGCACTTGGTAGCAAACTGTTTGCCGCACTTGGCAGGTCCTTATACAGGCTGCTCTCTGATTGCAGGTGGGGATTCGCACACATCTTGGGGTCAGAAACAAGAACGCAAATAAAATACCTAACCAGAATTCTTCAACATCTGGGAACCTTTTAAAAAGCCATCTCACCAGCTAGAAGGGATACTCTTGGCACTGGGAACAGTTCATTATAAGAGACAACTAAAGTATTAGGAATTTTACTCTTCAACATGAGTTAAGCTTAAAATAACTTCTGTGTTTTATTCTGAAATGAAACACACATCCTACATTTCTATTAAACCTCAGTCCAATAGTAAGCCGTAAGTCATTTAATAAAGCAACTGATCAATTTGACTGAAAGTGGATTAGTGTCGCTGTTGTCACATGAAATAAAACAGGTGATGACCAGGTCATACACGTTTCACTTTGGTTATAAATCCAAGCACTATACATTTTGCAGTCACCTGAAATCCTTGGTCACACATCTTTCATCATTTCCTCCCCCCGTAGCTTTAGCTCACACCATTCTTTGGGTTCTCTGAACTCGCACAGTAATTACACTCAGTGCTTCAGCTCTTAATTATGGGCTGCGTCGCCTTTGCAGAACAGAATGCTAGCACTTGAAAGCATCTTGCTAATCCTCTGATCTAACCTCCTTATCTAACAAAATGCCCCCCAAATCGTGATTTTTTACAGTATCTGTATCATGCACCTCATGTACAGCAGAATTGAAACTAGACTTGAAACTTATTGATGTCTAATCCAGGAATTTGCCATCTTTAAAATGCAGTGTTCATGTGTCTTCCCAACCAGATTGGAAGGTCTCTGGAATAAAACTGCACATAAAGCAGGTATATAATGAGTGCTTTAGTCTGATTCTCGTATGCCCTAGAATATGTTAGAGTTGGAAACAATAGCTGGAAAAGGCCACTTCAGTAAATTTCACACTTGTCATAAAATCCTGTTGTGACAGACAGGTTTTTTAAAAGATATTTAAAACATCTAGAAAGTGCGATCGCTTTTTGTAAGTTTTAACATGAGTCATCGCATAGACTCCAAAATCTATATCCAAATATAAAGCAGTCATTTGATAAAGAGAGATTATCTGGATTATCCTGCTTTCCCAAATTATCATGAGAAACCTTCTCTGTTCACTTAAAACTTTATAAGGAAAATGATTTCTCCCAGGCATCCACATTTCCAAAGGATTCAGGGATCTTTGGAGAAATACTAATTATAGGATCAAGACAGAAAGAGAACTCAAGGTGCGCCTGGTCTATCTTTAGTGTCCCAAAGTAAGTGCTAAAAACAAACAAACAAAAGACTATGTTGAGAGGATATGTCAAAGGAACACAGGATCCAAGCGAAAGAGTTCCCAATGGCTAAAGATGGGATGATTTGAACAATAGATAAATAAAGTTGGATTGGATTATAACACAAAGCATAAAATAAATATCCATGAGTCCATATTGATATTAGCAAACAATTGAGTACATAAATGAATGGAGGAGGGACAAATCTGCCCTGAAGAAGAATTCCAAATATTTTATGTAGATACTCTGCCCCCAAGGAAGTGAGGCATAAACCGCCCTCCCTAAGTGTGGGTTACACATAGTGACTTCGTTCCAAAGGACACAGTGTGGAAAAAATTAGAATAAGTAACTTTATGGTGGAGAAACCTAACAAGACCTCAGCCCCATGATCAAAGTTAACACCAATAGTGATGAGTCACATTCATTTATGTGCCCTTGATATGATGTGATAAAAATGATACTTTACCCGTGTTATCCCTGCCAAAACCTGTAACCTACGCTAGTCATGAGAAAAATTTCAGAAAATTCCCTATAGAGGGACATTTTACAAAATCCCTGGCCACTACTCAAAACTGTCAAGGTCATCAAAAACAAGGAAAGTCTGAGAAACTATCACAGATAAGAGTAGCTTAAGGAGACGTGACAACTCAATGTACTGTGTTACCATGAATGGAATCCAGGGACAGAAAAAGCACATAACGTGAAAAATAAGAAAATCTAACTAAAGTATTGACTTTAGTTAATAGTAATGTATCAATGTTAGTTCAATAAAATTAACAAAGGTGCCAAGCAAATGTACAATGTTAATCATAGGGGAACTGGGTGTAGGTTTATGGGAACAACAATCTATACTGTGTTCACAATTTTTCTGTAAATCCAAATTTTTTTCTAAAATAAAAAGTTGATGTAAAATAAATAAATTGGCAAAATATCTGAACACACAAGTTAATACAAAATTAAATATACAAATTGCTATTAAGCACACGAAGAGATGCTCATTAGTCATCAAGGATGTGCAAATTAATACCACAGTGAAATACCACTGCACCTGACAACACCAAGGCAGGGTGAGTGTTTGTTGCAACTGGAACTCCTCCAGATTGCTGGTCAGGGTGCAAACTTATAAAACCATTTAGGAAAACAGTTTGAGGGTTTCATAAAAATTTAAACATATACTTTCCCTATGACCCAGCAATTAAACTCCTAGCTATTTACTCAAAAGAAATAAAGATATATGTCTACACAAAGACTTGCACACAAGGATTCATAGCAGCCTTATTCATGAGGTCCCAACCCTGTAAATTAGTAAGAAGTTTTTTATAAATAAATGTGTTCAATAATAAAATGATGATTACATATTTTTCTAGTAATTTTGCTGTATGTATTGTCTCCAAAATATCAAGATGTTATATAAAGACAAAAATGATAAGCCCATGTTTTATGTTAGCCGTACTATCATTTATTCATATCTGTTCAAGGATAACCAATCTATTTTTAAATAATTTCCCCTCATAGATTTCCACTCCGATTCTAATTATCCAGCCATGCTCAGTAACAGTGAGATGACTTTCTCCAAATCACCAAAAGTAAGATTC
Organism: Balaenoptera ricei; assembly: GCF_028023285.1. Taxonomy (NCBI): domain Eukaryota; kingdom Metazoa; phylum Chordata; class Mammalia; order Artiodactyla; family Balaenopteridae; genus Balaenoptera; species Balaenoptera ricei. The sequence goes on along the minus strand of NC_082657.1, from coordinate 52,791,672 downwards.
CTTTCCAATGTGCTTTTAAGCTCTAGGTAGTTCAGCTCAGACTTACTTCAAAGGAGGCTGCTTGTGATTTCTTTTTTTCTGTGTGGACATTTGGCTGACTCTCTACATCAGAAAATTCTTTGCACTAACGAAAAATAGTTAGATGCATCGTTGTGTGTTATTTTTATTTATTTCCTCCTGAATTAGATCAGGTGTTGTATTTTGTTTCCTCAATATTATACTCTGAACCAAAATGCAAAATTAATGTATTGCATTTAGGTTTTTAATAATGATATAATATTTACAATTGTGGTTGTGTTTATAGAGTAGCAGCCATTTATATAAAAAGTGAAATTTTATATATTATTATTCCAATAGTTTGGTTTTATTAAATCAGAGCATCTAAGGAATGATTAAACATTTAATGATTAAACCCAAATTGTTGCCTTAAAGACATATATTTTCATAATTTTTGAGTAAAATAGAATTATCATTTCAGGTCCACTAACTACCATTTTTTAATTTAATAACGTTCTGTTGAGTTTGCCTCATTTATTTAAAAACACTCACGTAGCCTATACTGAAATTAAATGATGAGGCATCTCCATATATTTCTACTGACACTAATATTTTGATGGCTAATACTTTGCCTCTGATTTAAGAGTCTGGTTTTTGGCAAAGAAGATAATCCATGAGACCTGCTTCTTATAAAGAATTGTTCTAGAAGGTGTATTACTTTAGATATTATTTATTGTATATTTCCAGACTCTAAATTGTTTGGAGCCAAGGATTACTTCTAAAAATGTTCTTTGAGTTCAAATTCTCCACCTTGTCCTGCCCAACAGCGTGAGTAAATCACTCCTCAGCAGCAAAGCAAAGAGAAAATAAAAGTCATAGGGACACATTAAGGTTATTTGCTAGGACAGTTCTGAACTATGCCGAAGTTAAGATGCGTTCACACATTATGAGGATAGTCTTAAAATGAGCTGCATTCTTACCAAGGTATTTTGCATAGTTTGGAGGGCAGAGTTTCGTTAGAACAATAACACAGTCTCTAAACATCAGTGCCAAAGCAAGAGAAAAACGTGTGAGTCCAGATTCATTAATTCACACCTTCCTTTCCCTCGCAAATCAGGGAATAACATCAATTTCCCTACGTGTGAGCAAACCATTAATCTAGGATGTATCTTTGATACCTCCCTGTTTTCTCAGTGCAGTTAGTCACCCAGCCATACCAGTTTTAACATCCAAATATCTATAGAAAACTAACCACAGGTAATTAGACTGTAATCAGTCTCCTATCTCATATTTTCACCTTCTCGTCCCTAAATGACTGCAAAAGTATCTGAATTTCCTGTTCTGGAGGCATTAATTGTCTTCTTACATTGAAAACCTGATCACCTGCTTAAAACTAAACTAACTGCTCAATGGCCCAAGGAATAAGGACCACTTTTTATCAAGGTCTGTACAGACTTTCATGATTTGCCCATAATTTCATTTTTACTCTCTGTCTCTTTTCTTTGTTCAACAGACACATTGGGCTTCTCTCATTTATATGCTTGTAAATCCTGCCACAGGGCCTTTGCACAAGATGATCCTTGGCCTGAAATGTCCTTGTCGCTCAAAACACCTGTCACATGTCCACATCTGTACAGATGTTAGTTCTTCAGAGAAACGACTCATGGTTCCCTAGGCCCTGTTCATACACCCTTTCTTTACAATATCAGTGCACATTTTTTACTGCTCTATGTTTAATAATGTACCAATGGACATTTGGCTCAACATCTTATTCTGAACACTAAATAGAGTGAAGCAGATATTTTTTGATGAATGAAAAAATACTGATAAATCACCTCCTTTGTTCCAGGCAGTGATCTGGCTCCTGCAGAAATAACAGCAAATTCTTTGGGGACGAATTGTTAAGAGATAATAAACAAATGTCAGGAAGCATATAGAAATACTATGTTATTAGTTCTACAGACAAGGAAAAAACATATTAAAACCTAGCAGGGAATAGAGTGGCAGGGGGATATCCCCTGGTCAAAGCCAGTCTCTCTGAGAAGCTGACACTAGAGAAGGAGTTAAATGACCTGAGACATTCTGCTTTCTGGTCACATCACATAGAGTCTCGCAGGCATGTTACTTTTGAACTTGGAATTTTATTCTGAGTGAGATGAGAAGTCATCGGAGAGTGATGAGCAGGGTGTGATGTGGTCTGACTCGGTAAATAAAGTGATGTGTTGTGAATATATAATAAAGATTCCCTCTGGTTGCTCCGTGGAGTACAGACTTTATCACGGAAAAGGCAAAACATGTTGATTAGTGATCAGATTACTCCAATCATGCAGAAGAGAGATGTTTGGATTCTGGATGTTTGGAAGGTAGAGCTTTCAGGGTTTGCTGGAGGAGAAGATGGGATTGGGTGAAAGAGAGGAGTACCCAGATGACCCCAAGATTTTAGTCTCAGCAACTGTAGGAGAACCGCCCTCCCCTGAGAGACGAAAGCCAAGGAGGGGGTGTGGTGCAGGTTTGGAGGGGGTGGGTTTGGAGAGAGAATCAAGAGCTAGTAATTATTTTAAGAGAACTCAGTTTTCTCCATGGGTGAAAGTGCCTCAACATAACAAATCACTTAGAGCATAAGAAACTCATGAACCAGAAATCATGCTCAGGGGATTCTACGTTGAAATACTAACATTGTGCTGTGAAGGAATTATAAAATATTTATATAGTGGTAATTAAGTTTTAAGTCTTTTTTTTCTTTAAAGAGTTACCCTTTAAGGCCAATACAGGGCCTGATATGAATTCCTCTAGATGGTTTAAAGCCTATGGTTTTAAGTGACTGTAGCAAACATAATGTCTAATTCATTAACTCTTGACTATGTTGATTTATTATAACTAGGTGATATTTGCTGAGGGTATCACCACATTGTACCTTCTTAATGATTACAATAATTCCTTTGTAGTGCTGATAATCTGTGAAGGACAGGATAAAGAGTTCACAAAGAGGCTGAATTTGAAATGTCCTAACAGATATTTCCGATTATTACCCTCTTAATATAGGAATAATCAAGGGACTTTATCTGTTTCAGCCTGGGCTGTAAATATTTTTAAATTGCCTAAAGATTTGTAAATATAGATATGCCCTCATATGTCTTTGGGGTTTGAATTCACAGTACTGTTGTAATTGGGATAAACTCGGGCTGAGAAATACATTTAAAGTTGTCCACAGTTGATATCACACCTGCTACCTTGCAGAAGTTAATAACATTGAGAAAAGAAGACACTCCATCAACCCAAGAGGTTAACTTTCCCAGATAGATCCACCAAGGATGAGCTCATAAGTCAGAATTACAAGACATACGAGGGAAAAAGTCAGATTAGCAAGAGTTGTCAGGAAAAAAAAAACATAAGCAGAACCCAAGAATTGGAGATGATGGAATTATTGGAAACAAAATATTTATAAATGAGAGTGGATCAAAACATCAGAGAAGGAACAAAAATTTGATAAATATCTTTACCGTAGAGATAAAGCAGAGTAGATTTGGATTCATGATTATAGCTCTAACTTAATGTAAAGAGCTTAAGAGTTGTCACTTCTGTGCTTACAACAAGAAAAAAATCTGGAAAAAAAATGAAGTGGATGCATGAGAGAATTCAGGTGACAGGGTAAATGTCCGCCCCAGAGTCTTGAGATATAGGCAAATACGGAGAATCACAGTGAGATCAGGTTACTGGAGCAGAAGCCTCTGCAACAACTAGGCTTTGGTGGAAAAAATAGGCAACATGCAAGAATAGACAATGAGTAATGGAAACAGAGAGATCGAAAGTTAGAAAGAATCAAAAAGAAATGTTAGAAAATGAAAATTCTGTAAGAGAGATGAAGAATGTCTTTGATGGGCTCATCAGTTGACTGGATATGGCCAAGGAAAGAATCAGTTAACTGAAGATATGTCAATAGAAACTTCCTAAACTGAAAAGCAAAAGGGGGAAAAAAAAAAAAAAGAATGAAAAAAAAAAATCACAACAGGATATTCAAGAACTGCAGGACAATTTTTTTTTAAGATTTTTTTTTATGTGGACCGTTTTTAAATTCTTTAGTGAATTTGTTACAATATGGCTTCTGTTTTATGCTTTGGTTTTTTGGCCGAGAGGCATGTGGGATCTTAGCTCCCCTACCAGGGATCGAACCCACACCCCCTGCATTGGAAGGTGAAGTCTTAAACACTGGACCACCAGGGAAGTCCCTGTAGGACAATTTTTAAAAGGATAATATGTGATTAATCAGAATACCACAAAGAGAAAAAAGAGAGAATGAAACAGAAATATTTAATGTAATAACAGCCAAGACATTTCCAAAATTAATTAGACACCAAACCACAGTTCCAGGAAGCTCAGAGAATAGTAAAATCTACACCTACGTAAATCACCTTTAAACTGCAGAAAAACTAAGACAAAGATAAAATCTTAAAAGAAGCTGGGGGCAGAAAGATATCACCTTACCTCTAGAGGAACAAGGGTAAGAATTACTGTGGACTTCTCAGCAAACCGTGCAAGCAAGAAGACAGTGCGTGAAATATTTGAAGTGCTGAAAGAAAAAAAACAAAACACACCAGATAGAATTCTGTATCCAGAAAAGTTATCCTTCAAGAAGGAAAGAGAAATAAAGATTTTCTCAGACAAACTAAAACAAAGAACGCATTGCCAGCAAACCGGCCCTGCAAGAGATGTTAAAAGAAATTTTTCAGGAAGAAAAAACTTGGACCTGCATAAAGAAAGGCAAAGCACTGGAGAAAGGAGAAATGAAGGTGAAATAAAATCTTGTCTATTCTTAATTGATGTAATTGATATGGATAAGTGAAACAAATGACAGCAATGTTTTAGGGGATGGGAGGTAGGAATGGGGAATCATCTTTTATAAGGTATTTGCACTACCCGTGAGACAGTATAGCATTATTTGAAAGTGTGCTTAAATTAGTTGTAAATGTATATTATAAAATCTAGGGAAACCACTTATTTTTTTAAAAAGACAAAGCACATTTGGGAAAAAAATGAACTTCTTAGAAATGGAAAAAGCATATTGAAAAAAGATATCACTGAAATTAAAAATGATATGGGTGAGTTGAAAAAAAAGATGAGACAGATGAAAACAGAAGTACGGTTAGGTATAAAAAATCTGAAGAAATTATGCAGGTGTGGTATAGAGATTCAGAGAGTTGGAAAACGTGAAAGATATCAGACAGGATGCAGGCTATGGCACAGTCCAGGCTTTATCTCTGGGGAGCACTACACAGCCTGTGGTTTAGGATGTGATGATAGTTAAGACTACAAGGATGGTACGAGTCATTCCTGGGGCCCTTTGAGCTGGTGAGGCCAGCTCAAGGCCAGGTGAGCTGAGCAGATCTGAAGAGGCTCATAACAGAGCCTGGCACACTTTGATGATGTTTCAATTTGGATAGACCTGGGATAAAACCACTCAATCGAAAATTACTTTGTGGAACTTCTCATAGTAACTGCTCAATCAAACATTTGGTAAAAGTAGTGAAGTGTAAATTATTTGCAAAAAAATATATAAGCCCATGTTATTACCATAAAACTTGGAAAAATAATTAACATTTGCATTATGACTCCATGATGGGTTCAGCTGTATTATGTCTGAAGTATTTCAGTCCTCCCATTTCATTACCAGAAACACAGGATTATTTAAGTGAACCATTCCTCATGTAGGTGAATGCATAACACAAGATTTTATAAGGGGGTTTCACTATATAAGTGATCAGAAAGAGCAGACCAGAGAAACATGAACATAGCGATAGGAGTGTTGATTCGTTTGTAGATTAATACTTTACTACCAGCACTAGATATTTTAAAGTACTTTCCAAGGACTTGAATTTGTAGAGGAGTCTTAGTGCATCTAGTACAATGAAGCAGAGAAATGAAGTACTATGTGAAAATTTAAACATTTTTCTAGCCAGTCTGTTCTGTTCTTCAGTGGGAGAAAAGAGGTAAGATCATTCTGTGCATTAGCTGAATTCTCTGGACCTTTTGCCATGACATGCTTCTGGAGAAATATGTTTGCTCGTTTGTTTGTTTTTATTATTGTTCACTTACAGTTATATCTGAATAATTGTTCACTTCTAATCATATCTGAATACTTTGAAAAAAATTTATATTCCCCTAAATAATACTAGAAACTTGAAATACATAACCTGGGGCAGACTTTTCATTTAGCTGTTACATTATTTCTATCTTTGATATTGTATGACAGCAGAAAAGTTAGCGTTACCTTTATGCTTGATTTTTTTTAACTTTTTAATTAATTTTTTATTGGAGTATAGTTGATTTACAATGTTGTGTTAGTTTCTGTGGTATAGCAAAGTGAGTCAGTTATACATATACATATATCCACTCTTTGGTAGATTCTATTCCCATAAAGGTCATTACATAGTATTGAATAGAGTTCCCTGTGCTATACAGTAGGTTCTTATTAGTTATCTATTTTTTATATAGTAGTGTATATATGTCAATCCCAATCTTCCAATTTATCCCTCCCCCCCTTTCTCCCTTGGTAACCATAAGTTTGTTTTCTACATCTGTGACTCAATTTCTGTTTTGTAAATAGGTTCATTTGTACCTTTTTTTAAGATTCTACATATAAACGATATCATATATTTGTCTTTGACTTACTTCACTCAGTATGGCAATCTCTAGGTCCATCCATGTCTCTGCAAATGGCATTTTTTTTTCTTTCTTTTGTATGGCTGAGTAATATTCCATTGTATGTACATAAATACTACATCTTCTTTATCCATTCCTCCATTGATGGACATTTAGGTTGCTTCCATGTCCTGGCTATTATAAATAGTGCTGCAATGAACATTGGCTTGCATGTATCCTTTTGAATCATGCTTTTCTCCAGATATATGCTCAGGAGTGGGGTGCTGGATCATATGGTATGTGCTTGATTATTAAAATGTGTGTTCAGCTAAATGAAACATTAGGTAAGAATGATTGCTGATTTCAAAAAAAATATTTTCTCCATGGCACGTTTGCAAAGATATTCCTTTAAAAAAAAATCTCTAATGATTGTTTTAATGTAGCTTTTATCATTTAACAAACTCCTGGGAGATATTAATGAAGAAAGATAGATTCAGGCCCATGGGTGATTGTAAAGTAGGTAGACATTGAGTTTTTTTTTTTTTTAGTCTTGTTTTTACCACATTGTACAAATTTTTTTCAGTGGGTTGGGAAAAGCCAGTACAAGAGATGAACCAATAAATGAAAACAAGTATTGTCAACAGATTTGGGTAAATATTTTAGAGAAATCAATGGATAAAATGATATTAAGGGTCATGTGCTATACCCCTATAAACACAGATGATCATTATTGATCACAAATTCATGTTACATACATAAATATGAAACGTAATTGAAACCTAAAGATTTTATGTGTACAGCCCAATTAGTCAAGCCAACTAACAGTGGCCTCTGCAAATTAGGCCTGAATCTAGAGAAACCATGCTCTATGATATAAACATTTTAAAAGAAAAGGAGTGTCTTCAGTTTTACTCTGTCCTCTGTCTTCCTACCCACAAATTTGTATTTAAATAGACGGTGGTAATTGTGGGAAGGAGTAGCTAAAATACGGCAGTGGGTAAAACCCTGAGTGGGTCACAAACTTGGTTGTTTTTTTAACCCATTCCATAAGCTTGTCAACCCTAAAGAACAATTTGTAAAGCCTTCAGTGGCATGGTAAGAAAGAACTAACAGCCCTGTCCTGAATTGGAAATCAATAAAGCATTAAAAATGCAAATACATTCTTGTTAATATGATATAATTGTGAAGAACTTTTAGGCATTCAATTACCATTTAACACAAAAGCCTGTAATGAATTAATTAGGAATCCTTCACCTAATTGAGGTCAAAATTGTTAGCAGTGGATATCTAATTAGCTTGCTTAGGCGGCTGTCTTTTTTGAAAACTCCCTGGGAAAAATCCTTCCTTAAAAGATATCCACCACCACCACCCTCCCCTCTCCATGGTCCTGTGAACATAGATGTAGGGCTCAGATTGGGGAGGGGATCAGCAGAATAGTGCAAAAAGCTGTGGCACGTGGGTATTCACATCTAAATTGTTATTTGTGCAAACTGATTTGTTAGAATTGTACGCCCTTCAATAGTGTTTGTCTATTTAACCCATTTCACACTCTAACTACCAGCTTATGGCTGAATGTGTTGCAAGCTCTGTTAATGGGTATTTTACTTATCCTGTGCCTGTAGCTGCAACTACTTCTCCTCTCTTGTAATTGCCTTTTCTCAGTAAGACTCCACTTAATTCCACTGCTTTTCATTCAGGTCAGTCCACAGAGTTGGAAAGGACAGTGTAAGAAAAGGAGAATGTGAAGATTTTGCTTAAGAGATAAAATATCCTTGTAAGTGAATGATGTTCATTCTTTGAACACTTATCTCTAGCTATCACCATTCCATAACTAGCTAGGGACTCTTTGTTGCAAATGTGAATATTTAGCTTTGCTATCTTTTGATGGAGAACTGTAGTCCCTTGATAAATCAGGGGGTTTATCAACAAGTCTCACCACTTGGGCTCTTCACCTGTTTTTCAAAACTCTCAATCAGCAGCTACTACATGGATCACATATTTTTAGATATAAAGATAAAAAAAGAGTAGTATTCGGCATTCCGTGATAGCTTAAAATAACATTTAGCCACTGACCTTGACATTTTTATGAATGTGTTCAAAATTAGGCCCTCCTTCTCTTCAGCTTCATTTTAAACTTGATTCTACACAGGTATTGATAGAAAACTAAGGTGTGAGTAAAAATATAGAATATATAGAAAAATATAGAATTAGTCAAAATACAGAAGTATACAAATATCCTTATTAAAATGTAAATATATATATACACACACATACATGGCTTGAAAATCCATACAACACCAGCCCTTAAAATTGTCTGAATGAGTTACTGAAAGGCTTATTCACGGTAATAAAAACAGCATTTTTATAAAATGCCAAAGTTATACTAATAAAAGAGGCAAGTGCTTCCCACACATTAGAGACTGTCCCTTACAAGTCAGCGCTTATGCCCAACAGTTATGTGGTAAACACTTTCATTAGGGATTTTTCTGACTGAGTTCCTTCCAATAAAGATGGTTGGTCTATTATGTAGACTGTAAATTGAACTACAGTCAGAAAAAGGGAGGTAAACAACCTTTTTGTGCCATAAAATAAAATCATTTAGTTTCAGATTAGTCATTCCAAGGAATTTTGGCCTAAAACCATGACATAACTGATGTTACAAATCTAGGTGCTTCTGACAGGAAGTAAGAAAAAATCAGGGTCCAGCTCTTTAGTTTTCTGAAGATGCAACATGTGTTCTAAAATCCTTTATATAGAATTCCAGTAAGAGGTAAAATAAATCATCTGTCTCAAATAAATTGATATTTTAGCAGACATTTATTTCTCTGTGTTAGAAAAATATGCCAGGTACCTTTTTAAACAGATGAATTGGTGATTTTTCCATTGAATTTGTATACTTTGTTGAAATATTTTCTAATATGTATTTGTAAATGGTCTACTTCATTAGAAAAGCTAAGTAGAAACATAAAGTATTTTCTATTACTAACATACCGGAAAAGTCACCATATAACCAAATATAAAATAATTTTCAGAAAGAGTAGATTTACAGTTAGGTTTAAATGCATTAATTGTTGGTTTGATTTCCACTTTGCTCTAACAATCAATTATGAATGAATATATGGTCTGTGTGTTTAATCTACTCATTTTCCCTAGTTCGCTTTTAATGAGTGAAAAATAATATGATTTAGCCGTGTAACACAGTTTCAAAACCCCTTTGTTTTTTTTTTTTTTTGAAGAACTTCTCATCATTATATACCACTATCCCAATTACATTTTAGAAAGATGATGGAGAGAGGGTATTTGGCAAATCTTGACATTCTCTTTGTGTCTCTTAATGAAAGTTGTCTTTCAGTGGGTACTAATGTTAAAAGGGTAGTAGTTCTCCAGGAAAGGCAGGAAGGGAAATAGCCTTTCCCTGGACAACTGGGGAAGGCAGTTATTGTTGCCAAACCTTTCAAATGTCTCTTTGTATCGTAGTCCCTGAGAGATGTGTCTCCTAAAAACAGTAATGAGAGTGTAAAGGATGGAGAGCTTCTCAAAGGCAGAGGGTCCTGTTTTCTTGCACAGGGGGCTCTGGGCATATCTACAGCCATTTGCGTCACAGTTTGGCTGCAGTCTCTGGGGGAACACAACATGGCAGGCCTTCAGCTACTGCAAATAATTTAAAATTATTAGGGGCCATAAGGGCGTGAGGAGAAGTACAGAAGAATAAATGAATTGAGAGAAGCCACCCAGATGGCTAAAGTCTAAGGAACTAGATGGGGGTGAAACAGGGAAAATTCCTAGTAAAAGTCATTGTTGACCTAAACCAGACTGCCAGATAAACCCACCTTCAGCAAAGGTGGGTTTATCCCATGGCAAGGAAGGAAATGCTCTTATAGAGGGGAATAGGAAGTTAGGGGCGGGGCAGAGTAAACGAAGAGTCTATGGCTTTTCATTGGCTGAGTCCTTGCCAATGAAGAAGAAGATTCTTCTTTCTGTTGGGCTCTGCTGTCTTCGCAGGGCATGAGAACTTCCCCTTCTGGTTTCCCAACTCTATTTAATTGAGGTTTCTGTTTCTTAATTTTTTACATCACAGAAGAATATTTTAAGAATGTGGGTGACTGGTATTCAATTTGAAGTTGTGTTTTCATTCCTATATGTATCCCATTCTCTGTTCCTCCCAAATCCTAATTCTTCGATTAAGACTGCAATATACACAATTGCTGTGTGTGATGTTCTGTTGTATTTTAGTGACTGTGTAGAAATAGAGAAAATTTTCCCCGTCGATGTCATGTGGAATGGAAACTAGTATTCCCAGGACAGGGAGATGACTTAAACATGCTTTCATGATCAGAGAGCCAGAGGGTGACCAAGATAGTCATGGCCACTCAGAAAGTAGCACACATTTGAGGAAGCATTTTAGATATTCATGAAGATTGGGTTTTATGCTCTAAGCCAATTTTTCTGGCCGGAATGCACCAGCTGGCATTTAGGTGCCAGAGGAAATGGTTAACAGAAGAGTGGTTTACATGATAAAACAGAGCCATCAGAATGGAGATGAGTCTCTGTGGTTGCTGGCAGCCCAGATCAACAGAAAGGAGTTGAATAGAAGCTTGTTCTAGGGAACTGGCAACCAAGAAGTGGTGGCTGACTCAGGCATCTGGTGAAGACACTAGTAAACCAGCTGAGTCAGTTGTGGGAGGGAAACCTGAGATGACTGGCGGTTGGGAGGAACGTGGGGGATGGGAGAGGGGAGAGTTGCTCAGGTGGCTCTGTGCGTTGCCACTCCCTTCATAGTCTATCATTCCTAGTGCTTTACAGGTCACCCCGCTCACCTGCCCACACCTCCTGTCCTCAGGCTGCCCTCCAGTCCCTTCCAGTTGCCTTCCCAGCCCTGTCTCTACCATCCTTGAAGGGAGTATGGATTGTGCCGCGAGCCATGGGACCGGGTCTCTTAGCATGGGGTCACCAGTGCCCCTTTCTTGCATCAGGGCAGCCCAGCTCTCTTGGGGTATGAGGGCTGTTTCTCTGTCTCCTTTCCATAGGACGTGTCAGGTAGGCAGGAGTTAGAGAACATTCTAAGAGGCTCCTGGCCCCGAGGACTGGTGAAACTTGTGGTCCTGCCATCCTTCTCCTAGGACTGTGCTCTGACTGTTGGACCTACTCACAGTAAGATGTGCCAGTTCTGGAATTTTCTCCTCTGCTCCAGGCATTGAAAGGCTGGTCCATCACCTGTCATCTGGCACAAGAAATTAGGGTTATCAGTGCCTTGGAGCCTCAGATGTTCTTCAGGCCACAGGCAGCAACAGTAAAATGTGCAGAAGGAGCCGACTGGGGAAGGTGGGTCTTCCTGGGCTGGCCCATCCCTTCTCCACCTGTGCCTCCATCCTGGGCAGTGGGCCTGCTATCTCAATTCCAGACTGCGGTGACAAAATGGCAGTGAGCCCCTTTTCAGATGTGTGGACAGGTAAAATATGGGACACTCTGAAAGACACTGTGTTTCTTGGAATTTTCAGAGGAGTTAAACATATTGACATAAATATAATGCTGCCTGTTCAGAATAGCTGGGCTTTAGCCAACCTGGCTTCATGGAAGTAGCCATCTTGTTCCTATTTAATATCCAGCAGAAAGTCTGCTAGCCACAGTTGGTTGAAACATTTAATAAGAATAATGGTAGTGTAATTATTCATACTGGGAATCGTGATCTCCACTTAGAAATACAGTTCTACTTTGCAGCATTTTCTTAACTGCAACATCTCATTGCTGCTCCTAGACATCCCTAGGCTATGGGACAGTCTCTTGTGTCTGCTACTTACCTGACTCCTGGGAACATTTGTCCCTTCCTCTTTAGGGAGGTTTTCTTGGGGGTGAGAGAGCACGCACTGTTGCGTTTCACTCTTACCCAGCAATGCCTGTGCCTATGTGAGGTCTTTCAATATCACGCTTTCTAAAATTTGACAAATAAATGAATAAGTGAATAGAATGGATTCTACTCTTAATAAGAGAATTGTAAAAGTTGTTTGGATAAACTTTCAGGTAAATTCAAACTTGTAGAGAAACCTTTAGTAGCCTCTTCATGGTAAGTCATCCTGTGACACTCAGATCCATTTACCTGCTGAGTTGATCACTCAATGGATAAAACGTCAGAGAGTTCTTCAGTTTTTGCTCTCAAGTCAATCATATTCATTGTATACCTTTTAAAAAGAAACTTTATTTTTTAAAAACAATTTTAGATATACAGGAAAATTGTGACGATAGTACAGAGAGTCTCCATATAGCCTTCATTCAGTTTCCCCTATTGTTAACATCTTATGGTCGTAGGGTACGTTTGTTACAATTAAAAAACTGATATTGATACATTTTTATTAAATAAAGTCCATATTTTATTCAGATTTCCTTAGGTTTTACTTAATGTACTTTTTCTGTTCTAGGATCCCACCCAGGATACTGTATTCATTTAATAGTTGTGTCTCCTTAGGCTGCTCTTGGCTGTGACAGTTTCTTAGGCTTTTCCTGGTTTTGGTGACATTTTTAGTTTTTAGGGATACTGGTCAAGTATTTTGTAGAATGTTCCTCAATTAGGATTTATCTGATGTTTTTCTTATGATTAGACAGGGGTTGTGTGTTTTGGGTAAGATCAGAGAGGTGAGATGCCATTATATTATACATCACATAATATCCAGGTATGACTTAATTTGGTGATAGTGACGTTGATCACCTGGCTAAGAATGTGTTTGACAAGCTTCCTCACTCAAAGTTACTCTTCTTTTCTTTGGGAAGAAGTCACTATGCTCAGACCGTTCTCTTACAAGGAAGCAGGGGTCCTTAGAGAAGTAAGAGTCTAGCAATAGGGCAGAGAAAATACAAAATGAGCCTGAAGATATTGTATTATGAGAAAGTAAGGAAATGTTCAGAAAACAAAAGGATGGAGTTATGTCAAGGCGATGCAAGAGTCAACCAGAAAGACTTTTCCACATCCAAAACTGAAATAATTCCAGCAACAAAATAAATAACATTGTGTTGGATTATAACCCAAGATATAAAATAAATATATATTTGTCATACTAATACACATACATAATTGAATAAATAAATGAATGTAAGGAAGTTTCTACTTACTGAAATACCCAAGTAATATATGTAGATAATCCCCCTTCAAGGAGGTGGACCTGTCCCCTTCACTTCCAACTCCACTGAAAGTGGGTTGGACTTAGTGATTTGCTTCCAAAGAATAGAATAGTGCCAGGTTAAAACAATGATTTTAGAGTGGAGAAACCTGGCAAACCCTGTGATGAAGGCCAGCATCATTTATAAAGTCGTATTGACATCATGTACCTGATATGAAGTGATAAGAAGGGCACTTCACCTCTGTGGTGGTCTTCCCCAAGGCCCTCGACACCAGTGTCATCATGAGCAAACGTCACACTATCTTGGGGGACATTCTACAGGATGCCTGGAAGCACTCCTCAAGACTGTGAAGGTCATAAATAACAGAGAAAGACCGAGAAACTGTCACGGATCAGAGGAAACTGGGGAGACAGGAGAACCAAATCTAATGTGATTTCCTGCATTGAATCCTCGAACAGAAAATGGGCATTAAAGGAAAAACTGGTAGAATCTGAATGAAGTCAGAACTTCAGTTAATGTTCCAGTGTCAGTTTCTGAGTCTGGACAAATGTACCGTGGTCATGTACGATATTAATAATAATGGGGGAGGCTGAAGGGTATGTGAGAACTGTCTGCACTCTCTTTGCAGCTTCCCTGTGTATCTAATAGTATTTCAATATAAGCAGTTTATTTAAAAAATAAAAAAGAAACTGGTGTTTCTAAATTTAAAATAAAATAAATGATCTCTTAAGCAGGATATGTATTCAGCATACAAGAAACAAATATTGACTAACCGGAATGACTCCTTATATTTCTGTGAATATACGGTAGAAGTTACAGGTAGCAGAAATATTTCTGACCTTCAAATCTAAAGAAACCATAAAAGGATTCAAGATTCCATTATCTTTACATGAACCAGGTTATCAATCCACATTTCTTTTATTTAGAACAGATGGTACTTCATATTTCTTCCCTGAAATTCTGAATCTTGCAAGCAGGGCCATTCTTCAATTTAACTGGGGGAAAAAAAGGCTTAAAGTGTACTAAGCCCATTAAATGTTGGTGATTTCCCCCATTTGCGCTGCATGGAACATGAAAAGAGATGTTTTTACCATGGTAGGTGGCTTCCTCTGAACACATTACCATAGGAAATAAATACAGTTCAGGAAGCTACAGAATATGTTGCCATTTTAGAATCACTCAGAGAATGCAGCCAGTGTAAGAATCACATATTGCCCAATCTCCTACCTTATACTTAGATACATAATACAACATATTAATACCAACCAGATACGCTTTAGATATATGTATTATGTCAATGTAGATGCATAGAAACCACGAGACAGGATAATGAACAATATAAAAATATGATTTCTATTACAAGGAAAAAGACAGTTTCTTTGTATTTTTAGAATCTGATAAGTAACATGTAGTTTGACAACTAGAAGACAGTATATGTAATTTTGAGCTTACTGATACTATTTAGTAGAATCTGGGATAAAATTAGATGATCACATGAATTTCTTAAATATGATAAAATTATAATATTCTACTTAGAATTACCATATAAAATTATTATAATAATTATAATATTCTATTTAGAAAATAAGAATTTATAGTTTGATTTTTTTCTACGATCAGTATTATAGTATTCAGCATAAATTGCATCTCATTAACAGAAACCTAAAATTGAAAGTAGAACAGCTGAAGTGTTGAATGGAGAAACCTCCACAGCAAAAGTCAAAGTGTCATACTTAATTACTTAACCTAGTCTACTAATTATTACAGAAACTCCTTGATTTAGAATAGTATGAATTATATTTTATTTTACCTTGTATGCCACTTACGGCAAGGAAAATATAGAGGAAAATGTGGTGATGTATATTCACTTTTTCCTTCTTAAATAATTAAACTCCTTTAGTTAAAAGAAGAATGGAGAAGAAGACAGCTTAGGATGAGTTTGGAAATCAAGAAAACAACATTTACTCTGCCCTCTTGCATATAATCCATTTTTCTACTAAAGGATAAATTTGACATTCTTCCATCTACCACTAAAACTGTCAGAAAACCCTTGAAAATAGCATTTTAAAAAATCAGTAGTGCCCCTTCACATCTTTTGAATTGGTCAGTTTTGATTGCCTAGTTCCCTGAAACACTTTGGAATTCACTTGTGTATAGATGACCTAAGCCAGTCATTATGAAAGCTGTTAAAGAGAGGCACCAAATTTAGAGAACAAGATATTGTAGAAATATATTAAAATGTGTCCTCAGGTGCTGTTTATAAGGAATACCGTGATTTCTTAAGTGTATCCATCTCCTGGGTCAGTCCCAGTCATTATAATTGATTTTTTTAATTTGGTTTAAAACATAGCATCTTCTTAATTTGCAAGCGTAGGTTTCTTTTATAGGGTGGTATGAAAGAAATCAGGAAAACCAGAAGTGATTTCCAGCCAAAGGTGGTATGTTAAGATTGGCCTCGCCCAAGGTCAGGAGCTCTGGGAAGATCCACTTCTTTTATTTTGCTTTGTTTCTACTCTCGAGACTTAGGACTCAAAAGGTCCTGATAGGTGCCAACATCCTGGTCCACCCCTCCATACTGCCTACTCCCCACACCCTCCCTAGTGGCAACAGAAACAAGTCCTGCTCCGCAAGGTGATCACATGATCATGACTCTATCTGCCCTACTGTCATGGCAGCCAGATTTATGAATGAGAACCACTGTGTCTGCAATCCAAGGAAGAGTGAGTGCAAATGGGAAGAATGATAAAATTCATTGGGTGAAGCTGTACTGTAAGAAGTGATGGCAAAATGAGATGGAGTTTTCAAAACAAATGTTTAAGTTTAGAATAGGTTTGATGTACGTTATCAGTTGTTAATTTTTTTAAGAGATGGATTACTTTTACACTAACCTGTATGCCTATTCTAAGTTTAAGATATGATACACTCCATACATGCTCCGGAGGCCATCATTGGAGTCATGAATCTAGCTGTGCTTCCTGCTCATGCTGACCTAGTATCTGCAGTTAACTGAGCAAATGTGTGTCATGGGCTGAACTGTGTCCCTGCAAAATTCATATGTTGAAGTCTTAGCTTCCAGCACCTCAGAATATGACTGTATTTGGAGATAGAGTCTTTAAAGAGGTGATTAAGTTAAAATGGGGCCATTAGAGTGGACCCTAATCCAAATATGACTGGTGTCCACATGACAAGAGAATAGGACACAGACACGCACAGAGAGAAGACTAAGTGAAGACACAGGGAGAGGTTAGCCATCTAGCCATCTTCAAGCTGAGAAGGGAGGCCCCAGAAGGAACCAGCCCTGTTGACACCTTGATCTCAGACTTCTAACCTCCAGAACTCTGCGAAAATAAATTTCTATTAAGTCGCTCAGTCTGTGGTACTTTGTTATGGCAGCCCTAGAAAATTAATACAGTAATACAGATACTTGTTTGTTTGTAGGCTTGTTTATTTGTTGCATCAGCCAATTTGAGATGGTTTTTCAGTCACTTATAACTCACTAGATGCTAAAATATTCATGAACATTATTTATTTAATTCTTCCTCATTGACCTAGACCCTTGGTTTTCTTCAAAAGCTTGGTGGGCCCTTGTTGCGTTTTCATGTTTAACGAAGTAGAAAATCTAATGGAAGCTCTGCATGCTGCATTTTCTAGGGCTTCGTTTTAGGCTGAAGCTGCGGAGAGCCGTTCTTCCTGCTGAGGTGCCCATTGCCAGGGTGCGGAGGCCCACTCGGCAGGGTAAGCCTGGCACCCCAGCTCTCTTCCAACATGCATTTTAGCACTTGTGGAAAGACTTCTTCAGCGGTTGGCCCGATTGTCTCACTTTTCAGTGTATGAGGTTGGAGAAGTGTTGGTGAGAACTGAAGGATGAAATTTTTAATCATCTTTCGATTATTCTCCGGGGTTTTTTTTTTGTTTTTGTTTTTGTTTTTTAAGCTCTACCTCTTGTTCCTGTCCTCCACCTTCCCTGCCAGCTCCATTTCTGGATACTTCTGAGACTCTGCCTGGCAGGGCGAGTTGATTCTCTACCCCACCCTAGTCTTCCCCATGGTTGTGACATCCTCAACTCTGTTTTTTCTATCAAATCTTTGTATCCGCTTTCAGTTTTCCGGAGAAATATTTTAAGTGTCTTATCTAGGGATGACTCCCCCTCCTGTCTGTTATGAGGGTGCCATAGGAGGCAAAAGTCAAGGGGCATCTTTTATCCTGAGAGCCAGAGAGGAGGTGCTAAACTTAGAGCATCCTCCCAGAAAGACCCTTGGCCCCCGTAAGAGACTCAGCATCAGTCAGACACCAATGAAACTGTCCGACGGTATCAGTCAGCTGGGACCTCTGCTGTGCCTGCGTTCAGTCCCCTCCTCTACCCAAAGCAAGAAGAGCCACTGGTGGCCTAGCGAGGGAGTAGAGGAGGAGGACAAGCCTACGGTGGGGAAAGAAACCAGGGGCTGACTGTGCTTCTCCATTCTCCATAATAGGTGTCCAGTCTGTAATAGGCTGGAGCTGAGGGGAGGAAGGAGCTGTGACCTTGAGCTGAGTTCCAAGGTTGACTCTCACCCAGGACTAGACATTTTCATGACTAAAACTAGACTGATGGTGACTTGACTTGGGAAGGATTTTTATTATCTAAGAGTGGCTGGAAAAGAAATGAGACCTGCTTGACTGTTCACATAGTCCAAAGGGGGAGTTAAGACCACAGCGTGGATTGAAAAGGATTATGACCAGTTCTTCACTAACTGACTTTTAAAAGATGTGTCAAGAATGCTTTCCTTTGAACACATGTGTTATGATGGCACCTGATGGATAGATTTGCTCTTAATCTTGCTTCTTGAAAAAAATGCTCAGATATTTTTCGGTGGTCTGTAAAGTAACAATTCTTTAAGATCAGTGCATCTTTTTTTCTTCTAATGTTTTATTCATGTGATAATCTGATGGTACTTAGGCACATGTGCAAACTATCAGAGAAAAAAATATTGATTCATAGCTTAAAAAACAAACATAAACATAATTTCAAATATTACTATTAGGTTGAAACTTCTGGGAGGATAAAATATTATGAAGGTGGAACAAGGCTTCAAAAATTAGGTTCATTTTTCAGTTGGCCATTTATTTGGCAAATCATGAAGATCCCCAAAAGTACTATGACTCAATGGTACATTTTTTTGTTTGTACTTGTGCCACTTATATTACAAGTTAAATTGATTCTAATTAATTTTCTCTTAGAATGTGGATGAGGGCATCCATTCAAGTATCTTGCTCATTTGCTTTCTGTCTTTTTTTCCCCCAAGTTTTTATTATTCTCATGTAGTCGAATTATATATATGAGAGGCAATGCTGTGCTTTGAACCCACCTCAAAAGTGTGATTTTGTAAATCAGTTTTGTTGAGGTATACTTACACACCAATACTTACATACTAATTAAATGTACTCATTTTAAGTGTCCAGTTCAATGAGTTTTTACAGATGTATACACCCATGTGACCATGGTTTAGACAAATGCATACACCACGTGGCTTCTGAGACATTGAGTATTTTTATCATCCCACGAGTTTCCCTCAGCCCATTTGCCGTCAATTCCCCCAGCCCCCAGGAATAGGCAAAAGCTGATAAGCTTCCTGTCATTCTAGTTTTGCCTTTCCTAGAATGTCAAAGAAACTAAATTGTACTCTTTGTGTGTCGGGCTTCTTTTGTTCAGCATGGTGTTTTTGAGAATCATCCAAATTGTGATATATATCAGTGGTTCGTTTCTTTATGTTGTCGAGTGGTAATTCCATCCCTCATTCACTTTCTGTTGTGAGCAGTGATCTTGTACCTACAACACTTGGAAGAATGAGACAGGGGGATTTTATCCCCAAACGTGCTATTTATATATGTTTATATATCGTATAACCCTGAGCAAATTCCACTAAGCCAGCCTTTTCAATTTGTTAGACGTGGGCGATGATGGAATACTACTCTGTGAGCCCAAGAAAAGTCAAGTGATGGTGATGCCCTTGACAAGCATACAAATGCTAAAAACAGTGTGAGGAATAACAGCAGCTCTCCTTGTGAACCCAAACAGCAATGCTTTGGGCCTGATCCGGGCAACCACCACTACTGTATTCAATTATCATCGTTTATGACCTCATTTGTGGGAGGGTCATGTTTCCAACATTCATTGCTGTGAAAAATGATTACTTTCTTATATACAGAGGGTTGTGTTTTCAAATAGGAAATCAGCAGCAGGGTAGAAAGATTCTTTTAAAGATTTTTTTTTTTTTGATGTGGACAATTTTTGAAGTCTTTATTGAATTTGTTACAATATTGCTTCTGTTTCATGTTTTGGTTTTTTGGCCACAAGGCATGTGGGATCTTAGCTCCCTGACCAGGGATCTAACCCACCGCCCCCTGCATTGGAAGGTGATGTCTTAACCACCAGACCACCAGGGAGGTCCCTAACCAGCAAACTTTCCCTAGAAAGAATCTTTAGGAAACACTTTTTTATTCCTAAGCAAGTATATACTCATATTTGTATAAGACACAAATTAATAATAAATGGAGGGGTAAATCGTATGTAATAGCTGTGTATTCAATCTAGAAGCACACCTCTTTCAAATTGCTCCAGTTGCCCCTAAAATATCATATCACCTTAGTTGTACGGCATCATTGGCTCTTATGTACTCTATACACTTTCACAATCAAGTTAAGGGAAGTCCAAACGCCACGTGTTTGCAGACTGTGCCTAGTTCATGGGCCGTGCTTTATGCTGTGAAGTGACATTTTGTGCTGGTCTCAGCCTGTCAATAACCAGTGTTGGGTCTGGACCAGCCCTCGAGGTTATGATGATCACAAGACACCCTCAGCAATAAGCATCAGAAAAACTGGGAGTGGGGGGAAGGTGCATTAGTTACAGGTCCTGGAAATTACATGGCACACCTAGGGCCACACGACAAAGTCATAGGGAGTGGGAAAGTGGAGAGACGAGGGCCTGGGGTTCTGCGTTTATTGGGGTTGGCGGTGGGGGCTTTGCATTGCTAATTCCAGCAAACGTTCATTTGGGCCCATGGGGAGCAAGGTCTGAGAACCAGGGTCAACTCTCTACTCACATGCCTTGGGAAGGTCCTGCTGTCACCCTCCAATGCTCATGCAGGCCCCTATGACCCAGCAGGTGAGGAACCCTCCCAGCCTGCCCCTCCTGCAGTTCGCTCACTACTGTGGCCTTCCAGAGCCACTGTCTGCATGGTAACCTCATGAATCACCATCCCAGTAGTACCTGGGAACTTAGATGGAGGAGTCTGGGTCTTGCCACAAGGGCTTCTTCCTGTCTGCCTCCTCAAGACCCATCCACCCTCCTCTCAGGAAGGAAATCTTTCATCTGTGATTATTATTAACAGCAACAATATATCACAACAAGGTGCTTATTTCCTTTTTGAAAACACAATCCTCTGTGTATGAAAGAATAATCATTTTTCACAACAGACATTGTGATGGTTAATTTTATGCATCAACTTGACTGGGCTAAGGGATGCCCAGGGAGCTGGTAAAACATTATTTCTGGAAGCATCTGTGAGAATGTTTCTGGAAGGGATTAGCTTTTGAATCCATAGAGTAAGAAGACTGCCCTCACTAATGCGGATGGGTATCACCTAATCTACTGAGGGCCCCAGAGGAACAAAAAGGTGGAGAAAGGGTGGATTTGTTTTCTCTTCTTGAGCTGGGATATCCTTCTTCTCTGCCCTTAGGCATCAGTGCTCCTGGTTCTCAGTTCTTCAGACTCAGACCATTGGATCCCCTGGTCCTCAGATCCTTTGGGTTTGGACTGGAACCACACCACCGACTTTCCCGGGCCTCCAGCTTGCAGACAGCAGATCATGGGGCTTCTCAGTCTTCAAAATCACGTGAGCAAATACCTCACAATAAATATCTATCTATCTGTTTACTGATATCTGATTGGATCGATATCTGATTGGTTTGATTTCTCTGGAAAACCCTGAATAAGACATATTTTGGTACCAGAAGTGTTCAAGAGGAATGGAAACTTAAGGATGAATTTTCTGAGTTGGTTCTGGGTTTTCTGGAATTGGCTCCCTAATCTGATTAGATTTAAAGATGCCAATGACCTTATTTCCAGCCGTAAAGAGAGCCCTGATAGTCCATGATATGAACTCTGTATAGCAACATGCAAAATATCTGCATTGGACCCTCCTAATCAAGCAGTTAAGTGACTCTGTATATGATGCTTTCAAACATTATTAGAAAACTAAGGAATATAATGACGTTGTTTGGTTGCTCCTAATGTCACTGGACAAAGCGGTTGAAAGAAAAGGATGAGCTCAGGGCTTCGAATTCCCAGCTCAAACACCACATAAATGACCTAAAAGCTTCTGTGTGTTTCCTGAAGGAGACCTTGTACACGGGGCTGAAATTGCTGAAAGTCAAACACAGAGCCCCATCCTGCAGTTGGCTGAATTACAATGCAAATTGAGCTCCCAGCCTCAGAGGGTGTGTACTGATGAAGTGAGGATATTGACTGGGAAAGAATGAGGTCCTGTAAGTTGGGAAGGGGACATGTAGGAAGACCCTAATGGAGCTGAGGACGTTGAGCATATAAATTCTAATGAGTCTCCTGTGCCAGGGAGGAGGCGATCTCCCTACCCACAGCGTAGCGATCTTTCCACCTCCATCTGAGGGATGGGAATTGGGAAAATTAAAATGGGACAAAGCTGACTGTACTTACTGAGGTTCAGCTGTTTTTCTTGAATAAATGTCTCCTGTATTTACTGCTTTAGTTAATTTTCAAGTTTTGAAAAACTTGGTTTTGTTGATTATTGCCAGCGTTTCCATTCTTTTATGGAGAAGATTTTTAAATGAATTTATCCCATTATTCCTGCTGATGTCACCTAGGCTCATATAATGATATTATTTTTTTTTTTTAAATTTATTTGTTTTATTTATTTATTTTTGGCTGTGTTGGGTCTTTGTTGCTGTGCGCGGGCTTTCTCTAGTTGTGGTGCGCAGGCTTCTCATTGTGGTGGCTTCTCTTGTTGCGGAGCACAGTCTCTAGGCACGCGGGCTTCAGTAGTTCTGGCACATGGGCTTCAGTAGTTGTGGCTTGCGGGCTCTAGAGCGCGGGCTGTAGAGCGTAGGCTCAGAAGTTGTGGCGCACGGGCTTGGTTGCTCCATGGCATGTGTGATCTTCCCGGACCAGAGCTTGAACCCGTGTCCCCTGCATTGGCAGGCGGATACTTAACCACTGCGCCACCAGGGAAGCCCTGATATTATTAAAAGCATGAATGCAGCCCTTTTTCTTCAGGATTCTAACAGTTATTTGCTGTTCATCCAGAGGTTACAACTGTCTATACTCTTCCACTTTTTTGAATGAAGTGGCAAATGGTTTTGTTTGTGGGAAAAAACCTTAAAAATAAATTCATAGTGTTTCCCTTTTAGCAGTAGCTTCCAATAATCACTAGCTGTTTGGTATTTGCCACATTTCATGAACAGTCTACAATAGAGTAGGGTTTATCTTCCATATTTTTTAAAATCGACATATTATCTCCATTTGTCCAGATTTTCTTTTTTCAATAATTATTTATAAAATGTTTTTGATAAATAAATCTCATTGATCTTTTCTCACTTTAATTTTTTCCTCAAGCACTAGTGCAAAATGAATCAAATTCTGCAATTAGTGCCATAATTTTCATGACATTTCTGTTATCTCAAGAATGCCTCTTGTCACCGTCACCTCTAACAGGAAAACTTCTTTCTCTGAGAGTTGAATCACTGCAAAGAATCCTTTAGTATCTCAAAATAATGCTGAATATTTCCTCTTTACCTCCAAACATTGGTCCAATCTGTGTATGTTTGTTTATTTATGTGCAAGCCAAGTAAACCTAGTCTTTCTAGTTTGTGGAATATTCATGACTTTTGAGTATTCTCATCATATGCATCTGGTCTTAGGACCCAGTTGATATAAATGATTTCTGTCCTTTTGAAAACAGTTTACAAACAAAATATTATTTGACAATGTTAGTCATGAAATAGACTGTTCAGCATCTCATAACTGTGACTTTTCAAAAACATCTTTCACAAAATACTTGAGAATATCTGTTTTATCCATTGTATATTCTCTTTGATATTCTATAAACGTTACTGAGAATAGTATTTCGTATTACTGGGAATATGATTTGGGGGGAAAAACTGTTTTTCATGTAAAGTGTTGTATCAATCTTATCTTTCTCTATGGTTTACCCTTACGGTCCTTTTTGCATTTTGGTATGATTGATAATGCTGGGAAAATATCAATAGTCACTGAATGTTAAGAATACTTCAAAATGCCTGTAGCCTCTTCAAAGTCTCCTGACAGGAGGAGAAGAGAGAGAAATTGAACTGGAGAGAGAACCCAGTCTTAAGTTGTAATTAAAATGCCTTACTTTTACAAATTTTACAGAAGCGTATGATTATCTCAGATCATTTCCAGGACCTTAAAAGCTGCTGGTGCAGCTGAGGCATCCAGAAGCTTAGGTATATTTGAATCTTGACCTCAGACTTTTCTTCTCACTCTGAGGTAATAGAAATTCCTTTGATTCCCTTAAGTTATAAACAACAGTCTCCAATTAGGAATTCAGTGTCCACTGAAAAGTAGTAATCAACATTTCCGCTGTCATTGACTGCTTCCTTCAGGTGGGCTGGTAGAAATGGAAATCTGTGATATGGGGAAGAAAGAGAAGCATCTCCTCTCTGTCACTCACCTGCGCCTCCCCACACACCCCCCCAAGCCGCTGCTTCTCATGCCACAGTATCTGATGGGCTGGGGTCGGGGGAGTGCTCATGGGCAAGTTCCTGCTTAACTGGCACTGTTGTACGTTGGCTTCACTCTCTCTAGACCTGGGAGATATGAAAGCAGGTTCTCTCTCTTGCGTGGGTGTTTTCATAACTTTTTCAGGCTCCCCCCACCTGTCCGGCTGCTGGTTGCATCTGTCATCCGGGTGATGTTTTCCGTGACATCCGTTGCCACTCCTCTCTGGACCCCTAGTTTTCAGGAAATTCAAGCCACACAGACTCTCTGTTTGAGTTCCATCTTCTTCCCAGGTGGTTTACCGGTCCAGGTGTCCAAATAGATCCAGGCTGACTCCCCCTACTTTAAGGACAGCATCTAGTTCATGAAAAACAGTCACGTGTCCTGTGTTCCTACGCAACCAAAGTGCAGGGCAATTCTTACGTAGCCACCTTTTTTTCTTTGTTCTGCCTTTACAATAGATCTCTGTTTTTCTTTCTTTCTTTCTATCTGATTTTTCGTTTGTTGGTTTGTTTGTGGGGTTTTTTGTAGACCTCTAGGTTTCATGGCAGGAGTGAGATCCCATTCCACCATGTTCCCCCCTTCCAGGAAGTATGAATCAAGCTTTCCTTGAAGCATTGCCTTATACCCCCAAGAGAAAGGAGGAAGAGGATGTCCCTCCCCATCTCCCCCCTACACAAACTTTTATCAAGTCACACTCCCCTTCCTCTTGTGTATTGGTGGGCGGGACAAATGACACAGATTTGTCTGAGGAATTTATCTTCATAAAACTTCTTTCTACATAACTAAAATCCTAACCATTTTCTACCCTCACACTAAGAGTATCAGTTCTTAGCATTTGCTTTGATACCTACATCTTGATCCGACTCATAACACACTTTATTATACAGTGTCTTTTATATCTGGGTGTTTCTATCAAAACTTTCAGTATAACAACATTTACTCTTGGGAGACCTTAAAATAACAGATTCAGAAAATCTCCTTAATTATATTCTTTGGGTTGGAAAAGATCTCAGAAAATACAGGCTCTAGCAGATCAAAACTGGGCTTGCATCAAATATAGAAGTTGAGACCAAAGTTATTATATTAAGTTCATTCAGTCAATCAATCAATTAATCAAAGAATCTATCTTCCTAGACTAGCTCCTTATATACATAAGTAGAAAATGAAAATGTATTCTTTTGCATAGCTTTTTCACAGTTTAAGTCAGTATGATTTCAGGAGCTAAATCTGGTATGAATTTTTACTTATGTCCAAATAGGATTTTCTCCTTGCTGTCTCTCCCACTCCCATCTAATTTCTCCACACACACCCAACAGAGACTGTTCTTTCTCCTGGTGCTCTGGTTCAGCTGTGGAGACTGCTAATTATTTGGGTAAGATTCAGAGCAAGACTGAAACTAAATGATCTGCAATCTCTGTTTACCCTTGACAATCAGCCTTCTCCATGCTACCTTCCTGCTTAGTAGCAAAGGCAGACTTAATTAGTAAAAGTCACAAATAACACTGAACAAAATAGTCATTTTCAGCCTTTTGTGAATCTTTAAAAGATTAAGTTAAAAAAGAAGTCTGTTTTGTCTGTGATAACTTAAGCCCGGGAAGGCTTTGCTGCTTATTTAGCATTTTCCTATTTTTTCCTCAATCTAAGCTAATTTATCTTAAAGTACTGTCACAAATGGTCCTCACTTCTGCATAAGGTAAATACAGTACTTCAAATGTGTAAGCTCTGTTTGATATAATAAAATACCTCTAAACCTAAAAATACCTAGACAAAGAAAAAGGTATCTCATAAATAAGATTCTTCCAGGAACCTCTCTAATTTTCTATCCCTCTAACTCTTCTCATCCCCAAAACAACCATCCTTACCAGTTTGTTTCTTTTTTAAATAAATTATTTCATAATTTTACATTTGGGTTGTATGTAAACTGATTATTTCCTCCAGCATTAGTCCTCTTATTCCTTAATAATAGATCCCAATATTTAGCTGTTCCCCTTAACCCTAATGCTTTTCCCTGCTGTCTTGTCAGCTAGGTACAAATTCAATAAGATGTTTTTTTGAGATGTAAGGAGAAATTCTGTGTGGTAATTACAAAAAAAAATTTTTTTAATGGGAAAGTCTATATTCTAAGAGGTAGCAAATACCTAAATAAAAGATTCAAGATGATCTTTGATGCTGTGGTATTCATTGCAGCACAATTTATAATAACAAAATGGTGATAGCAACTTCAAGGTCTAGCAGAAGGAGATTAACTAAGTTATTATACGAACATAGTACAAAATCCTCTGCTACCATTCAAATCAAGTTTTTCAAAGATACTTAATAATATAGGAATATATCTCATTATTTACATGCTGTGAAAGAATTAAGTGAATGTTTTTCCATATAATGGAAAATTTTACAGACTTAAAATAGTTTCTTAAGATTAGTTATTAACATGGAGGAATGTTTATGATACTATGTTAAAAAAAAAAGCATAATGTTCACTTGTACAACATGCCTATATACACATCAGACTAATCCTGAAAAGAAATATATGACAGGGCTTCCCTGGTGGTGCAGTGGTTAAGAATCCGCCTGCCAAAGCAGGGGACATGGGTTCGAGCCCTAGTCTGGGAAGATCCCACATGCTGCGGAGCAACTAAGCCCGTGTGCCACAACTACTGAGCCTGCGCTCTAGAGCCCAAGAGCCACAACTACTGAGCCCTCATGCCACAACTACTGAAGCCTGCACACCTAGAGCCCGTGCTCCGCAATAAGAGAAGCCACTGAAATGAGAAGCCCGTGCACCCCAACAAAGAGTAGCCCTCACTCACTGCAACTAGAGAAAGCCCACTCACAGCAACAAAGACCCAACACAGCCTAAAATAAATAAATAAATAAAATAAATTTATTTTAAAAAATTATTTAAAAAAAGATATGACAATGTTAAACACTGCTTTAACATGAGTGGTGAGGCTATGCATATATATTTTTCTTTTTTTCCCTCCTTTTTATATAGTTGAAAGTTTCTATAATGGAAAAGCATAATGTTTATGGTAGAAATACACATATTTCTAAGAATAAATACAAGTGCTGTAGAGACTTCAAGTAAAATGAGAGTTGGGGAGCTTTCCTTGGCTTTGGCATTTAGAAGGTGATTGAAGAAGAACTTAGCCAGAACGTTTTCAGTGAAGTTGATGGGGGTAGAAGTCAACTTCCTGTAGATTAAAATTAAAAATGGGAAGCTAAGTGTGTTAGTGAAGTTAAACCCTATTTCGAAACAGCTTGGCTATGAAAGGAAGGAGCAAGATGAAGCAGTAGCTAAAGAGGGATATTAGGTTAGAGAAAGGCTATGTCTATATACTTAATGGGAGATATGAGAGGATACTTAGGCGCTGTATGAAGTCGGTAGAAAAGCAAACGTCTTGAGTATAGGTTAAAAGCCTCAATTTTCTCTCTGAAAAAGGAGGGAAGATGATCAGCAGAGAGAAGTGGCTGGTGGCAGGGTCGGTTTTGTGAGGCGAATGAGGAAGAATTATAATGATTGCTGTGATGCGCAGTACCAGGTAGCTGACCAATGAGCGTAACAGTATTACTGAGCTGGCGTCCAGCTGCTGCTGGGTTCCCGGAAAGCCTGATGACACCAATCTGCTCAAATGTGTGATTTAATCACAGTCCGTAGGGGTCTGGGTATGGAGCAGAAAAGGTGGATAGCTCCGCCGATTCAGAGTTGAAAAATTAGAAGTTTTGCTAAGAAAATGGGACAAAAATTATAACACCTATGCACCTTCAGTGACATGGAAGCCGAGGGACTTGGGGTGGGAACAATTACTTTATAAAGGAGTCGAGGTATAGCACCCAGATCAGGTAATTGACAGTATCCTCGAGAGCAGGCTGATGAACTCCAGGCACTGGGCAATCTTGGGGTCTCTCAGTTACTAACTGGTCTAGTTCTTTATCATCGCTTAGTTGGCAGGGTTTTATTGTAAACAGGATCTGCCCAGGGAGTATTTTCCAGGCTTGCTTTCATGTATTTATTTTTCTTCAGTTTCTTAGAGGGTGGTTTCTTTTGGGGGGGGGGGTTGGTTTTGGGTTTTTTTGGTTTGTTTTTGAGTAAGAGAAGAAACAGTATATAGCATCACATACGAATTAGTGCTCATTGACTACTGAGAAGAGAGCTGCTCACATGGAGCTGGTGAGTTCTCCCTGTGGTCTGGGCAGGTAATGGGGGCTTCCAGAAGGAGAGAAGACCCTCAAGGCCCTGCATCTTGCTGGTTCCCAGGAAGCTGAACTTCCTCTGATGGAGCATCTTCACCATGGTCAGGTTTTGTGTCAACCACGAGCAAAAATATGTGTGAAGACTGAAAGGTGATGTTTCTCTCTCTGACTAGAGCAAATAAGGTAGGAGGATAGTGTGTTTTAAAAATACTTACAAATAGATATTTTCTCATTAGTACGCTATACTAGTTCACATTGTCATCTCATACATTCCAATGACATTAGAAATCAGACATGATTTTTATTCTAGATCATTGTGGTCCCAGCATCTCTAGGCTGTCGTGTTCCTTCTAATCACATAGTCAAAGGGATGTAGGAGATTCATCATAAGCATCTACAGAGTAGGTTATTATGAGATAGAAGGTCAGCAGCTATAAAGAAAAGGTCCAGATATACTGTGAGAGAGATTATGACCTCAAAGTATGAGAGGGGCTGTTATAGCATCTATAGTGATTAGTATTATAGGTCAGTTTTTCTTCACTACTTATAGGCACCTCTGTACCTATTCATGGTATAACTAATAATAGATCCTGTGGGTTTTAAAAATTAGCCATGTCCTGTAAAGAAAATTAATAAATGTTTCATAAGCAAGTGGGGAAAAAAGGAAAATACTATGTATACTTTAATATTTTCAAATAAATATTGGTACTAAATTTCCACAAATAGCTAGAATGTGTCTTGGAAAATGTTTCTAAAAGCAAGCACGTCTTAAGAGCTTAATAATGATGATGATCTTTATTGAGCACACACACTGCTTGGCACTGTTCTAGGTGCTTTACATGTATTGTGTCATTTAATCTTTTCCTTAATCCTATCAAATAAGTATTATTATTGTCGTTATTTAAAGGGAAATAAACTAAAATAGAGGTAAATTCTCATGGTCGACGTTATACATCCTCTACCACCTAACCATCCCTACCGTGTGCAGGATTTCATGTGTCATTATTTGTTACACTTACAATATGGTAATGTTGTTAAATTTTATGGTTTCCAAAAATGATCAGATTTTTTATCCACTTACCCAGTGGGATTCATTGTTTTTGCTTTCTGACATCATGTTATTACACTGAACTTCTTTTATATCTAGAGGCATACTGTTTCAAAAACTGAATTGATACAGGCAGCAAAATCTAATGATTGTGTGTCAATGTCATTAATTGAATGGTAAAGTTAACCTGATATATCTCTTAATAAAGAAAAAGAGTCTCTACCAAAGCTCATTAATGCTAAATATTTAAAATATGATCATGGGGCTTCCCTGGTGGCGCAGTGGTTGAGAATCTGCCTGCCAATGCAGGGGACACGGGTTCGAGCCCTGGTCTGGGAAGATCCCACATGCCGCGGAGCAACTAGGCCCGTGAGCCACAACTACTGAACCTGCGCGTCTGGAGCCTGTGCTCCCAACAAGAGAGGCCGCGATAGTGAGAGGCCCGCGCACCGTGATGAAGAGTGGCCCCCACTTGCCACAACTAGAGAAAGCGCTCACACAGAAACGAAGACCCAACACAGCCAAATAAATAAATAAATAAATTTATATAAAAAAAAAAAAGAAAACCCCAGTAAATCATGCTCTCTTCTGAGGCTATTAAATGATAAAAAAAAAAAAAAAATATGATCATGAATACATTCCAACATTGACCATAAAATGGGATTGTATTTTGTTTGTTTCTGATTTTTCCTATTTGGATCCATCTTATCTTTGAAGTTTCACTGAATTTTAAGGTACATCATGCACACATTATTTTCTAAGCGCCATTGAGCATAGCTGTTGGATTTTTTAAAAATACATTTCTAAGGAGAAACTTGAAGTGTATGTTTTAGTTTACTTTTATTATCCCAATATATATCTAAATTACTTTCCTGACAAGCGCATGGAAAATATATAACAATTTAGGCTTTAAGGAAGTTTTGTGAGTACAAAGTAAATACCATCTAACACAGACTAATGTAGTTTTTATCACCATTTTCCATGAGGGGTAATAAAGTTTATCTAAACTGGTGTCAACCTTAAAAATAATAGTTATTTTACCAGTAAAAATGTTTTTTGGGGGGAATAGCAGAGAACTGCAATTGGGGACAAGCATGCTATAGTGAAAACTATAGGCAAGTCCAACAAACAAAGCAGAAGACTGTTATTTTTTTTTTTTTTAATTTATTTATTAATTTATTTTTGCTGTGTTGGGTCTTTGTTTCTGTGCGAGGGCTTTCTCTAGTTGTGGCGAGCGGGGGCCACTCTTCATCGCGGTGCGCGGGCCTCTCACTATCGCGGGCTCTGTTGTTGCGAACAACACAACAGGCTCCAGACGCTCAGGCTCAGTAGTTGTGGCTCACGGGCCCAGTTGCTCCGCAGTATGTGGGATCTTCCCAGACCAGGGCTTGAACCGGTGTCCCCTGCATTGGCAGGCAGATTCTCAACCACTGCGCCACCAGGGAAGCCCAAGACTGTTATTTTATAGAGAAAAAAGAGGAAGTTAGGAAGGGTTGTTTTGAATGAAAGTCCACTGGGGAAAAGAGAGTCAGGGTGATGATGATTTCTCATTGGCTGAGTTGCTGGGGTAGTGGATTTCTTATAGGAGACAAAATGTACATCTTTTCTTGTTGGGGCCTGTAATTGACGACTCTTCCTATAATTGATGTCACATGGCACCACGTGGGAGCTCCCCTTTCTGGCCTCCCGACCCCATTTTAGTGCGGTTTCCCTTTATTAAGTTTCACATTGGAGAAGAGTAATTGATCCGGTCTCCAAAATTAGAACTGGCCCATTATTGGGAAACAGTTAATTTTCTGTCAAATTTTATGAATTCGACCTGCACCTTTTCCTGACCTAACTCAGCATGTATTCCCTATAGCAGGTCCTTACTAGAAGACTGTTAGCAACATTCCCGTATACAACTGTTCTCTGCATTTATCGCAAGAGGGAAAGAAATGTTTAAAAAGAAAACTTTTCTCCAGAGAGCATTTCAGTAGGACCACGACTTTCTAATATGATCTCATCTGCTCTGAAAGTTCCCTTTGACAAGAAATAAAGCCATCTCTCAACTCCCTGTGACCACTCATGTTTGCCGGTCCAAAGACTTACTCTTAGAGTGGTAGTTTACCTTGAAACGGATGAGCTCAAGTGATCCTTCATTGGACTGTAATGCCAAAATCTCCTCTGCTGCAGTTACACTTCCTGCGCTCATAGTTGCTTATGAAGGTTCTCTCATCTCCCACTCAATACTATTAATTCTCCCTTCTGACTATATCACTAACCCGGTATTCAACTAACCTGAGTTTAGATTCTAGACCTGTCACTATCACCTGCATGAATTGGGGCAAATAACTTATGTGAACTTGAATATTCAAATCAAAATATAGTGCTTAATTAAAAAGGATGATTTGAGGATTAAAATAGATGTTGTGAGGGAAGATTACTTGTTGATACTTGCTATTACCATTACATATAATTAGGGAGGCTATAAAATAAATCCAAACTTGAAAGGACAGAAATGTGAAGTTGTGGTATATAGGAGAAATATTACATTGAAATTTTAAAAAATTCACAGTCACAACAAAACCACTGAGAGACAGAAAAGATACATACATTAATAAATTATATAATTAACAGGTTGAAGGTCTAGTCCATTAAAATTAATCTTTACATCTGAGGAAAAAGAACAGCTGCAGCAGAGCCTGCAATAAACAAATGGCAAGAGTAACAGAATCAATTTATCTACCTTCCTCTTATTTCTCATGCCTCTTCCTTGAGATGAATTGATTCTGAGGGAATCATCTACATTTGAAACTCTTCCTTAGTAATTGCAGATAAACGAGGCATTACAGTAAATATTCATATGATTTCAGTCATGAATATAGGAACAACATTGGATCAGAGGTTTTTGGGAAGAGACTAGGCATAGCAGAATTGTGGTTTTTTTCCAAATAAGTTTTGGGAGGAGAATAAATAAAGAATTTGCACAAATACTATGTCCCAAGGCTGAAATTGAACTTATTTTAGCAATTGTATTATTATTGAGTGAAGTTCAGAAATCCAAGCCAAACCTTATTTACAGTAAGCAACCCTGAGCCAGTACTTTGTAGCAGCGTTGCTACCAGAACCTCCCTAAAAAGACTCAAGACCATGTATTCATTTGAGAAAAATGCCTGGAATATTGTTTAGCTTTGCTCCTCCCACCCCATTCCAAATATGCTGAGTTTATTCTTGGAGGCAAAAAAAAAAAAAAAAAAAAAAAATCAAAACTTTCATTTATTATCTACCAATAGATTCAGCAGTGCTATCCCATGTCCTTCTAGATTCTATTGATGGCTAATTTTAAATGCCTTTTAAATTCCCACAAAAGCAGGAACTAACCAAAATGAACCACAAAATAAAGAGATAACACCTAGGACTGTAGTCAGATTTCCATTAGGCAACTTGTCTACTTTGTGTTACCCCATCTTTTTTATTATTTTTTTTTAGTTGAAGTATAGTTAATTTACAATGTTGTGTTAGTTTCAAGTGTACAGCAAAGTGATTCAGTTATACATACACATATATATATATATATATATATATATATATATATATATATATATATATACTTTTTCAGATTCTTTTCCATTATAGGTTATTACAAAATATTGAGTATAGTTCCCTGTGCTATACAGTAGGTCCTTGTTGTTTACCTATTTTATATACAGTAGTGTGTATCTGCTAATCCCACACTTCTAATTTATCCCTCCCCCCCTTCCCCCTTTGGTAACCATAAGCTTGTTTTCTATGTCTGTGAGTCTGTTTTGTATGTAAGTTCATTTGTACCATTTTTTTAGATTCCACAAATAAGTGATATCATATGATATTTGTCTTTCTCTGTCAGACTTACTTCATTTAGTGTGATAATCTCTAGGTCCATCCATGTTGCTGCAAATGGCATTATTTCATTCTTTTTTAATGGTTGAGTACTATTCCATTGTATATGTATTTACCACATCTTCTTTATTCATTCATCTACCAGTGGACATTTACGTTGCTTCCATGTCTTGGCTGCCGTAAACAGTGCCGCTGTGAACACTGGGGTGCACACATCTTTTCGAATTAGATTTTTGTCTGGATGTACGCCCAGGAGTGGGATTGCAGGATCATATGGTAACTCTAGTTTTAGTTTTTTAAGGAACCTCCATACTGTTCTCCATAATGTTTTTGATAACTTCTCTAGAAATAGGCCAGTTTTTAATGTTGAAAGTTTTAATACAGAGTTTTATCTTTGGGAATTCTGTTCTCAATAGAACTGATTACTTCTACTGAATGGAACTATTCCTATAGTGTTAGAAAGAAATGTAGTGCTTTACTTTTCTAACATTCTAAAGAAAAAGACTTGATCACAAAGTCTATTGTCATGCCATACATGCCATATGAATAGTAATTACTTGGATTAACTTTTCTCTTATGAGCAATGAATATCTAGTCCCAGGTAAATGGCAGTGTACCTAAAACCAATTCAAAATGACATCTGTTTTTCCCCTAAGTTTAACTAATATTTAGAACTGCAATTAGAATAATGATTTCACTTTTATCTACAATTATTTTATTTAGGGATTAGACTTGTCTCTAATATAAGTTATATAATTATATATAATACAACTGATATAAACTGATTTAAATAAATCTCAAATACTTGCTTATTAATCAAAAGTATTTTAACTCATGTGTATCAAAATACTCAGTCTATTAATCCAATTATGGTATTTATACTCATTAATATCAATTTGGTTCAGAAATTTTTACCAAAAAATTATAGTATAATTATACCTAAGAATTAGTTTTTCAGTTACCTTCCTTAGTAACTGTGTCTTAACATTGCAGTGTTTATGGTTTTCAAACACATCAGGGAAAATCTGCTGGTCATGGCAGAAAAAGTGTATAAAAAACTAACCATTTCTTTTCTAAGCACACTCATTTTATTCCTCACCAATTTATGAAGATTCCTAGGATTATCATTTTGTACCTTTCTGTAACGTCTAATCCCTGCCTGAAAGAATCACACTTATTTTACAAACTAACAGCTATTCTGGAAATGTTAAATAAACAAATTTCAATATTAATTTAAAGTTTGATCCAAAGCTCTAAAAATTGTCCTGTGGCCATGTCCATGTCTTTGTGAGAACTTCATAATACTATGAATATTTCTATTTGGTGAGCCTTTCCATCTTTTACTGGAGTATAAGTCCCTGCAGAGTATGAAAAGGACTGATCATTGTGTAAGTGATCTTCAGCTATAAGATGCCCTTAATATTGTAGTTGGTATTTAATAATTATTCTATCAAAGTTCCATTGAGAAAGATTAAGATTTTTCTATTAAACACTCAAAGTGATTTGGCTTTACTGAGTTTTATCATGATGAAATCTAGCATGTTGTTACTAGTAGAATTTCGTATAAATATTAAGTAAGATAAAGTCACTCAGATTCATTTAGATTCATTTATTCAAGTATCTATTGAGTACATATCATATACATGTCACTGTTTAGGTATTTAGGATATATTAGTGATTCCTTACACCATGATAATATATATATTTAAAGAGCAAGACAGACGATAAAATAGTAGCAAATAAATTTATGGGATATTAGACATTGATAAATGTGTGAATAATGAGAATAGTAAATCAGAATCAGTGTTTAGGAAATATAGAGTAGGGGATGAACTTGTATTAAAATTCTAAATATTTTGGACATAGTAGGACTTATTGCAAAGGTGATACATTCTGGGAGACAGCAATCCACACACTAGCAGGTAAAAGCGCTCTATTTTTAGAATTACTAAACTTGTTTCTCTAAATACCTGTGATCTTTAGACATCTCAGTTTTCCTTCTTAACGGCTTAAACCTTTTAGAGCAGTTTCTAGGAAAACCCATTGCATATCTTTACATATCTATGAAAAGTCATTTTTATGTGAAGTCTTTGTATATCATACATCTAGTATTTTCAAACCTGCTAGTAGCTATCTCTCAGTTGAATCTGCTGGATCATTTCCAACCTTGATTTACTAGGCAACTGATGTATATTTTTATATTCATTATGTAGTGTAGATATTATGGACACTTTGATACCAGGTGGTATCAGGTTATTGTTTCATCTGTAATACAGACCCACTCAAATTACAGAATCTGTTACCGCGTCTTTTCATTATAATACTGCCATTAGTATTTATTTTCCTGCATATATATAATTTTATTTTTCTTATTGTTTTGTTTAAGCTCTGCAAATCAAGGCAATAAATCTTTTGTCTTACGTGTTGCAAAATTTCCCCTGGTTTATCATTTATTATTTAGTTTGTCATTTGACATTTAATATATCTGTATCTAGAAAACAAAGTATACATGAATTTGGGTTTTTAAAATATTTTGTATAAGTTTATTGATTTTCTTCTGAGTATGGCTTTTAATACATTCTCTAAGATTGTGTACTTTTGAACAAGTCTAAATTTATAAACTAAATATGTAATGTAAAGTTTTGTTGTTGTTGTTTTACAGATTGAAATGTCCCACTCTGAAATGATTATAGATACTAAGAGAAGACAAAACAAAGCCCCAGCTCCATGAAGGTACTAATTTTTTAAATTTACAAATTCTTATTTCTTGTTTTACATTAGGCTACGGCAATTAAAGTCTATTGGAATTAAATACAAATCTTAACAACATAGATAAATATCCTAAGAAATGGCAAATAGTCATAGTGAAATGCAACAAGAATAAGGGTCAAAATACGTTTTTCAGTGGCAAAGTGGAAGGATCGTGATGCTGGACCTCAGAAGCTCATCTACTAGTTACATAGTAAGTCACAGTCTCTCTGGTCCTTAGCTTTCCCACTAATGAAACAGGAAAGTAGGACTACCTCACTGGTTCCAAGCGATGTTTGGAAGACTCTCTAGAGCTTAGAAAAACACTGAAAGGGTCTGTGAAGCCAAAATTAAGCTTTGTATTCAACCTTACCTATCACTAGAACCTCAGATTAACTCTGAGAGCTGAAAAATAAAAACGAACTTCAGAGTGTTAGATTTCCTGTTTCCACCCAATATAAGCCAACTGTAAGTAAATATATCTTGAAATGGGCTTATGCGTATGCATGTGTAAATTGTTTCCATAAACATCTAATTATTGAAAATGTTCTAAATCGCACACCTGTGTGATAGTCAGAAAAGTCCTTTGATCCTGATGTAATTATTTATATAAAGGAACAGATTGGCTTTGCTAGATCCACTGACTGATAAACTCCGTCTCTACATTTCTGTCATTTCAAGGCTTTCCTGATTAAGCTGTAGAAAGGAATTAAGTTTATTCAAGTTGGATTAATGAAACGCTGATTTCAATAGTGTTATTCTGTAATATGTAGCATTTCTTTGCTTCTCCTTCACTTTTTAAAAATTCTTTTTCCTTACTCCTCAAGTTTAATATATGATTCTTTTACAGAAAGTACTCTATAAAGGGTTTCAGAACTATGCATGCGGCTATTTTATATCTGTTGCAGTGTTTTGAAATTATGGTTTCATTATCCCTTGGCCTGTTTTTCTAGAGAGAAAAATATGTGTATCACCATCATTATAAGCTTTGGAGGCTTTGGAACACTATTGAGATTGAAGTGCTGTGCTTGCACAAAAAAAGTTAATTCTAACAAATGGTGTGCCCTGAATTTTCCTTTCTACTGACTTTTTATTCATTTTTTAAATTCTCACATGGTGTTCTGAAGCAGTTAACAATGAATCATAGGGCTGAATTCAGCTTTGCAAATATATTAAAAGAAATTGTCAGGCATTTCAGTTCATCTAGAAATATCACCCACCCAAGGGGTGGGCAATAAACCTTTGCTAGCTAGTGTTAACACTAGGAGCAAAAAGAATTGAATCAGTATTATTGATTTCCATTTGCCAAGCCCAAAATTGTACTATCTCTGAGAGGAACTATTTGTAAACTTCTTGGAACATAGCTACCTTTGTATTCGTTACTTACTAAGACCTGTAAGACCTTAGTAATATTGCATAAATACCACTTTGCTTGAGCTTACATGATGTGCCTTGCTTAAACGCTTACACTTAAAACATTGATGGTGTTGTTAAAACATTGGCTCTGGGAAACAGTGCCCTGGGAGTACCTTCATTGAGATCCAAAGTATAAACTGCTATATACCGTCAGGACCTGCTGTCACCTTTGGATGAAAAGAAATGTGTTGGCTTTCTGAGGTGTCTCCAGTGCAATTTCATGGGTCACCATGAACAGCACCCCAAATGATGATTTACGATGTCTCCGTCCATGGGTGGCAGTTTACAAATCACTGCTTACGTGTTGCCTCAAACTCTAAATGTTATTAATCAGCTTGTAACTGAGAAAAGCTTTCAGTGGGTCGTGTCTTCCTGACAACGTGTTCTATAATAATTGTGGAAAATATCACACCGCCTTTGGGTTTTCCAGAGACTGATGTTTCTGTATTGCTATTGTGCAGAATATTTGCTTAGCCACCCTTTTCCTATAAACCACCACACTGAACTTCGGGTTTCAAATCAAAGAATGATGAGGAATAAGGCAGGTAGAAGTCACCTAAGACCCTTTGGTGCTTTGGCTTCACCTCTCTGAAAGTTTCTGAGACGGTAAGTAAGCCACTGGCTAAGTGAGCATCAGCAATTACTTGTCTGTTAGTCTGTATTTTCAATTATCAGCAATAGTAAGAAACCGTATTTTATGCTATTCTGAAGGAGTGGAAGACCTTTTAAATCTGAGTTAACATGGCATCTTACTACATCCTACATATTTACTCACGTCCCGACTGTTTAGACTTTCTGGTGTTTTCTTTTTATATAAATTATTAATAAATTCTGCATGTTCAGAGACAGTATCAGTGTAAGTAAACTTAGAGGAGTTTTCTACACCTTTTGCTTAATATTTTCACTATTTTAATAAATACTTGATTTCCATTAAGAGGCCCAAATTTCAAATTAAATATGAACAATCAGGTAGGAATCAGTTTCCCTTTATAGGGCAAAAAACTAAATTTCTTAGATAAATATACACAGAAATAGCCACAGCCATGGAGGCGGATACGGCTAGGCATTCATGTACACCTTCAGGAGGGTAGACATAGTTCAGTGGAGTGTTTGGGTCATTTTTTTTTTTTTAGCTGAAACTGTTTTGGTTTCTGTAGCTGTTACATAAACTTTGAAAGTTGCCTTCTTTGCGATAGTTGTTCCTATAATTCGTCTCTGTAGGGGCTGAAAATATCTAGACTGTAGAAGGACTCAGAACATCCTGGTCCATTCCCTTCAGGATGTTTTAATGATTATGATGCAATTACAGGTACAGTGTTTCCTTTTCCCTCTTGAAAGAAGTGGAGAGATGAAAGCAAACAGACAACTGACATTAAATCGCCAAATTTAGGGTAAAATTTGGAATTTCTTTCTTACCAGCATAAATAGATGTTTTTATAACATTGAAATCTCCAAGAAAAAGCTGTTTTTAAAAACTGTGTCCTAATATTGTATGCCTTCATGCCATTAAACATTTATTTTCTTCAAATAAATCAAGAATGTCATTCACACAAAGTCTTATATTATCTTAATCATAAAATACAACTAGGCTTATTGAATATGAATACATTCTGTACTTTGATGCATTCTAAGATGCTGTGCTCTGCTTTTTTGGGAAAAAAAATCTCCTCTTCTGTGTAACGTTGGCTTATGAATATTATAACAACAGTTCTTTTCTGTTCACATGCAGTGAACTGAGACAACCTTCACTCCAGCATTTGGAGTCTCCTTCTGTGAGTTTGTCTTATGAGAATGCATATTCAATGTTTGAATGTCCTCTGAAGAAACCAATCTGGCAAGTTTATAATCTTTATGGTTACTTTGGGTTTTGTTTTATTTTTCAAGTAGGTATCAGGCAAAATTTTTCATATGTTCACTTTTCAAAGAAAAGTTAAATAGATTTCACAATCAGAGTGGATAGTGCTATTTTTGTCACCAGGAAAGTTTTATTTTGGCATATGACATACATAATAATTATCTTCCCTGATTTAACAGCCTATTTGGAATATCATTGCCACTTAGGTTATGTAACCCTTTGCCTTCCAGATAGTTCAGATATTTCATCTAGAAAATATTAGAAGGTTCTCTTTCCAATCACTGAATAAAAATAATGTTATTTTTGTTAAATTAAACATCTGAATCTAGAAATTGTAAATCTGAGAGTACGCAACTGGTAGAAAGTATTGTGAAGTCTAGGGTCAAGAAAGGTAAGAACTTTTATTATGCATGCTTGGAGAAATGTTTTCCTACCTCTTTCTTGTCACTTGATAATCATGTATATAACTGTTAAGTGAAAAGTGATCCAAAAAAAGATCTACTAGTCAATGAACATGCTTCTACTGGAGCAAAATAGTTCTAGTTCAGTAAAACAATTAAAAAGTAAGATGGGATCTGGGCTTAAGCCTGGGGAGACAGTCTCCATGGAAGCATGGGCTGTAAGCCGCCCGCAAACAATATTCCCAACAGCTGAGGTCTGGGCACCTGAGCCCCAAAGCCAGTGTCTGGTGGAAGCCAGTACCCAGTATCCAGCACGACCCCGGTGTGAGTGACTCTGGAGCCATTATAACCAAGAGCAAGTCAACATCCCTCCAAGGCATCTACGTCTCCTCCTAAGATCCTACACCATGAGTTTGGATTCCTACTAAATGAAAACGGGTGTATACAGTAGGATGATTCGTCTTCAATCCTGTGTATCTCTTGCAGGAGGAAACTATCCCATAAAATCCTGGGCTGGAGGCCATGCTGAAGTATACGTACCTTGCAGCGACATGATTTCAGCTTTCATCCAGTCCCCTGCCTGGACCGGTCAGTCTAGGTACGATAACCTTACCATTTTTAGCTAAAGTCTCTTCTTTTGGCATCACAGGTGATTTATGGGGGTAGACTTTTTTTATATGGACATATTGAAGAGCTGTCGGATTATGTTGATTAAGTACTCGGGCTCAAGAGGCAAAGTGCCAAGGTAGAAAACAAGACGGTAAAGCATCCTACCTTGGAGTCTGTCAGCAAGTTCTCTGTGCTTTAGTTTGATTTCCTAATAAATAGATCAGGGATGATGATGATAGCACTAATAATAGTACCTACCTCACAGGGTTGTTTCAAATATATGAAGTTAATCTATGTAAGATAACACGGCAAAATCTAGAATATGGTAGACACATATTATTAGCTCCTAGAGTACTCTCTCAGTAGATACCCTATATCTGTGCCTTGTAGTAAAATTATATTAGTAGGAATGACTGTTCGCACATAGTAACCAGTAGTCACATTCAGTGCATTTTTACAGCATCCCTGAACTCTAGGGGTTGCAGTCATCTCAGAGATTCAGGAGATTAAAGGATGGAGGCTCTGACCAGTGAGGATTTATCCTCAGACTCCTCTGTGACCACTGCCCTGGGAGAAATCAACCCAGGGTGGCGGGGCTGTGAGACCTCACAGGAGGCCCCCAAACCAGCCTGGTCGGCTGGGATGTTCGGGGAAGATTAAATGAGGAGAACGGGCAGGCTGTTCTCCAACTGTCATAACAAATTACCCCCAAATTGGTGGCTTACAACAGTATAAATGTATTGTCTGGTTTGTGGAGGTCAGAAACCTGAAATGGGTCTCCATGGAGACAAAATCACCATGTTGGCAGGGTTGGGTTCCTTCCTTCTGGAGGCTCTAGGGGAGAGTCCATTTCCCTCTTTTTTCCAGGTTAGAAAGCACCCACATTCCTTGGTTCATGGCCCCTTCCCCTCACCTCCAAAGCCAGCAACGCTAGGTAGAGCCCTCCTCACATCACACTGCTTTCCTCTTAACCTGCTTTCAGGCTCCAGCTTCCAATTTAAGGACACCCTTTGTTATTTACATTGTGTCCACCAGGATAATCCAGAATAATCTCCACATTATAAAGTCAGCTGGTTCACAACCTTGATGCCAAGTGCAATTTAATTCCCAGATCCTGTGAATGTGTTACATTTCAAGTCAAAAGGGAATTTAAGACGGCTTTGGGAGGTCTTCATTCTGCTTACCACACTGAAGGCTGAGGAACAAAATGGGGGAGGAAGAAAGAAATGCAACACTAAGTATTGAAACTATTTAACATACAATGATACAAAGGGGAAAAAATACCTCCCCACTCCCACACACTTGAACACACACGGATGAAATTCTACTTGGCAAGGCTTTCCAAGATCAGTTGCCTAAATTCTCTCAAATAGGTTAGTATTGCCAAAATGCCTGCCTGTTTCTTTTTGAGAGAAACACACGGAGTGTGTTGAAAGCACCTGATCATGTGATTGCAAAATAAATGGGGGAAATAGAGGAATGATTTCATCTTTGCTCTGCAGAGATTTTGTTCACATTCTATCAGCATTAATTTGCAAGTCTCATGTCCTTTTTTTTTTTTTCTAACTAACTGTCCATCATTCTTATCAGAAAAACAAAATCAGCTTCCAGGTCATCAATGAAGTCAATCTAAACAGGAAGAAAAAGAGAAAACAAGAGGAAAAAGGTACTATTGGTTATATTTGAGCTTACCCATCTTCTGGTTTTGCTTTAACTATATACTGTTTTTACCTTACAATTCTACGTTATAGTTTTAAAAAATCAAGCAGGGCATGGAGTGCATTAGTTCACAAATCTTCCACAATATCCCTGATTCCAGTTTTAATTCTTAAATATAATTGCCATTAATATTTGGTGTGCATCTTTCCAGGTGTTTTTATGCATACCCATGTACCTATTAAACAATCAGTATGAAAATATGTATTTCTCTGCAGCATAGTCTGGTTTGAGATAACATAGTTTGATATACCTTTGCAGGAAAAAGAGATGTCTTTCCACTATATCATCAGAATCTCTTTTATCTCTGTACCTTAGTTATCTTAGTAGAATTCTAAGGCTTTCTATACAAGAACCAGACCTTTTGTTGAGACTTATTCTTACTGTATTTTAATTCTTCTTCCTCTTTTTGTTTCTGTTAATGGTCAGTTACCTACCCAATTCCTTCCTTTTGGAAACATTCTGGCCTCATTAGCGTTCACCTTCTTCTTCATAGCTTTTCCAGTACTGTGGGTGAAGTTCTCCTGACCGTTATTCCTATGACGGAGCAGGTTTTCAGGAAAGTCAGTTGCTGCATTTTTTCTTTAGTAATCTGTGGAATTTCTACAATTTCCCGTCCATGTACCCCAGGGCCGTCCCCAGTGGGGACATTGCATAAGTTCTAGCCCTGGCTCGGCAGCCAAATCCTAGTTTTACAAACCCTGATATGTCATTAACCTCTTTGGGTGACCACTTTCTTATCAGTCAAGAGGGCCAGGAGAGGGGGTGGTGGTTTTCAAAGCATGTTATGAGCCCTGAGGTTCTGTGGGGCAGCCCTGGAATGGACGTTAGGCTGGAGATAAAGGAAGCTTGCCCTACTTTATTTAGCTCATGGTTTACAGACAAAAGTCATATTTTGTTTTGTCTTTTACCTAATAGAAGATTTGATCCTTAGACAAAATACTGAAACTCACTAAATAATCCGTACATCAACATCTCTGAGAGGATCCTACAGGACCTCCTGTTTTGTGAACAAGACATAAAATATCTGTAGAACTTACCTAAAAATTACCTAAACCAAGTTCTAATTTACTCTTTACTTAGTTAAAAAAAAAAGATGGAAAAATCCATAGATTCTCTGCATTTCGGTAGACTGAACTGCTTTTAATCTGATATTTGTATTGTCAAAAGCAAATATATTTGAAATCATTTTATAACTGCAGCACATTTTCATCACTGTAAAACCTCATACCTCTTTTGGAAACTCTGGTTTCTGTTTTCTAACACCTATTTTGCAACCTACTCTACTTTCCCAAACAAGATTGATTTCTCCCAGTCATGGCATACTACTGGTTCAAAACTCCCAAGGCTAAATTTCTAAATTTATTTTATAATTACTTTTAGTTGTGCTACACTAGAGATGGTAAGGGAAAGTCATAGGATAATTACCAAGAGTACAAGTAGCTGGATCTTTTGGCTGGGTGGGGTGTGTGTGTGTGTGTATTCATGTGTTCCTTGCCTTGCTGCAACTCTGGTT
Organism: Balaenoptera ricei; assembly: GCF_028023285.1. Taxonomy (NCBI): domain Eukaryota; kingdom Metazoa; phylum Chordata; class Mammalia; order Artiodactyla; family Balaenopteridae; genus Balaenoptera; species Balaenoptera ricei. The sequence continues at coordinate 52,747,794 of NC_082657.1, read as the reverse complement.
TGGGCAAGGTAATGAATCTCTGTGTATCTATCTCTTTTTCCAGAATCTCTAAAATGCTTCTTTGAGAGTTAAATGTTATAGGTTTTTACATGTTAATCACTTGGTATGGTGCCTAGCATGGAGGAGACTGCAGTTGGTTGCTAGCATTGAATTGTATGCTTTCTGCATCAGCCCAAGAAAGTAAAACCTTACCATCCAGTGCCAAATTGGATTTTATATATATATATACGTACATACATATACACACACATTATAAATTTTATCATTATTGAAAGAGGATAACTTGGAACAGTTTAGGTATATATTCCTATATTTTTTAATAAAAATTTTAAAAATTCATGGCAGTGCATAATTGATCTCATTGTTTAATCACGGAATATATAATCTAAACAAAAAAATAATATCAATATGAAGAACACCATGGAGCAGATAGCACGGTCTTATTGGACCACTAAAGCAGAGGGAGAAAATACAGAGTAATATAAAAGCTAAAGCTTACCTGCCCAGCGTCCAGAGCAGACACTGCAAGATTGATAATGTCCCTCTTTTCAGATATGCGGAATGATCTTATTCACAGCACACAGTTCAGGCAGCCTATTGTTATGGTCTTCTTTATCATGTAATGCCACTCTTCATCCCTGATCACTTTCCTTGCTTTGAAGTCTACTCTGAAATTAATATAATTATTTCTGCTTTCTTTTGATTCTTATGGTATATCTTTCTCTATTCATTTACTTTTAATCTATATCTAATCTAATGTATATTTAAAACAGGTTACAGACAACATATAGTTGAGTCTTGTTTTTTGATCCACTTTGACGATCTGTCTCTTGATGAATGTATTTAGACCGTTGACATTTTAAGTGATTATGATATAGTTGGATAACATCTACCGTATTTGTTATTGTTTTCTATTTGTTTTCCTGTATTGTGTTCCTATTTTTGGCTTCCATTCTTTTTCCTTTTTGTATGGTTTCAACTGAGCATTTTATATAATTCCATTTTCTCAGTTATACTACTTTTTATTTTTTTAGAGGTCGCCCTAGAGTTTCCAATATACATTTACAAAAATCCAATTCCACGTTCAAATAACACTATGCACTTCATGAGTAGTGCGAGTACCTTATAATGACAAAATAATCCTAATTCTTTCTCCCCTTCCTTTGTGTTATTGCTGGCATTCATTTCATTCATATACATAAGCATATACGTATATAAGAATACATAATCAAATATGTTGTTGCTATTATTCTGAACAAATTGTTATCTTTTATTTTCTTAGATCAGTTTAGAATAAAAGTTGTTGAGCAACTATACACCAATAAAATGGACAACCTAGAAGAAATGGACAAATTCTTAGAAAGGTACAACCTCCCAAGACTGAACCAGGAAGAAACAGAAAATATGAATAGACCAATTGCTGGTACTGAAATTGGATCAGTAGTTTAAAAACTCCCAACAAACAGAAGTCCAGGACCAGGTGGCTTCACAGGTGAATTCTAACAAACATTTAGAGAAAAGTTAACTCCTATCCTTCTGAAACTCTTCCAAAAAATTGCAGAGGAAGGAATACTTTCGAACTCATTCAACGAGGCCACCAGGACTCTGCTACCAAAACCAAAGATATCACAAACAAGAAAATTACAGGCCAATATCACTGATGAACATAGAGGCAAAAATCCTCAACAAAATACTAGCAAACTGAATCCAACAGTACATTAAAAGGATCATACACCATGATCAAGTGGGATTTATCCCAGGGATGCAAGGATTTTTCAGTATCCACAAATCAATCAATGTGATACACCATATTAACAAATTGAAGAATAAAAACCATACGATCATCTCAGTAGGTGCAGAAAAAGCTTTTGACAAAATTCAACATCCATTTTTGATAAAAACTCTCTAGAAAGTGGACATAGAGGGAACACACCTCAACATAATAAAGGCCATATATGACAAACCTACAGTTAACATCATGGTCAACGATGAAAAGTTGAAAGCATTTCCTCTAAGATCAGGAACAAGACAAGGATGCCCACTCTTGCCACTTCTATTCAACACAGTTTTGGAAGTCCTAGCCACAGCATTCAGAGAAGAAAAAAGAATAAAAGGAATCCAAATTGGAAAAGAAGAAGTAAAACTGTCACTGTTTGCAGATGACATGATACTATACATAGAAAATCCTAAAGATGCTACCAGAAAACTACTAGAGCTCATCAATGAATTTGGTAAAGTTGCAGGATACAAAGTTAATGCACAGAAATCTGTTGCATTTCTACATACTAACCATGAAAGATCAGAAAGAGAAATTAAGGAAACAATCCCATTAACCATCGCATCAAAAAGAATAAAATACCTAGGAATAAACCTACCTAAGGAGGCAAAAGACCTGTACTCAGAAAACTATAAGACACTGATGAAAGAAATCAAAGATGACACAAACAGATGGAGAGATATACCATGTTCTTGGATTGGAAGAATCAACATTGTGAAAATGACTATACTACCCAAAGCAATCTACAGATTCAATGCAATCTCTATCAAATTACCAATGGCAATTTTCCACAGAACTAGAACAAGAAAAATTTGTATGGAGACACAAAAGACCCTGAATAGCCAAAGCAGTTGTGAGAAAGAAGAATGGAGCTGGAAGAATCAGTTTCCTTGACTTCAGACTACTACAAAGCTACAGTAATCACAGCTGTATGGTACTGGCACAAAAACAGACTCATACATCAATGGAACAGGATAGAAAGCCCAGAAATACCCACACAACTATGGTCAATTAATCTATGACAAAGGAGGCAAGAATATACAGTGGAGAAAAGACAATCTCTTTAATAAGTGGTGCTGGGAAAACTGGACAGCTATGTGTAAAAGAATGAAATTAGAACGTTCTCCAATACCATATATAAAAATAAACTCAAAATGGATTAAAGACCTAAATGTAAGAGCAGATACTATAAATATAGACAGAACACTCTGACATAAATCGTGGCCTTATTTTTTTGGACTCAGTTAAAAAATGGGCAGAAGACCTGAGTAGACATTTTTCCAAAGAAGACATACAGATGGCTAACAGGCACATGAAAAGATGCTCAAATTGCTAATTATTAGAGAAATGTAACTCAAAACCACGAGGTATCACCTCGCACCTGTCAGGATGGCTATCATCAAAAAGTCTACAAATAATAAAAGAGAGGATGTGGGAAAAGGGAACCCTTGTACACTGTTGGTGGGAATGTAAGTTGGTGTAGCCAATATGGAAAACAGTATGGGGGTTCCTCAAAAAACTACAAATAGAACTACCATATGATCCAGCAATTCCACTCCTGGGTATATATCCAGAAAAAACAAAAACAGTAATTTGAAAAGATACATGCATCCCAATGTGTGCAGAAGTTTTATTTATAATTACCAAGATATGGAAGCAAGCTAAGTGTCCATTAACAGATGAATGGATAAAGAAGAGGTGGTGTTTGTGTGTGTGTGTGTGCACGCGCATATCACTTAGCCTAGAAAAAGAATAAAATTCTACCATTTGCAATAACATGGATGGACCAGGAGTGTATTATGCTTAGTGAAATAAGTCAGACAGAGAAAGACAAATACTTATGTTATCGCTTATATGTGGAATCTGAAAATAACAAAATAGAAACAGACTTACAGATATAGAGAACAAACTATTGGTTTCCAGTGGGGAGAGAGTAGTAGAGAAGGGCCAAGATAGGATTAGGGGCTTAAGAGGTACAAACTACTATGTATAAAATAAATAACCTACAAGGATACATTGCACAGCACAGGGAATATAGCTATTATAGTAACTTTAAATGGAGTATAATCTATAAAAATTTTGAATCACTGTTGTACACCTGAAACTAATATTATATATACATCAACTATAGTTCAATTAAAAAAAAGAAATTACCATCATATAAAGATCCCATTATAGGAATAAAATGTAATATATATAGTAATGATTTGGATAAAACTTTGAAAAAATTGAGCGATATACCGGATTTCACTTATTATAAATGTACTGTAATATCTCTAAAATCAAAATACATCTTATTGTTTGACAATATTTTCTTTTTTAGTGGTAAATAAAATAATAGTACAATGTTGTTTTCTTAACTTTGATGAAATATGGGAAAAGAAACCTTGAATAAACAGCCAAATATTATGTTTAAAAAAAAAGAGCAATTGAGAAACAGGAAGATTGTTTTGTTAGTCACTAAAGAAATGTCTAAATATGTCTAAATAAGATTGCTAAATTATGTATAAGACTGGCTGTCTAAAGGCCAATAAATTACATTATCAATATTTTGTGGTTTACCTCTAACTTTATGGAGCTGTAAACTACTTGCACATTTATCGGTTGTGGGTTGTTAATCAAATATACTGTGACCACAAAGTTACACCTCCAAGAGTTTCAGGTGAGAGTCCAGCAGAATTTTTATAAAGTGCTCTGACATTGTAGAACAGTAATCAGTACTTTGTCTCTTTCTAGATACAGCCCCGTAGGTCACCGTGTTTTCTATACCGAGATGCCTTTTGGGTTCAGAGGGATGCAGTGGTAACCCTCATCCCCTGCACATCTTCACTGGAGGTTTATTTACAACGTACAATCCAGACACAGCAGGTGCAGCACACTGAAAGGATTTCCTAGGTAAGAAATCAGTGTACGGCGGTCCCAGAACACCCTCATTTATCTTCCAGCCAGTAAATTCCATCAGTATGTTTAAAGGAGGACAAAACTGCCTGAGTTGTCCCCCAAAGCAGGAGCAAACAGTTACAGACCCACTGTTAACCCTTTCTTACCCAGGCATACTAACAAATAATTCTTCCATGAATTATCTAGCACTTGTTTTGGGTGGCGGTAAATAATACATTTTTTTAAAAAAGCAAAATCATAATTTTTATACAGATATGAAAAGAACACAGGCCACAGATGTTTATATAACTCACAAATTAATTAGCAAGTCAGCAAAATGTTCCATTGGTTCAAAGGAGAATTCAAACACCGAGATATAGGCAATCAGGAATGCTGAAATGAATTTATAAGTAAATGCTAAACTAATCAACATTTATGGCACAATAATCAATTGCATTCCTCGAGATTAAATTCATTAGCATTTCTCTAGAAGAATAATTTATAGTACTATACATTTCCTGCTACCTACAGAGTTATAAGTAGCTCAAAAATACTGAATTAGAAAACCTGGAAGGGTAAGCTAGACAGAAACCCAGTAATCATTTGTGCAGGCGGGTGTGCATTTCAAAATGTCTCAGTTTTTCCTGACAGTGGCCACTTTTTTTTTTTTTTTTTAATTAATTAATTTATTTATTTATGGCTGTGTTGGGTTTTTGTTTCTATGTGAGGGCTTTCGCTAGTTGTGGCAAGCGGGGGCCACTCTTCATCGTGGTGCGCGGGCCTCTCACCGTCGCGGCCTCTCCCGTTGCGGAGCACAGGCTCCAGATGCGCAGGCTCAGTAATTGTGGCTCACGGGCCTAGCTGCTCCGCGGCATGTGGGATCTTCCCAGACCAGGGCTCGAACCCGTGTCCCCTGCATTGGCAGGCAGATTCTCAACCACTGCGCCACCCGGGAAGCCCGACAGTGGCCGCTTTTATCAGGTATTTACCTAGAAGCGGATTTGCCGGATCAGGGGTATTCCCGTGTTCAGGTTTAGCGGATATTGACAGATATCTGTTTCTCAAGGGATTGTGCCAACTTTCACACTCATCAGCCATGTAAAATTCTTTATACGCTCTTGAAAATTAGGAAGTTCTGAACCTCAATTCAGATCTACAGAGGGTGAACGTTTAAACGGTCTCCTTTGTAGTTCTCGTGCATCCCAAGTCGCTGCAAGCGGTGACTAGAACTCAGTCTGAGCTCAAGTCCACTGAAGCCAAGGGCAGGAGGGTTGATAAGGGCTGGGTGAGAGGGAGAACACAGGCGATGTGTGTTTGTTAGATGGAGTTACCCCCGAAGGAAAAGTATCCTCTCTCGTATCTTTGGGACAGGAGGTTGTTTTCTAACTAAGAACAAAGCACACATGAAAATTGGGCTCCTACCATCTCACAGGAACCGGGGCGTGTAGGGATGCTATCTCCCTTTACATTCTAAGAGCTGGGCTGTAAAACTGCCAAGAGGCTTTTAAAGAGATTTATATCTCAAAGGGGCAGAAAAAAAAAAAATTGTACCAGTTTTCTAACATACATGTTCTAGAAAAGGGAGGTCTGGTGCCTGGAGTCAAGAGAATCCTGTGCAGGGCTTCCCTGGTGGCGCAGTGGTTGAGAATCTGCCTGCCAATGCAGGGGACACAGGTTCGAGCCCTGGTCTGGGAAGATCCCACAGGCCGCGGAGCAACTAAGCCCGTGAGCCACAACTGCTGAGCCTGCGCGTCTGGAGCCTGTGCTCCGCAACAAGAGAGGCCACGATAGTGAGAGGCCCGCGCACCGCGATGAAGAGTGGCCCCCGCTCGCCACAACTAGAGAAAGCCCTCGCACAGAAACGAAGACACAACACAGCCAAAAATAAATAAACAAATAAATAAATTAAAAAAAAAAAAAAAAAAAAAAAGAATCCTGTGCAGAGTTTGGAGAAGCTGAGGGTAACATTAGCCCTCTTGGTCCATATATCTCAGTTTCTTAAAAAGCACTAAAGCAGTCGTACAGACCGGCTGTATATTAGTGAGAATTGTACAGAAAAGTAGACTTGATGGGGGTGTGTGTGTGCACATGTGCGTTCAGAGAGATTGATTGATTTACACTAATTGGTTCATGAGACTGTTCGGGCTGGCAAGTCTGAAATTTGCAGGGCAGGCTGGAGACCCAGGGAAGAGTTGATGTTGACCTTGGGTCTGAAGGCCGTCTGCTGGCAGAAGCCTCGCTTCTTCAGGGGGACCTCAGTCTTTTCCTCTTAAGGCTTTTAGCTGAGTGGGTGAGGCCCACTCACATCATGGAGGATGATCTCCTTTACTCAAATTCCACTGATTTAAAGGTTCATCTCATCCGAAAACTATCTTCATGGCAGCATCTAGAGTGACAGTTAACCAAATATCTGGGTACCGTGACCTAGCCAAGTTGACACATGAAATTATCCTCACAGGCAGTGAGCCTGGTATCCAGAGAAACCCTCTAAAGGGCTGTATGGGGATTGTGACAGTGTCTTTCTGAAAAGTAAGTGTTTCTGAGAAACATTCCTCTACTACTTTTATTGAATAAATCAGTTACCTAATGGGGGAAATTCAGATAACTTGACATAAACTAGGTTCTTGTGAATTTTTATAGTTTCAAAGAAGCATAAACCATCATCATTTTTCTTTTCTGGGTCATGAAGCTGGCTTTAGAATATATGAATATCAGAAGAGTGCCCTGAGGTAAAGAAGATACCACTTTTTAAGGAAAAGATCCAATTTGGGAAGCAAGACCTGTGCTTTCCGTGGCCGGATAGGTAAGAAGACTCTGACCTTCTGATGATAAGAGTGTATTATTTCTGTCACGGCAGGGGACCCAGCACACAATCTGAGAAGTGAAGAGATGTGCAATTTACATCTTCATTGTGATACAGCAAAAAAAAAAAATGCGATGTGGAAATACAGCTTTTCTTAGAGTTAGTCTACACACCTACAACCCATGATAAGAATTAGATGTAGTTAGCCTTAGAAATGATAAGTTTAGATACTGTGTATTTCTCAGTACTTGGGGAGAGCTGGAGACAGGAGAATAAAATAGAAAGATGCATCCAAGCACTAAATAGAGATGTTAAGAAAACTTCACCTGCGACAAGCTTATTATTCACCTGACGTATTGTTGCTGTCTCTCAGATCACTGGATACACCTTAAAATGCAAATTGCTCCTTTCTAGATACCGGCAATTTTTCTCTCTTCAGAGGACTGAAGATAATTTTGGTTTTCTACCCAGGGCCCTGCTTTTCAACTTCCAAAGTCCTATGTAAAGGTAAAGTTATTTTAATTTCCTCCCACAGGTTCCTCCTTCTCCTGGAGCCTTTATTATCCTTTACTGTTCGGCTCTGAAGAGTCTACTAACGAACAGCGACTTCTAACAAAAAAGGAAATGAAACCGATCTATGACACAGATTCATGGAAACATACTTGATGGCTATTTAATCACTTGTCAAAGATCAATAATGTGCATAATAACAATGAATTATTACTCTAGTTTTCAGAGTCCATACCCTATTTTTCGTATTCTACATCCTCCTGGTTTTTATTATAATTCTTATCGAATACTGGAGAGTAGCAGAGTATGCCACCTGAAAATGGCACTCTGGCATAAGGATTAATTTGAGCTGATGGCAACTGAGAAGAAGCAGCTACAAGAAAAGCTCTCTGCGTTCCCCCATTTGCCGAAAAGCAGGACCTAAGTTTGTAAAGGTGTCCTGTCTCCTCTCTACCAGGAAGGACAGAAGTTAGTCACCCGGGACAACTCTAAACTCTAGACCCTGATGAGCCCAGAGGTGGCACGCGTGGAATCTATACAACAGAGGTGACTAATCACCCTTATCTTCCATTATTTCCCCATGTATTTACCTTCCCACAGTTTGCTGCCCTGGAAACTCAAAGTCCTTTCCTTTGTCTTATCACTTCTCTAAAAATGTATTGTTCTTTGTTAAGATGCCAAGTAAGCCCAAGTTCTAACCACCCCTTCGAGTTACTCCTCACCGAGTGCTCCCTTGTATATGGGAGACACACATGTTAATAAACTTCTGTTTTTCTCTTGTGGATCTCTCTTTGCAGGGTCCCAGCCAGAGAACTTAGGAGGTGCGGGAGAAAGGTTTTGTTCCTTCCCCTACAAGAATAAGTCTTGCTGTTATAAATATTACACTTCTTCCTCCCCTATAATATTATATAAATATTACATTCTTTTTCCCCCTACCCACTTAGAATGCTAAATATTTGATTCTTTTAGGTCATAAAAATGCCTAGTTGACCATATTTCCTAGATTCTAAAACCTTATCAATAGTATGATACTTTATTTTTTTTCTGAAATGTTATAAAATTTATAAACTAAATATAGATTGCAGAATCAAACCTGATTTTAGGTCTTAAAACTAAAAGTAATTTAATTTATACATCTATGCATGTATGTAAAACTATGAAGTAAAGTAAGTTAATGATTAAACGGGGGGGGGGGTCAATGGAAAGAGTGGACTGTGTGATTTCTTGAACTGAATAAGAGGTACCTAGGTTTTTCTTTTATTACTCTTATACTTCAAATACATTAACTTTATTTACATATACCTATAATACGTATATTTTGTAAATGTATACATATATATGTATGTGCACACATATGGTATCTCTATCTATATAATTGGTAAAGATCAATTTGTGATGGCTGATTTCTGATTTAGATTGAGCATGGGCTGTTACTCTCCTTCGAGATTATCCCCTTTAGTCATTTTTAGTCATTGCTTATGTAACTCACGGATTGAATGGCTTTTGAAATAGACTTTCTCCAATGTAATTTAGCTGGGAATAAACACTTTTGACAATATTATATCCCATTACTTCTCCAAGATCAATCTACTAGAAAGCTTTCTTTAATTATAATTGTGTAAAAGGAAAAGTTTTCCCTTACAGCAGCACTTGCCTAGGAGATATCAAAATGAAAACTATTTCACTAAAATTCTAACCAGCTGGCATTTTTAAAGAATCACCAAGTTTGAGTGACCCCCACGTATGCTAGCCTGGCATTGGACCTGACTGGAGACTCTTTCCTGACCAAGGAGCAATGCGATTTGTTTTAACTAATCATGAATAGACCTATGGACGCATTACCCTATCTGCTTTCGATCCTTAATCGGAAAGCCCACCATGAAATCCTCTTCTAAGCCTTTGAAACCCAGGACTTTCCCCTTGTCTAACTAACTACTCAGGGAAAATTCTTCACTGGTATGTTTTTGAAGCTGACAAATAAACAAACCCAACTTTTAAAATGGTCTTGTTTTGTTTTGTACTGGCTCCAGTGGATTTTGCAGTCCTTTTGAAACCTAGGTTCAGGATATTAACTTATAGTTTATTTAGATCTGAAAATATGCTCGTGAGAATGAAGCTGAAGTTATATTTAGTCAATATTTTATCTGATATTAACTCTTCTGATGACATTTTCTTTTTTCATAATTTCTTAGAACAACTGTCTTACGTCTGATCTTTTTATGTCAATACAAAAGCAGAAACTGAGTATTTTTTCCTTTCTTTTGCCTCCTTTTATTTTCTGTTCTCATGACTATAACACTAGTGGTTTGCAAATGAGGTTGGCTTGTTTGTTTGTTGTTGTAGTTTGAGCTTCTTCAAAAAAATTCCTTCCCAAAACCTTTGTTTCCTCCACCACTGCCTAGTGTACACATCATGAATGTATCCAACTGAGCTCAATTATGTCAAACAAAGCAAAGAGAACTTGGGACGTGCTTTTTTATCTACACCTGCTCCTCTAAAAAAGGAAATAAAGTGGAGTAGTCTTTTTTCACGGACTCACTGTGGGCTCTCTGGGGCTGTGTGAGAAGGTGGTTATATTTTCTTAACAAACTGGTAATCCATCCTCAATCTGAATTGGTTGAACACTACAACCATCATTGTTTCCATTTCCTTTAATGCCCATAAAAATGAATTCACTTGAATTCAATGACTATAGACTCAGAACATTTGCAGTATATTTGTGCTGGACTTTAAAACAAACAGATCTCTTCACTATTTTTATTCTCATTTTATGAAAGAACATTAACGCAGGAATAAAGAAGATAAAGAAAAATGAATTCCATCACGAATTAAATTATTTGCAAATTTCTTTCAGCTCCAAGCTCACATACTAATTTTATACAGCTATCAATGTTTTTATATGATTATGTTAACATAAGCATTTTTGCCATTACCATACATTTTGTAATGGTATTGAGTGGATTCATATTATGCCAAGTCGATGAAGCAGGGTTTCCTAACCATTCTTTCGTTCTGGGTAGTAGAAATTTAACCTGTTCCTATTTAAAACAAATTATTAAAATTAACCTGTAGTTCAAATAACAAATGCTGGAGAGGGTGTGGAGAAAGGGAACCCTCCTACACTGTTGGTGGGAATGCAAGTTGGCATAGCCACTATGGAGAACAGTATGGAGGTTCCTTTAAAAAAGAGTTTCCATATGATCCAGCAATCCCACTCCTGGGCATATATCCAGACAAAACTATAATTCAAAAAGATACATGCACCCCTGTGCTCATAGCAGCACTATTCACAATAGCCAAGACTTGAAAACAACCTAAATGTCCATGGACAGAGGAATGGATAAAGAAGATATGGTAAATATATACAATGGAATACTACTCAGCCATAAAAAAGAATGAAATAATGCCATTTGCAGCAACATGTATGGACCTAGAGATTATCATACTAAGTGAAGTAAGTCAGAGAGAAATACCATATGATATCACTTATATGTGGAATCTAAAATATGGCATAAATGAACCTATCTACAAAACAGAAACAGACTCACAGACATAGAGAACAGACTTGTGGTTGCCAAGGGGGAAGGTGGGAGGGAGAGGGATGCACTGGGAGTCTGGGGTTAGCAGAGGCAAACTATTACATTTAGAATGGATAAACAACAAGGTCCTACTGTATAGTACAGGGAACTATATCCAACCTTCTGGGATAAACCATAATGGAAAAGAATATTAAAAAAGAATGTATATATGTGTATAACTGAGTCACTTTGCTGTACAGCAGAAATTAGCACAACTTTGTAAATCAACTATACTTCAATTAAAAATAAATGAAATTAACCTGTAGTTGAATAGTGATACGAATGGATTTTCTCCATTTATTTTAGGACAAATAAATTTCATATGGTGGTATTTCTGGGTCAAATACTATATACTTTTCTAATGACTCTTGTTATAAACATATTCTGGTTACATAAACATTTCTGAATGATTCGGGTATAATTTACAGACATCACCTCTCTTTTTCCACAAATAAATTCAGTGACTTTCTTCCTAAAATATGGATTTTCTCTTATGTAGTCACAGTATATTTATCAAACTCAGGGTACTTAATACTGACTCAATACTATTATGTATTCCACAGTTCATATTCAAATTGTATAGTACCAATTGTCCTAATCATATCCCTCATAATAATTTTTTTCTTGGTCCAAGTCCAATCCAGAATCAATTTTCAACCTTTTTTCTTTTTATTTTTTTTGGCCGTGTGCTTGTGGGCTCTTAGTTCCCCGACCGGGGATCAAACCCAGGCCCCCTGCAGTGGAAGCACGGAGTCTTAACCACTGGACCGCCGGTGAATTCCTAGCAGCCTTTCTTTTCTTTAATGATTTTAAGATTTTTGAAGAACACAGACCAATTATTGAAAGTCCTTCAAGTTATATTTGCCTGATGTTTCCTCACGACTAGATCCAGGCCATGCATTCTTAGCAGGAGCATCACAGATGCAATGCTGTGTCCTCCCAGGGAATTATTCTAGAAGACACAAGATATCGGTTTGTCCATTTATGGGTGATGCTAAGTTGATCACTTCAGTAGGTGGTGTCTACCAGGTTTTTTCCCTATAAAGTTACTCTTTTTTTTCCTTTGTGATTAATTAGTAACTCAAAGGAGAAACTTTGAGATTATGTAAATATTCTGTTCATTCAAATTTCATCCACTATTTTTAGCATCTATTAATGATCTTGCCTGAATCAATCCTTAGTATGATGGTGGCAGAAAGGTGATTTTATAATAAAGCATTATTTCTGTATTTATTATTCTTACAGAATAATAAAATTTATAGAATTCTTCTACAGAGCTTCCTCTTTTCCCCCATTTTTTTTTTTATCAGTATAGATTTATATTTACATGTGTTATTTTCTGAATTCTGTTACTATCATTATTCTGGTGCTCAGATTGTTCCAGATTTTGCCACAGGGAGCCCCTTCAAACTGGCTTGTGACATGTCCCCATGATATTTCAAACACTGATTTATTTTTTGGCACAATAAGATGTTCCAGGCTTATCTTGCACTTTTCCTATCCCAACCCTGACATCAGGCTTTTCTATGAGAATCCTTGATTCCTAGTGAGACCTGGGATATAGAAATCAAGGCTGGGTACTTGATAAGAACAGTGAAAATCTGTGGCATTTGAGCCACGACCCATTCCCTCTCACACCCCCCAGTAGACAGACGCACTATTCTTTGTGGTGCAGCTGAAAATATAGGGTTCCCTCTGCCCCCCACCCCCAGTTCACTGACTAAAGCTACAGTTCATTGCAAAAGGGGTAAGTCACCAGCATTTCTAATTTCCTTTGGCTCCTGGTTGCAGAAACTCTTTTCCTGGAAGGTGTGGCTGAAAGGACCAGGCTCCCCTTCTCCCACGTAGGGATGGAAGCTCTACTCCAAACATAGCAGGTTGAGAATGTTTGGCCCTAACTGTCTCTGCCCCATCTTGCTCTTAAGGTAGAATTTTCATGCTGGAGGGAGAAGCCAAGCCCATTAGGTTATACTACCCACCCAGCACCTGCTTTTACAGGTGTCACATGGGAGAAGGGGACCACTGTCCTTACCCCCAGCTCCTGTACAGTGGCCCAGAGGTTCTGCCAGGGAACAAAAGCAGGCTCTATACATGATGTGCTCTGCTGTTCTGCCTGAGAGGACCGACTGTGTTTGGAAAAGAACATGGAGAAGGCTCCAACTAAAGAGACTGACGAAGCAATGGAGATCTTGGTGGAGGGTGTTTAAGAGGGAACATGGGGCTCCTTGATAATGGCAGCCAAAAGCAAAACGTCAGAACACTTAGAAGTTTAACAGAGAGGATCAAGGAAAGATATAGGCAATTAGAGTCATCCTGGCTTCACAGTCAGTACTGGGGGTTGAGAAGGCTGTGGACACATGCTAGGCTGCACCACTGAGGACCAATGAGAACACAGCGTGACAAAGACTAAAAACATTCCCCACGTCACACACAGATCCATCAACAGGACGGAAGCCTCACTGTCACTAAGGGATCAAGCACAAGGTCTGAGCAAACACTGGCTGAACAATTAGCAACTCTGATCCAGGGGAAACCCTTAGAAATCTGGGCTTCAAAAGAAAATCACGACCATCCCTGGCAGTCTGGAATACTGCATGCATGCCCAAGACTTGCCCTTCCAGGAGTGACTGGAGAGGGCGTTCCAAGCTACTGGCCTGAATAGAGGGGAAAAACCTAAACTTGAACTACAGTATTAGCCTCTAAGGCATACACACATAACATGGTAGAGGCTAAAATCTAGCTGGCCAAGAGGGCCAACCTCAGCAAAAGGACAACCTCAGCAAAATGTGGCTCATGCTGACTCAGAGGTAATGCTTAGGCAGCATTTGATAAAATCCAACACCTTTCAGACTAAAATATAGTTTTTTTTTCAAAATCTGACCCCAGACTTCAGATATTATGGATATGTTATTAGACATTATAACTGTTACGAGAACCAGAAAACATTTTTAAAAAATTAAAGATAATGCTAAAAGCCATAAAAGGGGAAATCGACAGTAACACAATCATAGTAGGGGACTTTAACACCCCACTTTCACTAATGGACAGATCATCCAAAATTAAAATAAATAAGGAAACACAAGCTTTAAATGATACATTAAACAAGATGGACTTAATTGATATTTATAGGACATTCTATCCAAAAACAACAGAATACACTTTCTTCTCAAGTGCTCATGGGACATTCTCCAGGACAGATCATATTTTGGGTCACAGATCAAGCCTTGATAAATTTAAGAAAATTGAAATCATATCAAGTATCTTTTCCAACCACAACTCTATGAGACTAGATATCAATTACAGGAAAAAATCGGTAAAAAATACAAACACATGGATGCTAAACAATACACTACTTAATAACCAAGAGATCACTGAAGAAATCAAAGAAGAAATCAAAAAATACCTAGAAACAAATGACAATGAAAACTCAATAACCCAAAACCTACGGGATGCAGCAAAAGCAGTTCTAAAAGGGAAGTTTATAGCAATACAATCCTACCTCAAGAAACAAGAAACATATCAAATAAACAACCTAACCTTACACCTACAGCAATTAGAGAAAGAAGAACAAAAAACCCTCCAAAGTTAGCAGAAGGAAAGAAATCATAAGATCAGATTAGAAATAAATGAAAAAGAAATGAAGGAAATGATAGCAAAGATCAATAAAACTAAAAGCTGGTTCTTTGAGAAGATAAACAAAATTGATAAACCATTAGCCAGACTCATAAAGAAAAGGGAGAAGACTCAAAGCAATAGAATTAGAAATAAAAAAGAAGTAACAACTGACACTGCAGAAATACAAAGGATCATGAGAAATTACTACAAGCAACTATATGCCAATAAAATGGACAACCTGGAAGAGCTGGACAAATTCTTAGAAAAGCACAGCCTTCTGAGACTGAACCAGGAAGAAACAGAAAATATAAACAGACCAATCACAAGCACTGAAATTGAGACTGTGATTAAAAATCTTCCAACAAACAAAAGACCAGGACCAGATGGCCTCACAGGTGAATTCTATCAAACATTTAAGAAGAGCTAACACCCATCCTTCTCAAACTCTTCCAAAATATAGCAGAGGGAGGAACACTCTCCAACTCATTCTACATGGCCAACATCACCCGGACACCAAAACCACACAAAGATGTCACAAAGAAAGAAAACTACAGGCCAATATCACTGACGAACGTAGATGCAAACATCCTCAGCAAAATATTAGCAAACAGAATCCAACAGCACATTAAAAGGATCATACACCATGATCAAGTGGGGTTTATCCCAGGAATGAAAGGATTCTTCAATATCCGCAAATCAATCAATGTGATACACCATATTAACAAATTGAAGGAGAAAAACCATATGATCATCTCAATAGATGCAGAGAAAGCTTTTGACAAAATTCAACACCCATTTATGATAAAAACCCTCTGGAAAGTAGGCATACAGGGAACTTACCTCAACATAATAAAGACCATATATGACAAACCCAAAGCCAACATCGTTCTCAATGGTGAAAAACTGAAACCGTTTCCACTAAGATCAGGAACAAGACAAGGTTGCCCACTCTCACCACTACTATTCAACACAGTTTGGAAGTTTTAGCCACAGCAATCAGAGAAGAAAAAGAAGTAAAAGGAATCCAAATCAGAAAAGAAGAAGTAAAGCTGTCACTGTTTGCAGATGACATGATACTATACATAGAGAAACCTAAGACGCTACCAGAAAACTACTAGAGCTAATCAATGAATTTGGTAAAGTAGGAGGATACAAAATTAATGCACAGAAGTCTCTTGCATTGCTATACACTAATGATGAAAAATCTGAAAGAGAAATTAAGGAAACACTCCCATTTACCATGGCAACAAAAAGAATAAAATACCTAGGAATAAACCTACCTAAGGAGACAAAAGACCTGTATGCAGAAACCTATAAGACACTGATGAAAGAAATTAAAGATGATACAAACAGATGGAGAGATATACCATGTTCTTGGATTGGAAGAATCAACACTGTGAAAATGACTATACTACCCAAAGCAATCTACAGATTCGATGCAATCCCTATCAAACTACCATGGCATTTTTCACAGAAGTAGAACAAAAATTTCACAATCTGTATGGAAACACGAAAGACCCCAAATAGCCAAAGGAATCTTGAGAAAGAAAAACGGAGCTGGAGGAATCAGGCTCCCTCACTTCAGACTATACTACAAAGCTACAGTAATCAAGACAGTATGGTACTGGCACAAAAACAGAAATATAGATCAATGGAACAGGACAGAAAGCCCAGAGATAAACCCACACAAATATGGTCACCTTATTTTTGATAAAGGAGGCAAGAATATACAATGGAGAAAAGACAGTCTCTTCAATAAGTGGGGCTGGAAAAACTGGACAGCTACATGTAAAAGAATGAAATTAGAACACTCCCTAACACCATACACAAAAATAAACTCAAAATGGATTAAAGACCTAAATGTAAGTCCAGACACTATAAAACTCTTAGAGGAAAACATAGGCAGAACACTCTATGACATAAATCACAGCAAGATCCTTTTTGACCCACCTCCTAGAGAAATGGAAATAAAAACAAAAATAAACAAATGGGACCTAATCAAACTTAAAAGCTTTTGCCCAGCAAAGGAAACCATAAACAAGGCGAAAAGAGAACCCGCAGAATGGGAGAAAATATTTGCAAATGAAACAACTGACAAAGGATTAATCTCCAAAATTTACAAGCTGCTCATGAAGCTCAATATCAAAAAAACAAACAACCCAATCCAAAAATGGGCAGAAGACCTAAATAGACATTTCTCCAAAGAAGATATACTGATCGCCAACAAACACATGAAAGAATGCTCAACGTCACTAATTAGAGAAATGCACATCAAACTACAATGAGGTATCACCTCACACCCGTCAGAATGGCCATCATCAAAATATCTACAAACAATAAATGCTGGAGAGGGTGTGGAGAAAAGGGAACCCTCTTACACTGTTGGTGGGAATGTAAATTGATACAGCCACTATGGAGAACAGTATGGAGGTTCCTTAAAATACTAAAATAGAACTACCATATGACCCAGCAATCCCACTACTGGGCATATACCTGAAGAAAACCATAATTCAAAAAGAGTCATGTACCAAAATGTTCATTGCAGCTCTATTTACAATAGCCAGGACATGGAAGCAACCTAAGTGTCCATCAACAGATGAATGGATAAAGAAGATGTGGTACATATATACAGTGGAATATTACTCAGCCATAAAAAGAAACAAAATTGAGTTATTTGTAGTGAGGTGGATGGACCTAGAGTCTTTCATACAGAGTAAAATAAGTCAGAAAGAGAAAAAGAAATACTGTATGCTAACACATGTATATGGAATCTAAAAAAATGGTTCTGAAGAACCTAGGGCCAGGACAGGAATAAAGATGCAGACACAGAGAATGGACTTAAGGACACGGGGTGGGGGAAGAGTAAGCTGGGACGAAGTGAGAGAGTGGCATGGACTTGTATACACTACCAAATGTAAAATAGATAGCTAGTGGGAAGCAGCCACATAGCATAGGGAGATTGGCTCGGTGCTTTGTGACCACCTAGAGGGGTGGGATAGGGAGGGTGGGAGGGAGACACAAGAGGGAGGAGATATGGGGATAAACGTGTATGTATAGCTGATGCACTTTCTTATAAAGCAGAATCTAACACACCATTGTAAAGCAATTATACTCCAATAAATGTTAAAAAAAAAATGTTAAGATATGATAACAGTGTCTCATCAAATAGAAAATAACAATAAGAAGATAGAACTTATTTTTTAAAAAAGAAATGCAAACTCTGGAGTTGAAAAGTATAACAACTGAAGTTAAAAACTCACTAGAGAAAAGACAATGTCAAGAGAATAAGAGAAAAGCCCCATTCTGGGAGAAAATATTTGCAAAAGACACATCTGATAAAGGACTGTTACCCCCAATATACATAGAACTTGTAAAACTCAAGAGCAAATTAAAAATCCTGATTAAAAAATAGGCCAGTCATTAACAGACATCTCACCAAAGAAGATATACAGATGGCAAATAAGCATATCAAAAGATATTCCACATCATATGTCATCAGGGAAATGCAAACAAACCTACTAGAATATCCCAAATTCAGAACACTGACAACACCAAATCCTGGTGAGGATGTGGAGCTATAATGTCTCCCATTCACTGCTGATAGGAATTCAAAATGGCACAGCCACTTTGGAGGACAGTTTGGCGGCTTCTTACAAAACTAAACATCCTCTACTACAAGCAACTATATGCCAATAAAATGGACAACCTAGAAGAAATGGACAAATTCTTAGAAAAGTACAATCTCCTAAGAATGAATCAGGAAGAAATAGAAAAACTGAACAGAGCAAACACAAGTACTGAAATTGAAACTGTTATTAAAAAACTTCCAACAAACAAAAGACCCAGACCAGATGGCTTCACAGGCAAATTCTATCAAACATTTAGAGAAGAGTTAACACGTATCCTTCTGAAACTTTTCCAAAAAACTGCAGAGGAAGGAACACTCCCAAGCTCATTCTATGAGGCCACCATCGCCTTGATACCAAAACCAAACAAAGATATCACACAAAAAAGAAAATTACAGGCCAATATCACTGATGAACATAGACGCAAAAACCCTGAACTGAATCCAACAATGTATTAAAAGGATCATACACCATGATCAAGTGAGATTTATTCCAGGGAGAGAAGGATTCTTCAACATATACAAATCAATCAATGTGATACAACACATTAGCAAACTGAAGAATAAAAACAATATGATCATCTCAATAGATGCAGAAAGAGCTTTTGACAAAATCCAACACCCATTTATGATAAAAACTCTGCAGAAAGTGGGCATAGAGGGAACCTACCTCAAGGCCATATATGACAGACCCACAGCTAACATCATTCTCAATGGTGAAAAGCTGAAAGCATTTCCTCTAAGATCAGGAACAAGACAAGGATGCCCACTCTCACCACTTTTATTCAACATAGTTTTGGAAGTCCTAGCCACAGCATTCGGAGAAGAAAAAAGAAGAAAAAGGAATAAAAGGAATCCAAACTGGAAAAGAAGAAGTAAAACTGTCACTGTTTGCAGATGGCATGATACTATACATAGAAAATCCTAAAGATGCTACCAGAAAACTACTAGAGCTCATCAATGAATTTGGTAAAGTTGCAGGATACAAAGTTAATACACAGAAATCTGTTGCATTTCTACATACTAACAATGAAAGATCAGAAAGAGAAATTAAGGAAACAATCCCATTAACCATCACATCAAAAAGAATACAATACCTAGGAATTAACCTACCTAAGGAGGCAAAAGACCTGTACTCAGAAAACTATAAGATGCTAATGAAAGAAATCAAACATGACACAATTGGAGAAATATACCATGTTCTTGGATTGGAAGAATCAATATTGTCAAAGTGACTATACTACCTAAAGCAATCTACAGATTCAATGCAATCCCTATCAAATTACCAATGGCATTTTTCACAGAACTAGAACAAAAAAATTTATAATTTGTATGGAAACACAAAAGACCCTGAATAGCCAAAGCAATCTTGAGAGAGAAAAACGGAGCTGGAGGAATCAGGCTCCCTGACTTCCGCCTATGCTACAAAACTACAGTCATCAAAACAGTATGGTACTGGCACAAAAACAAAAATATAGATCAATGGAACAGGATACAAAGTCCAGAGATAAACCCAGGCACCTATGGTCAACTAATCTATAACAAAGGAGGCAAGAATATACAATGGACAAAAGACAGTCTCTTCAATAATCAGTGCTGGGAAAACTGGACAGCTACATGTAAAAGAATGAAATTAGAACACTCCCTAACACCATACACAAAAATAAACTCAAAATGGACTAAAGACCTAAATGTAAGACCAGACACTATAAAACTCTTAGAGGAAAACATAGGCAGAACACTCTATGACATAAATCACAGCAAGATCTTTTTTGGATCCACCTCCTAGACTAATAAAAATAAAAACAAAAATAAATAAATGGGACCTAATTAAACTTAAAAGCTTTTGCACAGTAAAGGAAACTATAAACAAAACTAAAAGACAACCCACAGATTGGGAGAAAATATTTACGAATGATGCGACCGACAAGGGATTAATCTCCAAAATATACAAACAGCTCATGTACCTCAATATCAAAAATAAACAACCCAATCAAAAAATGGGCAGAAGATCTAAATAGACATTTCTCCAAAGAAGACATACAGATGACCAAAAAGTACATGAAAAGATGCTCAACATCACTATTTATCAGAGAAATGCAAATCAAAAGGTATCATGTTACACTCGTCAGAATGGCCATCATCAAAAAATCTACAAACAGTAAATGCTGGAGAGGGTGTGGAGAAAAGGGAACCCTCTTGCACTGTTGGTGGGAATGTAAATTGGTAAAACCACTATGGAAAACAGTATGGAGGTTCCTTAAAAAACTAACAACAGAACTACCATATGACCCAGCAATCCCACCCCTGGACATATATCCAGAGAAAACCATAATTCAAAAAGATACATGCACCCCAATGTTCACTGCAGCACTACTTAAAATAGCCAAGACATGAAAGCAACCTAAATGTCCACTGACAGATGAATGGATAAAGAAGATGCGGTGTGTGTGTGTGTATACACAGACACACACACATATATATATAATGGAATATTACTCAGCCATAAAAAGGAACGAAATAATGTCATTTGCAGCAACACAGATGTACCTAGAGATTATCATACTAAGTGAAGTCAGACAGAGAAAGACAAATAACATGGTATCTCTTATATGTGGAATCTAATAAAAAATGATACAAATGAACTTATTTACAAAACAAAAACAGACTCACAGATCTCGAAATCAAACTTATGGTTACCAAAGGGGAAGCATGAGGGGAAGTGATAAATTAGGAGATTGGGGTTAACATATACACACTACTGTATATAAAACAGATAATCAACAAGGACCTACTGTACAGCACAGGGAACTCTACTCAATATTCTGTAATGACCTATATGGGGAAGACTCTGAAAAAGAATAGATAAATGCATATGTATAACTGATTCACTTCGCTGTACACCTGAAACTAACACAACATTTTAAGTCAACTATACTCCAATAAAATTTTTAAAAAGCATCCTCTAACAATATGATCTAGCAATTGCACTCCTTGGTAGTTACCCAAAGGAGTTGAAAACTTATGTCCACACAAAAACCAGTATGTGGATGTTTTAGCAGCTTCATCCATAATTGCCAAAACTTGGAAGCAACCAAGATGCTCTTCAGTAGGTAATGGATAAATAAACTGGTACATCTAGACAATGGAATAATATTCAATACTAAAAACAAATGAGCCATTAAGCCATGAAAAGACATAGAGGAAATTTAAATGCCTATTACTAAGTGAAAGAAGCCAATCTGAAAAAAGTTACATATTGTATGATACTAACTATATGACATTTTGGAAACAGTAAAAAGATCACTGGTTGCCAGGGATTTGGGGAGGGAGGGATGAATAGGCAGAACACAGAGGATTTTTAGGCCAGTGAAAATACTCCATATGATATTATAATGATGGATATATGTCATTATACATTTGTCCAAATCCATAGAATGAACACCAAGAGTGAACCTTAATGAAAACCATGGACTTTGGGTGATAATGATGTGTCATCATAGGTTCATCAGTTGTAAGCAATATACCACTGTGGTGGGAGCTGCTGATAACGCAGGAAGCTATGCAAGTATAGGTATGAGGTATATGGGACATCTCTGTACCTTCCTCTCATTTTGATGTGAACCTCAAACTGCTCCAGAAAAAAAAAAACTTTTATTTAATGTTTTACTAGAGAATCTAGTCAGGGCAATTAGGCAAGGAAAAGAAAGAAAATTCATACAGATTGAAAGTAAGAAGACATGTCTATTCAAAGATGGCATGATCTTTTATACATAAAATTGTAAGGACTAAAAACTCTATTAAACTAGTTCAACAAGACAGCAGGATACTAGAATAATATTTTAAAAATCAAATGTATTTCTCTAAACTAGCTATTAACAATCCCAAAATGAAATTATTCAAAAGAAAAATACATTCACCCAGGTACTATAGGAAATTACAATAGCCAATTTGAGTAGCCCCTTGGCTTAGGATGTACAAAAATATTTGTTTAAGTATGGATTTTTGTTATTAAGATGATGCGAACGTCTCTGAAAATCACTGTCTCCCATGTGAGAAATTCTGGGTAACTACTGAATGAAATCAATTTGTTGCCAGAAGGGATCACACAAGTTTGGAAGGAAAATTAACAGAAATATTTACAACAGAGAAAAAAATCCTTATTTAGGAATAAGAAAACCCAATAAATTAACCATATGAGAAATTGAGGTTTCTTTTGAATCCGTTTAATCAGAGAAATTTTGTTAAAGGAATATGCTGTTGCTATGGCCAAATCAGTTTGGGATCTACTAGAAATAATTCATCTAGAAAGCACGACCTTTTTAAAATCAAAAGAACTTGTCAAAAGATATATTTGATTGTCCTAAACACACACACACACACACACACACACACACACACTCGCTCGGCCTAAAAAATTCACAAGGTGTCTTTTTAATCCACTTAGAAGTTTTACAATGGGTAAGAATCGTGCCTTTGATTTGATCCTTGCTGCCTAAGCTCAATCATCCTTTATTGAACAAAGACCTTCTGAAATTTATCTTTCACCACTTGATGATAAAAAGCAGTTACCTCTTCCAAGTCTACATAGTCTCTATGGTCTTTTGTCTCACAAATTTTTTATTTATTTATCTATCTATCTATCTATCTATTTATTTATTTATTTTTGGCTGCGTTGGGTCTTCATTGCTGCGCGCAGGCTTTCTCTAGTTGAGGCCAGCAGGGGCTACCCTTTGTTGCGGTGCGTGGGCTTCTCATTGCGGTGGCTTCTCCTGTTGTGGAGCATGAGCTTTAGGCATGAGGACCTCAGTAGTTGTGGCACATGGGCTCAGTAACCGTGGCTCATGGGCTTAGTTGCTCTGCGGCATGTGGGGTCTTCCCGGACCAGGGCTCAAACCCGTGTCCCCTGCATTGGCAGGCAGATTCTTCACCACTGCACCACCAGTGAAGTCCCTGTCTCACAAATTATTCAAACTACAGATTTACCAAAATTTTCATCATAGAATAAGAAGAATAGCCATTATTACAGCCTTCAATATCAGTTTAAGTCCAGTCTGCCTAATAACTATTATGCTAATGCCACATATATTAGTTTTCATTAAGTCAGACTTCTCTTCTAGATACTGTTATTTATAATAGTTAGAATGGGCCAGGTTTGGCAATAACCCCACATCTCAGTGCCTGAGTTATATTTTCTGCCATCACAGGCAGCAGGCGACTCTGAACATCTTATTCACTCAGAGATACAAGCCAGTGGGGCAGCAATCCTTTCAAATATTACCAAAGGGGGGAATAATCGCTGGAGGGTATCAAACCAACAATTAAATTCTCTGACTCAAAGACATACATTAACTACTGCTAGTAACTCATCCCAAGTCACATGACTTCAGTCAACCACAAGGGTTTTCAGAAATGTAATCCTTACATGTGCTCTGAAGACAAAGACCCAGTATTAAAGGGAGATTTATTAACTTACGGTGGGGGTGTAGTATTTATCCACATAAAAAGCCAAAAGGATTTCAGAAATAATGGTTAAATTGGAAAACCTTTTTTTGATATAAAAGCAGAGTATCAGGTAAAAGTGTGTGCAGATGTACACAGAATGAGAAAAATGTTATATTAAATGTGCTAGAACTGAAGTGAAACTCAAGTGACACAATACGGTGGAAAGCATACTTCACTTTCAATTTAAATACACTATTTTTCCTAGTCCGTCGGCTGGACCAATCACAATATAATAATAGCTTATGTCATTTAGCAAAACTCCTGGCAACTATCAAGATTAATCATAACATTTTCCTTTCATTTAACTGAACTACTTGCTATCTCAAATTGGCAATGTCTGCTCCACAGAGAATTAGCAAATGATACAGTTCAAAGGGACTTTAAAGTGATTTAGCAGTATAACCCTAAACGTGATTGCTTTTCTTAACTTAGCCTCAGACTGCTTAAGGCAGAAAATGGGCAGAATTCTAAGTCACTCAATAGCAGGTGGTAGTGCTGGGGTTAAAAACCAGACCAGCCAGCAACAGCATCACTGCTTTCGGTTATAAATGCAATTTCCTTTGATACACTGAAGTCAAGAGCAATGATTAATTACTCACTAATCAAAATGTAATAAAACATTTACATTCACAACAGCAAAGAAAACATGCTGTGAGGTATCTAGAAACACAATTTTAAAATATTGTCTTTTTAAGGAGCATGGTATTCATAGATAGTCAGAGACAGAATAAGAGAAAGCTGAGCTCAGACACATACTCAGGTGCATGGGTGGAGACTTGGTTTATGAAAGAGGTGGTTTTACAAACCACTGGGAAATGATGGCTTTTTATTAAATACTAATGGGAGAATTGAACATCCATAGGAAAAAATATATATCCTTGTTCATATCACATACTAAAGTTAAGCCCAAATATTCTAAACACTCAATGAGTAAAGCTAATCTAAAATGTCTAGAAAATACATAGGTAATTATCCTTAGGATTTATGGGTAAGGAAGATTTTCTTAAAGAAGCCTAATCATAAAGGAAATCCTGCTACATCTGTGCCATAAAATAAATTACAAACAGATTCAAAACACAAGACATAGACAAGGAGCTTATTCAAGCAGCCTGTATAAAGAAATCCTAAAAATCAGTAATGTACAAAATATGTATGTGCAATTCACCTGAAAAGCAGTAAACACAATGAAAGAAAATGTTCTACCTCACTGGTAATCAGGAAAAATGCAAATTGAAGCCAATATTTCAGTCTTACAGAGGAGAAACTATAGTACATTTTGAGGAAATTGATCTGAGGAGAGAATCACCAGATTGTGTTATTAACAGCTAATATGACATGGAGAGCAATAAATACATATTCTACTTTGATATTACTTGTAGGCTCTCTTTTTGGCTTCCTCCCCTACATCAATTTTTCCTATAAATAGTTCAGGGACAGACAGCAAAGAGGATATAAAGAAAGCATGCCAGAAAATAATGTGTGCAGCAGTCTTAAAAGAATTGAGAAGCTTGTAGCATCGTAGAGCTGACAGCCCTGCAGAAAACACACACCTACACAAGAAATGTAGCCTGAAGACAAGACACTCTTGGCATTTAGTTTAACAGGGTGCTAATTAGATGAACAACAACAAGAAACATGCCAAGAAGATACTTTTGGAGAATTTTTTAAATGCTGAATGGATAGAATAAAACACTAAATATTCTCATTTGAAGTCAAGATGTTTGGTTACATACAGCTGCATAACCTACCACCTCCAAACACAGGGGCTTAACACAATAAATTATTACTATTTGTTATAGTTATGTGGGTTGACAGGGCTCAGCTAGCCAATTCACACTTGGGGTCTCATACAAACCAGCCATCAGATGGTGGCTGGAACTGGAGATTCACATGTCAAGTGTCTCAGTAAGGATGTGGGAACATCTGAGGAATGGCAGGGAATCCTTACATGGCCTGGTTTTTCCCAGAACAAGACTAAGATGGAATCTGCCAGAATCTTGTAACTAGCCTCCAAAATCCCAGAACATCCATTCCACTGCATTCTATTTGTCAATCAAGTCACTAAGGACAGCACAAACTCAAGAGGGCTGGGGATAGGGGTGGACTTGGACCCCATCTCTTGACATAAGAAGCAGCATGTGGGCAAAGGGAGGGAAGAAATGGCAGAAATCTTTGGAGACTATGCACTACCAAAGATAACTTCAACATTCCTTCACACCCTAGAGTATATTAATAAAATGATTCTGAAGAGTGAGTCTCTTTACGTGTTAGCACTGTATGTGAATGGAATAGCTCTTCAAGCTTTTATCCCAAGCCATGCCTGGGCACAGGCCAGCACCAACAGAAGTCATGAGTACCACCACGAGAATGGGGTACCCTGAAAATAACTCCTATGGCAGATCAAGTCACCTGGCTTTTTTTCAAGGTATTGTTTGAATCACTGAATGTCAATCGAGTCAAGTCTAAGCAATCAAATCGATTTTGTGAAATGAAATTGATTAAATGATCTTCTGAAAATAGGATATACATGTCTGAAGAAATTTCATCCTAATCTCCCAATTCATCCCACCCTCCCCTTCCCTCCCTGTAGCCGCACGCCCATTCTCTACATCTGTGTCTCTATTCCTGCCCTGCAAATAGGTTCATCTGTACCATTTTTCTAAATTCCACATATATGTGTTAATATATGATATTTGTTTTCCTCTTTCTGACTTACTTCACTCTGTATGACAGACTCTAGGTCCATCCACGTCTCTACAAATGACCTAATTTCATTCCTTTTTATGGCTAAGTAATATTTTATTGTATATATGTACCACATATTCTTTATCCATTCATCTGTCGATGGACAGTTAGGTTGTTTCCATGTCCTGGCTACTGTAAATAGTGATACAATGAACATTGGGGTGCATGTGTCTTTTGAATTATGTTTTTCTCTGGGTGTATGCCCGGTAGTGGGATTGCTGGGTCATATGGTAGTTCCATATTTAGTTTTTTAAGGAACCTCCATACTGTTCTCCACATTGGCTGTATCAATTTACATTCCCACTAACAGTGCAAGAGGGTTCCCCTTCTCCACATCCTCTTAGGTTGTAATTCTTACTGAGAATAGCTGATACCTAGATCTATCCTCTAATCCTTCCCTCTTTTATCTGACCTTTGTATCTCAAAGACGAAAATAATATCCAAACTATGTAAATGCCATGGGACACTTTGCTCTAATCCTGGCATGTAGGACAATCCCAATGATCACAAGAATATCTTCATGTCTTCATGTGTCTGTATCATCAGAGATATTTTACAAAATAGACTAACGAAGTAAAAAATAATAATAAAGTAAATATCTAAAGTATCAAGAATTTTGTGCTGTTGATTTTACAGGTGTCTTTAAAATTTCATACCACTTTTTAAAATGCATATATATATATATATATATATATTACATGTTACAACTGTATTACTTGATTCCCCATGTCCTGCTTTTCAGAAAAGGCAAACCACAGGTCAATCAATTTATATATGAACTGTCTTGAAAAGCGCAAAGATAATTCTGCAACATCATGGTGAAAAAATAATTTACCTTTGCATTACAATATTTACAAGCATTTGGTTTTTCTCTTCCATAAAAATGTGCAGCAGCTTCACTTTTAAAAATTCGCATTTAGGGAGTATCTTGTTCTGAAGGGCAATGGAAGTTGTCATAGAAACAACCATAATTACAAGAGAGACATTTATCAGGAAGGAAAAGACTTATCTTAAAATCCGATCTACTTTTTCTTTGTTGTTGAGGAAATGAGTCATTTGTTTGTTTGTTTGAGGAGCAAGGTTTATATTTCACGAGTATGCAGAGGATTATTGACCTTCTAGGTTTCCACTCCCCAAAGTCCTTTCTTTCAGGTATCTTGAGCCTCAATTTAAAGTCAGTGTTCTGCATCCTAAACTTGCTGCTGAAGACATGATGTCTCCTCACAAGACTGATTTAAGGAATCATGTGATGAACAGACAGGCTATTGTTTGCATTAGAGGGGGAAAAAACACCCATGATATTTCCCAAAGCAAATAATTATCTTCAATAATATGTATCCTTGGTGTATTCAGAGTTAACAGGAAAGCACTGGAGTAGAAGCAGAAAGACATAGGTAAATACCTAATTTATAACCCTTTATAACTTTGTCTCCATGACCACTTCATAAATATCTTAACTGTTGTGTCCAGTGCTTAAAAAATACATATCTTAAATATATGTATATATTTTATTTTAAATATATTTATATGTAACATATAAATATCTTTATATAATAATTTAGAAAACTATATCTGCATTTATTCATATTGTAAATGTACATTTTTTTAAGCATTGGATTCAATTTATATATACATATATTTCTTTCCTGATATTTAAAAAATTGAGACTTTCTTTGAGTTTCATCCCCAAATAGATGTATGGCAACTTTCAAAACAGAGAGAGTATAATGAAATTAAAATAATAATAGAATTTTAGAGACAAGACGGCAGAGTAGAAGGATGTGAGCTCACCCCTTCTTATGGAAACACCAAAATCACAACTAACTGCTGAACAACCACCAACAAAACAATGCTGGAACCTACCAAAAAAAGATACCCTACATCCAAAGACAAAGAATAAGCCACAACGAGACAGTAGGAGGGGTGCAAGTGCAATAAAGTCAAAACCCATACATGCCAGGTGGGCAACCCACAAACTGGAAAACAATTATACCACAGAAGTTCTCCCACAGGAGTGAAAGTTCTGAGCCCCACATCAGGCTCCCTAGCCTGGGGGTCTGGCAATAGGAGGAGGAACCCCCAGAATATCTAGTTTGAAGGCCAGTGGAGTTTGATCTCAGGAATTCCACAGGACTGGGGGAAACAGACTCCACTCTTGGAGGGTGCACACGGGGTCTCGTGAGCACTGAGACCCAGGGTAAAAAGTGGTGACCTTATAAAAGACTGGGCCAGACTTACCTGCTAGTACTGGAGGGTCTCCTGCAGAAGCAGGTGGCACCTGTGACTCACTTCGGGGACAAGGACACTGGCAGTGGCAGCTCCGGTGAGCACTCATTGGCGTGAGCCCTCTTGGAGGCCACTATTTTCTCACTAAGACCTGGCCCCACCCAACAGCTTGGCGGCTCCAGTGCTGGGACGCCTCAGGCCAAACAACCAGCAGGGCAGGAACATAGCCCCACCCATGAGCAGACAGCCTGCTTAAAGTCTTTCTGAACAAACCACTCCCTGATAAACACACCCCTGACATGGCCCTGCCCACTGGAGGGACAAGAGCCAGCTCCACCCACGAGTGGGCAGGTATCAGTCCCTCCCACCAGGAAGCCTGCACAAGCCTCTTAGCCTCATCCACCAGGGGGCCGACAGCAGAAGCAAGAAGAGCTACAACCCTACAGCCTGCAGAATGGAAACCATAATCACGGAGTTACACAAAATGAGACAGCAGAGGAATATGATGCAGATGACAGAACAAAATGAAACCCCAGAACAACAACTAAGTGAAGTGGAGATAGGCAATGTACCTGAAAAAGGAATTCAGGGTAGTAATAGTAGATTAAGTCCTCTACATACGAACGAGTTCCGTTCCAAGAGCATGTTCATAAGTCAAATTTGTTCGTAAATCCAACAAAGTTAGCCTAGGTAGCCAACTAACACAATCAGCTACGTAGTACTGTACTGTAATAGGTTTATAATACTTTTCACACAAATAATACATGAAAAACAAACACACACAAAAAATAAAACATTTTTGGGACTTCCCTGGTGGTGCAGTGCTTAAGAATCTGCCTGCCAATTCAGGGGACACGGGTTCAAGCCCTGGTCCAGGAAGATCCCACATGCCATGGAGCAACTAAGCCCGTGCACCACAACTACTGAGCCTGCACTCTAGAGCCCGCGAGCCACAACTACTGAGCCTGCACACCTCAACTACTGAAGCCCACGGGCTCTAGAGCCTGTGCACTGCAACTACTGAGCCCACACGCCACAACAACTGAAGCCCGTGCGCTCTAGGGCCCACATGCTGCAACTACTGAAGCCCGCGCATCTAGAGCCCATGCTCTGCAACAGGAGAAGCCACCGCAATGAGAAGCCCATGCACCACAATGAAGAGTAGCCCCTCCTTGCCGCAACTAGAGAAAGCCCGTGCACAGCAATGAAGACCCAACACAGCCAAAAAAAAAAAACCAAAAAATTTTTTAATCTTATAGTACAGTACCTTGAAAAATACAGTAGTACCAGCTACATCACCACTGCTTTTACGCTTGCTTCTGGACATCCTCGGCTTGAAATAAAGATACTGTACTACTATACTTTATACACTACTGTACACAAAAGCACAACCACTTGTAGAGGATGAATGCACATGAAAATGTACACCAGACACGTGAACTAACTTATGTAACTGGACATGCGAACGCACATTCGCATCTTTGAAAGTTCGCAACTTGACGGTTTTCATGTAGAGGACTTACTGTAAAGATGATCCAAGATCCTGGAAAAAGAATGGAGGTACAGGTTGAGAAGATACAAAAAATGTTTAACAAAGACCTAGAAGAACTAAAGAACAAACAAACAGAGATGAAGAATACAATAACTGAAATGAAAAATACACTAGAAGGAATCAATAGCAGAATAATTGAAGCAGACGAATGGACAATTGAGCTGAAAGAATGGTGGAAATCACTAAACACAATCACAAAACAGAATAAAGAAAAGAGAATGTAAAGAAATGAGGACAGTCTAGGAGACCTCTGGGACAACATTAAATGCACCAACATTCGCATTATAGGGGTCCCAGAAGGAGAAGAGAAAGAGAAAGGACCTGAGAAAATATTTGAAGAGATAATAGCTGAAAACTTCCTTAACATAGGAAAGGAAACAGTCACCCAAGTCCAGGAAACGCAGAGAGTCTTAGGCAGGATAAACCCAAGGAGCAACATGCTGGGACACGTAGTAATCAAACTGACAAAAAATAAAGAAAGAATTTTAAAAGCAACAAATAACATACAAGGGAACTTCCATAAGGTTATCAGCTCGTTTCTCAGCAGAAACTCTGCAGGCCAGAAGGGAGTGGCATGATATATTTAAAGTGATGAAAGGGAAGAACCTACAACCAAGAATACTCAACCCAGCAAGGCTCTCATTCATAGTCAACAAGGAAATCAAAAGCTTTACAGACAAGCAAAAGCTAAGAGAATTCAGCACCACCAGACCAGCTTTGCAACAAATGCTACAGGGACTTCTCTAGGCGGAAAAGAAAAGGTCACAACTAGAAACAAGAAACTTACGAATGGAAAAGCTCACCAGTAAAGGAAACATACAGAAAAGGTAGGAAATCATCAGCACACAAATATGATATCAAAACCAGCAATTTTGAGAAGAGGAGAGCACAAATGCAGGATATTGGAAATGCATTTGAAGTTAAAAGACCAGCAACTTTAAACAATCTTGTTTATATATAGACTGCTATATCAAAACCTCATAGTAACTGCAAACTGAAAATCTACAATAGATACACACACAAAGAAGAAAAAGGAATCCAAACACAACACTAAAGATAGTTATCAAATCACACGAGAAGAGGAAAAAAAGGGAAAAAATAAAACCTACAAAAACGAATCCAAAACAATTAACAAAATAGCAATAAGAACTTACATATTGATAATTACCTTAAATGTAAACAAATTAAATGCTCCAACCAAAAGACACAGACTGACTGAATGGCTACAAAAACAACACCCATAGATATGTTGTCTACAAGAAACCCACTTCAGATCTCGGGACACAAACAGACTGAAAGTGAGGGGATGGAAAATGTATTCTATGCAAATGGAAATCAAAAGAAAGCTGAAGTAGCAATACTTATATCAGGAAAGATAGACTTGAAAATAAAGGCTATTACAAGAGACAAGGAAGGACACTACATAATGATTAAGGGATCAATCCAAGAAGAAGATATAACAATTGTAAATATCTATGCACCCAACATAGGAGCACCACAATATATAAGGCAAATACTAACAGTCATAAAAGGAGAAATCAAAAGTAACACAATAATAGTGGGGGACTTTAACACCACACTTTCATCAATGGACAGATCATCCAGACAGAAAATCATTAAGGAAACACAAGCCTTAAATGACACATTAGATCAGATGGACTTAATTGATATTTATAGAGCATTCCATCCAAAAGCAGCAGAATACACATTCTTCTCAAGTGCACATGGAATATCCTCCAGGATTGATCACATGCTAGGCCACAAAGCAAGCCTCGGTAAATTTAAGAAAATTGGAATCATATCAAGCATCTTTTCTGACCACAATGCTGTGAGATTAGAAATCAACTACAAGAAGAAAAAACTGTAAAAAACACAAACACATGGAGGCTAAACAATACACTACTAAACAACCAATGGGTCACTGAGGAAATAAAAAAATACCTAGAGACAAATGAAAACAAAAGCACAATGATCCAGAACCTGTGGGATGCAGCAAAAACATTTCTAAGAGGGAAGTCTATAGCAATACAATCTTATCTCAGGAAACAAGAAAAATCTCACAGAAACAACCTAACCTTACACCTAAAGCAACTAGAGAAAGAAGAACAAACAAACCCAAAGTAAGTAGAAGGAAAGAAATCATAAAAATCAGAGCAGAAATAAATGAAATAGAGACAAAGAAAACAATAGAAAAGATCAATGAAACTAAAAGCTGGTTCTTTGAAAAGATAAACAAGATTGATAAACCTTTAGCCAGATTCATCAAGAAAAAGAGAGAGAGGGCTCAAATCAATAAAATTAGAAATGAAAAAGGAGAAGTTACAATGGGCACCACAGAAATACAAAGGATCATAAGAGACTACTACAAGCAACTATATGCCAATCAAATGGACAACCTAGAAGAAATGGACAATTCTTAGAAAGGTAAAATCTCCCAAGACTCAACCAGGAAGAAATAGAAAATATGAACAGACCAATCACAAGTAATGAAATTGAAACTGTGATTAACAAACTCCCAACAAACAAAATTCCAGGACCAGATGACTTGACAGGCGAATTCTATCAAATATTTAGAGACGAGTTAACACCTATCCTTTGGAAACTCTTCCAAAAATCTCAGAGGAAGGAATACTCCCAAACTCATTCTATGAGACCACCTTCACCCTGATACCAAAACCAGACAAAGATACCACAAAAAAATAAAATTACAGGCCAATATCACTGATGAACATAGATGTAAAAATCCTCAACAAAACACTAGCAAACTGAATCCAACACACATTAAAAGGGTCATACACCATGCTCAAGTGGGATTTATCCCACGGATGCAAGGATTTTTCAGTATCCACAAATCAGTCAGTGTGATACACCACATCAACAACGGAAGAATAAAAACCATATGATCATCTCAATAGATGCAGAAAAAGCTTTTGACAAAATTCAACACTCACTTATGACAAAAATGCTCCAGAAAGTGGGCATAGAGGGAACATACCTTAGCATAATAAAGGCCATATATGACAAACCTACAGCTAACATCATACTCAACGGTAAAAAGCTGAAAGCATTTCCTCTAAGATAGGAAGAAGACAAGGATGTGCACTGTCACCACTTTCATTCAACATAGTTTTGGAAGTCCTAGCCATGGCAATCAGAGAAGAAAAAGGAATAAAGGGAATCCAAATTGGAAAAGAAGAAGTAAAACTCTCACTGATTGCAGATGACATGATACTATACATAGAAAATCCTAAAATACTAGAGCTCAATGAATTTGGTAAAATTGCAGGGTACAAAATAAATACACAGAAATCTGTTGCATTTCTATACACTAACATCAAAAGATCAGAAAGAGAAATTAAGGAACCAATCCCATTTACCACCATATCAAAAAGAATAAAATACGTAGGAATAAACCTACCTAAGGAGGCAAAAGACCTGTACTCAGAAAACTGTAGGATGCTGATGAAAGAAATCAAAGATGACACAGATAGAAAGATACACTGTATTCTTGGATTGGAAGAATAAATATTGTCAAAATAACTATATTACCCAAGGCAATCTACAGATTCAATGCAACCCCTATCAAATTACCAATGGCATTTTTCACAGAGCTATCAATAGAACAAAAAATCTTAAAATTTGTATGGAGACACAAAAGACCCCCAAAAGCCAAGGCAATCTTGAGAAAGAAGAATGGAGCTGAAGGAATTAGGCTCTTTGACTTCAAACTATACTACAAAGATACAGTCATGAAAACAGTATGGTATTGGCACAAAAATAGAAATATAGATCACTGGAACAGTATAGTAAGCCCAGAAATAAACCCATGCACCTATGGTTTAATCTATGACAAAGGAGGCAAGACTATACAATGGAGAAAAGACAGTTTCTTCAATAAATGGTGCTGGGAAAAGTGGACAGCTACATGTAAAAAATGAAATCAGAATATTCTTTAACATTGTTCACAAAAATCAACTCAAAATCAATCAAAGACCTAAATGTAAGACTAGATACTATAAAACTGTTAGAGGAAGACATAGGCAGAACACTCTTTGTCATAAATTGCAGCAATATCTTTTTCAATCTGTCTCCTAGAGTAATGGAAATAAAAACAAAAATAAATAAATGGGACCTAATCAAACTCAAAATCTTTTGCGCAGCAAAGGAAACCATAAACCAAATGAAAAGACAACCCACAAAATGGGAGAAAATATTTGCAAACAATGCAAAAAAAACAAGCAACCCAATCAAAAAATGGGCAGAGGACCTAAATAGACATTTCTCCAAAGAAGACATACAGATAGCCAAGAGATACATGAAAAGATGCTCAACATCGTTAATTACTAGAGAAATGCAAATCAGAACTACAGTGCGATATCACAATGAGATACACCAGTCAGAATGGCCATCATCAAAAAGTCTACAAACAAATGTTGGAGAGACAAATATTGTATGATATTGCTTATATGCAGGATCTTAAAAAAAATGATACAAATGAACTTATTTACCAAACAGAAACAGACTCACAGACTTAGGGAATGTACTAATGGTTACCAGGAGGGAAGGGTTGGGGGGGAGGGATAGATTGGGAGTTTGGGATTGACATGTACACACTGCTATATTTAAAATAGATAATCAACAAGGACCTACTGTACAGCATAGGAAACTCCGCTCAATACTCTGTAATAACCTAAAGGGGAAAGAATTTGAAAAAGAAAAGATACATGTGTATGTATAACTGAATCACTCTGCCATACACCTGAAACTAACTCAACACTGGTTGTTGTATGTATGTATGTATGTATGTATGTATGTATGTATGTATGTATTTATGGCTGCATTGGGTCTTCATTGCTGTGTGCGGGCTTTCTCTAGTTGCAGTGAGTGGGGACTACTCTTTCTTGCGATGTGCAGGCTTCTCATTGTGGTGGCTTCTCTTGTTGCGGAGCACGGGCTCTAGGCGCACAGGCTTCAGTAGTTGTGGCACGTGGGCTCAGTAGTTGCGGCTCATGGGCTCTAGAGCACAGGCTCAGTAGTTGTGGCGCATGGGCTTTTGTTGCTCCGCGGCATGTGGGATCTTCCCAGACCAGGGATCGTACCCGTGTCCCCTGCACTGGCAGGCAGATCTGTAACCACCGAACCACCAGCGAAGTCCCCTCAATATTGTGATTCAACTATACTCCAATATAAAATAAAAATTTTTTAAAAATAAATAAAACACACACAAATAATAATGAACTTAAGCAGGGAAAATCAAGAAAGGATAAAACAAACAGAATATGTGATGGAATCTGGTTCACATGAAGTCGCTAGAAGATGCAGTTGACTTCCCTTCATTTTCCCATCAGTCAGTGCGGTGAGCAGCCCTCTCACCCTCCTGATTGGCAGTGTCCTAATGACGCTTTCAAAGTCCATGCTTAGAGGAAACACAATTCTCTCCACCTCTGAGAAAAACTTTTCCCAGAAGCATCAAAGATCCTGTGTAAAGCACTTAACTTTTTCAACAACATTTTATACTACATCACATAGGTTTCATCTTGTATGTCAAAACATCTCAAAAATGACAATCATAGAAAATTAAGTTTTAGGAAAAGTGTTCCATGGTGGTGTCAGAAGGCTGGTTCCTGGTTCATTTCTCCTCCAGATTAATATAAGGATCGAATTTGAGCATCCAGGTTGATGGACAGATTAGAACACTTCAGGTCTAAGTGTACCATTTCAATCAATTAGTTTCTTTGGTAAATTTCAATGAACCAAGTTATATTCACTGATAATTACTGGAGTGCAGTTGTTCTATTTTATTCCTTGCAAGTAGATTAGACCAGCCAACCAGAAGCAGAATTTCATTCTCTGTCAGGAGAAGACTTTGACAAAGCCACAGGCTATGTATAAATTAGCTTTCTACCTGCCCATGGAGGACTAATAGGCAGAGCCTACTAGTGTTGGAAACTAAACACACACACACACACACTTAGAAGACTGAAACCTCAGAACTCGATGTTATAAAGCATAGCCTTGGAAAAGTTTGGAGCAGATTACAAAGGCCATGAATCTCTGGATAAAGACCCAAACAAAATAAATATTATTATGTAACAAAGATTAACTGTATGGAAACTATATCCTAGCCTGTAGCTCTCTTGGGCTTCTAGATTTCACAAATCATTAAAGGTACACACACATACACAGCGTGCATGCATGCTCACATGCAAATAAACATGACAGCCACATATTCTTATTACCTTTCATTGCAAGTTGAAGCCAGGGAAGGTGACTAAGCATCCAAACATACACGTGCACAGCACACATACACTCACACACACCTCACACTGGCTCCCACTACCATTTAAAAATGTGAAGGTTATCTTCATGAATCCAAAGGGCCAAATTATTTTAGTACCAGAGGATGTCAGTCTTAAGAAAAATTCCACAAAGCAAAGTTTTCTTATTTTTCTGAGATGAATTTAAATGATTCGTCACAGACTAACACAAGTGTTTGGGCCAACATTAAGGAAGGTCTGTCCTAGGTAAGTGAATGAGTGAATTGGCTGGATGGGATTCAATGAATCATTTTCAAGCTCTAGCCATGAAAGAGATCCTGCATTAGACACAAAACACTAAGAACTGACAAATAAGCCTGATTTCTATCCAGAGGTGTAGACATGACACAGATCATCCCACAAATGATACTGAAACTTCACTTCCATCAAGTTCTGTGACTACAAAGTTCCAGGTGTAATGAGAATTCATGACGGGAACACTCCATCTGCTTGGCCCCCTACTGCAGCATACAGATGAGCTGCCCAGCAGCAGGGAGAAGTTCTGCTCTATTTCTGCCGTAGTCATTTGATCCGGATCAGACCTTCATTCAGTGAGTCAACATAGTTCTTGAGGACCTAGTGTGTTCTTGGGACTTTTCCTGGGTGTTCCAAATGATTTTGATATTCAATGACAACCAGATTAGCCAATGGCATATTTATTATTGCCTCAGTCTTCCCTAACCTCCAGGCTGTGAATCTCCTTTCTTTTTCTCTCTCTCATTAAATGTCTTAGAGAACACTCTCCAGTTCTATCCAGCAGAAATGGCATGACGTGGCTTCATCAAAAAAAGAGAGAGTTGCTAGGTTACCCATACATTCTTAGTTCAAAATGATCCTGTCTCTATTATATGTAGCAGAAAAGCCTCAAAATTATGTAATTTTACTTCCTGTTAGCCTTAATGTAAGTTTACCTGTATTCTTACCGTATTCTGAATCTGTTTTGGTAATATCATCAGGATATGGGAAGTACTAAAAACAAGAGGGGAGGTTAGAGTCTCACGGTGGCTTGACATTATCCAAAATAATTCCACACAAAAAAAATATAGTTAATGGAAACAAAATATTCAGGTTTACGAATTATAGTTAATGCCTGATTTTAAAATCTTTAAAATTTAAAAGTTCAGGGAATTTCATGAAAGTTCAAATATAGACATAATCCAGTCTTGGGAGGTGAATTTAACAGTCTATTTCTCTTTCTCTCTCTCTCTCTACACAAACACACACCCAGTAAAGAGGATGGTAAATTGAAAAAATGACATTTTGTTTTTAAGGGATTTGTTTTATGGGGGACTGCTGTCGTTGTGTTATTCCTTATAAAACTGATAAAAGATAAAATATAGAAGTATCCAGTATGCCAAAATATGGTTTGTTTTTCCCAGCTATCTCTTGAATATATATTTTTCTAATTCATTAAGGATGTTTCTTTGCTCACTTCTGCTCACAGTACCACGTCTGGTGTTTTACAGTTGCCACACCTATGGAATCTAAGCTTTTAATTACAAACTTCACATCCGTCCAATGAGTGTAAGTTCCCATTAGGATTAAGCTTAAATTGTACTTATACTCAAGGCCACTCCTTCCTCTCAATCTTGCCACATACCTTATACCATTGTGAAATGGCTTTCTCCATTTTTGTCCCAGTATGTCCTCTCTCCATAGACTTCCAGCCTAAAGCCATCCTTGGGAAGACCCTGCTATACTTTGGTCACTACAGATCTGGAAGGTTTAATCTCATGGGTAGACCCAGGTCACATTCAATGGCCTGATCATTTGGGATCACCTTTAGTAACTATCTCGACTCTCTGTGTTCTTACATGATCTCCCTTCTTGTTTTGACTACTTCCTTCTTGACCTAGGAAGAAGTCCTACTTTTCATACTATTAACCTCCAGTCATGATCTGCTCAGGGAATGAACTCATCTTCAAAGTTGAATAGAAAATAACCATAAAGTGAGCAGAGGAGAAAAGTCAGAATGCATATACTTTGCCCTTATACCTTTACTTGAGACTGTGTCTGTATTAGCTATTCATTGCTGTGTAACAACTTGCCACAAATATAATGGCTAACCAAACACCCATTTACTATCTTCCAGCTTTTGTGGGTCAGGAATCTAGGCACAGCTCAACTGGATCCCCTGCTTTGGTGTTTCTCAAAAACCTGGCAATCAAGTTGTCAGCCAAGGTTGTGGTCTCGTCGGAAGTCTCGACTGGGAAAGAACTGGCTTCTGTGCTCACTTATGTGGCTACCGGCAGGATTCAGTTCCCTTTGGTCTGTTGGGTTGAGGGCCTCAGTTTCTGGCTGGCTGCTAGCTAGGAGTTGCCCTTGCTGTGTGGGCCTCTCCCACATGGCAACTTGCTTCATCAAAGCCAGCAAGAGAAAGCATCTGCTACTAAGATGTAGGTTAGGGACTTCCCTGGCGGTCCAGTGGTTAAGAATCCATCTCGCAATGCAGGGGATGCTGGTTTGATCTCTGGTTGGGGAACTGGGATCCCACATGCCGCAGGGCAACTAAGCCCACATGCCACAACTAGAGAGTCCGAGTGCCGCAACTACAGAGCCCATGCACTCTGGAGCCCACACGCCAAAACTAGAGAGAAGTCCACGCACTGCAACGAAAGATCTCACATGCCACAACTAAGACCCAATGCAGCCAATAAATAAATAAGCAAACAAATAAATAAATATATAACACAAAGTTCATTCAAATTTAAAAAAAGATGTAGGTTACATTATCGTGTAATGTAATCAATTACAGAATGTACTTGGGAAGTGATAAGCCATCACCTTTGCCATATTCTATTGGCTAGAAAATTTCTAGGCCAGTCCACACTCACAAGGAGGGGACCACACAAAGGCTTGTACCTGAAGGCAGGGATCACTGGGGGGTCACCTTAGAAGCCACCTATTGCAGCATCAGCATAGGAAAAAAAAGTGTTAAAGACTTCCATGCCCACTAACAGCTATGGGAGCTTCGTCCATGGGCAAGTGACTGTTTTCACACAGAATAATATCTGTTCCTATAGAGGCTGCAAGCACAGTCTGGACCTTACTCAAAATGATAATCTTTTATTGGTTTGTCCAGTCTTCCTAAACTGACCTGGCTAAGGCAAGAGTTAGATTTCAGGGAAAACCTTTCCACATAATGGCTTTTTAGCTATGTGAAAGGGTAACCATGGGCCTATAATTTATTCTTCCCTCCTCCGGGGTCCCTGAAGAAGTTTGACCCTGACCAGAATTCTTTGCAAATATCGACTGATCGAACATACCAGCTAAAAGATAAATGAGCGTCCTGAAAGGGTTTGCTATGCACTGATTACTGATTTAGAAACGATTTTAGCATTATAACCTGGTCCATCTGGATGGTTTATATTAAATTATCCTACAAATCATGGGCTGAAGCTGTGCTGAAGCTATACAGAGAACCAGAACAAGGTCGTGTGTCTAGAGAGAGTCGGGAACCCAGCTGTTTCCCTGGTTAACCTGTCACATGTGAAGTCAGTTCTTGACAAACTCCAGAATATGTCCTGATGTGGGAAAGGACACTCAGAAAGTTGTATCTGCAGGTTTGGAGCCTCCCAGATGTTGTGTATGTTATCGCTTCTGTCTCGTATCCATTGAAAAATATGCATAAGCCTAGTGTTGGGGAAGTCAGTAGTATCTTTCTGAAGCAGTGGGAATGACAAAGGTGAAGGCATTGGAGCAATGTATCTACTTAACAGCTTTATTGAGATGTAAGTGGCATACAAAAAACTGCGCGTGTTTAAAGTTTTGGCAGATGTATGCACTCTAGAAACCATCCCACAATCAAGATTATGGAAACATCAGATTCGATACTGCTGACCCGAACCGTGATACATGCTATGATTGGGGGTGCTCCTCAAATCTGGGCTCCTCATGTTATGCTGCTGTCTAGGGATCAAGAAAATCCTCAAGAGTTAGTAAGCTCAATTATTATGCAGGGAATTAAATGGTAGCAAAAATGTTCTTGTTACCCAAGGGAAAGGTGGTACTAAGGGGGAAGATTATAAAGACGAAGAATGAGGTATTAATGGACTTATTCGGCTGGGATTGTTTCATTGCTGTTGAAAAGCAGGATGGGAAAGGAAGAAAGAGACAAGACCATTAGTGGGTGTTGGTGTCATAGTCTTGTGGCTTGAGAGGTGAAAAACCATCTTCATCTCCAGCTATGACAACCACAAACCTTCAGAAGCCCCTTAAACTTCACTGCATATCACCTAACATGGATGAGCACAAATAATCCGATTACAGAGATGACGATTCGGAACAGAAAATACTTAAAGAGGGACTGAATTCATTCTCTCAGCTAAAACCATAACATTTTTTTTTAACATCTTTATTGGAGTATAATTGCTCTACAATGGTGTGTTAGTTTCTGCTTTATAACAAAGTGTATCAGCCATACATATACATATATCCCCATATCTCCTCCCTCTTGTGTCTCCCTCCCACCCTCCCTATCCCACCCCTCTAGGTGGTCACATAGCACCGAGCTGATCTCCCTGTGCTATGCGGCTGCTTCCCACTAGCTATCTATTTGACATTTGGTAGTGTGGATATGTCCATGCCACTCTCTCACTTCATCCCAGCTTACCCTTCCCCCTCCCCATGTCCTCAAGTCCATTCTCTACATCTGCATCTTTATTCCTGTCCTGCCCCTAGGTTCTTCAGAACCTTTTATTTGTTTGTTTTTAGATTCCAAATACATGTGTTAGCGTACGGTATTTATTTTTCTCTTTCTGACTTACTTCACTCTGTATGACAGACTCTAGGTCCATCCACCTCACTATAAATAACTCAATTTTGTTTCTTTTTACGGGTAAGTAATATTCCATTGCATATATGTGCCACATCTTCTTTATCCATTCATCTGTTGATGGACACTCAGGTTG
This sequence comes from Balaenoptera ricei, assembly GCF_028023285.1. Classification (NCBI taxonomy): domain Eukaryota; kingdom Metazoa; phylum Chordata; class Mammalia; order Artiodactyla; family Balaenopteridae; genus Balaenoptera; species Balaenoptera ricei. The sequence goes on along the minus strand of NC_082657.1, from coordinate 52,705,751 downwards.
CTTCCATACCCTGCTTATTGTAAATAGAGCCGCAATGAACATTGTGGTACATAACACTTTTTGAATTAAAAACCATAACAGTTTAAAAATAAATTAACTAAGGGTTTGGGATCTGCTCACCCAACCCTCGGGAGAGTAATCCTAGGAACCAGGAAATGGGGTGGGTGGAATGGCCTCTGGGTAATAATGAAAATACTTGGAAGGATCTCTCTTGGCACCTAGTGTACCATAATTCCCACGGCGGGTAGAGGAGGCACTTACGGAGCCTCAAGGTAAAACTCAGAGGCTATCAAGATGCTGACAGGTAATACAAAGGTCCATCCCTAATGTAGAAAATATGACAAGAAAAACTGCTCTCTGGTTGCACTGTCTTTACTGAAATGCATGATTGGGATGGACGCCATGTGTGCACGGAAGATGATGGTCCTACATTCTTCAATTACATGTGTTCCATGTCCACCCTCCACCTGGTTTCAGCTGAAATGCTAAATGAGGATCTTTGCAATTCCCAAGCCTCCCCACCACCCCGCTGTGGAAAATATTAAACAATATAGAATTCCAGGAGTGCAAGAGGAGATTAATGCTTTAGTTAGACCAACGGTTGCAGTAGGGATATTGATCTCCATTAATTCTCTTTTTAACAGCCCTTTCAAGCCAAAAGGCAAAGCAGATGATTTACAGATACTGATAGTGAACTTTTGGGAATTTATCTAGGTAGACCCATCAGTCGCCTCAGATGTGCTGTAGATATGTTTAAAAAACAAAAACAAAAAACTGCACCAAAAGGCAACGGCCAAAGGAGACTAGTGAGCAAGCAGGGCAGAGTTAGCTCATGCTTTCTTTTCTATTCCATTTTCAGAAGCCAGTCAGGAAGAGTTTGTGTTGATGTGGAACTACCTCTGGGCTATTTTAACTGTTTACACAAGGACATTTAAGTTCACCAGTTCACTGTCACATCTAGGGTGGCTTCATTTGGTCTTAATAACCATTAAGGGTAAGTTGATAACATCAGTGATACACTGTTGCCTCCTCCGAGGAAAAAGCACAGGGGTATTTAGAGACTGTGATCATCCAACTTGCCCATAGAACGTGGCAGATAAACCCCATTAAAATGCAAGACTTGCCCCAGTCTGAAAATCTGGGGAACAGGCCTGTGAGAGGCCGTCCTCAGAGGGTGAGAAATAATTTATGATCTAATCTCGACCCCACCACTAAACAGCCCAGAGACTGGAAAAACCATCTGAGTTATGTATGGCAAAATCCCATCTCCCATTTGGGGATATTGTTAGTCCTACTCACAAAGTCACCAGAAAGAAATCTGAGATTGAAAGGTGCCCTGACAGAAACAAGCAAATAAAAGATTTATAAAGGGCTGTCAATGGCAGTGTCTCTTGAGCCTCATGACCCCAAAGCACAAATGATTGTAGAAGTGTCAGCAACTAGACCACACACAGACTAGAGCCTTTGGCAGAAATCAATATAGCTCCTCACTGGAGACAGAGGGAATTTTGGACTTGAAAGTGGTCTGACGCAGCTGCTCGATACAGCCCTTTAGAAACGTAATTGTCAGCTCGTTGTTGGGTGTTGGTAGAAATCACTCCTACCGTATGAAATCTTCAGAGAATCCTGAAACCACAAACGCCCATCATGACTTGGGTGATGGCTGTCGGAGAAACATTCAAACTGAGGAAGGATCTCCATGAAGCTCACTGATGAATGGAAATGGTATACTCCTGAGGACACTTTAGCTGAGGGTTCAAAAGAAGTTCACTTCATTTATGCACAGATTTTTTCACTGCATTTGGAGCCAATGGTAGAACCCCTCGAGGACCTCTCTGCTGTGATGGCTAGATTGTCTGAACCCTGAAATTCTCCCCTAGCAATGCAAAATGCCTGATGTCTACTGATTGGGTTTCCTAAACTGACAGTCATGAAGCTGTTTGGAAATCAGTTCTTACATGGTCTACATATGGTGGAAGAAGGGAGAGGCTGAAATGATATTTTGAGAAGTTATCCATTAGGAGGACAAATATTTGCTAATCCAAGTAGGGACACTAGAGGGAGCTCTCTTTCAGGAGACTGGCCAAGGCTGGCAATCAACTTAGAGACATGGCAAAGAAATCTGAGAACAGACGGTCTGTATTACTAGACTCACACATCAATCTTGCCAGCAGTTCTGGGAAAGAGTATCTGCCCTTACTCAGGGGACATGTTAATAACAATGAAATCAGATCTATTTAAGAGACAATGGTGCTAGTGGAAAAATGTCACTAAGACTGGGCAGTCCAATAAGGTAGCTGCAATTGGCTACTGAAATGCGGCTAGACCAAACAAGAGGCGTCATAAGTGTAAGCTACATACGGGATTTCAAAGACGGCACAAAAAAAGAATGTAAAATACCTCATTAATAATTTTATTTTGATTACATGCTGAATAATTATTTTGGATGTATTTGGATAAATATATTATTAAAATAATTAATTCCAACTTTTTAAAAAGCTTTTTTTAGTGTACCTCCAGAAAATGTAAAATTATATATATGGTGTACATTGTATTTCTTCCCAACAGTACTCTTCTAGTTTGCTTATCGTAAATAACCCTGTAATTTGTGGACTGCAGTTGGGCCAAATAATTGAAGGCACACTTGTAGCTTGGATAGGGCTACAGGAAGATCAAGATGTAATATGTAAACTGACAGACACCCAGGTTTGGCTACTTCCCTGTGATAACTGGTTCTACACATGCTCAGCTCTTGTCACTACAAAACCAAAATATTCACTAATTTGGAAGAGGGGACTTGGAGAGATGTAGCTGTCAGGTCCAGGACCTCCTGGATAGTGACATGGAGTATGTATGCATTGTATCTGCTTCGTGTCCTTTGTTAGTTACGGTAAATCTTCACACTAAGACAGACATGTTTCCGGTGGATCCAACTGACAATCTGAGCTTTGTATCTGCACAAAGGTTAAAACGATATTTGTTGTTTTTACCATGTTTTTTTAGCAAGGTCTACAAGACATTACTAGTGCTAGGTCTTGGAAGACAGCACTATTAGGCCACCTGAAATCTGTTCATCTTCTGCAGTATTTGAACAATCTACAGAACTATGACGTGGGTCTGTACAAAGACCAGCCTTGAATTCATGTGGTTTGTCTGCAGTCACCTCCTAGGACATGACCCAAAATTGTCTACATGACCTCTGATCACACCTCTTGGATTTAGAAACCTAGTTCTCCACATAAGGAAACTGTTTTCCATACAAAAGAAGGACAATTTTTTATTAAACAAATACAAATAAATGAGATCTTTTATTAAAATAATAGGACATTTTCTTATGTGGAATAAAAAGTTGATGAAATTATTGTAAAAACTAAAGGATGTCTACACACTATGTTGTGGACCAGGAACCGACATAGGATGGTAGGTCAATTATAGTCCAGAAACAAACTCATAGAAAAACAGATCAGATTTGTGGTTACCAGAGGTGGGAGGTGAGGAAGCTTTTTAAAAAGTTGAAATTAATTATTTTAATAATATATTTATCCAAATATAACCAAAATAATTATTTAGCATGTAATCAAAATAAAATTATTAATGATGTATTTTACATTCTTTTTTTGTGCCATCTTTGAAATCCCATATGTATCTTACACTTGTTTGATGCCTCTTGTTTGGTCTAGCCACATTTCAATAGCCAATTGAAGGTGGGGGGGAATTGGATGAAGTCAGTAGAAAGGTACAAACTTCCAGGTGTAAGATAAATAAGTATGAGGCATGTAATGTACAACATGACAAACACAATTAACACTGCTGTATGTTATATATGGAAGTTGTTAAGACAGTAAATTCTAAGAGCTCTTATCACAAGGAAAATTTTTTTTCTATTTAATTTTGTATCTATCTGAGATGGTGGATGTTCACTAAACTTATTGTGACAATTATTTCATGATGTATGTAAGTTAAATCATCGTGCTGCGCACAAACTTCTATTCAATACTGTGCTGTACATGAATTACATCTCAATAAAACTGGAAGAAAAAATAAAAATAAATTAAAACAGGGATATTTCTTTAAAAAAAAAAACAACTGAAGGATTTCTAGATAGGTTTCCTCAGAAAGGGAAGGAGGGAAGGACCTGGCCTGCTTAGAAAAACACAGGTTTTACTCTCACTGTCATAATAGGAAAAGCAGACTTTGAGAATAAATAAAGTGCAAAAAATTGTTTTTTTAAGAAGAAAGAATAAATTAGAGGAAGAATAATGTAACTCAGGAGAAACTTTAGACCTTAAAAACCAAGATAGACAGATAGAAAAGGGGAAAAAAGATGTAACTGGGTCCGTATGCTCACAAAAATATGTGATAAAAGTAGAGCATGTCCTATAGTTTCTAACAAAAAAAAAATTCAGGTGGACACAACGGAAATACAACAGAGAAAGGGAGGCTGTCTCAAAAATCAGAGTAGATCAACACCTTCTCAATTAAAGGCCAGAAGCCAAGAAGCCACTGAAAGGAGGTCTCAACTCTTGAGAGAATCTCAAAATATTAGAAAGATTTTAACAAGTTGTTACAGGAACTTTAGACAGATATGAGAGTAAGATCCATCTGCAGATATTATTATGTAATGTTAGAGCAATGTATTATTTATAATTAGAGATTGATATATTACTTGTTCTTAAATATACTCAAGAATTGGTAAATTAGGATTTTGAGAGAAAACACCGCAAAGATGAGACATTTATGGGGTGTCAGCCAGGGCCATCATAGACCCAGTCAAGATTTGTGTTGATGCTGCTCTAACAGGACGTCACTTGGATGGGATTATTTATATCGACAGGATGAAGATGGTCAAGATTTATGGGACTTTATGTCAATTGTAAAAGCTTACTTTGTAGCGCTGGGATTTTTAAATGTCATACCACTATCAAGACTTTATCTAAAGGAAAAAGTCAGGGAAAACTCTGGTCCAGAAAGCAAAGAAAAGAAAGGGAAGTAAGGGACTCAGTTCCAGCAAACATTATTAGACCTTTATGTAATATTTACTATAAAGAGCAAAATTGGAACACAGCTTGAATTGTTTAGACCACAACAGCATTCTAGAAAATATTCTTGAAACAGAGAAGGAAGGAAGGAAGGGTGGGGAGGGAGAAAGCAATCCAACCAGGGTGATATTCAAACTATTTAGTAACCAGTTAGAGAGAAACTAGTTTTGATTTCACATTAAGAGTAAGCACTGGCCAAGAAAACAGGCAACACACTCTGACCACAGCAATAAACAAGCCTGTGTCTGTGTAATCAGCTGAGAATAGGCATGCCCTTCAGGTAAAAAATAAACATAATGAAAGTTAGAACAAACTAATAATATTTCTTGAATTAGGACACATACACACACTTACACTGAGATTGATAATTAGAAAAATTTGCAAAAACTAGTTGTAAAAAAATGAGGAGATGAAACGCCAAGACGTGAAAAACATTCAAGCCACAAGGGAAAAAAATAAAGAAATTTTACAAGTGTCCAATCATGAAAACTAGGTTAAGTTAATTGAATGCAAATCAGAATAGCTTTAATTTCCTCACTAAAACAGAAGACTTTGGAATAATTGACAGAAACATCAGAGGAGAAGACATGCTAAAGTTATAAATGGATATAATTTCAATGCTAAATCATAATGGAGAGCTAAAATAAATTATTAATTGATGGGTGACTGATTTTAAGGCACATATACTACTTGTTACCTCTGACCAGTGTAATTAGGGAGAATGTAAAAGACGACTTCCAATTTTTATATTTTGCATTTTTTTTTACAATGATTATGTTAGAGAATGCAAGGTAAATATATATGTTGTTCTATAAAAACAACCAAGAACTTGAAATTAAAATAAGAAGAATAATACACCTTACTATAGCATCAAAAGCCACAAAATACTTAGGACTGGATTTAAAATTGGTAAAAGATATGTACTTTGAAAACTAGAAAAAGAACAAAGCATAAAAAAATTAACGGAGATGAAAATAAATGGAGATATATAATGTTCTCATGAATCAGAAGGCTTAGTATTGTTAAGAACTGATTTCTCTATAACTGATCTTTATATTCAGTACAATCCCATACAAAAAACCAGCAGGCTTTTTAATAGAAATTGATGAGCTAATTCTAAAATGTATCTGGATATTCAAAAGACTTCAAAAGCCAAAAAACACTTTTGAAAAATAAGAACAAAATGAGAGGACTCATACTATCTAATTTCAAGATTTCTTCTAAAGCTAGACTAATTAATATGGTGTAGTATTCGTATGAAGATAGAAAAGTAGATCAATGGAAGAAAACAGAGTGCCTAGTAGACTCATATGTATAACAAGAACAGATTTTCCACAAAGTTGCCAAAGTCAGTCAATGGGGAAAGATTTTCTTTTCAACAAACAATGTTAGAATAACTGGATAATCTATATTAAAAAATAAAAGAACTTTGTCCCTTTCTGGATATGCACAAAATTAAATCAAAATGAATATAGTTGAATACTTACAAGGTGAAATTATGAAACTTTTAGAAAAATATCTTTATAACATTCACGAACTCAATGAATTTTATATAGAACAACCACATTATTAAGACACGATATTGAAAGACATGAATAAACAAATGAATCATAAAATTAAAAATTAAATTTCATCAAAATTTTGTCTTCAATAAGATAATAAAAATCATATAATTGGACTCATATCAAGAACAGATAAATAACCCTAACAACTCAATATCAAGACAAACAAGCTAACTTAAAAATGTGCAAAATATATGAACAAATCATTCACAAGACATAAGTAGCTAATGAATGTATGAAAAATTATCAATATCATTAGTCATAAAGAAAACGCATATTAATATACTAAAAACTCTCTAGGAGAGCTGAAATTTAGAAGGCTGGCAATAGGAAGCTTTTGCAAGCATGTGGGGCAACTGGAAATCTTGTATATTTCCTCTGGGGATACAAAATTGGATAACTATTTTGGAAAACAGTTTGGCTTGCCAGTTCCTTACACATATGCTTACTACGTGCCTCAACGGTTTTATTTCTAGGAATTTACCCAATAAAAATGAAACTTATGTCTACACAAAGACTTCTACATAATTGTTCAGCAGCTTTATTCATAATAGACCAAAACTGGAAACACTTCAAATGTCCTTCAACTAGTAAATGGATAAATAAATTATGGTATATCTATGCATAGAATACTATTCAGCAATACAAAGGAATGGGCAACTGATACATAAAAGAACATGGGTCAATCTCAAAAGCATTATGCTGGAAAAAAGAAGGTACACACAAAAGAAGTCCCTATTTTATTATTCTATGTATATAAAAATGTAGAATAAGATAAACTAACCTATAGTAACAGCAAGAAGATCAGAGCTTGCCTACAGCCAGGAGTTAAGGGGGTGACTTTTAAGTGGCAATAAAAAACATTCTAAGGTGATAGAAATGTTCCGTATTTTGATTGTGATGATGACTATATGGGTGTATACTTTGTCAAAACTCATCTAACTGTATATTTTAAATTAGTGCATTTCATGTAGACTATGCGTCAATCAACTTAGTTTAAAAATACAGATGGTAAAGGTAGTAGATGCTCTATCAAATGGATTGGATAGAGGAAATAGCTCCCTCCCCCATCCTGCAACACCAAGAGGAAAAGAGACCCTACCTTTAGTGCATAAACTGCTTCAGACCTATCAGTTATTGGAAATATTTGAGAATGAGAATCTGAGGAAATCTTTGACTTTCTGATAATAAGACAAGTGTATCTTTATGCTTAGAGATTTAGAAACTTGCTATAAATCTAATATCAGATGGAACAGCTTCACCAAATCTTAGTACATTAAGAAATTGTTAATGTCGTAGATTTTTTCTTTCCTCTTACTTGTTAATAGTATGTTTGTTCATAGAAAACATTCTCTATAAATTGCATTTCAATTTGAACCAGGTGTTTCCTAGGCCAAGTGCATTGGCATTCTGAGGTGAAGCTTCCTGTCTTTTCCCTAGTGGTGCCAAGTTATTTCATGCCTCAGTTCTTTGCATTTGTGTTGCTTTCCGGGCCTGGAATTTTGTTCCCTGCTCTCTGTTGGCTGGCTCCTACTCAATCTTCCAGACCCAATGTAAAAACTACTTCTTAGAATCACCATTCTGTTTCACTGAGGTGTTCTTTTTTAAACTTTCTCATTGCACCACATTCTACTCCTTCAAAGCATTTGGATCTTATGTATTAATAAATAAGATTTTTTGCTTTCTATCTGTTCTCCATCTATGCTACGTTCTATGACCCCATTCCTTTCAGTACATAGAAATGCTGTTGATTATTGGAATCGTTCAGTGCTTTTGGATCCTAGAGATGATTAAAGCAGAGTCAAGGTTTTCATACAAAGAGAATGTACCATTTTTAAATATGTGCTTTATGTAATCACTTGGTAATGTGACTTAATCTGGAAGTAACCTGGGAGGATTCTGAAGGCAGGACTAATACTGTGAACTTTACATTTCTTGTTCCTAAAAGAGTTCTGGAGAAAACAAACAAACAAACAAACAAAAAACAGTAACAGCAGCAACAAACCATCAAACAAACAAAAATAAAACAACAAAAACTAATTGGTCATCTTTGGCGGATGATAAGGAAACAAGTCTTTTTTTTGGAACAACAATAATAGAGGCCAATATATGTGAAGAAAAAACTTACGTATTTGAAAAGAGGGGTACTTCAACAATAACAGTTGAAGAAATCAATATCCCCAAATGAATAGAAAAACTAGTCAAATTAAAACTACAATGACATAAAATAACAAATGTTGGCAAGAATGTGGACATATTAGAATCTTGATAAGTTCCTGGTAAAATGTAAAATGGCACCTAGATGTTCTAGAATTAGTAGTGATGGTTGACAGATTTATAAATATGCTTAAAATCACTGAATTGTATACCTTAAAGGGTGACTTTGATGGTAATGTGAATTATATATGCTAATAAAAATGAAGGGAACTAAAGGGAACTAAAAAGTGAATCAAAACCATGATTTGATTCAATATTTTTAACTTAAAACTCAAAAAAATACGTATTTATTACTAATGTTTGCAAAGAGAAATGAGTGAATATAATCCAGTGATCGTCCTTCTGTGTAATTTTCTCACAATCCACACCCATAATGCATCTTTTTAGAAACTTAGTTTGAGGTTATTTCAAATTGAGTGAGAAATTAAACATTTTTTGGATCACTCTGAGGGCAGAATCTGTCTAAATATTTTCCCAGTCTTTTACAGTTACCTCATCAACACCTAATTTGACAGCTATTTTAAAGCTACTCTTCTTTACTGAGTCTTTCTAAAGCCTTTAATTTAGCTCAAATTGAACCCCTAACTTTCTCTACTTTCAACTTATATTTCAACACTTTTTTTTTGGTATTTCATTAAAACATGTAAAGAGACTAACAGCTACAAGTGACAAAAGTAGTTTTGAAAGGAATATAACTGATTCTTGACAAGCATGCAATTCAGCTGGTATAAACAGAAAGGTGAGGGCAGGCAAAAGTAGCAATGCCATGGCTACAAGCCAACAGGTAGCACAAAATAAACAGTGGAGATTCCAGTTAGTTCCAGGACAATGGTAAGTGGAAATTACCTAAAATAATTTCTACTATACTTAAACCTGATATTCCCAATATATGGGAAGGTCATTGCATGCACACGTAGAATAGCAAGGGCAAGAGGATAGACTTTTGGAAACATAAATGAAGAAATTTGACTAGTATTTATACACTCATGCATGAATCTGTGCCCTTAGTTGAAAATATTCTTCAGTCTAGTTTTTAGGACATTTACTGCAAAGAGATGGTGATAACCAAAATTTGATGAATATGAGCATCTTCTCCCATTAGTCTCACCTCTCTGTCTTTACTCTGTATGGATTTCTAATTACTGACTTGGAGAAGATTACATGGACAGGGTTCAAATCCTTTTTACTCTCTAGCTTGGGAAATGGCTTTCCTCATCTTTAAAGTGGCTATAATGATGGATGTATTAGGCAGAACAGTGGGTGCCAAAGTTTCCAACACCCTAATCTCCTATAAACATGGTATCTTACTTTGCAAAAGGGACTTGGCAGATGAGAGTAAGGTTAAGAACTCTGAGATGGAAGATCATCCTGGATTATTAAAATGAACCCAATCTAATCACATGGGTTCCTCAAAGTAGAAGAACAGGCAGATGAGTGTGTCAAAGAGACACAAGATGAGAACTTGACCATCTCTAACTGGCTTTAAAGACAGAGGAAGAGGCCATGAGCCAAAGAATGTGGCAGCCTCTAAAAACAGAGAATGACCCCCAGCCAATAGCCAGCAAGGCAACGGGGACCTCAGTCCCACAACCATATACAACTGAATTCTGCCAATAGTATGAATGTATTAAAAAAAAAAAAAAAATTCTCCCATAGAGTTTCCAGAGAGAAACACAGTTCAGTAAAACCTGCACTGGACCCCTGAACTATAGAACTATAAAGTAAATGTGTGTTGTTTTAAGCTGCAAAATTTTGTGTTAGTTTGTTATGGCAGCAGTAGAAAATTAATAAGATAGACTCATCCTTATAGAGTTGTGATCAATTTAAAATTAGATAGTCCATATAAAAAGCAAGCTTGGATAGAGCCTATCACTTAGTTGTTAATAGTTTTAGCATCACTATTTTTGTTATCATTAGTATCACAGCACTTATAACACTTGATGAATGTTTTATGGCTATCTTTTTAAAACAGATTGTATGCCTCTTGGTGGCAATAGTCATTCTAATTTATCTTGGAATACTCAATTCTAGCAAGATGCCACACCATGATGGGTGCTTAACTTCTTTTGTGTGTGTGATATAAAAAGAAAGAAAAAGAGTTCAAAGTGCTAGAGTCTGAATTTCAAACACTTTGGAATTAAAATGAAAGTAAACTTATCTGTTGTAACTGAGTCTTAAATAGGCTAGGACATGACCAGTAAAGATTGAGGAATGGAAAACACCCATAAGACTAAATGTTCCATCCCACTGCTGACTGGGTTTTGACATGGTTGTTGTTAGAGATGATTTGTATGAACGACAAAACATGTGTGGAACCAAAACATAGATCTACATTCATTGCTGATGCGGTTGTGGCATCAGAAGTATTAGGAGTTTTTATTTCCCTCAGATTCTGCTCAATAAGGCTTAGTAGAAAAGATGAACAACCAACAGTAAGAACAGCTCTGTGATCTCCTCTATAAATTTCTGGCCAGTCAGTATTCAAATTGTTCCAAATTGATGCCTGTTTGTGTTACTGCATGCACAGAATACTCATCAGGGATTATACCAAGGGATATTAGAATAGAAAGAGGCTTCAAGAAGTTGAATTTAATTACTAGAAACTCTGTCACCAAGACAGATTTTTTTTCTCCTAAGCTTCTATTCTCCTTGCTCACAATGACATCCCCAGAGCTTCCGGGGCACAATTTTTACTGCTTTGGAAAATGTTGTTGTATTTTCTACAAATCAACTAGGTTTGGATAATTACTTAGTTGAAGTTTACAAACAAAGCTTTTAACATATCAAAAAGAAACATATAAGGCAGGTAAAGACAAGAAAGATATAAAATATCATTGTTTCATGTTAGGTATCACTCTATTCTTAAATGCTTGAGAGTAGGTAGGAGAAACATAATCTCACAGGAATGGGAATTATCTTCGTCTCTCTGTGACGGCATGATCCCCACCTCCTGGTACTTATACATCATCTCCTCTCCTTGGATGTGGACCAGACTTGTGACTTCCTTCTAAACTTTAGAATCAGCAAAGGTGACAGGCTATGTGATAAGATGGCAAAAATTGTCTTGCTAGAAGACATTTCCTCCTTTTCAGCCTTTGAGGAAGCCAGCTGCCATGCTGTGAGCTGGCCTATAGGGAACACCATGTGACAAGCACCTGAAGGTGGCCTCTGTCCACTAGCCAGCAAAAATTGCAACCCTTAGTTTGATGACTTGCAAAGGGACTAAATTCTGCCAACAACCACATGAGCTTGAAATGGGATCCTTCCCCAGTTGAGCCTCAGATGAGACTGACACCATGGCTCACAGATTGACTGCATTTAAATGGAGGATCCAACTAAGCCATTTCCGGACTCATAACACAGAAAACATGAGGTAATAAATGTATGTTGTTTTAAGCAATAGCTAACAAATATACTAGGTTTCAAAGCCAACCGTTTACCTGTGAAGGCTGAGAAAAGTTGCCTACTCTTAGGTGTTATCTCCTATTTCCTCATTAAATGCTAAACCAGAACACGGTATCTGTTGACTCATTATAATACTACATACATCAAACGGGCTGACAAGTGGAAGCCAGCCTTGAATTCAACTTCAATATCTGCATTATTTAATTTGTTGTAAAGAGTTCTCATCTCTTTCTTCTTATCTTACCTATATCTAATCCCCAAGTCAGGCCATTTCATGTCCCCAATATTTCTAAAACTCTTCTGGTTCTTTTCATTCATAGTCCCAGGTCCTGATTCAGGTACCAATATCTCCCACCTCTTGAATGTATCAATTTCCTTCTGGTCCAACCACCACCTCACCCTCACTGCTGTTTCCTCCCTTCATTTCACCTGTAGCCTGTGCAATATCTCCTATATAAACATGTGATTATGTCAACTAGATTCTTTAAATCCTTTCCAAAGCCTTTGAACAAAGGCTAAACTCCTCAGTATAATTCATATTATGCCCCAGATTTTACTTATTTTATACATCTAGCTAATAAAGCACATTCTGCTTTCCTAAGGGTAAGATTGTGTGTGTCTTATCATTTTATTCTCAGCTTCCTGCATGCTTGATTCAAGCCTGAAACAAATTTGGCAGTTAATATTTGTTGAAGGAATACATGAAACAATAAATAACATACTTGTAAAAGTTTAGATCTCATGTTAAGTGTTCCTACACCCCCTCACACACACACACACACACACACACACACACACACACACACACACACGAAAGCTAAGCAATACAAAAAATCTTTTGGAAGTGATGGTTATGTTTACTACCTTGATTGTAGTGATGGTATAATGAGTATATGTATATACCCAAACTTGTCAAAATGTATATGTTAAATATGTGCAATTTTTTATACATTAAGTATACTTCATAAGGCTGAAAATAATTTTAAAGGATTAAAAAGTTTTAAAAATTAAAGGTACTTCTTTAAAAACTAGATCTCATACATTTTATGCATTTCCTGAAATTGGTATTTATTCATTATTAAACCTTTTTCTGCAACAACCAAAAGGCATCTGTGTCTACACAGCTGATACTCAGGTATTTATATACGTGAACTTGTATCTCCTTACATACATGCCCCAATGGGAAGGAGAAGAGGTGAGAGGAAGCAGAGCACAGACACAGCCAGGTAGTATCTACCACTGAGTGAGATAATGATAGTGTCTGTACTCTGTAGGAGTCTGTACTGCATAGTTTGAACTAATAGTTAGCTTCCCAGTGGCCACACACAATTCAACAAGCACATGTTTTATACATATATTACCAAGTAAATGCAAAGCTCTGAGAGTTATCTACATAGCTCTCATTTTAACAGAAAACCTTCGGCCAACACAACAGAAAGAGATTGGAGAGGCACCCAATGGCAGTTGACTAACCAATCATGAATTTGCCACTCCCCATGGTTTGCACTGTTTGTAACTTTGGCCGCAGATAATACATTTACAGACACTGCATGCAGATATGAACACACATGTCTCTTTGGCCGTTTCCATATAGTGAGTGATTAAATTGTACCAAAGAATTTATTCAAACATTTTTGTTCAGACTCTTCCCCGTCTTTCCACCACTCTGAATGATACACAAAGAAAATGAAATGAACGAGTCACTGATCTGTATGAGAGTAAAAAGAATTTCCAGCAAATGTTAAAAAACAGGGCTTTTTTGCAGGCCATGGATGGAATTTAGGCAGAGAGAATGTTGGCAGAGTGGTGACTCCACATTCCTCATAGCTGGTGTTCATTTAAAGTAATAGGCTCTGTACAACTTTTTCTGCGCTGGTGGTTTGAGAAGACTTGAAAAGCCATTGAGTGATTCTCTCCTGAACCCAACCATCAGTCTCTTAAAGCATGAAAATTGAGAGTATCTGAAAAAAAGTGGTCTCTTTATTTCCTTCCATGGCTCCATTTGTGCTATCCAGTATGGTAGCCTCTGCATTTGTCTACTGAGGGTATGAAATGTGACTAATCTAAATTAAGATGTGCTATAAATGGAAAATACACACTGAATTTTGAACACTTAATGAGTTTAAAAGAATGTAAAATCTCATTAATAAATTTTACATATTTATTACATACTGAAGTAACATTGTGGATATCTTGGGTTAAATAAAATACAGTTGGCCCCTGACTCTGTGGATGTGGAACTTGCAGATACAGAGGGCTGACTATACTATGCCACTTTATGTAAGGGATTTGAGCATCCCTGGATTTGGGCATTGGGTTGGGGGGGGGGGCGGTCCTAGGACAAATACCCTATAGATACCAAGGATGACTATACATTATTAAAGTCAATCTCACCTGTTTCTTTTTAGTTTAAATGTGGTTACCGAAAACTTTAAATTATATATGTGGCTCACATTGTACTTCTATTGTTCAGGGCTGCTCTGTGTAGTACTAACTTCAGTAGTGAAAAGGGAGAAGTGAACAGTGCTTCTCTCAACTTTCTTACATTTCTCATGGACATGGAATCCACCTCCCCTGGACTTCACAAACTCTTATTCAGGCCCAAGGCTATGGAGTGAATGGTGAGCCTTTTTAAGTGCTTCCTAGTTCCTTTAAAAAGTAGTAGTGTATCCCTTTAATTATAATTTTTAGCTCTTTGCTCTAACACTACTATTACTTATCTTGCAAAACACAAGCTGTAGCTAATATTTGTTGGGTCCATTTTCTGATCATTAACTTGCATGTGCATAAGTCCACTGTGCTATATAGTATCTCGTCATTTTGTTGTTTTATCAATAAAACTTTTTGGTTGCAAACAAAAGAAATCAACCCTGAATAACTTAAGTTGAAAAAGACTGCATTGGAAGGATATGTGCAAGCCATGCCTCAGAGGTGGGAGAATAATGCTCAGTAAACTAGCAGGAACTGAGAGCGGGACAGGCAGTGGGAAACACAATCAAGCCCACACCTTGTGTTCTGACACCCCGTCCTCTAAATAAATAATTAGTGATGTCAATGTTTCTACTGTCCCTGTACTTATTTATCTTCCTCAAATCTTAGGTGGGAGCATTTGATTGATGGAGCCCAGTAATCCATGCCCGTGCCCTTCCCACCACAAGAGGCTTAACCTGACCTCCAAGGTCCCTCCCCCCCACCAAGACTCACGCACACAAGGGGGCCTGCCACAAATTTGAAAGAGGTGTTCAGAATCTGGGTAACTTTATGATTTTTTTTTAAAATTTTTATTTATTTATTTATTTATTTATTTATGGCTGTGTTGGGTCTTCGTTTCTGTGCGAGGGCTTTCTCTAGTTGCGGCAAGTGGGGGCCACTCTTCATCGCGGTGCGCGGGCCTCTCACTATCGCGGCCTCTCTTGTTGCGGAGCACAGGCTCCAGATGCGCAGGCTCAGTAGTTGTGGCTTACGGGGCCCAGCCGCTCCGCGGCATGTGGGATCTTCCCAGACCAGGGCTCGAACCCGTGTCCCCTGCATTGGCAGGCGGATTCTCAACCACTGCGCCACCAGGGAAGCCCCCAGAATCTGGGTAACTTTAAAATGACAACTATCCTTATAAATCCTTCCAGAAAGATCACGTCTGCAGTCTATCACAGTGGATAGTAAGTTTGGCAATAGAGTTGACACAAAAATTTGAACTTTATATTTTTAGTGAAAAAGATGCTAGTGTATTACAAACAGCATGGTCTTAAATGCATCAGTGTATAAAGATACACTTTGTGATGTAACAAAAATTTCCTGTGCTTTCCAAAATTAAATTGGCCCTCTCAATGTGTCTCTAATGAGGATTGAATCTTAGCTTCAGAGCCTTTCAGTTTTTTCTTTTTCAATCTACAGACATGTATTGACCTATTAGTCTTAGTTCAGCCTCTAAGAATGAAGGATCAAGGAGCAGTAGATAATTGCATATAGACATTTCCATTAAAGGGGACGAGGTAGGTCTTTTTGCAGTTGTTAATTGTCTGCTGACTCTCACTATGAGAGTAACTCTTTATATTCCTGTTTTATATAGAGCTATGCCTACAACTAGCTATTCATAGCTTGGGGTACTCATTTAATTGAAATTATCAAATTAAAAAGTCTCCTTTTATTTACTTAAAAACTTATACCCATTAAAGCAATCCATGTGCATCTAAAAAAAAATAAATAGGACTTACATTGTAAAGCAAAACTCGTCTAACCTGTAATTTCTTGCCCTTAGTCCTGCTGATTTTAACTATTTTTTGTTTCAATTATGGAGGTTTTGTTTCAAATCTGGAGGTTATCCATACAACTTTAAATAAAGTATTCATACTATAATTTAAGTCTGTCATACAGAGGGAAGTAAGTCAGAAAGAGAAAAATAAATATCGTATATTAACGCATATACCATATGCGTTAGACACAGATGTAGAGAACAAATGTATGGACACCAAGGAGGGAAAGGGGGGATGGGATGAATCAGGAGATGGGGACTGACATACATGCACTATTGATACTATGTATAAAATAGATGACTAATGAGAACCTACTGTATAGCACAGAGAACTCTACACAATGCTCTGCGGTGACCTAAATGGGAAAGAAATCCAAAAAAGAGGGGATATATGTATATGTATAGCTGATTCACTTTGCTGTACAGCAGAAACTGACACAACATTGTAAAGCAACTATACTCCAACAAAAATTTTAAAAAAAAATCTATTATTTGTACCCAAGGCACTGAATGACAACATTCCCACTTCTCATTTCACAGTCTATTGATTCCATAACACCACAAACAATTGTAATTGGTAAAGACAGAAAAGGAATTAGAGGACGCACAATGGAGAATAAAATACACTGAACCAGAGGTTTCCAGTGACCATATCTGAGACTGGTTTTGCCTTACTGTCTCTTAATGCAAGGGAAAAATTGGGGGTAAACTGTCAAAGGTACCTGGGCTTTTATTATGTGAGCCCTCGTATGGGAAGGCAGAGAGCCACGCCCTTCCTCCCAGACACATGATGTGGAGGCCTGAGCTTAGGTGTGGGCTGGGGGGCGGGGGTGTTTTGGGCTCTCCCTGCAAAACCACCCGAGCAAGAACCCCTCTCTCCTCAAACCGGGTATCCTCTGTGTTAGGTGTGTTGATAGCTCAGCAGCCAGAATGCAGCTGCTATTTCCAGCTCTGTTGTTTTCTTTTAACGAACTCAAGCCAAGAGCAAAATGTTAAGGAAGCAGAATATTTACTTCTGGCATTTGCTTATTCAGGGCTTTAATGTCATAAGTTAGAAGAATCTGAACATCAGGACATACCAAGCACCATGGTGTGTGTGTCAAAAATCAAAGCAAGGGAGTAGTCATCTGTTATTTGAAGTGAAAACTAGAACTTCTCTAATTCGAATTGCTTTTTCTTGTTGCATGCGTGTGTGCGCATGCGTGCGTGTTTCACTGGCACGCACACACAAATATTATTGGTGGAGATAGTCTTCTAATTAATACGTTTTGTAATACATTGAAAAACTTCATAAATGGATATGGCTTCCATATATTAAACTACCTACATCATTACCTAAGTGATAAAGGGTATAAATTTTACCATTATCCAAGCTTTAACACAAAACCTGGTTTCTTGCAGTATTTCCTATCTTAGTTAATGGTAATTCCATTCTTTCTGTGGCTTGGTCAAAAACTTGTAATTATCCTATAGTTCTCTTTGTTTGTTTTGTAACAAATCACAACAAATCCATCAGTGGAACTGCTCAGCTGTACATTCAGAATATGTTCAGATTCCAATCACTTGTCAGCACTTCCATGACTACCTTCTTGGTCCAACACCATCTGTCACTGATTTTCACAGTAATCTACTAGCTCTTCACCCTCCTTCCACCGAGAAGTCTTTAAAATTCCTGGTCTGATAATCTAGCATCCCTGCCATGCCTGATTCTGATATCTGCTTTATGTGTTCAAATTGTGTTTTTGGCCTTTTGGTATGCTTTGTAATTTTTTTTTTTTTTTTTTTGATAGCCAGACATGATGCACCAGGTAAAAGGAACTGCAGGAAATAGGCCTTTAGTAATGTGGTGGTGAGGCGTGAGGGGAGAGGGGTGTTCCATAATCCTGTGATGCAGGGCGCAGTCTTTGAGCTGTGCCTCTGGATGTGAACTTCACAACTGTTCCTCTGTGTTTTTCTCCCCGCCTTGGGTGACACATGACGACTCAGCTGGGCTCGGGTTGCATTTTTCCCTTCTCCCACTTGGAAGGCTAAAGGCAGCTAGAGTTGGCTATTTCTTTCTGAGGTCAGTCAGGCTCTGATAATACCCAGCAGGTTAGGCTCTGGTTAACTAACTTCTCCTGAGGGCAGGCCTTGTTAAGAAGAAAGGAGTGTCTGGGCAGATTTCAAAATGATTCCTTGTCTGTTCCCCTCTCAAAAGCCTGGGGGTATTTCCCCCCTATGTTTACTAGGGGAAACTGGTCGAGTTCCCGGAGGGAAATCTCATAATATTGTGGGTCCCCCACCACCATGAATAGGTCCCCCTGGAGTTTTCAACGGTCAGATTTGTCCACACTGAATCACTGGCAATGCAATCACAGGTCAGGTTTTCCTACCCTAGCACTGGTTCCCGAGGTGGTGTCTGCTCTTGAGTCTCTGCCCTGGGAAACTGCGACCCCCTGTATTTGCCTCTTGGCCTCTACAATCTTGGGGGCAGAGGTTCGCCCTGTGCCCTGCCCTCTCTTACAGATCCAAGATGAGCTGCTGATTGTCAGGCTGCTCAGCTTGTCACTGACTGTTAGGAGGGAGTGGCAACTTCCAAGCTCCTTACGTGCTGAACTGGAAACCAGAAGTCCCCTTGGGCAGGGAAATACATTTAAATTTCATACACTCTCTTTCAGTTGAATGTCCTAAAGCCCATGTGGCACTAAAGCTTTGGTGACAGTTCTGGGCCCTAACTCATGACTTTACCATTCAAACTAGTGCTCATGTACTGATGCTGGAAGAGCTTCCTGTATTTCTTTATTCATTCATTCACTCATTTTTTTAAAAATATTGTGCTTCTCCTAAAGGCCAAATGTTATTCTAAATTCTGGGTGGAAAACATGAATTAAACATGGTTTCTGTTCTCAAACCACACAAAATTGGAGGTAAAGTTCAGGGAAAACATTTCATAATGTAACCAACCCTGCCATCTGCTTGGACCCTCTTCTGTACAATGGGGAAGGAGGATTGTGTGGAATTTTTACTACTTAGGAAGGAAAAAAGATGATAGTGGTGAACACAGTGCAGCTCCAATATATTTGCATGTGTGATTTATAATACAGTAAATGTATGACTCCAGACATCTACTTTGGAATTTTTTTTTTTTTGGTCATACATTATATCCTAATGCCAGAAAATAGAAAATATACTTTCTAGGTGCTTAATTGGATTATTTTATGACCACGATGAATGGTTTCTATACATACAACAGCAAATATGGTCTTTAGCAATTCTAGTTGAATCTTTAGTTAATGTCATAAGACAGTTCCTCCATCCTAGTACATGTCTGGTGGAAGCCCTAAGTTGGTCAGTGAATTTTCTTTTTAAATGGATATTAAATTTAAAATTTCTTAGAATTATTCTTGCATGATGTTTATGTTGGCATATCACGTGAGCTTAGAGAAAATTAGCTTGTTATACAAAATAACGCATTTAAGTGTTTGAAAGATTTAATAAATACGGTGTTTTAAATATTCATAAAATCTCATTACAGACTCAAAGTTTTGCAAAGGGAGTAATTTTTTGAAGTAAATATATGATAAAACATTTTTCACAGCACATCAATATCAGAGTTCAAGGTAAAGAATGTACACTAGATGTGTAATTGCCACCAAACATTATTCCTTCTACTAGACTTCACTCATTCATGCATTCATTCATTCATTCAACAAATTTTCTGGTAGAACCCTCTGTGGGTTAGCCGTTACAAAGTGCCCTAAGAACTTAAAGATATGCTTAATAAATATTTTTGAATCAACACTGGATACATGGAGGAACAAGACACAGTACTTTGTCTCTGAGCTCTTCCAGTCCAGAGAAGAATACAGGTAAGACCCAATCTTAACATATACTACACTGAAGGTCACAAGATGCTGTGAGGGCCTGGAGGAGGAACCCAGTTTAGGCAGTCAGAGAAATGTTGCTAAAAGAAATTGTCTCTCATATGAGATTTGAAGGATAAGTATTGAAACAGAGTTCATCACTGGCCTGATGTGTGATGGATGATTGGGACATTTTGGGCACTTGCTCCTCCTTGGGGTAAGGGAAGATGTGAAGCGAGAGGGAAGGGGTCATTAATTACTCTCCTAGCACTGTGATTGCAATGCTCTGCTTGTGGGTTGACTAGTCTCTGTGTCACTGCTCTCTCAGGTGACAATAGGGAGTGTAGGTGATAATAGGGAGTGTAGGTGATGAGGCAGGGAGTGTAGGTGATGAGGCGGTTACTCTGGGAGACTTTAAGCCACGCCTCGGGGAAAGTTCAACCTCATAGCTCTATGGAGCCACTTGGAAGCTGGTTCTGGGGCTCCTTCAGAGGATGAAAGTTGAAGAGCGAGTTCTCTCGGGTTTTGGGTCCCTCATCTGTTCACTATCTTGTATCTGTTTTTCAACTTAATCATTCCCATCAACATTCCAATGCACTTAATTCTAACTTTAAAAGAAATCTTTTAAGCCCACACCCCACCAGTTATCATTCTATCCTCTACTTCCCTTTATTCATAGTTTCTCGAAGAGTCGTCTACACAAACTGGTCTCCATTTTCTCAATGTTCGCATCCCACT
This sequence comes from Balaenoptera ricei, assembly GCF_028023285.1. NCBI lineage: Eukaryota > Metazoa > Chordata > Mammalia > Artiodactyla > Balaenopteridae > Balaenoptera > Balaenoptera ricei. The sequence continues at coordinate 52,684,699 of NC_082657.1, read as the reverse complement.
CTAATCTGGCTGCCAAATTCAGACACCCATTTTGCAAAATCCAATGGGCATGTTTTAGTCCTTATCCTACGAGACATCTCAGAAGTATTTGATTCAGTCACCCCCCAACCTCCTCCTCCAACTTTTCTCCTCTCTTGGCTATTACATTATCACCTTAACCATTGTTTCTGAAACCGAGTCCCCCTAAAACCAAGTTCCTCTGTGGAGTTTATGGTGAACCTCTCTATCTAAAACTTTATTCTCTTTCTTGTCCTGCACCTGTTCCCTCTCAAGATTGAGGAGTATCAAAGAAAAGGGGGGAGGGGATTGAAACCAAGCAGGACATTGCAGGTCCCTCTCAGATACAAAACCCTTTCTGTGTCCTGTGTTTCTTGTTTGCAGGCCTTCCCTGAGTTCCAAAGGGAAGATTCAAACAGTTACTAATTAGGGAAGTGAGGGAATGCAGAAACAAAGGAAGAGCAATCAGGAAACAATAGTGCAGTGATAAAGCAGACTCCTAGTTCCTCCTCAAGGGATATATATATAAATCCCTTTGATACATATCTCTGAGTTTTTCTGATACATATCTTTGAGTTCTTCTACAGGAACTAAGGCCCCCACCCAGATGGAGGATGGTAACTTCAGGCTGAACACAAGGACTGGACCCCAGACTGGTTGGAACCAGAAGGCTGATGATTGAGATTCTTGAAACAGCACCCATTTACCTCACCACCAACCAATCAGAAGAAAGGTATACATCCAGAAGCCCTCTCCCCAAAATTTGCCTTTAAAAACTCTTCCCTAAAAACCATTGGGGAGTTTGGGTCTTTTGAGTATAAGCTCCCATACTCCTTGTTTGGCCCTTGTAATAAACCTTTCTTTGCGCCAAACTCCAGAGTTTCAGTTTGTTTGGCCTCATTGTGCATCAGGCACATGAACTTGGGTTCAACAACATTTCTCCTAAAACTGAAATACTTCTGTCTTTGTTTCAATTTTCCCTTTTTTGTGATCTTTTAAATATTGAGTTTTCTTTTAAGACTCACTCTAAGATCTTCTCTTTCCACTCTTTATTCCATTCCTAGATGATCATGACCATTCCCACTGTTTTAAATACTACTCATATATCAACAGTCCCCAATTTCCATTTCCAGCCCTGATGATCTCCATGCTCATTTAGCCAAATGCCTACTCAACAATCAGATATGAATAATTCACAGGTAGCTCAGAAATAACATGCCCAGGACCCACACCTTCTGACATTCATCTCAATAAAAAGAATTTCCACCCACTCAGTTGTTCAAATTAAGGAAAAAAAAAAAAAAAGATTTTGAGTTGCACTTTTTTTTGGAGCAACTGTGGTGATGGTTTCATGAATATTTAACTATCTCCAAACTCATTAAGTTGTATACATTAAATATGTACAGCTTGTTGTATGTCAACCATACCTCAATAAAGTCATTCAAAAACAAAAGAAAAAAATCATAGTCAGTCTTCACAGTTCCCTTATTCTCAAGTCCTACACCCAACTAATCAGAAAAACCTTGTAATTGACATCTAAAGTATTTTTCAATCACCTGATTCCTCCCCAATGCAACATTCAATCAAGTTGTCCTCATCTCAACTGTTCTGGCCAGCCATAATGTGCTTCATTCCAGTCTATTTTCTCACGTATCACACAGATCCAAATTTTATATGTGAACCAGGTATATCATTCAGCTGCTTAAACCCCATTATAAACATCCTATTCCATCAATGATAGAATGGCTGTATCTCTCATGTATATTCATATGATGCAGTACTACAGAGCAATGAGAGAAAATCAAGTCATGTTATACGTAACAACATGAATACCTCTCAGAAATACCATGTTGAGTGAAACAAACCAAAAACAAAAGAGCCTTTACTTTATAATTCCATTCATTTAATGTTAATAAAAGAAGTAAAGCTGATCAATGGTAGAAGTCAGAATAGAGGTTACATGTGGATGAGTAATCACTGTAAAGAATTAGACTGGTAATGTTCTATGGCAGCTACCTGCATGGCTTCACTTTTGTGAAAATTCACTGAATTGTATAGTTCTAACTTGTGCATTTTTCTTTGTGAACATTATGCTCCAATATAAAGCTTACTTTAAAAACCAAATGAAGAGCGTTTGGGTCTTTCATAGATCAATTTTTTTGAATTACTAACCACTCTGGGTATGTTAAAACTAAGAAATAGAAATGGCAGAATTTTCTGCTGGGTAATTATTGTGTATTTAGAAAAATGCCTAATTATACATTCAACTGACACACTAGAATGATTTCAGAAAGCCTTGGCTAATACGAAAAATATGTGTTCTGAATAAATAATATCCTGTTGTTAGAAAAGTAAACATCCAGGCCTATGATTAAATAATGTTAATACAACTATGGTAAAGAAAGAAATTGAAAAACATAAACAAAGTCTAGAAATACAACATTACAAGTTCTATTCTCGTTGTTGGGTTGACAGGAATAGAAATACAATTTTTTGAGTGGGGGAAAAAAGACAGAGGAGCTATAAGAATCCGTACGTTAGAAATCATATTTAAAACATGACTGCTCCCTTTATAATTGTAAGATTACTTTACAAATACTCAGGGTTGGTATTTTTATCTCAGGTGTCTAGCAGAGAGAGCTAGAACACTGATTTCAGTTCTAGAACTTTGGAGTTACTTGTACACATATTTTTTGAGAAATATAATAACAGGCATTCATGAGTAAAAACTGTCAAAGCCAGTACATAGGGCATAGTCTGTTTGTAATAACACACAGTAATAAATTGGTATTACCTTCTTAGTTTGTGAACTCAAAATCAACTTTCAGAATAAATGCTATCGCTTGAAACTCCTCCATCACAAAGTATATGGTAAACTATTGAAACTGAGCAGGACCCTTTGGGGCCCTCCCAGGTACAAGTCCTTTCTGTATCTCCCATTTCTCATTTGTAGGCTTCATTCAGCCTCCATGACCTTCCCTGAGTTCCAAAGGGCAGATTCTAACAATTGCTTATCAGAGAAGGGAGGGAATGCAGAAAACAAAGGGGGAGCAGTCAAGAAGCAATAGTGCAGTAATAAAGCAGGGTCCTAGTTCCTCCTCAAGGGATATACATAACAATACCTTTGAGCTCTTCTGCAGGAACTAAGGCCCCCACCCAGGTGGAGGATGGTAACTCCAGGCTGAGCACAAGAGTCCTGGAACTTCGCTCTGTTACCTCACCACTAACCAATCAGAAGAAAGTCTGCACACAGTGGAAGATAACAAAGACTTTGATCCCCTCCCCAAATGGGTAACTGTGATTAATTTCCCCTTTCTCCCTTTAAAACACTTTCATGAAAAAAAAAAACAAAAAACACTTTCATGGTTGAGCAGCATCTTCAGAATTGGTTCTTGGACATGAGTCCACCTTCTCCCCAGGTTGCCATCCTCCAGAATAAAGCACCCTTTCCTTTCCCATCAACACATGTCTCTCAAGTACTGGCTTCTGAGCAGCCGAACCTGAGCTTGGTAACAATACAAATCAGAAATAACAACTTAACAAGTAATGTAAATTATAGCATTAATTACGTTCTTTCAAGTTCTTTCAAGTTATGTTTACCTAGGCGAGAAGAAAACGCTGAAGACTAATCCTTTGGATATATGATGTGAAAATTATTAATATGGTTAAGTGGTTCATTTAAAATTTATAAATCATTCACTCCCCCTGAAAACTCAGTTTTCCTAAATCATTAAAAGTTCCATATATTAAAGTTATGGATAATATCACAACCAGATATGCTATAGGATGTTTTCTGCTTGGTCATCTTTTTATTGGAATGAAAGATGTTAAATTTCTATATTAATGTACCTTCCCTCTTACCCCTATTTAATTATTTTTCATAAATTTTTATGATCATTTTTGCAGAAAATCAGAATTTTTACCGATTCTCTCTATAGACTTCTTTACACGAATTCACACATATTCTTAAGATATATTTACATACAGTTTTTAATAGGTAAGATTTTGTAATATTTTAATGTTCCCAGTGGGGGGAAAAAAGTCTCTAAAACGAACGGGAGCTTCATTACCAGTCTAAAAACAACTTCATTTTTCTATTCTCAAATGATTAACTCCATTTTACAACATCTGATAAACATCAGACTGAATGGTCTCTTTTGTGCGAGGATGAGGGGCTGGAGAGGGAGTTGGGCAGATGGATGTTGAAGTTAGTCATGAATGGGAGCACGACCCCTTCAAATTCCATTTCACGACTCACTTCATGTTCAGAGCTGAATTTGCATGAAAATCAAATTCATAAATTCAGCCACGGCTTTGATCAGGAACTTTGAGGTTGTTATTGTTCTCTTTGAATTGTTGTAAAAGTCATGGCAGATGGTAATGTTTCTTGAAATGTCTGTTGACACTCATTTCCTTTCCTCTCCCAGCACAGTACTAGGAAATCTTTAGTACCTTCAAAGGATCAGCCCATCTTAGACCTTGAATGGTCCTTAGATCTCAGTCCCTCATTTCAAAAGCTACAATCTGAAACAGGCCTCTGTCCTCTAACTCTTACCCCGGGGACCTTTCCAACATTCCAGTATGGTTTCCAAGAAAGTGAGCACCAGAATCTGGGAAACATTGTGAGTAATTACAAACTCTGCTATAGAAACAATCGAGGGAAAATAAAGCAATCTACATATATATGGACACACACATATATGTATACACATGCAGTTGCTATTATGCCTTTATATGGGATCTTTATCTATCTATATTTATATTTCTATATATATAAGAAAATTATAAATGGAAATCAATTCACAAATACTTTATATTTCTTCTATATATGATGCATATTTATACATTTACATATGTCCCCATAGATGATATTTATAATGATTAGCTCAAAGAACACATTGATTGAGTAGAGTTTGGAAATCAGTGAACATCTGAATCCCAGATCTGCTGCCTAATAGCTATAGGACTTTGGACATGTTATTTAACATTTTGTAGATTTAAATATATATATACGGGATTGTTGTGTGGATTAGATAAATGAATATATATATATATATATATATATATATATATATATATATATATATATATAAATGCTTACCACAATGCCTGACGCATGTCAGTTAAGATGCTTTTTTCAAGTTTCAAAGACATTATCTATGTGTGCCTGGAAGTGCACTATCCCATACCATGTGCCAGGAAATAGGCTAATTGCTTCTCGTGCGTAAGCATGAGCATCAAGCTCTTCCACTTACCATGGAAGGTTGGTATGACTGATACCTTGGTTACAAGTGAGGGCACAAACCTTGGAGGGGTACAGTGGCCTGATCAACATCTGATGATGGTGACGGATGCAGCTCTTCTCTACAATACCGCCACACATAATTTCAACTTAAGCCACACAAAGTTCTAACTCAAGGACTGCAAGTGTGTTGATTTCAATAGCCTAGTCTCTAAAATTAACTTCATTCTCACAATTTTCTGAAGCATTAGAGGACATTTAAAATAAGGCATTTAAAAATTTCTATTCTGATACATTTTGCCCAAATCTGTATAGTATCATCATAAAATTATACAAAAATTTTTCCCTTCTAGTCTGCTTTTTCCTGATCTAAGACATAACCTATAGGTGGATTTAATAACAACAATCACCACCACAAGAAAGAGAAAATAGACACCTGTTCTTTGGAACTCTAACCCCACACTGTGTTGTGATCTGATATCTCAATAACCATTAATAAATTTCTGGGCTAGGACCCAAGACTCTATTTAGTAATAAAATTTAAAAAGCATCTCTTTTGCATTCAACATGTAGGCAATAGGCCAAGAAAGGAAACAAATTATCTTGACTTGTTTGCCAGCTGGTGCTTTAGACCAAATGGCCAACTACCAAAGAACCAAAGAAACACCATTCCTCCATCACACAGGAAAATGAATTTCTTGCTAAGCATACATACTTTGACTACTGAAAAATTATCCTGAGAAAAAAACGAACTGCCACAGTAAAACTCAATTTCCTCTCACCCGACATGCATCTGGAAACTCAGAGAGAGACAAATATAAAACTGCTGTTAGTAGGGGTTTTGGATTAATACGGCTATTGGTAAATGGCTGTTAATCACCTTTTGTTGAAATTGTTTCAGTATAGTTTCCCATCTCAGTGTAAATATTTTGCTTTTATTTGCTAACACGAATCTTTAAATGGGGAAATCATTACATAGTTGTGTTATATACGCACACATATAACACAACTATATAATGATTCGTGTGTGTGTGTGTGTGTGTGTATATAATGTTCTAAGCATCTAAAATATATATTGTAAAATAACTTGACAACCCACAATGAATAGTCTCTTTTATGATATTATGCAATCATAATTAATAATTCCGGGTCATTTTTATTATATCATTTATTAGTGTCAGAGATATTTAGAAACACATGAGACTTGCTATTGAAAATGGAATTTGAGATTGGATTGATGGAGATGAAACACTAAATTTTAGCCATATTCACATGTAAAAAAATGTGAACTGGTTAGCGATTTTCTGGCTACCACTAGTTACCCAATTATCATTTCAAGCATTCAGCACAAATTTTTCTCCAGAAGATACGCCATTTGGAATTTCTTGTCCCTTCCTACTCTCTATATCATTTAACCTGAAGTTTGGAAAGGAGCACAAACATAGCAAATTCCATACCAGCAGATATTTAAAGATGGGTAAAATCTTGTGAGATAGCGTAACAATTTTCAAATGCACTAGTAACTATACAGCATATGGGGCAGCAACATCCCTCCCATGGAAACCTCGTGTCTTATACTCCACTGACTTCTTTGGAATGTCCACTTAACTCTTAAGTAATTACTTGAGCTGTAAAGAGATGCAGCTCCTAAAATTCCACTGCATGATAACACTGTTGGTAAATTCTGTGAGATTACCAAGTAGAAGAAGAGCAGTTTGGGAAAATCTTGGTAAGAAAAACATGATCAGAATTTTGAGATTTCTAATGAAAAAAATACAGACACCTGTGTATATTAGGCATAATTTCCTATTTAGGCTTCTTTCCAGGTTACTAATAGGTGTCTGTCAGTTGTTTGTTAAACCTCTATTTTATTCATGTAAAACTGCATAGTTTGGAAGAACGTAACAGAAGTGGCTATGTTAACACTGATTATAACTAAGTCTGACAAGTTCTGCTGACCTATGGAAATAAAATCATAAAACTTCCATTTCTTATGAAAGGAACTGAAACCCTAATTTGAAGAAATGCTCTATTTGCATCTGCATGCAGCTTGATGATTTATGATAGTGAGAGTTTTCATCTGAAATAGAAAGATGCCTCTTTAGGAGTTATTATATAGTGGAAATGAAATTTCCTAACCTATTTAGATGAACCAGGTTGTGCATTATCTTTCACACTGCTATCTCACTGCCTTCATTTCAATAACTACTCCTGCTATTCTCTGCTTACTCTGGGGAGAAGGAGATAAAAAATACGTTATTCCATGAAAATGGCAAAATATCTGATAGTTATTATATTCAGATAAAAATCTGCTTGAAGAATAAGTTAAAAATACATATAATGATTCTATTCCTGAATTATTATGTATTTTGTTGCAATATATAGTGGTGGGGGTAACATTTTATTGACTGCATCCCTTTATATTAGTGATATTTCTATATACAACAACTGAGGAAAAAGAAAGAAAAAGAGGATTTTGAAAGTTATGTAATGGGAATCAAGTGCCACCAAAGTTTACCAACTTTCAAAACAACCACCTCCTGTATTGATGAGATTCTCTAAGTTACTAAGTGGTCTATTAGTACTTAAAGGTATTCTTGCGATGGCCAACTACTGCATGTACAAATATACCATTTGGTGGTACCATTATTTTTTTCTCCATTGTCATTTTAGAGACTTCATTTATCTCTTACAGTGTGATTACAATGAAAGATAACTAGTATGTCCAATGAGAAAATTTTGGAGATGTTATCTTTAATTACTCTAATATAAATCAAAATATGTTTTGACTAATTTTTAAAATTTTGATTTCCAAGCTCCTGTTGAAATTGGAAAATGAAAAATCACTCACACTGGAAAAATCTCTATTTGAGCTGAAAAGTCTCCCTGTCATAAATCATAAGGCTGCATGTAGATGCAAATGGAGCATTTCTTCAAATTAGGATTTCAATTCCTTTCACATTATAGCACCTGCCCATGCGTGACCTTCAGAGAGAGGGTTGTTTTTTTTTTTTTTCTCAAAAATTTCCAAATGTGACAGGCAGGGTAACATCAAGGAGATGCCGTGCATGTGTATTTTATAGGAATGTGTCAGCCAGAGTGCGTATGATCGTCAAGTTTCAAGGTTAGAAGGGAAGGTAAAACGTATTTAGTTCAACCATAGGTTCTAATTCTCGAAGCATCTCCAGACGGAGGCTGACTGAGTTTGACCACCTGGGGTTTAATCCCAGCTCCTCCCTGTCCTAGCTTTTGGCATGAAGTCAGTTACTTAACCTGTTAGTGTCTCATTTTCTTCGTGTGTAAAATAAGAATAATAGTAATAGAACCTCTCTACAGCATCACCATAAGGACTAGATGAGTTATTGTGCTTGGAACCCACCCAGCCCTCCTCATCTCCCGTAGTGAGTCTCTGCTCTTAGTTGGGTAACCTCCAGGGAGTTTCTTATTTGGGGGCCAACATAGATTGTTGATGGTATATTTCTTGTATTGAGCCCAAATGCATCTGCTTGGAATTTCTTTTCATTGTCCTAATCCCACCCTCCAGAATTATGCAGCAAAAGGCCTCATCTCAACTTCTCTTGAATTATCTTCAAATATGTGAATTCAGCATGGGCTCCAAATTCAGACCGGGTAGGGACGCAGAAATTTACGGCAGCTAGTAACCTAGATCCTGTAATACCATGTTTCCTTGTGGCTTGAGAGAGACAAGGGACAGAGACAGAAGGAGGTGGGGGAGAGAGCGCGCGCGCAAGTACAGTGGTGTAGGGTCAAACGAATATAAGTGCTTAGAATTTAATTTATGGTGATAATGCTAATGACGATGATGATGGTGAAGATGCTGTCTCATACTAGGTCAAATACTAGGCACGCTGGACAAACTGTTCAGAGCTTCTTTGTATGTCACTGAATACCACAGTTATCACATGATTGCAAAGTTACCGTCATGCCTATAATCCGAATGATCACTGTCGTGGATGAATTCTCTTCTGTAGTTCTGACAATGAAATCATCGTGGTAATATGCTGCACCTATTTCATTGGCCAAAACTGCCCTAGAGTGGTTGCATATCTTATCAAGATCTGAAATTTTCCCTGATACAGAAACACTACAGCCAATTATCTAGAAATTCTGAGCCAAGACCTTTATTTCCTTTAGTTGCAATGCCTGTTAGCCCCCATGCTATATTCCTCAATTCTATTTACTTTTCATATTGAAAAAAGGCATCCTTCCTGTACAAACTTCCTCCAATAGAACCATATTTCTCTCCATTTTAGGCAATTTTTTTTCATGTTACGGTTAAATATTTTTCCCTCAATTGTTTATATGGTGTGTTTTCTAAGAAATATTTTTAAAATAAATTTATTTATTTTATTTCTATTTATTTTTGGCTGCATTGGGCCTTCGTTGCTGTGCGTGGGCTTTCTCTAGTTGTGGCGAGCCGAGGCTACTCTTTGTTGCGGTGCGCAGGTTTCTCATTGTGGTGGCTTCTCTTGTTGCAGAGCATGGGCTGTAGGTGCGTGGGCTTCAGTAGTTGTGGCTCGCAGGCTTCAGTAGTTGTGGCTTGCGGGCTTAGTTGCTCCACTGCATGTGGGATCTTCCCAGACCAGGGCTCGAACCCGTGTCCCCTGCACTGGCAGGCGGATTCTTAACCACTGCGCCACCAGGGAAGCCCTTCTAATAAATATTAAGGGTGTTTATAAAACAAAGCATCACCTTCCCTCTCACTAAGAGAAGGATGATGGCCTTATAACTACATGTGTGCTTCCTCCATCATTCTCTTACAATCTCAACACACGGTCAGTCATCTTTCTACGACATCAATGTTCCCTTCATTGATTAAAATCTTCTACTGCACAATATCACCTACAGAATGAGACGTCTTTTCAAGGCATCCAAAGCAGGCCCGCTATTATAGGAGCATTTATTTTCTCACCAAATTCACTGTGTTAAATTTCTTGCACCTCACACCGCATCTGTAGCACTACCTGGTATTTATCCAATTATTTCATGCTGCTTTGGAGCTTCCTCACAATTATACCTGATGTTCCGGCTACATGGAAATGCTACCACCCACACTTAAACACACACACACACACACACACACTCAAACACACGCACACGTACACAGCTGTTTAGCTTAAATGTTTTCTCCTCTTTGAGGTACTTCCCGTTTCCCTTCTTACTGATCCTGCTCTGTAATTTGCATGTGTTACCCTGGATACAACTGTGTGATTTACCTCCCTGTCTCCTCTGTTTGTGAGACATTTAACTTGCAGAATCTGTCTTTTGCTCTGTACCTTTGGTCTATTGTAGACCAAAACTTAGTGAGCAGCCCACAGCAGCTATACATGCAGAATCCACAGCCAAACTGTGTGAATACAGTTCATCTCCCCTACAGTGCGACTTGGAACAACTTCTAAATCCAGTTTATCAGTATCTGACTCAAAGAATTAATTTGAGGAATACATTAAAATGCTTAGAATAGTTTTTGGCACTTAGTAAATATTCAATTAGTGTCTGTTATTAGGTATTTTTAAATTATGGGTAGTATATACAGACAGGAATATAATACTAATTAAAACTAAAAGTGAGCTGGCTAAGTTCCTGGGCATTAAAATTTTTATGTTAAAAAATTTAAAATAGGGGTAACGTCATTTTATTCCAACCTCATTCCGATTTTCAATGATAAAAGGATAGGGACTTCCCTGGTGGCACAGTGGTTAAGAATCCACCTGCCAATTCAGGGGACATGGGTTCGAGCCCTGGTCCAGGAAGATCCCACATGCCGCAGAGCAACTAAGCCCGTGCGCCAGAACTACTGAGCCTGCACTCTAGAGCCCGTGAGCCACAACTACTGAGCCCACGAGCCACAAATAGTGAAGCCCACGCACCTAGAGCCCATGCTCCGCAACAAGAGAAGCCACTGCAATGAGAAGTCCGCGCACCGCAACAAAGAGTAGCCCCTGCTTGCCACAACTAGAGAAAGCCCGTGTGCAATGAAGACCCAACGCAGCCAAAACTAAATAAAATAAAATAAATTTTAAAAAATGATAAAAGGATAAAGGATAAATTGTTCATTATGTGAACAATATTTAATATTTAGTAAACAATCAATTAGTAATAATCACCAAGTATTTTTAAATACTGGAGTAACCATTTACATATAAAAATGATAGAGAATATTTCTGATATGCAAAAATGAAAAAAAATCAATACATTTCCAGAGAGAAAAAGTAGCACACATGCAAGTTATGATACCTGAATTCTGTTTTTTCTACTATAACCCTGAGAGTTCTTTACATTTGGGCCTTCAGTTATAAAGTAGTGTGGTTTTTTAAGGACTGAAATTATGTTTTTATTTTTTCTTAACTTTAGAATTTATTTTTAAAGTAGTATTTCTTATATTTAAGCATTTGTAAATAACTGAAATTTTCTTAGTTTCTCCTGCTAATTTTTCACTTAAAAATAAATGTTAAGGGCTCTCCTGGTGGTGCTGTGGTTAAGAATCTGCCTACCAATGCAGGGGACAAGGGTTCGAGCCCTGGTCCGGGAAGATCTCACATGCCGTGGAGCAACTAAGCCCGTGCACCACAACTACTGAGTCTGCGCTCTAGAGTCTGCGAGCCACCACTACTGAGCCCACGTGCCACAACTACTGAAGCCCAAGTGCCTAGAGCCTGTGCTCCACAACAAGAGAAGCCACCGCAATGAGAAGCCCGCGCACTGCAACAAAGAGTAGCCCCCGCTGGCCGCAACTAGAGAAAGCCCGCGCACAGCAATGAAGACCCAATGCAGCCAAAAATAAATAAATAAATAAATTTATAAAAATAAATAAACATCTTGTATATATAAATATTAATTTAAAAAGTTACTGAACATAAGTAACTTTATTTGCTTTCTTCTTCCTGGAGCATGAGAATAACATTTTGTGTTGGGAGAAAAAAACCTTTTTGATCACAATTTGTACAGTTTACGTTTTCTATTACTTGTATACATTATTTTTTAATAAAATAATTTCATTTAAAAGTATAGATTTTTAAAATGTACTTTAATAAACCTATCATCTTTCTACCTTTTTATTGATACTTGTATATGTGCTTTAAAAAGCAACCAGAATGAGTTTCACCAAATGTAAACAATGATTATTTTTGGATGGTCAGATTTAAGAAAACGCTTCATTTTTTGTGTGCTTTGTTGCTTGAATTGAATACATTTATCATTAAAAATAATGGTAGACAATATTCCCTAGATGGAAAATATTAAAATTTTTAGGTTTTTTTTCACATTTGGAGGGAAAGTAGATATTTAAAAACCAACAATATGGAAAAATACAATGGATCTGCTGATTACACATTAAATCCTTCTAAAGGTCATGAGACTGAAGTTAAGTAAGCAACTCTGTATAATTTTTAGAATTCATACATCCATTTGGCATACATTACAAAAACCCAGAGGGCATTAAAAGGAAGAGGAATTTTCCACATTTTTAATGCCATTATGGTCTCCCTACCATACAAATGAATCAAGAAATAAAAATATTCATTATGTAGTGAAAGCATTTATGTAATATATAATTGTGAAGATATTATGGAAATTGCTGTCTAGTCAAATGTAAAAGGAACTGCTGTGTTTGCATGTCTAAAAAAAAAAAATAACTGTACCACATAAGCCTGGGCATTCTTCACACTTTGCCATAGGCAAAAACAATTATGGTAATCCCTTTTATAGGTGCTTACAGTAGAAAATACGTTTTGAAGAATAAAGTAAATTAGCTAAACGCTCCAGAGGCAGAGAATATTGGGGTGATGCTGAGTGGCTCTGATTTGGCTGTCATTTCCAAAACAGGGAAGAGATAACATTATTTTAGTTTTTAATAGCTGGTTAATATTTGGCTCGTGTGAGTGCACAGACAAAAAATATCAGCTTCATCTCATCTAACTACATCTGATTTCAGGCAAGGACAGAGGATCGATCCTCTGGATGATGGCAGAATGCTAAATTGGCTCCTCAGAACTGGTTTGCCAACATATTAAACCCTAAATATCTACTTGCTGGCAGGTGATCTTCATTTCAAGCCCTTTACTAATGCTTCTCTGCCTTTCCTCCATTTCTTCCCCAGAGCATCTGTTACTGCACACATCACAGAATACACAAACGGGGTTTTCCCTTCTCATTCAATAAATAATCGACCAAACAAAAAAACCTAAGCAAAGCTGAAAACAAAGAAGAAACAAAAATTAAAAATTCTAATATTCAACTATTTGCAGGAAAACTATATTATTGGTCTGATTTACCCAGATAATTCCTTACTTTTACTGTACCATAAATGTGTAAATTCTAATCCAGAGTTGTCTGATAACCACAGTTGAGAGATGAAAGCAAAGGTAAAATAGAGACACCTAATAAATTTTAAATGCTCTAAGTAATCCACTTGGTAATTTCCTTAAATGTCTAACACATACATGTGTATTCAGCACCAGAGGCAGTAAAACATAAGCCTCTATAAGTGTGTCAAATATGTGCGTTCAACTCACTTCCTAACAGTAAATCCTTGGACACAATACATATTCCCTCTAAAACTGAGTTTTCCTACCTTCAATTTGGACATGATAATAATAGGTAATTATAACAAATAGTAACAGTACCAGTCTCACTGTGATTTTGAGGCTTGAATAACGCATATTGATTTCTAAACAGAGCACCTGGAAGTAAGCATGTGGTAGAAGTGATAATTATTCACTCCAAATACGTTATATGTAAGCATTCTTTTTAAAGGGGCTCTTCAAAGTCTAAACTTGACCCCCAGAGAAGGCTGAAAGCTGATTAGCGTATTTAAGCACTAATTCCTACAACCCAGGGTCACGGCACCTTAATCATCCCCTTTGATGGATTGACTGAGCTGAGCCTCTGCAATAAGTTTTTAGGCACCAGAACTCCCAGGATTCCTAAGTTTAAATAGTTGTTGTCTAAGCTTAAGAAAGAACATGATGAAAGCAAAAAAGGTCAGTATATCCCATGCTCCCTTTAGATGTTAAAGATCCAACAAAAGCTAGCGTTACAAGGAGGACAGTAGCACTAAGACTGTCCCTTGAGATGTCAAGGCAATGAGCTCCCTCCTGAGGACTGTCTGTGCCACTGGAGTGGAGCTTATGGTGGCTGTGACCCTCAGTACCAGTCCCTGCAGTGACTTCAAACTGGCGGCTGCTGTGACAGCTCTCAGTGCCTCTCAGGGCCCAAGTTCTCTGGGGGACCCTCGTGTCCCATGTTTACCCAAAAGTGTCTGGCTTTTAGGAGAATCGATGACTCTCGATTGGCCTGTCAATACCACCTCCCAAGGGCAAGTTAACTAGTATTTCCATGAGTGAAGGCACACTTCTATGCTAGACTTTCTTCCAAAGATGTCCCTTGGAGAAGCTGGTTGATGTTCCAGAGAGCTCCTTTAGAAAACCAAGGTGACGCACTGGTGGAATCACGACTAGTTGACGCTGCTCCCATCCTTCTGTGACTTAGGGAAGATGCAGGCTCACTGATCAAGCTAGGCAGGACCACCCCTTCGCCACCGCCTTGATGACAGATAAAAGGGACAATTTTATTTGCCTGATCAGAGCTATGTATGTATACATTTCAGTATGTGCTTGCAGGATCACCTCTTTCCCCTTCGGCTGGCTCCCACATTCCCACAGATCCTGAGGTCTTCGCAAAGACGTGTTTAGAATAGGCACTGGGGAAATTTACAACAATGAAAAAGAGAACCGTGAGTGGCTAACTCAGGGAAATACGTATAAATGTCAAGACCGTGGTTTTTTGACACCCAAAGTGCCATCAAAGAAGGAACAGAAATCTCTTTAAAGAAATTAAGGGAGGGGCTTCCCTGGAGGTGCAGCAGTTAAGAATCCGCCTGCCAATGCAGGGGACATGGGTTCGAGCCCTGGTCCGGGAAGATCCCACATGCCGCGAAGCAACTAAGCCCATGCACCACAGCTACTGAGCCTGTGCTCTAGAGCCGGCGAGCCACAACTACTGAAGCCCACGTGCCACAACTACTGAAGCCTGCGCACCTAGAGCCTGTGCTCCGCAGCAAGAGAAGCCACCGCAATGAGAAGCCCGCGCACCGCAACGAAGAGTAGCCCCTGCTCGCCACATCTAGAGAAAGCCCGCGCGCAGCAACGAAGACCCAACGAAGCCAAAAATAAATAAATAAACAAAATAAATCTATTTTAAAAAAGATGTTCCTTTAAAAATAAAAGAGAGATTAAGGGGAAAAAATGTTAGATTTAGGAGAAATAACAGTAACATTTACAGGTGAATCAGATGGCTATGTAATAGAAGCTGAATTGGACCTCTGTGCCTGCATTCTTTCAAAATTTGCTTGATGTTAATATAAATAATAAGAAT
The DNA here is from genome assembly GCF_028023285.1 of Balaenoptera ricei. Lineage (NCBI taxonomy): Eukaryota > Metazoa > Chordata > Mammalia > Artiodactyla > Balaenopteridae > Balaenoptera > Balaenoptera ricei. The sequence goes on along the minus strand of NC_082657.1, from coordinate 52,669,065 downwards.
TGATAGTTCATGCTACGTTTTGCCATTTCTAATAAAATTTTTATAATGGAAAAGCCATTATTACCTGCCTAGTGTGTTAATCTATTCTCTTGACTTCCCCACACACAGAAGTAGCCTTTGCCAAATGATTAATAGTTTTTATGGTCACAATTAACTGTTATTGAGGCCATGAAACTCAGGAGGAAATGAGAAATCCCTAAAAGGCAGCCTTAAAGCCCATAAAGAGACAGTAACACACTACATATTGAGTCCACTTAGACTCTGAGTGTGCAGATTAAGGCTCATTTTGTGGTCACCATTAAAAATACAATGCTACAGGCATTCACTTTTAAACAAGGTTTAAAGCAGAGGTGTGCTGGAGACAGCCAGCTTGTACCAGCTCACAAAAAAGCCAATTCTGTGAATTTCTTTTCAACTCTTCATTCAGCAACGTCAAGTTGGTATGTTGAAATGGACCATGGTGGGAGTATTTACACCATGGAAATCGGCAAAAGCTACAAATCAGGACTGTGTTCCTCTCTCTGTTTACCAACACATCCCTACTTAAAAGAGCAAATTTTAAATGATCATAGAGTTATTCCCCAAAAGATATTTTGAGATTAAAAAAAGAAAAAGACTGAATAAATGCAACGATTCCCTGAATAAAACACTGCTTCTCATTCCTTAATTTCTTTCTTACTTTATTATTTTATCACCTATAATCTCTGCTTCCTAAAAATTGTATTTTCTCTCAGTCTCATTTCTTAAATTCCCTGTTGTCTACTGCATTTTATACATTTATTACTCTTTTCTGAAATATCCGATTTACCTCTACTGATATTTACTTCTTGCTTTTATTAACAATTATTCATAATCAATTACATTAGATGTAAGTAAGTTCCCCTAAAACAATGTTTCCCATTAAGAGCCTAATGTGGAACAATTTAGCAAGCACATTGTGAATGAGAAAATGAGTAGTGCTGGTAGAAAAAGGAATGAGAGGACTGAGGCATAACAACAATAGTAATAATAGGTACCATATTACCTATCCTATGCCAGACATTGATCTTAAAACTTTTCATTTACTTTGGTATGGATGTAATTATTCACCAGCTAAAAGCAGTCCCTCTAAGATCAGGAACCAGACAATGATGTCTATTCTCGCCAACTTTTATTCAGCATAGTTTTGGAAGTCCTAGACAAAACTATGGAATCGCTGTCCTAGCCACAGCGATTGGAGAAGAAAAATAAAAGGAAACCCAAATTGGAAAGAAGTAAAACTGTCACTGTTGGCAGATGACATGATACTCTACATAGAAAAACCTAAAAGCCTAAAGAAAAACCTAAAAACCTAAAGACTCAGTAGCATCTTTACTGAATCAATGAATTCAGTAAAGTTGCAGGATACAAAATTAATATACAGAAATCTGTTGCATTTCTATACACTAACAACAAAATATCAGAAAGAGAAATTAAGGAAACAATCCCATTTACCATCGCATCAAAAAGAATAAAATATCTAGGAATAAACCTACCTAAGGAGGCAAAAGACCTATACTCCAAAAACTGTATGACACTGATGAAAGAATCTGAAGATGACACAAACAGATGGAAAGATATACTGTGTTCTTGGATTGGAAGAATCAGTATTGTTAAATGGGGTTATAACTTTTTTTTTGAGGTTGAACTTCATTTTTTATTTTTTTAAATTAATTTTTATTGGAGTAGAGTTCCTTTACAATGTTGTGTTAGTTTCTACTGTACATGTGACACAGCAAATGTATGGTCAAACAAAGATTTGAACCCAGCTTTTATTTATGCTTTCTCCAGTGATTATGATCTCTAGTGATGTGATTGAGCAGATGTGTTATTGCTGAAGGGCATCTCAGTGGATTGTAATACGTGAGAAGAAAGGACATATAAACAGAGAAAGGTGGTTGACTGCTTTTAAGTGAAGGTAAGATAAATATTTCCTGAACTAACCAGAGGAGAGGAAAAACATGAAAGAGGTGCAGGCATTTTTATAAAAAGATGCACTTTCTAATCTGAGTCCTGGAAGTTATTTCAGACTTTGTGGAGCTTTCCAGCAAAAGTGGTTCAATTGCCAGTCTAAAAAAAATGGATTTAGCATTGAGTCAGTGTCAGGAAAAAGATGGCTCTGAGAAATTTGGATCCCCATGATAAATCAATTATTTGGATTTTTATTTCACTTATTAAGTGTCTGGGGTTCAGTTACTAGAGAATTATGACCTCACAGAGCTGTTAGAATTGTCTGGAATGAGAAAGCTCTAAGCCAGGATCTAGATTACTCTATGTTCCCTTTCTGTCTCAATTTGGGATCACATCCTCCATGGGGCAACTCCCCAAGCCTGAATTAAATATTCCAAGCTATGTGGAATTCTTGAGTCCTAGTACTTATCACACTATTGCTGGGCTCCCTTAAATTATAAGACCCATGAACACAAGAGAGCTATCTGTCTTGCAGATTACTGCATCTGTAGTACCCAGTACAGTGTCTCAATGAACCAATTTTGAATAAATGGATGAATGAATGAATAAATGAAGTTTCTGGTGGCCACAAAGTTACTATCTATTATTCTGTTGCAAAACCCAGTTTGGTTGGTCACACCTAGACCTCTTTATACTGCTAATTTCAATACTATCTACTATTAATCACAAAATTTTGTTAGAGGCAAGTTTAAATAACAAATAGCCTTCTTCAAAAATCAGTTAATTTTATCCTGGCCATTATAGCCATAACATATTTTGGGGGAAACAATGGTATTAAGCATATACAGATCCTCAGTACAATTTCAGCCAGATTAAAAACAGATCAAATATTAGAAAAGAATGAGTGGTTTTAGAAAAAGAACTTTCCCTAATTCCATTCTATTCTTTCTGACCCCAAAACTTGGCCTCATCATAGTTGTCTGGTCTCCAACAAGAGACACTTCATGTAGCATTGTTGATTCACATAAATGCTGCAACATTACTTCCACAGAAAGGCAGCACACTTATTAGGGTATAAAAGTAATCGCTGATATTGATCTGTTTTTGGATATACAAAACAAGAAGAAAAATAATATGTCAAAAATTCCCCCCCCCCAAAAAAAGAAAAATAATTTTGAGAGATTTATCAGGAAAAAAAATCCCACTAATTTAACAAGGCCTCATTGCAAACCTGTACTTGTCTTCAATCAGCAGATTTGAATCCCCCAAAATGGAGGAACAGATAGTTGGCTAGATGGTGCATAGAGGTAGAGAGAATAATGGCCCCAACAAAGTTGAAAATTAGGAAAAATGATGTACCTGCAAAATTTGGTCCTGGATAATTTAAGCTGGATTGTATGGCCACCACAAAGAAACTCATAAGGCCAGTAATGGTAAACAGTGAAACTGATATAGATAAAAAATTTTCTATTTTGAATCAACCGTGTTGTGTAACTACACAGAAAAGGTCTTAATGAAAATACTTTCAGTAAGATATAAATAAAAGGAGAAAAAATGAAATAATTTCACATCACTTCATGGAATACCACTTGGTGAAATAAACTACATTAATGAAAGTAGCTCTAGAAAATATTTTTCTTGACAATTTCTGTCAACACTGGTATAAACTTAATTATTATGATTGTATTTATAAGTATATATGCAAAACTCAGGAACTAAGTGATCACTTCATGCAGAGATGTAGAACAACTCTATTTCTATTCTTAGAAACAACAGGAACTTCATTTTTCATTTTAGTTGATGACAGCAAAATTCTTAACTCTTCTGATCTGTAGTTCGTAAAATAGGCATACATATTAAGTTGGCCAAAAAGTTCGTTCAGGTTTTTAAGATGTTACGGAAAAACCTGAATGAACTTTTTGGCCAAACCAATACTTGGCCAATATGTACTGGGTTATCTGAAAGTATTACTGAGTACTGGTACCCCAGTGTATTATATAATTGATGGGGTAGTTGTTTAAATTCAGAGCCAATTATTTTGTTGAAAGATGATTTAATAACACATGTGGACTTTTCCTCTTTATTGGAAGTAGTAGATTTTGATAGCATCTATCTTTGGTAGATTAACGATAGTGTGAAAGTAACAAGTTGTCCTTGAGGAATCACTCAGATTTGTTGATAAAAGCCCTCAATGGCTCGATCCAGAGATCTAGTATTTCCGAACACATTTTAAAAGTTGAGTTTGTAAATTCACTTAGAGAGTCACGTGGTTGGAGCTCTCCTTGGAGAATCTTAGAAGCCATTTGGTTCTGTGACGTGCTCCTTACAACCTGATTGACCAGCGACTGCCAGTAACATTTTTAACCCACACAAACAACGTCCATGTGAATCACAGTTCATAAATGTAACGCTAGATAACACCTATCAAAAAAGCTTTGAAATAGTTAATCTTATTTTACGAACAAGTGAAATGAAGCAATTTGCCTCAAATCACTTAATTTTTTAATGACAGAACCAACACTGGAATTCAGTTATAGTGACTCTTAGTCATAAACTCACTTCAAGAAAATCAATTACATATTCTAATTTTATAATTTGTTTTTCAATTTTTAACACATTTGCCAATAACTGTTAACTTATAGGTCAAACTCCATCTTCTTTCATAGCTCACCTCCAGATGATGTCACTACAGAATTCAGAATTGAGTAGGAAACTTGCAAGTGCAAAATATATTTTCAAAAAGGGATAAATCATTGAGAGAGTAATGTATCTACTATACCATCACTATTTGCATTTTGGAAAAAATGGGTCGACCCTTCTTTTGCTTGCTTCTTTTGTTTTCCAAATGAGTTAAAGAAAGAGCGCTTCTCTGAGTGAGGCAGGTCAATTCTATCACGTTGTGGAGACTGAGACTCTGCATCATCAATCACCTTAACACTCCCACCTCCCTGAGTCTTTCAATTTCTCCTTCGAGATGTAAGGGTATTTTTACTTCACTTGTTTGGTAGACTATCGTTTGATCTAGGCTCCATGACACTATCAAAGAAAACTATTAGGATCAGCTCCAAGTATTTTTACTAAAATGTTAACTCTTCAATTATGAGAGAATTCGTATTGATGAATTCTGTCATATTCAATCTTCTATTGCACACACACAATCAGTCTAAAACTGCTAAAAATCCTCTTGATCCGCGTATCCCTGGTTCTGGTTGACATATTAGCAACGTCTGAATCTGAGAAGCTGTGTTGGATCTTTTATCCCCCAGGAGCAGGGCTCGTACTTTGTCATTCAGGACATACTAAGAACTGACCCTGGTTACTGACTTGGAGGCAACAAGAGGCAGAAAACCCCTGCAAGGCATCTGCTTCAATAAGGTCTTCACTTGGTCTCCAGGCCAGGGGTAGCTAATCTCCTCTGGCAAAGAGGGACTCAGGGACTCTGAAGACGAAAAGGTCTTGTACTTAAGCACCCATTCCTCCCCAGGCAAATCTGAGGGACTATTTTTTTCCCTCTATCAGGGCTCCGATTTTGACATAGGAAATCTACGGGGACTTTACATTTAGTTTTGTTTGCAGCTTTGCTATGTTGTCATCAGAGCCTGACTTTCAGCACGTTGTTCCTTGAGGCTGCACAAGGTACCCCTCAAAGCTGCATCTGAGGCCACCTGGCTTCCAGAACATGTCTTAAATTGGCAGTTGACTGCCCGGAAATTGTCACATCTTTCTGTAAGTTCCATCAGAAGCCATGTTACTCCATTATCCTGATGTCGAGCAAGAATTCCTTCATCTTCCAGGGCAGTGCCATGAGCTAGTACCTCCTTCCTGGTAACCCAGCCACTGTGTGCTAGGAACTATTGCCACCCTACTTAATGATTAGTAATATGGTTACTATTACTTTCATTCAGACAAGCAATCCAAATCCTAAAACCCATCTTGAACACCTGTATTTTTAAAATACTTCTAGTACAAATTGTCTTAGTCCATGAGATTTAGTAGAAAATAAAGCCTGAGGAGAGGATTCAAGTGCTAAAACATTATTCGGGAGGTACCAGCCCAGAGAAGAGGAAGGAATGGGAAAGCAAGTGAGGCCGGGGAAGATGTTGTGCACTGAGATGCCTACTGCTTCGCAGGGATGCACGAAATGACACAGCAGATCACAGCAATGTTCGTTCACCACTCGGAAATTCTCAAAGTGTTGCAAGGAGGAATCTTATCCTGCGGAAGAGAAACGAGGAGGAATCTACCTCCTTGGATCCCTCATGTTTCCCACTTCCTGTTAATTGCTTCCCTTTGGGGAGAGATAATGCCCCCAGACCCTTCAACAGGCACAAAGAGACCCAAGTCTCACACCTTGAAGTGTGATGATTCACCGCACTTCAAGAGTCTGGTGTAGGTGAGATGACAACCAAGAAAGAGAGAAAGAAGAAGGCATTTGTGGGAATCTGAGAAGGTCGATGAAGGCTTTGTCCCCAAAGAGTCCACAGTTACCTCTCATTCACCAACCCACCCATGCCCTCCCATCATCAACAGACCTCACCACACATATGGGACCTCCACTTTGTGCATGAGAAAAACAGATGCAGAAGAGAGACAATTCATGCCATGGGGCTTTAGAATCTGGTTGAAGGGAATAAAAGAATTAAGTAGGCCTGCAGTTTTAGATGATACATAAAACAGTATAGATAGAGAGTGAAGGGGTAGTGAGAAGTGAGGAGTTTATTAGGGAAGGGTTTATGAATGAAGATTTGATGGGTTTTGGTCTACACTTTTTTTTTATGCAAAACTTACAAATATGCCTCCTGCCTCTTGTATGTCTTGGTCCCTTCTCATCCCACTATGTGTGTGACACAATTCTCTCTCATATTGTATCAACATGACCAACCACAGTTCAGTCATTTAATTCAGCAGAGTCCAGGCATCCCAGCAATGATTACACATCTTAAGGGTTGATACAGCTGGAGAAGTCTAACTCATTTTTTTGATAGCTACGTTATTTAGGTTATCACTGACTGTTCTAACAGTCTTAAAGATAGTCAAAGGTATCAATGAATGCAGAGATTTATAGAGAAATTTTTAATGAGAATAAAAACTGCAAGAAAAAAAGGTAATGGACAGAATTGATCATGCCAGGGAAAACATTATCTTCACAATTTACGTAACTGTGAAATACTTCATTCGCATTCAAATCACACTTTTAATTCATAAACACTGAACACAATTTATATAAGCTGAATTTATATTAAAATATTGTAATGCTATTAATAGACAAATTGGTTCCCAAATGTATTAAGTGCATAAAGACGTTCACTTTCCTAAAGCAGATGCATAACAGATAATGCAAAGATTCTTTATTACATTGCTTCTTGTAAATTTTTCTCAACAAAATGGGCTTTATTAATGTTTTGAATGTACAATATTTGAAACCTACAGCATGTCATACCCAGATGAAGATCACACACTAATGGAAGATATTTACTATGAACACAGTATAACAATTTAAAATCGTTTTGAATAGCAAATATTTTGTGCTTCTATTTTGTATGACTACTCTACACTCACACGTGCACACACACACACACACACTACCCCCTATACATCTGTATGTCATAAATCATGAATCGTGGCTGTGTTTAATAATGCCAACCTGATTGTGGGATACATTTTTTGGATCAGTTAATTCCTCTTCTTTTTGTAAAGACAATTAATATAAATAGAAACAATCACATTTCAATTTAACACTATATGAGTTAAATAATGTAGCCCCAAAGATTACATTTCTATGTGTTCTACATAGTGACTACATGCCAGTTAGGCTAAAACAGGTAATATACATGATACCTTGTATTGTTTAAGATTCCACTCTGATAGTTAAGCTCTCTTTTTCCAATTGATTTTCAAACAGTTGTTGGTCTGACTTTTGCCACTCTGTGCCAAAAAGATTTAAGGACTACTTTGGGACAATTTGGTTCATAGAAATATGTAGGTCCTCTCTAATATGTATGGTTTTAAGGCTTACTTATACTTAAGTGTAAATCTTTATTGGTTTGTAAATACAGGATATTTATTTCTATCTCTAACCATTTTCTGTTCTCTGCACTGAAATTTCTGAACCTTGATAAGTAACCCTCCCACATTGTTTTGATCAATTTAATTTCTACATTTTAAACAAGATTTTTGTTGTTGAAAACAACTGAATCACTGACAAAGCCTTCCAGCAAATTCATCTAGAGTGGGGGCTCTTGCCCATGCTGGGTCAGCAGACCCCTTAGGCAGACTAGTAAAGTTTGTGGCTTCCAACACAGAATAATGTTGATATACAGATATCAAAATATTATATAAAAATGTATGTTTATTACATTAAATAACAAGCTTTCATGGCAGGCTAATAACTACTGTAAATTTTAGATAGGAATATAAACTATATTTTGAGATATCTATAACAACTATAATGTCACATGAAAAATAATCTGGTCTCTGTTGGTGCTAATCACAGGGACTGTTGATACTACTTTGGTTAGTGGTCAACAATCAGAATTAACAGAAAAGCTGCATGATTTCAATTAACTCAGCTATAAGCCAGTTTCCCTCCATCAGATTCACTAATATATCATGAGAATTTAGTAAGATGTCTCCTGAAATTATGTCTTTCAGTGGAGCTTTGATTTCTCATATTCCACAGGGAATTCTGGAGAATAGAAGACATTCAATGTATTTTTGCATGCCTGTGTTCTGTGGAGGAATTGTTACCTTTCAAACAACTCCAATTTGCAAGTTGTAAAGGCTCTAGGAAGAATATGTGTGATAAGATTACTTCTGCTTTATGCAAATTGTAGCAACATGGTACTTAGAAAACAGGATAAACACTGTTCATGAAACACATAAATACAAGGCTTCTATGACAAAATAAATGTATCCTTCGGTATTAACATAACATAGGTGTAACCACAAAATTATAGGTGTATCTAATATTATTGTGTAATTTTAATAAATACAAGTCAAACTGGCAGTGCTATTTGTCTTTTAAAACAAACATTAACTTTACAGGCTCAATTTCCAAGTTTCCCCAGTACTAGTCCCTAAGTGCTTACATCATAAAAATAATATGATTTATATAAAAAAAGTAACCATCCAACCAGCTAGTATATCAGTGTTACCCAGCCTGTGAATCACTGAGACATATTTCATTTGAACATACATCCATCAAATTAGCTCCATATGTCAACGCAAGAAGCATTAACTTTCACATGGAGAGAAGATTCTATAAAACCATCACTGACAAGGTAGTTTCACAGCTCTTATTTTTATGTGAAGCTGAAAAGCTAATTTAAATGAATACTAGAGAAGCTTAGTTTTATTGAATATGTGTGATATATAGGACATACGGCTTTAGCCTAACTTCCAGAATGGGTAAAAACAAAAAAAGGGCACTACTTATATTATCCCCATTACTCATAATAATTTTAATTACATGAAATATGTAGTTTTGAACCAAGCAAACTTTCCTAAGAAGCATATTCAACCTTAAAGTGCATGTGTAGTCATGCATGAGTATGTATGAATGCATGTACAGACATATGTTCACAGGTGAGTGCATGTTGGGAGTACACAGAAGTGCAGAGGTCTGTATCTAATAGTGAATGCACGTGTGACAGTGGGTGTGTGTAGGCGTCTCCCGGTGGGGATGTGTGATGGAGAAACTTGCAGGAGATACATGAGAGAGAGAGAGAGGCATGAGGCAGGGGTATTCACGATGGAGACTTCGGAGAGGAATGAGGGAGGGAACTGCAGATTTATGAGGGGGGCATGTGAGAGAGGATTTGAAAACTTGTGAGGGCCACAAGTAATGAATACCTACACGGGAATTGAGGGATGAGGGGGACGGGGAGAAGGGGGGGCAAAAGGTGTGTGTGGGTGAGAAGCTGTATATGGGGGGAGAAGGTGTGTGGGGCGGAGAAGGTGTGTGTGTGGGGAGAAGGTGTGTATGGGGGAGAAGGTGTCTATGGAGGGAGAAGGTGTGTGTGGGGGGAGAAGGTGTTGGGGGGGAAAAGGTGTGTGTGGGGGGAGAAGGTGTGTGTGGGGGGAGAAGGTGTGTGTGGGGGAGAAGGTGTTGGGGGAGGGCAGAAGGGAGGTGTGGGAAGGAAGTTGTGGCGGTGCAGAAGGTTTGGGGGAGAAGGTATGGGGAAGTGTGAGTGCATGTGTTGTGTTGTGTTGTGCTTGCATGGGTGTGTGTTGTACACCTGGGCCTGCCTCAGCAGTGATTATTTAATTCTAGTGGAGAGGAATTCCCAGCTTAATTGCCAAGGAAGTTGATGGGAGAGATTGGGATGTAGGGCAAGTACCAAAGAGAGTTTCAGCAGCTTGAAAACTTCATCTGAGCTTGGGTCTCCATCACTCCTCACCTTGGATTTACATGCTTTATCTAGCACCAGCACTAATAACCTGTCCTCTGTTTAAAATCATAAAATATTAAGGATTCAAGGTCATTTACTTCAAATCCTCAATTTGGCAGTGATGTTAACGAAGTTCAGAGAAGTTTTAGTTTATGACTCAAACTTTTCCTTTTCCCTTCAGACTTAGTCGATACTTGTATTCTGTGTGATCTTGGTCAGGTACCACTGACCACTGACGACTATGCATTTGTGGGAACAAAAATAACTGTATCCCAGAGAAAAATTTCTGGAAGATAACCTGCCATAGGAGCTGAATAAACTTCAGATCTGAGAGGGTCACACAGACAGAAGACATAGCCATGGGCTGCAGATAAATAGGGCCCTGTGGGTTTTTCAAGATAGAGAATTAAATCAAGCATATCAGCTCTTTTGACTCTAATCCCTTGCTGTTTTCAACTGACTTCCCTATATTTTGAACTCTTGAATCTTTACTTTTCACCCTAAATTGTCAATCTTGATAATATTTGACTTGTGGACTCTAGGTAGTAAACCAAACCTTAATTAATCTCAATACAATTGCCCTAAATGCAATTTTAGAAATATTTTACCATTTTCCATTTTTTATTTTATGCTTATAAACATATTTATTTACAAGCAACTCATTTTTATTAAGCAATTTGGTGGCTTAACCTATGTCCTTAAAAGGAACAAAAGAAAGCACCCCAGACTCAAACCTCATTTCTTTTTTTATCGACTCTCCTTCCTAGGTGATCTTATCCAGGATCATGGCCTCAACTATCACCTCCTGATTCACGACTCCAAATACTATATCCAGGTTCATGTATCCTCAAACTCAGTCTCTGATATCTCCTACTGAATGTCCAAATGTTATCTCAGACTCGGGCTTACATGTTCAAAGGGAACAAAAGAAAGTTGAATAAATAATCATCTGCCTCTCACCCTTCCACTGTCACTCGAGCAACTTTTATCCTTCTGGAAATACATGCATGCAACAGGACACACACACACACACACACACACACACTCACTGTGGTAGGCAGCCTCTATGATGGTCCCAAATGATGCCATCTTCTGATACCCAAAGCCTTTTGTAATTCCCACCACTTGACACTCCTGTTTCTAATAAATGGAACACATCAACTTTAAAGACGCTAACCTGGGTTTTGCTAGCAGACTCTCCCTCTTGCTGGATTTGATGACGCAGAAGGAGAGAAAAGCCATGTGACCAGTAGCTGAGGGCAGTCTGCAGCCAACAGCCAGTGAGCAGCTGAGGCCCTCAGCAACCCTTGAGCAGGTGAATCCTGACAACAGGCTTGTAAGTGAGCTTGGAAGGAGATCCCTCCCCAGTGAAGCCTTCAGTGGAGACCCCAGCCCTATTTGGCATCTTGACTGCAGGCTCGTGAGAGACCCTGAAGCAGAGAATCTGTATCCGTATTCCTGACTCACAGAAACAAGCTAGCGGCTTAAAACAACAAGCAAATGTTAACTTTGAGGGTGATTTACTACGTAGCAATAGATAAAAAAGGACACATGTACATGAGTTAGCATAAATTTGAATATATTTTATGTACTGTTCTGTACTTTACTTTCATTTATGTAACATATTTATTGAGGATTAAGTGATAGAAGTGAGAAAAATTACATGAGTTCAAAATAAGTATGCTAGCCACGGTAGCTAACTACGAATAGGTAGCCTCAGTTCTGTTACCACCTCCACTGTCCCCATGACACCTGCTGTACCAATGGTTCCCACAGCTGTCACCATAACTATTGGGTTAGCCAAAAAGTTCATTCGGGTTTTTCCATAACATCTTCCATACAATGGCTGTGCCTACAACCAGAACTTGGTTAGACCCATTCCTGCCTCAGGGCCTTGGCATCTGCTCTTCTATTGCCTGGAATTATCTTATTAGCCCTGGAATTATCTACATGGCATGTTGTCTCATTTTACTCAGATTTCAGTCCAAATATCAACTCTTCAGGGAAGCCTTCTGTCCACCCTATCTACAACAGCACTGTCACTCTAATATCTGTGCCCTGTTTTTTCTTTTTTTTTAATTTCATACTGTATGTCATTCATTAGTGAGAAAGTTAAAAGCAGCCCCTGACTTCCAAGAGCTGGTCTGAATTCACAGCTGGGCCTTGATTTTCCCCTGCCCAACATCAACTATCTCACAGGACACCAACCTCACACAAGGCCACCTCGTGACTGTGACAAAATGTGACCATCCCCTCCCCCAATACTATTTTATAATAGTGCCTAAGCACGGGCAGAAAACACTGCGAACCAAAAAAATCCCCAACTTCCCTCTCTCCCAGCTGAAATGAATGACCCCTGCTGCATTACCGATCCCAGCACTGGCCTCTCTCTGCTCTTCACTCCCAGGCAAGATTAAGATTCACAACCATAGAATTCCCTGCATTTCTTGACAGCATCCAAGCCAGAGCAAAGCCCTGCTTTCTGGAAACTTCCCCCAAATTATCTAACACCAACTCAAATTCTACAGTCCTTTCTGACTTCTTGTTACTGAGACACGTTGTTTCCTTATAGAGTGTGTGTTGTCCTTTGTTGCAACGAGTGATAAATCCAGCTTTACTTAACTAACGGTCTGTTGGTGGTGGTATGTGGTTAGAGGACATTGACATTAGCTAAGGTAGCTATTACACTTAGTTATTATTGGTTAATTGTAAGCTCTGAAAAGGCGGGAACTTTTTGCTTTGTTTTCACTAACACTATCTCCACTACCTAAAACAGAGCCTGACGTGGGCTCAGCGATCAATACCTTTTTGCTCAGCCATTGAAAGAAGTACTCCTCCCCCTAAAACATGGGTTGTGAAAGAATCAGGAACGAACAGAGTTTGGAGGACCCCTTATCTCTTTTGGATAAGGTCCCTTCCCAACTGACTTTGTATTATTTAACTCAGAAATTGAGAAACTAGGGTAGATTTTCTTCTTAGGTATAAATCTATTGTAGGGACACAGAAATTTATCTCTTCTTTAACTTCTTTTTAAAAGACAGTAGAAACAAAAATATCAATACAAAGCAACAGTTTTTGGAAACAAATAATTAGACCTATGGGCAAAAGAGGTACAATTTGCTTCCCAGATAAAACTGAAATAAAGTTATGGATTCTACCATGGATCATGACCTCCTTTCAAACGTGAACAACAAGACCGTAATTACTCTGGGGCTACAAGTTTCAAATAGTTTCTACTAACAATACTGGCAACCGTGGTAATAGATGGCTTCATGACTCTCAAGGGTTTGGAAGCATCAATAATTCTTTTTCCTTATTCTATTTCTGATGAAGTCCCATACTTTCCTTCTCAAGATCTTAATTTAGACATCAACCCTACTGTCTTCATTAATATCTTCACCATTGCAAGGCACTTATTTACATCTTATCGATATAATTACAGCTGATGTTCTCTTCAGCTTATCTCTTTATTTTTTAAGTTGCTAAGACATTCTATAGGAAATTGAAGTCGCTTTTGATAAATCACAGTACTTTCTTCAACATCAGTTAGATTAGCAAAGAAGAGATTTCACTGAAGAGAAATGGCACCTACAGCTGAGTATTAGTGCCATGAGCAAGGACCCTGTTTAAGTGACGTTCTATCTTCTGGCACTGTCTACTACCCCAGGATCACACTGCCATTACTACACCACACTGCCCTTTACCCTTGTACATGGCACAGTGAGCGTCGGAAAATAGCGGTACAAATAATTGTAGCCATCCAGGACATGTACAAGATGTTTGAATTCTTTTCTTGGCATTGAAACCCAACGTGCTGACCAAAAGACTTGAAAAGCTACTGTACGACATTTCTTAGAAGCTCATTTATTTTCCATTTCATTTGTGGTTGTAAGTGTACTATTGGCATTCATTGTGATAAAAACACACACACACACACACACACAACAAAAACAAGCATGCTTACTTTCTTCTGTTTTTGCACTTTAAGTCTGAAAGGCAGATTTTTATGCACCCCCATCAGAAACATTTACCCCCCCTGCGCTGGGGATGCAATTTCTTGGTTATTATACACAGTTTCATCTCCTTTGTTTCCACCGCGGTAACTGCTAGCACATTGAAATCCTAGTTACATATTGCATTGCAGTAACTAGGAGATGCCAGGCTGGAGAGTTTTTAGCGCTACCATTGTTGTCTTGGATTACACCATGAATGCCAGACCATCTGTCAGGGAAGCGCTGCCAAGAGTGGATATTTATCTGGCTTCTCTGTCAATTTAAGAGGACTTAGCAAGTTGGCCACCTGCCAGCAGCTACAGAACCAACCTTTGGAGAGATGGCTGCTGAGGAAATGACTGAAATTGTACAATTTTCATCTCTCCTATTTTTCCACGTCTGCACATAATGAAAGGGGAACTGACTCAACAACCCATGCCCTCCCCCCCACCGCCCCGGCTCTTCCACGTTCACTCCTGATTCTCTCTCTTTCTTTCCATCACTTTCTTCCTGTCCAAATCCCATCCATCCTTCGGGGCCAGCTGAAATTAAAACCACCAGTGGAATAAAAAATATCTCCTCTACCTTCTGTGTTCTTCTTGGCCTTTGGCCCAACACATTTATCAAGCATCTATCACGTATCATGTTATTGCCAGAAACCTAATAGATTGTGCACAGCAACATATCAGGAATGTAAAAGCCTCTGTAACTCACTAATCTAGCAAGTGTCTAGCCCATGATATCCACTAAGTAGTTATTGTAAACAATTGGAATGAAGAGGCAAATCTCTAACCAAATTTAGGGTTAGTAGAAATGCTTGTGAGAAGCACTTGCTGAGATTTTCCGAGCCGGCCACCCTTGCAGATATAAAGACAAGTCAGATGCAGGAGATTAAAGTCCAGCATGAGAGTCAGGCAATCCTATCTCAGTGTAGTAGGTTTATTTCCAATGAGCAACAGGGGAAAGTGTGGGAAAACTTCCAAATAAATGATTTGAACTAAGGTGCATAGATGAATTGCTTATTTTTTTCTCACGAAACACACATAGAAAAAAAAAAAAGTTACCTTTAACTAAAAGCCTCACAAAATGGTCCTAATTTAATTTACTCTAGTGGGCAAAAAATGAGTTACAGTTTGTTTTTCTCTGGGATGTTCCTGCTACCTTTGGTTGAAAAATATGGCTGTAATTTTGGCACAGTGTTTTTGGCAAAAAGACAAAGTTCCAAAAGAAAATGGAAGACAAGAGACATTAGATTTGTTTTTATTATCTTAGGAGAACAGCTTTCCAAATGTCCCCTATTTCACCTGAAAACTTGGAGCCTCTCTCTAGGGTTAGGTAAATGACTGCAGAGGAATAGGAGGGGAGGCCAATCAATCAGGAGAGGTCAGGGGTTGTCAGAAATTGTAATGGCCACTGCGGGATCCAACTGGCTTGCATGCTGGGTGCTCAGACAAAGCCCATGTTGTCAGCTTTGCCTGTGGTTCAAGAGATTCTGCATAGGACAGTCACTGTGGCCAGTATCAACAGTGAGGTCATGTGTGTGTATGTGAGTATGAGAGTCCCTAAGAACACGGGCTGCCATACTTGACTGCATGTTGGAATCTCGCAAGGAGTTTTTAAAAATACCAGTTCATGGGTCCCACCCCAGGGATTCTGATTTGATTTTGATTGGTCTAGAGTGCAGCCTAAGCTTTTGGATTTTTAAAAAGATCCACAAAGTTTTAGAAACACTGCCATAAAGATAAAATGACTCGACATAGTATTAGCGACAGCCACAGTAATTGTGAAAACAGAATAGAGCACAAATTGGGAATCCCAGGATATCAAATTTGTGTGGAAAATTGAGGTGCAAGAATATACAGTTGGACACAACACTGTAAAACGACTATACCCCAATTAAAAAAAAAAAGAATATACAGTTGGCAAATAAGTCTCCCTATGGAATTTGTAGAGGACTTTTAAAAGAGGGGGATATGATATTTGTCTTTGTCTGGCTTACTTCACTTAGTATGATGATCTCTAGGTCCATCCATGTTGCTGCAAATAACATTATTTCATTCTTTTTTATGGATGAGTAATATCCCGTTGTATGTACATATATATTACATATATATAATACATATATACACAAAGACAAATATATGATATCACATGTGGAATCTAAAAAATGATACAAATGAACTTATTTATGAAACAGAAATAGACTCTCAGACATAGAAAACAAACTTATGGTTATCAAAGGGGAAGGGGGGTGGATAAATTGGGAATTTGGGATTAACAGATACACACTACTATACATACAATAGATAAGCAACAAGGACCTCCTGTATAGCACAGGGAACTACAGTCAATATCTTGTAAAAGCCTATAAAGGAAAAGAATCTGAAAAAGAATATATATATATATATATATATGGATCACTTTGCTGTATACCTGAATTACTGTAAATCAACTATACTTCATTTTTTTTTAAAAAGCAACATAGGGCTTCCCTGGTGGCGCAGTGGTTGAGAATCTGCCTGCTAATGCAGGGGACACGGGTTCGAGCCCTGGTCTGGGAAGATCCCACATGCCACGGAGCGGCTGGGCCCGTGAGCCACAACTACTGAGCCTGCGCATCTGGAGCCTGTGCCCCGCAACGGGAGGGGCCGCGATAGTGAAAGGCCCGCGCACCGCGATGAAGAGTGGCCCCCGCTTGCCGCAACTAGAGAAAGCCCTCGCACGAACTGAAGACCCAACACAGCCAAAAATAAATAAATAAATAAAGTAGCTATAAAATTAAAAAAAAAAAAAAAAAAAGCAACATAAATAAATAATGATAAAAATAAAATAATTAAGGGGGGGATAAAATACCTAAAAGAGTCATGGTCAATCATGGAGAAAATACAGAAGGTGTGCAAGACCCTGTGGCCAGGAGTTAAGAACCGGAATGAGACTGGTCAAAGATTTAAGAAAGGACAGCTGTGAAGGGCCCTGGGAGAAGTGCACCAGTTCCTCACTGGTAGCAGCATGGGGTCACTACTTTATCAGACTTCAGGAGTATAAATGTATCACACAGGTCTCTCGGCAAATATACCCATCCATCACCTACCACCGATGTCACTGAGTATTTCTTAGCTAATTACCTGTTAGCTTGTAAAGTTCTAAGTTAAATAATTCTTTGAGAACTGTTAAGCCAGATACACCTGAATCTTATACATGGCCAACCTTTGGAAGGTCACGTGAAAAAACCATCCATTCGAGGACTATTATGCTGGTCATACCCAGACGGAAAATACTACACAAATGTCAGGAAATCCTGCCACAGTTTTAGACCACAAGGACAAAGGTCACTTCACGTTAAGACACTGGTTTACCTTTTTCACTCTAGATACATTTGTAAAAATCTGCACGTTTACCTATGAATTTGAGGCTTCACAAGAGAATGAACATTTGTAAAGATGTCCAGTAATGACCAACATGAACTAAGACTCCAACTGAGGGAGGTTGAAGCTCTGTAACTGAGACTTGGGTTTAGTTTTGGCAGAAAAAAAAAAAAAAAGAAACATTCTTTTTTCAAAAACATAAGTGTTTAAATGTCATAAAACGTCAAGACTTTTGCACCCGTTTGAACCATAACATGCAATTTGCTGAGGAGACTTGCTGTGTTCTGTCTCCCAAGCAGAGAAAATATACGGCAAGAGCAAACAAATAAGCCTACAGCAGAAACTCCCCATCGCGTGAAATGATACACATCCCTCCCAAATTCATTCCACCCAGGGATTTCCAAGATCTAAAATCCCAAGGAGTTTTCGTCCAAATATTTTAACACGTTTAGTTTAAATTTTCTTTCCCCCCATCGGCTGGATTTCAAGACCTAGATGTCAATCAGGACTCTGCTCTCCCTCACACAAAGCCTCGTGGGAGAAGGGATAGGGCATCTCACAAAGGATTTACTTCAATAAAATTCTCTATTTGTGCAGTGTTGACAGGATTCTGATATTTCTTTGTGTTCCCTCCCAACTGGTTGTTCAAAGAACAGTCGTGGGCGTGTACACACTCAGTTTAAAACCTCACTATACAAAACGTGGTCCATGAACCAGCAACACAGGCATCCTTGGCAGCTTGAGAAATGCAAACTCCCAGAGTAAACCTCGGACCGGCTGAATCAAAAAGGGCTTTAACAAGATTCCTGGTGTTCTGCGCCCAGGTTCAAACGGACAATCACGGCTCTAGACAACTTCCCCTTCAGTTTTTCCTGAGCACTTACCATTTGCTGATTTCATATATTTAAAGTTTGTGTTCATTTTTTTTAAGTCTTCACTTCACCAACACTGATTTTTGGAAAAAAATTCACACTAGGCAAAGCAAACAAACTAATATATGATTTCCAGCTGTTCTACTTCTGTTTTATCTGCTGGTTATCTCACACAGCTCTCCTACTCCCCTCCATACCCTCATATTCCCCTACAGTCTATCATTCTCATGAAAAAATTATCTCCCTTATCACATCGCCATTCTCACCACTCTCAATACCCAGTTTGACATTTAAAACATACTAGGGTTGCCCAGGTGGTGCAGTGGTTAAGAATCTACCTGCCAAAGCAGGGGACACGGGTTCGAGCCCTGGTCTGGGAAGATCCCACATGCCGCAGAGCAACTAAGCTCCTGCACCACAACTACTGAGCCTGTGCTCTGGAGCCCACGAGCCACAACTACTGAGCCCACGTGCCACAACTACTGAAGCCTGCGCACCTAGAGCCCGTGCTCCGCAACAAGAGAAGCCACTGCAGTGAGAAGCCCGTGCACCGGAACAAAGAGTAGCCCCTGCTCGCCGCAACTAGAGGAAGTCCGAGCGCAGCAAGGAAGACCCAACACAGCCAAAAATAAATAAATAAATTTCCTAAAAATCCCATACTTATTGGATTCTTTCATCATGATTGACCTACAGCAATTAAAAACCAATTGATCTAAAATTATCTTCTGCATTTAAGACGCTTTGGAATAAAAAGAATAATTACAACAAAAGAGCTTCTCATGTGATTCTAATGACCAGAACACTTTGATAAATTCTGAGTATATTAAACATTTTTTTCCCTCCTTTTGAAATAGGCATCCAAGTTTTTGAAATAAGTTACCATTAGCCTCAATGTGTATTTATGTTACATCTCAACAGATTTCTTTACAACACATTTTAAAATTCTCAGTTGGGTGGAGGTGTTTTTTTCTTGGCAGGTTGCAGGGGGAACCATGTTTTGGCAGGCTAACAAGTACATAGATTTACCCCTGAATTAAAAGTCAGAAGCCCTATAAATTCTAATTTATGTTACTGAGAATTCCAATTTTCCAAATAACTTTGGAAAACATATTTGGATATTGGACTTTAGCTTCTTTTTTAAAATGATTTTTTAAAAACCTTATTCATTGTGCAAATACATCATGGTAAATAATTTAACTGCTTAATTATAATAAAAAATAAATATTTTGCTACTACACCACTTTGAGAGCATATTTGCCTCCCCAGGTGAAAATCTTTATTTACATTCACATTATTACTACTTGTATTTAATTCCCAGAGACTAAGACAATTTACAGCTCAGAGGATACTCAACTGGATTGAGTATCAGCCTACTCAGCACATGAGGCATTTGCTCATGAACTTCAAAAAGAGTCAGATTATACTTGAAATGAAAGCAGAATGGTACATTATCCCTCTTATTCAACTTCAGAAACAGAGACAGGAGAGAGAAAATGGTGTGCAAAAAAAAAAAAAAAAAACCACTTAAATCATAGACAAACATGGACCCATGGTTTATATCCACATCACAAGCCAAAAATGGGTAAGTCCAGTCGCTTACATTTAGAAGAATTAAGTTGAAAATTACCATTGATTTAAAAAATAAAATTAGATGTTAACGTTTTAGCTTTTTCTTTGGTGATATGGTGCAGGGTGGGTACTTGTTTTGCAAACACACATTTAAAGTGTATTCCTTTTCCTGAAATCAATACTGAAATGACTTACTTGTCAATAACTGCAACACGGAATCAGATGAGGGCATATGCAGAGGCTGGGTGGTCTCTGGCTTACTGAGGATGAGAACTCGGACACTCAACACGCGTCCCCACGGAGATTCGGCTTCACCAACTTCTGGAAGTCGCCAGCTCACCGGGTCTGCTCCCACCTCGGGCTGCGGCTTCTTACGCACAAGCGCAAATCCTTTCCCAGCAGCCCTCCCGACCTGCGTCCGCCGAATAACAAGCAAAGCCTAAGAACAGCTCTCGAGCCATCGCCATCGAGTCTAACGCAGTCTTCTACCAGCTCCGAGATGTTGATTAAAAGTGGAAATTCCTGTTGCTCGCACTTACCAGAATCACGTGACTGGGTCTGGGAAACCACAGCTGAGATGAATTTTATTTCACCCAATGTTGAGAACTACTCCGTCTACTACGCAGAGAATGTTGATTGAAGCCACAGACACCCCCAGTGTCCCTATCCTGTTTTGCCAAGCGGTTTGGAAACTGCTTTGGAAAAGATTCTTGGAATTTATGCTTTGACTGTAGTAAAACAATTAATGTTCTCCTATTTACATTAAATATTGCGTGAAAATTATGGCCTATGTATTACTGATGAGTCAGGCAGTTGTCTGGATTCAGGTGAAATGCATAATAATTAACACCTATATAGCACTTAGTATATGCCAAGCTTATGTGTCCTGAGTGCATTTACACAGGTAATATTGAAAGTTACTTGCAGTGTTAGGATTTATAAGACATCTTCCAGGAGGCTGTGGTGAGAAGGCTTTGGAGTATATGTTGTCAAATAAAGTTAATTTGGAAGAGGGAGGCACTTTGAGAATTTAGTAGGCCAAATGAGTCTGCGAAGTTTTTACAATGTATCCTTTAACCATGTCCCTTGGAAAGTAATCTAGCTGCCTTTATGAATTTCCAACAAAGTAGATTTTTAAAGTGTCTTTTATAATTCAGGCAAGTGACTGTAGAAGAAAACATACACAGAGTCCATAAAACACAGAAGCAGATACACACAAGTGCTTAAATGACACAGGCATATATATACATGTATACAAACATATATATACTATAAATACAAATATTGATAGATATTTTATCTATCTATAAAACGCCAAATACATATACGGTGTTTTACATAAATGTTTCCTAGAGGAAAATTTTTGGTCTCTTAAATCACGTTCACAAAATACACTGTACCCTCTGTGACACTGAGGAGGTAGGTGGTCTGTGGGTGTGTGCACCTGCAGCGGGGGAAAGCCTGGGGGGCATGGCTGCAGGCTCTCTGTGGGGGAAACACTCCCACAGGCCATGACCAGCCTGCGTGAGGATGAAGTAAAAAGCTCTGTGTCAAAACAGATGTTCTTAAAAACAGATTCCGAAACTTCATAGCTCTAGTGTCTGCAGAATAAAATCATAATTATATTTTTGCATCACTGAGACGCAAAACAAATAAGCACTAACAAAAGGACAAAGAGCCAGAGAATGTAGTGACAAAGATCCCCTCCTCGTCCAGGCTCCTCTGACTAGGGCCCTCTTCTCGACTAGGCCTCATCCCTGTGCTAGAAAGACCTGAACCAGCACTAACAAAGTTTCTAACATCCGGAGGATGGCCCTAGCTTCCCTTAAAGCGCTGGCCTGGAAAATCTCAAGGCTGCCGAA
Organism: Balaenoptera ricei; assembly: GCF_028023285.1. Lineage (NCBI taxonomy): Eukaryota > Metazoa > Chordata > Mammalia > Artiodactyla > Balaenopteridae > Balaenoptera > Balaenoptera ricei. Next base: position 52,647,086 of record NC_082657.1, on the reverse strand, counting down.
ACAGTTTACTGTTTGTTGCAGCCAACACCTGAGGAAAGGAGGGTAGAAGCCTAGCTTCCGTAATTGCCAGCAAGCAGACACAGCTGGCCTAATCGTGCCTACACTGACTAACCCTTGGTCATTTTTCCCTTCCCTGACTCTACTGAGCCCCTGCCCACCTCCTCCGGACTCCCCGCCTCCCCCCTTTAAAATGCCAGTCACCTCCGTACAAATCCAAGTTGAGTTCAGCTAATGCTGGACTCTTTTCCCTATTTCAATATTTATTACTAACTAAAATCTGTCCTTACTATCTTAATGAGTAACTGACTTTACCTCTGATAACAGCAATATGGACTATTTAAAACAGCCAAGTCAAAGGAGAGATCAGAGGCTTCCGCTTTAGAGAAGAGGGGGAGGGAAATCAGACTTAAATTGAACTGAGCTGTGCTTAAAACTGAGGTGTAAAGAAAATGATGTTTCACGTGGAAAATTATGGTTATTTATTTTTGCTCCATTAGGCATTTTCTGCTAGAAATATACAGAAGTTAAGTATTTGTGATTAGTTAAGTAACAGGATCAATACTTTAATTTCTTTGATTTTTTTTTCTTGACTTCTGACTGGTTGTTTACTTCTGTATTTACTTTTTTTTAATTGAAGTATAGTTGATTTACAATGTTGTGTTAGTTTCAGGTGTACAGCAAAGTGATTCAGCTATACATATACATATATTTTTTCTATTTTCAGATTCTTTTTCCTTATAGGTTATTACAAAATATAGAGTATAGTCCCCTGTGCTATATAGTAGTAGGCCCTTGTTGGTTATCTATTTTATATATAGTAGTGATTTGATCATATGAACCTCTGTGACCATCCATAAGCCTCACCTGGGGGCCGTTACCAAGGAGGCCAAATATGGAACAATCTGAGCAACAAAGCAAACAGTCATGGGACTGGATTATGACCCACTGAATAAAACAAATAAGCATGAGTCCATACTAACATCAATGAATAATTAAATAAACACTTAAATGGTGGAGAAGCGTAGCTCCTCCTTACGGAAAAATCCAAGTTAATAAACGTGTAAGGAATGAGGGAAATACAAAGCACCATGAGGCACACATCACAGCAATAACTGCAGGAGGCAAGATGTGCTAATGGATGCTGAAATCAGTGGGTGAGAGTTTAAGGAGAAACAGGATATCAGCCTAGGCTAAAGGTAACTTTATAAAGGAGAAGGCTGACAGACACCACACTGACCAAGAATCCAGGGTCCACATCACAAGTAATGGGACATACTGACATCATGTACCCCATGATACTATGAACTGAGCAGGACACAACATCACTTCTGCGGTGTACTTGTCAAAAAATGCATACACTCAATTTAATCATGAGAAAGCATCAGGAAAACCAAAATTGAGTGATATTCTACAAAATGATCAGTTATTGTAAGAAATCAGAAGCGTCAAGGTCATGGAAGATTAAAGGCAGACTAAGGAACCGTTCCAGATGGAAGGACATTAAAGAGACACAGCAGCTACCTGCAATCAGGAATCCTGGATTAGATCCTGGAACAAAAATAGGATATTAGGGGGAAAATTGGAGGAATTTGCATATGAATCTGTAGGTTAATATCCAATGTTAATTTCCTGGTTTTTATCATTGAAGTATGACTGTGTAAGTTGTTAATATTAGGACGCTGAAGGAAGGGTAAATGTAGACTCTCTGTCCCAGTTTTACAACTTTCCTGGAATTATAAAATTATTTCAAATAAAAAAGTTTTTAAAAAGACAGAAACCTAGCATTTTCATGTTGACCCATCCTTTCTTGCAATGTTTCCAAATTAAACCCAAAGTGCTATCGAGACATTTAATTTCCCTCCTGGTACACATTTCTGTTTACTCTTCTGAAAGTTGCTACTGATGTATGAATGGGCACATCCCCCCATGCAAAGTGCCAGGTCTGTTGATCAGTGAAAGTCCAGCTTGATTAGTAATAAAATTCATTTACTATAAATGCAGTCACACTCTTTCAACATTACAATAAGTAAAAGAAAATTACTGATGAATGTAGTGTGCAAAATGAAATGTTAATTGCCCATAAGTGTTACTGTGGGTAAATTGGTATTGAACAAGGGCACCATTTTCAGCACTAATGTATATAATGTGACTCATTTAAAACACATTTCACTACCTCAGAAATACAATTTAGCAAATTTAGGGCATTGAGTAATTGGCTTTCATTAAAGTTTTCTTAATTGGATACTTTTGAAATAGGTTTATTAGTGATCACAAAATGAATCTATAAAGCAACCTGTAAAAATGGAGAATTTACCATGTAATGGACACTGTATTCATGGTTATTACTATCAGGAGAAGGGCATGTGATAGATAAGCTACATTTTACTTAATGTTTGCTTTGAGGTATTTTATCGCTCTAAATAGGTAGTAAGTGTCCATTTAAAAAGAAAAACAATAGTCAGCAAGCTGCATAAAAAATAACTGGAGGACTGTCTATGTTTCTACCAGTTTTAATCAAGTAAGTGAAAGCAATCACCCTCAATCATCCTACACGCCAAAGTCACTGGCAAATGAAGCCATGTTGACGCCTGTGTAAGCACAAAAGGGCTGCTGCCATCCAGCCAGTGCACTGAAGCAACTGGAAACATCCAGTCCAATCAAAGAGTATGTGCTTGCTTGCTCTCCTCCGCTCCCACCCCACTCCACTTGGATTTCAAGTGAAACAATTTTCAAACCAAACAGAACTATATTAGAAAATATAATCCACCCAACGAATTACAATATCGAAAATCCCCATTTTCTTCTAATTCAAACACACCATCTAATCTATAATGCTCAAACCATAATCCTTTTCTTTTAAACTAATCCAAATGCTCATAACAGTACGCATATGTTGTATAGTTGTGAGCACATATTGTATGCATCTTACATAAACCCAACAAAAGAAAGTTATAGATCAGATAACTGTGGAGAAACTAGCTTTCAATTTTACATAATGGCATGAATAATACTGAACAGAGAGAAGTAAATGATGGATTGTGGCAGCACTCTTTATAAAATATAAAAAAGTGGGCTGGAGGCTAATGTGTTTCATTAAGAGCAAATAAGAGATAGAAGGACTAGACAATGTAAGAATTGCAACTTGTAGAGAACAAAGTTTTCAGCGCACAGATTTGTCCTTTATTTGTTTGCTTGTTTGTAAGACAGTAAAAGGTTGATTTTAGTAATGCAATATTAACCAAGATGCTGATTAAAGATGCTTTATTGATAAGTCCAGTGGCATGAGGGATGGGTTAATCTGTTTTGCTAATATTAGAGGCTGCATTTAAACATCACTAGTGGTCTTCAGGTTCTAGAGATAAAGATAATTATTTATCTTTGCAACAGTCTTGCCTTCTTATGGGGTAGTCACGAGAAATTGACCCTTCAATTATGTCAGTTATATGTATACAGAAAGCAACCAGTGCTCAGTCATTATTTACTTAATCTATATTTATTCAGTTAACTCTATTGGGTGGCTGTTAATCAGGCCCTGGGTTGGTGGTTGGACTGAATGTGAATGAAACACAGAGACACATCTCTTGATCTCATGGTGCTGTGAGTCAGGTGTTTTCAGTAGGAGAATCTGACGCAGCAATGGAGACCATGGAAACTTTGCTGAGAAAATGATGCTCAAAATGATGGAAATGAGTTAACTAATTAGAGAAGAATTTACTGCAAAGGAACTGCAAACTCAAAATCTGTGCGATGGGGGCAAGGGATAAATGGAAAATAAATGGAACTGAACTAAAAGAATCTTAGTGTGGGGTGTCCGTGTCTGATCTGAGGCTGGGGCCAGATCATGATTATGTTCAGGTCAACCACATAATTTATCATTAGAAATGTAACATTCTTGATAGTGAAATATACATTCATAATTAACCTGGGACACTAAGTGTAACCCATATAGAACATACGATCACCATGACCTTCATCTTCAGAGCAAAGAAACAGAAACTTCTAAAGACGCACAGTGAACGTGAGATGACATACAGAGAGGTTTGCAGAGTACGGGATGGCCAGGAGGTTCGGGGGTTGTGGTCCTCACATGATAAACTAATTAGGAGGCCACTGCAGTGGACTAGCCAAGTGATGACAGTAGCTTGAGCAGGGTTTCTGAAGAATGAGACAAGAGGATAGGGTTATGATACAGTTAAAGGACAAATGGACACATCTTGGTGAGGAATCAAATAGGGAGTGTGAAGAAAAGGGGCTCCTGGTTTGATTTCAACTTTTGGCAGGTAGGTGGATGGTGCTGCTATTCTATAAAACCGGAAACACGGGAAGAGGCCAGCGGCAGGGAGATGCAGATTGATGCACAGTTGGGATGAAGTTTAGAGCATGAAAGATGAGGCTAACCTTCACGTTAACCCAGCGGTGACTCCATAGAAGGTACCAGAGAGACTATGTCAAAATCCTCCACCTGGTACTCTGCAAGGATGGATATTCTGTACACTAGGAATTCACTGTCAAACACTTTAATTGTCCTGGCAATGACTTGGAAGCTAGACCCTATTCTGTGTCTGAAGTAAAGGTTTCTACCAAATAATATGAATATCTTTCATCCTGGGGCAGAACGAAATCCAGTATCGGCAAAGAACTGCACTTCCCTTTGGGCTGTGGTCTTCATGTTTTGGGAGTGGGAAGGCAATTGTACCACGTTGGGTGGGAGGGCAGCAGTACAGAAGAGTAACTCATTGAAAGGGCAGGACTGGTGGACCCTAGGAACTGTAACAATCGATACCTGATTGAATTCAGTTTTTCTGCTTTGGGAATATTTTATATTATTTCCAAGATGTCCATAATTTTTTTTCTTAAATGTTACTTTCCTCTCTTCTCTGTATTTAGTGAATTAAGTGAAAAGCTTGGACTACATTCAGAAGCTGGTTGTAAAAAAAGAGAGAGAATCTACTTAGCTTAAACTAGACTCTAGTTTGGTCACTAGAGTAATGGTCTCACGTGGGCAGCTGGCTGAGTAACATATAAGGACCAAGACAGGTTTGCAGAATATGACACCATTCCTTCAGGGACTCCAGAAGACCCTGGGGGGAGGAGGTATACACTTAAAAGATTCAACTTCCTACAGTCCTGAGAGAAGAGCTCAAACTATTTTTCCTTGGGTATTAAAGGAAAGGATGATACATGAAGGTCACAGGAACTAGGTGGAGGTCTAGCTTGGTTTCCCTGAGCTGTCTGGAAGCCAGTGGGAGGTTCTAAACCTCTTCCCATACCTACTCCTTCAGTGCAAAAGCAGTCACATGGCAAAAAAATAGTTGCATGTGTGTAACTATAATTTTTTTAGCAATTTAGTAGCGATTTTGTTTGTACAATATTATAACTCAGAAAATATTTCCCTTCAAATTAAGGATTATAAGAGTAGACTGACTCTATGTTTATATTATGATTTATAGCTTAAATTCTACAGCTAAGCTTCAGTTTCATGACAGAAGCCAACAGAAAAGTAGAAATTGCTCAAAGAAAATTTTAGAGGCATTTTATCACCGTATTGATTTCATACATCATGAAATTTCAAACATGATAAGGTCGAAGTGCACTAAATTCCGCTAAGAAAGTCGACAGGAAATATGAGAGATTTTCTTTCTCTTATACAAATTACAGGTAGAAAAAGAATGTGTGGACATGTGACACCATTCAGAAACTATCAGCAGTATTGGCACCACTACAGTTCTTAATAGTTTAAATTAATTTGGTCAGTGTTTGTTTTAGTTTCTGATTTTATTTTTTCTGGTATGATAAAATGTGGTGTTTTGTTATATTTGGTTTATTTTCCTTCATAGAACTGCAATACTTTTCCAGAAAATGTCATTCTACAATAATTTATTTGGTACCATAGACTTCTACTAAGAAAAGTTTGTCAGATATCTTAAGCAAATGAAAAAAATTATTGCAAAGAGTCTCTTAATCATCCTAGTCATTTGTAACCATCGTCTTTTAATATGTATTTTGGAAGAACAGGTCATTTGACCGCTCAATTAAAAAATTAATCTGTTGCTTAGGGAGGATGGGAGGAAGGCTCAGGAGGGAGGGGATATGGGATATATGTATACTTATAGCTGGTTCACTTTGTTGTATAACAGAAACTGACACAACATTGTAAAGCAATTATATTCCAATAAAGATATAAACAAAAAGAATAAAAACATGAAAAAAAATTAATTTGTTCCTGTTGAAAATATGGAGAAACACAAATTCATTCACAGAAATGTAATTTATCAGAAAGTTTCTCACACGAACAGCTTGGAAGCAGATATGTTAGTTCAATGGGCACGAAGCCATGTCTAGTATCAGCACATTGAAAAGGAACAATATTTTATTACGAGCAAACACAAATTAGTCTGGCATGACACAGGGAATTATAATAAGAACTGGTCTTGCTAGTTTGAGGCTTGATAAAATAGATATTACTAATTTAACGACTTTTCGAAAAATAATGGTTAGAGCTCCTAATTTTCAGAGAGGCATATGAAGACAACGAGCAAGTCAAATTGTGAGAATTTCCAATCTTTTCTCAGGAGGAGGAGCAGGAAGTTAGAGCCAAGGGAGGAGCCCAGAGTCCACTCGGGCTAGATTCACTATTTGCATTGCATCCATACATGGAAAGTGAGACAAATTTATGCAGAGAAATGGACCAGACATTCTATACCTAACACAGGAAATATGGGGACAGACAGTGCTCTGGTCTCCCAAGCATTTTACACAGAGAGGCATACAGGACACCTGAATACAGGTTTCTCTCTAGAAAAGTTCAAACAAAAAGGATCTGGAGTAAAGGATATTTGGCTAGTTGGATGAAGAAAAATACAGTAAATGGGGGTGTGGTAGGCAAAACAGAAACAGACTCACAGATATAGAAAACAAACTAGTGGTTCCCAGTGGTGAGAGGGAAGGGGGGGGTAGGCTTCATTGGGTTCTAGAGGCAGCCTTTTCCACACTGGGGAATAGAACTGTGACCATACATTGGGTAACATAAAAGTCCTCTAGTTTTGAATGGGGCTCAGAGCAAGAAAGGGTTTTACAGTGGGTCTAGACAGTAGACAAGTGGTCCTGCCTGTTGGACCATATAACTCTGTAGACCCTATGCTCTTAGTGGTATCATTGGTGGAAGAAGATGCCATGCAGACTTCACTGGCAGTCACCAATGGGAATAATACACTGCAGAAATTCAAGATTTGGAAGCAATGCCATGTCATCTGCAGCAGAGAAATACCCAACTCTCTAAAAAATCCCCTGGCACGCTACTGAGCCCTGCTAGAGATGAAGTGCCTCACGCTGGGATATTAAATGTGGTCAAAATTGTCCATAATGATCTGGGTTCTGTCAGAATCACCAAGTCACAACGTTAGCAGGACGGCCAGCATAACTACAAAATGGTGCATCTGGGATCAAGCATTAGCAGGAACAAGCCATCTGCACAAGGCACTAACCCAGACCCCCATGTTCTCCACTACTCTTCCCTGGCACGTTTCCCTTGGCTCACACTTAGGGTTGCATGAATGGTCCCTTATTACCAACTGCTGAAGAAGGTAAAACGGTGAACTTGGTGCATGGATGGGATGATTTAGAATGTGGGTGAAGCTGAAGTTGAAAGGTAGCACCACTACAGAGTCCCAATCAGGATAGCATAGAAAGACAGTGGTGAGGAGAGACCTACCCAATGAATAGAACTTTTGGATGGTGGCCCCGGTCACTCACTTGGTATGAAAGAAATGGCCCAAGGTTATAATATATATGGACTTACAAGCAGTAATTTGGTCAATTTGTCAGGACCTAGGAGATCTGGAAGATCAGCGACAAGGAGGTCTGAGGTAGAAGCATGTGGATGGACCTATGGGTAGGTGGGCATGAAATGTTGAGATCTTTGCCCACCAGAAAGCTTATGCTGCTGTCTAACAACCAAGTAGACAGGAGGACTTAGCCAGTTGGTATCAACCACTCAATCACTGACCACTGAAGTGCTAGTACAATGGGTGTATGAGCAGAGTAGCCACGGAGGTAGGAATGGAAGCAATGCATCCTAAGTAGATTAGCTCCCATCCATCAGGACTGTTGTCACTACTACCACTCCTGAATGTTCAAATGGTCAGCAGCAGAGACCCATGCTCATTCCCCACAAAGATTCCCCTCTACAAGGACACCAGTTTTGCGGCCAGCTGACTACATCAGATCTTTTCTACCCTGAAATGGACAGAGATTACTTTTGATTAGCATCATTACTTATTTCAGGTATGGGTTGCCTTTACTGCCTGAAAGGCAGCAGCCAACACCACCTTTTGAGTGTCTACGCAGACCTTCTGATGGTGTGATATGGAAGGACCAGCATATCCCACAGTATATGCTCACTCTCACACATCCTTTGCTATAACGTGGATCTTTAGCTAGTGCAGTGTTACGTGGGAGGCTATGTCAGGGGGAACTGTCCTGATCAGTAACAGAGCTGCTGTTACGCTATGGGGGCAGGAAGAATATGTTTGGCATGTAGATACCCCTTTGACCAATTTTAATGGTAAATGCAAAAGTACAGCAGCTACAGCCTGAAAAGGTCATACTAGACAAGGGTTCAAACTCTTTGCAGAGTTGTCAGCTCGCGATATGGGAGTCTGGTATGGGTTGTAGAGGAGGGAGAGAATGAGTCCCAGTTGCAGCCAAGAGACCCCCTGCAGGGGCAGGGTCTGTGGTCTGTTCTACCCTCTTTCCTGGTATAAGTTTCCCCAGGGCAATGAGGCCCACCAGAGTCCTGAAGGAGCGGCTCCCAGAACTCACAGGAAGCAGGTGGGTCTGAGCTGCATAGGGTAGACCCTGGGGGATGGTACACTGTGCCACCCAGATCCCCCAGATGCTGAGGAGGTCTATCCTCCCTCTTCAGGAACTACCTAAGCTGAAGAGAGCTGTTTGTCCAAGTTCATGCCCTGGTCACCAAGCAGTCAATACCCAATGCCTGGATGATACAGGAGTAAAAATGCCCGGCCCTCTCACCCCAATTCAGCACATCTTTAATGGACCACATCAACAGGGTTGGCTGAGTCTCTGTTGTAATTGTACCAACTTCTCCATCTGCCCCATTTTCCCCAACAGATGTTGACCTCTACAATATTCCCTAATAAATTTCCTTCACAATAATCTCTGTCTTAAGACTTTGCTTCCCAGGGAACCCAGCCTGTTACAGCATGTAATTAAGAAACATGGAGATAGCTAAAAAGAGACAGCTAAAGGAGCTGAAAGTGATATGTCAGGGGATATGGCAATGGAGAGCTATTTTTCCTTGTAAGATTTCTTGTATTGAATACTATTTAAATTTTAAAATACATGCATGTACTTTTTTAAATTAAATATAACATTATAAATAGGGAAAAGAATAAAAAAATGATTTCACCTGAGAAGCCATTATAATTGTGGATCAGGTTGTTTTCCATCCCATTCTATTTGCATTTGCAAATCTTCAAAGCCAGGCTCCAGGGAAGCTATTGATACACCAAAAGTCCAAGTCTCTTACCACATTATATGCAAAATGTTCATATTCCCTTGCTCCTCATGTCGTATTCCTTCTTGTCCACATGCATGTGCTCACGCACACACAATCCTAACACACAGTCGGCTGCTAAACTTTTTCTTCCCTGTTATCACTCTCCATCATCCCAACTTTGGAAAAGTAGAAGACAAGCAGGACTTACTGAATGCATCTGTAAAATTGCATTATTTAGTTAGATCCGTCACTTAGTTGATACATGGATTGGAAAGTCAAACAATCAACTACACATTTTAATATGAGATGTGTCATCTTCTATCACGAGGAAAACATTTGATGACTCAGTCAGATCTAACTCATATTGAGTATTTCACAAAGACTATATGTGTTTCGATTAAAATGGTCTTTCCTAGAGTCAAGAACCATAAGCCTAATAAATATGTTTTTTTAAAGAAAAATCTGTCAACAGCACGACCTACCAAATAAAGGTTTATGTTCATTTAAAAAAGGATACGGAAAAGATCTAGAACTATAGGTCATTCTGGACCAAAAGGATACCAAGATCCTTTCTACACCACTAAATAATTGTCAGAACCCCAGGTCTTAAAGGCACTAATGATCAGCAAAATGTGGAGTGAAAATGAAATTCCTGTCACAGCTTCGTCACTTATTACATACGACTACATGTCCCCTTGGGAATATAACCTCATAGATATGCGTCTCAGACATTTCATCTGTAAAACTGAGCTGTTCACACTAATATATCAGCGATTGCCAGTTGCACGATGGACTGTCGCAAGGCTCTGTTATAGATGAAGGACAATACCATCTGATGAAAGGTAATTTGGAACGCTTGACTTCTGTCTGGTTGGTTGTCTAGATAAAGCTTCTTCTCTGGTTGTTGTCTTTAACTTACCATCTGAAGAATTTATTAAATTTGCTTTAAAGAGCAAGACTTGGGAAAGGATTTTTAAAAATGGAACTATTTCCTAGAGTGGACATGGTTTCTGCAAAATTAAGATGTCATTTCCCATGCGTGACCCTCATTTCCTATGCCACCCTAACTCCACTTTATTTGCATATTGCACATTTGGATTTAATGAGATTTGGGAAATGTTAATTACATATTGTTTTCATTTTTTTTCACTTGAAATCACCAATAAAGAATTTTTAAACTTTTGTATTACAGCAGTGTGTGCTATATGCTTACGTATAATCCCGTGCATCTATACAGGGCTCACTGTATAGATGAGCCAAGTTCTTGGCAGAAGTAAAAGGATATCACCCAATTTAAATATAAAATAACCTTTCAGCAAACAACTGCTAACAGTCAAATCATTGTTCTCTGGCAAAACTTAAAATCTAGTTTAACTTCCTTTACTTGTTACAATCAGTAAACATCTTTCTATTTTTTCTTTCATTTCTGAGCCCAGTTAAAAGGAAAAATTATAAATGCAGCTTTTGTTAACAATTCATAATAATCATGGGGTGTACCAAAAGGTTCAAAAAAAACCACAAACACCAGTAAAGAAGGCATACATCTACGCATCTTTTTACTGTTTTGAGAAAAAAAAAAAAATCCAGTATAATTCCCTCATTTTAAACTTTTATACAACATCTCAAAATATATTCTGCATTTTACTTCAAAAGTGCATTTTATTAAGAAAAAAGAAGGAACAGATTACAAATCAGGGAATGAAAGTCATGGCATATGATGTATCAGTGCGTTTTGATGTCATAATGTTGAAGTTCCTAGCCGGCAGACCACAGAGTATTGTGAGGCTTTACCATCTATAAACCTGTTTACATTCCAGCTCCCAACCAGGTTAATGCTGCTACTAAATAACAAGAACACGTGTGAAAGATTCAGAGCTTGTTACAGTGTTTGTATTCAGCTTTGCATTAAATGAAAACTACCATTTTCATGTTCAATCCTTGATAGCTACCACAAGCCTTTCAACAACAACAAAAATGCCATTTATCCATATAGGTCCTTCATAAACTAGTGTTAATTCATATCCTTGAGATTTAGTCGGGCATTTACAGAAACATCAAAATGGATATAGTGCTGTGAGAAAAGACAGGCAGGTTTGGTAAGGTGAGTCAAGAGGGAAAATAAAGAAAAATATGTTAAATTTACATATTTCCAAATTGTTCTGGTGTGAACAAACTAAGGAATCCAATTTTTCCTTGGCAGACACCTGGAAAGTGTGAGTGTAAATTCCAAAGTGCCTCTGCTATATAATTGGCTTGTGGAATTCAAAGATAGCTACATGCAAGCATCTTGTTTACATGGCCTCAAAGGTAATTATTGCAAGTTTCATAAAGTTATTGATAATTATTTGAACTTCTGGTATGTATATATCTCCTAATCAAAATGAACTAGTTAGTAAGTTATATTGATTTTTGGTTCTTTTTGAGAAATATACCCCATCATCGTAAATGAGAAGTAACTAGAACGACAGACTTAGAATATGACATGTAATATGCCATCACCCCTTAGGAGGAGCATTCTTGAATAACTCTACTGGATTTGCACAAAAGGGGGCATGGCTGCAGCTTATATTTCAAAAAGTACGTCCTGGAGGTCAGTGCACAGCAAAATATATGCCTGAAGGGGGGGATACAGTTTAGAATGAAGAATGGAGCTCTACACTTCAAATTGTCTCTTTTTTCTAATACGTAAGAAGATGCTCCATGGAATACAGTAAAGGGAGATCAAAGAAAAGTGGGTGATAAACTTTAGGAAAACAGAAATAGAAACCTATAAAGAAAACTGACATAAGGTTTGGGGGAAAATATTCTCGGAAGTATATTTCATTTGAGATATTACAGTTGTAAATAAAAATAATTCTTTGAAGTGTTAAGAACTGTGTTTTTTATATCAACGAGTTTACTTGCCAACATTTCACACTCTTTGGGAAACTGGCATTACCCAGGGTCTTAACTACTGCCGATACCGAACCATGAGAGCAAGTTAAACAGAAAAGTGTTAAAGGCAAGACATCGCATACTGATGACCAATGCACTTTGTAGGTCTTGTAACATATGAATTGCATGTTCAGAGCTGGAGCCTGACACTCAAAACCTAAAGTTTTCAAAATCATCGAGAAGAGTCAAATAGAAAAAGAGCAATACAAACAAATCAGTGACAACAAAACATATTTCGACACTACTGATAAATTGTATTGAATGCAATACAGAGAAAGGCAAAGGGGTTTATATACTTTTGGCCACTGAAGATGCAAACACCAGCCAAACAGGATCTTAGAAGCATTTCCAGGTCTATGAATAACACCATGGGGACACTTAAAGCAAACACAGCATATGTTCTCAGATAAAGCAAGGTCATTATAGTCCAATTTTGACTTTTACCTCTCACACAACTTAGGTATCACTTATGGCTGAGAGGCCAGGGCTACACTTTTCACATTGAAAAACTGTAGCTCTCAAGTGGGTTAAACTTCTGTTTTAGATCATATCAGAACAGTTGGAAATTAACATCAGTATCTAAAACTCCTTGTTATATGGAATGACCGCTACGGGAAGTATGTCACTGGATGAGGCCTCCTGGAGCTGTCTCGAGTCTGGACGTGGCAACATGGCAGTGCCGCAAATCCTTTGCCTGTACATTCAGTGTAAGAACTTTTTTTTTGTCCCTTGAGAGCCCCTGGCTATTAAATCAGACTGCTGTAATTATAAGGTAAATCACTGCTGCCAATCAGAAGAAGTACTCTTTCTGATTTTCACTGACTGCATTTTGCATATTAAGCTCACTTTTCAAAACAGCCTCGGCACTGGCTACATTCTCTGACCTTTTTGCCTCATTTCTTCTGTATAACCTTTTCTGCTGATAAATGCAGACAGCTATGGCAGCGATGCACAGCAAGATAAAGATCACAACAGCTATCAAACCTAGTGAGAGAAGAGAAAAGAAACACAAAATCAGAATTGTTGTCCAGGTAGAAACTGTAGACTTCACTGTTTAAGAAGTCATGATAAAATGATTTTCTACTGAAATCAAGCATCTAATATATATAAATTGGAAATAGCAATTTCAAATCAATATCAAAACCTTAGGCATTTCTGGATCAAGTGGTATCAAAATATGTTCAGTTCACTTCTGAGTTCTATCAGTCTTGTAGGTTCACCTTCATTTACTCTGAATGCATATTATACTGGATTTATTCAGTGCATTTATATGTACAATATGTTAATAACACAAGGTATTACCTACATGTCTCTAAGACCATGGGGTCACTTCACATTAATACCCAGACAAGTTTGAATTATTTTGAAATTATAGAGTAATAGTAACATCATAAAATAATCAAATGTGTTTTTAATACTTAAATATGTAAACATTTTTTATTATTTATTTTATTTTATTATCATTATTATTTTTGGCTGCACCATGCGGCATGTGGGGTCTTAGTTCCCCGACCAGGGATAACCCACGCCCCTGCAGGGGAAGTACGGAGTCTTAACCACTGGACCTCCAGGGAAGTCTCTGTAAACATTTTTTAATTAAAGTATAGTTGATTTACAATGTTGTGTTAGTTTAAGGTGTACAGCACAATGATTCAGTTATACATATATACATATACACATATATCTATTTTTTTCAGATTATTTTCCCTTATAGGTTATTACAAAATATTGAGTATAGGTCCCTGGGTAAACAGTATGTCCTTGTTGTTTCTCTATTTTATATATAGTAGTGTGTATAGGTTGATCCCAATCTCCTAATTTATCCCCTTAAATGTAAACACTTGAATGAAGTTGATTATCAATAATTTGTTATATTGTTAAATAGCAGGAACAAGTTATGTATATGAATAATCTTGACTAATGAAATATATCGATACTAATACATAGAGTAATTATATCTATATGAGGAATACTGATTTTTTGAAACACCTGATTGTAATTAAAAAATTTAAATACCACAACTGTTAGCTATGTCAAATGGTTACCAATCCTGGCATTACGTTAAGTCAGTCTTCTTCAAAGTGTGATCTATGAATCCCTGGTGGTTCCCGGGACACTTTGAGGGGTCCACAGGGTCAAAACTATTCATAATAACTCTAAGATGCCTTTTTCACTGTGTTGTAATATCCACCGATAGGACAAAACAAGGTTAGGTGAACTTCTTGGTACCTTAGCATGAATTAAGGCAAGGCCACCAAACTTGAAAAGTGGTCACTGAATTCATAAAGCAGAAAGCAGGCATTGCACTACCAGATTCATTTAAGAATATCCTTGATGAAGCACTAAAAATTACGCATTTTACCAAATCGTGACCTTTGGCAGTAAGTCTTTCTAACATTTTGTGTGATGACATGGGAAGTATTTGTAAAGTACTTCTACTGCAGTGTGAAGTATGATGGTTGTCTCCAGTTAGAATGCTAGCGTGAACATCTGAGTTGAGTTGTGAACTGAACTAGCTGCTTTTTCCTTTAAAGAACACTGTTTTTACTTGAAAGGATGACTGACAGATAAACTATGGTTGTTTTAACTGGGATATCTGGCAGACATTTTCTTTAAAATGAAGTAAATCTGTCACTTCAAGAAAAACAGGGCTTCCCTGGGGCGCAGTGGTTAAGAATCTGCCTGCCAATGCAGGGGACACGGGCTCGAGCCCTGGTCCGGGAAGATCCCACCTGCTGCAGAACAACTAAGCCCATGTGCCACAACTACTGAGCCTGCACTCCAGAGCCCGCGAACCACAGCTACTGAGCCTGTGTGCCACAGCTGTTGAGGCCCATGTGCCTGGAGCCCATGCTCTGGGGGGGGGGGGGGGCACCGCAATGAGGGGGTCCCCGCACTGCAGTGGGGACTGGCCCCCACTCGCAAGCCCATGCACAGCAATGAAGACCCAATGCAGCCAAAAATAAATAAATAAAATTTTAAAAATTTATTAAAAAGAAAAGAAAAACAACTGACAATGTAGGATGCCAATGATAAAAGCCAAGTTTTCAAATGAAAAATACAATTTGGAAAACTGTTGTCTGTCACCATGAGTTTGAGAGTCCCCTTGTACTTAGACTCTTCTGATGAAATCAGTGGAGGTACTAATATAGTGTTTTCAGGCGAAAATAGGTACAATGAAAACAGTGATGCGGATGGAGTCTCATATCGTAAAACAAGGACTCTTCATCCTAGTTTAAATTAGGTATAAACAACTCTAACAAATCCAACTGAAGCCAGAACTTTGAAGGTCCTCATCAGTCACAATGGATTCCACAGCACATGATCTGACAGGCAGATTCACTACAGCCAATCATAATACTGCCAGGGGCTAAGCCGATTTTTGGCGAGGTCAGCCTTATCTGAGAGGGACAGCAATTCCTTGCTGATAGATCCAACATAAACCTGGTAACTAAATTCTGTACTGTACTTGAAATCTGAAGAATTTACTAATGCATATGATCTTTCATAATTGGTCATATTAATAAAGAATAATTTAAATCAGAATATCCATTTGATGTTATATATTTTGCCTCTCATCTTAGAAAACTAATCAGTTGAGTTGCTATAACTACTTCTATTGTCTGGTTATAGGCCTCTAGTTTAAAGAAAGAGATTCTGAACAATTTCAGCATGGAAAGCTGATGAAGTAGATACAGAGGGCAGGCTACTGCAGGCCCAGGCAGGACATCCAGACAGTCAAAATCACAGGTGGACTCTGGAAATGGTTTGCTTCATGCATGTGATTTCCCTTTTAACTGGAGACAGTGTTATGTCAGGGTTTGTCATGTCCACGAAAAATCTTGATCTAACCTGTTATACAAAAAAAAAAAAAAAAAAAAAGGAAGAAAGGAAAAAGGATACTCTAAATGACATATGGCCATCTACAGCACTCTGTGACACTGCCATCTGAAGCTCTGGGTGAATGTGTTTTTTTGAGGAAATTATGTAGCTTTCTGTCTAAATCTGAGCATTCATATCTGTGTATTCTGGCCAGAAACCCTCTACAGTGTCTGAGTCACCAGTTTTAAATATCTTATTAAATCAATTTTCCCATCTCACACTATTTATTTATTTACTGTTTGCAACTGAAGAAAAAGATTACCTAAAATGTAAAACATGGGGGAATTAGCCAATTGGAAACTACTTAAATGGATTAATTATTGTTACACAGTGGGTGCAATTTATGAGTAACGAGAAAACAAATGAAGAACTCTACCACAACGCTAGCAGATGGAGCAACACGCTAGAGAATGGAATTCTGTGATTTAGCCAAGAAACTGCGCGTGACCCCAGGAGAGGCCTCCCGGGCTTAGATGGCCACGATCAGCTGCTCTGATCCTGAAGCTCAGTCTGCAGTGATCAAAAGCAGACACTCCTGGATCTGTAGACCCTGGCGAGACCCCGAGCAGCAAATCTTCCATAATTCTTGCTCTGCTCTGTGCATTTGAGTCAAGTGAGAATTTCACAGGTCACCTATTAGTTGTTTCCATTGTATGTTCCATTCCAACACACAATGACTTACAAACAATATTCTAAAGATTAAATACTTGCTGTAACATTAGCTTGACTATACAATAACTATTTATATCTAAATCTGTATATTTATCTCCCTGTATCCTTACTATATATCTATACTAATTAAATGCACAGAAAAAGTACCATTATGAGACTGAGACAATTTGTTTGACTAGAATCCCAACAATTTGCAATGTTGAGCACATTTTAAATGCTATAACTTCAAATGAGTTTTTACCATGGATTGTATTAATACTATATTGATATATTTATTTTAGACACGCAGTTATTAACTACTCTTCTAACAGGGTTTTAGTTTTTGTTTTTCATTTGTTACATAACTAAATGAGGAACCTATTTTATGCATCTTTAATTTATACCTCATTAATTTGATAAAAAGTAAAGCAACTGAAAAAGCAATGGGGATGTTAATATTCTCACAAAGATTTGACCAGTACTCTTCTCTGTCTAAATAAAATTCTAAGTTCTTAAAGGAAGTCAGTGTCTACATGAGTAAGGGTGTAAAAATAGAACCAAATGAATCAGGTATAAAGCCCACTTAAGTTGCTCAAGTATACGACTAATCACGTTACCTGGCAATATATTGATAATAAAATAATTGTTTACTTTTTATGTCCATATCATATGCAGAGTATGGAGGAAAGGTGAGCCACTTAACATTTCAATAATCTGATTAATAACATTCTTAAGACCATTAATCAAGAAGGAAAAGGTTTATGTAGGGGGTTGGTTTTGAATAAATTATGTCTCAGAGAATATGCTGCTTTACTGCCAGGAAGATATATTTAAAATTTTTTGTGTTAATTTTGCAATTTAAAATAAGTATTGGGACTTCCCTGGTGGCGCAGTGGTTAAGAATCAGCCTGCCAATGCAGGAGACACGGGTTCGATCCCTGGTCCGGGAAGATCCCACGTGCCGTGGAGCAACTAAGCCCGTGTGCCACAACTACTGAGCCTGTGCTCTAGAGCCCGTGAGCCACATCTACTGAGACCTCGTGCCACAACTACTGAAGCCTGTGTGCCTAGAGCCCGTGCTCCGCAACAAGAGAAGCCACCGCAATGAGAAGCCCGCACACTGCAACAGAGTAGCCCCCATTCGCCGCAACTAGAGAAAGCCCGCGTGCAGCAATGAAGACCCAACACAGCCAAAAATAAATAAATAAAATAAATAAATTAAAAAAAAAAATAAAGTAAGTATGAACCACCCTTATTCCATTAGTTTTGTATTTGATAAAATGCAAATAAAAATGTCATATTCATTGAGAGGAGCATCTAAACCATGGAAATATCCACCTTTATTAAGCATTAAGGCAACATTAAATATATGCTCCTAATGTTAATCTCAGGTTTTTCCTACTTCTTACATAAACCCTTGCAGAAGCAGTGATGTGTCCAAGAAGGCAAAAAATGACACTTCCTCAAATACAGTCAGAACACCCTAGGGAATGTAGATGGCCATTATCAAGCTAAATGATATTCATTAGTACACAGTTTAACAACTATTCTTTGAGTGTGATGTTTCAGTGAATTATCAATTATTTACACTGAAACTCTCCAAGGGAGCTGGGAATTCAGGATGACTCTGTAAGACAATCCAGTACAAATAATAAAGCACCCCACTGACCTCAGGATTGACTGCCTAACTCTTGGGCCATGTGTAGATTCTGCACAGACAGCTTCTCTAGTGCTAACTACCCCATCATTAGCAATGATAGGAAGAGCTCGCTCATGCTTTCTACTACCTCCAATTACTGCAGAGTCACTCTTGATTGTGTTAGTGACGGGTTTTCTGTCATCTCTTGTTCCAGAATGATCTGCAGTTAAAGGACAGAAAAGGGGGGAGAGGGGGATATCGGTGAGTAAAAAGAAGAAATTTTTAAAAATTCATAAACTTTTTAAACCAGAACAGAATTATAGAGGTCAACGTGGGATGTCTGCAATTTTAACCTTAAGCAATGCCCACATGCAATGGTCCACATGAATAAAGAACTGAGAATCTAGGAAAGAAATGGGAAAGGACTGAAAATTAAACAAAACCAATTTCAAGAAACCATCTCGAGAACATAGAGTCGCAGCATTAAAAGATTTTAATATCCAAAGGACAAGCTGTGTTTGTGACTGGGTAAAGGAAGAGCCATACGCCACCTGCAAAGGAGTGTGTCCTCTCCCTTGATGTGGCATCAGTGCCGGCCTGGGCCACACAGCTGGACTCCGTCACGTGTCCTGAGATGGTGATGGGGGCTGGGCGGCTGTGGTGCAGAGCGGCCTTCAGGGGGACCACGTGGCTGACCTGCACAGCAGAGAGACAGCCCAGGAAGCCCTGTGCACCTGCCAGCGCCGTCTCCTGGTCCACATCACTGTGTTCTGTGAAGCCAAAGAAACACCGCAGTATTGACGACAGTGAAGGTGCAAACGGGCAATGCCACAGTGGAATATTCCAAGTCTTGACAACTCAACAGCAATACATACACAGCTGTTAAATTCCTTTTGCTTTTGTCTTTATTACAAGAGATCCATTCAATCTTTCCACAACTACTGGTGAGACATCCCAGGTTAATAAAGACAAGTTTTTAAGTATGGCTAATTAAATATACTGAGAGCTCTCTGGAAATAATTAAAGTCTCTAAAAGAATGGGTCAGATAATGAACTGATCAGGGTTCTTGCAAGATGTTATCATGTTAGAGATTGTATCTCAAAAGCTTTTAGAGACTCTTAATTCTTCACGTACAGCAGTGAAAACTTTCATACCTCACTGACTTTTCTCCCTGTTTCACTATCCACCTATTGCTCAGACTGAGATATGTGTGTGCCCCCTATACATAGATAACCCCTCCCCCCATTTTAATGAGCATTTAGTTAATATGGAACTATTGTGGGACAGAGATTGGTTTGAGTGTCAAAATATTAATTCATAATTTTACAGGGAAGAAGATACTTCATGCTTGGCAAGCATGAAATCTAAACAAGGGGTATTAATTGTAGACTTTTAACGTTCAAATGTTATCAGACTACGATGCACCCACCCATCCTATATGATCATAAAGCAGCAAGACTACTTTCCCCTGTGCTGCACATACCGGGACACCAACATTTGCATTTTGGTCTCTTCAAAAACTAATATAATAAATATTGTATTTATTGAATGCTTATTATATGGTAGGCACTATTCTAAGGGATTTGCATGCTTGTGTTTAAACCTTACAGTAGCCATGAGTATCCTATTCTAGTCACACAGACAAGACCCTTTAGGTTCAGAATTTTAGTGATTCGCCTGAGGTTACTCAGCTGTTGGCATTGTGCACTGGACTCCAGGCCTGTTGGACTGCAAAATCATAAGCTTCTTTTGTTTATAATTGACACATTCTTTCTTTCACTCCACTTATATCTTCTGCGGTACATTTTTTTTTTTTTTTTTTTTTTGGCTTGAGATCTATTCTTGAAATGACTCTGGGCAACTCCGTTCTGATTGAGGCTGTCTTGTTATATCAATGTTTTTGAAGAACACTTCCTTCTGCCCCATTTTCATTCACGCTTTATATCTTTAATAAAAATACTGATTAGATGTTTAGCATCATGAATATCACACTCTAAAAAATCTGAAAATTAGAGAGATTACATCACTTTCCTGTTGTGCTGGGGGATATGGTATTCAGATCCAGGTATCCTAGCTCTGGAGCCTATGTTCTTACCATTAGGCTGTCCTGCCTCGTTGCACAAAGAGCCCTGAGAGGCTATCACTCTGCTGCTCCGTGAGCGCACAGGGAACCCTCAACACCCAGCACCACGCGGTTACACGGGAGGCGCTTCATCAATGTGTATAAACCAAAGAACTAACTTAGTCCCACCACACAGCACTCACTCATTTGAATGGATGGAGATACATTCAAATATACATATTTTTAGAAAAAGACAGCATTCTTGCTTTGTAGTTTTTTGGTTTATTTTATTTTTTTACTTTAACAAGAAATAAAAAGGAATATACTTTAATAGCAACATAATCAGAACAGTGCTTTTCATATTTCCTCCACAAGATTAAAATCTTGAATAAAATTTCTATAGACCTTAAAAAAAAATCTTACCTTTTGAACAACAACAAAAAGAGTAAATAGATAAAATTCACTTCTTTGGTAAAAATCTGATATGAGGCAACTTTTTAAAACCCTACACCTTTAAACTGAAAGTATTTACCTATTATAAAATATTGTAGAAAAAAGCTTTAAATTGTAAAACTTAAACTAGTCTGTCAATTAATATTTGTTTTAAGAGCTAAATATACAGGCAACACATTCCCTGCTGTTTGAGCATCTTACATCCTAGCAGGGGAGACGGACAATAAACATGAAACAGGAATGGATGAAAATTCTGGAGACTGATAATGCTATGAAGAAATAAATTAGAAAATGTGATGGAGTGTATCTGGAACAGAAATTTATCTTGATGGATTAGGGGATTTTTTTGTGTGTCTGTTTTAAGGATGACTCTGCCCAGCCCTATTCTCTTAATCACCTGTAGACGTCACTCCAGCATCTTCTGGCTCTATCACTTCTTTCTTAAACTTTGTAAGATTCCCTGTGATTTAGGAATTTTTGTCAGATTGTCCCTGCTGTTTATCTTCTCTCATCTCTTATGCATAGACCACGGTGGCCCCTTTTAATCTGCAGACACAAGGTTTTTCTTCAGCTTGGAAAATTTCATATGCTGTGCAAGCAACTGTTTCACTTTCATCCTTTTTATCCTTCTGGACTGCCGAGTATTCACGTTGGGTCTCCTCTGCATATTCTCGAACTGCTTTTAATCTCCCTCCTGATTTCTATCTTTTTAGGACTTGCTTTTGTGTGGGTCAAGTGCGTCACTCACTGGCTCTTCCAGGGGATGATTTCAAGTATCCACAAAGATCATTCTTTTTTAGTCTGGAAAAATCATACTTTTAGCTCCTCTAGGTCTTTTTGTTGCTTTGTTAGAATTTCCTTACAATGCTCTTACTCAATTTCATTCAGGATGGGCTCTGTCTCCTTGAATAGCTTAATTCTGGTTGTTTTGGTTTCTCTCCCACTTGATTGCTGTTGAATCAAGGGTTGTATATAGGGCTGTTTTTCTCATCTGCTAGTTGATTCTCTGTCACTGCCTTCCTTAGGTGGTTGACGCCCAGAGAAGGTAGAGAGCGCAGCAGCTGTCCTTGTCAGTGAAGCTGCCATCCAAATGCCCACCCAACCTCAGGAGAGAGAGGACATGGTCCAAATTTCAGGATTCAGGAAATCCTCACATTTCAGGTCATTCTCTCCTCGGCAAAGAGGGAACACAGAAGCACTGAGTTTTCAATGCTGCCCTTTCCCCACTGGGTCCAGGGCTCTCTGCAAGCCAAGCATTTTCCAGGATCCACACAATTCAGGGTCTCCCTTAAGACTCTTCTAGGCTGGTCCCCAGACTCCCTTCCAACCAGAAGCAGGGAGTCTCACAACACTGTCTCACTGGCATCCCCCAGGCATGACCCCTGGCCGCGCTAGACCGTCAACTCCCTTGTTTCAGGAAAGTCAATGGGTCGGAACTAGAATCTGGAGAGAAAGGGAACTATGGGACTTTGCATCCATCTTCCCAGAGTTGAGTCCAGATGAAGTCAACAGCTATATTAAGTTGCTTATAAGCAGTACATAGTATCAGAGAGCTGCACTGACAACCGTGTTCATAAAGCCAGTGAACAAAAACATTTATCTTTCCTATTATCTGACTCCTGAAATGCCAACAACATGTAAGGGTTAGAACAGGACAGGTGGGGGAATTGTAGATAAATGCCTCTTACTTCATTGAAATCCTGATAAGACTATTATGTTTGGGATGTTTCCGGTTAGAAAAATTCTTAACTGACTCAGATTTTGCAGGTGGTCTTGTCTGTTAAAAAGGTAGCCTCAAGTGTATCTTCCAACCAAGGGAATGGTTTCTGCTTTTGCAAAGAAATCTACCAAAAGTTCTACAAGAAAATAGAGTAACAAGAAAGTAAAATTCGTATGAAGCGCCTTTCTATTTATTACCCAGAGAGAGGACTGTTTCTGGAAAGGATATGAAGTAAATGAAGAACAATTAAAACAAGAAGTGCTTCATGAAACTTCTTGTGGCTGTCAAAACAACAACAACAAAGATAAACAAAACAAATAACTCAAAAGAAACCTAAGTAGTTTGGCCATACCTATGGAAAAGGGGCCACCTTAAAAAAGGATCTCAATACCTTTAATCCATAAAGATAAAGAAAGCTTGCCAGAAAATGGTGCAATGAATCAGAAGAGCAGTGCTAATATCCAGCAGGACATTTTTACCATCATAGGCAATTACAACAAGGATTCAACAACAACAAAAGTTGGTGGAAAAGTCAAATGGCAGAGCAGACAGCAAATACTGTGTGGATAAAGGAGCAGTTTTTTTTTATAAACAGTATTTATTTGCCAACCAAGCCTGCTGCTCTGAGATACAACCTTGAGAACCTGATTAATGTACAAACTATTTATAGTGAGGCATCTCGGGGTAACCTGAGCTTCTCTTTTGCTTTCAGCATGACCTGTGTCATCTGAAGTGTCAATTGACTGGACATTTACAAAATCACAGTGTCCTTAAGTAACTGAATTAAACTTTCTTATGTACCCTTTGGCTTTGAAGCAGGTTTTACATAAAATGTCCCTGAGATTGAAGTCCGTTCCTGAAGCTCTTCTGAGGAGATGCCGTCGACATCCTCTTCCCTCTGACCACATACTTTATTTACATCTGGCCTAGATCTCCACTGCAGAAATCTGAGTTAATTCCTGGCTCTGCAGCCTCAGAAGAGATAAATGATCCCGATGTGGTCACTGCCTTTAAATATACCAAAGCTACTGCTCACAATGAGTGAAAACATCTTCAGGCTTTTAGAAAACTCTTCTAACATAAAAAACAATCTGTAAACACAACTCAGAACTTAATCTAAAGAGTTTTGGATAAACAAAGCAAATGAAATGCAGCCTATTAATTAGGGAGGAATATGAACCCAGTTTATCTGATGCAACCTGGCTCTTCCCACCATGATGTACCCACCGATTTTTGCTGTCAGTGTTCTTGCACCATTACATACCTGACATAAAAAAGTAATAAATAGTCGTAAACTTCACTCAGCCTCTGAATAGTAATTTTCAGTCATTTTGTAATAGGTTAAATTATATCACTTTTCAAAATGTGGGCACATTTGCTATGAGAGGCTTTATGCAATTTCAAGAGTATGCAATGATCTTAATTGAGATTTTTTTTTTCATGTGGTGGAATTGTGACCCAATAAAAGCTTAATGAATTAGCAAAACAACTTTATACCTGCATACCTCCTTTGATTAATTACATAATTACATCGTAGAGAGATGTCTCTTTATATAATCTTTGAGTAAATAGGTCTCTTAAAGGAGCCGATTGAGGAATCATTCACTTTGGCCTCAGTACTTAACACATTTTGAACATGCTTAACAAAGAAATGACATCAGGCTGCCTGCGTCTTCAGAAGGAAGAATAGAAAGAGAGGAATTGCTTTCTCTCTGTCCTCCAGTACTCATTTCTACGAATGAGAATGGACTGTAGGAACACTTTTTGGCTTCAATCATCGTTAACAAGCATTACTGGCAGCTATCAAGCAAGGAGGATAATTTATAGGTAACAATATCTTACTCTGATGACATGGAAACCATCACTAACCCTCTTTTATACTTAACAGACAACACGAGCAGAATTCACATTTCACTGTCTTTCTTCTGACTAGTGCTATAGACCATCATTAGGCTGGCCGGTCCAGTATCTCTTTGCCGTGGCTGTGCCCTCTCTCCACCCCAAAGGTCCTGTATCCGTACCTCCTGTCAATTCCATCCTCTCTCTCTCATCCATCAATGCCTGGTCTTTAATAAATTCACGCACACAATAATGTAAGTCCCTGATCATGGCTTTATTTTTTACTTATTCCTGGTGCAGGTACATTTTTTTTTTTTTTAATAATAATAGTTTTTGTTTTTGTTTTTTAAGTATTTGTTTTATTTATTTATTTATTTATGGCTGTGTTGGGTCTTCGTTTCTGTGTGAGGGCTTTCTCCAGCTGTGGCAAGCGGGGGCCACTCTTCATCGCGGTGCGCGGGCCTCTCACTATCGCGGCCTCTCTTGCTGCGGAGCACAGGCTCCCGACGCACAGGCTCAGCAACTGTGGCTCACAGGCCCAGCTGCTCCGCGGCACGCGGGATCCTCCCAGACCAGGGCTCGAACCCGCGTCCCCTGCATTGGCAGGCAGATTCCCAACCACTGCGCCACCAGGGAAGCCCAAGGTGCAGGTACATTTTAAAGCACGTCAGTAATCAAAGAAATAAACAATTGCTTTCTCCTTTTTATTTTAGAAATTATTTGAGTTTTATCATTGTATGAAGGCTTCTAGATTGTGACAGCTGATAAATATATAATTTGGGATTTGTGACTTTGGCTTTTATCATTTAGCATTTTTTGCAGTGTAAGTTGAGCTCTGTTTTACGATGTTTGACGGCCAAGTGAAAGTGATGCAGGTGACATCCTTGTCAAAGGCGTACACTTGCCCGTCCCACCTGGAGCGTGTACTCATGATTATATGTGCCTCTGACAAAATCCCACTGTCTACCTTATCATTTGCTCCATAATTAAAATCAGATAATATGCTTCAGCCTCATGAGTGCTCTTTGCTTTTGGAACATGACACTTCTGATCGATGCTCAGGTATCACGATGAGGAGAAAAGCTGTTTTTAAGTTTCTAGGTATGGCCAATTCAAAATGATACAGCTGACTGTCTGGAAACAATTAAAGCTGCCACAAGGATGAAGTCATGCTAAGTACTGAAGATGGTCTATGACATTTTAATTATTAAAATATTCAAAAATCAACCTGATGAATACAAAAAAGTGATTTTAAGTAGATGCCTTACTTTTCTTGCTCTAAACTATACTTCTCTTTTAAAACGTGCTTTTAAAATAACGCCTCCATTATCTTAAGAGACGTTTCACAATATATTTACAAAATTGCAGTGCCCTTAGGTTACCTGGCTCATGTTTTTTCCTCACGTCTGGGCTCTTAAGTGAGTTTTACATGAACGGTTCCTGACACATTGAGATTGTTCTCAAAGCTCTTCATTGGAGACTGAGTAGATGTCCTTTCCTAGCTGACTACAGACTTTATTTACATCTGGGCTAAACCTCCACTGCACTAATCTGAGTGTACTCCCTGGCTCTATGGCCTCAGAAGAGAGAAATGATCCTTAATGGTCATCAGTCACCTCTAACATACAAAAGCTACTACTCAGGATGAGTGAAAATAATCACCCAGCTTCTACTCAAATAAATCATAAAACGATTCTAACATACAAAAGTATCCAGATGCAGAATCCAAAGTTTAATTTTATAGTGAATTTTAAATATGAAAAGCAAATTTAATGTACTTTATTGAATACAGGAGTATCTAAATTGAGCTGCTTGGCAAACAGCTGGATCATCTCACCCCGGCTCCCAACTACTAATGACTATTAATGCCAAAGTTATTGAGTCTTTAAATATTTTAAGTGTAGTAGGGAGTTAGAGATGGTTTCCCTGTCATCATAGTACAGCTTGATATTATTTCTAAAATTTACCCTCCTTTTCAACATCTGCTAGTAATGTTGATTAATAGTGACAATAATCCAAAATTATTCCCATGATTCTTCCTAAGTTTAAGAAATGAGTACTGGAGAAAAGTGAAAGAGAGGAAGAATTTCCTTTATATCTGGGTTTCCATCTAAAATGGCAGTGGGGGCTTCCCTGGTGGGGCAGTGGTTGAGAATCCGCCTGCCAACACAGGGGACACAGGTTCGAGCCCTGGTCTGGGAAGATCCCACATGCCGCGGAGCGACTGGGCCCGTGAGCCACAACTACTGAGCCTGTGCGTCTGGAGCCTGTGCTCCGCAACAAGAGAGGCCGCGATAGTGAGAGGCCCACGCACCGCGATGAAGAGTGGCCCCCGCTTGCCACAACTAGAGAGAGACCTCGCACAGAAACGAAGACCCAACACAGCCAAAAATAAAATAAATAAATTTATAAAATGGCAGTGGATGGTCATATCCTTAAGTCTTTGGTTGAAAATAGGCAAATTATAACTCCAAAAAAAAAAACGGGTCAATGGTTTTTTCTGCTCCCTTAAAAGAAATATTCAGAAATTATAAAACGAAACAAGTATTTAATTTTTTTTTTTTTTTGGCTGTGCTGCTCGGCTTGTGGGATCTTAGTTCCCTGACCAGGGATTGAACCCGGGGCCCAGCAGTGAAAGTGCCGAGTCCTAACCACTGAACCGCCAGGGAAGTCCCACAGTATTTTAATTTATTTTAATTTGGAGGATAATTTGGAACTATTTTTTCCCAAGCAACATAGGGTACATTACACTCAATTAGATACACAGGAACATTTTGTATAGTGATTATCTGTATGCCCACTAACCATAAATTCTGTGAGGGCAGATGCACTGTCTGCCTTGCTGAGTGGCATTCTCTGTGTACACAACCGGTGATCACAAAGTATGTGCTAAATGAACAAGGGAGCCAAACAGACTTACAAAAATGAAAAACATAGTTGATAAGTGTGGGCACATGAGAATGTGCCTTGCAGACCTCCAACTAGATGAGAGGAATTGACCAAGGGCCCCAGCTGCTGGGCTCTGAAATCCATCCTCTTACTTGGGCCAGTGCCTTGCTTCCCATGGGCTGTTCCCAGCCAAGAGCTGATCATAGCAGGGACTCTAAGGCAGACCCATCCTTGGAAACATGGGACTCCTCTGATGGATGACAGACTCATGGGCTCCCCAAAGACTGTTTAACCTTTGTTGACTGCACGGAAGTCTAGGATGCTTCTGTCTAACTTTCCCTCCCTCTCTCCTTCGCTTGAAGGCAGAGCTGCATGGCATCTGACGGCTCTGCCAGTCTTGGCAAGCTCTCTCCCCACGTTCTCTTTCACAAGTGTCCCCTTAATAAAATCCTCACGTGGTTAATTTTGTCTTGGCAATGGCTTCTTGGAGGACCCCGACTAACATAATAAGAAACTTCAAGATTGAGTAACTCTCTGGAAAACTACTAGTTCCATTTTAGCATCAATTTTGCTATAAATTAACATACCATATTACAACATAATAATATAGTACATAACATTTTGTTGTAAATTCATATACCACACCACACGACCATAAATTATTAGTCTCCTTTGAATTACAAATGATTTGAATGTAATATTAGTCCTTGGTCAAGATCCACACCTTAGGCACGTACCAAATAAACTCTTACTTTTGAACTTTAATCTTAATTTTCAGCATGAGTGATATGCATTTTAATAATACTCTGTTCTTGAATGAAAACATTAACATCTTTAATTCCTTATTAATCTGCGATATTCATTATAAAAAGGGAAACAAATATTTATATAATGAATGCTATTATTCTACTGTTTGATTAATATAATCCTCCTCATAAAATGCAGATCAGTTTCCCAATTGTTTTATAGTATATTTGACTTATTTCTATTCACACAAAATATTTTCATCAGCAACTCTGGCATTAAATTTGAACATGTTATTTCTTCACAAATATGATTTTATCAACATTATGCATAATTGTTAGAATTTTCTATCTTGTATTTTACATTTTTATGTAAAATGCCTCCTCTCAGACCTTGCTAGACTGAGGAGCTCTTGAAATCGGGATTTGCTATAATTATCTGATTTTTTAATTACTGTAGTTGAATTTATGTAACTTATACTATGAAACTCACTTGGGATATTCCAATTAAGCTTCCAAATATCCAAGAAGTACTTTGCACATATTTTTTATCTCTAAAAAGATAAAAATGATTTGGAAGAACAATGCAATTGATATTTCCCCTGCTTGTTTGGAGAATAAGAGCGTACAATACTGGTGCTTATCATAGTACTAGAAAGCCTATAAGTATTTACAAACTTAACTATTAACCTTCTCAAGGGCCAATATTTTGATCATTCACCCATAGGTTTGATCAAACATTCTCAAGATTCTGAGATTATGTACAGGGAATGCAAGAAATGATATATCAAGGTATAAGTAACTGAAAAGGTCAAAAAAATAAAAGATTCCATTTATTATCTTGGACAAAATATTCGAGGTTAGTGTCAAATATCAAACTAGGAATGAGAACCAGACTACAGAAAGTCTCCCACCCCCACTTTTATAACTAAAAAGAAAATCCCTTTTAAAATGTACTGCCCCTCTTTCCATTTAGTCCTTGCTGGCAAGTGTAAAAAAAGCGTACATATTTTGATGTTAAAATGGCAAGAGTATGTTTCTACTTCAGTGCTATTATCAGAAGTAACTAGTGGATAGAAATAAGAATTATAAGGCACTTAGATAGACACTGGGTTATACGTCATTGGGTTCTAGCAGGAGTGGCTGGCCACTGCATCGCAACAAGGCAAACAGGATCCAGGCCACAACCTAAAGCATATTCACTAAGCAGCAGAAAAGCAATTGCTTTCTCCTCCGTTTTTTTTTAGATCTAATCCTAGTTTTATCATTAGATAATGGTTTATATATTTGGCAGCTGACTGATACACAGCCTGTTATTTCTACTTCTATTTGATATTCTTGAAGTGTGAGGGCAATACCGTGTTTCATTATGCTGGACTGACGCATGGCACACGCCAGAGTGGCATAACTATCAAAGTAACATGCTTGCTCATCTTGCAAAATGTCCCTACTCACGATTACATATACCCCTGAGAAAGTACAGCTTCTGCCTTGATTATCATTCACTTCAGAAATGAAATTACGCAAGAGATTTCTTTTGGCATGATGAATTTGTATGTGGCGTGTGTGTGTGTGTGTGTGACTCTGGCATATGACTCTTCTGGTCCATGTTTATGCATCATGATTAGGCGAAAGGCCATTCCTTTTACTTACCTAGAATCCTGCCCAGTACAAGGGATCTGACCGCACTGAGTTCTGTACCTGATGCAAGGTGGACTTGTCTCCTCGCTTTCTCGTCAATCTACAAAATTGTTCCATGAGATGCAAACATCCAAACGGATGCCATGGTTGAGAAGAGGCAGGAAGCAAAGGAAGACAAAAGAAAATGATAAAATAGGCAAGAGTTAATATGGCCCCAAAGATTTAGGAAAACGAAGTTTAAAGAGTTAGCCATTTATACAGGTGAATATTATTTTCTAAACTATTTCTATGCACCCTCAGATACCAGTGCACCCCACCTTCTATCCCCTTATATCACTCTATTTTTCTCCACTGTATAAGAAAGCCAAAATGGGGAAAACCAACAAAAAGATACAAGCTATTCTCATCTTGATATTTTTACTTAGCTGGGTATTTTCACTTGAGTCATTCAGCTAAGAAATTTTCCTCTATCTAGAGGGCTGAAACATTAGTGCTTTTCTTCAAAAGCTGGTAGAGTGAATAATTCAACTTTCTCTGCTGTAATTCACATCATTTTAAAATTTATTCTGATATTGCAATCATTAATTTCTGTGCTAGAATTATGGTTGCATGTACACCCATCTGAAGTAAACTGGTTTCATTAGAGTAGCAATGGTCCTACCAGTAGCATATTATGCTAAACTAGAAAGCATTTCCCTCCTGAGTAAAGCAAAACAAATAGGAAAGTTTGGCAATTTTAAGTATCAAATATTAATAATATTTTGGACAGAATCTTATTGCTTAAAAAACCTGAACACGTCTGATGGTCTATGATCTATGCAAAAGCAGCAACTGAAAGGATGTCTTTGTTTAATCTATCCATTATCCAATTTCTGCTGTAGGTGCTTCTTGCTGGGGAGCATAATTTTAACCATTGCTTCTGCTGCATTTTCTCTATTACCTCCACAAAGACCACTGCTTCTTCTCTGTTAATCTTTATGTGGTGAAGCTGCCCATCAGCCATGTTTTTGAAATCAAAGTTAACAACATCGGGCTCTTGATATCTATTTAGCTTGTACCTGATCTGCAAACTTCCTAAAGTAGGGGGAAAAAGTTATATTTTAGTAAAAATTGTATTTTAAAAACTACTTAAAAAAACTCAAGAATCCTTTTTTGTTATTTATTAATTTCTGGGGGAAAATCCACAGTAGTTCATTTGGATGTACACTTTCCTCATAATCCCTAGAAGTCAGTTTCCATGTGAAAGTGCACTATTTTCAAAATCAAGAGCAAATATGCTGCGAATAAGCAGGCTTTTTCTTGCAAAATTTTGATTTGTCAAATATGTGATTAAGCATTTGCAAATCTCTGTACTAGCCTCTAACTTAAAAAAATAAGATTTCGTATATTATGAAGTGCCAAACTACTGTGGAATATTGCAATAACGTTGTTTCTATAATCTCATCTTTCAAAAAAAATATATCTACCATTCCTGAAATGCAACTGATGAATGGAATGATTATAAGCAAACACTACTCACTTAATTGCCTGCAAAGATGTCAATAAATTTACTTCACAGGATATCTTCCAGTTTAACAGAGAAAATGTCGTAATATATATAGATAAGCTTCAAGCTCAAAATGTATACAGTGAGGAGAAATATACTTATTGAACAATATTATTTTTATTTTGATATTCAGTGCCCTTGGGCCATATTTGATTTAGTTGAAATAATATATTCACATGTTTGTATGTTCATTTGTTTTCCTCACCCAGAGGATTTACTCATAAAATTTTTATCTCTAATCCAGATAAAGGGAAGAGAATAATAACAGTAAGTGGTTTTCTGTAGCACACACGTCCTAAGCCACATACCATTACCCTGCGTCGACGTACTAGCATTTCCCATGACTACTTTATTGCCGACAATCAGAACCAACAGGTTATTTTGTGGACGTTTTCTTATACATAATGCTAGTTTGTTAACATTCTCTCAAAACTTCTCTACTTTGATTCAAAGGAAATTATTTGTTATGTACAAATAGGCATCCTATTTCAAAATGAACCACAAAACTGATACTGATATTCACATGGAATAGGAAAGTGATCCAAGCAATGATAAAATATAATAAATATTTTATCTACATAAATTAAAAATTCACACTGATTGTGTTAAATTACCAAAATTATAAAGTGATAAAGGCATTTTAAGTATTTTAAATAATCCTTTTAGATTGAGTTGATAGGACAGTACCGAAAAAACAAAACTGAATACACAGGACAGGCACACTTTTCTTCCTGTTTGTAGTTTGAGGAGTGGGAGCATGAGAAGGATTCATATCGTTCCTGACCTAGTGTTCTAACCCAGTTTTCTCTCGTCTGAACAGCACTCACCATTTTTGGCAATGATAACGGAAAGGTATTCTTTATAAAAGGAGTTGACGTAGAGCAGCAAGCTCGGGGTCCGTGTGGTGCGGAAGCTAAACTTGATCGTTTCCCTGCTTAGCCTCATGTCACCGTGAAATGAAGCCGCGTGGGAGCTGGAATTTTTACTTAGGGAGTAATTTTCTTGAAAATTGTAAATCACAGATGAGCCAGATCCAAAATAGGCAGAAATCTCTGAAATGATATGCACATTTTACGTTAAAAAATTTAAGAAACAAGGATGTTGTCTCAGTTATACTGATACTTTTTAAATTAAAAAAATAACTATCCAAACTTTTAGAAATCATTTTACTTACACGAGATTAATATCCTAAATTCACACATAAACACACACACACCCCAAATATATTTGTATAAAAGTGAAGAAGGTGGTGGGAGAGGTAACTAGCTCGGGATCCCAGAACTCTGCTTTCCCCCATTACTATACAGGGCACTTGTTGAACGTGAGCTTCAGACGATGCTCACGGATAATGTAGCAACATCTCCACTCCCTCAGAGCTTTAGGTTTTTGTCTGTTTATTATTTTTACTATCTATAGATACACATTTTAGATACTGCATAACATGTGGATGCAGAATAATATTCCCGATTACACTTAGCAAGATGAACTGGAAATCATTTAGATTCAGAAAATAAAGACATCCTCTTATAAAGACATGAGGATGCAAAGACAGGTCTTAGTTCTAACTTTAAACGTGAGAAGCATAGAACGGTAGCAGCAGTGATTGATTACCACAGGTTGATTTTAAACGATAACTTATTCCTGATAAAAAGTAGATGACTCGAAGAGTGCACTTTGGCCAACTTTCCATTAAATAATCTCAAATGCTTTCATTGCAAATCAGGGACTGCTTCAATTTGCAGCCAGTTTTCGTTAGTAAAGGTTCAGTAGCCCAGAAACACTTAAATAAAGCAACTGAATTAAACCGGTTGACATTTTTCTATGAGGAACTACAGCAAACGTTTGTCTATTCACGGAAGTCTGTTCAGAACGCTGAGTACTACACTCAGCTCGTTCCTTCTTCCATGACACGGATCAGTGAACAAGACCAGCTGAAAAAGAGTCCGCTGTTTCACTTCACCAACAGACAGTAGACATTTCACAGAGCAAAACGCCCGAGCATCTCTATTTTGTTACACATCAATATTGAATGCAAACGTTATTTATATTCCTGGAAATAATATTTGTTTGGTAAAACAACAAAGCTTCCTAAATGTCTTTGCATTGTTGACCATCTTCAAAAATAGCAATAATGCTTTTAATGATTTGAAAAATGAGAACTGCCCATGGGACTGGTTGTTGACACCCATATTACTTAAGAGCATTAGCTGTAGATAGAAAAGTGCAGACTGAGCAGCCAACACTCTACAACACCTAGAGGCGAGATTAGAGGGTTTATCATCAATAAACACAGTGTTTTAAGAACCGCGGTAAATATTTAAGTAATGAAATGCCATTGGCATAAAATAGGCAATTTGCCAAAAAAAATTCAGAAATGGAAATACTTTTGTTTCAAATAGCTACAGAGATAAAGAACTGCAGGAGGTTTTATTCACGTTGGATTGTCTTGCTGCTGGGGCACCCGCGTCACACTCACCATCTGAGCAGAACGGCCCTGCGAATGCAGAGGAGGTGCAGTCACAGGCGAACCCGCTGGGCTTTTCCCTGCACTTCCCGCCGTTGTGGCACAACCTCCCGTAGCTGCTGCAGTGCCCTCCGCAGCCCGGCTCCACTCCGGGAGTCACCTTGGCTCTTTCTTCCAGGTCCAGGGCCATTCCGTTCAACTGCAGAGACCGAATGCATCCCAGAAAGCCCCTCTGTCGGGTGGCTGTTCCACCTAAAAGGGAAATACTGCAAATGCAAACACGTTCCTAGGTGTTTTGTTCAGGATTTTAAGACCAAACAAAACTGAGGCCTCACGGAGGGCGGCCAAAATCATGACCTTAACAGAGAACCGCTGGAGTCTGAAGAGCCAATATACTTTTAGAAGCACGATTTGTGACAAAATAGAAGAATTCAAAAAGATAAAAGATAAAACATTGATTCATTTTTTTCCCCAAAGGTTGAATTTGTTATAGATTTGTTTTCTAAAAGGGTGTTATTAAACTTTAAATTGGAGACTTTTTTTTATCAGTCTCTTTATTTTAAAGAACAACTTAAAGGCTCTTTCATTCAAAATAACAGTGCTATGCATTGATATTCTTATGTAGAAACTAATCTTTTTCTTGCAATTTTAAATAAGCATATATTTGTGGGTAAGTGTGGTTTGTCCTTCACATTGAAACCTGATCCTGATGCCGGGACAGTTTTAATTTAGTGAGAACTATGAAGGAATCCTTGAGTTTTTCTAACTTGACTGTGCGTTGATGTGCTCTTTTGGTTGTTATCTTTTCATCAAAAACACACAGCATCAGATTGAGCACCAGAGTATTTGCTTCTGTCAGGCATATTTCCCAGTGGATTTTTTCTAAGTGTTCGACCAGTGTTCATTGTTTTAAGCTTGAAAAGATTCTCAACGAAATCGGGAAAGGGGATTAATGAGGACACACAGTGGTGTAACATTTATTGAATAATATATAACAACATGTATTTACCAAGTCACCCTTGAAGAGGTTTACAGTGTTTGGGTAGAATCAGACCCTGCTATTCTAAGGCAGAGGTTCTCAAACGTTAAGGAATATGAGTACTACATGGAAAGGCTTCTT
Source organism: Balaenoptera ricei (assembly GCF_028023285.1). Taxonomy (NCBI): domain Eukaryota; kingdom Metazoa; phylum Chordata; class Mammalia; order Artiodactyla; family Balaenopteridae; genus Balaenoptera; species Balaenoptera ricei. Next base: position 52,611,982 of record NC_082657.1, on the reverse strand, counting down.
AAAATACAGGGTCAGGGGCTTGTCCCAAGAAATACTGATTGTGTGGGCCAGAAAAAAAGGCTGTGAATCTAAACGGTCAACAAGCACACAGGTGAACCTGATTCAGACAGTCACTTAAAGCACTATCTTAATGGGAATGTAAGCTCTGGGTGCACTTGCACATACATTGGTGCCCAGGAATACCATAAATTAGTGCTCAGCATTTGAAGTAGGAATATAGTGTCCTAATCTAAATAATCTGGGCAATTTACCCAGAGACAGTTAGGTGGTCTTGGGGCCTCTGAAAAGGAGCTTCATCTTTGAACACACAATGCTGCCTCACCTCCAGGATCCTATACCTGCTCTGTACCTGTTCTCTCTTCCCAGAACATGTTAACTCTCCCTACCCCCCCAACCCTCCCACTTCATTTAGCTAGTTCCTAATCTAGCCTCATTTACCTAAGGTCTCCTATTCTCAGATTAAACAGGTTTTCTGGTTTTGTTTTTTTGTTTATTTTTTTTGTATTTCAGAACCAAAATTTGGCCAGAAAGACGCTAAATAAGTCTTTGTCATCATCTAGCAAGCTTTACTTTTGTACAATTTTCCTTGTATATTATCAGTGTATCTCCATCAAAATACACATTCAATAAGGGCTGTTTCAATCACACTATATCCCCAGAACAAAGAACAGTGCCTGACACATAATAGCTGTGCAATAACTATGTATAATTATAACTAATTATCAATTAATACTGATCATAATTAATTATTAATTCTCAACTAATTTACTGCTAATAAATAATTAACACACTCATTCACTAAACCGATTGTACCTTAGGAGTAGGAGATGGGAACTTGGTGCTTCAAAAGTTGAAGAGAGGTACAGCCTTTCCTCACAGGGATGTTTGGGTCCCTGGGACTGAGATTGTCGATAGAACTCAATGAATATTTCTGAATAAATTAATTCTATGTTTTTGGATAATGAAACACCATGAAGAGGACAATAAAAGAATTTCTGAGAATTCTGAACTCATGGTACTAATGCTATTTAGTCATATATTTCAAATGACTGTATCTAAATATCTGTATTCAAATGGCTTCAGTTGACATAATTTGTGCCTTTTCAATGAAGAATATGAAAGTTTTAAGGGTGTGGGTCATATTTTCTATTTATAAATCCAGATCAAGTATGGTATGGAGCCAAACATCTTACAATTCCAGTTTATGTGGGCAAGGAAGAGAGGAGTTGCTTTTATCCCAGAGTTTCAGAATTGCTGACACAATTGTTTCATCCTGCCTACATTTACTCAATCTCCTGCCATTCTTGAAGTCTCTCTTCTCCCCTTACCTTGAGGACATCTTTTCTCTTCCTTCCACTTCAAAGCTGCTGCTAACTCAACTCAGTAAGAATGTCTAGGGCTCGGTCAAGTTTGTGACAGAGATTCTTTCAGCATCCTTACTGGAGTTTTCTTTCCTGGGAAAGTAAGGCAGCCTGCAGCCTTGGTTTTAGCTTTGGCCCAGGCACTCTTTGGAGGAGGGCCAAATGCTGTGAAATCTGGATTAGAGGTGTATTCCTGGTGTATTTCACTGACTTCATGTTACAGTATTTTAAATCACAGTGTAGAGTTTATAGTACACAGTAACATTAAATCATGGCCTGTTATGCATTTGTCACTCTGAAACATCTATAGTCTCTCTGATTTAGGGGTTTGTCTCAGTCTACCAGTGACATAATAATAACTAAATAACCCAGAGTCCAACAACTGAATAATCCATTTTCATTGGTTCCAATTCATTCATTCTTGTTTGTTTTCTGCTGTTTTGTTTCAGATGGATGAGGAGCTAGAGGCATAGAAAAGTCCAGGGACTAGCCCATGGGCATAGCTGAGAAATTTTAGAATAAACACATTTAGTCAGAGGCAGAGTTAAGACTAAAATGTACAGTTGGCCTTTCGCTACAAGGACGCCCCTTTCCTCTCCACGTAAGAATATGGTCAAAGAAGAAAACTTCCATTTTCTTCTCCTCAGATAACTTTTGGTTTGAATGGCATTTCAGTTCTGCAAGCTTCACTTAGCAGCTCTTTCCTGGACACTGTCTGACATTGGAGGTACAGAGTTATACGCAACAAATCGTGGTCTCAGAGATCTCATAGTCTAGTAATGGATTTAGACAGAGAGACGTGAGCACAACATGATGTCAGTGGCAGAAATAGATACCCCGTGGAGAGGAAGGTCAGAGGATGGGGATAGTAACAGGTGAAAATACACATGTACACATGTGAGATATATGCCTAAATAGCATTCGTAATAGTGAGACGAAAATCAACACAGTTTTGTAAACAGGACTTAATGCTGTACTTTTAAAGAGTTAATGCTTGCCTAATCAAACAGTTTTAAACTACATTTTTAAATTACCAAGAAAATGTAATGTCTAATTAGATATAAACATTTGCAGCACACATGTACTGAGGATTCTTACTTTACCATTAGGTTTCAAGTTAATAACCTTTTATTTTAAGATGTAACTGTTCAGGAAAACACGACTAATGTAAATAGGATTGGGCTTGAAAGCTTAATTAAAGATTCCAATGACTTTTCCAGGTTAGAGTATGTCCAATTAAAATGAGTTGCAGTTTGATTAATTGATTCTGGATGTTTCTGCTGAGTTATTGTGTTTGGAACTGCCTTCCAATTAATTTTCTATCAATTTACCTGCCATATTGTATCAGATATAATGGATTCCGTAACTTCACAAACACTGAGTATTCTGTGAAACAAATACCCAACGTTTCTATGTGGATGAATATAACTGAATCTGTTCCCTTACATAACAGTATTGGGATACTGCACCTAGATAAGTGCGCAAGGTGCTGAGTAGAGACTGAGGCCAATCCCTTTATCACATTCCACACTCTCAGGAAGTTAGACTAAGTGACAGATGCTATTGTCACAGAGTACAAGCTGGCTCTTTCCTATGCCAATTTTCCACTACTTTTGTGGCAGGAAGACCTTTCATTTTTTAATGGCAAATTATTTACGTGCTGTGCTTGAATATTATTGAGGATTAACTGGGAACAACTGTGTAATTTGCCCAGGGGCCTTAGAGGAAAAAAGAAATCAAGATCCTCACACTTCTCTTTAAAAGCCAAAGTTACAGAAGCTTGTCAGAGTACAAGGGTTCTCTGTGACCAGGGTGCTGTGCAGAGAAAGGCAGGGAAGGCCCCGATCATGGGTCACCTGGGGGCAGGGAAGTGACTGGGGCATGAGGGCTGGGCCAGGACCAAGTCAGCGGACTGACGGGAAGAGTGGTCCTCTGTACATCACGCATTGGACCTTCAGTCCTGTCCTTCCCAGCCATCCCCTAGGTCTGGGGAAGACGCAGCCCTGCAGCAATGATGGTATCAGTTAGTGTAGAAAGCTGTGAGACTGGAAGCCCAGCTATAATTTTGCCATGGAATGTTCCTCACTGAGCAAAGCCCTGGGCGGGCTGGGAAGAGGAGGACTGTTCTCCCTCACGTTTAAAGAACGATCATGGTTGAAAGAGGCAGGTGGTGTAAGCAACCGTGTCACAGGCAGAAAGTTCAGTCACTTTCCCCTGAACCAGAGTCAGTGGTGAGCACACGTCCCAGTGGTAGTGGCAGCAGGGAAAAATGGGTCTACTCAGACTTAAGGCCACAGCAATGTCTGGTTTGACCGTACTAAGGTCTATTTCAAAGAAATGAATGTTGGTGGTATTAGTCATATTCTCCGATTTCAAGAGATCCCATCTGAATTCTGATTTTAGTCAACAGTCACTCAAATTTGCTCACTAGACACAGAAAAGTACACCGGGAGCTTCTTTGGCTGATCATGAAAAAGACATCTCAAGGAGGGGAGAAGAAAATAATTGAAATAAATGATATGATTACATTAAAGAGAAATGTGACTTTTATTGCACTGCACTTTGGAAACGAGGGAACATATTTACGACTACAAAAGAAAATTAGTCTGTAATAAAAATTATTCAAACATAAAGTTGTTTGGCATTCTCTTGCTGTAACTATATTTTAGCCTATCAAAAACAAACCAAAAGCAAAAAATCTAGAATATATTATAATTAAGAACTTCTGCTCATCAAAAGACACCATTAACAAATGTGAAAATGCAATCCACAGAGAGAAAGGAAAATATCTGTAGTGAATTTATCTGAAAAGGACTCATCCAAAATATATAAAGAATTCTACAATTTGTTTTTAAAAGAGGACAGCCCTGTAGAAAATGGGCAAGAGATCTGAACAGCCACTTCATAAATGGCGCTGCCCAAATGGCCAACAGAGATTTGGTAGAGTCTCCTGATGCTTGGCATACGCTCATTCCTGTGACCCTGTAACTCCACCCCACGTACACACCCCACAGATATACAAGCATATGTTCACCAAAAGACCAGCACAACGATGCGTTTGTAATATGCAACTTTGAAAGTACACAAATGCCCATCAACAGTAAATAAATATCTTTGTACTGGCACTGCCAGGGTCCCAAAAGCTCCCCAGGCCATGTGAGTGTGTGACTAGGTTGAAAACCATCTTTCAGAGCTTCAATATGCTTAGAATTCAGCATTAACCTTTGAGTATGGCATTTAGAGATTGTTTGCTCTTGATACTTAATAAATATTTGTAGATTTGATGCAGTTCAAATGCAATGCAAATGACTCGTGAGTCTACGTCAGGAGTCCTTACTTCTCCTTCGGGCCCTGGTCCCAAAGTATCGAAATGAAGTTTGCCCCATTTAAAAACCTGCCAGTGAAAAATTTAGGCTGCAAACAAAAATTTTAGAGCTGGTTGAATGAAAATCAATTCAAGGCTAATTTAAGACGCTTCTAAGAAAAATGCTGAGTTTACAAGCCAAAACAGAAAATGACCACTGTCACAATTCAGCTTAAAAAAATGACTGATTCTTTTCTCTGCCTCATTTCCGTGGTTGGAGCATGTCTGTGGGTGTAAAATCACAGCAGTGACTCTCAACATTGAGTCCTCAGTGTTTACAACGTCAAGGGCATATGTTAATTACACCAATCAGCATCATGTTGCTAAACTTCTTTTTTAAGGTAGGGAATAGCACCTCTGAATAGGACTATTTAACTAAGATATGTCATAAATCACACACATACAAAAAAGGACAAAGTGAGAGAACGTGAAAAGGTTGGTAAAGACCCAGTGCCATAATTGAGAACAAGAATAGAGAAAGATGGGCTACAAATAGGAGGGGAATCATCATTTTTACACCGAAAAGCAATGTAATGGTTGAGATTATTTGGGGGAAGGGAAGATGTTCATTGCATTGTTGTTATTGTTTCTCATCTGACTATCACACTACATTAATGTTAACTTTCTCATACAAGGATTTTTGTTCATTACTTTATTACTCCTTCACTTCGCATGCCATCCTACAGTTTAGATTAGTTGAAGATAGTTGTGCCAATATTGGGAACTGCAGGGATTGTTAAAGTCCTTCTGTTATAATTCTGTGGTGCAGGCTAACACTAGTTGAATCTCCAAAACTACCTATCATTTCCTTATTCCTGTTTCAGTTGCCGATAGTTGTTGCCCAGCTGAATCACGTTTTTAGTCATGCTTTCTATTTATTTTTACTGATTTTGCTCAGAAGTTAAAGCATTAGTCTTGCCTCAGAGTTTCACTCTGAGATGTGAACACACTTTACGATTGGTCTTTAGGGGAGAGAGTGAAGCAAGCAATGGAGAAAATACATTGGATTCTTTCATGTTATCCTATTGCAGCAGTCACTTCTGAGAGACTGCCAAAAACTCTAATCTCAAAAAAAAGTAACATCGACAAATATCATCAACATGGGACTGGCTATGGTAGCACAGGGAGCTGGAGAAAATAATTTAATTCAAAATTAACATATATTCAAATATCTGTAACGTTCTACTTGTAGGTAAAAGTGTTAAAGATAGTATCTCAAACAAACAAATATCTACATTATCGAAATTTCTACTGTTTCATATTTGTAGTGCTATAAAATAACTTCATTTAGTATTTGAAATATTCTACAACAGGTTTAATGTTTTGTGCTATATTTGTTTACAAACAAGAAGGTGAATTTTTGGTAAAAGCTGCTAAATGCTGGGGTAATAACATAATCTAACTTTGACAGACTGATACTAACTTGGTCTTTCAGTTTTGCCCTGTATTTATAAAAACTGTGTTTCCACAACATTTAAAACATCATCATCATCATCATGTGTCTGAATTTAAACATTTTTATTAGGGAAAAGAAAGTGACGCTGAAAACTGTAGACTTACTCTTTGCAATTATATCTATCTCATTCATTTGTCCTGATACCCAAATACAAATGACAGTCGTTATGCACGGTTGAAAATACTGATTAGTCATAATTATTTTTTAATATGCATGGGTGAGCTACAAATTAAACTCTTGAACCTGTAAGTAAGGGAAATGAAATTGCCCTTTAAAATTTTAACCAGAAAATCAATTATATTGGCTTAAAGCGGAGCCAGTCACCCAAGGATCACTGGCTCTGAGAGCAGACTTAAGTCCAACAATTTGAAGGTATTAATACACGGGGAAACAGTTTCAAAGAGAATGTCCTTCTACATCTGACGTACTGGCACAGAACATATGAACAAAGCAGCCAGGTTTCCTGGCGAGAGTGTGATTATGGGGTGGATGGAACCTCACTGAAGGAGGTGGGATATTTTCTCTGGACTATGAAGAATAACCAGGGGTCTTTTCCAGCCTGGCACAAGTGTGGTCTGTATTGTATATGTGGGACCGGGGAACACCTTTAATCATGCTACAAGTTAGGATTAAGGAAGAAAACAAGAAAAGTTAACTTCAGGTGAAATTAAAGACTGAGAAATGATGTGAGTAACGCAAAGACCTTGCCGAAGGATATTAGCAGGAGTAAAAATAGTGAAACACTAACAGCGATAACCGACTCACTAGCAAGTGCTGTGCATCTCCATGTAAAATATGTCCCAACTCTCTTTATCACCATTTCCCCTTTAGCCCGTGCCACCACGATCTCTCATGGGGACTAATGCTGTGGCCTGATTCTACCCTTTCCTTCCATCCATTTTCCTCACAGCAGTAAGAGAGAACGTGGAAAACGTAAATTAGACCATGCCACTTGTCTGATCCTTTAGAACGAAATCCAAATTCCTCACCATGGCCTTTGCACCATCCTCCTCTCACACCAATTCTCTCCTCAGCCACCACGACTTACTCCTTAACTCCCGAGAAGCTCATTCCCACCGCCTGGAATTCTCTTCCTTCGGATATTCCCAGGGTTCCCTCTTCTGCTTCATCTTGCCTCTGTTCCAATGTAAGGTCCTCAGAGAGGACTTCCATGAACACCCTACTTGACATAGAAGCCTCCCAAACCAAATTGTTGCCTGACGCCTTAATTTACTTTTTACTTTATTGTATTTATCATTATCTGAAACTTTATATACATACACACACACATACAGACATATGTGTGTATGCATGCCTGTGTGTGTATATGTAAATTGTTTTTATATATATTTATATACATATTGTTTTTTTATTCTGTCTTAGTTTTTACTCTTTTATTGGCTGCCTCTCGTCTCTTCCACTGAAACATACTCTTACGAAGGCAGAGAACTACTTTTGGTCTCGGTAGTGCTACATTAAACTAGCTGTAATTATTACTAGTTTTTTACTACTTTTCACCCACTTTATGCTAATTCAGTATAATCTTTTAATTATAATTTAAATTCTATCGACTCTTCCTACAGGGGAAAGGTATTTTCATCTAGAAATTTAAAAAAATGTTGATTTGTTTGACAGTAATGTTGTAAATAGACAATTACTATTTTGTCTTGTATGTATTATTCTATTAGCTTGGTTGGGGCCCTCTCCTAAGAGTGGTTCACTCTTGCAGTAGAGGTGAGGATGAAAACAGACCCTTATGTGGCCTCTTGACAGCCAAAAATGTGCCTCTACCTAAGGCTGCAAGCCTTTTTTTTTTTTTTTTTAACATGAGTCCATCTTTAATATTATCACATTAACCACTTCAATTTACTCAGTTACCTATGAGTAGGAAAGAGGGAACTGTATAAAGAGATTTTTATTAATAGATGTAACCTTTTTTTCAGAGATCTTTCTTTCTGCCTTTCCTTTTTAATTTTCAACAACTTTGACTTAAACATAAGATAGATTTCAGTTTTTAAAACTTTCAAGTAACACAATAATCCTTGAATTTAACACATGTAGGAATGTCAAAAGCCTAACCAACTGCCTCCATAAAGATGAAATCTTTTAGATCTTATTAAAATTATAACACATGACTGATGGCAAAAGACTCAAGTCTGTTCGAACACACAGTTGTGTGTCATAATAGTACTTCTATTCATTACAACTACCCGAAACCAAATAAGGCTAGAATTCCCATCAGACACAATATATAGTGACTCCATTTCTATGAAGTTAAAATTCATACGAAGAATGAAAGGTCATGCACAGGCAAACTGCAGCAGATTTCACTGAAAAATTCGAGGACTGTTTCAGCCTTCTCAATTTCTAAGAATAGTAAGGCTATTTCCTAGATCCTGACAGATTTGAAATTGCCATATCTTTTGTTGTGGCCATCTCTTATTTTTTGTAACTCAAGAAATATCTGTGTCAATTTCCTGACTGAGCTCCTAGCATGTTATTAAAAGAAAAGTTATGTATTTCTTTTCATGGTTTCTTTATGATTTCCATACCCTTAAATAAGCTTCATCCTTCGCAGTGAGAGAGAATAAAACAAGGCTGTTAAGCAAGAGAAGATGTAATGGGGACCTGATGAGAATTTTGTCCTAAAACAACTCTTACAAGTGCTTGAAATATAATTTCTGATAATTTACAATTTATCCTGCTTGACAGCGTTGCTGTGTCCTCATTTACACTAAAATGTATGAAAAGTGATCAAGACATAATTCCTTGAACTTTATGGTCAATAAGTTCTGTTAAGTAATTAGCAGAGATGTAAAATAAAACAAACACACCCAGGAGGATTCTGCTATCAAGTCTCTAAAATAACAAGTGAATGTATTTAGAAAATAAAGGAACAACGTTTGGATATAAATATGAAGTAGGTGGTCACAAGACATGAGAAAAACAGGGAAAATAAGGGACACCAGAAGAACTGGTGAAACTGGTCAAATCATGGATCCTACACACTTTGCTCATGCTTTTTTTTTTTTTTTTTTTTTTGCCCTGCTATTGGCCTGTTTTACACAGGGGTCACTGGTTGGCATCAGCTGGATTTACAAGGAAGGTTCTTCCACTTCCTGGGGAGAAGAGGTAAACATTTCCAATATTATACTAAAGATATTAATCTTAAAGAAAAACTGAAACAAGTCACATAATCTGTAATAATAAGAATGTTTATGTTAAATTTATGCAGTGCTGTATGTCAATTATATCTCAATAAAATGGGAATGGAATAAAAGAATGCAGGTTTAGGAATTAGTCAAACACAAATTTGAATTTCATTTATTAGGTGGATTTCTGAAGACAGGTCATTTCAGCTCCCTGAAACTCAGTTACCTTGTCTGTTAAACAGGGATAATACCCATTTCACAGGTTGGTTACGAGGAAGTAATAAAACACCTGGCGCAGCCTGGAACATAGGTTCTCAATAAACGGTGATTTGGTGGTGGTGTTATCGTTATCTTATAGTTGGTGTTATTTTATTTTGGCCCATCTCTGCACTTACGCCATGCAATTAAAGACAAACTGCCTAAAAGCAGGACTTACCCACAAAGAGCTGACTGTTGAGCTGTAGGAGGACATGCCCATCAGCCGGAGCAGGCTGCGTCCTTGGTGAGAGCTGATCCACTTGAACGGATGCCTCTTTCGTGTTCCTCTCAACCCTAACGTGGTGCCACTGGTTGTCGCTGAAGTGAGTGGGTGACTGCACCGAGATTTCAAAAGGCCCATTCCCCACATCGAATGAAAATGCCACGACTGCAGGAGCTGGAAATGTTAGACGTGAAGATTGTTCACGTTAGTCCCCGTGGTGGAGAGCTGAGTCTTCAATACACTCAGGAATAGCACCATAGCATCAACGGTCACTAAACATGAAGACAATGGTTTGAACTCTATGGAAGGAACCATTGATGTCGGCACAGAATAGATGTGGAATGAGACAGTAAAATACATTTGTATTTTGGGGAAAAAATGGATTCTAAGAAATTCATCACCAGAGTTAATTTTTCATGGTGATAAAAATGAAAGCTATTTAGCCAGGGCAAGAAAACTAAATAGCATCTGGCATTTTATATAAAAATAATTTTGACAGTGATTCAAAGTTTATTTAATTTCAAAAGCATGCAATATGCACTTGATATCAAAATACTAATAGCAGTCTAAGAGGATATCAAAACAATACAGCTATTTGATTTAATTAAGTAATTTTGAAATTAACTGAGAATTTGGATTTTTTAAAAATTTTAATTTTTTGAATTTAAAAGACTTAAGTTGGTTCTAGAAGACTAATAATTTCCCCAAATTATTATATATGTTAAATATCAAATAATTTTCTTGCAAAAACGCTATCTTAATATCATAGTTTTTTTCAAAAGGACACAATGAAAAGATTCAGCTGATAAAGTAGAAACATAGTACTTTAAAAATTAGTTAAAGAATTTACTCCTAAATAGAATCCCAAAGACTTCTTAGGAAAAGAAGACTTACAGCGTAGCTCTATCCGTATAAAATCAGTAATCCCCAGGTTCTCTAAAAATACCCCAGATGAAGCTGTTGTCTTAAAAAAGAAAGACACATCTGCACTAAGTTCTCCGTGGAAAGTAGGAAAATGAAGGTATGAAGCCTCAGTATTGAAGGAAGCTGAATTCCAAAATAACCCTGTTTTTTTTTTAAAGGGAAAGATAAAAAAGGAAAACAAATTCATAAAATAAATGACATAACTATATTTTCTATTTTTTTTTTTTGCAGTTTTACTCTTAAAATATTGCTAATTTATACAAACCTGCTTTTCTTTTGTCTGTTAATTATACAGTATACAAGACATGAAAACACGATTGGAGATTTTACAAGGTTGAAATTCTGGATTCCTTCCAACATAGGAGAGGAAAGATCACTGCAGTAACAGTCGGAAAGTTATATTTCATATAAGAAAAATAACCTGCAGCCTAAATACCAAAGCATTATGATAAGATCTGCCAAACATTAATAGACATTTTTTTTATAACTTGAAAATTTAAACACCTACATTACTTTGAATAACAAAAACTCTACAGAAGCTCAAAGTGTTTTTTGTTCTAATACTTCTAACATACCTTACAGAGTTACACCCCCAACTAACTGTTTTCATTAATGGGCTTTGTGATTTTCTAAACTGAGATTGGCAGCCAAAATATTCTTATCTAATTAAAGATCAAGACACTACTTACTCTGTGCTATGCTGATATTCTCATGAAAGTGCTCTTTTCATTCAAAACTATCTTTTATTTTGCTTATAACAGTGAAGTAGGAAAAGGGTTCTCAAAATTTGTTTAAATGCTCAAAATAAGGAGCAAATGTTTAAAAATTGTAGTATAAAGTAAGACATCTGCAAAAATTATGTGGACTATAAAGTAAATTATAATTTCTGTCCAAATACAACTTCTTATTTTCACCTTCCCATTCATTTTTTTGGTTACATCTACAAGTTTCCACAAGTTTTCTTTTGAAAAAAATATTCTCGGTCTTATAAAAACAAAGCATGGAAAAGAAAATACACATGCAGTGGCATGAAGTGACGGAAGTGAAATCCACCTGGATACGTGTGGTTGATGAGAAGCATTATAGGAGAAATGAACTACGCATTGCCGCTGCCACCAGCAAGTTGTCGACACATCAAAAATAAATATACATCTTCAGTTTTAAGCAACTGCCATCATATGTACTCACAACACTGAATGAAATTCTACTAAATTACCTTCCTGGAAGAAAGACGTATTGATCCTCTGAAGTAAGAACACAGGAATTTCAAAACAACGTTTTGTTACGTTAGCAGAGAACGGATACCTCGTTAAGTTAAAAGTCACGAACTTGACTTGGCTTCTATTTGTTCCTTAGATTATAATTTATTTTCTATAAATTCTGGATCCAAACAAACAGGGCTTACTTACATCTATTGTATTTTCTCCTGTATTTCCTATGGACCTGATTCAAAAGTCAATCCTCAGCTCATATGTGGACAACTTTAGAGCTGAGTTTATTCAGCTGAGAATATACTTAGAGGGCTTTTTTTTTTTTTTTTTTTCCCTACAGCCAAATGAAACTGTATATTTTCTGAGTATGTCAAACTTTGCCCTATTTCCATTTTGCAGCTATTTCTGTACCTAGACATTTTGCTCTCTACGAAAGAGAGCAAGAAAAGCAAAACATCAAGCCAGGGGTAATAACACATTAGTGTTCTTCAAAGTTTTTACCTGACCTATTTTTAGAAGGAATTAAATGCCTTTCTGTTGAAATGTATGAACATTAAAATAAAGCTGTAACTTTAAATTATGGAGTTTTATTAAACCTTGCTCATTTGGAGTGATTACTAAGAGGAACACTCAGAATTACTTAAAGGTCTAAATTAGATATTATTACTATAAGAACATAATATCCCATTTGTTTCATTTTTATATCACAACTAACCCAATAAAGCATCATACAGAGGGCTTCAGGGAACTGGCTGAAACAGAGGAACAATTCTTTGAATTGCTGCTATTTTTACAATGAATGCTTCTACAGTAATGAAAACAATTTATTACCTTAGGTAGTTTAAACACTCACACACACATAGTACCACATTTATCTAGTTAGCAAACCTTATTTTACAGACTCACAATAGGTAAAAAATGAAGTAAGAACACTTTATTGAATTAAGAAATTGCTGCTAATTCACAACAACTATAAAGACAGGAAAGGCCAATATTTCCAAATGATAGCTCAGCTCTTTACAGACTGTGCCAGGAAGCACCCAGGAGGATCTGGACTGCCTCTGAGAAAGGAGGGGCAAGAAAGAGGAAGCAGAGCAGAGCCCAGCAGGCAGACACCAGCCAGAAGTGGCAGGTCTTTTAAAGAGAAGATTTCATGGCTGGGGTGGATTAAAAATCCCTAAGCTACACCTGGAGCAGACCAGAATGCAACCACTTACTATATGAACGCTCTTTATCATCCCAACAAAATGCCATTTGCAGCAACATGGATGGACCCTGAGATTAACACACGAAGTGAAGTAAGTCAGACAGAGAAAGACAAATATCATATGATATCACTTATATGTGGAATCTAAAAAATGATACAAATGAACTTATTTACAAAATAGAAACAGACTCACAGAAATAGCAAATAAACTTATGGTTACCAAAGGAGAAATGTGGGGCGGGGGAGGATAAATTAGGAGTTTAGGATTAACATATACACACTACTATATATAAAACAGATAATCAACAAGGACCTACTGTATAGCACAGGAAACTCTACTCAGTATTCTGTAATAACCTATATGCGAAAAGAATCTGAAGAAGAATAGCCATATATATATATATATGTTTAAAAAACCATGATGCATTATTCTAAGTAATTATTATTAATAATTAATAAAAGTAATTAATAATTAATATATTCTCAATTGCATTCAATATAGGGTAGTAGAGATTTGGAAAGATTCCGTCAGGGATGCCACTTACTTATTAACTTTCCAGAATTCAAAAGAAATTGTAATGAATAACGGGATCCATATGGTCTTTTACATAGAAAAGGAAGATGTACTAAGTATTTAATTCCATACATAAAGTAAAAAAGAGCCCATAGAGGAAAATTAACTTAGTAGAATATTAAGATTACAAGTAATTTTTAAAATACCTGTTTTGCTAAACTTTTATTTATATCATTTATTAATGATAATGATTCTCCTTTTAAAAGTAACAGATTTATAGAGACAGAAAGTAGACTAGTTGGCTGGGAAGACGGAAGGATTGAAAGATGACAAGGGCTAAGAGGTGAAGAGTTCTTTTTAGGGTAATGAAAATGTTCTAAATTGATTACAGTAATGGTTACACAATGCTATGAATAGAAAGCTTAGAGTAATCACTCCCAGTTTGGATGTATCATACGTATCTCATACATATACTCAAATTCTTTGGTAAACATGTAGGAAGAGGAAGGTAAAGAGGGGAGACCGCCTAGAGAGAAGAAAGAGGAAAAGCAAGAAGAGGAGGGGGTTAAAAGGGTGGAGAAACTTTAAGAAAATTAAATAAAGGAAACCCAAGGAAAGAAAACAAAAAGAAACATAAGAATTAACATAAAAAGAATTTATTAATGGTGAAGGATTATCAGATATAGTGGAGCTTGCAAAATTATATGATTATCTGTTAAAATGGAATTGGTCCTCATTCTTTCTAATGGTTTATTGTAGTCTGCCAAATGGAATAGAACTCTGTCAATGGAAGAGAAATTAACCAAATCACTCATCAATATCGTTTTCCAGTCTAAGAATACAACTTCTGCAAAGTTATTTATTGACTACATGCACCTTTGATTATTTAATGCATTCTGGGCAGCTGTGATTTCTCAGACAGCTGAACAAGTCGATGCAGGCAAAAATGAAGAAACTAATTTCAATGACAAGAGTATAAGAAAAAGAAACTTAGAACAATCTTTTCTAACCATGTAGGTTTTGAGGGTGCCTTGGTTAGACATAAAATTTCAACACAATGAATTAACTGAGAAGAAATACATTTCATAAAATTGGCTGAAAAATTCAAATGCCAAAGAGTTAAAAATACTACCTTGTCCAGATTAACAAATTGAGAGCAGAAATTTAGATCACGCTTACAACTCTTTAAACCGATTATGAAATGCAGGTATACATTTTACCACATCACAGCCTATTTCAGGAAAAATTAATAGCAGTGCACAAGACTGAGATGCATCCTTGTTAAGTACTGACCTATAAGGATAACTATTCCTTAAATTATTCTGTCAGAGAAAGCAAATCACCTCAAGCTGGAAAAGTCAGTTTGGCCTCAGAATTTCCCACAGCAACATTAAAAACTAGAAGATACAGGAGCACTGTCCACAAATTTCTGAAAGAAAATGTTGCCAGCCTAACTTTTTTTTTAAGCATTAAAGTAACAGATAGACCTTACCAAATTTGAAAGAATTCTGAGAATAAAGCACATACAAACTCTTTTGGGGAAAAATAAAAATAAAGCATTCCTTCATAATGAAATATAGTCCATCAAAAGATACCTAGACAAGCTATAAAAGACAAAGTTGACTGCATCTCTTAGTGCAGGTAGAGTATTATGTACAAAGTGGTGAAAAGTCACAAAGTGTGATTCAAAAATACTATACCAGTTTCTAAAAAGGTTAAACATAGGGTTACCTTTTGGTCCAGAAGTTCCACTCCTAGATGTATACTCCTAAGAGTGGAAATATACATGTCCAAAAAAACACACCTATACACAGATGTTCATAGCAGCATTATTCATAACAGGCAAAAAGTGGAACCAACCCAAATGGCCAACAACTGATAAATGGATGAACAAAATGTGATGTATCCATACAATGGAACATTATTTGGTCCTAAAAATAATGAATATTTGATACGAGCTACAACATGGATAATCCTTAGCAAAGTGCAGGCTAAGTGAAAGAAGCCAGTCACAAAGATCACAAACTCTGTGTTTTCATCTATATGAAATGTCCAGAATAGGCAAGTCTGCAGAGATAAAAAGTAGATCCACGGTTGACTAGGGTTGGGGTGGGGTGAGAGGAAAATGGGGAATGTCTGCTAATGGGTACAAGTTTCTTTATGGGGTAGGAAAATGTTCTAAAATTGATTGTGGCGATGGTTGGACACCTCTGTGTAATATGCTAAAATGATTAAATATACTAAAATACCATTAGATTGTATACTTCAAATAGGTGCATCATAGGGCACATGAACTATATCTCAAAAAAGCTGTTACCAAAAAATAACATAAGGTTAAACCAGCCAACTTTGTCTTAGAGTTCTGAGGCAACAAATACTCTCAAGCATTTGCCAACTCAGGAAATGCAACACTCATGGGTCTTTCTAGAGGAAAAAAAAAAACCACAGAAAATATCAATTACCTGACAATGCAATCCAAGAATAAATTAAAAAAAAAATCATTCAAGAATAGAGAGGCTCTGATGATAGGACCTGTGGTTAGCATTCAAAAATAAACAATCATACAAATAATAGCATAACTAACAACAATTGGGACGTGGGGGGAGAAAAAGATGAGGAAGGGACAGATGAGTGCTAATTTTGCCATTTTTCAGAATAGATCAATGCTATCTAAAATTTAAAATAACTTGAATATAAAACCAAGTGACTCCATAACCTTTAAAATTTTTATAATTTTTTTAAGTTTAGCAAGATCATACAAGTTGAATATATATTTATTAGATATATAAATAATATAAAGCAATCCCTACAGCTTCAATTTGTTTCTTCTTTCTCTGTCAACTTCAGTTAATAAAGTTTTGCAAATTTATTTCTAAATCTCTTTTTCTATTCTTCTGTCTAGAACAGTGCTTCTCAATCTGGGGCTATTTTGCACCCCAGGGAACATCTGGCAATTTCTGGAGACATATTTGGTTGTCACAACTGGGGAGGGTACTACTGGCACCTAGCAGGTAGGGGCCAGGGATACTGCTAAATGCCCTACAATGCACAGGACGGCCCCCGACCATCACAAGGAATTACTCAGCCCAAGAGTGCCGAGGTTGGGAAACCCTGCACTAGCGATATTTAGAAATGTCTGGAATAATGCTCACTGGTATAAATCATTATTTCTGAGTTGTGTGACTCTTGGTGATTACTGTAGTCTTTTCTTTGACATTTCTGTATATCTTAAAATTTTAGAATGACTTCATATCAATTGTCATTAATATTTAATATTTAAAACAATGAATAGAGATATATACATGTAGAATCTTGTCACAAAAGAATATTATTGTAGTTCTGAGAATTATCAGGATTCCCAGTCTCAAAAAAAATGGAAATCTTTTGAAAGTGTTAGAAAGAATGTTTGTTGCCCCACATTTGGGAAGTTTCTTGAATATCAGTTACTAGCTAGTAATGTAAATGTTTTCAAAAGAACACAAAACAAAAAGCAAAATAAATCATAAGATATTTTTCTTTCTTCAAGAAGTAGATAATATTTCAGTTTTATAAAGTCACTGTCTTATTAAAAGAGTGAAAAATCAAAAGTATTAAGTAAAATCATGTGCTTATTTGAAAGCACTTTCACTGCCTCAAGCCCACGTACATGAATGAGAAATGGCTCAGGATGGTACTAAACGTCCTTTGTACTTTGTGATTTTTAAAAATCAGAATAAGTCTTTCAAAATATAAACTCCTTTAATTAAAAGCATATATTTGCATATCATTTAATTGCTTATACAATAAAAAACTTATTCCTGTTCTCTCACGAGTAACTCCAAGCTATAGGTTTCTTGAGCTGTATGAGAGATCATTCTCATTCTTTCATAAGCTGCTATTTATTGATTATCTTTCATGTAACAGGTAATGTACTAGGTGTCAGGAATACAATGATAAATGAGCAATTGACCTGCTCTTGAGAGGCTCAGAAATAATTAAAAGCCAGTATGAGAAGTATATCTTCGTAATTTACTGAACATTCTTTGAAAGTGTAGGTAAAGTCCTCTAGCGACCTGTGGAAGGCTTCATGAAGGAAGGGTGTGAATGTGAGTGTGAATGGTTTCAGTAAAAGGATTGGGGGTGTGTTGCAGATGAAGGAAAGAAAGCAAGTGAAGAGGAAATGGAGCCAGATGCCATCAGTGGTGGATGAATTTTCTCTGTGCTGCAGGACCTGAAGAAATAGGGGAAGTTCCGTGTAGGTATTCTCCTGATTGATGTCAAAAAAAACATTTAACCCCGGGGGTCAATACTACTATGCTTTCTCCTTAGTGTGAGGGGAGAGTTCTGAAGATAACGCAACTACAATTGGCATGCTCTCCAATAATTTTTAATGCATGCTGAAGTTGAAGAATTACTGGTCTAGAACAGTGGTCCCCAACCTTTTCGGCACCAGGGACCAGTTTCGTGGAAGACAATTCTTCCACGGACAGGCGGTGCGGGGGAGGGACGGTTCAGGTGGTAATGCAAGCGATGGGGAGCGATGGGGAGCGGCAGATGAAGCTTCAATGGCGCACCTGCCGCTCACCTCCTGCTGTGCGACCCGGTTCCTAACAGGCTGCGGACCAGTATCAATCCGCGTCCTGGGAGTCGGGGACCCCTGGTCTAGAAGACTTCTGATGGCACCTCAAAAATGAAGATGGCCCCACTGCTCCCAGGAGAGTGAGCAGAAAGGAAAATATATGTACGAGCCCTCCTAGTTATAATCTTTCTATTAACTGTAAACCCATATGTTTTCCCGTGATTCTTTCCTTTGACCCTTTGTCTCTAAAGTTAGTAAAAGTCAAAACATATTCAGTAAGATCCTAGGAGTATCCTGGAGAATACCCATGTTACTAAAATCTTTACTAGTCAGTTTCTTTGTTTTATTATTCTTTTACAATTTCAGCCATTCTAATAGTTATATATTGGTATCTCCTTGTGGTATTATTGTACATTTCCCTAATGACTAATGATGTTGAAAATCTTTTTATGTGTTTATTTGGAATCTGTATATTTTATCTGACAAAATGTATGTGCAAATCTTTTGCTCATTTGTTAATCTGAATTTTGTTTTAATTGCACTGTTAGAAAGTTCTTCATATATCTTGGATACTAGCCTTTATCAGATATGCGCTTTGCAAATATTTTCTCCCCGTGTGTGGTTCTTCTTTCCATTTTTAAAAAATTAAGTTATATTGAAGTATAGTTGATTTACAATGTTGTGTTAGTTTCTGCTGTGTCGCAAAGTGAATCAGTTATACATATACATATATCCACTCTTTTTTAGATTCGTTTCCCATGTAGGTCATTACAGAATATTGAGTAGAGTTCTTTGTGCTACACAGTAGGTTCTTATTAGTTATCTATTTTATATATAGTAGTGTGTATATGTCAATCCCAATGTCATTTTAAAAGCAGTTTTTAATTTTGGTGAAACCCAATTTATCATTAAAAAAATTTATGGATCATGCTTTTGATGTTGCATCTAAGAAATCTGTGCCTAACCCAAGGTCACTATGATTTTCTTCTATATTTCCTTAGAGAAGTTTTATAGTTCGTGGGTTTACATTTAAGTTTATGATTAATTTGAGTTAATTTTTGTATGCAGTTTGAAGTATGGGATGAAATTCTTTTATTGTTTTTGTTTTTGTAAATGGATTCTAACTGTTCCAGCACTGTTTCTTGAAGGGGACAATTCTTTCTCCCTTGAGTTGCCTTATGTGTATATGTGTGTGTATACATATATCTATTCTACTCCATTAACTGATTTGTCTATCTTGATATCAATGTATACTGATTTGAATTGTGTAGTTTTGCAACAAGCCTTAAAATCAGATAGTTAAGTCTCCAATTTTGTTTTTATTATTCAAAATGTTTTAGCTAATCTAGTTTCTTTGCTTCCCCCTATACATTTTAGAGTAAGCTTGCCAATTTCTGCAAAAAAAAAAAAAATGCCTGCTGGATTTTGATTGAGAGTGTATTAAATCTGTACATCAATTTGGGGAAAATTGACATCTTAACAAAATCAAATCTTTCAATCTATCAGTATTACATTTTTATTTAGTTCTTTAATTATTTCTCATAAATGTTATATGTTTTTGTTATATTTATACCAAATTATTTCATTTTTTTGGTGCTGCTCTAAAAGGTACTTTTAAAATTTCAATTTAAAGTTTTTCATTATTAGCATATAGAGATATAATTTATTTTTTGCATATTGACCTTGCATCTTGTAATCTTGCTAAACTCACTTTTTTTTTTTTTTACAAATTCTGAAGAATTTTCTACCTAGAAAACCATGTCATCAGTAAATAGAGACATTTTATTTCTTCCTTTCTGATCTGTATGACTTGAATTCCTTTTCTTGACATACTACATGTGCTAGGACCAACAGTATGATACTGAATAGGAGAGGTGAGAACAGACATCCTTGTCTTGATCCTGATTTTAGAGAGGAAGCATTAAGTCTGTGACTATTCAGGATAAATAGTCAGATTTTCAGATTTTCACAGATGCCTTTTGAAACACTGAGAAAGTTTTTTTAAGTTCGTAGTTTGCTTAGTTTTTATAAGTAGGATGTTGAATTCTGCCGTTTACTTTTTACATATTTTTCAAAAAAATTATTTCCATATTCATAAATAAATTCTTTAAGGTCAACAATATTTACTAAGTTTTATATCTGCAGCACAACTTTAAAGGGGACTTTATCATTCATATCTTTTGTGCTTTTGGTAAAACACCTAACGATGTTACCTATGACTTCTGACATTAAGCAATAATAGCAGTAGTAACACAAAATTTTATACCCATCTACATTTAAAAAAATGAAAAGAAAGACCTGGAGTTAGGAGCAAGCTCCTATCTGGTACCTGTAGGTCTCACTCATTTTTATTTGTCCTGCTTTCTCAAGGCTTCTGTCTTCTTTCCTAGAAAAACATGGCTAGATATGAAATTTTCAACATCTCTGGTTTGTGTGATAAATCCAAAATATTATTTTTTTATTTTCATCTTTCCATTTTTCTGTTCAAAGAAAATCTAAAAATTCTGTGTCTCAATGAAGGGTACTAGCATTCTTATTGTCTCAACAAACGGTGCTACCTGCTTTACTCAAGTCAGGAAGCTGGAGATCATCCTCACAACTTTTCACCCTCACTCCCGTCCAAATCATATTGAACTTACCTCCCTAACTGAGCCCCTTATTTAAGCCCCATGACAACTATTGCCTAGTTCAAGCCTTCATCATTTTCCTTGTCTTACGTCAAAGGTCACCTTCCTGCCTTTAGGTTTGTACCTGATCTCCATGCTTTCAGTTGGATCATAAGAATTAAGCTAAGTCTTAAATTCTCCCAGTCCTAACTAGTGATCCAGTCCTAACGCCTTCAGGATAACATCCACATATCTTTCCTCTGCTTATAAGGCCCACTGTGCATGATCCCATATCTAGAAGCCCTATATCTGCCCAGTGTATCTCACTTGGAAAGGAAAAAAACTGTGTCTAGGGCATTGCACCTTCAGAGATACAGTCTGCCCATACAGAGAAAACGGGCGCATTCATTACTCTGCCACCATCATTCCTCAGACTGAGAAAGTTTTTAAAAAGGGCCCTTTATGCAGAAAACGCTCTATGACCTTATGTGGGGATGAGTCTCAACCCTAAAGCAGATATGGGGGACAAGAAGGCCAAGGAAAGCTCTCGGTGATTGTTTCATTAATAAGTCAGACGTTAATCAGCAGGTCTCTAAATACTTCAGGATTTGTAAATCCTTATTGCTAATGTTGTCAGCCTCCTTCTGCATCCCCGTGGTCACAAAAGTTTAACGCTCTAGTCTCCCAACCTTAAGACTATGGACCTTTTGGACCAGATAATTCTTTGTGGTGGAGGGCTGTCTTGTGCACTGTAGGATATTTACAGCATTTCTGGCCTCTCCCTTTAGATGCCGGTAGCATAAAACCCCTCACAGTCGTGACAGCCAAAACTGTCTCCAGACATTGCCAAATGTCCCCTGAGGGAGCAAAATCACCTTGGATGGAGAGTCACTGCCCTAAGGGAAAAGATGCTGTGTGCTTCAGTTCATGACAGGAAGTCTGAAAGAAAGAACCCCTAAGGGACAGAGTTGGGAGTGACCTTAGTCAAAGCAGAACAGTTCCCCAGGGATGGTGGCAAATGGAGGAAGCCGGCCTGAGCCCCTGAAGGGTTAAGATCAGAGCCAGCAGTGAAGAGTGCATGCGATGTACAGAACAATTTCTCTAAAGTCACGCAAAATCATCGCACTCCTCGGGATGCATCCTGCGTTTACAACCTCATCTCTTTGCACATAACTTTTCTCTGCATGAAATATCCTATGTCATCTTTAAGTGACTGTTTAAGGCCTACTGGCAGAACAGGAAGTAGAGATGATAAAGATTAGGGATGGTAGGTATAATGGCAGACCATTTTTTTTTTTTACAATGCATATACACATTTTTATAGGCCAGTATCATCTTTGCTTTCTTAACTAAGCAACTTCTGCTATGTATCTCCATAAATCCAATGCATTGTCAGATCACCTCTTCCTCTTTTGATCCCCTAGAATAAAATTTCATTTTAGGAT
Organism: Balaenoptera ricei; assembly: GCF_028023285.1. NCBI lineage: Eukaryota > Metazoa > Chordata > Mammalia > Artiodactyla > Balaenopteridae > Balaenoptera > Balaenoptera ricei. The sequence goes on along the minus strand of NC_082657.1, from coordinate 52,589,703 downwards.
ATACTTTTAAGGTAAATAAATATTTCTTCTATTTGCATTTTAAGTTCTGGAAATAACTAAAAGCAAAAATAATTGACGCATCAGTCTCTAACCTAGCTGACTTCAGAGAGGTTATAAATGGATATGTATGCTAATTTCATTCCCTGTTGAAAATATGTATTTTCTATGAAACTATATTTTAACTAAAAAATTCCAGTTTAGAGTGTTAATACATTGAATATACAAAACAGCAGGTCCCACTGATTTAGACTAAAAATACACACACACAAACTGGGAAAAAAAAATGAGATTAAAAGTTGAAATGTGTTTGATTAAACTAACATTTGATTCTACTGATGTTCTAATTTCACCCCAGGCCCAACAGTATAAAACTCACCATACATTCTTGATAATTTTATGTAGCACTGAGGTCTTCCTTTATAGACAATGGCATGCAGACATTTAGGAATGATGGAATGAGCTTATGAACCAATCAAATAGAGATGCTTTGTGGTTTCTTTCTCTTGGACTCTTAACAAGGTTTGCTGTAACAGCATTTATTGCCGGGCTTTGCACTCTATAGGGGCGCTTTGTTGATTGACTAAAGGAATGATTTCAGACACTGCTTATGAGTTTTCACACGAGAAGTCTGATTAATTATTATAAGATAGAAACATGGTTCTTAAGCGACATCACTTTCCTCACACATGTTTACGGCACGTCGCCACCACTTACTGTCGCCCCGGCAGAGCAGAGGTCCTAGTTTATAGGCTGCTGCTGAATGTGGTCGACCGGTGTCTGTGATCACAATCTTAGTTACTGGCAGATGTTCTTTATAAGAAAGGAATCCAGTGTCATTGGTCCTAAAAAACAGTAACAACAGCAAGATTCTTAAAATTATTCTGATGAACATAATTATAAAGTAAACAATAGTCCTTATTGCATTTCAAAGCCAAGATGTTCTGAGCTAAATTTGCACACACAGAAGAGTCAGGATCAAATTACTCATCTGAGGATGGAAAAATATGGCAACATTTTAGTGTCCCTTGCAGACGGAATATAGTTGGTGATTTTGAAACTCTGTTGGCCATTTTCTACCTTTTAAATGAGATGGTTAATCCACGGCCATTTAGTGTAATAACTGGTAGTGTGTTTTCAGATCTACCGTTTTGATATTTGTTTCTTATTTTTTTCCCACAGGGTATCTTGTATTTCTGCTCCCCCTTTCATGCCTCCTCTTGGTTTACTTCATATTGTTTTGCATTCGATTTTTTTTACTCACCCTTTAGCTATATGACTGTTTATTGTATTTTAATATTTTCTTCATAGATTATAAGACACATCCTTAATCCATCACACTCTACTTATATTTTATGTTGTATTACTTAATATAAAATGTCAGAAGCCTACCATGGGATAATTTTTAACATCCTTCCCGACACAAACACCTGCTCTTTGTGCAATGGTTGTAACAATATATTTTAAATCCAGATGCTATAAACTTTATAATTTAATTTACCTAATCAAGAGAAAAATTTAAACACTGGCTTTTACATTTACTGACATATTCATGATTTCCAGTGCCCTTCATTCCTTCCTGAAGATCTGTGTTTTAATCTGGTGTTAGTTCTGTCTAACCTGAAGAATTTCCATCAGTATTACTTACGGTACAGTTCTGTTGACAACCGATTCTCTGAGCATTTGTTTAATCTGAACAGGAATTTATTTTACTTTCATTTGTGAAATGTATTTTCGTCCTGTATAGAATTCTAGGTTGACAGTGCTTCCTCCTTCAGCACACTAAAGGTATCATTCCATTGTCTTCTGACCTGTGCTTCTGATGAGAGGTCAGCCTTCATTTGTATCCTTATTCCCCTGTATGGAATGTCTTCTACCAGATTCACCCAAACTGGCTACTTTGAAAACATTAATCTTTATCACTAGTTTTTAGCAATGTGAACAACAAGCCCAGGTGTGCTTTTCTCTGGTTTTTATTCTGCTTGAGATCTTCTGAGTTTCTGGAATCCATACATTGAAGTTGTACGAGTTATCTACTATGGCATAACAAATTATCCCAAAATGCAGTGACTTAAAACACGACTTTTTACGGTCTGTGATTCTTCTGATTTATGATCCTCTGTCTCAGGGTCTCTCCCAAGGCTATACTCAAAGTGTTGGCAAGGACTGCAATCAGCTCAGTACTTGAGTGGGGAAGGCTCTGTTTCCAAGCTCACCTTGTGGCTGCTGGCAGTACTCTACTCCTTGCTGGCTGTTGGACTGACAGCCTCAGTTATTCACTGGCTGTTGGTTGAAGGCTACCCTCAATTCTTTGTCCACGAGAGCTCACGACATGGCAGATTGCTATATCAAAACAAGAAGGCTAGAAGACGCAGAGAATTTTGAGCAAGTCAGAAGTCACAGTCTTCTGTAACCCAATCTCTGAAGTGACATCTCATCACCTTTACCATATTCTGTTCTTAAAAGCAAGTCACAAGGTCCATGTGACATACAAGAGAAGGAAATTGCACAATGGTGTGAATAACAGGCAGTGTGGAAAATTGGGGGCCATCTTGGGGGCTTGCTTCCAGAGATGTTTATTAAGCAAATTCGAGAAATTTTCAGCCATAGTTTCATCAAATATATATATATTTTTTGCCTCATTTTATTTCCTGCCCTTCTGGGACTCCAATTTCTTGCCTGTTAAATCATTGATATTTTCCCACAAGCCACAAAGGGTCTGTAAATTTTTCTTTCAATCTTTTTTTTTTTCCTGTGTTCTTCAGACTGAATGATTTCTACTTATGTATCTCCAGGTTTACTGAAGATTTCTTTTGCTATTTCCCATAAGAGTTGAAGTCTATCCAGTGAATATTTTACTTCTGATGATGTTGTACTTTCCTGTTCTAAAATCTACATTTGCTTCTTTTTTTCTTTTTTTTTTTTTGGCAGCGTTGGGTCTTTGTTGCTGTGCTTTCTCTAGTTGCACTGAGCAGGGGCTACTCTTCGTTGCGGTGCGCGGGCTTCTCATTGTGGTGACTTCTCTTGTTGTGGAGCATGGGCTCTAGGTGCATGGGCTTCAGTGGTTGCAGCACACGGGCTCAGTACGTGTGGCACACGGGCCCTAGAGCGCGCGGGCTTCAGTAGTTGCGGCGTGTGCACTCAGGAGCTCTGCGGCATGAGGGATCTTCTCAGACCAGGGATCAAACCCATGTCCCCTGTGTTGGCAGGCAGGTTCTTAACCACTGCACCACAAGAGAAGTCCCTACATTTGCTTCTTTAATAAAGTTCTCATTTATCTGCTTAGAATACCCTTTGTTCACTTTTGATTATTTTTACCTTTAATTCTTCATATGTTTTTTAACAGTTGCTTTAAAGTTTTTGCCTGCTAATCAAACACCTGTGTCCCAGGGCCTGTTTCTAAATGGTGCTTTTATTTTCTTGACTTTGGATCAAAGTCTACTCTTTTTTGGAATAAGCAATAATTGTTATAATGTTCTGGATATTATGGGTGATACATTGTAGAGACTCTGGATTCTGTTATCATTCTCTGAAGACTTCTTTTGTTTTCACAAGCAGTTAAATCACAACCGTATCACAATAATGGTGGTTCTACTTCATCAGGGTGGGCCTGTGTCAGTTTCACTTGTAGTTTTCAATCATACTCAGTTCTCGGACATCAACTTTGCTGTAAAGACAGTGGACCTTCTGTCATTTCTATGGAAAGCTGAGGGCTTTACAAAGCCCATCTCAATTAATGAGACTTAAGCTCTAAATTCTGTCTCTCCTCCGGTGGTTGCTGCTGAAATTCTTGTGTAGCTTGTTCAGTTTCCCAGCTGCATCTCTCTGCTTGGTTCCTAGAAATCTCCCCTGTGCATGTGCAGCTCAAGGGTCAGGGGTCTGAGAGGAGTTGATATAGTGGTCTCCCCTCAAGTGGTTTTCTCCTTTCTGACACATCCAGAAATCAATTTCTAGTCATTCTGGCTGCTCTGAACTTTCCTCTGATACCCCCAGCCAAAAAAAATCTAGTATTCTCTTTGAGTTCTAGCCACTCCATGGCAGGTGGTCTGGTGAGTAGCCTCAAGGAAAAGGCACATAAACACAAATCTCACTCACTTAAGTTCCCTTCTTTTAAGGTTCGAAGGCTCCCAACCCTGGTAGTTCCTGCCTACATTTGGTTATTCTCCACTTGCTACAAGTAGGTGTTTTTAATAAATAGTTTTCCTGGGATTACAAATGTTATCTGGGGTTAGGTTAGTTCTATGCAAGCTACTTAAGCATAAGCAGAATTTAATATGAAAAATTTCAAAATCTTATTTTTAAAAATTATATTTGATGAATAAAATGTCATGCAGACATTGGACAGTTATTGGTGATTAGATTAGTTTAAAATTTTTTTATTTACATTTTAAAATACGTTATTACTGTGTGGGCATTTTCTGTGAAGGCAGTGAGAAAAAAAAAAAAAAGCGTCTCCCAAAGGAGTAGAAATTTTGAAAAATTTTGAGTAAGAGAGACAATATTCTTCATACTGAACATATAACAATACGAGTATAATCATGACTCCATATAGATGCCTCCTTTAGGGTATTCTAAAATAATCTGGTTTTTGATATAACATAGTCTTTGATGTTTGACAAATGAATAAATGTAATGTCAAATGAATAAATGGAATATTTCAAGCTCGATTTTCAAATCCCTAAATATTATAGATTTCTTTTTTCAAAATACGATAAACGGAATATTAGTTTTTCATAGCATAGTGTATTCTTTAAGAAAATAAAAGAGCTACATGTTTAAATAATTGTGGGAAATTCTAAGTTTATATATTTAAAGGTTTTATAGGCAGATTATTGAAGAGATGTGTTAGTAATTAAAGGCTGTAAATATATTTTGAGAATACTATAATTCTTAATTATACTTAATTTTAAAGAGAATAACTGACTTAAAATGAATAGCAGACATGAAACAGATGCCTGTTTCATCATATTACAGAAATAAAAGGTGTACGACTCATGATCCATTACCAAAAAATTCAAATAAAAAGATAGTGATCTTACCATTTAGAATTCAGATTGTAATAAATTTCATCAAAACATACCTTTAATTTCTTCACTGTACTACCTTGTTCAGTATCTGCCTACCTATATATGTTTTGAGTGATTCATTTAAAAAAATAATAAACTTGATTTTGCATAAGGAAATCATATGGAAATCACCATTCATTCCGGTCAGCATCACAGTTGCAGTAATACTGAGAATCAATGCAGTTCCCCTCTAATCCACAAGTACATTTTTGAGGATCAGGTAAAGAACCTCCCCAATAAGTTTGTGTTTCATTGGTTCTTCCAACCCACCAGCTCAGAGGGGTTCCATCTGAAAGACAGAGGTGAGAAATGTGACATCTGCTCTATACCCCAACCCTTCCATCCAGTATAATTCCCTCCTTCCCAAATCATTAAAAAGAATAAATGGAGAAAGACTGATTTGATGTAGTGATATTCGCAACACTGTAATTGATGGCATTTCCTTAAGAAAGTTTTTAAAGAAAATATTTCATTATTTAAGTTTAAATGATTGATATATTTTTCTTTGAGTAGAAGAGAAACCAGCAGTTCCTATTTAATTCAGGCTAAATAGTAAAAAAAAAAAAAAATGTATTGACAGCAGATCACATATGCAATTTTGTTAAAAATAATTTTTCAAAACAAGAAGGCATCAAATTATAAACCACAGTAATTAACATATGAGAAACAAAATTGATTTGAGATCATGAAATGCCCATTAAAACATTATGAAATGCTATGTAAAGTTAGTGATTTATCTCAATATATTTATTGGCTAAAAATAAACTAGGTGTTTATTAAACATTAGGCATATTATGGCACTCCCTTGCTATGATTTAAGATATATTTGAAAGTGTATATTTTTTCTTCCATTTACTGTCTTGGCTACTTATTTGAAGACTACAGAAATAATACTGAAAGATCTTTACGCCCGAAGCAGATACTCCACTCAAAAACAAAGTTTCCCTTAACCAAATGCATTTATTTCTATGATGAATGTTCAGCTACCAGCTCCTTCACAGAGCTAAGACTAAACATGATGCCAAGGAACTAGAGCAAAGAATAGACAGAACATTTAGATGCGGCATGCAGGCAATCTGTCTTAGGGAAAAACAAGTTAGAGAGGAAAACTCATAGTCACTTGAGAATCACGGCATGAGAGGAAGGTGACATCAAATCAGTCAGCTCCTCAAAGGTACTTGATCATTTTTCCATTGACTTGCAAACCTTTTAAGTTGCTGCCATTAGCCCTACTTTTACTAATTTCTCCCTTACTTACAAATGCCAAAGCTCATAAAAACTTATTATTAAATTGGACCTGTGCTGATGCAAACAGCCTCTCTCCCAGTGTTACTATACATTCCTGTCCACTATGCCGGGAAAACAAGGAGTTGTTGGAAGCTTGTGTTATGCATTAATTAATATCAAGAATCTTCATCTTCTTTAATTGCATGATTAACTGATCAACTGAAGGCGAAACCTACTTGAAGCACTTAGTAGATCTATTTCAACACACTGCTTAAAACATTATGTGTTCATAGATTTAAAAAATAAATCATTATTCCTAAATACTGAATAATATTTTCACATCTATATTTGCTATCTTCCTGGGACTTCCCTGGTGGTCTAGTGGTAAAGAATCCGCCTTCCGATGCAGGGGACGCAGGTTCGATCCCTGGTCGGGGAACTAAGATCCCGCACGCTGTGGGGCAACTAAGCCCGCACGCCACAACTATTGAGCTCGTGCGCCTCAACTAGAGAGCCTGTGTGCCGCAAACTAAAGAGCCCATGCACTCTGGAACCCACACCACAGCTACAGAGCCCAGGAGCCCTGGAGCCTGCGTGCCACAACTAGAGAGAGAAAACCCGCACACCACAACTAGAGAGAAGCCCGTGTGCTGCAACAAAAGAGCCTGCGCCGCAACGAAAGATCCCGCGTGCCTCAACAAAGATCCCGCGTGCCGCAACTAAGACCCGACACAACCAAAAATAAATTATAAATAAATAAATAAATAAATTTGCTATTTTCCCTACAAAGTAGAAACCACTTAATGTTTTAAAGATACCAAATACCTTCGGTTTCCTTCAAGACGTTTTTGAAGTGTCCTAAAGAATTTACATAAGTATAAGGAAGAATTAAGAAAAGCAAGAGAAAATTTTAAAGTTGAAATTAAAATGATAAAGTATCAGAGATCACGGTAGGTCACTTCTATTCTCATGGTTAAAATCCCAAATGGCTTGAGTTTCATACTGAGCATCCTTCCAGTGTGCTGAGCTGCAGAGCCACAGGTTGCTGGAAACATTTTCATACACATTTCACTTTATTCATCCACAATTATGGCACCACTGTTACTTGAAGCTGCTATATTCTCAAGATCTGAAACTGTAAAGTTAACTTGTCTGACGCCACCTTCCTGATCTTCCCCATACATTTCTTACAGTGACCTCGAAATCCAAATTGTTCCCTCTTTTCCACCTCAAATCCATTCTACATGAATTCTAGGGTCACAGACCTGAGGAAAATCTGTATATTTAACAGTTATCCTCATCATCTGTTCTACAGCCTTCTAGAGTTTACTATTCTCTTCACTAGTGGTTCCCAAACACCTGGGGGTCCTGAAGGTAGGGACTCCTTCACACTCCATGTCGTCCCCTTGACTTCGGGTGGTGCTCGCTCACTAACATTCTTGGGGATTCTGTGTTCTGGGTCTTTTAGAGTTTGACTCATTTGTGACTTTGATGATTGTCCTTCCTTTTCTTTCTTCTCTAGTTAAGCAACTCAGTTCATTTTGTTCCATCACATTCATTTACCCTTCTAAAATTATGGTTCTCATTCTTCTTAGAATACAGTTCTGTACTTGCTTATCTACTTTTCTTTTTTAGATTCCAATATCAATATTCACTAATAATGAACAATCAGTTGCATACTGAACTGGCAGGTTCACTATAACCATGATGCACTGGAGAGCTGGGAAGAGAGGAGCTCACTTCATGCACTTTGTATGTGTTATGCCACCCAGCCATGACCACGCCCCCCTGAGGTTGGTACGATTGGCCCCAATTCAGTGAAGAGAAGACAAAGACTGAGAAATACTCTTCTAGCCAAGTTCTGTACCTAATCAACAAGAGACCTGGAACTTGAACCCAGATCTCTCCCCACCTCTAAATCCTATGCTCTTTGCACTGCAACTATCTGATGGTCAGTCTCAGATGGGATTGAGGTTTCAGGGGGTTAAGATTTGAGGGGATACCAGCAAGATGAGAAGAGTTAGGAGGAGTTAAGAGGCGGAATGAGAACATTCTGAAAAAGAAGGAGGAGGAAATGGAGGAAGAGGGAGTGGAACTCAGGCATATGGGAGAAAATGATCAGACTGTATTAAGTGGGTGGAAAAGTATATAAGATTGGGGCTTAACTGGAAACAAAAGATTCAAAGGTCATACCAGGAGTTCAAAGTTTTTCTACATGACCCATATAACACATGATATTCACATATGAAACACATTTCATTTTAAAGTTCTTGTCATTCTGTCTGGAACGCCAACCTCTCTTAAGATGACAAATGAGAGGGAACAAAGCAGCTTTATTGTGCAGATGTCCTAGAATCTTCTCTGACTACTGAAGAAAAATACACCTGATTATTGCTGCTAGAAAACAGTGTGCTGGGGAGCGGCATGAAGGTTCATAGGCAAGTGGGTCCAGAATACGCAGCTGAGGTGTCCAGACAGAAGAGTCTGTACTGGACAGAACAGCTAGGAAGGCACTGGAGCTTCTTAAACAGTAAAGTGTTGTGATGGAAGCAGTGTTTCTTGCAGGTGAATTCTCTTCATGAAGATTAATCTTTTGGATGATACAGTGGGTGGGCAGGAGATATGGACTGATGACCGGCTGAGAGGCCAGTAGGAAAGATCTTGCAGTAACTTCATAAATTAGGTCATTAAAGCCCGCACTAAGGCAGAGCTGGTGGGACTCGAGATATTGTCACATAATGAGATGCTCTAAAGGGGGAAAACACAAGACCGGAACCATAATTTACGAGCAGACTGGTTATTAAAAGTAGAGTAAAAGAAAGAGTTAAACATGGTTTTCTGATTCCTCTTTGAGCTACTTAAAAAAAAAACAAAAAACTGTGTTTCTAGCAGACTGTTCTAATTTTCAGTTATACCCAGAGGGTAACTGTCAACAACCCGTGAAAGAGTCACACAGAATAGTCACTTTCAGAAAACGAATTCATATTTTTATTAGCTCTTTTCCATGGTAAAAACCAACCGTATGTGTCACTTGCCCTTTATGAGGGATCAACGGTGCGCATTCATCGAGTATCAGAACAAAGTCCTTTTCTGTGCAGTTCTCTGATTAAGGGCAGGCAGAGACTCTAAAGACAATCACGGCTTTGCACAAAGCTCAGCGTGAACTGACCTTGTTCTTTTCTTCAGGCAACAGCATCTCTGTGACTTCCAGACTGTGACACGTTTGCTAAAGACACAGGGAGCACACACCCTCGGCAGCTCTAGGCCTCCACCTTGGCCGACTTAAAACTCCGCAGGAGCTGGTTAAGTAAAACACACTGTGCGACGTGTGTAGGGGGGACAAGTGCCCCAATTTACGTACCTTCCTTATTGACCAGTCGTGACTTCTTGCAGTAGTAGGTCAGCTCCTGTTCACAGTGCTCCGCACGGTTAACTGTGGCCTGGAGCTGCTCCATGCTGGCCACATACTCGAACAACCCAGCATAGGGGTTCTCTGGATTGGTATTGCGGACTCTTGTTACATCAGAGCCATTGTGCTGGATGATGGTCCACGCAGTTTCTTGTATGCAGAAATGGGGGAAGAAAGAGAGGAGACCATCACTAGTCTGCAAAAGTTAAAATAAATAAAGAAAATCAAAATCACCTTTTATCTGAGTCAAATTTTTCTAGTCATCAAACCTCTCTGAGAGGTAGAATCAACACAAATGGATTCTTAAAACTTTGAAAGTATAGTAAAGTGATTTTTTTCCCTGAAATTTATACGATTGCCACGCATTTGCAGTGTTTTTATTCTACTTTTTCATATAATTCAGCCAGAAATTATTCATGGTGAAAAATATTAAGAAAACTGATTATTAAAATTTGTGGTGCATTTCATCAAATCTGACATTCTGCTTTTAGAAGATGCATCATTATTTTTCTTCAAGAAAGAAAAAAATGATGCTATTATAACTGTAAAACATTGTTGATTGTTGACACACCCTGAATTCAGAGATGTTACAATATGAAAAAAAAATGTATCTTTGAATTTGTAAAATATTTTAAATGACATAATGTAAACAATGACTGTTCTAGTCTTATTGTATGCTGCCAGTAAAAAGAAAGTCAAAATTTTATGGTCTGTATATATACCTCCCTTCAGACAATTTTTAATTATGAGTGTACATCTATTTCTTTTTTACATCAAGTTTTGGATAGAGGATTTTTTCATAACATGGGAAAATGTACAAAATATTTAAGTGGGGAATGCAGGATACAAAACTATATATAATATGATTATGATACATACACAAACACACACATAAATATATATTCATTGGACACAGATGTTAGGAAATTACACCAGAAATACATCTATTTCTTTTAAAATCAAATCTGAAATATTCATCTTGGTATCATGTGATCTGCATAGTTATGCAATGCAAATAGGAAGTTACTTTTTTGAACACGCGATACAGCATCAGCAACTCAACTAACACAAGAAATAATATATCTTTGAGTAGGTACTAGACCTATCACTATTAGCATCTGAATGCCTGTAAACATTTCAATCATACTGATTACCAAAACTATTTAGATGAAACAAAAATCCGACAAGGTTTGTAACAGAAGATGGCATATTGTATCTATCCTTCAACCTTCCCAGCAATAAATTTCTTATTATATTTACTGTGATATACGCAGGTCCAAGAACACATTAATCAAAAGGCCTCCGATTTAATAGGTGAGAAACAGATTGGAAGTTGTCAAAACTCTGCTATAAATGTGCTGTTAAATCACATAACTCTTCTGTATTAAGAAGAATATTCCAAATTGGAGGAAAAGAGTAGGTAGAAATCCCCGCCAGCCTCTTTTTAGCTAATACATTCACATGGATCAAAACAAGACATTTCAGTCCCACCCGTCTCCTGGTCATCAGAATTTTGAATAGAGAGGCCTGTTAAATAAATGAGACAGGAGGCAAGTTTGACAGCCTTACTCCCCTCCAAGTGGATCATTATTTTCCTCTGAAACAATAGCTGTTACTTTTATTCCCACCTTGCATTTCAGCTCACTGAAGCGCTTTAACAGTAAATTATTTTCCTTAAAGAGGACATGATATATAAGCTCATGAAATTAATTATGGAAGACCAGACAGCAGTACAGTGGAGAGGTCATCAGGAGACCTGAGTTGCAGATCTGGCATGTGTCTGCGCCCTTAAGAAAGTCAGGTGAAATCTGAGCCTCCATTTCCAAATTTGGAGGAAAAAAAAAAAAAAAAAAAAAGGTAGACTATAGGAGGCAATATATTAAGTCTGAAATTCTATCATGTTAGCCACACAATCCTGACTATTAGAAATGTAAGATTATTAACCAGGCAGATCTGTTAGCCTAGCCTCTGCTGGACTCTGCTTTTATTATTCAGCGGAATGATTCACCTTTTCTTGTGGGGAATCAGTGGCGTGCATTAAGCAGCTCATCTCCGGCTGAGTAGCTGCTGAAAGAGCAGGACGATACACCTCCTTGAGACCTTTGTCTCTTTGCTTTTTGGGTCACCCTGAGAGGGACTTCCCTATCGCTTAGCATCCACTGGGTCATGAAGAACACACTGTGTTCTTGTAAGGTCTCTTAAGGTATTGTAAGCAATCCAAGGCCACAGTGCATGACAGCTGTTAAAGGGCAGCTCATAGAAATGTTTCCTTTTGAAATTCTAAAATTTCCATACTATGATAGTTTCTGTAAGTGATTTCATTTTTCTAATATGAAGTGCTACAAAGGAGGAAGTTACGCGGATGCCGTGCTTATCAGATAATCAAGATGTCCAGGGCAAAGCAGAGACAATGAAAGCATCACAGTGGATTCTGAGCAATGGAAATGAGAGCCCAGCATCCATGCTCCGAATCGCATGTGCTTTACTAATACGAGGAACGTCTGCAAACTATTATACTGTTCTTTCGGACACGATCGTGTTATCTGATATTTCTACAAATACCTATTTAGAAATTACAACTATAAAAAAAGAAGACTTCACAATGCGTAATTCAGTATTTTGTGATTTAATCTATCGGTTTTTCCACTATTAGAAGACTGATAGGTTCTGATTTGCTAACTATACTGCTAGGTTCTGATTTGCTAACTATAGTATCTCCAGCACGTAGGCTTGGCACGTGCTGAAAAAGACATTAGTCACTGAAGGAATAAACATGTGAATGAATAAAAACAAAGCCTTGTCCAGACTAGAGCACAGCCTTCCAGGTTATCTGGTTGTGATTCTGTGGTGGCTCTGAGATTTTCATTGCGTTTTAACTATTTTAGAACTTTGTAAATAGGATACATCTGATGCAACTGCAAAATAATGATAAGGCTGAAACTGTGAAGGGTATGAGACATCCCACTTGCAAGCTAACAAGTTATCTTGCCTTCTATACAAATTGTATCTATTTATCTTTAACTCTCTCTCTCTCTCTACATACAGTGAGCGCCAGATGCACCTAAGCCTACTGGAGTTGTACCACGAGAGAGGGACCCCCAAATTACAAGACTTGGAGCTTAGAGAGGATGGCTGGCACATCTCCACCCCCCCAAAGAGTGAGAGAGGAACTCTGGAATGCAACAAATCTCTGAGGAGAGGGTGGTCAAGTTCTTAGGTTTTACAACGTAGGTAAATACCTCTGGGGGAGATAAGCTTCAGATCCCTCCAGGGGAATCCACTATCTCTAAGACATATTTACATTAAATTATCCTTTAACACAGACTTCCAGTTTTTTTGCTACTTGTTTTGCTTAGCAAGCAAGGCATTGTTTCCTTACAAGTAATTCTGTCTACAGACCAGCAAATTCAACCTGGTAGAGGTCGATGGGCTCCTCCACTAGGGAAGAAGCCAGTTTTGCCTCCCTTGGCCCAGTCACTTCAGCATTACTGATGTATGGATATGTCTGTTCTTTGAATCCTCTTCGAACTGACTGCAACATCTTACCAGTTTCCTCAGGAATAAGGTTAAACGTTAAACAAGATCTTCAAAACGTGTTTTTTAGCTTTTATTTTTCTATCTGTGTAAGAGTCGTGATGTTATTTTTTTGAAAATTATCCTTTACCAAGTGCAAAGAGAGTTGTCAAGGTAAGGAAACACAGGGAAATGAGTAAGAAGAGATAGCAGAAAATCTATGAAATTAATATATATACTAAAACATTGAAAGGCAGTTTGGGTCTACTGGTGTCTCTCCCTGAAAGTGATTTCTAACACATAGATTGTATGTAAAGCAACTGAGTGATTAAGAACTTGATTTATCTTGGGCTGACTGCTATTTTCTAGTGTGATAACAGTGTAAAGAAAAAACATGCTGTTTAAGCAACACAGTTGCAGAGTATGTGTTCCTTCAGGATTAATAGCTGCAGGTGATAGAGGTGATAAAGACTGTAAGAGTGGGTAGGAAGTGCTGTGTTAAGGAAAGCTGGGAGATGAAAGAAAAGCTAGCATCCTGGAGCAAAACTTGATGTAAACAAGGCTGCATTTGAATGACGACAGCGAGTTATTAACTCTCATAGCTATTAAGAAGGTCTTTACTATTGAAATCCCTAAAGTAAAAATAGTTTTGTTATTATGTCTTTTTTTTTTTTAATAAATGAATTCATTTATTTTTGGCTGCGTTGGGTCTCGGGCTTTTCTCTAGTTGCGGCGAGTGGGGGCTACTCTGTGTTGCGGCGCGCGGGCTTCTCGTTGCGGTGGCCTCTCTTGTTGTGGAGCATGGGCTCTAGGCACATGGGCTCAGTAGTTGTGGCTCACGGGCTCTAGAGCGCAGGCTCAGTAGTTGTGGCACACGGGCTTAGTTGCTCCGCGGCATGTGGGATCTTCCCGGACCAAACCTGTGTCCCCTGCACTGGCAGACGGCTTCTTAACCACTGCGCCACCAGGGAAGTCCCGCTATTATATGTCTTAACACTCTCCAGACTTCTCATGAAAGGGTCTCAGGGGCCCCTATCTCAGAATCACATGGGGAGCTTGGATTTAATAGAGTAGACCTTGGTCTCTAAACTTACTGAGTCAGTGAAATTAAATCCAGGAGTCTTGGTAGTGGGGCACTGGGAAAAGGTGACTTTAAACCACAGAATTATTATTTTCACAAAAGTTAAAAAGCCACGGCTATACCTCTCAACAATTTCTCTGCACTGAAACAACTGTCCTTACAGTATAATATTTGATGCTGAGACATTTCTTGAACATAAAACTATTTCCTTACAGAGAAAGCAATGGCTTTAGTGTACAAGAAGAACAAAAAAGCCCTATACATTTCAACAGCGACAACCACTGGGATTCATATTATCCTAATTATTTAAAAATTATATTTAGAATACTCTGTTTAGAACGAATTTTCAGTTTTTAACATAGTTTAGGAAATTATCCATTCAAAGGGGATTTTCTTTGTATCTTTTAGCTTGTAATGCTTAAAGATATTTAAATCCATGTGGAATCATCTGTTGGACAGTAATTCTAGACTAAGAACTTTTTTTTTTTACACTATTTGTAAGCTGCCAATTCAGCATTTTGTCTTGCCTTCATAATTGGTATACCTGATTGCTGTACCTTGAGGATATGTTATTGGCTACAAGCAATGAGATATTGGTAGAATGTAGCCTTTTCTAGTGGAAACATTTTCAGGCTGGGAGACGGGACCAAGGTTTGATGTCTTGATCTATCCCTAATGATATTCCTTAGTCTGCCTCTGTCAACCTCTTTGAGTCTTGGTTTCCGCATTTGCAAAACCACATCAGTAAGGAAAGTTTCAAGTTGTAATGTGCATTTTTCACTGGGTTGTTACATTCTGGGACTGTCACTTTTGTTTGAATATATTTCAATATTCCGGAGCTTCTGAAGATACTTCCCTGTTTCCTAACTGGATTATCTGTGTCTCTGTCCTCCACTGCTTGCTCTTCAAATGGCTTTAAGTTTTGTGAATGTCCTCTTTTTCATCAATACTTTTTGATAATTTTGCTAAAGCACCTTTAACCTCTGTGTGTGTATATATACATAAATTTACTTCTTCGAATTGTAGACTTGAGGTGTGAGACTCAGGTAACTAAAACAGGCATATTAGTAATATGACAAGGTAAATGTTGATTTAATAGAAATGAAATAATTCATTCAATAAAATGAAATTAATAATTTCCTTACCATTTAGATGGTCATGAAAAATGTACATGGCCTATAAATTACTGAATTATTATGCATAATAAACATAATGTAGGCATGCATGTATGTGTATACAGTCAATCTTCATTATCTGCAGATTCTCATCATTTGTGAATTTGCCTACTCACTAAAATTTATATGAATCCCAAAATCAATTCTTGAGGTGCTCTTGTATGTCTAGACACAAAGCAAAAAAACTGAGTTGCCCAATATGAATTTCAGCTGCCCAGCTGAAGTTGAACAGAGCCACGCTCTGACTCCTTGCTTAGCTCTCATACTGTAAACACGTATCCTATTTGTGCCATGTTCTTTGTGCTTGGTGATTTCACTGTTTGAAGTGGCCTCCAAGCATAGAGCTGAAGAGCTGTCCAGGGTTCCCAAGCACACGAAGGCTGTGACGTGCCTTCTGAGAACACATGTGATACAAAAGCTTCCTTCAGGTAAGAGTTCTGGTGCTATTGGTTGTGAGTTCAATGCTAATGAATCAACAGTATGCATTAAATAAGGTGTCTTTAATCTGAAACACTAGTAAAACAAGGTTATATATTGATCAGTTGATGAGAATACTATGACCAGAGGCATGCAGGAACCTAATCTTACTGTAATTCCCTGGGAGCAATGGTTCAGTATTGACTAATTCAAGTGTCTGTGGTTACTTTACAGAACATTACTATCACAGATAATGAGAACAGTGTGTGTGTGTGTGTGTGTGTGTATGTGTGTGTGTGATATTACTTAAAGCTTTAAAGATTACAGATACTTAGAAGTATCTGAATCGCAGAATCAAAACTTCATAAAGCATGTGCATATGAATAGTTCAGGGTGCTTTTGTGGGAATGCAGGATTCACAGGCATGCAGTAAGAGACTGTTAAATCTCGCTCACAACGCAAACAGAAAAAATCAAAAAGTTATTTGACACTTAAATTCATATCTTTCATTTGCAAAACTTTCCTTTTCTCTTTGTGAAGTCTTCTCACATTTATTATGTTCAATTCTCACATAACAGAGCGGGGTGTTCTCTAAAGTTTGAGAACCACAGGTCGAAAACAGCTACTCCCAAACCTGGGTGCACAAAAGCATCAAATGGGAAGATTTTTAAAAACACTGATTTTATCGTCTCACCCCAACCCTCCTGCCTCAGGGAGCTACCTGGGAGTCTGTACTGTGCAGACTGGGGAATTTCATTGAGGAGATAAACATGTAAGAGTCATCAGCTGTCTTAGGTTGCTTTGGCATTTGGAACGGTGCTATGGTCTGAATGTTTGTGTCCCCCACTAAAATTCATATGTTGAATCACTAACCCCCAAAGGTAATGGTTTTAGTAGGTGGCACCTCTGGGAGCTCATGAGGTCAAGAGGGAGGAGCCCTCATGAATGGGATTAGTGCTCTTATAAAAGAGACCCCACAGAGCTCCTTCTATCATGTGAGGACACAAGAAGGCTGAAATCTGGAAGACAGCCCTCACCTGACAATGCTGGCACCATGACCTAGGACTTCCCATCCTCTAAAACTGTGAGAAATATTTCTATTGTTTATAAGCTACCCAGTCTGTGGCCTTCTGCTACAACACCAAACAGACTAAGACAGGTAGCATCCTCAATGGTGGTGACAGCAAACAGAAGCCACCTGGTTGTGTTATATGAAAAACCTCTAAGACACATTCTACAGTAATTTTCCCGAATATTTGTGGCCAAGGTTTTACCACTACCCTGCAGTTTTCAGAATTACACATTAATACAAAGGAACTGTTGCTCCCACATTCAACTGCCTTCTCAGTATTCCATTTGAATGTGTAACAGACATCTCAAACTCAAAATGTGTAAAACTGAGCTCGTTATCTTTCCCTTCAAACCTTCTCTGACCACATCTCAAATAATGGCAACTTAATCACTCCAATTTGCCCAAGCCAAAAATGTGGTGTTATTTTTTTGGTTCCTTTTGTTTTCTCATTCCTCACACATATTCAATGAGAAAATTTAATCTCTGTCCACCATCTACATTGTATCATCCAGTACAACCCACCATCTCCAGCTCTTGCCTGGATTCTTGCATTACTTGAACTTGGTCTCCAAACAGACTTCCAAACTCCTATTATACACATACATCTTATCTATATGTATGTACGTATTTGGTACACACACACACACACATACATTTTCTAACTCCTTTCTACCCCTGCTCCTAGATAGGCATTTCCCAACACAGGAGCAATCATGATTTTATTAAAGGAAGTCAGATTGCATCTACCATTGCTTAAAACCCTCCAATGTCTTCTCAGCTTGTTCAGGGTAAAAACCAGAGACCTTACACATTGTAAGGACCCAGGACTCTTCCTCTCCTGCCCCCACCCACTTGATTCCCTCTTGCTCTTCTACTACTCCCAGATTACTCACCATACTCCAGTCACACTTTATCTGCTGCTGTTTTCTGAACACACCTGGTAAGATCACCTCTCTCAGGACTTAGCACTTCCTATTTCCTCTGCCCGGAAGGCTCTTTCCCTAGATATTCACTGTCAGATTTTAAGTAGTAAATCCTCCTCTGCCATGCTTTCTGCTTCAATTTCATATTTCCTTTTTTCTGCTTATTTTGCTCCATGAAATGCTGACTTCCTGACACAGTGCTATCCAATGTAAACTTTTTCCAATGATCGAATAGATGGCTATGGAGCAGTTAAAATGTGGCTAGCGAGACTGAGGAATTGGCTTTTAATTTAATCTTATTTTAATGAATTAATTTAAACTTGTAAAATTTGTTTCAAGTCATTTAGTTATATTAATTAATTTTAATTAAATGTGAATCTAAATAGGCATTTGTTGCTAGTGGCCACTACACTGGACTGCACGATTCATCTAGAATCTATTTGTGTTTGATGGTGAAGGGATCAAGAGTCTTTTTTACAATATTTACAGACAATTTTCCCCAGCACCACTTGTTGAAAAGACCATCTTTCCTTCACTGTTCATCAGTGCCACCTTTGCAATGAATCAACTATCCATACATGAGGGAGTCTGTTTATAGATTCTCTATTTTGCTTCATTGGTCTATTTGTTTATCCTTGGGTCAATTACATGCTGTTTTACTTAGCCTATCAATATAATGTCTATATTATATCTAGTAGAGTTGAGTCCTCCAGCTTTACTCTTTAAGACTGATTTGGTTCTTCTTGTCCCTTCAAATGTACTGATAAATTATAGAATCTGCTTGCCAATTTTCACCAAAAAAATTACACCAACCAACAAACACACTGCTGAAATTTTAATTAAGGTTTGCACTGAATCAATACCTAGTTGGGAAGAACTGATGTTTATACCACCATATTGAGTTTTCTAATCAATGAAACTTTCATATTTCTCCACTTATTTAGGATTTAACTCAAGAGTATTTTACACTTATCTGTATAAAAGTTGTGCACATCTTTATTTAGATTTTATTACCATGTATTTGAGGTTTTTGATGCTACTGAAAATAGAATCTTCTAAAATTTCATTTTAATTGCTGGTATACAAAAATGAAATTAATTTTTACATTAACTTGATATCTAGTGATCATCCTAAATTTTAATAGTTAGTCTGTAGATTGTTGAGAATACTCTCAATACATAACCTGGCCAACTACAAACAATGAGAGTCATAGTTCTTCCTTTCCAGTACATATATCTTTCATTTCTTTCTCTTGCTTTATTGCAATGGCTAGGACCTCCAAAACAATGGTGAACAGAATGATAATAGCAGGCATCTTTGTGTTAATGTTGGTAACAGGGGGAAAGTTTTCAATATTTCACAATAAACTGTGATATGTGCTATAGGTTTTTTTTATGGGTCCTCTTTAACAAATTAAGGAAATTTTCTTCTATTGGTAATTTACTGAGTTTTCATTTTCTCTTTATCATGAATGGATGTTGAATTTAATCAAACACATATTCCAAGACTATTAATTCCTCTTTAAGTTTATGTAAGTAAAGAATTCAAGAATGAAATTCATTTTTGCCCAAATTTAAAAAGTAAATATTTTCAAAACTTTCATGTATATCAATCTTTTTATTTTATTATTAGTATTTAAAATATTTTTCCACTTTATGTTGGCAAAAATTGTATATATTTAAGGTATGTAATGTGATGGTTTCATATGAATATACATGGTGAAATGCTCGCCATAATCAAGCTAATTAGCATCCATTACCACACTTGTTACATTTTTCTTTTCTTTTCATCCTCCTACTCCCCTCCCCTTGGGCAACCACCTGTTTGTTCTCTGTATCTGTGAGTCTGTTTCTCTTTTGTTATGTTTGTTCATTTGTTTTGTTTTCTAGATTCTACTTATAAGTGAAATCATATGGTATGTATCAATCTTCTAAGAGGAATACAGTCTACCCTTTTTGTTTTGGGACTTAATAAGATACATTTATTATTAGATGTTCTACAGAGATACCATATGCATAGAAAATAATGACATTTTAAATCACTACCATTAAACTATTTTTTAAAGATTTACTTTAAGTTCTTCTACTGAACAATATACATTTTAATCAAGTTGCAAATTATGTCAACCTCTTACTTGTTTCATTTTAATTGTGTGTGTTTAAAATTTAACTATTAAATGAAAATTGATTAACTCACCAGTCATATTGCAATATAGAAGAAATGGTTCCAGGGGACCACTTCCATCTGCATCTATATAGTAAAATCCTGAAGTATTTCCTCTATGCTTATAGGCTTCACATGACTGCTCATAGATAGCTGTAAAAAAAAAAAAAAAGGATCATCATAAGCGAAATAGTATAAAATTAATTTCTTTAATTTTAATTTGGACACAGAATACTCCAAGTCTTGAAATTTGTATGTACATTACTGACCAGGAGAAAAGGTAACACACACTTTAAAACAAAACTCATTTTTTTAAATTAATATGGTTGAAAGAAGGTTAGATAGAAAAAAGGAAGAATGATATTGTATTTTATGGCATTTCTTTTTATCATTAAACGAATATGAGATGAAATTTTAGTTTATTTTTACATTAGGTAAAACAACAAAAGAGATGGTAGGTGTTTTAAATGTTAAGATCCTTATAAGTATAATGTGACTTCCATTTTGGACATGCATCCAAATGGATCTTTTGACAACCATTTTGGAATTTCTAATTCTAGTATCACCTTGTAATAACCTAACATGTGAAGCACAATAGTGTAATCTCCTTAAATAATCTGCTGTTATTCAAAAATTATGCAATAGAAAAATTTTAAATAATGCTTTAACTAGTCTCCTTTCTCATATAAAATTATCTATATATAAAATCCTTTTTTCCATAAAACAAATATGATTTACAAAGCTTCTTGTCAATAATTTAAGAAGTAATTTACATAAGAAACTCTCTAATGCTCTGTAATGAGAATTTAAGATAATTAAAATTCAAAGCAGAAGAAATATAAAATATATGCCCTCAAGTGGTCTCAGTTTGTTTTGATCCATAATTGGATGTTTTTAATTACACAATTATATATTTGCCATGTACAAGGTTTGATATTAACAACTGTATATGATGCACTCATCTCATTGAACACTTGGCCAAATGTAATGCTGATTTCCATCAAGCTTTTAATTTTGTGAAATGAGAAATAAACCATCCCCTGAATATCATTCCTTGATCTATTCTAAATTTTCAAAATTATGTTAATGAGTTTTTAGACCATATGAAATAATGTAACTAATTTTCTCAATGTTACAGAGATTTCAGATAATCATACATATTTACTTCTCTACTCCTCCACAATTTCTTGGTTTTATTTTATTCCTATTGTATATTACACAGACAGAAATATAAGATGGATTGGTTTCTAGTCACATTTGTATTTTGTGCAGTGAAGTGGGCATATGAAAATGGTTCATTTATATATTACTATACGTGCATACATGCGTTGATAAATTCTTTGAAAGAGGCTGGGATATAAACATAACTTTGCAGAGAGGGCTGGTATTAGAAAGGACGCACAATTGCATGAGGGTAATTGGGAGTACTTTTGCTTTATGTGTATTACTTGGCTTTTTATAACATGACTGTTTAACATATTATTTTCTAGTAAAACCTTTTAAAAGACCCCCATCACTCACCCTCCCTCAACTCAGGCTAACGATACTGATGGCTTCATTATAATTGGGTTTGTCATCCTGGCCCCATTTCCCAGAATGGTCATTGGCAAAACCCTTCGGCTCCCTTTAGACTACCTGCTCAAGAACCTAATAAATTAACTCAATGATTGGATCAAATTGTGGGCCACAGATGAAAATACGTTATTTATTCACCGTCTGATTTTTTTGGCTCAGAGATGTTTGTGTTTATATTTAGATCTAGTCATTGATAACAGTTGAAAATAAACAAATAGTCAACTAAAACACATTCTATTAGCTTTCTGTGTTGAGTTAGTTACTATAATTGGGATGATACCGGATATGAAGAATTAAAATACGCCGTCCCTTTGCTGCTGGTGACCTGGGACAAGTAACTTGGCCCTGGCTTGAGCGACAGCAGGCTTTCTTCCTGTTCTTATGAAGCACTCCAACCCACACAAGCTGATGCCCCAGGAAAGACTGGCTGCAGTGGTGAAGGCATGAGGGTGAGGCCAGAAGGTCCCGCCGCCCCTGCTCACGCGCTCTCCAGCCCTGAGCCAGGACTTCTGAGGGTCCCTTGTGGAGCCTCCAGGGCTGGGAGCCCAGGATTCCAATCTCAACTCCAGCAGGAGTACAAAGCAGTGCACAGTGAAGAGACGAGAGTGGTGAGGCTGAGGACTGCACCTAGCGCCCCTGCCTGAAGTCACGGCTACGGGCCAATAGTACTAAGAGTTAAGCTGCCCAGCAATGTCAGCAACAATATGAAAAAATGGGAAGGAAAAAAATGGGCATTTGGGTCTCCCCATCCCACGTCCTGAACAAGTAGACAAGAAAATGACATGAGTCTTACGACACATGCAAAACTTTTCACCAGGAAAAATATGAACGGCTTCTAACACAGGAAAAGAGTATTTGGTTGTGGTCCCAGCCTCTGGAGCATAATTGCAAGCGTTCACATTCTCACTGTGCCTCAACTATTTCAGGAGCTTCTGGGCATGGTGATTAATCTCTCTCTATAACCTAGTAAACTAGGGATAATAACAATGACTATACCCACCTACTAAGGAGGTCATCAGAATTAAATAAGTTGGGACATGTAAAATACTAGAGCAGTACCTGCCATTTAGAAAATACTCAATAAAATTAACTATTATGATTAATTCCATTTCTACCATCCTTATTCTCATCATCCTTATTAATGGAGTTGCAAGAGAATTGAAGGATCACCTATTCTGCACTGTATTTTATGCTTATCCTTAGCTACCTTTGTTTTCTACATGTGTTTTCCCCTTGCCAGCTCTCCTACTCTTTTCTGTCTTGCTTTATTTTATGTGCTTCTGTAAGCTACCTTGACTACTTTATGAAAAGAAGTGTGGACTAAAAATAAACTAGAAATCAAATGAATGCTAATAAGATCCAGGGTTGTACACACATGGACATATATACACCCAACAACAACAAAAAAGGGAAATAAATAAGGAAATCAGGACAGAGGCGAGAACCACGGGTGTGTGTGGCTTACAGTTGTGGCAAGTTGCTCCCCTGTATCCAGTGTTTGTACAGTTGCAGTGAAAGGTGTCCCAGGACTGGGAACATTGACCACCGTGTTCGCAATAGTTGGGCAAACACCTAAAAGAAGGTGCAGATACAATTACTACTATTCATTTTGAGAAATCACAAAATACTGACAATTTATACATGATCATGTGAAAGAAGAATGTCAACAGTAACCTAAAGAGTAAATACAGCGTGACTAATTGTCATTCCATTTGTCGTTATGGTACCTTAATCACAAAACTAAACCTTAGATCAATAAGTTCATCAGGTTTCAACCAATCCTCAGGTAGCTGTGACTGCTTAATTTTCAACATGTCCTACTATATTATAGCCCTTTCTTTTCCCTAGTGACATAACACTAATTCAATATGTTGCCAGAAACATCAATAGTTTACATAAAATAACGACATTTAATCATACTGATTTACTATACTGAATATTTAAATGAAGAGGGAATAAAGAAGAGAGAAGGAAAGAAGGAAGTGGGAGGGAGGGACATCTCTATTCACTTGGTGTATACATCCGGGAATGTTGAAGATGTACAGTATAGATGCACAAACTCCAAGCAGTGGGTCAGCATTAGGATGCTGAATCAAAATCACAGGGGCTCCCAGGATATTTTAAATTTTCAAGAGAAATACAGGCATACTCAACATCTGTCAAGCACTGTGCAACTTATTAGCTTGAGGTAGTTAAATTTCAACATTAGATAGTAATATATTCCACTTAATCATGTCCTATCTTTGAGAAGCTGGAGTCTTAGTAGTTGTTAAAAAGTAACACCATGTGAAATCAAGTTGAACAAAAGTAAGGGTAGCAGTGTCTGATCTGATCCCAAGCTTTGAAAGGTTGTACACTACATTAAAAATAAACTTAAAATATTTTTCAAATTTTATATGTATAATTTAAAAGTATATATAAAAGTAATATATGTATAAATTACTTTTTCAAAGGTTTCTAAATTGTTAGGACAGGGCTTCCCTGGTGGCACAGTGGCTGAGAATCCACCTGCCAAGGCAGGGGACACGGGTTCGAGCCCTGGTCCGGGAAGATCCTACATGCTGCAGAGCAACTAAGCCTGTGCGCCACAACTACTGAGCCTGCGCTCTAGAGCCCGCGAGCCACAACTACTGAAGCCCGCACACAGAGAGCCTGTGCTCTGGAACAAGAGAAGCCACCACAATGAGAAGCCTGTGCACCGCAACTAGAGAAAGCCCACGCACAGCAACGAAGATCCAAAAATAAATAAATTAACTAATTAATTTAAATAAATAAATAAGTAAATTGTTAGGACATAAACACTTGTAAAGTTGCCTGGAACTAAGCCACTGTTTAAATGAAAACGTTAGTTATATCTTTTGGCTTAGGACACTGTGAAAAAATTACTGAAATACATTAAGGCACTCTGGACAAAAAAGTTGAAGAGCTTCTGGTATCAACTCAAATAGCCCTGATCAAATAACTGATGCTTTTTAGAATTTAAATTGAAAGTTATATTGAGACCAATGCTCTCATTCACCCCAGAATTAAAAAATAAATAAATTACAAAACCTGTCAAGAATATATTCTTGATGAAGTTTCTGCCACCTCCTTTTTTAAAACTAAGACTGGGAACTTCATGTTTAGCTTTTAGGATTTTCCCAATTTTAACCGAAAATAATGTTACTGTTTTTCCTGATTATAAAAAATAGATATCCACTGTATAGAAATCAAACAATATAGGAAACAATAGAGAAGAGATATAATTTATAATTTCAATATATAAAAATTACCACTATAAACATATATGTGTGTGTGTATAATGTATTATGTTCATAAATGTAATCATAAAGTACACGCTACTTTACAACCTTTTTAAGGATTCAAAAATAAATAATGGGCATCTTTCCAGGACAATTAAGTTTATATGTATTTTAGCATTTTTATAGATTCACAGGAACCTATCCAAAGAATATTTAAAGAGGTATTTAATTTTTTAAGCATTTCAAATCAATAACAATCTAGAAGAAAGAGGGAATTTTAAAAATAAAATTAAAACAAAAACAATTCTAATTGGTAATCAGAAAAGGACAGAGAAGGCTATTCTTTAACAGACCTTGAACAATGTTTTAAAAGGGGGCAGATATAAGTGACTACACCTAAAATTCTAAAGAATGAATCTACTGTGGTACATGTACTATTTCTATTTGACCTGCTGCGAAAGATACTGTGTCCATTTTCCTAGATTCCTGTTAGACTTGACTTTTCATATTTTTTAATTACAATGTGAAAGACTGAATTGTGGATTGTATTTAAATTCATCATATAGTAGTTCTGTTTGACTACTAGTAACCTATGGCAAATTACATTGTATAGTGAAGTACTGATTCTCGCTAAAGGTTTTAAACAATTATCTTTTATACTTTTCTCCCTGAGAGTCATTTCGATACAAAGTAGAACATAAACAAATGAATATATCAACATGCCCCAAACTGAAGTGACGTGTATGATTTTATTTATTTATTTATTTATGGCTGTGTTGGGTCTTCGTTGCTGTGTGCGGGCTTTCTCTAGTTGTGGTGAGTGGGGGCTACTCTTTGTTGCAGTGCGCGGGCTTCTCTTGTTACGGAGCACGGGCTCTAGGCACGCAGGCTTCCGTAGTTGTGGCACATGCACTCAGTAGTTGTGGCCTACGGGCCCTAGAGCGCAGGCTCAGTAGTTGTGGTGCACGGGCTTAGTTGCTCCATGGCATGTGGGATCTTCCCAGACCAGGGCTGGAACCCATGTCCCCTGCCTTGGCAGGCAGATTCTTAACCACTGCGCCACCAGGGAAGCCCTGACATGTATGATTTTGGTTTATCCTGAATTCTAGCCCATTCCAATTTAAATTACAAAAGACTTTCACACAATGTACAACTTGGCTAGAATTAAAGATACTGAAGTAAAAATCTATACAACATTATCACATTTAGGAAACATAACCAAAATTAGATATGTATGGGTCCTGGGAAAATGGTGACCACCTGAATTCAAATATCATATCCTTCCTCAAAATATGAAATCAACAAGAACCGGCCCTTTACCCCACAAATAACTTCCTCCCCGTGAAATAAACAAGCCACCCCTTCAGTATCACGGGAGACAGAACAACACCGTGATCTTCAATCAACCATCAGCAGAGGAATAAACACAACAGGTGAACATAAGGAAGAAGGAACGAGGGGAGGTTTAAAGGGCTCCTCAGAGGAGAGGAGAGGGAGGGTGGGGGACTGGAGGGAAGATGGTGCCACGGGGGCCCAAGCCCAAGGACTGGGTGGTGGGAGTGGACTGGGAGAACGCAATGATGGCGGTCCAAAGGCTGCAGGTTGGGGAAGCCAGGAGGCAGGAGCTGGGCCTCCTGAGGTCGCCATGGTGAACGGTGTCACACGGTGGCCTCTTAATTCTTGTGAGGAGTCTCTGTAGCCTGGTGTCATGGAGACCAGGGACACACCACACCCTCTGCCTTACTGCACTCGTGAAGGGTAGGTGATGTCAGAGCTGAGATGGACCTTCCCCAATCAGTTGATATTCTTTTTATTTATTTATTTATGTTTGGCTGCCTTGGGTCTTCACTGATGCACACGGGCTTTCTCTAGTTGCGTGAGCGGGGGCTACTTTTCGTTGCGGTGTGCGGGCTTCTCACTGCGGTGGCTTCTTTTGTTGTGGAGCATGGGTTTTCTAGGCGCATGGGCTTCAGTAGTTGTGGCATGCGGGCTCAGTAGTTGTGGCTCGTGGGCTCAAGAGTGCAGGCTTAGTAGTCGTGGAGCACAGGCTTAGTTGCTCTGAGGCATGTGGGATCTTCCTGGACCAAGGCTCGAACCCATGTCCCCTGCATTGGCAGGCAGATTCTTAACCACTGTGCCACCAGGGAAGCCCCAGTTGATATTCTTAAAAAGTTGATATCAAAAGATTTCCTTAATATTATTGCTTAATAAGTGGTTTAGGTCCAAGCAACTTAATAAATATTTATGCCCTTAACAGTTGTCACCCCTACCCCACTCCCACTTGGGTTTCTGCCCCAAGACATGGGGACATAGAGGACAGCTCCCTTTGCAGTTCTGTCCTCACCTCCATCGAGGGACTGATGGACATCAGCCTCAGTCAGCCCCCACCTCGATTTCCTTGCAGGTCCACAGAGGACAAGGGGAGGGCTTCTAGATGAGTGTGTGTGTGTGTGACTGTGAGTAAGAAAGGTGTGAGTGTGTAAAGAGTATAGGAATGATCTTATGAGTGTGCAGGTGCATGTGTAAAGATGCTATGGGTCTGTGAGAGTATGTGTGTGAGTGTGCTTGTGTATGGATGAATGAGTGGGGAGGTGTGTGTGTGTGTCTGTGTGTAGACTGTGTGTGACAAGTGGCTTTGAGATATGTGACTGTATGCATGTATAGATGTGTGTGGGAGACTTGTACAATGACATTAGTTTACACATAAAGAATGTGTGTAAATGACTGTGTGGGTGTGAGTGTGAGCACATGTGTAAATTTATGTACACCTTTATGTGTAGGTTTGATCCAACTTAAAGTTAGTTACAGTAAAAAGAGAAGCACATTGTCTAAGGTTCTGTCAGATGTTTTTTTTTGGCTGTGCCTCATGGCTTCCAGCATCTTAGTTCCCCGAACAAGGACTGAACCCGGCCCTTCGGCAGTGAAAGCGTGGAGTCCTAACCACTGGACTGCCAGGGAATTCCCTCTGTCAGATTTTTAAATATATTTTTAATGTTCCTGTTTGTTTTAATTGCAATTTATTAAGCCATAAAATTTTGTGTTTAATCTACATAGATTAAGCATGAACCACAATACATGTTGACGTGCACCCAGGGAAGTGGTACAACACGGCAGGTAGCACGCAGGGGGACTTCCTGGCACCAGGGGGCTTAGATCCGATGCTGGGCTCTGCCTTTAGCCATGTCCTCTCAGCCAACTTACGTAACCGCTCTGTGCATCTATTTCCATGTTTACAAGAAACAAACACTCTAAGAACAGGTTCTAAGGGTTTTTGTGAAGATTAATTTAAATACATATTAATTAATTTATTTAAAATATATCTTAGAACAGAGTCATTGCACAAGTCTCTCACACAATGCATAAGCTCACTCACATATCCAAAATCGCCCTACATACTCATACAAGTCCTGACACACACAATCACACAAGTCCTCAAGCATTAACCCATGCATGTGTACACTCACACATGCACACGCTCACACACAGCCACACCATCCCTACACACACACTTGTAAGGTCATTCAGACACATTCCCAGGCCCCTCACTCACTCACATCACCCTACACAAGTCACTCACACACACACACAAACCTAAATACTAATTCATGTTAAGTTAGAATACAACCTAGTAAACAGATTTTCTTTAAGTCTCTATTTAATAATGCTTTGGAAGCTATGTCAACAGGTATAGCATATAAGACCAAGATAGATGGATACATATTTTCTTCTGACTATAAGAGAATGGAATGAATTTAGAGATACTTTTGGAAGTTTAAAAGGTATACAAATATAAAAGGTACGTTGGTTTTTGATATTATTTTTAAGATTTCTAGGGTTACCATTAGCCTAAAATTTTCTTTAAAAAATGTATAGTCAAGATCTATCCATAATTTGCTACTTCTGAAAAGCGTTTTTAAGGTGTGGTACCGAAACCATAATTCTCCTATTGTGCTGTATCATGTTCTGTTTTACAAGCGTGCACCTCCAGAAAGCAGGCAAGACGGATTCCTTGTGTAAAATGGCAGCTTCAGAGAAACCCATGTTGGAGAGGTGTGGGTCTACTTGTACCAAAAGAATGTTCTGCAATCTGAGATGGTCAAAATGACCATCACTCATAGTGTGGATGACCGAACCTCCCCACCCATTGAGGGTGAGGGCTCCCTGCTTCTGTGAGTGAGACCCACCTCAAGAGAGCTGGCCCAGGGAGCCTTGCTACAGGGCTTCCCCAAAATCAGGATTAATGTTCCTGAGCTGGCGTGGCTGTAATTACGGAGACGGTCACTGTCATTTATTCCCCAAATCAAGCCCATTGAGGTTTATCGTCTCAATTCTCCCTTTACATATCATCTTTCATTATAGAAAGTATTATTTTATCTACAAATTGAGTTAAATAAACACATATTCATAGAGAGGAAATGATGTCCTTCTAATCCATTGCTAAATAAGGTTATAATTATTTTTTTCTACACAGAGAATAATATCTACTAGTGTTCAAAACAGGATCAACAGACATTGATAAACGGTCTTCAGATATAATAGATGTGTGTTTATGTTGCTAAAATGTTTCATACAAATAAAAAGTTATTTTTAAAACTCAGAATTTGGGACTTCCCTGGTGGCGCAGTGGTTAAGAATCTGCCTGCCAATGCAGGGGACACGGGTTCGAGCCCCAGTCTGGGAAGATCCCACAGGTCACGGAGCAACTAAGCCCGTGCGCCACAGCTACTGAGCCTGCGCTCTAGAGCCTGCGAGCCACAACTACTGAGCCCACATGCCGCAACTACTGAAGCCTGTGCACCTAGAGCCCGTGCTCCGCAACAAAAGAAGCTACTGCAATGAGAAGCCCACACACCGCAAGGAAGAGTAGCCCCCGCTCACCACAACTAGAGAAAGCCCGTGCGCAGCAACGAAGACCCCACGCAGCCAAAAATGAAAAAAAAAAAAAAAAAGTTATAAAACCTCAGAATTTATCTGTTTGCTCAAAATATATATTGAACACTACTACACGGCTGGGGTTAAGTTTGTCACATTGCTTAATTTTTTTTAAAATCTGGAATGGCCATGACATTTCATTGAACTCAATAATTAAAAATAACTGCCTTGGGGGAGGAGAAAAGATGGCGG
Organism: Balaenoptera ricei; assembly: GCF_028023285.1. NCBI lineage: Eukaryota > Metazoa > Chordata > Mammalia > Artiodactyla > Balaenopteridae > Balaenoptera > Balaenoptera ricei. The sequence goes on along the minus strand of NC_082657.1, from coordinate 52,559,719 downwards.
AAGAGTAAGACGCGGAGATCACCTTCCTTCCCACAGATACAGTAGAAATACATCTACACGTGGAACTGCTCCTACAGAACACCCACTGAATGCTGGCAGAAAACGTCCGACCTCCAAAAAGGCAAGAAACTCCCCCCGTACTTGGGTAGGGCAAAAGAAAAAAGAAATAACAGAGACAAAAGAATAGGGACGGGACCTGCACCAGTGGGAGGGAGCCGTGAAGGAGGAAAGATTTCCACGCACTAGGAAGCCCCTTCGCGGGCAGAGACTGCGGGTGGCAGAGGGGGGGAAGCTTCGGAGCCACGGAGGAGAGCGCAGCCACAGGGGTGCGGAGGGCAAAGAGGAGACATTCCCTCACGGAGGAGCGGTGCCGAGCAGCACTCACCAGCCCGAGAGGCTTGTCTGCTCACCCGCTGGGGCGGGTGGGGCTGGGAGCTGAGGCTCGGGCTTCAGTCGGATCGCAGGGAGAGGACTGGGATTGGCGGCGTGAACACAGCCTGAAGGGGTTAGTGCACCACAGCTGGCTGGGAGGGAGACCGGGAAAAAGTCTGCAGCTGCCGAAGAGGCAAGAGACTTTTTCTTCCCTGTTTCCTGGTGCGCGAGGAGAGGGGATTCAGAGCGCCGCCTAAACGAGCTCCAGAGACAGGCGCGAGCCGCGGCGATCAGCACGGACCCCAGAGACGGGCGTGAGACGCTGGGGCTGCTGCTGCCGCCTCCAAAAAGCCTGTGTGCGAGCACAGGTCACTCTCCACACCGCCCCTCCCGGGAGCCTGTGCAGCCCGCCACTGCCAGGGTCCCGTGATCCGGGGACAACTTCCCCGGGAGAACGCACGGCGTGCCTCGGGCTGGTGCAACGTCACGCCGGCCTCTGCCGCCGCAGGCTCGCCCCGCCTCCTCTGTACCCCTCCCTCCCCGCGGCCCGGGTGAGCCAGAGCCCCCGAAGCAGCTGCTCCTTTAACCCCATCCTGTCTGGGCGGGGAATAGACGCCCTCAGGCGACCTACACGCAGAGGCGGGTCCAAATCCAAAGCTGAACCCCAGGAGCTGTGCGAACAGAGAAGAGAAGGGGAAATCTCTCCCAGCAGCCTCAGAAGCAGCGGATTAAAACTCCACAAACAACTTGATGTGCCTGCATCTGTTGAATACCTGAATAGACAACGAATCATCCCGAATTCAGGAGGTGGACTTTGGGAGCAGGATATATTAATTTTTCCCCTTTTCCTTTTTTTTGTGAGTGTATATGTATAGGCTTCTGGGTGAGATTTTGTCTGTATAGCTTTGCTTTATAATAGCTTTATTTTACTTCACTATATTATAGCCTCTTTCTTTCTTTCTTTCTATTTTTTCTCCCTTTTACTCTGAGCCGTGTGGACGAAAGGCTCTTGGTGCTCCAGCCAGGCATCAGGGCCGTGCCTCTGAGGTGGGAGAGCCAACTTCAGGACACTGGTCCACAAGAGACCTTCCAGCTCCACGTAATATCAAACGGCAAAAATCTCTCAGAGATCTCCATCTCAACATCAAGACCCAGCTTCACTCAACGACCAGCAAGCTACAGTGCTGGACACCCTATGCCAAACAACTAGCAAGACAGGAACACAGCCCCATCCATTAGCAGAGAGGCTGCCTAAAATCATAATAAGGCCACAGACACCCCAAAATACACCACCAGACGTGGACATGCCCACCAGAAAGACAAGATCCAGCCTCATCCACCAGAACTCAGGCACTAGTTCCCTCCACCAGGAAACCTACACAACCCACTGAACCAACCTTAGCCACTGGGGACAGATACCAAAAACAACGGGAACTACGAACCTGCAGCCTGTGAAAAGGAGACCCCAAACACAGTAAGATAAGCAAAATGAGACGACAGAAAAACACACAGCAGATGAAGGAGCAGGGTCAAAACACACCAGACTTAACAAATGAAGAGGAAATAGGTAGTCTACCTGAAAAAGAATTCAGAATAATGATAGTAAGGATGATCCAAAATCTTGGAAATAGAATAGACAAAATGCAAGAAACATTTAACAAGGACATAGAAGAACTAAAGAGGAACCAAGCAATGATGAAAAACACAATAAATGAAATTAAAAATACTCTAGATGGGATCAATAGCAGAATAACTGAGGCAGAAGAAAGGATAAGTGACCTGGAAGATAAAATGGTGGAAATAACTACTGCAGAGCAGCATAAAGAAAAAAGAATGAAAAGAACTGAGGACAGTCTCAGAGACCTCTGGGACAACATTAAACGCACCAACATTCGAATTATAGGGGTCCCAGAAGAAGAAGAGAAAAAGAAAGGGACTGAGAAAATATTTGAAGAGATTATAGTTAAAAACTTCCCTAATATGGGAAAGGAAATAGTTAATCAAGTCCTGGAAGCACAGAGAGTCCCATACAGGATAAACCCAAGGAGAAACACGCCAAGACACATATTAATCAAACTGTCAAAAATTAAATATAAGGAAAACATATTAAAAGCAGCAAGGGAAAAACAACAAATAACACACAAGGGAATCCCCATAAGGTTAACATCTGATCTTTCAGCAGAAACTCTGCAAGCCAGAAGGGAGTGGCAGGATATACTTAAAGTGATGAAGGAGAAAAACCTACAACCAAGATTATTCTACCCAGCAAGGATCTCATTCAGATGTGATGGAGAAATTAAAACCTTTACAGACAAGCAAAAGCTGAGAGAGTTCAGCACCACCAAACCAGCTTTACAACAAATGCTAAAGGAACTTCTCTAGGCAAGAAACACAAGAGAAGGAAAACACCTACAATAACAAACCCAAAACATTTAAGAAAATGGGAATAGGAAGATACATATCGATAATTACCCTGAATGTAAATGGATTAAATGCTCCCACCAAAAGACACAGGCTGGCTGAATGGATACAAAAACAAGACCCATATATATGCTGTCTACAAGAGACCCACTTCAGACCTAGAGACACATACAGACTGAAAGTGAGGGGATGGAAAAAGATATTCCATGCAAATGGAAATCAAAAGAAAGCTGGAGTAGCAATTCTCATATCAGACAAAATAGACTTTAAAATAAAAACTATTACAAGAGACAAAGAAGGACACTATATAATGATCAAGGGATCGATCCAAAAAGAAGGTATAACAATTGTAAATATTTATGCACCCAACATAGGAGCACCTCAATACATAAGGCAAATACTAACAGCCATAAAAGGGGAAATCGACAGCAACACAATCATAGTAGGGGACTTTAACACCCCACTTTCACCAATGGACAGATCATCCAAAATGAAAATAAATAAGGAAACACAAGCTTTAAATGATACATTAAACAAGATGGACTTAATTGATATTTATAGGACATTCCACCCAAAAACAACAGAATACACATTTTTCTCAAGCACTCATGGAACATTCTCCAGGATAGATCATATCTTGGGTCACAAATCAAGCCTTGGTAAATTTAAGAAAATTGAAATCGTATCAAGTATCATTTCTGACCACAATGCTATGAGACTAGATATCAATTACAGGAAAAGATCTGTAAAAAATACAAACACATGGAGGCTACACAATACACTACTTAATAACGAAGTGATCACGGAAGAAATCAAAGGGGAAATCAAAAAATACCTAGAAACAAATGACAATGGAGATACGACGACCCAAAACCTATGGGACACAGAAAAAGCAGTGCTAAGAGGGAAGTTTATAGCAATACAAGCCTACCTCAAGAAACAGGAAACATCTCGAATAAACAACCTAACCTTGCACCTAAAGCAATTAAAGAAAGAAGAACAAAAAAACCCCAAAGCCAGCAGAAGGAAAGAAATTATAAAGATCAGGTCAGAAATAAATGAAAAAGAAATGAAGGAAACAATAGCAAAAATCAATGAAACTAAAAGCTGGTTCTTTGAGAAGATAAACAAAATTGATAAACCATTAGCCAGACTCATCAAGAGAAAAAGGGAGAAGACTCAGATCAATAGAATTAGAAATGAAAAAGGAGAAGTAACCACTGACACTGCAGAAATACAAAAGATCATGAGAGATTACTACATGCAACTCTATGCCAATAAAATGGACAACCTGGAAGAAATGGACAGATTCTTAGAAATGCACAACCTGCCGAGACTGAACCAGGAAGAAATAGAAAATATGAACAGACCAATCACAAGCACTGAAATTGAAACTGTGATTAAAAACCTTCCAACAAACAAAAGCCCAGGACCAGATGGCTTCACAGGTGAATTCTATCAAACATTTAGAGAAGAGCTAACACCTATCCTTCTCAAACTCTTCCAAAATATTGCAGAGGGAGGAACACTCCCAAACGCATTCTACGAGGCCACCATCACCCTGATACCAAAACCAGACAAAGATGTCACAAAGAAAGAAAACTACAGGCCAATATCACTCATGAACATAGATGCAAAAATCCTCAACAAAATACTAGCAAACAGAATCCAACAGCACATTAAAAGGATCATACACCATGATCAAGTGGGGTTTATCCCAGGAATGCAAGGATTCTTCAATATACGCAAATCAATCAATGTGATACACCATATTAACAAATTGAAGGAGAAAAACCATATGATCATCTCAATAGATGCAGAGAAAGCTTTCGACAAAATTCAACACCCATTTATGATAAAAGCCCTGCAGAAAGTAGGCATAGAGGGAACTGTCCTCAACATAATAAAGGCCATATATGACAAACCCACAGCCAACATTGTCCTCAATGGTGAAAAACTGAAACCATTTCCACTAAGACCAGGAACAAGACAAGGTTGCCCACTCTCACCACTATTATTCAACATAGTTTTGGAAGTGTTAGCCACAGCAATCAGAGAAGACAAAGAAATAAAAGGAATCCAAATCGGAAAAGAAGAAGTAAAGCTGTCACTATTTGCAGATGACATGATACTATACATAGAGAATCCTAAAGATGCTACCAGAAAACTCCTAGAGCTTATCAATGAATTTGGTAAAGTAGCAGGATACAAAATTAATGCACAGAAATCTCTTGCATTTCTATACACTAATGATGAAAAATCTGAAAGTGAAATTAAGAAAACACTCCCGTTTACCATTGCAACAAAAAGAATAAAATATCTAGGAATAAACCTACCTAAGGAGACAAAAGACCTGTATGCAGAAAATTATAAGACACTGATGAAAGAAATTAAAGATACAAATAGATGGAGAGATATACCATGTTCCTGGATTGGAAGAATCAACATTGTGAAAATGACTCTACTACCCAAAGCAATCTACAGATTCAATGCAATCCCTATCAAACTACCACTGGCATTTTTCACAGAACTAGAACAAAAATTTTCACAATTTGTATGGAAACACAAAAGACCCCGAATAGCCAAAGCAATCTTGAGAACGAAAAATGGAGCTGGGGGAATCAGGCTCCCTGACTTCAGACTATATTACAAAGCTACAGTAATCAAGACAGTTTGGTACTGGCACAAAAACAGAAATATAGATCAATGGAACAGGATAGAAAGCCCAGAGATAAACCCACACACATATGGTCACCTTATCTTTGATAAAGGAGGCAAGCATATACAGTGGAGAAAAGACAGCCTCTTCAATAAGTGGTGCTGGGAAAACTGGACAGATACATGTAAAAGTATGAAATTAGAACACTCCCTGACACCATGCACAAAAAGAAACTCAAAATGGATTAAAGACCTAAGTGTAAGGCCAGACACTATCAAACTCTTAGAGGAAAACATAGGCAGAACACTCTATGACATACATCACAGCAAGATTCTTTTTGACCCAGCTCCCAGAGAAATGGAAATAAGAACACAAATAAACAAATGGGACCTAATGAAACTTAAAAGCTTTTGCACAGCAAAGGAAACCATAAACAAGACCAAAAGACAACCCTCAGAATGGGAGAAAATATTTGCAAATGAAGCAACTGACAAAGGATTAATCTCCAAGATTTTCAAGCAGCTCATGCAGCTCAATAACAAAAAAACGAACAACCCAATCCAAAAATGGGCAGAAGACCTAAATAGACATTTCTCCAAAGAAGATATACAGATTGCCAACAGACACATGAAAGAATGCTCAACATCATTAATCATTAGCGAAATGGAAATCAAAACTACAATGAGATATCATCTCACACCGATCAGAATGGCCATCATCAAAAAATCTAGAAACAATAAATGCTGGAGAGGGTGTGGAGGAAAGGGAACACTCTTGCACTGTTGGTGGGAATGTAAATTGATACAGCCACTATGGAGAACAGTATGGAGGTTCCTTAAAAAACTACAAATAGAACTACCATACGACCCAGCAATCCCACTACTGGGCATATACCCTGAGAAAACCATAGTTCAAAAAGAGTCATGTACCAAAATGTTCATTGCAGCTCTATTTACAATAGCCAGGACATGGAAGCAACCTAAATGTCCATCGACAGATGAATGGATAAAGAAGATGTGGCACATATATACAATGGAATATTACTCAGCCATAAAAAGAAACGAAATGGAGGTATTTGTAATGAGGTGGATGGAGTTAGAGTCTGTCATACAGAGTGAAGTAAGTCAGAAAGAGAAAAACAAATACAGTATGCTAACACATATATACGGAATCTAAGGAAAAAAAAAACAAACAAAAGGCCATGAAGAACCTAGTGGCAAGATGGGAATAAAGACACAGACCTACTAGAGAGTGGACTTGAGGATATGGGGAGGGGGTGGGGTGAGATGTGACAGGGTAAGAGAGTGTCATGGACATATATACACTACCAAATGTAAAATAGATAGCTAGTGGGAAGCAGCCGCATAGCACAGGGAGATCAGCTCGGTGCTTTGTGACCACCTAGAGGGGTGGGATGGGGAGGGTGGGAGGGAGGGAGATGCAAGAGGGAAGAGATATGGGAACATATTGTATATGTATAACTGATTCACTTTGTTATAAAGCAGTAGCTAACACACCATTGTAAGGCAATTATACTTCAATAAAGATGTTTAAAAATAAATAAATAAATAACTGCCTAGATGACTGGCAAGATTATTTGGCTACAGTTGCCCATGCCTAAAAATACTTTAAAATTATTAACTATCAATTATTATATTAAAAGTTACTTGTCCTCTGCAATGAACGCCCAAAGCTTGCACTAGCATGCCCTGTACTGGAGTTCCTATTGAAACTACTGGATCATCCTCACACTTTATCAACACTACGGCTCCAAACTTTTTTACAGGGAGTTTCCTCTTCATTTTTCCTGCAGAGAAGACAGTAATGGGTTCTTAAAGGTACACATCAGGACCACAGCAACCAGTTAAATTCCTATGCCTCTGAAATATTATTCAGCTGTCTGGGAAGCAAAAGCCAGTTTGATAACTGACCACATAGGTCTCTGATTTACTGGTACCTGATGGTCTAGATTACTGTTAGGGTATCCTAAGCTATTGCGTTTAATGATATATTTTTGATACATTTATACCCCTCTAAAATTATAGCAGCATCAACATCACCTTTTGTGAATTGGTAGCTATTTGTACATATAAATAACATGGTCACGTGTCTTCTAGCTAAATTTTATCACTGGAAATATGAAGTATAAAACTAAAAGAATATTTTCTTATTTCTAATGTGAATATTATCTCTTTCCCGTGGAACAGATGATGGTAAGAAAAAGGAGAGAAAAATGTTTGTTTTACATACAAATTTCGATCTGTTGCCAAAAGTTTGAAAATGGACAGGTCAAAATAAAGAAGTGAGATTGCCTTTACCTGTCTGTGATTCCACATGAGTCTATCTGAAGGTCACTGAAGTTCCCAAGGGACTCCTGCTGAACTGAAATCAGATCTACCATCTTGTGACTGATAGAAATGAGTCTCATACATCCCTGAAACCCACCAAGTGGACTTTTACATTTGGATCCAAAGCTGTTGTCAGGACAACCTGATAAAAACAAAACAAAACAAAGTTGATCAGGATACATCATAATGAATCAGGACTCAGTATCTTCACTAAAAAAATTTTTTAAATAGGCATTTGATTATTAAATTAAAATGGAGGGGAAAGCCCATTGCAGTCATCATTCATTTGATCTAAATTACAAATAGCAATTCATACAAACGTACTTCTCTTTATTACCATAGGATTCATAGGAAATTACTACTGTTATAATAATTATGTGCAAGGATACTAACTTGATCCCAACTTTAGAAATATACAGATCAGCTTCAGTATCCTGAACATGTCAGCCAGCAGTATTAAATTATATATAACTCAAACACAGGAACTTAGTCTTTCGGTTTGCAAGAAGAAGAGCATAAAGGATGAAAACACGCACTGTAGATAAGAAAAGATAAATCGATAATGCTGAAATACCTTTGTGTTTAAGCCTATTCGGAAAAGGAGTTACGATGACTTGGAATAAAATTACAACTATTTATGTAATTAAATACTTTTCATATGTATATAAGAGCCACATGTACATGCATTTTAATAAATCATAATGGCTAAATGTCAAAACCATTTCATTGTTTGACTTTATTTATTCTCTGCCTCATAAAGGAGTGTTCCATTTATATTGATTTTTTTCCTAACATTTATCTAAGACCTGTTTCTAATTATTTAAATAATAAAGAACTATAATATTAACCATTTTTGTCTGGGGTTTAATGATGTTCTCAGTGTTTCTCTATCCAAGTGAAATAAACAATTTTATGGAGTATGAACACATATATTATACTTATGTATTTTTCATTAATCTTTCTTTGCCGTTATGGTTGTCAACCACTAATACAATTTCAAAGAATAAGAAATGAATCAGCAATTTCCTAATTCCTGTACAATCCATGCTAGTTTTCTACCTGGGAATTTCCATTATAATTAAATATTTTGACTGAGGATGTTTCTCCTTAATGCTTTGTTTTCCTAACAAAATACTTTTACCCAGAAAGGAAAGGCCAGGATTCATACTTAAAACTGTTATCAAGGACATTGAAATATTATATTTTAAGCAATGGAGACTGAAATTTAAAATTTAATATATCAAGAAAAGGGGATGAAAGTTTTTTGAGTATCAGTTAATTGTACATGGTTCTACACACACTTTCAGTGCTTAAAATTCTTCTGTGGTATAGGATACAGTTACCATAACCTGGATGTGTTTTCTAGATGACTTATTAACCAATTAAGAATGTTAAAATAAAAACCGAGAGGATAACAGTTCAATAATATTTGGGGGCAACTACAATATGCCAGGAATATAAACAGCGTTGCTAATCTCCTTTTCTCCAGGTGACGTTTCCTGACACATTTCAAACTATTTCAGAATAAAATAAATTGTGTGGTGTGCCTCTAGGGAACAAAACTAAGCAAACTCACAGTCACAAGGAGAGGTCATGGAACTTTACAGAGAGCACAGCGGTCATATGATGAGGCCCTTCACATTCCTGGCTACAATGTTTAATAAGCAAGAGATTCTAAAGAACAAAGTAGGGTTCAACCCAGGTTAGTCTCATTAGCCTATGATAACAGACATAACAGGTTAATATAATGCAACAGCAGAGAGAAATTCAGCACTGAACTGGTTTGAGATGAAAGTTCTAAAATATGAAGATTTCTAGGGAATACTTCATGCTGAATTAATGGATGGATCCATTACCAGAGGCAGGCAGCATGTTAAGCACCTCGGAGATGGCAGATAAATGATCGCTGCATGTACCAGAAGTAAGATGTCGGGTTTGACTTCAGGGTGGTGTAGGCAGTTCACTGGATGGATAATGTCTGATTTATACACGTGGGAGCGTGAAGATTCTGCACAGTCTAGTATCTCTAGCTTGTGCTACACGGTGCGCTATTCAATCGCACAAAGATTGCATAGGGGAATACACAGAAGTTAGACTTTCCTCCATCCTCCATCTGGAGAACCCAGATTTAAATTGTATAGTTTATAAATGATAAAAGCTGACCTCAGTAATTTTTTGAAAGGCATACATTTGCGGAGGGAGGAAACGTAAACAATGATGGGCAGAGAGCGGCGTGTGGCAGTATATGCAGAACGCCCTGAGCTCCGGGCAGCTCACTCTCTCTGTAGTCACACTCAAGACTGACACAGGAAACAGATACAACCCAGGCTGGTGGGACAGACCGCCCCTTTGCATGGGGGCACTGTAGCCAGCTTATAGGCTAGACTGATTGCTGATAAGATAACTGGAAACTGGCAGTTGAATTTAGAGAGGACCAAAGGGCAATGGATGGGAAGTGTCTCAGAACGTAGGATGTTTATTTACTTGAAGACAAACTGGCTGAAAAATTAACTACCTAAAAAAAGCTCTCCATCTAGATAAAACAGATCCTAGGAATAAAGGGGACTCTCATCCACACAGCGGAGAGGGTTTTCTAGGATGACCAACTGCCAAGTTTGCTCTGGGGGTGGGAAGCAGGGAGGCTGCTCGCAGGACTCCAGGCTTTCAGTGCTAGAACGGGACAGTTGGTGGTGCAGCAAAAATAGAAATGAGACTTCTCTTAAATAAAAATGAGACTTCTCTTTCCTGATAAACAAGGAAAATAAGGAAACAATGAACAGGCTGGGAAACAACATAAACAGGCCTGAAAGAGTTAAGGAGTCTTGGTTATTCTTTAGCTGTTACTACTAACCAACACTTGTAGCTGGGCTTCTCCTTCACAAAGGAGACTGACTCCGTATGAATTACACTCTGCACCTGGCTTTCTTCTCCCCTTACACTCCCTTGTTAGCATTCTTTGTTTCAGAAAGAAGGTCACCGGCCAATAACTTCAGAAAAGACCAACCCCAGTTACCAAGTTGCCTGATGCCAGCTGTGGCTGTTTTGAAATTTTGCAAAAGAAAAAAAAATGCAAGACCTTCATTAGGATGTAAAACCTCTCCCTATTCCCGGGGTGGGGGTGGGGGTGGGGTAGCCTGCTGTGTCCTCTCTTTGCCTGGCAAAGAATAAAGCTACTTTTTCTCGTTCCTCCAAAACTCTGCCTCCGTATTTCTTTTTGGCATTGGTGCATGGAGAGCCAAGATTTTGGCATCATTGGTCACCCCATTGCCAGTACCACTCAGACAATGAGCCCCAGAGCCAGTCCTGCCCTTTAGGGGACCCTATTCTAACCCTCCTCCAGCCATGATTCTGCCCATGGCACCAGGGGGTCTCACAGGGGAAGGTGATGTGCCCACTTGGAAACTGCTCCCCTCTAGCCCATCCCAGAATCCAGAATTCCCACCCCAGAAGCCCTACTTGGGCTTCCAGAAGGATGGACCTCCTCTACCAGGTCCTGGAGGCGCAAGGCTGGGAGGAGGAGGGAGAAATGTGGCAGCAGGAAGCCTCCTGCTTTCCTTTGGACCCTTGCTCGCAGTCCTGGAAATGTCAGGGTGCCCTGGGGCTTGCAGGGTATATACTTAGTGATTAGTAGAATCTCATGACAAGATCAAACATACTCTGGTACTTAAGGATACCAACTGAGAAGATGATTGAATAAACAGAGATGTTGCCTAAGTAAACTTAAGATTGGTTATTTAAATAAAAGCCCTGAAGTTGAAATTTTATTATGGAAGCTTTCACAGTATATTGTTTAGGGACTTAGGAATACCTTAATAGATGTCAAATCATAAAGAACATGACAGGAGGCATAAAACCCCAATTCAAGACGATGGTTACCTGGGGAGATGAAGAGGTATGATCATGGAGTGACAAATGGATATTGGTAATGTTATCTTTCTTAAGCTGGAAAATGCATGTGTAGATGTGTATTTTAAAAATAATAATTAGTATTCTTTAAATTGTATATATGATGTAAGATGTGAACAATACGAAGTAACTGGGTGTGGGCTATTTGGCAACTCCCAGTGTATCTTTGCAACCCTCTGGTAAATCTAAAACTATTCAAAAATTATTAAGTTCATTTAATTAAAATGGTGTATATCATATGTATCATAATAAAAACAAGCAAAATTACAGACTGCTCATGTGATATATTTCATTACAAAATATTATAGTATGAATAAAAATCAATCAAAATTTTGTACAAAAAATAGGTAGGCATCATTAAATCTGAACATGAAGGGTGTAAAATAATTTAAGAATGATGATTCTATTTTCATTACTTACACTTTTATGCAGTCTGTTATTTTTATCATCTCTTTTTTGCATCATTTAACAAAATGTTTGGGTTTTTTCTTACCTCTTTTGGTGCTTCTAAATCTTTTCCTTTGAAGTGAAAGCTCTTGATTAAGTTGTTCTACACAGATCTTCCTTGACTTACAATGTGGTTACATCTTGATAAACCCATTGTAAGTTGAAAATATCCTAAGTCAAAAATGTGTTTAATATATCCAACCTGCCAAACATCACAGCTTAGCCCAGCCTACCTTAAACATGCTCAGGACACTTACATTAGCCAACAGTTGGGCAAAATCACCTAACACAAACCCTACTTTATAATAAAGTGTTGAATACTCATGTAATTTATTGAATACTGTACTGAAAGTGAAAACAGATTGGTTGTGTGGGAACAGAATGGTTTAAGTGTATCTGTTGTTTACCTTTGGGATTGTGTGGGTGACTGGCTCGCTGCCACTGCCCAGTATCCTGAGAGAGTATTATTCCACATGTCACTAGCCTGGGAAAAGACCAAAATTCAAAGTACGGTTTCTATTGAATGTGTATTTCTTCGCACCATCATAAAGTTGAAAAATCCTAAGTCAGGGACTGTTTGTATATCTTACCATGTATTAAAGGAACATGTTCCTATGGACTGCTATAAAATCAATCATATATTCCATAAGGTTTTATAAACCACTTGGTTTATAAATGAACAAATCACCCTAAAGGAAGCAATTATATCTTTTAAGATTGTTGGCATTATTCTGCCTTTCACAGTAACGGATTATGTAGGGGTTTTTTGGTTTGTTTGTTCACTCTTTATATAAGATGAATGATTCATGGTCTGTGTACTTACTGTCAATTCTTAGAAAGGAATTTGTATTTTATTGATGAATAATGAAGACTGGGCTTTCAACCAAATTCAAAAGTGATTCTAGACAGAAGTCATGATTACATTTCAAAATAACAAGAAGAAACACCTCAAATCATGATTAAAAATAAGTCTTACTACAAACAGTTTTACAACTTTGCCTTTCTAATTAATGTCAAATATTGTCTTATTTTAATTTTCCAGTGCTAAATATTCATTTCCACTTCCAAGGTTTGCTTTTTGAAGATTTTAGTTCAATCAAACATCCACTGGACAAGTAAACACTTCATTTGTTTTTGTTCTTTAAGAGAGATGGCCTGGTGCTGAAGGCTGATGCCTTCATTTTATCAACTATATCAGTGTATTATTACTTAGCAGTGAGAAGAGGCTTCTGGGGCTAATTAAGTTAGATTATTTGTCCATTGGCATAATATTGACCTCCACTGAGCAGCAGAAAAGCAATAAGAATGCTCTAGAAAAGCTAAGAGGCATGATCAGGAAAACAGTGCAATGAAATGAGCCCATAAAATCTGAAAAAGACATACATGTAAGGCCATTCAACATTAGGAAAATATAACAAAATTTGAAAGTAAGAACTGAAGAGCATGGCCTACTTGCAAGCAATCTCATTATAGAAATCATAAACATAAGTCAGTCCACCTCAAAGAAATGCATTTTAGGTCATAATTAATCATCGTGATCTACTCAACATTTCCATGTTCAAAGAAAGTGAGAAATGATTCCATAATATTGACACTGGTTAAAACACGATGACTTTAAGACACAGGGGTAGTAACTGCGAACATGGTTCAACTGCCCATATGGAGCAACCGTTTCTCTTACCTCCAAAATAATAGGTGCCCCCTGAATAAATCTGCTCAGGCCCCAGGGAAGGAGATGCAGAAGCCACTTGGCCATCCACCGCCACGCTCAGGTAACTCCTTTTGGCAGACAAAGAGATGGAATGCCACTGCCCATCATTTAATCCAACACCTGGGGGAGGTAAAATCAGTTAAAAGAGATACCTCTTAACAGTGAACATTGTAAGCAGTTGGTTAGAAATAGCAATGTACGCATCACTCAATCAAGGGCAGCACTCACAACTATTAATAAAAGAAAAGAAGGAGGGAGAGAGGAAAGGGAGGTCAGTGGGCGATCAGCACCCTCTACGTGGAAATAATGCATGATTATCTTCCTTTCTTGGGGCCTCAATAGAGAGAACAAAATTCGAACTCAACTTTGGACAATCCTGAATGGTTAAAATCTTTCAGTGGTTCAAATCTTATTTGGCATGGACTAATTTTCAGCTTCCACCATGTAATTTACCTTTTAAAAGGAGGGGTTTGGGAAGAGCACAGATAGTTTCCAAAATTCTAGGTTCTACCCAATAAATGATTTATCTGCTATTTTACACTTTGGTGTAGTCATTTTTTGTGAGACTAGAATATTTAGCAAAGTATATGAAGTCAATCATTACAAAAATATTTGAAGAGATTATAATGCATGCTGAAAGCATACTGGTATAATGCAAAGTTAAAAAATAAAGCAGCGTGTAAAACCATATTTACACAGCTGATCATAATAATTTTCAGATTTCATATTTGCAAGTTCAACCAGTTGCCATAATTTATTGGTAGCTTCCAAATCAATACTCAGGGCACTTTTGGGGTCAGGCATAGAAATGCACAGAGCAGAGAAAAATTTGAGTTGACCGACATGCATGCTTCTAGCTGAGGTCAAGTAAGGCAAAACTTATTTCAGCTCTCACATGTAAACCTGTCTTCACATTTTTGTGTTTTTTGTTGGTGATTTTGCTGTTTAAAAGGCCCCCTGGCACAGTGATGAAGGGCTGTCTAGTGTTCTTAAGTGCAAGAATGCCATGATTTGCCTTATGGAGAAAATACATGTGATAGATGAACTTCATTCAGGCATGAGTTATAGTGCTGTTGGCCACGAATTCGATGTTGGTGAATCAATAATAAATACTAAATAACGTGTCTTCAAACACAATCATACATACAAGGTTGTGTTGATAGGTAGACAAAAATGTTGCCACCACAGGCTCACAGAAACCTAACCCTGTATTTCCGCTGGAAACAGGGGAAATACCAAATGGTTTAGTATTTGCTAATTCCATGTTCACAGCAACTTCAGAGAACATAACTATTGCAAGTATTGAGAATCGACTCTATACATACAATTCTAATTATATTCCTAATTTTACATAAATATGGGAAAGGGCTGAAAGGAAATATCTCTACATATAAAGAGTAATTTTTGCATAAAAGAAAACTGGTTGTTTTTACTTTATAATTTTTCTGTATTTTCCAAGTTTACATATATAATAAAAAATTGCTATAATCAAAAATCAAGGTTTTCTTATCACCTATAGAAACAGTCAGTAGTCCCTCCTAAGGCGGTCCCAGAGTCACGAATCCAGGAGATGGTGAGCCTTTTCCTCTTAAAGGGAATTAAGTCTACAAAGGTTCTGTTTTGAATACTCAGCAGACAGGTGGAATCTAAGTCTCTCTATTGTAGGTAAACCAGTAAGGTTTACATCCACCGAATAGTCAACTCTGTATGATTTTGCAGATCAAATTACTGAGCAAAAATATAAGTACTCTATTAAATCTAAAAGTCATGGGCCTCTTTCCTGATATTACCTGCGATTTCTTTATTTCTCCAGCTATTTTTGACCACAAGCTTTCAGACAGAAAATGCATGGAAGCTCCGTTACATGCTGAAGCTCTTTGCCCTGTACTCATTTAGTATAACACAAATTCCATCCTGGGCACCAAAGCTTATTTTTAAATTATATCCATGAAGCAAAAAAGATTTCCAAATACCCAATTCTGATTTGGTTTGTGAAAGATAATGAGAAAGACCTAAAAACTGAAAAATGAAGAATGTAGGCTAGATACTTTTAGACACATTTTCTAAGAGTGGACTCTGAAATAGACGGCTGAATAGAGTTATGTAATCCCTGACGATATGAGACTGGACTAAAATAAATCAAATGTCCCAAATTTGTCATCCTATGCTTCCTTTAAGAGGATACATTTAGAGTGAAAATCCTTGTACTGAGTTTTGCGTCACAAGGACGAACACTTCTCACCCTCCTCACCCCACCCTGCGTCTCCCACCATCTCTTCCTCAAAGCTCGGATGTGCCTGGATACAAGGCTCTGCTTCTGTTATCTCATCCTAGGCTTTCCATTGGCCTGGGACGGTGCTAATCAAACTACCTGCGGTTATGGACATTTTCTTTTCTGATCTACTGCAGTTTGATACTTTTATAAAATTCAATAAAAATGAATGACTGAAACATTAAAGAAAGAAGATATATAAAATACAAGCCCACTGACCATATGCTTAGAAGTTGCGGCAATACCTTCTTGCTCTAACGGTTTCTAGGAGCTTACTCTCAATTTTTGTACTTATCTTGGTAATAAGTATTTCACTGAACCAGTATATCCCAAGGAGCACACCCTGAGTAGCAGTGCTCCAGGTAGCTGCTGGGGAGCTGCAGCAGGATAAAGTCAAAGGCTTGGGGACATCTTCTGTCAATACAGAAGCTAATTTAGATTAAGAACACAAGTCTGTCAGGACAGCCATTCTGTGACTTGACACAGTTAAACGCACCCATTTGCCCAGCTTGTGGGTTATGAAGTTGTACTATGTTTGTGGGGGAAACTTCAGAAAGCTATTCTTGAGCCTCATTTGTAATAGACATCGCTTGCTTATGATGAGGAGACTTTTATTACCTGTCAATGGGATTTATTACTCAAATTAAATAATGAAAGACCCATTTAATTCATTTCACCTAACTCTACATAATAAAAAGGATAATTTTTAAATTGCATTCTATTTTACTTTTAAATCTACAGCTCCTTCCACTTTAATGTCTGATGAGAAGTGAGCCCCTTTCCAAGGCCACATCACGGTGAAAGAGGGGAAGAAAAGGAGGAATTGCAGAATTTGTATTTTTTCTGATTCATGGTATAAGGTAACTAAATGCTAATTCTAGTACACGACTCCCACCACTCACAACTTTCGAATGTAGGGGAAGGGATATGTTGTTGGTATAATAATAATAAAATAATAACAGTTTTAGTGACTATTATTCATAACAGGTACTGTGTGTTTTATATGCGTGTCATTTAATCTTCAACATTACTATTGTTATTCTCATTTTAAATATGGAGAAAATAAAGCTCAAGAGGAAAAACAAATCACCCAAGGAAGTATCCAGCTGGTGAGCTGATTCCAAAACCCACACTCTTCTCGGCCTGCACGACAGGGGGTCCCCTTATTGTTTTGCTCATGTTAAACAATTAACTTTGAAAAAGAAAAAAGCAGCCCCTAAGAGCTAGGAGCTAGTGGCCTGGTACTCTCAGGGAGGCCTTGGTGGTGGGAGACGCTGGTGGGCATCCAGAGCTAGGCCCTGGTGTTCTCCCACTGAGCATAAACAAGCTCACAGAACATCAGTATTAGACAAGGTCACTCCGTCACTACAATGAAACGGGACCAAAAAAAACCCCCCAAAACAAACAAACCCCAAAAGTACTTTACAAACTGGTTTAAGCACAGACAAAAGCAAGGCTACTGTGCAAACCACAAAAATACCAAGTCCTCTCCTGGATAATATGAATAACAACTGACTTTTTAAATCAATTACAGAGTTAGCCTTATTTTATTCCTCCATCCTTCTAAATAATATTTACAAAGATACTTAAGCACACAGTTACCTTCACCTCCTGGCAGCATTTAATCCCAAGCAATTTTCCATTTCCTTGAGACCTCCACGCAAAACAGCTAACTCAACCTAAAATCCTATGACGAGTCATCCTTAACACCTTTGTAATGAGACTCTTCCATGGTTCCCCTGGGTGAGGGTTCTCCTTGTTGCAATAAGCAACAAACCCAACCTGTTTGATTGCAGGTATGATCACTGTGGTCTCTGGGTAGAAACCATTGACAGCTCCAGCTGGAAGAACAGAAGAATAAATGGAAAGGTTTGCAAGTGCAGGTGGCAGGAGAATGTGGGATCCTTTACAAGAACCTTCTCCCTCTCCCCTTCTTCTCCTTCTCCTCCTCTTTTCTTTTCTCTCTCTCTCTCTCCTTCTCTCTTTTTCTCTCCCTCTTGGGCCCCAAAACACATAGACACACAAAATACAGGAGGAGGAAAAAAGTTTATCTCTGCTCCTTGTAGATAATATCAGGGACCAGTCTTAAACTGCTACAGAAATATTGTGACACTTTAGCTGCCATCACTCTTTCATAAGATTATAACAGGCATCCATGAAGTAGGATGTGTAAAGGGAAAAAAAAAAAAAGCCTGCTATATAGGGTAGATTCTTTGCAAAGAAGCAAAAGGCAATTATACAAAGGCCATTATTAAAGGAGCAACTGAAGGAATTTGCCTGTTCCAAGTAACCTTTAGTGCTCTGAAACTGTGCCAGACATTCCTATATTCACTAACTATAGCCACTAACCAGAATTAAAGATCCGTGACACCAGATTGCTCTTGCCAAGAGGAAAATATGGAGGTCAGTGCTGCCAATCACTTTAGGGGAAAGTGGTACTTTCAGGGAGCGATGGGGTTCTAACGTGAAAAGTAGGAATATTCCAACAGTGAAAGGGAAGAAGCGGGAACTTTAAAAATGGCTTACCCTGGGTGAGGCAAAT